>NC_090445.1:785076159-786345862 GCF_031143425.1 Pleurodeles waltl
TGCATTACTCTGTTAGAAGTTAATAGTTGTGTAAGGGCAGATAGCTTTATTTGTGTGCTACAATGTTAATATTTTGGAAAGTTACTCTTCTGATTCTATAGTTCATCTGTAAGATCTCTGCAGTCCGCTTCCTTTCTGGGACTCCATGTAACAGTTTTTTGGTGGTTGTTAGAAACCCTCAGATTCTGCGCAGGTCCCCACTTCCGATTTATTGAGACAGTGTTTACAAGTTAGATAGTTCCAAAGGATTTACATGTAGCATCTGTACATCATCATTTGCGTCTCTGATATAATGTTAGCGCATTACACAGTTGCACTGTCCAAGGCGTTCACTTTCCATGAGCTGTAGGGCCCTTTTCTGTCTCTGCCACAGTGTTGCTGTGCTGTGCAGTCCATACACCTTTAAGCTCAATGCAGAACTCAACTTGATTTACTAAAATGTTACCATGGTTCAAAGGCTTTAAATTAATGTATGCTTGAGCAAAGGCGAGGTTGCTATATGGGTGTTTATGACACAAAAAGAGTACCTCATTCTGCAGATGGTGACACACTTACCACCACAATAGTGTAGTAATTGATGTACACGGTAACACAAAACCAACTGGTTTAGGACTTGCACAACATAGGTTACACATATCGCCTGGGTTTGACTTTAACAACAGACCTGCCACGCATAAGTCATAAAACACAAAATATAAAGGGTCAAGCATCACACAACAGGGATGTCTGTCTGAACATCCAAGCTTGAGCCGATAACAGTTGGGGTATGGGTTCGGTCCATATATCTTAAAGATGTTAACTTTAACACAGCAGAACTGTATCTCAGGTTCCACAAACCTTAAAGGTTCAAGACTCACATAACAGCTGCCATTCAGGTAGCACAGAATAAGCTACTTTGGATTGTGGCAGCTGTCCTATCTCTCATATGAGTCCGACCTTACATGTCCAGGCCTAAGAAAGGAGAGATATCCCTCCTACAGAATATAGCTATTTCAGAGGTGTGTTTGCTCATTTGCTTATGGTGGACTTTCGGAAGCACACCCCTCTGTGGCATGACTAGTAGTGATTTTCTTTTAATCACCACCACTGAAGCTATCTGCCCTGTGGGGGAGCTACCTGTTCTATTCATTAGGACACTTGCAAAGGGGAAACCACATGGTTCCCTCAATGGTGAGGCCTTTGGATTCTTTTCAAATTCAGCTTTAAAAAAAACCATTTTCAAGTGGTTCCATATGTGGCCAAAAACAAATAAACTACAAACTTAATAAAGTACTGGTGGAGATTCTAGCAGGTGAGGAATTATTAATAAGAGACCCATAAGTCATTGCCTGCTTATAGCTTACATTCTTGGGTAGAATGGTTTATCTGCAATTCTGCTGTTGAAATGCATCCACACTGCCTTAAAAATGCCATTAGAGGGCATTGGGTGGATAAAAGGTCTTAGCCAATGCAAGCGAAACTTTGTTTCCTTGTGCTTCCACCTCTTTCTGTTCAATTTTGTAGGGTTTGGTAAATGGCCAGTGCATAAGTTGGTCTCTTGGGACCTGATGTACGAAATCAATCAATCAATCAATCAATCAATAGATTTGTAGAGTGCTTCTTGTCATCCATGAGGGTATCCAGGCGCTGGTCTAGTTGATTAGCAGAATAGCCAGGTCTTCGGGGACTTTCGGAACTCTGAAAGAGATTGGGAGGAGTCTGGAGATGAAAGGGTAGCTTGTTCCATGTCTTTGCTACTAAGTAGGAGAAGGAATGACCTTTGCATCTGCTAAGTTGGATGTGGGGGTGAAGGTTAGAGAAAGGGAAGCCTCCGGAGGTATCTGGTGAACTGATGGAAGTTCAGGTGGTGGCTCAAGTAGGTGGGTCTGCAGTTGTGAAGGGTCTTGTATGGTGGGTCAGGAGTTTGAAATGGTATCTTTTCTGTACAGGGAGCAAGTGGAGTTCTCTGAGGTAGGGGGTGATGTGGGTTCATCTAGAGAGATCCAGGACGAGTCTGGCTGTGGCATTCTGTATGGTCTTTAGTTTCTGGAGGAGATGAGCTGTGATCCCTGCACGGTAGACATTTGAATATCTTACGAAGAATGCAGAGGACTGGAGGAGCAAGAGGAAGAAATGGAGTTGACCTGAGTCACCATGGTTAGCTTTTTGTCCAGAATGATGCCTAGGTTCCTAGCATGGTCAGTGGGGTTGTGAGTAAGTCCGAGTTCTGAGGGCCACCAGGATGTGTCCCATGGGGAGCTTTTGTTTCTGAAGATCTGTACCTCTGTCTTGTGTGTGTTGAGGTTCAAGCAGTTGCCCTTCATCCAGCTGCCGATGACTGTCATGCAGTTGTGGAAGTTGGACTTGGTGTTAGTGGTGTCTTCGGAGAGGATGAGTTGTGTGTCGTTGGTATTGGATATGATGGTGAGTCCTTGGGTATTGACAATGCTGGCCAGAGGTTTCATATAAGGGTTGGAGGGTGGGGCTGAGGACGGATCTTTTTGGGTACTCAAAAGATTATTTCCTTGGGTTCAGAGGTGAAGGGGGGAAGGCAGGCTTTTTGCGTTCTTCCAGTGAGGCAAGAGACAATCCATCTGAGAGTGGCTTCTTGGATGCCTATGATGTACAGCTTTGTGATGAATGTGTGATGGGAGACAATATCAAAGGCTGCAGAGAGGTCTAGGAAGATCACAGCCACAGTCCCTCCCTCAGTTGAATAGGGCTCAGATATCATCGATAGCCACAATTAGGGCTGTGCCTATGATGTGGTTGCTGCAGAATCAGGATTGGGAGAGGTTGAGTCAGAGGTTCCATTCCAAATGTGAGGAGAGTTGTTGGTTGATGGCTTTTTCTAATACTTGGGCCATGAATGGGAGCCAGGAGATGGATCAGTAGTTGTTGAGTTAGCTGGGGGTCTGCTGATGGTTTCTTTAGTAGGACGTGTAGTTCTGCATTTGGATAAATGTCCTAAACACCACCAACCCCATTTATCCAAATGTCCTTTGAGACTTTGCTTCAGCTACAGTGAGTGGTATTGGGCAGACTGAGGGTAGAGGTTCATGAGCTGGTGATGTTGAAGTGGACCATGGCAGTGTCATTCCAGGTGAGTTCAGTGAAGTAGCTGTGCCTAAAGAGGTCACAGAGGTGAAGGTGGGGCCTAGCGTTTGGCCTGCTGTGCTTGTGGGGTCATGGACAAGTAGAGTGAGCCCGATGTTCTCCATGCTGTCAAGGAGGTTGGTAGTGTTAATGTCATTGCGGTCACTGAGATGGAAGTTGTCAAGAAAAATGTAGTTGTTGAAGTCTGTGGTAAGGGTGGCGGTGAAGTCGGTGATGAAGTTGCAGAAGGCTGGACGTGGCCCTGGAGGACAGTAGGCAAAGGTGCCCCAGATGGTGGTTTTGCTGTCCGTTTTGAGTCAGAAGTTGAGGTGTTCCATGGCTGGGTGATGTCATCATTTGTGGCGATATATTGTATGAATTCCTTGTGGATGATGGTGATTCCCTCCGCTAGGCTTGTTGATGCGGTTGCGGTGAGGGATCTTCTATCCTTCGGGTATTGTGGTGATGGTGGCAGGTGCAGACGGGGGTTGAGTCAGGTCTCAGTGAGGAAGAGGACGTTGGGTGTGAGAGTGGAGATGATGTCCCAAATCTCAGTAGAGTGTTTGCTTAGTGTGCGTTTGTTGAGACGTGTGCCAGTGAATTGATGTTTTTGTTCAGGTGGTGTCTGTGGTGTGTTTGGGGTGGGGCTGGTCGGTGAACTGGTGTGTGTGCTATTGCAGGTGAAGGGGCAGTGGGTGCAGGTGAAAGGTCCTACCGTGGAGTGTGAGCTGGCGCGTAGGCAATGTTTGTTGCACCATCCTGGGGCGAAGGTGTAGAGCTCAGCAAGGGTTTATGGGTGGGGGTGGCAGGACTTGGGGTCGTGGTGCTAAGCACAGTCCAGACCCAGACTGGTACAGATGGGCTTGCCTTTGATGCACCAGCGGCGAGTCAGGTGCACGTGTCCAGTGCGGCCTGCATTAAGTAGGTCCTGGGGTGGGCGGGGCTTCTGTTGGCAGGAGAATGGTGCATGGGAAAACCTGGGTGGGGACACTTTGCAGCAGAATTTGCACTTGGGCAAACAGCAGCAACTGGATCAGGCTGGAACAAGCAGGAACAGGAGGCCACGTGCAAGTGGCAGGCTAAGTGCCTACTAGTGTGGTTGTGCTGCAGCCTGCACTAAGTAGGTCCTGGGGTGGGTGGGACTTCCATTGGTGGGAAGAATTATGAGCAGGAAAACCCAGGTGGGAAAACCAGGGCAGCAGTGGTGTCTCTTGGTCAAATGGCCGCAACTGGATCAGGCTGGAAGAAGCAGGAACTTGAGGCCACAGGCAAGTGACAGGCTAGGTGCCTATTTTGCAATTTAATGACACGTAAATAATGTTTTTTTTGGAAAGTGCTTTTTCTGAATCATAAACCTATATGTACTAAGCTGAGCCATTTCAACATAGCAATTTCTTAATATTTTCCATTTTAAATTTTTTATTCCCTTCAAGAGGTTTGGTGATTAGCACAATTAGCGAATTGTAATTCGCAAATAACAAACATCGCAGAAGCAGTGATTGATGAGTGACACTTAGAGGAAGTTGTTTAAAAAAAATTGTCTGAGAGTTCACAAGATGATTTGGGATGAGCCCTTATGGCTCCAAAGAAGAAACTATGGTAACACAAGAGCCACAGGAGCAGGCTTCCAGGAAAATACATTTTAATGACAAGGTGCTGGAAATATTAGTTGAAGAATATGTGTCAGAAAAAGAAAGATTGTTTGGCCAAGCATCCCTAACAGTACAAGAATACACCAAAAAGCTAATTTGGAGGAGAGGGCAATCTAGGAATAATGCTTTATTGGTGACTAGTAGAAGGATGGAGGAAATCAGAGAAGGGTTCTCTGACCTTAGGTCAACAAAAAAAGACAAGTATTGGTGAAACCAATAGGACTTTCGTTTGGGTGAGCTATTGCCTTTGGCAAACAGGTGGGGGTGGTGAATGGGAGGGTAGGTGGTGGAAAGAAGTATGTTAAATGTATGGAGAGTGAGAGGAATAGACAAATAGTACCAGAATAACTGCCCCAAGCAGTTGATGAACAACAGGAAGACACTAATAAAACTAAATTAATCTGTACTTGGTCCATGCTCCACAGAAAGAAAAGGAAGTGACACACGGCAAGCTCTGCCCAATTAGAAGGCAGTAAAGAAGAGGGACAATGATGTCACTGAATGGTAAGCAATGAACAGTCTTCAAGCAATAGTGCATGCTCACGCAGCTAAGACCTAAAAAGCACCATAAACACTGACAGACTCTTACACTAGCAGTCACATACTACCATAAGTATTTTCATACCCCTAATCGAGTAGTTGCCACATACTTCTGACTGCGCTCACAGATTTCAATGGGGAGCAGTCCAGCAATAATGACTACACTGTCACATTCCTCATACAGGAGCACTTTTGCCCTACCAACCTCACTCTCAGACATCTCACAGACTTGGAGTCACATACAAGTGACAGCATTCTACACAATTTAGCAGCAAAATAAAATAGGAGTGTTTGACAAATGAAGTGTCTTTTCATTGAATGGTAAGTTTGCTTGTCGCAGTACTGGGATGTGCAGGTGGTTGAATGCAAGAAAGGACTGGATGACTAGATTAGTGAGTGTAATGATGAGTGACTATCATTTTGATACAGAATCTCATTAGCTGGCAAGTTACATGTAGCTAAACTGCATTATGCCTTTTGGTGGTTGCTGCATAGGAAAGATGAGTGTAGATATGTTTTTCAGAAATAAACATACTGTTCCAGGCTACGTGAAACAGGAACAATAGTGCAGCTCCCTCTCAGAGCTATAGTGAAAATCATTGTCAAGGCAGACAGACGTTTCTTGTAGAACATGTGGATGCAAAACATAAGAGGGGAATGATGAAGATGCTACTTGGGAGTCTGATACATGGGCCCAGATTTACAAAAAAGTGGTGCAGGGGGGCAACCAAATTTGCTGTGCTGCGCCCCTTTTGAAATGCAGGGGTGCCCAGTATTTACAAAAATATTAAGCACTTCTGTGTTTCTCCCTGTGCTAAATTTAGTGCAACGCAGGCATCCTTGCATCATAGTGCAAGGGTGTCTTCGTTGAGGGGTGTGATTGTTTATGTGCAGGAAGTGTGCACGAAGGGACACCTTCCTGCACATAAACAATAATTCATGGCCATTTGCTCTTTCTATGTGTGCTGCAGAAAGCAACACACATAAAAACACAAAAAATGGGGAGGAATAAAATTATTCCTCCTCTTTGCGCCATGCTAACGCCCCCACTGGAGTGACGTTAGTTTCTGGCGCTACCACAGATTTATGATTTCTCGTAAATCTGGGGCAGCGTAAAAAGCAATGGGTGTTGCTGTGGAACACCCACAGCAACACCAATTTCACCCCCCACAGCCGCAAAAAAATGTGTTGGGGGAGGCCCATATTTACAAGGAGGGGTTAAGCCACAAAAATTGGCACTACACCTTCCTGTAAATATGTTGCAATGAATAGGGCCACCGGAGCGTCACTAAAAGTGACGGTATGGTGGTACTAGGGCCTTGTAAATCTGACACACGGTGTTGACCGTGATTACTAGGCATCAATTTGTTTGAGCACATTTGTAATTTTCAGAAAACAAGAGGTGTAGCATTGCTCAACCATCTCTCCACTTTTAATAAAAATATGATGTCATTTACTGTTCATGCAAAGCAGGACACTGCAGCATCAAAACAATAGAAACCACCAGGAAAAAAGTGAATGGCAAAAAAGATGATGTGAAAAGGCTCAATAGACATATGGTAGATGATAGGCAGTAATTAGCACTTCTCACTGATGGCAGGCAGAGAAAAAACACAGGGGCACATTGTTAGAGAAACACACCAGTGTCACTCAGCGACAAACGTACGGCCTTACTTCACTCAGAAAAAAAAATAGCATCCTGTGCCTCACAGAGCTGACACGCAGGGAGAATGAGTGTCACATTCTAAAGAAGCAGGGTTGGAGTCAGCACAACATCCGGTGATTCTGGACAAATCACCTAATTTCCCCATACCTAAAAAAATGAATGTGAACTTGTGTCATGTAACTGATGGTCCGATAACTTCGGCTTGGGTAGAGTTTGCACTATTTTAAATGCTATAAAAAAGAAGAAATAGTACATCAATCACAGCACAAGCAACGAATGGACACTAAGTAAGATCAATCAATCTGAACTTCGTCCATGGGCCACAGAAAAAAAGGAAGTGACATAGGAAGTTACGCCTTGCACTCGCTGCCAAATTGAAAGGCAGCTAAGACAACTGTATTGTATTGTAATAGTATTTATATAGCGCTTACTACCCCTGACGAGGCTTGATAATGATGCCAACAAATGGTAAGTAACGGTGGGCTAAATTCCTTTTTTTCAGAGGTTTTGTTTTTAAACACAATAGTTGCCATGTTACAGCGCATGAGCGCTGCCTGCAGTTTCAATCCAACACTAGCAATCAGAAGGTAGAAACCTGCTGCAACCAGTGGCAGACCCAGCTGTTTCACCCCTGGAGCAACTGACTGAATCAACTCTGGAGCCTGAGTCAATGGCAGGGGTTTCATCTATAGATTTGTCTGCTCATAAAAAAAACTGCAATGTATGTTTTAAATTATTTTATTTAAAGAATAAACTGAATATAGTGTAATAAACAGTACTTTGTATACAAACATAAAAACTAAACTCCATACAGTAATCCCTGTCGAATTTTCAATTATTCACAAACAAATATGGGTAATGTGGTCCTTTTGTCTTCCTTAATAAAGATTTCGAAATGTTATCTTAGAAGTAATCTGAAAATAAATGAAATCATTATTAAAATGTTGACCATTTTAGTATAATAAACTGAACAAATTGTAATAGAATAACTACATGCATTAACATACATTAATGAAAAACACACTCGTAAAAATCATATCTCCTCAAACTGATCCCAGAAAATCATGATTTGCATTGGAGTGCATGTTAAAATATTGCAAGGCTGCACAATGTACACTCTTTTATACTTTGCATCAATAGGATGTTCCATGGGTGGTATGTGGACATTCCAATACAACCATCAATAGCTTTTGAGGCAAAGAACTATAGGCAGGGATTTGCACCAAACTCCAGAGCCTCATTGAGGTAGTGTGTAATGACGAGAAATGTTTTCATTCTACAGCACACATGCAAAGAGGAAAATGCTTTCAAGCATAGTTTTTGTACAGGAAAGGCCCCATTCCTGCAGAAAATCTATTCTGGCCACAACAAAGACACCCGAACTATAGCAGAAAGATGTCTGCGTGGGCACAGTGGCTGCCAAAAGAGCACCAGCTCAAGGAAAGGAGAACTGCACCATTTCTTAGTAGACGTGGTGCAATTCTGCTCTCTCCCATTCAGGCAACACAGTGCAGCAACTTTACCTGCTGCACTGTGTGAACTCTTTGTAAATCTAGACCAGTTAATGTCCTGCATAGGTCAGCCAGAAAGTAAAGATGGTTCTCCTGTTAGTAGTTTATCTGTTATAAATAGAAGTCAATGTATACATGGAGACATACCTGGACCATCACATACACATACAGCTTATATAGCGTTTCAAAACGAAAACAGTTGATAGGTCTTAATTAATGTTTTTACAAATTCATGTATGTCAAGAAAATGTATTTTAAAATGATGATTGACAAAGAAATTACATTTTTACAGCCTGTGCTGGGGGCCTAGGCCTGCAGCCAGCAGAGGAGCGGGTGGAGCGGAGCGACGAGGGAGGTAAGTGATATTCATTTTTATTTTTTATTTGATTTTTATTTACCTCCCGCCACCCCGCCCCTTCTGCTCTTTGCAAGCCGCTACTACCTTTCTGCCGCTTTTCTATCTTTCTTTTCAATCTTCTTTCCTGTTCGAGTGTGTTTTCCTTCTTTTGCTCTAGGAAATGTCTTCTCAGGAAAAATAAGTGCTGATGCTAAAAAAAAAGTGCTGGTGGCCCCCACCGGCTCAAAGTAAGCATTGATTAATAGGCATTTGTTGCATTTGAGCTTTGTAATGGCTGCGTTTGTGACCAATGCCCACTCCCACATGTTTTACTGCGATCAGTAATGTATTGCATGGCACTGAAAGTTTATATGTACTGCTCTGAAAGAATCCCTTTTTGACATCTAAAATTAGAGCCGTCATCACACATTGAATTCTTTATTTCATCCATGCACTGTATACACAAAGCTATCTCTTTTCAAGTTAATTGTTTCGCACAGCAACAATTATTTTTTATTGCTTTTGTCAGTGCTCCAATATGAGTTTCAAACCTAATGGTTTTTCAAACGCTTGTTTTTTTGTGGGAATGTCTGCGTTGACCCATGCTCTTTGTTTACACTTTGGGGATAGGTTCGCACGAACACCACCACGGGGAGAGTGAGACAGAACCCATACAGGCTCTGGCACACCCAACAAAATGCAATACTGCTCACTAGGGGTTAAGCTGCTTTATAGGTGGATGACAGCACTGGCAGTTATCCAATTAGAAGGCAGCTCAGCTAAGCCAGTATGAGCGTGAAAAGCACAGAGGAAGATCGCCTCCTCTCCGTACCCCATATGCTGTGAGTAGGATTGGGCGGAGTTCACAGAGATCTGCTACGCGGAACTCTGCAAAGTGCCAAAAAGCATCTGCCAGGCTACGCGGAGTTCCACTAGCGGCGGAGTTTGGGTAAGTCGCACTGTTCACACTGATTTCCAGCACCAGGAGTTTCTCCCGCACTGTAAAATCAGTGTGAACAGCATCATGTGGAGCACCAAAGTGTGCTAATTTCTTTCTGCAGCTCAAGTAGATTTTCTACTCGTGCGGCAGCTTCCCCAATGCAAGTGGCAACTTTCTCATTGCGGGGGTGACCTGCCACAACCACCCGTGTTAAGAAATCTCACGTGTGCTTGCCAACATAGCGATTTCTCATGCTCGCCAATGTAACATTGGCGAGTTGCACGAAAGAATAAAGTCTGCTCCACATCACTTCGCGGAGTTTTTCGGAACTCCGCACTTCACTCGGGGAAAACTCCATGAACACCGGCGGCGGAGAAGAATTATTCGGCCACCTCCAGCTGATAGTGACACATGCCACTGCACTATTTTTCTGTTGATCCACTGGGAACAGATGGGAAGCTTGGCATGTGTACCAGTGTAAGAAACTATGCTTGGTGCAGGTGGCATTGTAATTAGAAGAGAACATCTACACAAGTGTTACTTTGAAAGGATGGTAAGCTCATGGTGGTGCAACTCTGAAGACATGGGAGGTCAGGTGCTGCTCTTGTATGAGTACATAAAAGAGTGCTGTGAGTAACCTGCAAGGAGAAGCAGAACTGTTTACTGCTAAAAGATTGTAAACGCAATGCTTCTAGCACCATGAAGATATCCTGAACTCACAGTTACCTTGATATTGGGGGATAAACATTGCAGAAAAATTGACTTGCTTCTTTTTTTTTTTTACATATGTTTTTATTGTTTTGTCGGCCAAATGGCAACATTTTAAATGGAATGCAAGAGGTTACATTATGTTTCAACGTACATTACACATATAATTATTACGCATGGACAAAACGCAAGACTCGTGTGCGTGTACCAACACCCGGGTTGGGCTCTGCGAGCTGCGCGTGCAAATTCGAGGTATATTCAACATGTGCTAAATTGTACAAGAAACAAGAAGCATAGAGAAAAGAGAGTAGGATAGGCGCTGAGGTGGCTCCGGTGGACACACAATGGTGGGAGGGGGGAGGGGACCGACAGTGGAGGAGGGGAAGGGCCCAGGAAGGGGAGGAACCAGTCGCAGGGAGGGGTAGGAGGCGAACCACATGAGGCATGCATAACCTTTGCGCTAGCATCCCCGCGATTTCGTCACATCAGCACATAGCCAGGCCACCCCACGACCACAGGGGACCGGCCCACCGCTGGCCATGGAGCGCCGTGTATGGGGAACGGGTCGCAGCAGGAGGGAACCAGCAGGATCCGAGGACTCCCAGCCCCATTATCCCCCAGCGCACCACAAGGCTCCAGCTATGCGCCCAGGGGCACACGCGGAAGGCGTCGCAATTTTATATTGGTCCATTTTTTTTTTTTAATTGTTCTTTTTCCCCTTCCTGTCCCCCGCGTGCCTCGAACGCCCCATTCATTAATGTTACACTATGGCCATTGCGATGATGTCAAATCTCTCCACTCATTTGTTTAGGGAGGACGCTCATCGTCTTTATTTTCTGCAGCTATCAAGAACGAGTTCCAAACCTCTAGGCCTTTAACTAGTATACCTTTATCCAGTAGATTCTGCAATGTCTGTGTTTCTGCTTTGGTCCAACGTATTACCTCTTCGCGCCACTGGGCAACACTGGGGGCGCCGGGGGCTTTCCACTTCATGGCGATCAGGCGTCTATACAGCACCTGCGCCAGGGCAATGCATTTATAAGTGCGTTTGCGTTTCTTGGATTGAGGTGTTATGCCCAATAGGCACACCTCAGGAGTAGGGGATAATGTGGTATTTGTCCATTCAGCTAGCAACGTTATTATCTCTATCCATGTATTCCGGATCGGGAGGCATTCCCATGTCATTTGGTAGAATGTGGCCTCTTCTGTGTCGCATCTGGGGCATGTTTGTGGTGACCGGGAAAACATGCGTGTTATGCGGTGAGGTGATAGATAAGTCTGATGCACATAATTAAACTGTGTGTATCGGAAGCGAGGGTTGCGTGAAACCTCGCGAGTCATTTTCATCGCTTGTTCCCATAAGTTAGGGGATAGTGGTTCCGGTAGCACACAGTCCCATTTGGTTTTTTCCTGTTCCTGTTTGTGTTCAGCCTGGCCGGCGAGGATGTTGTATATATTTGAAATGCTTGATGGGGCATTTGTGCTCCCCATCAGTTCGTGCAGCAGAGGGGAGATATCCGGTTCCGAGTTGCCTTTTCTCCAGCACTCTCTCATTACCTGTCGAATTGCTCCATAAGCTATAAAACCTCCCCGGCCGAGCGCATACCTATCGGCTAGCGCTTCATAGGTTTGAAGTTGCCTGTCCTGGTAGATGTCTCCTAATGTAAGTATGCCCCTGCTACCCCATGTATTCAGGCCCACTTTGGCTGCTATTTTTGCTAATGTCGGTTGGGCCAGCAGTGGGATTCTTGGTGAGTACTGCGGGACTTTTGCGTTTTGCAACGCGTATCGGCCCCAAGCCCAATGTGCAGTATACAGCAGCACATTGCTAGTGTTCACTGGATCAGTACGATTCATAAGGTATTGCATTATCTCTGTGCCTTCGAGATCCTGCAACACCCTCTGAGTTTCGGCCCCGGTTGGGTTTCCAACCCATGTGGATATCCATTGTAGTTGGGCAGCTGCGTAGTACGCTTCAAATCTGGGGGCGCCCAGTCCCCCCAACTTGAGCGGTAGAAGTACCTTTGTTAATGCAACGCGTCTGCGGCCATTGCCCCATATTAGGTCCGTTAGTAAGCTATTCAATAGTTTAAAGAAGGAGCTCGGAAGTATTAAGGGTAACGCCATAAAATAATAGAGTAGTCGGGGTAATACTATCATCTTTGCAATAGCTACTCTGCCCATAGGAGAGAGTGGGAGTGAGCACCAGAAGGGCAAGGAGCCCCTCGTTGATCTGACCACTTGGCCGAGGTTACCATCCCTGAGATCTTGACTGTCATGGTATATGTTTACACCTAAATATTTAAATGTTGTATAGCACCATTTCAAGTCTCCCGGACCCGCTGGTGTTCTCAGTGCCTTGGGGACCGGGCGCATGGGGAATATGCAGGATTTTGTCCAATTCACTGTTAATCCGGCCACCGAACTAAATTTTTATAGGAGTTCCAGCAGGCCCGGCAGGGCTCCCACGTGATCTCGTAGGAAGATCAGCGCATCATCCGCATATAAGGATACTATCTGGTGCTTCTGGCCATCCAAGACACCCCACGTGGGGGCCATTATGCGAAGGCGGGCGGCTAGAGGTTCAATGGCTAATGCGAATAACAGTGGTGAAAGCGGGCATCCCTGTCTGGTGCCTCTACTAATATTACATTTTTCGGAGATCGTATCGCCCGTCTTAACCCTAGCTGTTGGGTCAGTGTATAATGTTCTCACCCAACCAATGTACACTTGCCCGAAACCCATCCGCTTGAGTGTTTCTGTTAAGAAGGGCCATCCCAACGTATCAAACGCTTTTTCTATGTCCAATGATACTGCCACCTGGTGCCTGCCTTCTACCGGGGAGTTTCTCATTAGGCGCAGTAAATTCCTGATATTGCTGAATGTGTTGCGGCCGGGAATGAAGCCTGCCTGATGTACCAGCTCTGACACATAGGGAAGTAGGCGGTTAGCTAGTATTTTTCCGAGTAATTTGCAATCAGTGTTTAGTAGTGATAATGGCCTATATGAGCGAACATCCAAGGGGTCACGGCCTGCCTTTGGTAAAACTGCTATCAAAGCCTCACAGCATGTTTCAGGGAGCTGGCTCAGTTCCAGCGCTTCCTTTAGCATTGCTAGATATGGAGCTAGAATCTGAGATTGGAACGTGCTGTAGTATTCTATGGGTATGCCATCGCTATCGGGTGCTTTGCCGTGTGTCAACTGTAGCAGTGCTCGTTGGGTAGGTCGCTCCCCCTGCCGCTGCAGCTCCTCCAGGTTCCTGAGTTCCTGAGACCCACCCCACAGTAAGTACCCCCCACCTCCCAGCCCCTCGTTCTGCCCCGCGCTACTCACCCTCTCTCCTGCTTCTTTTCCTCTTTTCTTCTTCTCTGTTCTTCCTCCTCTCTCCTCGTCTGTATTCTTCCTCTGTACTCCTCTTCTCCCCGTCTTCTCTCCTCTTCTCTTCTTCCTCATCTTCTGCTGTGGTCTTCTGCACTCTGTTTCTTCGTTTTTTGTATCTTCCTCCGTGTTCTTCTGTGTTCTTCTGTGTTCCTCTGTCTTCTTCTGTGTTCCTCTGTCTTCTTCTGTCTTCCTCTGTCTTCTTCTGTCTTCCTCTGTGTTCTTCTGTGTTCTTCTGTCTTCCTCTCTGTTCTTCTGTCTTCCTCTCTGTTCTTCTGTCTTCCTCGGTGTTCTTCTTTCTTCCTCTGTGTTCTTCTGTCTTCCTCTGTGTTCTTCTGTATTCTTCTCTGTTCTTCTGTCTTCCTCGGTGTTCTTCTGTATTCCTCTCTGTTCTTCTGTGTTTCTTCTGTTCTTCCGGTCTTCTGCTCTTCCGGTCCTCAGTCCTTCCGGTCTTCTGCTCTTCTGTTCTTCTTTTCTTCTGTTCTTCTGTTCTTCTGTTCTTCTTGTCTTCTTGTCTTCTGCCTTCGGCTCTTCTGCCTCCTCCGTCCTCTTCTCCCCGCGCCTGCCCTCCTGCTCCTGCCTCATCCCC
Organism: Pleurodeles waltl; assembly: GCF_031143425.1. Classification (NCBI taxonomy): domain Eukaryota; kingdom Metazoa; phylum Chordata; class Amphibia; order Caudata; family Salamandridae; genus Pleurodeles; species Pleurodeles waltl. The sequence goes on from NC_090445.1 coordinate 785,090,556, forward strand.
CTCCCCCACTCGCATCCCCCCCCTCTATCTCCCCTATCTAACCCGTTCACTTTCTACCTCCCTCACTCCTCCTATCTACCTATCTCTCCATCTCTCTATCCCACTATCCAACTCCCTCACTCTCCACCTCCTCCTATCTTCCTATCTCTCTATCTTTTTCCCTATCTATCGATTTCTCTATCTACCTTTTCTCTCTACCTATTTCTCTATCTCTCCCCCCCTCCCGCCACCCCCTCTATTACCTATCTTCCTATCCCCTCACTCTACCTCTCACCCTCACCCACCTCTACAACCCCCCTCCCCTATCTTCACAACCCTACACCTATCTTTCTCCCTAATCTCCTAAACCTCCTAACACTCTCCCCCCTCCACCCTTAAACCCCCCTCCCCCAGCTCTTCTCACTCTACCTGTCCCCCCCTCCCTCGCGCTTTCCCGCCGCGACCTCCTGCACGCCCCCGCCCCCCAGCTCCCATTCGCCCCCAGCTGACCCCTCCCCCCCCTCCTACCTCATATGGCGGCCGCTGCGCGTCTGCGCCGCTGGCGCGCCAGAGGCAAGCCCATCTGCGCCCGTCCGCGCCGGGCCTGTGCCCAGCGCCACGACCCCTGGTCCCCAGCTCTCCCAAGCCCCGATGATCCGCTACGACCCCACCACCCTCCATGCCCTCAACCCAGGACGCTCCAACACCTGCTTCCAAGCTCACCCCAAACGCACCCATGGACCCTTCGCCTGCAACTCCTGTAAACGCATCTTCCACCACGCAACAACCACGACCACAAGCCCACGTGCCATCAACCACCTCAAGTGCATCCTAGTCAACGCTCGCTCTGTTCACAAACACGCCGTTGAACTCTGGGACCTCCTGGACTCCACAGCACCGGACGTCGCCTTCATCACGGAGACCTGGATGAACGCCTCCTCTGCTCCAGACATCGCCACCGCCATCCCCGAAGGCTACAAGATCTCCAGGAAAGACCGCACCAACCAAGTAGGAGGAGGTATCGCCATCGTCTTCAAAGACTCCATCAGCGTCACCACCTCCACTGAAGACTCCCCTCTCGCCGCTGAACACCTGCATTTTCAGATTCGCACCGACCCGAGGACCACCCTCAGAGGATCCCTCGTCTACCGTCCTCCTGGACCTCGCGCCCCTTTCAGCGACGCCATCGCCGACTTCATCTCCCCGCACGCCCTCACCTCACCGGACTACATCCTCCTAGGCGACCTCAACTTCCATCTGGAACAAAACAACGACCCCAACACCACCACCCTGCTCGACAACCTCGCCAACCTCGGCCTCAAACAACTGGTGAACACTGCCACCCACATCGCCGGACACACACTCGACCCTATCTTCTCCGCCAGCAAACACGTCTTCTTCAGCCACGCCTCCGCCCTTCATTGGACCGACCACAGCTGCGTCCACTTCACATTCCGACGCGAGACCCGCCACCTCCGCACTCAACCCATCCCTCGCCGACAGTGGAACAAGATCCCTGAAGAGCAACTCTTCTCCGCACTCGCCGCCAACCAACCCACCCTCACCACCGACCCCAACGACGCAGCCCTCAACCTCACAAACTGGATCTCCAACTGCGCAGACAACCTTGCTCCCCTCAAACGCTCGCAGCGACAGAACAACACCAAGAAACCCCTCTGGTTCTCTGACACCCTCAAAGAATCAAAGAAAACTTGTCGCGCACTTGAGAAAGCCTGGCGCAAGGACCGCACCGCTGACAACATGACCGCCCTCAAGAACGCTACCCGCGAACACCACCACCTGATCCGCGCTGCCAAAAGGAATTTTTTCACCGACAGACTGGACAAAAACAGCCACAACAGCAGAGAACTCTTCAGCATCGTCAAGGAGTTCTCCAACCCCAGCGCCAACGCCAACGCCGTCACGCCCTCACAGGATCTGTGCGAATCCCTCGCCACTTTCTTCCATCGCAAGATCAGCGACCTCCACAACAGCTTCGGACACCAGACCCAACCAAACACCACAGAACCCACATCCCCGACCATCACCCTCAACAACTGGACCAACATCAGCACGGAAGAAACCAAATCCATCATGAACTCTATCCACTCCGGCGCCCCTTCGGACCCCTGCCCGCACTTCATCTTTAACAAAGCCGACGACATCATCGCCCCGCACCTCCAGACCGTCATCAACTCTTCTTTTTCTTCTGCTACCTTCCCCGAATGCTGGAAACACGCCGAAGTCAACGCCCTACTAAAGAAACCTACGGCTGACCTGAGCGACCTGAAAAACTTCCGCCCCATCTCCCTTCTGCCTTTCCCAGCCAAAGTAATAGAGAAGACCGTCAACAAACAGCTGACCACCTTCCTGGAAGACAACAACCTGCTCGACCCCTCACAGACCGGATTCCGAACCAACCACAGCACTGAAACCGCCCTCATCTCAGTCACGGACGACATCAGAACCCTGATGGACAACGGTGAAACAGTCGCCCTCATTCTTCTCGACCTCTCGGCTGCCTTTGACACCGTCTGTCACCGCACCCTAATCACCCGCCTCTGCTCCACCGGGATCCAAGACCAGGCCCTGGACTGGATCGCCTCCTTCCTCGCAAACCGCTCCCAAAGAGTCTACCTCCCTCCGTTTCACTCAGAACCCACTGAGATCATCTGCGGCGTACCTCAAGGCTCATCACTCAGCCCGACACTCTTCAATGTCTACATGAGCCCCCTCGCCAACATCGTACGCAAGCACGACATCATCATCACCTCCTACGCCGACGACACCCAACTTATACTCTCCCTCACCAAGGACCCCGCCAGCGCCAAGACCAACCTACAAGAGGGTATGAAGGACGTCGCAGATTGGATGAGGCTCAGCCGCCTAAAGCTGAACTCTGAAAAAACGGAAGTCCTCATCCTCGGCAACACCCCGTCCGCCTGGGACGACTCCTGGTGGCCCACGGCCCTCGGCACCGCACCGACCCCCGCAGACCACGCCCGCAACCTCGGCTTCATCTTGGACCCTCTTCTCACCATGACCAAGCAAGTCAACACCGTGTCCTCCTCCTGCTTCCTCACCCTCCGCATGCTCCGCAAGATCTTCCACTGGATCCCCGCCGACACCAGAAAAACCGTGACCCACGCCCTCGTCACGAGCCGCCTGGACTACGGCAACACCCTCTACGCTGGGACCACAGCCAAACTCCAAAATCGCCTACAACGCATTCAAAACGCCTCGGCCCGCCTCATCCTCGACGTACCCCGCAGCAGCCACATCTCCGCACACCTGAGACACCTGCATTGGCTCCCAGTCAGCAAAAGGATCACCTTCCGACTTCTCACCCACGCACACAAAGCCCTCCTCGACAAGGGACCGGAATAACTCAACAGACGCCTCAACTTCTACATCCCCACCCGCCCCCTCCGCTCCGCTGGCCTCGCACTCGCCGCCGTCCCTCGCATCCGACGCTCCACGGCGGGTGGGAGATCTTTCTCCTTCCTGGCGGCCAAGACCTGGAACTCCCTCCCACCAGCCTCAGGACCACTCCGCTTTCCGGAGACTCCTAAAGACCTGGCTGTTCGAGCAGCGATAACCACCCCCTTTGTCCCTAGCGCCTTGAGACCCGCACGGGTGAGTAGCGCGCTTTATAAATGCTAATGATTTGATTTGATTTGATTTGATTTCAGCTATCTCAATCGGGCTGTCTAGCTCTATAGTTTGAGCAGCTGTCAGGCTGCTCAGAGTTATATCGCTGAAGAATTCATCTAAATGGGTCTTAGTGGGTGGAGGCCGTGCCTGGTACAACAAGCTATAATACTCTTTGAAAGCATTATTTATCTCTACCTGAGTATTGACTATCCAACCTGATTCCAGGCGGATAGCGCCTATAGGGGCGTTCCGATGTTCACTCTTTATAAGCCACGCTAATAGTTTACCGGATCTGTCGCCCTCCGCATGTGTGCGGGCCATGTGATGTCGATAGTCGAAGTGTCTGAGGCGACTGTCTGTCTCGGACCATTTAGTGCGCATGTTAGTGAGCATGGTCGCTGTTATGGCATCTTTAGCGAACTCGCCCTCAGCTAATTGAATTTCTTGTTCTAATGCTCGGAGTTCGCGCATTAGCGTTTGCCGCACTCCCACTGTAGTTGATATGCATACCCCTCTTATGACTGTCTTATGTGCATCCCATTCGATGGCTCTTGAGGTGGCCGTCCCTACATTCGATGTGAAATATGCTGAGATGTGTGTAGCAATGTCCTTCCTAAAAGGGGGGTCTTGTAATAGTTGCGTTTGCAGACGCCAGGTAGGAATGCATGAGCGAGGTCTGCCCCATCTTATTTGTACTATGAGTGGGCAGTGGTCTGAGATTACCCTAGCGGAATACTCCGCTCTCGTTATTTTATGCGTTAGATTCTGTGAGGTGAGGATGAGGTCTATACGGGTATGTAATAAGTGTACTGGGGAATAATAGGAGTACACATTTTCATGTGGATGCAAGTGTCTCTATATGTCGATCAGTCGACGTTCTTCCATCCATGCGCCCAGCATTTGGGAGTTTTTCGTTATTGGGGCGGCCACTAGCGGGGGATGTGATCTATCCTTATCTATATGTGGGACACAGTTCATGTCTCCCCCCCATATGCATGATGAAGTTAGATCATTGGTTAATTGAGAGGTCTTGGTTTGTAAGAATTCACCTTGTTTGATGTTCGGTACATATAGCCCATTTATCACGAGTTCCTCCCCATCCAGTAAGCCCCTTAGTTGTATATACCTGCCCTCCTTATCTTTTGTGCTGTGTTGTACTGTGTACGGGACACCTGGCGCTATCCAGACCAGCACCCCTCTGGCGAAGGAAGAATCGCCAGCGCTGTATATTGAGCCCATCCAGCACTTTTCTAACCGAGCAGCCTCTGTGGGTGTAATGTGTGTTTCCTGTAGCATTGCTATATGTATGTGGTGGCGTTTTAGGTACGCATGTATTCTGTGACGTTTGCTAGTCCCGGCCATGCCCTTCACATTCCAAGTTATGAGGTTATAACTAGGTGTCCTATTCATTGTATTAGGCTTAGGCGCAGGGAGCTATCTGATCTGTACCTATCACGCCAAACCACCCCAACCCCCCCGGCCCCACCCCGACCACCCCCCCCCCGGATCCCCAACCCCCCCACACCACCCTCCCAGCACCAAAGAGTGAGGAGTAAGCCCGTAGTGGGCTAAAGATAGAAAAGAAAGAGATAGATATAACAACCAAAAGGATATTACGGATTGTATACGTCTGTTAAATAAAGTGGCACAACCGGTGCCTAAGATGGCTTCCAGAGAAGTCAGTTCCATTCGGATACCGTTCAGGTATAGGGGGTCGTGGGTTACTTGATGTCTAGCCCTTGGGTGGCCCACCTGCAGGATATTTCACTCTTCTGCAGTCCCATTCGCCTTTGTGCAGTTTACGAGGATTCAGTTGTAGTTACTCATATTAATGGCTGTTATTTGCTGTGGATCTCGGGGCGAGGGTCCCGATGTTGGTGTTATGCAGCACCTTAATTGCTGTCGCCGTCGGCGAGGGGCCACGGATGCCAAATCTTACCCTTTTAAAGTTCGTCCGCCAATCGCGGCGTGAGGTCCGGGCCCACCAGCAGCGGGGAGGGGGATGGGCTTGTATCTCCCCCATGTGAGGCAGTGTCGTTGGTATCCGTTTCACTCCTTGAGTCCAGCATCCCACGAGCGAATGAATTTGTGTCTTTTAATATTTGTGCACGGTCCAATGCCATTTGCGCTTTTGTGGGACGGGAGGATGTTTTAGTGTTTTTTTTCTTTCTTTCTGGCGTTAGCAATGGACCATTCATCAGATACTGTGTCTTCCTTGGCCGGGTCGGCCAATCCTTTAGCGTGGATCCAAGTCCATGCATCTTCAGGAGTGGGGAACATTAAGGTTTTCTCGTCCATAACGATGCGCAGTCGTGCTGGGAATATGAGGGAGTAAGTGATGCCTTTCTCTTGCAGCAGCTGCTTGATCTTGCTATACGCGATTCTCCTACTTTGTACCTCCATTGTGTAGTCAGGGTAGGCAGTTACCCTGCTGTTCTCCATCATGATCTGGTCAGACGATCTGAAGTGCTGAAGGACCAAGTCTCTATCCCTATAATTCAAGAAACGAGCTATTAGTGGTCGGGGCGGTGCTCCCGGCCTAGGTGGTCTGCCCGGTATTCTATGTGCTCTTTCGATCACTGGTGTTGTGGTGGGGTACTGCTCTTTAAGTGTGTTCCTCAGCCAGGCCTCTAAGAACACCTCTGCCTTAGGGTGTTCGATTCTCTCAGGGATTCCGAGGAATCTGATATTATTCCGTCTGGAGCGACCTTCAGCTTCCTCAGCCCTATGTTGTAGTTGAGTTATGTCTAGTTCCATTTTTTGCATTCTAGTTCTCATTTCTACTACTTCGGGCTGGATAGTTTTCAGTGACGTTACAGTGTCGTGGACCCTACCAGTTAATTTGCGGTGGTCAGCTCGCAGCAATGAGACTTCCTGTACTGCAGCGTCTATTTTCCCCTCTAACGAGGATTTAGTGTCCATTATTGCTTGCATAATTTTGTCAAATTGAAGGGAGTGCGTGCGTAATGTTTCATTCAACTGTAGCTGTGTGAGCGATTGCGTGTCCGCATGGCAGGTCTGTTGGGGAGGGTCACCTTCTCCTGTGGACCCCGTTTTGGGGTGTTTTGATTTGACCATGATTTCCTTACTATTCTACGCTAGTGTATTACGCCAACTTTACCGGTCAGCTGTTTGCCAGGAGCAGCCGCCCACGTCTACGGGCTTCCTCCAGCTCGTCCCTTAGTTCTCTTGGTCTGAGGTTCAGGAGGGAGTTGCGTATCCAATTCTGATATTGGCGTCAGTTTAGTTTCACCGTTTACCTACTCCGTCTTTATTGTTTTAGCCACAGTTTGGTGCCTAACCGATCCACGCCGCGTGGCTCCCATCGCTCCCGGTAGCCAGCAGGACCCAGTTGGGCCCGATGTCATGCGTGGTGCTCCTCGCCAGGAGGGGCAGCTCGATGTTCAGTGCTCCCGAAGATTCCAGGTTAAAACCAGTAAATAGTGCCATTAGTGACATCGGATGTCTGGTGAAGGTCAGCGTATGCCCGCGCGGCGCAGCCCGGATGGGGCACTCGTTCCGCCAGAGAACCGTAGTCCCGCCTCCGGCTTCCCCGTCAGTAGAGCCCAGATGCCCAACCCAATGCCAAAATGCCAGTGTGACCAGGGTGTGAAGCATGCACTGTGCGGGTAAGGCAGTTGGCGCACCCGTTCAGTATTTCAATAAGCCCTGAATGCCGTGAGTCCGCGGTGCGGGTGCTGGCCGAGGATGAAAGCGTCGACGAAGGAGCGGGGCAACGCCGTGCACCTCCCCATGCAGGAATGACATGGGTGGAGTCTTCAACCTCCCCACTTCACTGTTGTCCGCTTCGCATGAGCAGGCCTAAAAGGGGAAAGAGCGAACCCCCTCTACGCCGCGACCCGATCCGTGTCGCCGAAAGGGGTGCAGCCCCCGTCGATCCAACAGGCCTGGGCGCCCAGGGCCCCAGCAGGGGATCCCCTGAGCGGCCGCCCCGGTAAGCGTGAGCGCGACGGGCTCACCGTCACCGCAGCACGCAGGATGTTTGCTGATTTAAGTTGATTATGCCTTTGAGGTCCTCAGATCCATCGGGCCGTGCTCATAATAAAAGCCGTATTCCAGCGCCATGGGGGGCCACAGTTATTGTTGCCTTTGTGGTCCGGTTAGAGCGTTGAGAGATGAGGCCCAGCTGGGGAGGGAGCCCCGCAGGCCGAGGAGTCCCAGCGCCGCCGTTGTTCTACATGTCGCACGGCGCAGGGCGCTCCGAGAGCTCCAGCGCCACCTTAGCAACCCCGCCTCAGGTAAAGGGCCGCGTGCAGGTGCTCCGCCGTGGCGCGATCCCCGGGGCGCGAGTCCCACGGCCCCCCGGCAGCTCCTGGCTCCCCGCGGGTCCCCCAGAGCCGCGCCGCGTGCCAGAAGTCCGGGGGCGGAGCCAGTGCACGGCCCCGGGCAGTAGGCTCACCAGCCGCGGGCGTCGGCTCGGAAGGCCGCCAGCTCCTCCTCAGGTTCTGATGCGACCCCGGCATCGCAAAGAGGGTCGCTGCATCGGGTGATGGTGCCGAGACATTAGACGGGCGGCACCGTCCTCAGGAAGGGCGATGGGCGCCGCACTCAGGATAATATTGTGGGCCAGGCACGGAGCTGCAGAATTATCCTGCCGCTCCGGTCGCCATGTTGGCCACGCCCCAAACATTGACTTGCTTCTATGTAGCTTTGTCTTCCTTTGGGCCCCTCTGAAAGACTTCAGCCAGTTGATGAATCCTAGCACTTGTGAGCTATCATAGCTGCAAATATGACCCTCAGAAGCCCTGATGCAGCATTTTACTCTGTGGTGTCTCAGAACCAGTGTTTGAAACAACAGTCAGCTACAAAGGACTATCAAAGAGGGATAGTGGGCGGGGGAAATGGAGAGAGCCATAGGAGAACAAAAATACTTGTGTGTACAATAGAAAAATACAAGGGAGAATAAAGTTTAACTTAAATGGGATAGGGAAATACAGTGGTAAGGGAAGAAACAATGGATAAAAAGAGGAAGTGGCTAGAGTAAATAGATAATAGGAAGAAAGGGAAGATGCAGGGGAGATAAGCCATAATGAAGGGCTGAGGAGATGCAGGACATAAAAAAAGGGAAGGATGAAGAGAAGCAGAATAGTTAAGAGAGATACAGAGGAAAATGGAAAGGTACGAGGAAGAGTTAAGAGTAAACAAAAGGGGTGGAAAAAAAGGGAAAAAATACAGAGACGAAGGAGGTAAAGTGGGTGAGAAGAACATAGGGTAGAAAGGAGTGACAGGACATTAAAGTAGGGGAGAAAGGAGTGACAGGACATTAAAGTATGGAGTCAAAGACTAAAAAAGGAAAAGAGGTATGTTGGCATATACAATGAAAATAGAAAGGTAGAGGAAAGCTATGGAGGGGTAAAAGAGAAAAGGAGAGGAAAAAGTTGCAGCAAAAGAACAGAATAGAAAAAGAGAGGGCAGGATAATAAGACAAGAAGAGCAGAGAGATAAAGGGGAGACTAGAGGGATTGTGAAAGGTGTAAAGCAGTGCGAAAAAGAGAGAGCTTTGGGGAAGAGTGGAGAGATACAAGGAATGACTTACAGATACAGAAAAATAGATAAGAAGGGAACAAGAGCCATGAGGAGCTGTTGGGGAGCTAAAGGTAGAAGATAGATAGATTAGATTATGCGCCATCTTTGGGGCGGTGCAACTGGTGCGGCGGGGGGGTGCTAAGTTGAACAATAAAAGCCCCTGCTGCAGAGTTCCTTGTGTGTCCAGCTTTGAGGCAGCAAGAAAAATGTCAAGACAACTCTTGTGATGGATGTTCCTGCTAGAAAGAGAGATCAGAGTTTTGTCTAGTGGTAGTTGTGACTCACCATAAAGTATTGCATAGGGTTAAAATCCCTTGTGCACAGAACAGATCTGTATTTTTAAGGGGGTAGCTGAGTGGATTAGTAAAGCCAGCCTGTACCATTGCTTTAAAACAAATGAACTGTATGTGAGAGATGGTGAGAGATGGGCTATGGAGAGATGTTGACCACTTTTGCTAAGTGGCAGTGAGGGAATCAGAGGAGGAAGTCATGGGGGAAGCAGGTAAGATAAGAATAAGATTGTCACAACCGGTGCCACCGGTGCTAAAGTTGACCTGGAAGCACATAAAGAACTGGAAGAGAGAACTTGGTAAAGTAGGAGAGACCAAAGAGTTTTGAACCCTTCAGGAGAAAACTATGGGACGTCTCTATGCATTTGCAGCACTTCAAGCCAAAACATGGCATTTAAAAATAAAATCACAAAGATGTATACTATTGCCCTGGAAAATGTATTTTATGTGGCGAAGTGACACGTGTGACTGACACATATGTGAGTGATAATCCAAGGCTTTGGGCGAAGATGGCTAAAAGTAGTTCTAGAGCCTTCAGGTCATCTATTGTTAGGGCCTAACTGGAGCGCTTATTGTGGGTGATATGGTTACATGAAACATCAGGTTAGAAATGCTGTCAATTTTGACATAAAGGGATAAGTAGCTTGTGAGTGAAGTCAGTCAAGCTGATGCAAGAATTGTAATTACATTCCCAGCTTCATACTAGCTCCCTGTTTTACCTTTTAGTATTTAGATCCTACTATCAACCTTGTCCTTAGCATGACATACTTTCGAACATATCATATGACAAATCAAGCTATGAAAACAGGTTTGATCCATGTTGAGTTTCTAATTTTTCCAAAATGCCTTTGTTGAGGGAATGTGTCTTTTCTTTTACAACCAGACCCCAGAATAGGCTGAAGGAAGTGCCATCTGTGGCAGGGCTTTCATGTGATAATATTACATACTACATGGAAGACAGTACTGGATTTCATGCAAACATAACTGAATTAATATTACAGAATGTGTGTAAAAGGTGTGAAGCTGGAAAAGTGGACTAACTTTTTTGAATGTTAATGCTAACAAATGCCTGCTCGATTGCCATGTATTAAGTATAGGAACTTCAGGTTTTCTGAGACTAATAAAACAACTTAAAAGACAGAGATGGAATCTTTGTACTTTTTTGGTGCATAAGTTGTACCTGCAGCTATAAGGGTAGATGACCTTGCAGGGATCTGGATTGGAAGGAAGGAGGGAAAAGTAGCATTAGTTTTTGTGGCTTCCCTATGTTTCAACAAAGCATTGGTTGCATATTTCTGTAGCAATACCAGAGCTGAGCACAAGTGTCTTCTTTCTGAGTAACTAGACAACATTGGTGATAAAAGTATATAAGATACTAGTGAGGGTTAGACACATGGGGGCATATTTACAAGCCCTGTGCATCGCTTTTTGCGATGTACGGGTGGCTCATACTGCAGACCCATATCTACAAGGCCACTCAGAGCCACTCTGTGACGAGTAGCCACGGCCACTGCAGGCCTTCAACAGATCACAGATTGGGAGGTACTGAGGCGTGCCAGGGGTCCGAAGCCAGGGCTCGGTGCTTCTCCAAACCTGGATAATCTCTGATGGCTGGTGCATCTTCGTGCACCTGCGCCAGACATCAGACATTCTAGCAAAGCTGCCTAGGGCTGCCGCTAAACAGCATTTTCTTTTGATACCAAGAGTAAATAAAAAATTATTATTCACTCTTTGTATAACAAAGCAGGGGGCTTAGGCCCAGATCCCTAACGGGAAAACCGTCACTGATGTGCCCTCTCCCAATTTCAGATGTGTTCAAATGTCTCTTCCTTGTCAAGGAGTTGGTAAACTACCCTCTTGTAGGATGCTACCTTATACATCTTGGTCAGCCATTTATCATGTGTGGGTAGAGGGATTGAGAGCCAGTAAACAGAGCTCTGCTATGGTCAAGAACGTTGATAACAGCCGTCTTGGTGCTTTGAGAGGTCAGTGAAGTCAGCAAAATCATGTACCATAATCAGAGTTTTCGGCAGAGAGGAGGGAAGATAAACCACAAGGCCTAGGGTAGCATCTATACTATCCTTGGGGGCAGGAGACATCATTCACAGATGATATCATTCACAGATGATATGCATGATATCGCAGTCCAGCTGCACACACGTCCAACAGAGTGTATGGTGGAGCAGGCCGGAGGCCGCTAGTTTTTGAGGGGGTCCAATATCACTGCTGTACCACTTCGAAGAAACAGAATTTCATTCACTTCACCTTTGTATGGCTGCCCAGATCCACCATCACCTCCCTCCAGTCATCATCAGTGTACTGAACATGTAAGATGTTCTGCCTGTTCGTCCAGAGATTTGTGAGTAGTGATTGGCAGTGGGGATATTGGATTATCAAATAATAGAAGCCTGAAATCTCTCCTTTATATGTTCCCTAGGTCTTCAAGTAGTGATTGTAAGAAAGTGGCACCTTTCTAGCATAGTTACCCCCACTTTTTGCCTCAGTTCAGTGTGTTTAGACTGTAGTACAAAGGGAATCCTGCTAACCAGGACCCCAGTGTCTGTGCTCTCTCCTCTAAATTTGGCTACACAGTAACTTTTACACCCCACAATTGTCACACTGATGCACCCATGCATGTCCCTAGTATATGGTACTTAGATACTGAGGGCATTTGGACATGAAGGGTCTCCCATGGGCTGCACCATGTATTATGCCACGCATGGAAGCCCATGCAAACTGTGTCTGCAGGCCTCCCATTGCAGTCTGCATGAAAATGGTGCATGCACCTTTCACTCTAGATAGAATGCTTGCCTTACATTGTGGTCACTGCACTTGGACACTGTAAGTCACTCCTATGGTAGGCCCTTTAGCTCAAGGGCAGGGTGATCGGTCCTGGGTGTGGTGAGAGCACTCCTGTATGAGCAGAGGTGCCCCTACAAACCCCAGACTTTATTCCCTGGTCTTTGTAAGCGTGGAAAATCCATTTTCAGGTAAGTAAGGACATTGAAAGGCTCTGGTGGTTCTTTAGTTCTCTCCGGGTCCAACTTGTCTTCTGACCATCTTGGGATATGGTGGGTCCTTGCTGCAGCCACTGAAATGGAACAGCTGTGCACCATGACTATTGCTCTTACCAAGGCTTGCTGACTCTTCCTACAGGAAATCTTCAAGCTCCAAGAAGCCCCAGCCTCCAGCACTCTGCAACTCCAAGTTCAAATTCCATTCTGCAACTCCTGCGGCGTGGGACTCTAGCGTTGTTGTGCTGCTGAGGCCTCCCTGCGACTCCCTTTGCCTGCTGCCAGTGGGTCACTCGTGGTGGCTTCAATGATTCTTTCTGCCCCTTTTGCATGGCGAGGGCCATCCCTGACTCCCCTCCAAGGGTCAAGTCTCTTGGACGTGGCTGGTCCCCAAAAACCGGCAAACCTCTCTGCAACCTCTCTTGTGTTTGCCAACGCTTGTTGGTGGTCCTGCTGACCACTGACCCTCCTGGAATCCGGCGACTGACGTGGGACAGCTCATGAGTGACTCCAAGGATCTTCCTGCTTCCCGTGCACCCCACAGCTGTACTACTTATTTCACCAACCTGCAGGTACTTCATCTCTAGGAGGGTTGGATTTGCCAACCTGCACTGCCTGGACATCTCAGACTGGTCTGGACACTGTACCTTTCTTTTTAAGGTTCTTCTTGTCTCAAATTCACCTTTTCGTTCCACCGAGTAGGTCTGTTGCGTAGGCTCTCATTATCCGTATTAAATATACGTCCCACGAGTTCACCAAAGTGGCTCGGAAAGTTGGTATTTAACAGGGACTGTATATCTGCTGATGACCTTGCCACCTGAAGTGAGTAGGTCTTGCGCGTAGATGTAAGGGCCACATGCTTTTGAAACAATAGAGCCTTAAGTCTACTTAACTTGTCGAAATTCACCTTGGAAGTAGCAATATGAGGCCAGATATCTGCTACCTCCCTCAATTTATTGGGGGGAAACAACACATTCCCGCAGCAAGTAACGACCCTGGTGACCGAAACAACGTAAACTATTCCGGCCCGCATGCCACAACAGTCTTCACTATTGAGGAGGACGTAGCTGCTGTTTGAAAGCTCCTGGAATGTGCGTTTAATCAAGGGGACCGGAACTCCCTTCAGATAGCAAGCCAAGTTCGCAACTGAGGCATTACATGCCCCATGCAAGGACAGCTGCTTACAAATCATCGAATGGCTGACTGAAGTCTCGCATTCACTACCGCTAAGAAAAACCTCTCTCATGCCATTAAGACATTTGTACAAGAAGGAAAGTTCCCACACCTCATGTATATAACTATCTCCCAATTTTTCAAATCTGCCTACCGGAACATGTTTTAAACAAGAAGTGATCTGTACTGTAGAAATAGGCAGATTAATAACCCTGTGTATTAACCACTCAGCTGAGGGAATCTCGGCCACTGTAAAAGGCAATCTTTCCAATTTTTCAATGTTAAGCATGACATAAGTCGCCTCCTTCTTAGCCATCAGTTGTTGTTGACGTGTCAAATTAAAGGAAAAAAATATCTCCCTGGCTCTGATGTGCTGCCACGGAATGCGACCTGCCTTCAGTGTCTGAAGTGTCCAACCCAACTGCATAATGGACCTTGTTTGACTTTGTCCATGATATAATTAAGACATGTCAGATCGTATAATGTCTATGGCAGAAGAAACAATGTTGTCAATGGTATATATTCGGTCGGACAGGGTGTGAATTCCATTATCCACAACAGCTAATGCCTTTTTCAAATTTTCCTGATCTATCTGCCTTAATCGGGCCGCAGCCTCTTGTTGGGAAAGTTTCCATATTTCATTGTACACTTCGTACAAAAAACGTTTCCTACGTGGTGTCTTCAGGCCTAACAAAAAATCTTGCAAGTCAGTGTTATTAGACAGGAGAGTGAGATGTGTCTTAACTGCATCTAGCGAGGATGATTTTAACCAATGTTGACCCAATTTTCCCACGCTATGTGTAGTAATAATTTCAGCATGTTCAGGTGATATGTAGCGAGGGTCTGCCCTACTCGTCCTGAAACCCCCCGAGGAGGTTGCAAAACGTTGATGACACCCGTTGGTGTCTATAGGCCACAATAACCACCTGTCCGGACGTGACAATGAAGTGTTAAATGTACCATTCTGGACCCAGCCTGTAAGTTCACTAAAAGTGGCATTGATATATTTCTGCCAATCCTTCATTTTGGTAGGGACAGGTATGCCAGGCATATTCAATTCTCTAATCGTTGCGAAGCCCAAACAGCTAGTCTGTTGCACAGTTTCATTTAAAAAAATCATCTGGACAGGAATGAGACATGCTCTAAACAATGTTTCTCTACCCTGTGTTTGCCAATGTTTTGTTCCCCAAACACTTTTCAAATCAACATTTTTTGACCAATATTCATAGCCCTCAATTGACAGTCGGGAAACAAAAGAATCTGAGTATATGAATTTCGTATTAGTCAACAACATTTGCTTATCTTTATACGGAGTTAACTTAAAATAATATGACTGAGCATTCATTTGATGATGCCCAGAAAAATACGCAAATTTGTCAGAATATGTTTTAGAACTCCCTCGCGGGGAGTTGGGCAATGCTCCCATTGCGTGTAGTCAAATATTGTCTTTGGACTACTGGCTTTATGTATAAAGTGGTGCCCATAATAATTATAACAAAACATGTCACCATAATTATCTTTAAACTGGTAAACATCTTCATTCTCATAGACAGTATAATATTGTAACTCAGTCATCATGGAATCAACTGTCTTCACGTCCCAATCATCAGATACAATGCCTGGTATTACGATATCATTCATGGATAACTTTAGAACGTACGGTATTTGAATTATCTCAGTGGGACCGTATATATCAAACATCACTTTATCCCACACAATCCCATCCGGAATTGGCACTGCAGAAATGTTCACAAAGGACAAGTCTCTTCGAACCTTATGTGATGAAAAATGTGGCTTCAACACCTCCTCCACCTGTTCAACAGCTGATCTCTCAGGAAGAAAATGACCATGTATCAAGAGAAAAAAGGTAACGACAAACCCTATCCACAGAAAAAATGCTATCATAGTCAGTAAGAGCCACAGATAGTTCCAAGGAAAAACAAAATACATATCTTTAAGCCAATAAATCAGCTTACGTGGACCTGGGTCAGGTGTTGAAGAGGCAAATGAATCCGACAGACCATCGTCGTTGTTGGCAAAGTACCCAGAGGCAGTTCTTGCAAAAGGTGCCGCCGTATTCAACGGAGGAGTAGGTGTTTCTCGCGGTCGTACACTGTAGATAACACCACCCGCAACATCAGCAGTCATTGTGACTCGATCAAATGTTTCCAAATTATTTGTTGTCAGTGGAACTATCGCAAGATCATCTTCCACCCTCCCCAAGCTCGGAGAGGCAACAGTGTTGGTGTAAATGACTTGGAGCGGAACATCTTCCCTAGTAGTGAGAGGGATTCGGGAACTACGGGACGTTCCTCTTGGTCTGCTGTGCAGAATCGGCCACATGTTGTAACTTGACAATGTCGATGGAGACAAAGCGATTTTCTTTGGCACCTGGCAACGGTGGTAAAATAACAGTTCTTGTTCCGTGTATTCCCAACACAGGGACTGGTGCTCGATAAGAAGGGCCAAATTCTTTTTTCACTGCAACCTTTTCACGCACAAGATCCCCAACTCTGGGAATCCAACCAGTAGGCGTTACTGACACATCCTTAATTCCTGTGGAGGCAGCACTTTTAGAAGAGTTATCTGCATGGAACTGTTGTAATTCCTGTAAAACAGTGACACGATCATTTATTTCAAAAGGCGTTTCCGCCGCCTCCACACCAGGACCATCTGGATCCGGAACAAACATTTGTGTTCCGAACTGGCACTCATATGAAGTACGACCCCCCAGGGACCTTCTAGGCAAGTTATTCAGTGCTCTCTGTACTCCAAACAGGTGGGTTAGCCAACTACGACCCGTACCTTAGACTCTAGCCGTTAAGGATTGCTTTAAATCGCGATTTAAACGCTCCACGACAGAATTTCCCTCGGGATGAAATGGAGACGAAAACTGGAGCTGGACCCCAAATGAAGCCATGGTGTCCCTGAATGCCCTTGAGGCAAAAGCAGGGCCCTGGTCCGAATGGAACGCCGCAACTGCATATGTACCGACAAAGACACGCAAATCTTTAATAACAGTTTGCGCGTCAGCCGAGCATTGTGGCCATACCCACACAAATCTGGAGCAAGAATCTACAGCCACCAGGATATATTTGTTTGCACTGTCTGGTGTCAGTGGACCACAATGATCCAAGTACACACAATGTAATGGTCTGTTTGATATTAAGAGGAGTGTCTGCGGCGGGCGCTTAGCCGTTGAAACTTTAATTTGTTGACAGATGTCACAACAAAGGACGTACTGCTTCGTCTCCTTAAAGAGACCAGGCTACCAGTAACGGGCTTGTAACAGTGAAATTGTGGCGGCCACGCCAGCATGTGCAGATGCCACCCCTCATGCGCTCCATTAATCATTTGAGGTCTTACAACTTTATTGGGGATCTCGCGTACGCCTACGCCTGGGATTTTAACCTCAGCATTCAGCATACTTCCCATTAAGTATTGATATTTATTAGGAAATCCTTTAGGATAAGGCGTGCCATCAACCGTAGCTTTTATGGCAGCCAGAATCTCTGTGTCTGGTTTGGAACTCGAACGAGTAACTGCGGCCACAGTGGCAACTGCCACTGCTGACTTTGCGGCTTCATCAGTCAAAGTATTCCCAGCAACTTGTATTCCAATGCGCTGGTGTCCAAGAGTATGTACAACATGGACTTTAGGTAGCGTCTCCTTCAGGTCTGCTACCTTCCCCCACAGTAGTCTGTGTTTTATGGTGTTGCCCTTTGAATCTCTGAACCCATTTAATCGCCAGTAATGTAGGTATTCATTAAAAGACTGGACACAGTAATATGAATCACACACAATTAGTGTAAACTGTGGGGGTCATTCTGACCCTGGCGGTCATTGACTGCCAGGGTCGACGACCGCGAGAGCACCGCCAACAGGCTGGCGGTGCTCTCAAGGGCATTCTGACCGCGGCGGTTTGGCCGCGGTCAGAAAGGGAAAACCAGCGGTCTCCCGCCGGTTTTCCGCTGCCCTCAGGAATCCTCCATGGCGGCGCAGCTTGCTGCGCCGCCATGGGGATTCCGACACCCCATACCGCCATCCTGTTCCTGGCGGTTCGCCCGCCAGGAACAGGATGGCGGTATGGGGTGTCGTGGGGCCCCAGGGGGCCCCTGCAGTGCCCATGCCAATGGCATGGGCACTGCAGGGGCCCCCGTAAGAGGGCCCACAAAGAATTTCAGTGTCTGCTTAGCAGACACTGATATTCGCGACAGGTGCAACTGCACTCGTCGCACCTTCCCACTCCGCCAGCTCCATTCGGAGCCGGCTTCCTAGTGGGAAGGGGTTTCCCGCTGGGCTGGCGGGCGGCCTTCTGGCAGTCGCCCGCCAGCCCAGCGGGAAAGCCAGAATGGCCTCCGCGGTCTTTCGACCGCGGAGCGGCCATATGGCGGTTCCCGCCAGGCGGCCGGCGCCAGCCTCAGAATGAGGCCCTGTGTCGGATCCGTATGTTCTAGTGCCATCAATAGAGCTTTCAGCTCAGCCACCTGTGGCGTACAGTCCCCTAATGTTTAGGTATAAGTATGTTGGGGGCAGAATTTCTCCCCCTCCATATGACCGCTCACTACTGCACATGCAGCTGAATATTGGTGTTTTGTCCCCACCGCTGGCTGCGCAAAGCCATCGGTGTACATGACTACTTGATAGCGATCAATAGGCAACGTGTCAGCGGTAACTGGATATTCAATTTCATACTGCAGAAATTCCAGTGTCTGTAGTTTTTGGTAAAAAATGTAATCTACATCAGTGGCTGTTAAAGACGTAGCCCATTGTATCCATCGGGGGTGTAATGCTTTCGCGTTAGGAACACTCGCTTTCGTAACCGCCTCTAGGGCCAGAATGGGGGAAACGACTATAATGCGTTTGCCCTGGGCAAGAGGTCATTCTTTAATAACAGACATCTGTACTGCAGTGAGAATTTTCTCTGTTGGTGCGAATCGTTGTTCAGCAGTCGAATACAAGTGAGACTTGTATCCTATCGGGACTGTCTCACCTTCAACAAAAGGTGACATACGTAAACCCAATGGCCCCAGCTATTACCCTGATGACCAAATGTGTCTTATTGTCCTGTGTATGTAAATGTTTTGCAGCTAGGAGATCTGCTTGCAACTCTCGAAGAGTATGTGTATGTTCAATCACCCAAAATTTGCTTGAAAAATCAGGACAAATTAATTCGTATAATGGTGTTATGCGTGTAGCATAATCAGAAATGTATGTTCTGCCAAAATTTAGAAATCCCAACAATGATTGGAGTTTCTTAATCGTATTAGGAGGTTGCAATTGTGCACATTTTTCTAAAAATTGTGGCGCTGGGCTCTTACCTTCGTTTGACAGCTCATATCCCAGGAATATGACACTGAGGAAGGCAGTTTTTGACTTTTTGAAGTTAAATTTGTAGCCAATTTTGGCAAACCCAACAACAATGCGGACTACCCGTCTTAAATGTTGTAGTAATTCGTCATCCGTGAGATATATATCATCCACATATGACAATGCTTCAGGGTCTAACCCGTGTAAAATTTCAGTCACACGAGCCGCAAATAGTCCCGGGCTATTCTTATACCCCTGAGGCAAACAACTTTTTCTGGGAGCCTAACGCACTAAAGCTTGTAAGATCCCTGCTTTCGGGTGCTATATTCTGGCAGAAGAAACCATTCGAGATGTCTAAAGTCGTTTTGTACTTTTTCCGCACAATGTTGTTCATTAGTGCCGCGCTATGTGAATTTTGTATAGCGTATGTACGTGTGTGTCCGTTCAAGTGTCTGTAGTCTAAGACTATTCTATATGAATGGTCCGGTTTAGCTACAGGGAATAAGGGATTATTCATCGGCGAGACACTGGGTTCAATTACTCCCTGGTATTCTAATTGTGTAAGTATTTCTCTCACCGGTGCCCTTGCTTCATGTTTTATTGGATATTGCGATTGTGGCTGAGGTTCGCCTTTAATCGGAATTACATGATATGGAGAATCCCTATCCCACCCTACGTGATTTCTATATAAGGCAGGGGCTTGTGCTAGAGCCCATTTGATGCTATAGGACTCTGCTAGTTCTCCTGGAAAAAGTGGTGAGAACGAAGGTTTAATAACCTCCTCCCCAACTGGGCAGGTGCGAACAAAGTCAGGCGGACAATCTTGTTCAGCCAGTAAAATGTCATATATCTTGACCACACGATCCCAAAAGATTGCGTTTATAGTGCGTTCAATGTCCCCTTCCAATTGTAAGGTCACAGTATATACTCTATTGGGTTCAGAGACACGCATATCTGCTGTTTCAACCTGTATGAAGTCATTGGTTGCTTTCACCTCCAGATGCTCTAGAAGATTCCGGCGAACTATTGTGACCTCTGCCGCGCTGTCTAGCAGTGCTAGTGCCCACGTCTTGTTCTTCAAGAGAACTCTCTTCCTGTGTGGCATGTCTAATGGAAACTGCCGCCACCTTTTTCTTTTTAAACTGTTGTTTTTGTTGTATCGGTTTCTCTTCCTTCTTGACAGAAACCTCTGAAGAGCGTTGTGATTCCTGTCTTAGTTTCACGTACTCTGTTCTCCGCTTTGACCGCCCACCTCTCTCATTTCTCTTTTCCGATGAGTCCTGAAAGGAACGAGATTGGCGTGTATCAGTGTATTGATATCTATCAGGTGTTTTCAAGCTATCCCTATTCCTGAGATTATACCTAGTCTGCGGGGTCTCCCCTTTCTTTTTTAGGTGTCTGTTGTTTTTTCTCCCAGAGCTTCATATTACCCTCAGGTTGCTGTTTAGTATTATCTTTACTAATTTTTCCTTGAAACTGTGGTTTCTGTGGTCTAGCCCCTAGGCTATCTCGACCGATACTGGAATATGTTTCCGCTATTATTTTAGGCAGTTCCCGCTCCTGATCTAGTTGCGGGACGTCACGAAGACGCATACGCACCGCTAGTACAACTGCCTCCCCTTTAAGATTACTTAGTATTATTGAAGAAACCGTGGCAAAATTGTCCATCAGTTGCATTCCCAAATCTAAGGCTGGGGCAGCCCCATATTCATCCTGAATCTGTTTAAGCACTTTTGGTAGGTTTGCCAATGTCGGTGTATCGTGTGCTGTTGTGTAGAGCTTGGCAAACACTGTGCCCCATGTATTACAATGTTCCACTGTGGGAACCATGCCAAACAGTAAACACATAGTTAATATTCTATGTTTGTCCTGAGGTCCCGTATGGGGAAATACTGCCTCCAGCGTATTAATTTTTTGCGCCAGCCAAAATGGAGTCTCCTCCCGTTTTGCTGGAACCTTACTCATGATAGAGTGTACAGTCGCCGGGTTTATACCTGGAGCTACTGCATGTTGTTGAGCTGGAGCAGCACGCGCTGGGTTTGTGTTTAGTGTCTGCATCACAAATTGTACTAACCGTCTATATGTAGCCGTTAAGTCTGTATATAAACGACGAACTTCAGCCACTGGCATATTTGCAACTGCAGGATGTGGTGTATATGTGGCCAATAAAGGCCAGGTCGGACCATCATTACTCAGTGGACCTAACCTTACTGGTAATATTGTATGGGGTAGGGTGCCATCAAGCCAATTATTATGTTCTTGATAAGATAGAGGTATCTCTAAATATGCGTACGCCCTGTATTGGCCAGGTGTGTTCGCAATCGTGTATGTGTGAAACTTATTTGTATTCCCATCAACTGCTGGAAATGTGACCCAAGAGTAAAAAAGTTCTGTTCTATAGGCTGCATGGGCGGCCACCACAAACGTGACTGGACCCCCCTGGTTCGTAAGACCATGTGCAAGCAAATGCGCTGTGAGCGGTTGTCTCATATTAACAGCTATTTGTATTACCTGGGGATTCGCCATTAGAAAAACAGCGACGGTTCAGAGAAGGCACACCAAAAACGGGGTCTTTCCTTTTAAGGTTCAAGCTTGAACAACCATCCGCTATATCTAGGATTACCTATATCGCGGTGGTGGAAATCCTAAGTGCCACGGACGTCTCCGTTACAGGAACTGAGGGATCATTATAATATATGAGACCAAGAGAGACTGGTGGACCCGAAAATTAGAGCCAGACCAATCGTTGGTGGCACCACGTCGCGTAGGCTCTCATTATCCTAATAAGAATACTGGAATTTTGGGTAGCAGGGTCGTTCTCAGTGTGGGGGACTAAGTCTAACCCACGGAGAAGGACCCTTGTCACCCTGAATCCGGTTTTGCTCCGGCTAACTAGCAGTGCCTCATCTCTCCCAGAGGGAAGAGATAATTGGGCAGCCGAGCGCATGACATCTTAGTGCTTCCCAGGGAAGTCGTGGTCACTCAGATCCCAACCAGTTCTCTCATACCCAATATGGTCTCATATACAAATGACAGAAGCAGTTTAAGTTTTACAGATTGATTTAATAAAACAACTGCGTTTTAGATAACAAGGCGTGAGCCGCAATAACCAGAACCATACAACACAGTAGGATTGAAATAGTAACGAGGAGAGTAAAACATAAAAATAACACTATCATAGTGCTACTAGATTACGTTCTCTCTTCTAAGTTCTATGTTGAGCACAGCATGTTAAGCTCTAAGCTTGCCTTTCAGGTTCCCCGGGAGGACATCAACCCTCATACCTGAGCAAAGGCCTGTGATCTGGATCAGCATCTGCAGTCAGCGTCTAGTTGTGGTTCCCTGGTCGGAATCTCCCTCTTACGTGTACCAGGACTAGGAAGTGTTTTTATAACTAACACGCCGGTGTTCTAAGAAACGTCCCTACGTAAGAATGTGTACTTTCTACGAATCCTACAGACTAAACTCCTACCACGTCTATCGGCAATGTACCAGACTGTATCCTTGACTGAAGCACAGAGTGAGCAAGAATGTATTGTTTGAGAACTCCGGTGCTGAAGTAAGCTAAACAGTATGATAGAAGAAAATAAAACAAGACCGTGAAACTGGTTATTGAAAAATAACAGTGCGAGGCTGAATAAAATGCATCTAGAGCAAAGTGCACAGAGGCCTACTGCTTTAAGCAAACGCGCAAAGGCTATATTAAAAATGGCTACACTACAGGTCCACAGGTTGTGACAGCAGCTGGCCTTTTAAGGCTCCCACTGACTCTAAAGAAAGTTTTCCGATATCACTTCACCCCATGCACCTGGGCTCCCCTGTGTAGGTCCTCCACTTTCCTGGGTATCCACAGGGGGGACACTATCCAACCTTCCTTGCACCAATTGGTTTCCTCTGGGTCCCCTGGGAAGGATCCTGAACCCTGAAAATTCCAACTGCGATGGTCCTCTGTTAACCTATGGGACACCCGGCTCGATAACAACTCTGCGCCCGGGTGCCTGGGGGATTCTTGATACTTACTTCTTGTAATTCCTTACTCCCCCCGCCCTTGGGATTCTAACACACTTACCTTGGCAGGGCACCTCCTTTCTTATACCACTTTTTTATTATATGGTTTGGCCCTCCCTTAGGGCTCCATGTATTCCTGTGCTTTTACTGTTTGTTTCTAAGTATATATTTTGTGTGCAGATATCTCCAAGTGGAGATATACCAAGGTTAGGATAGTACTAGTGTTATAATAAAGACTACTTTATTTTTGTAACACTTGGTGTGGGTCTTTCTTGTGCGAGCATCACTGACTGACTACTGTGATATTGTAAATGTGTAACACTTCTCCTTGATACGCCTGAGCTGCTCGTATGTGGTCACCAAAACACTATCACCAATGGTTGCCTGGACTCTGTATAGGGTGCCACACCATAAGCTGAGCCTACATTGGTGGTGCTGCGTTGGGATAAAACACTTGCATTGCTTTACCCCTTGGTCATCAGTGACTTTCCATAAGAAAGATCACTACTGACTTGGGTACTTACTGTACTTATAACATTCAGGTACTTCTAAACTTTTTGCTTGGGTAGTCAAGGGTCTAGCATTGTCCTTTCTCCAAACTTCTTAAACGTTTCGAACTCTAGAGTAGGGTAGGTACACACTAACACTATTCTAGTACCATGTCTTTTGCTGAGGGAGCTGACCAGACTTAGGAGTCTTGGTATTAGGTTCTTAAGTTCCAGGAACTTAGGACCCTGCATACAGCCAGGCAACTCAAGACAGGTAGCAGCCCTACCAAATCTATGTTCTTGGAGATGCTCGTCCAGGATGACATCCAGAACCCTGATAGGGAGAGAGAGCTAGATGAGGAGGGTGAACCACTAGTGTTGGACTGGGAAGTACCTGGTACTTCCTCTGGCCACACTGGACATGACGTGAGGATTCTGAAGAGATCCTTAGTCTTGCAGTTAGCAGTGCTGGTAGTACAAAGGGGGGTTGTAGTAGTAGGTCCCTTTTTTCTCCCCCTGGGTATGTTGAAAGGGTTTCTAGGAGGAGTAGATCTTCTTCATCCTCATCTTCTCCACCTCAGCATCTTCTTCTGGGTCCATTCACTCTAGTTCAGAAGAGGGCTCCTTAGACAGAGCGTTCAGCTTGCTGAGACTTGAGAAAGTAAAATTCAAGTTGAAAAAGCAGCAGCTAGCTCTTGAGAGAGAGGTCCTAGAAATGGAAAGGGAAAGAAAGAATATGGGGTTAGAACCTCATGGTGGCAGTATTAAAGATTCCAGAGTCAGGGAAGATCACTTTTATTCTAAGAATCTCAGCAGGTTAGTCCCTCCTTATAAGTCTGGTGTTGACATCCATTAGTGGATTACTGCTTTAAAGAAGGCCTGTAAAGTTTAGAAGGTCCATCAGAGCTAGTGGGCAGCTATCCTGTGGCTCTCCTGTGCAGACAAAGGCAGAGACAAACTTTTGGCAGTTAGAGAAGAGGATGCCGACAATGACCAAGTCTTGAAAGAGGCTTTGATTGATGAGCTTGAGCTTACTACTAAGGAGTACAGGATTAAGGTCAGAGAAATTCAGAAGGAGTCCTCTCAAGACTGGGTAGATTTTGTACAGTGTGCAGTTAAGGCTCACAAAGGCTGGTTACGTGGTTGTAATGTACATGACTATGAAAGGCAGTACAATCTGATCATGAGAGAGCACATCCTTAATAACTGTGTGTCTGAGAAACTGCAACAGTACCTTGTGGACTCTGAGTTGACCTCTCCCGAAGAATTGGGATTGACAGAAGACAAATGGGTTTGCACCAGGATAAGTAAGAAAACTCCTAGTGGTGGTGACCAGAAGAAATAGAATGCTTCTAAGTCCTAGGTGAAGGATGGGGAAAAACCTAAAGAAAAGAAGATCAAGGGGGTCATTACAACCCTGGCGGATGGTGTTAAAGCGGTGGTAAGACCGCCAACAGGCCGGCGGTAAAAAAATGGGAATTATGACCGTGGCGGAAACCGCCAACAAAGACAGCCACTTTAACACTCCGACCGCCACGGCGGTACAGACAAACAGCTTGGCGGTCACCGCCAACAGACAGGCGGGAGACAATGTACCGCCCACAGTATCACAACCTACCAATCCACCACCTTTTCCGGGGCGGATTCACCGCGGATAAAAACACGGCGGAAACAGCCATTTCAAAGGGAAAACGCTCACCTTTACACACCCCACGAGGAAAGACAACACCATGGAACCGGAACTCCAAATTCTCCCTGCGATTGTCTTCCTGCTCCTATACAACCATCATCAATGTCGGCAGCGAAGACAACGGTGAGTACTGCACCTACGACATAGGGGAGGGGGAGGCAAAAGTCAGGGACACACACATGCAACACCCCCACCCCGACCCTCACCCACTACAACACACACACCAATCCATATCCAAACATTACAGTAACAACCCCCAACCCCCCCGGAAGAATGCAAAGACAAAAGGAAATGAGTTCAACCATTGTAATATATCAAAATACAGTAACCAAATATATACAGATATATATACACATTCAACAAAATATACATCATGATTAGTAGTGCAGGTAATGCACCATTCATTGTCCGTGGACCACTGGGCCCAAAATGCATGGGCGAGGCCCACATCAGATACCTGATCAAAACGGAGAGAACACTGCCAGGGCATCAGATAGAAATACAACAGGCACCTCAGGGGGAAGGGAAGGGGGGGCACCTCAGCCTGATGAGTGCACCACGCCAAATCCACGAGGGGGCTCCATGCCCATTGATGTATCCAAGGGAGTGCAAAGCCACAGTCTCTCAAGTCTCTACAGTGGGTGGGTTGCCCACTGTACCATCCTGGGGAGTGCAAAGCCAGTCTCTCAAGTCTCTCCAGTGGGTGGTTTGCCCACTGTACCATCCTGGGGAGTGCAAAGCCACAGTCTCTCAAGTCTCTCCAGTGGGTGGTTTGCCCACTGTACCATCCTGGGGAGTGCAAAGCCACAGTCTCTCCAGTGGGTGGTTTGCCCACTGTACCATCCTGGGGAGTGCAAAGCCACAGTCTCTCAAGTCTCTCCAGTGGGTGGTTTGCCCACTGTACCATCATGGGGAGTGCAAAGCCACAGTCTCTCAAGTGGATAACAGTCTCCACTGGTTCTGGAGGGGGACTGGTGCCCAGAGTGCTTCATCCTGTTAAGGACAGAGGTAGTGGATGCGTGTCTCCACTGGTTCTGGAGGGGGACTGGTGCCCAGAGTGCTTCATCCTGTTAAGGACAGAGGTAGTGGATGCATGTCTTCACTGGTTCTGGAGGGGGACTGGTGCCCAGAGTGCTTCATCCTGTTAAGGACAGACGGAGTGGATGCGTGTCTCCACTGGTTCTGGAGGGGGACTGGTGCCCAGAGTGCTTCATCCTGTTAAGGACAGAGGTAGTGGATGCACGTCTCCACTGGTTCTGGAGGGGGACTGGTGCCCAGAGTGCATCACTCTCCCCGTGACGGTCCCAGTTGCGTCACTGCCCCTGCCGCTCATGGGCT
Source organism: Pleurodeles waltl (assembly GCF_031143425.1). Classification (NCBI taxonomy): domain Eukaryota; kingdom Metazoa; phylum Chordata; class Amphibia; order Caudata; family Salamandridae; genus Pleurodeles; species Pleurodeles waltl. Next base: position 785,117,047 of record NC_090445.1, read on the forward strand.
AGCGGTGCTTGAGTTGGCGGTCCTTGCCCTGTTCAGCGGTGCTTGCCCTGTTCAGCGGTGCTTGAGTTTGCAGTTTCTGACCTGTTCAGTGGTGCTAGCCCTGTTCAGCGGTGCTTGCCATGGGGGTCTTTGCCCTGTTCAGCGGTGCTTGCCCTGTTCAGCGGTGCTTGCCATGGCGGTCTTTGCCCTGTTCAGCGGTGCTTGAGTTTGCAGTTTCTGACCTGTTCAGCGGTGCTTGCCCTGTTCAGCGGTGCTTGCAATGGCGGTCTCTGCCGTGTTCAGCGGTGCTTGCCCTGTTCAGCGGTGCTTGCCATGGCGGTCTTTGCCCTGTTCAGCGGTGCTTGCACTGTTCAGCGGCGCTTGCCATGGCGGTCTTTGCCCTGTTCAGCGGTGCTTGAGTTTGCAGTTTCTGACCTGTTCAGCTGTGCTTGCCATGGCGGTCTTTGCCCTGTTCAGCGGTGCTTGCCCTGTTCAGCGGTGCTTGCCATGGCGGTCTTTGCCCTGTTCAGCGGTGCTTGAGTTTGCAGTTTCTCACCTGTTCAGCGGTGCTTGCCATGGCGGTCCTTCATTGCCCAGCTGGGCTGGGGCTGGCGGTCCTTCATTGGGCAGCTGGGCTGTGGCTGCTGGGGCCCTCCTGGGCAGCTGGGCTGTGGCTGGTGGTGGCCTCCTGGCCACTGACAATGGTGCTGCCCTCCTGGGCACTGACTCTGGCGGTGACCTCCTGGCCACTGACGATGGGGCTGCCCTCCTGGGCACTGACTCTGGCGGTGGCCTCCTGGCCAGTGACAATCGGGCTGCCCTCCTGGGCACTGACTCTGGCGGTGGCCTCCTGGCCACTGACGATCGGGCTGCCCTCCTGGGCACTGACTCTGCAGCGGCCTCCTGGCCACTGACGATGGGGCTGGCGGTGGCCTCCTGGGCAGCGGGGATGATGGCGGTCTTCTCCGCCGTGCTGCTCCTCCCAGACTTTGGCGATTTCTTCTGCCCCTTCCCCACCTTGGGAGGAGTCACAACTGAGTGGACACTCCCCCCGGGACCCTTGTGAGCGGCTTTGCTGGCTGGAGTCTTCCCCCACTCCTGCCGGGCACTGTCCAACTTCTGGTGCTTCACAGGGGGGGACTGGCTGTGCTGTGGCTCCGTGTCACACTGGCTGCCCTGGTGCCCGGTGCACTCCACATACCTCTAACAACAGGCACCACTGGTCCCGGAGATTTTTTGGCTGAGGTGCTAGGACGGGACCTATGAATTGGAGGGGGGGTGGGAAAGAGGTCAAGCTTGTTCAGGAAAAGTTTCTTAGGAACAGTGGGACGGGTAGCTGGAGGGGTCTGGGAGTGGAGGAAGAGGAGGTGGTTGTAGGAGGTGTAACGTTTGTGGCTTTGGGTGCAGGTGCATGCGCTGGAGGCTGTCGTGAGGTGGATGTATGTTGGGTGGGTGTGTGCCTGCGTTTGTGTACTTTGGGAGGGGGTGTCACAGACACATTGGGAGAGGACACAGGGGACGTGTAAATGGTAGTGGGGGTGGTGAGTGCAGGTGAGCGGGGTGCGGTGGTGGGTGTGCTGGTGCGGGACCTAGTGGCTGTAGTGGTAGTGCATGCAGGTGAGAGTGTAGACGAGACTGGGAGGGAGGAGGGAGTTGACGAGGAGGGGGACACAGTGGAGGCAGTGGATGTTGCTGTGTCTGTATGTGTGTGATGCTTGCGTCAGTGCCTGTGGGATGTGTGGTGCTTATGTTTGTCTGAGCTTCCCTTGTGTGTTGACGTGTGTGCATGCTGGTCTGATGGTGTGCTTGGGATAGGCTGGGGTACAGGGGATTGGGTCTGGGTGGAGGAAGTTGGAGGGGGGAGGCTAGAGACAGGGACAATGGCTGCCATCAGTGCTGAGGCCAGAGTTTGCAGGGTTCGATGAAGGGCAGCCTGACCAGAATGAATGCCCTCCAGGAATGCATTTGTGTGTTGCAATTCCCTTTCTACACCCTGGATGGCATTCAAAATGGTAGACTGGCCAACAGTGAGTGACCTGAGGAGGTCAATGGCCTCTTCACTGAGGGCAGCAGAGGTGACAGGGGCAGGGGCTGAGGTGCCTGGGGCGAAGGTGATGCCCACCCTCCTGGGTGAGCGGGCACAGGGCGAAGGCTGAGGGGCTGATGGGAGGGCGGTGCTGGTAGGGGGGGTGGCGGCTGTACCTGTAGAAGTGGGGGGCACAGATTTTGCCACCACCACAAGGGAGCTCCCATCGGAGGACGAGTCCGTGTCCTGGTTGCAGATCCTGTGACCGCCGTGAAGCTCCCCTCGCCCTCCGTCCCACTGGTGTATTCAGAGTCCGTGGTGTGGCCCTCCATGGCCATGTGGGATGCAGCTCCCTCGTGCTCCGGTGCCACTGTACCTCCGCCAGATGATGATGATGCACACAAGAACAGGGAGACCACAAAAAGGGGGGGGGACGACAGAAGAAAGATAGGTTGAGTGCATGGCTTACCGCTACCGTTGGTGGACAATACAGACACAGCAGCCCCCTGCACTACGCCACGCTGTTGGGCTCTACAGATGCAGTACCTGGGATATGGCCTACATGGCTATGGTGGACATCTGCACACATAGATGACACAGGGGCATGTATACCTGTACTTGGCACTCTACAGAGGTGGGGTGGAGTGCCACATGGCCTGCATTACAGAGGGGCCTAGCCTACGGAACTCGCCCTGGCCTAGGGGAACCCACAGCCCTCCTCCCCCATCAGACACCTTCACTGCGCGCAAAGTCAGCAGAATGATGTTGTACTCACCCCCTTGTGTCTGCTGTGATGCCCTCAAGCGCCCATCCAACTCAGGGTAGGCCACCGCCAGGATCCGGAACATCAGGGGGGTCATGGTGCGACGGGCACCCCTCACACGTTGGGAGGCCATCCCCAGCTGAGCCTCCGCCGTCTTCTTGCTCCAGCGGCGAGAATGTCCTCCCATCTTTTGCGGCAGTGGGTGCTCCGTCTGTGGTGGACCCCCAGGGTCCGGACGTCCTTGGCGATGGCACGCCAAATATCCTACTTCTGGTGGGCGCTGACCTACATGAAATGTACAGGGGAAGAAGAGCAGTCATTAGCAACTGCACCGTCGAAGTGAGTGGCCCACATCCCTAGCCTTGCCATGTGGCACATGCATTGACAGTCCTTCATGCATGCAGAACTGTGGCCCCTTCCTTCTTACAACCTGCCCTCTACACTCAGGCATAGCCCATACAACGTGCTCCCTGTATACTTAAACCTGTTGGTCTGGAGGACCGAAGAGTAGGCTGTATTGGGGGAGGACCCCGTCCACGAGCTTCTCCAACTCCTGTGCAATGACGGCAGGGGCCCTTTCCCCAGATGCACGAGCCATTGTCTCTTCCAGACCGAGGTCACAGCAGCACTTGCAGTGTAGGTCCTCTCCTGTCGAAGATCAGGTATCGAGTGATTCAACAGATAGAAAATGGCGGTCACGTCCGCTGCGGTGACGTCCGCGGCGGTGCGTATCATCACCGCCGGCGCACTTCGTCATTGGCTCCTAGGACCCATAGGGTCCAATGTTAACCAATGCAGCATTGCGCCGCGGTCTTCGTCCGCCTACCGCGACGGTGTACAACGCCAGCGCAGTTACCTCACATCCCATTGTCCCAGTTTAGAGGTCAGGCAGCCGCCATTTCAGGGGCCCACATGGCTTCATTTTCAACTGCGTCACACATACCTAGGCCTAGACTCAACACACGTACAGTCAACTTTTTGGATTATGTTTCGTGTTCTGTGTAGACTCTGGGTACATACCTCTGAGTTATTTGACTCTGTGGTCGCTGTTGTCCTTCCTAGGCACCGTCCGCTGGGACATGTGAGGAGATGGCAGAATCCTCCGGTGTACCGACCGCTGGTGGACTTGTTGACAATGGAGGAGCGACATTTAATCATCACCTACACGTTTGACCGTGCCACAATCCAGGAACTGTGTACCAAGTTGGAGCCTGAATTGATGTCAGCAATCCGCCATCCCACAGGGATCCCCCCTCAAGTGCAGGTGCTATCAGTGCTCCATTTCCTTGCAAGTTGGTCATTTCAAACAACAGTGGCCATGGCATCAGGGATGTCCCAGCCTATGTTTTCCAACATGTTGTCCAGAGTGTTATCTGCCCTGCTGAAACACATGCGGAGCTACATCGTTTTCCCTCAGGTGGAGGATTTGGCTACAGTTAAAGGTGACTTCTATGCCCTTGGACATATCCCTAACATCATAGGTGCCATTGATGGGACCCATGTAGCTCTGGTCCCCCCCCCCACAGGAGTGAGCAGGTGTACAGGAACCGGAAGAGTTATCATTCGATGAATGTACAGATGGTATGTTTGGCAGACCAGCACATCTCCCAGGTAAATGCTATGTTCCCTGGCTCTGTGCATGACGCCTACATCCTGCGGAATAGCAGCATCCCTTATGTGATGGGTCAACTCCAGAGGCACCGGGTGTGGCTATTAGGGGACTCTGGTTACCCAAACCTGTCATGGCTACTGACCCCAGTGAGGAATCCCAGGACCAGGGCAGAGGAACGCTACAATGAGGCCCATGGGCGGACTAGGAGGGTGATCGAACGCACCTTCGGCCTCCTGAAGGCCAGGTTCAGGTGCCTCCATATGACAGGTGGTTCCCTATTCTACTCAACAAGGAAGGTGTGCCAGATCATCGTGGCATGCTGTATGCTTCACAATGTGGCTTTGCGACGACAGGTGCCTTTTCTGCAGGAGGATGGTCCAGATGACGGTGTTGTGGCAGTTGTGGAGCCTGTGGACAGTGATGAGGAGGAAGCAGAGGAAGAAGACATTGACAACAGGGACTCAGTTATCCAGCAATATTTCCAGTGACACACAGGTGAGAACACATTCATGCCTACTACAAGTACTTTCACACTTCTACCTCTATCCTGTCTGTCGATTTTAACCAGTATATGGTAACTGAGTTGCACATTTCCATTACGGTTTCACAGGTGTGGTTACCAACGTGTGTCATCTGCTTAGATTCCTCATGGACTTGAGATGTGTGACATAGGTATGTTGACATTACATTTGAGAACGGATTTTGTCACTGTCATTGCTAATACACATTTTCAAAATCACAGATTGACTCCAGATTGTTTTGTGCTTCAAGGTTGTTTATTGAAGTGCTAAATATTGGAGGGGGGTGGTAAAATGGTGATGGGTGATGGTGGAGGTCACCATAGTCCAGTCTATTAGTCTCACAGGTGCACTGCCCATATGGGCATAGGAAGTGGAGCTGGGGCAGTTCCAATATGGACAGGGTTACAAAGTGGGACAGTGGGATGACAATCAGGGTGGTCTCATTTCTTGGCGGGGGTCTTGGCATCGTGCTCTGTCCTGTCCTGGATCTCAGGGACCGCTTGCAGGGTGGTTCTCCGTCTGCTGGGGGTGGGGTGCTAGTGTGGTGGTCCTGTGGCGGTGCCTCCTGTCCACTAGCGCCGGCGGAGGTGGTGGGCAGTTCTTCGTCCATGCTAGTGTCAGGGGCCCCTTGGAGTGCCATGGTGTCCCTCCTGGTGTTAAGTATCTCCTTCAGCACCCCTACGATGGTGCCCAGGGCGGTGCTGATGGTTCTGAGTTCTTCCCTGAAGCCCAAATACTGTTCCTCCTGCATGCGCTGGGTCTCCTGAAACTTGGCCAGTACCGTTGCCATCGTCTCCTGGGAGTGGTGGTAGGCTCCCATGATGGAGAAGAGGGCCTTGTGGAGAGTGGGTTCCCTAGGCCTGTCCGCCCCCTGTCGCACAGCAGCCCTCCCAGTTCCCCCGTGTTCCTGTGCCTCCGTCCCCTGGACCGTGTGCCCACTACCACTGCCCCCAGGTCCCTGTTGTTGTTGGGGTGGTGTGTTAACCTGGGTTCCCTGTAGTGGTGGACACACAGCTGATTGACGTGTCCTGGGTACAGAGGTATGGGCCCGCTGGGTGGGTGCTGTGCTGGTGTTACCAGAGGGTGGAAGGTATGTGGTGGCCTGTGACTGGGTGTGGGGAACCGACTGTCCCGAGGCCCACGATGGTCCGGGCTGGTCATCTGGATCCAGTTGGACAGAGCTGCTGTCATCACTGTGGGCCTCTTCTGTGGGTGGGGTAGAGATGTCTGGACCCTCCTGTCTGGCGACGTTGGGTAATGGTCCTACAGGGGTATAAAAGCATGATTATTGCATCTGTGTGTGTCATGGTGTGCAATGGGTGGGTGAGCGTGTACCCCAGTGCTAGCATTCCTGTGTGGGGGCTTGTGTGATGATGGTTGAGGGGGGTGTTATGGGTATGTGCAGTGGGCATGCTTTAGTGATGGGTGTCCATGCTTTGTTGTGTCATGCAGGGCTTGGTGTTGGGATAGGTGGTTTGTGTTAGTAGTACATATGTGAGGAGTTGGAGTGATAGGGGAGGGGGTCAGGGTGGGGGTCTGTGACAGCCTGCAGGTAGGGTGGGGGATATCATAGTTAAGATTTGACTTACCAGAGTCCATTCCTCCACCGACTCCTCCGAGGCCCTCAGGATGCATAATAGTCAAGACCTGCTCATCCCATATTGTTAGTTGTGGGGGAGGAGGTGGGGGTCCGCCGCCAGTCCGCTGTACCGCAATGCTGTGCCTGGAGACCACTGAACGCACCTTCCCCCGTAGGTCGTTCCACCTCTTCCTAATGTCGTCCCGATTTCTTGGGTGCTGTCCCACTGCGTTGACCCTGTCGACTATTCTTCGCCATAGCTCCATCTTCCTAGCTATGGAGGTGTGCTGCACCTGTGATCCAAATAGCTGTGGCTCTACCCGTACGATTTCCTCCACCATGACCTTGAGCTCCTCCTCCGAGAACCTGGGGTGTCTTTGCCGTGCCATGGGGTGGTGTAGGTGATGTGTGGGGTGGTGTATGTGGTGATGAGTGTGGTGATATGTCGTGGTATGTGGTGTTTTGTACATGGAAGTAGTGTGGGTGATGGTGTTGTGTGCCTCTGTATGGTGGGGTTGTCTATGCTGTGCTGTCTCTATGGCCTTCGTCTAAATTTTTGGTCGTAAGGGTTTGTGGGTGATGTGGGTGTGTGTTTTATATAGTATTGATTGTGTGGGAATGGTGTGTGTATGTGTATCAGGTGTGTGTATTTCGAATTGTCCATTGTGGCGGTGTTTTGGAGATGTGTGTGTATTTTGAGCGCAGCGGTGTGTACCGCCAATGGAATACCGCGGTTGAAAGACCGCCGCGTGGATTCGTGGGTCGTGATAGCATGGGCGTGTTTCTGTTGGTGTAACGGTGGAGGTTTTGTTTTCGCCAGTTTATCACTGACCTTTGGTGTGGCGGACTTGTGTGGGTGTCTGAATTTTGGCGGATTCCGAAATGTGGGTCATAATAGCTGTGGCGGAATTCCGCGGCCGCGGCAGTGTGTTGGCGGTCTTCTGCACGACGGTAAGTGGCTTTTACCGCCAATGTTGTAATGACCCCCAAAGTCTTCTACAGGTCCAGAAAATTCTTCCGGGTGAATCCCAATGCACCTCTTCTTCTAATAAGAAACCTTGGTACTTTCTGTGTGGAGAAAAATGTCATAGGGCAGGTGATTCCAAATGCCCTAAGAAAAGCACCAAGAGTACTACTACTACTCCCCCTAGTGCCCTAGCAATATCACCAGTAGTGGTTCCACAAACAAGGATAGAGCAGGGTTCACCTTGGGTACTACAGTGGGCTGTGGCCTAGTCAGAGAGACCACTGAGGCTGTCCTAACATCGGAGGGTGGCATTGACCTAGCCACTTTGGCTGCCTGGCCTCCTAATATGAGGAACTACAGGCTGCATACTCTCATTGATGGTCTTGAGCAAGAGGCTTACAGGGACAACAGGTGCAAGTGTCATTATGGTGACTGAAAAACTGGTGTCTCCTGAGCAGATTCTACTTGGACAAGTGTACCAAGTGACCAATGCTGACAATATCACCAACAGCCACCCCATGACAGTTGTCACTTTGAGCTGTGGGGAGGGGTTACTAACCCTAAGAAAGTTGTGGAATCCTCATCTATTCCTGTAGAGAGTCTTATGGGCAATGATTTGGAGATCTCATCATGAGCTGAGGTGGAGTTAAAGGCCCATGCAGCCATGCTGGGCATCCCTGAGAGTGCCTTTGTGGCTACTAGAGCACAGGTCAGGAAACAGGGAGAACAAGGAGCACTGGAGCCTGGAATAATGACCCAGACAATTCCTGAGAAGAGAGGTGGAAAGGGTAAACAGTTACCCTCTACCCAGACCTAATGTGAGGATCAGTCTCCTCAGGGAGATTATCTTGCCGCTTGTGAGGAACCTGCACCAGAGGAGTTTGAGCCTGAAATGGCAGAGCTTTTGGGGGCAGGGGAATCCTCCAGGGAGGAATTGAGTTTTGAGCAGAAATCCTTCCCCTCTCTTGAAGGCCTCAGACAGCAAGCTGCTGCAGAAGAGGCAGGGGATGTCAATGAATCCCACAGGATCTACTGGGACAATGGTCTCCTTTACTCTGAGGCTAGGGACCTCAAGCCTGGTGCTACCAGGAGGCTGGTCATACCTCAGAAGTTTAGGGAGTTCTTGTTGACCCTGGAACATGACATTCCCCTTGCAGGACATCTTGGGCAAAGCAAGACTTGGGGCATAATTATCCCACACTTTCACTGTCCCCACATGCCTGGAGACATATAGGAGTTTTGTCCTTCCTGTGTCACCTGCCAAGCCAGTAGCAAGTCAGGTGGCACTACAAAGGCCCCCTTAATTCCACTACCAGTGGTTGGGGTTCCCTTTGAAAGGGTATGGATTGACATTGTTAATCCCCTTGACCCTCATACAGCCTCTGGGAACAGATTTATTCTGGTGGTGGTGGTGGGTCATGCCACTAGGTAGCCACACGCCATTCCCCTTAGGGCCGCTACAGCTCCTGCATTGGCTAAGACCCTCTTGGAAATCTTTCCGGTGTGGGCTTCCCTAAGGAGACTGCATCCAATAGAGGTGCAAACTTAATGTCTGGATACCTCAATGCAATGTGGAAGGAATTTGGTGTAACATGCAAATTCACCACTCCTTATCATCCACAAGGAAATGGGTTGGTTGAAAGATTCAACAAAACCCTTAAAGGTATGATCATGGGACTCTCAAAAAACTCACAAGGAGAAGGGAGTGGGTTAACCCATTTTAACTTCTGTTTGAGCATCTAGTTAGGGGTCCTCTTTGCCTTGCCTTATGAAGGAGGGATGGGAGCAACCTCTCAAACCCCCCAAACAAGACATTGTTGGCTATTTACTAGGCCTGCGTTATCGCATGGAAGAATACACGAAGAAGGCCACCAAAAACCTTGAGGCCAACCAACAACTGCAAAAGCAATGGCATGACCAAATGTTTGTGCTGACTGTTAATTAACTAGGACAGAAAGTGTGGATTTCGGAGCCTTTGGCCCCAAGAGCACTCCAGGACAAATGGAGTGGCCCCCCACACAATCGTGGAGAAGAAAGGTGAGGACACCTATCTGTTTGATCTGGGCACTCCAAGGAGCCCCCACAGGGTGCTTCATGTAAACCGCCTAAAGCCTTATTTTGACAGGGCTGACATGATCTTGGTCATGGCCACTGATAAAGGGCAGGAAGCAGAGAGTGGCCCTGTCCCTGACTATCTCTCCCACAACCCTTTTGATGGTTCAGTGGATGGGGTAGTCTTTGCTGATTGCCTCCCTGAACAGCAAAAAGCTGACTGCAGACAAGTTCTCAGTCAGTTCTCAGAACCCTTTTCCCTGACACCCAGTCAGACAGCCTGGTGTGCCCATGATGTGGACACATGTGATAGTCTGCCTGTTGGGAGTAAAATCTACAGACAGCCTGACCATGTCAGAGATTGCATCAGGGCAGAAGTCCAAAGATGCTGGAGTTGGGGATTATTGAGCCTTCATACAGCCCTTGGGCTAGTCTTGTAGTTCTTCTACCAAAACCTCATTCCCAGGGTGGAAAGAGAGATATGAGGTTTTGTGTAGACTACAGGCGCCTCAATGCAGTCACTAAGACTGATGCCCATCCTATCCCCAGGGCAGATGAGTTGATGAGTAGGCCCTTTAATCCAAGGGCAGGGTGCTTGGCCCTGAGTGTGAGGGCACCCCTGCATGAACAGAGGTGCCCCTACAAACCCCAGTCTCCATTCCCTGGGCTTTGTAAGTGTGGGCAAGACAGTTTAAGATATGTAGTGGGCACTGGTCAACACAAGTAGTCCAACTACATAATGGATTCACTGAACCTAGGTGTGTTTTGTATCAGAAATGTTGGAATCATGCAACTACACTGATTCCAGTGTTAGTTGCATGATACCACGTACCCTGGAGGTTCTGTAGAGGATCCCCCACATCTGCCTGTACAGCCTTGCAGGGTCTGCATGCCAGCCCATGCTGCTGCCAACCCGAGACACTGTTCTGCCCTCCTGCTACTGAGCCTAACTTGAGCAGGGGAAGGCAGAAAAGAGGGTTTCCTGTAGGACAGAGGTATGACCTACTCTCCATTAAAACTAGGTGTCTCTGGGCTGGAGTGGGGTGGCCTCTCAGTGCCACCAAACTGCTTTGAGGGGCACATTCGGTGCCCTTCTTGCAGAAACAGGTTTGCACCAGTGCTGGAACCCCTGGTTCCTGCTCTGGTGCGAAACCACACAAAGGACAGGGGAGTGACCACACCCCTGTCTAGCTCCTCCCCTAGGGAGGCGCATAGAGCTCTGCCAGGTGGCCACTTGATTCTGCCATCTTGGAAATTAGATGTGCAGAGGCCACTCGGAGCATCTGACTGGTTAGGCCAGGTGGGTGACATCCCTGACCCCCTCTGATTGGTGGGCCACCACAGACTGTCCAACCCCCTATTAGGGTTACTTAAGGGCTCCCCTGATTGTGGGTCCCCAGATTCATCCAGCAAGACTCTACAAGGAACTCTCTGCAAGACATCTTCTGCTCCTGGCCTCCAGAACCGCAGCTGGTCTGCCTTAGGAACTGAAACAAGACTGTATTCAGTTGGGAGGGATCCCACTGCAACATTATTTCTCCAGTGCCTGCAAGATTTCTGCAATACCCGTGGCTGTGCATTCCCTAGGGTCACAAGGACTCTGTTTGTATCGTGAAACAAGAAGGAATCTCCCTTGGAGTGAAGGAGTCACTCCCCTCCATCTGAAGGCACCTTAAGAGGACAACGATCGGCTGGTGAATCCTGCTGTCCCATGGACAGCGAAAGGCTCTGCAACACAGGAGCGGTGATTCTGTGGTCCTCTGCAGGTTCAACTTGTCTTCTGACCATCTTGGGAGATTGTGGGCCCTTGCTGCAGCCACTGGATTGGAACCCTGTGCACCACAACTGTTACTGTTACCAAGGCCTGTTCACTCTTCCGCTTGGAGATCTTCTAGCTCCAAGAATACCCAACCTCCAGCACTCCGCAACTCAAAGTTCAGCTTCCACTCTGCAACTCCTGCGGCGTGCGACTCCTGCTTTTTTGTGTTGCTGGGACCTCCTTGTGACTCCCTGTGCCTGCTGCCAGTGGATCACTCGTGGGAGATCCAATTATTCTTTCTGTCTCTCCTATGTGCTGAGGTCCAGCCCTGACTCTCCTCCAAGGGTCGAGTCTCTTGGACGTTGCTGGTCCACAAAAACCAGCAAACCTCTCTGCAACTTCTCTTGCATTTGCCAATGCTTTTTGGTGGTCCTGCTGACCATTGACCCTCCAGCAATTTGGCGACCGACATGGGACAGCTCATGGGTGACTTAAAGGATCTTCCTGCATCCCCTGGACTCCGCAGCTGAACTACTTCCTTCACTGACCTGCAGGAACTTTACCTCTAGGAGGGTGGGCATTGCCTACCTATAGCGCCTGGACATCTACAAGTGTTCTGGACACTGTCCGCTTCTTTTTCAGATTCTTCTTGTCCAGATCCACCTTTTGGTTCCACTGACTTCGTCCACGGGTCTTGAGGCTCTCATTGACTCCAATAAAGGTTTTCCAACTTCACTTTAGCCCTATGCACCTACGCTCCCTTATCTAGGTACTCCATTTTCCTGGGTATCCACTGGTGAGGGCACTATCCAAAATCACAAAAGAGAGTACGGGGTTCTGGCAACTATAAGTAGATTGCTAGTGTGCCAGTTGCGACACTAGACCCTCCATAGCTCAATCATAAGGGCAGAAACATGTGGGCTACTTCTTTTAGATAGGTGACCTTGTGAGTCATTGCTCTCACACCGGTTCCCCACTTCTTTTAATCACACCACACAGAACCTTCTATTAAACTCACCCGGGTATCTGAGTAGGTGTTTTTATTCCCATAGCACAGCTGGATCCCTTCTTTCCAGAAATCAAATTAATTTACGCACTCCCTCCTGTTCTTTTAACAGTGAGGTCGAGTCCGCCCAGGTGGTATTGTCCTACCTGGGTGGGGCTAGGTGGTCATATGATGAAGCATGACACTATATAGTGTGTGAGACCACCTAGTCCGTAAAGGAAATCCCTCTCTACAGACCTCATACCACCCCACATTCCATCCACATTTCACCTTTAGTCAAGGTACAAGATTGGTCTAGTGTCGCAACTGGCACACTAGCAATCTACTTATAGTTGCCAGAACCCCGTACTCTCTTTTGTGATTTAGTATTATGTCTGGGGAGTCGAGTACGGCGTGTGTTCTTTCCCGCTCCCATATACTCTCCCTTTGTGTATTGTCGAGGGCACTATCCAACCTTCTTTGTGCCAACTGGTTTCCTCCAGGTCCTCTGGGAAGGGTCCAGAATCCACCTTTTGGTTCCACTGACTTGGTCCACGGGTCGTGAGGCTCTCATTGACTCCAATAAAGGTTTTCCGACATCAATTCACCCCTATGCACCTGGGCTCCCTTCTCTAGGTACTCCTCTTTCCTGGGTATCCTCTGGTGAGGGCACTATCCAACCTTCTTTGTGCCAACTGGTTACCTCTGGGTCCTCTGGGAAGGGTCCTGAATTCTTAAAATTCCAAACGCGACGGTTCTGTGTTAGCCCATGGGGCACCCAGCCTGATACCAACTCTGCAGTCAGGTACCTGTGGGATTTCCGATACTTACCTCTGGTAATTCCTTATTCCCCCAGCCCTTGGGATTTTAACACACTTACTTTGATTGGACACCTTCTTTCTTATACCACTTTCTTCGTATATGGTTTGCCCCCCCCCCAGAGGGTTCCATTTATTTATATACTTTTACTGCGTGTTTCTAGGTATATATTTTGTGTGTAGGTATCTCCAAGTGGAGATATACCAATTTTAGGATAGTTCTATGTTATAATAAAGAATACTTTATTTTTGTAACACTTGTTGTGGTTCTTTCTTGTGTGAACATCACTTACTGTCTACTGTGACATTGTAAGTGCTTTGCACTCCTCCTTGATAAGCCTGAGCTGCTCTCCACAGCTACCCCTAGAGCGCTTTGGTTATCTCTGCACCAAAACACTATTACTAAGGGTTGCCTGACCTCTGTATGAGGGTGCCACACTATAGGTGGACACCATAAACTGAGCCAGCCTCCTTCAGTGATGTGTGGGAGAATGGGGGACCTGCCATGGTTAGAGTCTGAGAGTGCAGTGTAAGCAGTGTTGTAGTTGGGTGTGGCACCTTGTCTGCGATGCGGGCAAGTGGAATCCTGCCTGTGGGGAGGATAAAGATTTCAGCTTGCCATCCTGAATTTCATCATGGAGAGTCAGGATTGTCACCATTTCCCAAACCCTCCATGAAATAGTGAGTGGCCAGCCACCTACCTGAATGCCTGCATTATTCCACGGGGGTGTTAAATGTAGTTTTGCTGAATTTTATGGACATGGTTCTAAGTCCATACCTTTGTTTGTAAGATGGGATTAGGAGGCAGCGACAAAGGTGTTTTGTAGTGGTAGATAATATCCAAACCAGGGCCACAATGGGTAAAGGCACTTTCCAGTCAGACTCAGAAGGACGGGTCCAAGGATTTGGGGTCCATGTGTGTGACAGCAGTGCCAAATGTAAGGCTTGATAGTAATGTTCTATGCTGGGTGCCCCTAGTCCACCACACCTCCTCTGATGCTAAGGTTCTTCAATATTGACAGGGAAAACATGACCTGCATTAGTCGCATGTACATCACATCCAGGAAGGGACCAGTTTCCCATAGTAGAGACTAGGGCAGGGATAACCAACCAGAAACCTGTGAGTCACTTGTAGCACACCAGAATCCTAGACGGAGCTCTCAAAGGTAAAGCCAAACCTAGAACCTCATTCAAAAGATATGTGCTTAATAAAGAAGCTGCTCATCTCAAGAACCTTAGAGTGACATGCAGCCAAACCAAGGGTGAAGTCTCAAGATAACATCAAACACATATTGAGTCAGCCTACATGGTCTGCCACATGATCTCCGGTCTCTACTCTCAATCTAGCAAAGTCACCTGAAGACTAGTCTTATTGTAGTCCCTACTCTATAATCCACACTATGGGTGAGAACAATGGGCAAAAAAAGAAGAGTGCCAGCAGTAGGTAGTGCAGTAGGCAGTGTGGACTCACAGTAGGGGCGTGATGAACACCCCCACAGCCTCCAGCCTTCTATGCAGCAAGGGGCTCCCTCAGCTTGTCTGCGCAGTGTATGTCTCTCCAAATCAGCTGCAGTATGCTGCCTTCTTGAGCTGACACAGAGCTGGCCCTTGGCTGAAAAGAAACAAAATAACATATTTGTTTCTTTTTAGTCCGAACCTGCCAGGAACCTTACATAAGTGGGTAGGGTTCCCTTGCGTGAGAGCGTCCTCCCCAGAGCCCTATATGTTTTAGCAGAAGAGGCAGTACAGAACTTCCTAGACTAGAGGTATGGTTGCCACCTTTCCCAGAGAAAAATGCCAGACTGATCACCATATTTTAAGATTCTGCAAAGCCCTACACATAAGTGTTAAGTAAAACTTTACGAGAAATAATCTGTATTAATTTTACCATTGCCTTTAATTTTTTGTTTACAGTCAGGGGTCAAGAACACATTCTAAATTGTTGTTTCTTCTTACAAATAACTGTTTAAAGTTTGTACTTTTAAGGGGGAAACATAAGGCGAGGACAGTAAATGCTAGTCATTGCATGTGATTTCACAATGTTCCTAGTTCCTTCAGTATGCTTTGAATAACTTTGAATAATGTGCCAGGCCAAAGTCAAAAGCAACATACAATACATATAGTATAAAATAATTGACAAATATATACCAACACATGCACAGCATTGAAAAAAACGAAACTGACCAGCTTCACTGAAATATTTACAAGTACTTCATGTATTTTTTTAACCAAAATAAAGCCTCTACATTACATTAAAAAAAATCTGTGAGTCCAATATTTAAATAACAACATTAAGTTCCAGGGTTCTAAAGCAGAGATCTCAAATTCTCTATCTTGTCACATGTGTCTTGGTTTTTTAACCTGGCTCTTGCTTTTTGCTTTTCCCATTGTAGACAGGACTACAAGTACCAGGATGCAATGCATTAACTGCTAATAGCTGAAATGGAAAAATGTGAGGTCACTGTGTAAGGTCTAACTGATACCTTTGTGTACACATATGAAGCATGGAAACCTTTTCTTTCATTGTTTCAGTAAAGTACGTTGTGTTTTCATACTGGTGTCTCCTATAGCAGGAATGTACAGCAGCATTGGTTGCTTTAGTTTCCAAAATAAAATGATTTCCTTGTGTACAGCAAGGCAATCAGTGATACCAGGGTAGTGTCTAAGGGGCTGCGAGGAAGGGGACTGAGCACATGATTTTATTGAGCAGGTGATCATAGGGGCAGCTTCTCCATATGGGCGGAGGAGCGTCTACCCCCGCCACCTGTGTTTATTATCCCTTCTTTGTGAAAAGGGCGGGGGTAAAGAGCAGAGGAAAGTGCACTGTGCACTTCCCTCAGAGCGCATGTGTGTTTGGCCAGCTGTCTCTGGCGCCGTGGTCATAATTTGGCGGTCCGGCTCCGTCACGCTGTCGGCGGTGTTACCGCCACCGCCGGCATGGGGGAGCAGGACCGCCGGTGTAACTGAGAAAGTGTCACATGAGAAGTGTGAAAATGTCACATATTAGCTGCTGTAAACAATTAAATGTCACACATAAGCTGACTTACACTTGGTAGCTCTGATTGACATAGTTAAATGTAGGCGTGGTATCCTCTGCATATACAATACACTAAGGGGGAAGTTCTGTAGGAACATGTGGTTTATTTTAATCCAAGAAGATGCAATGAAAAGGTGACCGCATCTCTTATACTGAATGTGAACCCGTCAACAAGTAATTTAAATTTGTTACTAGAGTAATTGGAATTATGCAGTGTGGAAGGACAAAAGTATGTGGCAGGGTTGACTAAATTATGCTGCAAGAAAAGGCAAATTACATACGTAATGTGTCACATTTTAGGATAGCATTACTTCATGAATTTGTCATTTGTTTAACAAGTAACAATGCCTGGGCATAGGGTTGACCTAATTTGTACCAGTTTGACATACAAATGCAGTAAAAATCAACAGAAAGGTGGGCGATTAACTTTTGCATAGGGCCTTCTACTGCACGGCAACACATGTCACTCAGATTTTAGGAACTTTTGATCTGCTTGAGTAAGAAACAAATTTTGTTTTGCTAAAATCTGCAGCTTATGCAGCAGATGATGGGTTATATAGCAGATACATAGCAGCTGCAGAATTGCATAATTCCAGTGGCCCTGTCTATTACCCAAAACAGCAATTACCCATATTTCCCATGCCTGCATGGGCCATTACATTCATCTGCATTTTGTTCTCAATGCGTTTTATCACACGCAGTGTTGAAACTGCCAAAAACCAGACTGTCATTGCTGTCCCTAGAAGTGAACTTTGGGGGGGGGACACATTAAGGCACAGATAAAATGGTGCTACACCTGGGCACTCAGGATAAGGCATTAATGGGAAGGGGAACTTTCAGTCTCACAGAATGAGAAGTCTGTCAATTTATGGTAGGTTAACTTGTTCTGCATAGAAATAACTTGCTTAACCTTCTGCTGACTAGCTTTAATTTGCATCTGCACATCTCTTACATACCTACACCCCATTTAGGTGTTAGTGAGGGAAACATTCAGTCATCCCCTAAAGTTGAATGTTATTAATAAAAATAAGAATAATATAAATATTATAATAAAAAATATAAACACAACTCGATTTTTAGTGGATGAAGAGTTACAGGGGACGCTAGACGGGGGAACATGGCGGCCAGTTGAGAGCTTGTCCGCGAGCTCTCCGATGGGTGGGCATTAGAAGGCGTACTGTGTTGCAAGCGTCAGGACGTGGAAACCGGAACCCCGGGACAGAGGCTTTGGCGTGCGGAGGTGCAGAGGAGCTGAGCTGGGAATTCCTGGCTCTGGACGGCGCAGGACAGACGGCTGGTGAGGCAGTGAAGTTGGGGAAGGTGTGCGCTCCGGCAAGGGCAGTCGAGGAGCGGTGCTGGAGGCACGTGCCAGCCTCCGGAGTGTGGGCAGAGGCTGCGAGGGGTGTGCGTCGTGGGAGACGCTACACTTCTTGCTGTTATCTCCGTGGAGCGCTGGTAGAGGGTCCTGGGCTCTCCTTGAGGAAGGAGCTTGGCGGGAGCTTGAGGAGAGGAGTTGGGGACTGCACAAGAGATCTACAGAGCATGTCGCCGACAATCGCCACCTTAGGGGCTTTCGGGCTGAAGTTGGTGAGGCAGGGAGCACAGGGAGAGGTAAGCCTGGGCCCCTGGGGTCGAACATTATTTTGTCTTCACCTATAACGGCTGTCAAAGAAAGAAGGGGTGAAAGCAGAGTCAGGCTCTGTAGCGGGGTGGTGAGAGGCTGAAGGCTGGACCTAGGGATTTACCTATAGAGGGTTGTCAAATTTCATTTCAAGGCAAGAAGGAGTTACCCCGTAAGGGGGGTTTAGTATATTCTTTGGTGAAAAACAATAGTGTGCCTCCGATTACAAAATACTTTTAGAGTACGGCTTCTCCCCCGCAGGGCGCAGCGGACATCCAACTTCCCTAAGGGGGTTTGTGGCTGATACAGCAGCCCTTTGACCTGATAATAGTATGCTAAATCAAACAACTAAAGATTCTGGGGGACAAATGGAGACGTCCTCTCCCATATCATCGCTGGTTGTAGCCGAATCTACTCCCAGTATTACAGGAGTTGTTAGACTCTCTAACTAAAGAAATTATGGAGAAGTTTGAGATTTCAGAGAATAATCAAGCTAAAATTCAGGAAGCTTGTGTGGTATTGGAGAGTAAAATTAATTTGTTGACTGATAGACTAGGCAAGTTGGAAGCCGCGGTGGAGGACCAGGAGGAGCGACTGTTGGCAAATACTCAGGATATTTCACAGCTAAAACTCGGAGAGAAAATGTTACAGGATAAGTTGGAATTTTTGGAGAACAATATGAGGAGGAATAATATTAGGTTGTTGGGAGTCCCTGAGGGTCTGGAGGGGGAAGATGTTAAAGGGTATGTGATTTCATTGATCAGGGATGTTATTCCGAGTTTAGCTCATTTGAACCTGGAGGAGGATATCCAAAGAATCCATTGGGATCCTTTTATAAAGAGCCCCGGAAGGAAAGCCCCTAGGAAGATTTTGATAAACTTTGCTACTTATGCAATTAAGGAGAGAATTTTGGCTGAAGCCCTCAAAGCCGGAGGTTTTTCTAAAGGAGACTGGTCTTTCCGCATAAGATCAGATGTTTCTAGAGCAAGTGGGAATTGGGGAACTTTGTACAAGAGCTTCGATCTCTTGGGGCTACAGTACAGTTGAGGTTCCCAGCTGCCTTACGTATCATGTGGAAGAACAAAATGCACAATATAAGAGATCCGGGGGAGGTTCGGGTTTTCATAGATCAGATAAAGGCGTCACAGTAGGAAATGGGAAGTTCTGCCCGACGGAGAGCTCAATAGGGGTAACAAGATCGTTATACCAAAACAGGAAGGGGGGGTTCCCCTTGGGCGGGGGGTTGGCTGGGAGGTTGGTTTTTGGGTGAAGGGGTGGTTTTTCACTGGGTGTGGGAGCATGTGGGTACAAAAAGATAAAAATAAGAATGTCCTCATAATGTGTCTAAGAAGGAGGGGTGGGGGTGGTGCTCAGATTCTCTTTGAAAATGGTTAAGTATGGGGGTCTACAGTTGAAGATTCTCTCATGGAATGTCAATGGTCTGAGGGTAAAGCAAAGAAGGAGGAAGATTTTTGAGTATCTTAGATTGGCTGATGAGGAGGTAGTTATTCTGCAGGAAACACATTTGCCGCAAGAAGAGTGGAAGAGTTGGCTTAAGCAAATGAAATGGGTGGCGTATAGTGTGAGTACCAATCAATCTTGTGCAGTTAAAGGGGTAGCAATTTTGTTTAAAAAATCTATTAGGATAAAGGTGGGTAAGGTGCAAGTATAATCAAGGGGTAGATGGGCAGTGGTGGAAGTGAGTTTGTATGGGTATTGGGTCACAGTGGCAGGCTACTATGGTCCTAATGTAGATGATCCGACATTGTTTCAAGAACTATATAATCTTCTACTGTTAGCTAGATATCCGGTTGTTGTAGGAGGTGATTTTAACATATTACTGGACCCCGTTCTAGATAAATCTACCCCTCAGGTACCGTTAATTCTCCTAGAACTTGGTCACAGGTGAAGCAGGCTATGGTAGATTTAGGATTGACAGATGTTTGGCATTGGAAAGGAGGTGAAGGATCCAGATTTACATTTTACAATAAGAAATATTGCCATAAATCTAGAATAAGTTTTTGTTTAGTACACAAGAGCCTGTGTGGAGATGTGATTCAGATCATTCAGCTATAAAGCTACATTTGAGTCCTAGGGTGCAGGGTCCCGAGTTTAGGTGGACAATAAACCGATCTTTACTTTTAGACGATTTAATAGTGGAGGTATTAAAGAAGGATACAAGAGAGTATTTTGCTTTAAATTATGGATCAGTCAGTTTATGGAATGTATGGGATGCATATAAGGCATTTATCAGAGGGAGGCTTATTAGTTTGGCGGCTTATAGGCGTCGAGAGGAGAAAGAGAAGCTGGGAAGTATTGAAGCATCTATAGCCGCCATACAAGCACGAATGTATTATGCACAAAGGGAAGGGAATGAATGCCAATTGGAGAGATTGGAGCGTCAAAATGAAAAAGCGCGTTTGGATCTAGATCTTCTTCTAGAAAACCAAAACAGCATAAAATGGGAAAGTAGCCGGTATGCGCATTATGAATATGGGGAAGGGAGTAGCAAACTTTTAGCTTGGAAGGTTAAGTCAGATCGCACAAAGAAGTATTTTTCATCTATTAAATTAGATACTGCAAGTCAGCTCTGTATTGAGCAATCAGAAATAGAAAAGGCTTTTGTGTCCTTCTTTCAAGCACTATACACAGAGAATCTTGAGAATTCAGTGGAGCAGATTAGAGAATTTTTGAGGAAAGTTCACCTTCCCACTTTGGATGATTCAGCGTGGCAGTTGCTAGGTAGCGAGATAAATGGGGAAGAGCTGGCCGAAGTTATAAAGGCCCTGAAGAAAGGGAAAGCGTTTGGGCCTGATAATTTACCGAATGAATTATACAAGGTACTTGTGGAGGAACTTATACCAATCTTATTGGAATTATTTAATAATATGCTTTTAGAGGGGGCACAAGCACCTAAATCATGGAATGAAGCTATAATCTGTTTATTGTTAAAATCATGTAAGGATCCAATGCTTTGTTCATCGTATAGACCTATTTCGCTATTTAACTCGGATTATAAAATATATACAGGGATCCTATCTAGAAGACTTGGGAAAGTTATTGGTAATCTGGTCCATCCAGATCAGAAGGGATTTATCAAGGATAGACAGCTGTATGAATTAACTCATGATTTATTAGCTGTGGTAGATTTGGCATTGCAGGAGGAGGCTCCTTTGGCAGTTTTGACTTTTGATGCAGCTAAATAATTTGATCGAGTTAATTGGCCCTTCCTGCAGGTTGTGATGGAATCATTTGGATTGGGAAATTCCTTTATTAGAACCATTAGGGAATTGTATAGATCCCCGACAGCGAGGATTCTGGTTAATGGTATGCTGTCCCAAGAATTTAGGATTGGTCGTGGTACTCGTCAGGGGTGTCCTTTGTCACCTTTGCTTTTTGATCTGTACATTGAGCCTTTGGCAATTTTACTACGGGCTCGCGGGGACATTCTTCCCTTTCGGAGTAGTGGGTGGGAAAAGAAAGTAGCACTCTATGCAGATGATCTAATGATTTATACTAGCGATGTGGTGGGTTCCCTGCCTATTATCAACACATTGATGGAGCAGTTTGGCGGAATGTCAGGTTATAGCGTAAATATCGAGAAGACTGAGATTATGGGCCTCATTATGACCCTGGCGGGCGGCGGAGGCCGCCCGCCAGGATCCCGCCCTCCATTATACCGCTCCGCGGTCTGAAGACCGCGGAGGGTATTATGAGTTTTTCCCTGGGCTGGCGGGCGGTCTCCAAAAGACCGCCCGCCAGCCCAGGGAAAAACTCCCTTCCCACGAGGATGCCGGCTCGTAATCGAGCCGGCGGAGTGGGAAGGTGCGACGGGTGCAGTGGCACCCGTCGCGTATTTCAGTGTCTGCAAGGCAGACACTGAAATACTTTGCGGGCCCTCTTACGGGGGCCCCTGCCGTGCCCATGCCATTGGCATGGGCACGGCAGGGGCCCCCAGGGGCCCCGCGACCCCCCCTACCGCCATCCTGTTCATGGCGGCTTTCCCTCCATGAACAGGATGGCGGTAGAGGGGGTCAGAATCCCCTCGGCGGCGCAGCGAGCTGCGCCGCCTTGGAGGATTCTAAGGTCAGTGGAAAACCGGCGGGAGACCACCGGTTTTCCCGTTCTGACCGCGGCCAAAGCGCCGCGGTCAGAATGACCAAGGGAGCACCGCCGGCCTGTCGGCGGTGCTCCCGCCCCCGTTGGCCCTGGCGGTAGAGAACCGCCAGGGTCAGAATGAGGGCCTATGTGTTGGAATATGGCCTATGTTTCTCCATTAGTTAAAAGAGAGATTAAATATTTGGGAAACCAGTTTACGGCTAATTTTAGTGATGTGGCAAGAGTTACCTTTGACAGGGCCTATTTGGAAACCAAAAAAACTTCTCAAGGCATGGGCTGCTCTTCCTCTTTTGTTAATTGGTAGATCTAATATTTTAAAGATGTGTATTCTTCCAAAGTTTACTTTTTTATTTAACACTATCCCATTAGAGTTTAAGTCATGCTGATTTCAAAAACTACAGGGTGACATATCCACGTTTATTTGGGCATCTAAGGGAGTAAGGATAGCATGGAAGAACCCATGTAGAAAGAAGGAGTGGGGGGGGATTGCATCCCCAGATTTCTATAAGTATTATTTGTCATTTCAACTAAAGAATATTAGAGTTTTATTGAATAAGAAGTTAGACTACACTCCTGTTTGGAGAGCTTTGACGGTACATCTTGCGGAGGGGGCTGATAATTTTTGGTATAAATTTGGGCACCCAAAGTTTTTTGAGAAGGTTCGATTGAAGATCCCTAGACAAGCTTGTAAGGTCTGGATGCAATTTTGTAATGCGCTAGGGATAGCTTATTATTGTAGCTCCTCCCCCATTTGGGATTCACCAGGTACTCCTGAATGTCTTATGGATAAGTTATCAGCTCCACTGAAAATTAATGGGGTGGTAAGGTGGGGCAGATCATAGAAGATTCTGAGTTAATATCTTGGTCTGCACTTCAGGAGCGAACAGGGGGGGCAATTTCCAAGTTTAAGTAATGTCAGCTATCTAGCTGGGTTAAGTCCCGCCATGCAGGAGAAATTGGGAGAAGTTCTTGGGAGGGAAAATTAAGTCAAACATCTATTAATAAGGAGGTTGCTCTTTGGTATCAGGCGTTATTGGATGCAGTAGAAGATGATTCGTCCCTCCCGGTGTTGAAATGGGGGAAGATCTTTCCGACTTTAGACATTATTTCCCTATGGCAAAAGTCATGTTCTAGATTGTGGTTTACTATTAAATCGGCGGCAATGAGGAAAAACCACTTGTTTACTCTGCATAGGGTATATTGGTCACCAGCTAGATTGACGTCCATTGGGAAATCTAGGAAAAATTGTCGGCGATGTGGGAATGCTAATGTGGATGATCTCCATATGTTTTGGCAATGTCCAAGTTTGATAAAATTTGGGGAGGATATAGGAAGTGTCCTTAGGGTAATTTTTGGTGAGAATTTATAAATAAATCTTTCAATGGTAATGTTTGGGGTATGTGATCCAGAATTTATAGGTCAGAAAGTTTCTGTGCAGCAAGAATATTTGTTGTTTGTATTAATGCTTTTGGCTAGACGGGAAATATGTTGTAAATGGGTGGATTCACTACCTCCTACCGCTCAGGAGTGGCAATCATCAGTAATACGGTTAAGTAAAATGGAACAAGCTGGCTCTCTTAGCATAAGAGACGCTTTTTTGGGCGGTTTGGGAAAATATTTACCAACACTAAATATGGTTGGATTGTGTTATGTAAAAATAAAAAATAAAATGTACGTCCAATGATTAAAACTCCCTCTACCCAATGGGTGTCGCTTTGGTATGACCACAATCTGAGTAAAAAGGTAAGGTGTGGCCAATGGCATACGTGGGAAGACTTGGCGCATGTAAGACAGGTGGTTTGGCCCATTGGTATTGAGGGGTCTACTTCTTGTATGCACAAACCAAAGGTTTCTCCTACTGAAGCGTGGGCTGTGGGATGAGGACAAAAAAAACCTCGATTTTTAGTGTGCACGTATCTATAGCACGCTCATACCACAAGAATAACTTTTTTCTCTTTGACTCTAAACATCTCATGGAAACTCCTGCTGATGACATGTGGATGAAGGAGGCAAAGGTGAAGTACTTCTACAAGGTGGTTGATAATTGCGAGAGAACGGACGTTATGGGGGCCTCCCTCACATCCCTTGCACGGCGGCCTGCTAAGGTTTTGTTACACCATTGGCTCACAAACATGTAGGACTGCAGGAGCTAGAGGGAAAATGTGTGATGTGGGTGCAAGGCCAACCGAGGAGCTGAGGACAGCAGGGTCTGAAGCTGAGACGATTAGGATCCTCAAGTGCATGCATCTCTCTGTGTGCAAATATTTATGTGTGTATCTGTTAGTATGTCCTTCCCCAAAAAACAGTACAATCCATAAAGGTATGCCTGGAGCTAAAGACAATCAAAAATATATGCTGCCCCCATTGTAAGGGGTTCACCTTGCCACAATTGTATCAGTTCATTGAATGATAGTGATATAACAATGGCATAATGACGGTCCTCCTCCTAGATATATTTTTGGCATTCTTGGACTAGTAGTTGAGGCTGACTGGCAGCCGTCAGTAACATATTCAGAGCATGAGTGTCCTCATTTTAATCATTCCTGACATAATAGTGGCTATCCTTCGCATAATAATGTGGGTCTCCTGGCAAAGACTTTGGGGGTCATTCCGACTGCCGGGGCCGGGGTCGGCGGGAGCACCGCCAACAGGCTGGCGGTGCTCCCCAGGGTATTCTGACCGCGGCGGTTCAGCCGCGGTCAGAAAGGGAAAACCGGCGGTCTCCCGACGGTTTTCCGCTGCCCTGTAGAATCCTCCATGGCGGCGCAGCTTGCTGCGCCGCCATGGGGATTCTGACCCCATACCGCCTTCCTGTTCCTGGCGGCTTCGGCCGCCAGGAACAGGATGGCGGTATGGGGTGTATGGGGTGCCAATGGCATGGGCACTGCAGGGGCCCCCGTAAGAGGGCCCCACCCTGAATTTCAGTGTCTGCTTAGCAGACACTGAAATTCGCGACGGGTGCTACTGCACCCGTCGCACATCCTCCACTCCGCCGGCTCCATTCGCAGCCGGCATCCTCATGGAGGGGTGTTTCCCACTGGGCTGGCGGGCGGCCTTTTGGCGGTCGCCCGCCAGCCCAGTGGGAAACCCAGAATACCCGCGGCAGTCTTTTGACCGCGCAGCGGTATTCTGGCGGTTCCCTCCAAGCGGGCGGCTCCCGCCGCCCGCCGGGGTCAGAATGACCCCCTTTGTCTATTTGTGGCACAAAGAAGGCCATGGTATAATGGTGGGCATTATCAGCATACTACAGGCATCCGTGGTGTTATGGTGAGTATCTATGACCTATGATTGTAACAACTGGGCATCTGAAGCAGAATCTGTTCATGTGAGGGTATCATACATGTGAATACTTGATGAAGATTGTAAACCGATATTTAGGCACTCTGTACTTACTAAAAAATTAAAAGTGATATTTTGATAGTAAAATTTCAGAAAAGGTTTTTCACCTGGAAACTTGGGTTTGTTTGCCCAAAATGGAATGTGGTATTTGAGAGAAAATTATGTATATTTTCAGAAACTTAAGGTTTCATTTCCAAAACACATTCAAAGCTGTTGCTGGCCGGAAAGAATTGAGTCGCCACTACTGATAATTCTGCTTAAGGTGGTAGTGTTGTATTAATTGATGTGGTCATTATTTTACAGTAGTAAAATCTGCCATTAGCCTGGGAGTATTTTCCTTGAGAAGAAGTTCACTACTGGACTCAGATAAAGGGTTTAGAAAATACAAAGTATTTCTTGAGCATGGTATAAAAAGGAAGAAATTATATTAGTTTCTTATAAGAATACTTGGTTTTCCCATCCTTTGTCGTTGCTCACATAATGTTCAGTTCCCACTACCTTGAGGTAATCCACTGGCTGTGTCCCACAAAATAAACAAACAAAAATTGATGACTTGCAGGGACATATGCTGTTTTCTTTCCTTTCACCAAATATTCCTGTTAACTGTCCCAGATTGAGCTCAGTATTAATTTCCACCTCCATCCCTTTGTGCAATCAAAACATGCCTATCTCTACGGGAATCTGTTTCATGCAGTAGTTAAGGTTTTCTCGACTTTTTATTTCCCTATGTTCAGTGAAAATATTAATCCAGACAGTAACCTTTAACACACTTGTGTCCACAAAAGGTGCTATTGTCCTTGTTACCTTGAGCAATTCTGGGTTCTCTTTCCCTCTCATCTAAAAAAAACATTGGTTCTTCCTGCAAATGCCCCACCTCCCCCCAATTTCCGAGCACTTCATTGAAACCATAGTACATCTGCTGAACAGGGTTATTGGGAGACACATCCCCTCCTCTCCTGAAGGTGGTTGGTCATATCAGCACATTCTACTTCCCTGGTCTCTTCTATTTATCTTATTTATCTTTTGGACATCCCAGATGTCACTTTCCCATATCTTTCTCTCTCTCTGTTGATACCCCACGTTCACCTCTTCCTAGGAATCTCTTCCCGCTCTGTAAGGTAAGTGAGTTCTACTTCATCAGAATAAAGGATAACCTCTTTCACCTACTCCCTCCAGCTTGCGATAATTTCCTTCTTCCATATCCCACCATGTCGAACTTTCTTTCCTTTCCTAGCACCTACTCTGGAAGCAATTCCTCTGTCACTTCCTGTGTTTTCCGGCCCCTGAGTCTTCCATGTTGCAGTTTTGTGCTTCGCCAGTATCACTGTTGTCCTTCCTTTATGTCCACTTTCTCTTTCTTCCACGATGGAAGACTCCATTTTTCGTGGATCCTGCACTTTAGGTATATCATTGCTCTCACAGTCCTGCTGTTCGGAACAATGCAGAGAGTACTGAACATGACAAAATTCTAAATTATCTCTGAAGCTTACCACTTCCTCCTTAACGAAAGCAGGGCACTTGAGAGAACCCCGGGGGAAATGAGAGAAGGGAAGAAATAAAAAAATACTGAAGCCCCTGTTTGGCTTTCTCAATACTAGCCCTGCTTAAGGGCTACTTATCCCGCACTTGTAAAACACTGGGATAGAGAATGTTTATAAGTGATGTAATAATAACTTTGCATAGACACTCAACCATTCTGTTTTCTTTGCATAAACATCAACATTCAGGGGCTCATCACAAGTTTGGCGGTCAGTGGACTGCTGCGGTGGAGGTGGCGGTCGCACTGCCGCAGATCTGGTGGTGAAGACCTCCATATTACGAGTACTGGGAAGGCACCTGCAGAACATAGCCAAGTTTCCGTCTGAGCCACCACTGTGGACGGAATGCTGGGGCCAATGGAAGACATCTTAAGACCTGTAGTCAGTCTGTTACCCACTACGTTATTATGAGGTTGCACACCGCCAGAATTTCCGTGGTGGTGTCACCGCCATGAAAAGCCTGGTAGAAACGAACAACATAAAAGGAAACACTCACCTTCAGGAACACAGACATGTCCGTAGGCACCATGACACGTGAATTGCAAGTCTTCCCAATGATCCTGGTGGCCATTGACCTCCAACACCAGCAACGCCGACATAGACACCAACCGTAAGTGCAC
Organism: Pleurodeles waltl; assembly: GCF_031143425.1. Taxonomy (NCBI): domain Eukaryota; kingdom Metazoa; phylum Chordata; class Amphibia; order Caudata; family Salamandridae; genus Pleurodeles; species Pleurodeles waltl. The sequence continues at coordinate 785,144,382 of NC_090445.1, forward strand.
CAGCCTAGCACACACTGGAGGGAAGGACATTAGTGCAAACACACAACACACACACAAAATCGCACATCCACCACACATACATGTAGAAGGAAAGCCAGGACAAGGTTGCTACTATTTCCACCAACGTTGCAGTGATGCACATGTAATCATGGAACAATTATAAAAATCAAATTATGTACAGTAGGCCCAAGGGCCAGTCCAAATGTCTCTCAGTGCCCTGAGAACACTGGGCACAGAATGAAGCCCCAACTTGACTCCTGACTGCAATGTGCTTACCTCCACAGGGCCAGGGCATCACCTCAGGGATGAGGGGTGGTGGGGGTGGAGGGGTGGTTTGGTCTTAGAGGGGGGGTTCCTTTGTCCTGGACTTGGGGGGGGGGGGCCTTGGTGGTGTATTTGGAGGGTGGCTCCTTTGAATTCCCCTTGGAAGGCAGTGGTTCAGCTGGGAGGGGTTGGGCCTTCGCTTCTCCTTCGAGGTGGAGGGAGTGGGTTTTGGCTTGGGTTTGGGAGGGGCAACTGCAGACTTTTTGGGGGTGGAGGTCTCAGGTGGTGGAGGGGCATGGCGAGGACCACAGGAGGACTGGAAGGTGGAAGGCAGGGGCCTGGGAAGGGTAGCAGTGTGCTTGGGGGGAACAGGGACTGGGCCAGTGGTGGGGAACAGGGAAGACTCTGTCAGGAAACGTATCTTAGGGGCACCAGGTAGCTCATGGGAAAGGGGTTTGAGAGTGGAGGGAGAGGGAATGGTTGAGAGGTGTGTACGTGGAGGTGCCTTGGGTGCAGGTGCGTGGGTGGATGATGTGTGTGCTGGGTGACTGTTGGGTGGGTGAGTGTGGGTGTTTAGGTGTAGTGGGAGGAGGGGGAGGAGATGCAGGGAGATGGCAGGGGGATGTGGGAGTGAATGTTGAGATGGTGTCTGCAGGTAGGGTGGATGTGCTGCATGTGGTTGTGTTGACTTTTGTTGTGCGTGCACATGTGGTGTATGGGGTGCATGTATGGGGTGTGATGTTGTGGTAATGGTGGCAGTGAGAGCACATGTGGCAGGATCTGGGACTGATGAGGTAGTGACTGCAGGTGTGAGTGGTGATGTGACTGTGAGGGAGGAAGCGGTAGTGTGTAGGGAGTGGATGTTTTTGTGTCTGCATGTGGCTGTTGTGTGTGTACATGGCAGTGGTGTCTCCTGTGGTGCTTGCAAACTGGTTCTGTTGATGTTGATGCATGGTGGTATGAAGGTGTGCCTTGGATGGGTGGTGGGAGAGGGGTGTGGGAGAAAGAACAGGTAGTTGGAGGGGGGACGGAAGGAGAAGGAACACTGGCTGCTGTCAATGAGGAGGCCAGAGCCTGAAGCGATCTCTGCAGGGCAGACAGGGCATCATGAATGCCTTCCAGTTAGGCATTTGACTGCTGCATCTGGGATGCCAGTCCCTGGATGACATTCATGATGGTTGTCTGCCCTACGGAGATGGACCTCAGGAGGTCAATAGCCTTCTCAATGATGGCATCAGGGCTGACTGGGGCAGGGGCAGAGGTGCCTGCGGCAAAGGAGATGCCCACCCTCCTGGGTGAGCAGTCATGGGCAACTGGTTGGGGAGCTACAGGGAGGGTGGTGACGATAAGGGGAGTGGCGAACAAGGATGATGCAGACATGGGCCCAGATGGGTTCGCCACTGCCTGGGAGCAGCCATCGGAGGAGGAATCCAATGATGTTGTGATTGATCCCATCTCCCCATGACACTCCCCTCGCACTCCATCCCACTTGTCCCCTCGACTCCGCTGGTATCAGCCTCCTGGGTCCCGTGGGCTGCAGCTTGTCAACTCACCGGTGCCCCTTCTCCTTTGCCAGATGATGCTGATGCACACAAAGACAGAGGAGGAGAGGGAAGGCGAGAGGGTGGGAGAGAGAACAACAGGGTGCAATTGTTCAATGCCAGCATAGCAGTCACAAACAGTAACTGCAGCATCCTCTGATGTCATGCCATGACCCGCCATGCCCTCACTTACACATGCTACAACAATTGAAAACCATGGGGGCAACCACAGCAATGCATATGTGTACTGCTGATGGTGACACAGATGCAATCGTGTACATGATGAGAGGCTTACCCGTCATAGCTGCACAGTACCTGGCTACTTTCCATGCCCTCTGAGTCACACAATTCCTGGACTACCGAACCAAATGAATCCTGCATAGGTAGTTGGCATGCCAACTAGGCCATTCTCAAATTGCACTGTGACATCTTGGCCTACCATAACTCACTACACATACACTACCTGCCAGCAGATTGAGGACTCTACATTCACCCCTGGCACAGTGGTTACAATAGCCTGACACCCCAGATGCAATGACCCTGTTGCCATGAGCTGCCAAGCTCATCTTGGTAGTAGTTGACAACACAGATACCACACTGGAGATAAGTGACCGTAAAGTCACTGACTGCATGGCATGGTCACACATCTATGATTAAAATCCTGCCTGTTTATCTAATACCCATAATGGGCATGTATCTACCTAGCACCCATGCTACAGCCTTCCAATAGTGCACATCCTGAGCCACTAAGGCAAGACATAATGTAAGTGAGAGTGTGTACTCACCCCCTTGTGGCTGCTGCGCTGCCCTCAAGTGCCCATCCATCTCAGTGTATGCCACTACCAAAATGTGGGACATAAAGGGGGGTCAGGGTCCGACGGGTACCCCTCCCTCATTGGGAGGACGTCCCCAGCTGGGCCTCCACGGTCTTCCGGGCCCAGCGTCTCAGGTCCACCCACCGCTTTCTGCAGTGGGTGCTCTGCTGGGCATGGACCCCCAGGGTCCACACTTGCTTGGCGATGGCACGCCATATCCCCTTCTTCTGATGGGCGCTGACCTGCATGGGTGACACAGACAGAAGGACAAAATCATGTAGTGTGGCAACACAGAGACAGCAGTTGACAGCACACTTCTCACTTCCACATGCAAATTTCATCAATCCATGTATCCTCTGACTTCTTACCCACATCAATTCTCCAGTCACAATGCCTTGTCCCAAGGCCCCGAACTCATATGCACCACTCACAGACACAGCTGTGACACTGGACCCACCTGCTGCTCTGGTGCCCCATACAACTGTCCATACAGGGGTAGGACCCCGTACACAAGCTTTTTTTATTCCTCCTGGGTGGAGGCCCAGACCCTATCTCCTGCAGGACGTGGCATCTTGGCAACCAGAGTCAGAACACAGCAGCACACGCAGTGGAGGTTTTTTGTGCACGAATGTCAAGAGTCAAGTGAGCATGAGCACATGAAATGGTGGTCACGTCCGCAGCAGACATCACCGTTACCACCAGGGGAGATCAGCATTGGCTCCTGTCTCCCATTGGCAACAATGTTAACCAATGAGGAGTTGCACAGTGGTTGCGACCACCTACCGCCAAGACGTGTTACGCTGGCGGGATGGGCTCACTTCCATCTTTCCTGTGCATGCAGGATAAGCGGCTGCCATTTTACATGTACAATGTGAATTGAGAGTGCATTTAAAGTGTGTCATTGGTTTAATTTAGTGACCTGTGCACAGCACAACTACGTTGACACAGTCAATGGTGCACATAATGTTTCCTACTCCGTCTTATTCCCAGGTTTGGTGTAAAGTTTCAGGCTGAGGAATGTTCCTGTGTACAGGCCGCTAGTCGACCTTGCCACCCTGGAAGAGTGACACATCATTCAGACCCATTGTCTGAACCGTCAGACCATCCTGGAGCTGGTGATCCAGTTTGAGTCGGATCTGTTGCCTGCCATTCGTCATCCCAATGCCATCCCTCCCACAGTACAGGTGTTGTCAGTCCTCCACTTACTTACCTTAGGCTCGTTCCAGATTACAGTGGGCTTGGCAGCAGGGATGTCACAGCCCATGTTCAGCAACGTCCTGAGGGACGTTCTCTGTGCCCTGCTAAAACATCTGCCCAGCTACATCAGGTTTCCCCAACGTGCTGATTTGGCCACTGTCAAAGCTGCATTTTATGAATTGGAACATGTACCTCATGTGATTGGGGCCATTGATGGCACCCACATTGCACTGGTACCAACCAAGAGGGGTGAACAAGTGTATAAGAAAAGTAAAAACTTCTATTCCACCAATGTACAGGTGGTGTGTCTCTCTGACCAATATATCACACAAGTGACTGCAAAGTTCTCTTGTTCTGTGCATGGCTCATACATTCTGCAGAACAGCACCACCCCACACATGATGGCATGATTACAGAGGGACCAGGCCTGGCTGTATGTAACCTTTCATATGTATGCCCCTCTGCTCTCAACACCCTTCACGACCTAACCTATCACCCTCCTGGATTTAACATAGCTCTTACCTCTGTGCACGCAGGTGACTCTGGTTATCCCAACCTTTCCTGGCTATTGACACCCGTGAGGCATCCAACTACAGCTGCTAAAAGCAGTTTCAATGGTGCCTACGGTAGGACAAGACTGGTCTTTGAGAGGACCTTTGGCCTGCAAAAGGCTAGATTTCAGTGTCTGCACATCTCCAGAGGTGCCCTACTCTACAGACCACAGAAAGTGTGCCAGATCATTGTTGGCTGCTGCATGGTACACAATCTGGCCCTCAGACGTCACATCCCATTGCTGGATGCAGAGGATGTGGCACCTGTACCAGTGGCTGATGAAGGGGACATGGGGAGTGATGAGGAGGAAGATGATGAGGCTGCAGCTGACTCCAGAGCAGAACCGATATGACAATACTTCCACTGAGATACAGGTATGTGACAATTGACTTGGATGTGACCTGTACAACTGTCTACCTTGTGCCATGTTGCCACCTGGTGTCTGTAATCACTGTGTGGACTGGGTGCAGCTCTGACTCTGGGTGGCTTGGGGGTGGGTTACATGTGCCCATGAGTTGGTTCCTTACTGTGCACAGGTCAGTGCCATTCCGTACCTGCTGTTGTGTTGCGGCACCAGCGACATCTAGGTGCATGACCATTGTTGCCTGCATTGGCAGATCCAGTGCTCCATGTGTGCTGCACTAGGTGGATTCCTCTGTATTACATCATCTTCTGAGAATCGACATTGGGGGGCTGTGCAACATCACTGTGCGTGCAGTGGGAACTGCCTCACACCTGGATCTGTTTTGTGTGGGGGAGGGTCCATTGGGGAGGTATGTCTTATGAATGAGAATTTCTTATGAGCATATGCTTGGGAAATTGAGTTGCCATCTCAGCCTTGGCTTCCTGTACTTACAGTGCACGTGTGATGACTAGGCATATGTGACTCTTTCAGTGATTGATGTCCCTATCTTGTTCTATTTACAGGGCAATGTTGTGGTGCACTCCGGTCCCTGACACACCTGTTGCCTCCCTTGACACATATCTCCAGCCACTGCCCGCTCCCCTGTAATCGTTGCTGCACATTTCTCCCCCTTCTGTCACTCTCACATATGTTGACATCACAATGGGTTGGCTGTTGCACATGTAATGGCAGTATCTCATGTACTCATGACAAATACAGACATAGACAGTAACTGGGCTCAACTGTGTTTATTTGGGAGAGACAAGTGCAAGGGGTGAAGAGTGGGGTCATGGCGGGTGGGTTCATCAGAGTATATAGGCCAGCAGTGGGTAGCCGTAGTCCAGTATGGTTGCCATGGGACAACAAAGATATGACAGTGGACAGTCAATAGGGTGTTCAGGAGAGGGGTCACTTCCTGGTGGTGGTCTTGGCATCAGTTCTGGCTGGATGTCTGGTTGGACATCCTAGCTTGTGTGGGGGCTCCTCAGCTACAGGGGAAGGGGTGCTGGTGTCCTACAAGTCCTGGGGCAGGGCCTCCATGCCACTAGCTGCCACTGACGTGGAGGGCTCAGATGGTTTGTGGCAATTGGAAGGAGCCTGCTGGTGCGAGGTGGACTGAGGCTGGATGGTGGTGAGTTCCTTCAGCACCCCTGCTATGGAGGCCATGGTGGCATTGTGGGTATGCCACTGCTGCATGGCCTCCTGATGATGTGCAGTATGCAACCTCTGGGTCTCCTGCACCACGGCAAGGATCTGGGCCATGGTGTCCTTGGCAGTCCGGTGTTGTGGCTGGCCCATTCCTTGGACCACTGTTCTCCTCCCACTACCCCCAAGTCCCCTGTGCCCCTGGCATGGTGTCCCCACTCCTAGTGGCTACAGGTCCTTCATTGTCTGGTGTGTGTGTCCTAGACACTGGCCCCCCTACTGTTGTGCATGCTTCTGATTGGGAGGTCTCTGGGGCACAGGTTTGTGGAGGAAGGGCTGACTGAGTTCTTGTAGGCACATGGGAGGGGGTGTCTGGTGTGTCCATGGGTGGGCTGCTGGGAGTGGACTGACCAGTCCCCCCAGATGGCCCAGACAAGTTGACCCCATCCAGATATCCGCTTGGGCCTTCATCCTGGTGAAAGCTGTCTGACCCTGGCTTCCTCTGCAGGGTGGCAGTGGGAGGGTCACCTGTGAATGGAAAGGTGGAGAGTTTGTATGTGGATGTGTAGTTGTTATTTCCATGGTATGGTGCATGCAGTGGCCCAACTTGCTTCCCAGTGATGGCATTGACAGCAGCAGCACTGCAGACATTGATTTGGGTATGGGGATTTTGCCATGATAACCTGTGTCATGGTGAGTTGTGGATGGTGGTTGGCACTGCTGTCATTGCCATATGTTGGGACGTTGTCTTGGCAACCAGCAGTAGTAGGCTGTGGTATAGTTCCCCATGCAGCTATTCCACTTTGTGGTAGGACTGTGATTTTTAGGCTGTGTGAGGATTGATGCACTGTGGGAGTTGTGGTTCTACATATTGTAATTGTCATCCGTGCATGGGGGTAGTGTGTGGGGATGGTGGAGAGGGGTGGTTTGGCATGCATGTGAGAGGCGTGGGGTGATTGGGAGGGGTGCAGTGGTGTGTGATGGGGTGGATTGGGGATGGTGGTGAGGCATGCTGGACAGGATTGCTTGGGGCCTTCGAGGGGAATTGAATGACTTATCTGAGTCGATACCTGTGATGATACCAGTCAGGCCCTCCGGATGCATGATGTTCAAGGCCTTCTCCTCCCAGGATGTCAACTCAAGGGGAGGAGGTGGGGGTCCACCACCAGTCTTGTTCAGGGCGATCTGGTGCCTGGACACCATGGAACAGACCTTCCCCAGAGGTCTTTCCACCTCTTCCTGACATCCTCCCTTGTGTGGTGGATAGGTGCTGAGTTGACCCTGTGGATGATCCTGTGCCATAATTCTGTTTTCCTGGCCAATGATGTTTGCTGGACCTGTACTCCCATCTGTTGTGGCTCTATTCTGACGATCTTGTCCACCATGACCTGCAACTCGTTGTCTGCGAACTTTGGGTGCTTCTGTTGTGACATGTTGTTGAGGGGGCTGTGCTGTGCAGGTAGGGTGCAGTGTGGGGGGATTGGTGGTGTGGGGGTGTTTGTAAGCGGGTACATGTGGGTGGTGGTTGTGGTGTGTGCTAGGTGTGCAATGTATAGGTGTTTGTAGTGTATGTGGCTTGTGTCTCTATGGCTGGTAGTGGGAGTCGCAATGGATTGTGGGTGTGTGTGTGGGGGGTGTTTTATAGTACCGTCAGCAGGTGTGTGTGGTGTGTGTATGTGTTTCAGGTGTGGGGGATTTGAACTGTCCAATGTGGTGTAGGCTACTATTGGCAGTGCCTTTTTGTACCACTTCAGGGAAACCGCCAATGTTTTACTGCCGTGCAAGTGCCGCTGTGCTGAGAACTGACTTGTATTGGGCAGTCGGAACGGTGTCGATGTGGCGGGGCTGGCGTTAGGACAATCACTATTTTGCTGTTGGTTGGCCTGGCGGTGTTGGCTTCTTGGCTGGATTTGGGCAGTTTGTTCTTTGTGAATCGTAATACGGCGGTCGCTGTACCGCCACCGTGGCGGTATGGTGGCAGCATTTCACATGGCGGTCTTACCCGAAGACCGCCAAACTCGTAATGAGGGCCTCAGTGTATTTGCCTCTTTCCAACAGCGGGTGAATAAGCGCTGAGACTTGCTAGCGCTTTAACAGGGTGGTGGCGAGTGAAACAATGAACTGAAGGATAGCTCATGTAATCAATGAGAAGCAGTCTTCTGTTGGGTAATTGCCAGCAGGGCAAAGGAAGCAAGACTCATGGCAAGCAAACAAAAGACGTTTGGAAATGAGTGGAAAAAACCTCTGCAAAATGTTAAGTCGCCAGGGAATTCACTCCATGAGTATAGCTGATTTGAACTGAACACTAATTAACCCAGAAGTGAATCGCAGCATATTAGAAGTGAGCTCTAGCAGTACCTTTCCAAGTTTCCACAGGCTTGTCCTCCACTACAATCAACCCATTTCTCTACACCCCTAATATTCTCCTTGTTTCACTTTCTAAGCCTCCTAGGTGAGTAAAAACCCCAAATTTTGAATGTACTATTTGACGTTAGTCCTGTGATCTTCTGCCTCAGGTTCACAATTCATGGCCCAATTCCTGACATTTGCATTTAATTCAAGAGGGCTTCATTTTGGATTGGCCGTACAGTCAAACTGTACTTACCTATATGTATTTACCTTCACAATATTTTGGCAGTCAGTATTTATGTTACAATATTTTTGCACATATATATTTTTGTTGTCAATATTCTGACATACATACTTTGTTTTTTGCAAGGATCTGCCTTGTCTCCTTTTCCTTAATCAGCTATCCCCTTTGCACCTCTAAAAGTAATGGACCTTAATTTGGTCAAATTGGGTGCTTCTTTTCTACTGGAGTTAATATCTGGAAGAAAATCAAAAGCACTGACGGGTTATTGTCTATTAGGGTGTTACTGTCTGGCCTTACTGGAGTGGTAAGTGTTGAAATTTGGCCCATCCCTTTCCCCATGGGGGTGCTCTCCTTCAAACTTGGGGAAGGAGCTTGTGCTCCATTATGTGACTCAGGGACTGCTCCTGACCATGTTCTTCTTGACTGACTAGATGTTCAAAGAGTGATGGTGGAGCTCCTCTGAAAGGTGGCTGAATGTAGACGGTGTGATTATTTGTACATTTAGAGGTTCCGGGTTCTGAAACCATTATTTGTGCAGGGTGACCATCTGGTTTCCGCAGAGCATGGGATTTATCCAGATGCAATATATTTGGGTGACTTTAAGTATCTGTAGAAGACTTTTGCAGTAGAAGGATCAAATGTCAATGTGGCACAGCTTGAAGATTCTACCTGCTGGTCTGCTTGACTAGTGAGATTCATTTGTGCTGATCATTAAAGTTCACATCAAAACTAGAGATGTTTCTTGTCATGTTCTATTTACTGGAATGCAGAGTCATTGGTTTGCTGGAAAATACTGAAAACTGCTAAAATGAGGAAGAGAGACAGGAAGAGTGTGACTCCCTTACTTGCTGTTACTCTGATAACATCTTCACTGCTAGGGAGTTAAAGTTCCAGATACTCGCCGTCCCTGTTTTGAAGTTCAGATTTTGACCTACGGCCTGAAATTGGTGTCAATTGTGTTGGATTGCTTGGGGTGGCGGTGGTCCTGCTATCTCCTGGGTGGGAGCATTAAAGAGCTACCTCATGTTTTGTATGGAATTTATAGGGTGTGGCAAAGAGCGAGCGGCCTGCCTCGTGAGGTGAACACACCATACATATGTAAATGACTGCAACAAGGAAGATTTTTACTCAATGTATTAGATTATGAAAAAAAAAATTCTAATAAATTTACTCCTATGCAAGATGAACAAGGATGTATGTCCTGTGATGTGATTTAAGTACAAAAAATAACTACCAGCTAATTTCCAAACAACTATACTGATAAAGTGGAGACAAGAGACCTTGAAGTGGTACTTTGTTCCTATTTGGAGGAGGGGAGACTTGGTATCAAGCAGAGTAGGAACACATTTCTTGCTCCATTTTATGAACCAGCAAAGCATCTACAGTCGTGGCTCTTCGTTCGGTGTATGTATATGTCTTCCACCCTCCCTTGGCCAGTACTATTCGAAATATGAAAATGCAGTGATTGAAATATTCGGTTCATTGCCTGCCCACCTTTTAATACCAATGCATGCACCATGCACAATGTTATCAAACCGTGAACTTTTTTAAATAACTTTGCATGTGTAAATTGTGCTTGTTTTCAGGACTCGAGACTAGCATAGGCTTGAAATTATACCGCTTTCCAAACTGTCTGAGTCAATATTATTTGTTTGACTTTTCAACCCAACAACTGTGCTAATAATTACCGCTGAGATCAACCAAAAAGCTCTCTTCCTTAGTACCAGGTTTAGATGAGGATTCGAGCTTTTGACTTAGGCCCTCATTACAAGTTTGATGTTATCCCGATTCGAGCAGAAACAGGATTTTCCGTCTGAACTGGGATTAGGAATATTGTTATAAAATACCAATTGCTTTAAAAAATACGCAAACAGAATAAAGCTGGGGAAAGCCAGAAGGAGTGGACAATATGAGGTAATCCAGCTGTTCGGAGGGTGGCAACTCGTAGTACCATGACACTTGAACTTTACAGTGCTGCTGGGAGCTGATACTCTGGATGCAGTATTCGCACGTCGGTGTATACTTGGACCTTGTAATGAGGTCCTACATTGTTACATGTCACCAGTGCTTAATTTGTCAATAAAAACGGGCAGGTGCCCAAAGCCCTCCTCTTAAACACGTGGCTGCTGCAATTAAATCTGCGAGCACGGAATACTGAGGCAGCGTAATCCTGAAACCATCTCGGGCCTCTTCAATCCATTTAAAGCCACTCCCTGCCTTTCCGCTCACTCTTGCAGCTTTCTCCCATTGTGACACTTCTTCGTTTTTCTCTTCCTCCATCTTTCCCATTTGTGTCCTTTGCTCGCAGTAAATGCTTGAGGTAGAAAAAGAAGTGCCGGCCCTCAAAAATAAGTGCCTGGCACCGGAAACAAGCACAAATTAAGCACTGCCTGCCATGCTTGGAAACCTGGGTCTGAAATCATTGACAAGTGTTGATAGCACGTCCAGTCCTTATAAATTACTTATACTTGGACAAGCCTGAGGTCGGTGAACCTTTTGACCGGGTTGGGTTCTCCTCATCCAAGAATGGTCGGATCCCTCAAATCAATAATCAATACTCAATTAGTAATCAAACAAAAAAAAGAAGGAATCAATAGTAATCAGTAATTTGACACACCATGACCTTTCAGTCATGAATAACCACACCTGTTTATTAAAAGTTAATGAGTGTATTTCCCTATATTAACAAAGCTAACACAATATAAGTAAGTCTCAAAATCAAATGATATGTGTATACGAACATTACTAGCTGTCTATAGCGACGGAAGAAACGCAATCTACGCAAAATTTGGATTATAATGCACTCAGTTACAGCAATGCAAATCACTAATAAGAGCAACTGAATTTGACTAATTGCATACATCGGTCAGCATAACAAGATTTCAATTCAGCATGGTGCATCAAATGAATACCTCAACTAACCTCTGATTAGCATTGGCATGTGGGGCTTCATGCAAAAATGAATTTAATCAACATAAATTTAGAAAACTTCTAGCTTGGACTCTGTCAAAAATAAGCAGTTGGTACCTAAGAAGGAAAACACAATGCATAATACATTTATCTTTTCATAATTACCAAATACAATCAGCATTCAAGGAAAGTCTTCGTCCTTCAGGGGCCGGTTCGATCAGCATGGGGCAGACTTCAAAGGGGCAAAGTTTAAGGCAAGTTTTCCTTGCAGCAGCAAGGAAATGGGGGAACAAGAGTTATGGACTGGGCAGGGCAAAATAAAGTTAAAGTTAAAGTCTCTAGGGTGAGAATTCTTTAAAGTCTTTCTCTCTCTGGAATGGGGGGAAAAGCATCAAAGGGTCATCAAAATGGCTTCTTTAATCTTGCTTCAAAATGGCATCAAAGAAAATGGCTGACTTCTCTTTGTCCAGTGGGCTTAAGTCAGAAACGTTCCAAATTCTTCAGGGTCTTCCATTGAAGGGTCCATGGGGTGGTTTCTCTTTGACCAATGAATAGTGTCCTTCTCTTAATGTTCACCTACGCATAAGGTGTCCTTGGAGTTTTGGAACACAAGTAGCAACAAAGTTGCCAATTAATTCTGCATCAATGTCTTTATTGTCTGCACCTGCAGAAACTGACCTTGCTTCAAAGGGGATGAAACTTGCCTAGCACGAAACCTTGAGATAAGTGTATTAGTCATTCTTCTGGAAAAATACAGCCTTTAAAGTTTAAAACACGTTTTTGTTAATACAAGTGAAAACCACGCAGTTAAATTTGAGACCAGGCAACTAGGCCAAAGCCTCTGCTAAATTTAGGCTAAGCATATAACAGTTTCAACAAGAAAATCATAAAATACATCTGTAATTATGACGGATTACTACATTGTCGATTCTTCATGATTAATTAAGCTCGTTTATAATAATGGCGACCTACTTCGTGGGCACATTTTCTACATACATTATTTTTCTTTGCTAAAATCACATTGTCCTATACGATTTTGTTTACATGATATATGAATGTTTGTTAGTCTTTCTTTTTCTGCTTCATCAATCCCTCCTCTGATGACTAATTATGTCATCACATTAAATCTTTCATCATAAATTTTATTTCATTAAAATTCTGTTTAATAATCTTGCATTTCAGTCATCTCCCTCTTCCTTTTTGTTCCCTTTGATTTTTCCCTGTATATTTCTACCATTTTCTTTTGTTCCTTCTTTTCAATTCTTCTCTTGTTTCTTGATTTCAATATTTTAATAGCTTTCCATATTCCCCAAATACCTATTAAGCAAATTAATATTATTAATATCCCTTTTACTATTTTCAGTAATATTCCGTTCCAAATGTTGCTGAGCCAATTTCCCACGGAAGCAAATCCTTTTCCAACCTTTTCCCATACTCCTGGTTCTTTCAATTCTTTCAAATCTGTACTATCGTTAGTTACATTTGCAAGCATATTTCTAATTTGTCTACTGTTGTCTGGTATATATGAACAACAGTGACGTGCACTAAGCATTTTGCAAACGCCGCCATTCTTTGCTAAAAGAATGTCTAAAGCAAGCCGGTTTTGAAGAGTCATAGCTCTTTCTGCAGCAAGTTCAGTATCAATCAGGATCATTGCTCCTGAGAAATTTGTCAGCATGTTATCCACAATAGTAGACAACTCTCGTATTTTGATTGAATTCAATATAACTCCTAAGGAAGGAATCATTGCTCCAAATATATCTCCTACCACACCAGAAGCTGCCTCCCTTTTCTGAATACGATGTAATTCAGACAGCTTTGGAAATTTCTTTAAGTCGTCTAGTTGATAAATCTTTGGAAATACTATTCCCAAATAACATCTCCCATACCATCCTTTTGGAAGACGATAATAGGCATTGAGTCCACAAATATAGTATACTCCTGGAGTAGCTGGATCTAGGCCATTTAACATGAACGTCCATTTACTCTGGAATAAAAACACGTGTTTACATTCACTCGTTCCTACAAAGATTGTGTCATAGTATGATTTAGGTCTATATATATACAAAGTTTCCCTATATGTATTGCGTCTAAAGCTAGTTTCCCTTGTGTCTTTATTGCGGCAAAAGCATAGTTATCTACAGATGTCCTTTTATGTAATTCTTTTTCTAATTTTTCCTTTACCATTTTCCTTCTATCTTCAGCGTGATCTAAAAAGCTTTTCTCTACAGGTGAAAGCAAGCATGTAAGGTTTTCTTTAAGTGCGTGAACTGTGGAAAAAGGTGATAATGGTTCAAAGAAACCCCTAACTAATTTTATATAATAATCTCTTGCTACTTTACTCAGGTACTCAATTATGGGGACATATGAAAATACAACATCATGATTGGAATAGAAGTATTGAATATAGTCCTGGCCAAAAAATCTTGTTAGTAACAAACTACATGTTATTCCATACGTAAGAGGCATGCTATGATATGTCACCCCTTCTATTACTGAGGTAGGTATTTGTGTACATACATAACAATCTTTCACATCCATTGTCTCAACATACTCATTCAGCAAGCGATAGAAGACATTAGAGGAGAGTTCTTTCTTGTCATGTAAATATTTTTCATCTTGTTCGAGTTTCTTCAAAGGAGTTAATCCAGTAGTAGTTTTAAAGGTAGAAGCATCATTCTTGTCTCTTTCATTCCCTCCATGCATTCCAAGAATTATTGCCATAATTATTAGTACACATGCAGATATTAGACCTATACACATATATTTACAATATTTCATTTTATGTCCTTGTGTAGTATTGTCTGTCATGATCTATATAGAATCAGAAAGTTGAAGACACTTTATTAAATCAGATTTGCAGATATATATAAAGGTTGAACGAGGTCAAAGTACACACGGTTTTCTTTAGCAGCTTAGTCTCTTATCGGTTTAGCAACTTTGTCTCAAAATCGGTTTCAAAAGTCAATCAGGTTATCAATGTCTTATTCGGTAATGTTCATGAAATTTCACTTTTCAAGTACCAAAGTGTCGTTCTGCTTCTTCGTTTTCAAGACTAAGAGATAGAAATTCATCTGACCAATCGTTAGTGGCTGTGTATGCCCATTCTGGACCAGAATATCTTCTGCTTGGTATTCTTTTCCTTTTCAATTTTGCATCTCCTTTCGATTCTCTTTCGCTTATGTCTTGTTCTTTGGCTGTGTCTTTTTCTTCATTCGATGTTGTTATTATGATAGACACTTCTTTTCTTTTCTCCTTCAATTTTGGCCATTTGTTTTCGTTCAATGTCTCTTTAGTCTTTGATATGCTTTGTCTTCGTTTCGCGTTGCTTTCACCTGATGGACCTGCAACGGGTTCTGGAAGAATTGGTACAATTTCACTCTGCTCTGTCTTGTCTCCTTCCCCTAGGAGGTCAATCAGTTTTTCTCCTTCTTTTCCTGTATCGTCTGCTTCTGGGAAAGCCCTCCTCCTATCAGGCTCTCCTGCTTCTTCACCTGTGATAGGATCTTTGTCACCTCCAGGATCTTTGTCACTTCCTGAGGCTTCTTCTCTGTTGTCCTCAAAAGGATCGATTTCGTCTTCCTCAGAGAATATTTCTTCTGTCTCGATTTCTTCTTGTTCCTTTTCAGGCTCTCTTCGTTCTGTCTCAGTGTCTGGTACTTTCCTGTTAGCTGTTGGTAATTTCAGTGCTTCAATTTCCTCTTCTGTGGGACACGTCACCCTTTTCGTGTGACTGGCATGAATCCAGTTGGGAACTCCCGCACACTTCACAGCGGTGGTAGTTGTCAGAATCACTTGGAAAGGTCCTTTCCAACGGGGTTCCAGACACGACTTCCTCATGACTTCCTTTATCACAACCCAGTCACCTGCTTTCAGGGTGTGTCCTGGACCTTGGATCGGTGGCAAGGTGGTTGCCTCCACCTGGTGAGAAAAAGAGCGGACCACATCAGCCAGACCTTTGCAGTAGACCAATACCATGTCATCTGTAATATTTACAAGAGCATTTGCAGGAACTGCTGGAAGTCTCATGGCTCTGCCTATGAGAATGTCATGCGGTGATAGTCCAGTTTTTCTATCAGGTGTGTTTCTCATTGACATTAACACCAAGGGCAACGTGTCAGGCCATTTCAAGTTTGTGGATGCACATATTTTCGCCATCCTTGATTTCAGCGTGCCATTCATTTGCTCCACTAGTCCTGATGCTTCAGGGCGGTAGCTACAATGCAATTTTTGTTCAATGTTCAGTGCTGCACACAGTAATTAGATTACTTCGTTATTGAAGTGACTTCCCCTATCTGATTCTAAAGAGATCGGGAATCCGAAACGTGGTATTAGTTCTCTCAAGAGTAGTTTTGGTACTGTGAGACTGTCATTTCTGCGTGTAGGGTATGCTTCAATCCAGTGACTAAAAATACACACAATCACCAACACATATTTCAAGCCTGCATGCATAGGCATCTCAATGAAATCCATTTGCATCCTGCTGAATGGCCCACCTGCTCTTCCAATGTGGCTCAAATTTACTACTGTTCCCTTCCCTGTGTTCATTTGTTGGCAAATGACGCAACAATGGCAAACTGCTTCAGCAACTTGGTGGAATTTGGGATTAAACCAATCAATTTTGAATAATCTAATCATGGCACCTCTTCCAATGTGTGCTTGTCCATGGTATAGCCTAGCTATTTGGGACAAGAGACTGTCTGGAAAAACTAATTTCCCTTCACTTGAAACCCACAAATCATCTGGTTTTTTTACGCATTGTAATTTGCTCCATGAGAGTTTTTCATCCTTACTAACATTATTTTGTAGGAATTTCAATTCTTCTATTGTGTCCACATTTTTTAGAGCGAAGGCTTCACTTGGTTCAAGTTCTGGCTCATTTATCAAATTCCATTCGTCTCTGAGCAATATACAGTTCAATGCGCAAAACCTTGCAACTTGATCTGCATATCCATTTCCCAAAGAAACGAAGTCTTGTGATTTCGAGTGTGCACTGCATTTTACCACTGCTACTTCTCCTGGTAACTGGATAGCATGTAACAATTCTCTTATTCTTTCACCATTTTTCACTGGTGATCCTGAAGAGGTCATAAAGCCTCTTTGTGACCACAATTGTCCAAAATCATGCACTATTCCAAATCCGTACTGACTGTCAGTGTAAATGGTGACTTTCATTAATGCGGAAAGTTGGCAAGCTCTAGAAAGGGCTACTAGTTCCGCTACCTGTGCAGAGTAAACTCCCTGAAGCCAAGATGCTTCCAGAACACCAGTTATTGTACATACAGCATATCCTGCTTTCAATATTCCTAGTGCATCTCTTAAACATGAACCATCAACAAAAATAATTTGATCATTTTCTTCCAATCGAGTATCTTTGATATCAGGTCTTGGTTTAGTACAAAATTCAGTCACTTGAAGACAGTCATGCTCAATATCATCAACGTTTTCAATTTCAACATTTTCACTGGGAAACAAAGTTGCTGGACTCAATGTGGTGCACCTTTTTAATTGCACATTTGGTGATCCCAAAATTATTGTCTCGTACCTTGTAAGCCTAGCACCAGTCATGTGCTGTGTTCGGAAACGTGTCAAAAATATTTTGACTGAGTGAGGGACCATAACTGTTAAAGGATGTCCCATCACTATTCCTTCACTCTGATTTAAGCTTATACCAACTGCTGCTACAGCACGCAAGCATCCTGGTAAGGCTGCTGCAACTGGATCCAAAGTAACTGAAAAATATGCTACTGGTCTGTTTACACCACCATGGGCTTGAGTCAAGACAGACAAGGAACATGCATCACGTTCATGACAAAACAATGTGAAAGGCTTTGTGTAATCAGGCATACCTAAAGCTGGAGCCCTGCACATGCATTCCTTTAATTCAATAAAGGCATCCATTTCATCTCTTTTCAACACTTTTTCATCCTGTGCATCTTTCTGGGTCAGTTTCAGTAAAGGTTTGGCTAGAGTTGAGAAATTGGGAATCCATTGGCAACAGTAGCTCACCATTCCCAAAAACGTTCTCACCTCTTTTCTCGTTTTGGGTGGACTCATTTGAAGTACACTCGTTATTCTTTCTTTCATTATTTTGCTCGACCCTTTCTCTATTTGGTGACCCAAATATTTCACTTTCTTTTGGCAGAATTGCAATTTCGAAGGAGACACATTGTGTCCATTCCTTCCCAAATGGTTCAGTAGGGCAATAGTGTCAGCTGTACAGTCATTTTCTGTTTTGGATGCAATCAGTAAATCGTCAATATACTGTACTAAGGTTGATTCAAATGGTAATTCCAATGATTCCAATTTTTTCTTTAGAACCTGATAAAAAATTGATGGTGACTCCGAAAACCCTTGAGGAATTCAACACCAACTGTAGACTCTGTCCAGGAATTTGAAGCAAAAGAGAAATTGGCTGTCCTCATGAAGAGGCACAGAAAAGAATGCTTGTGACAAGTCGATGACTGAGAACCACTCTGCATCACAGGGAATTTGAAACATTATTACAGCTGGATTTGGTACTACGGGACAACATTTGACTATTATGTCATTTATTTTTCTCAAATCTTGAACAATTCGGACCTTTCCACTTGGTTTTATTAGTCCCATGATTGGTGAATTACATGGACTGCTTAGTACTTCTTTCAGTACTCCCTGTTTCACAAATTTGTCAATGAGTTGGGCGACTTTCATGAGAGTGTCTTGTGACATATGGTATTGTGGAGTCTGAGGAAAATTTACATTGGGTTTTACAGTCACTTTCACTGGTTCTGCTCCTTTGACCATTCCTACTTCTTTCCCTGTCATATCCCACACTTCCTTTTCAACTGTTTCTTGTAGCTCAGCTGGAATATCTGCTTCAGTGAGCATAGGATAAAGAGTAATCAGGGGATACTGTCGCGCCGCGTGGTGCGGTGCGAGCCGAATGTTCGGCACAAGCCGGGCGTTCGGCTGGGGCCGCACAGCGCGTTTCTAAAACGCGGCACGCCCCCAGCCTTTCATGCACTTTTCGAGGCCCCAGGCATTGCATGGGGCCTCGCTCTATCGTTTTCCACCGCCTTGCTGGGGTCTCCTGACCCCCCTTACCTGTTCTTCTTTCTTCCTTCTTGTCCTCTTTCTTTTCTTCTTTCTGGGGTCTTTTTGTTGTACTTTTTTTATGTCTTCTTCCCTTCCCAGGTTACCTTTCTCTTCCCAGCATTCATTGTTCCCTATTCTCTATGGTTTCTATTCTGTTTTGTTCTATGTACCTCTCCCTGTCTAATATGGTGTCCTTTTACTTCCTGTGGGTCACTTCCTGTCTTTTGGTCTATAAGGGCTGTGTTTTCTTCATTTCCTTGCGCTGCAACACTTTCTGCTCAGTTAGTGTCTTCGCTCCTGATTTCCTCCCCTTTTGGTTCTGGATTTCAGCATTCTGTGTTTCCTGACCTTTGCTCCTTTTGGATTCCTGTTTGTTTGTTCTTGTTTTTTCCAGGAATCTTCCTGTTTGGAGGTTTTTCCCCTTTTCCTAAGGGTTTTTTTCCCTCTGGCGCTATTTTCTGAAGGGCACGGTCTGTTCTTGGCGTCTCCATTGCCTACAGCACCGTGGCTACCAGAAAGAGTCGCCCCTTTTTGGGCCAAAGTCGAACATTGAAGATCCACGCCACCAGATCTGCAAATTCCAGGCGCAAGCAGCACGTGAGTCGTGACAGATTGCAGCGCCCAACCATTCCGACGTCCTCAAACACCATGGATGACTCAGTGGCGGCTGCTGCAGATCCGGAACAATCTCTTTTGACCACGATTCAGCAACAAGCTCAGGAATTGCAACAACTACGCAATGAAAATGCTGCGTTACGACAGGCTTTGGCTCTCCGCACCAGTGATGTTCCAACTATCTCCGCTTCCACCCCTTGTTTCTCTGGTGAACCAACCAAGCTTCGCGAGTTCCTGGATGCATTAACAGTGTACTTCGCCTTCCGACCTACCCAATTCTCCCACGACAGGACCAAGGTGGGTTATCTTATCAGTGCCTTATCCGGTCCAGCCTTGGCCTGGGCAACCCCGATGGTGTCCTCCAACGACCCGGTATTGTCGGACTATTCCACCTTTGTGAGTCGCTTCAAACAGATGTTTAGCCGTCCTGGATTGGAAGCCTCTGCTGAAGAAGCCCTATGTGACATCCAACAAGGCTCGCAAGACGTCCTGCAATATATAACCCGTTTTCGTCAGCTGGCGGCAGAGACCACTTGGGTGGAACGTACTCTGGTAACTTTATTTCGTAGAGGACTCAAAGAAGAAATAAAGGATGAACTAGTACATTCTACCAGAGCAGAAGAGCTTCGTGGCCTGATGGATCAAGCACTGTCCATCGAATATCGTCTTCAGGAACGGAGATCGGAAAAGAAAAGGAGTAGAGGGTTTTCCCAGCCAAGTAGCTCACGAGCTTGCCTACAGCGTTCCGAGGAACCTCGCACTCCTGCTAGAGACATCGAAGGGGAACCCATGCAGGTGGATACTACCCGAGGTCCGCTCTCTGCTAGTGAACGAGAAGACAGACGCAAGAGAGGGTTGTGCCTGTACTGTGGTTCTGCTGGTCACATGCTTCGTACCTGTCCTGTACGTCCGCCCAGGCCTTCGGGAAACGCCACCTCCCGTCCTCTGTAAGAAGGGAGGGGACGGGATCTACAGCTATACCTTCCATCAGCTCCTTTAATGACAATACAACCGCCTTGTTCATTTTTCCTGTCCTGTTACAACTTCCTGACGGTCGTCAAGAAAAGACTATGGCATTACTAGATTGTGGTGCTAGTGGTATATACATGGACAAGACGTGGGCTGCTGCTCACCAAGTTCCTACACAAGCAAAAGAAGTACCCGAACAGGTACACACCGTGGATGGATCCTTGATATCCTCGGGTCCTGTAGACACCACTACCCTGATGTTAAGTCTACAGGTGGGAAACCTTCAAGAACACATTTCCTTCGATCTTATCACGTCCCCCAACCATACCATCATTCTTGGAATTCCGTGGTTCATCAGACATAACCCGTATATAAATTGGGTAACCCGGACAGTTTCTTTGTCTTCGCAATTTTGTCATGAGAACTGTTTTACTTCCGACAAGTATTGGTCTCCGAAAAGATCTTTAGATACTGAAGGTGCCACTGGTATGTCCCTTAATACGGTCGAAGGGGTCCCAGACCACTATTTGGAGTTTCAGGATGTTTTCCAAAAACCGTCGAAACCTGTGCTACCTCCACATCGAGAATATGATTGTGCTATTCCATTGGAACCCGGCACAATTGTTCCTTTTGGGGGGATGTACTCTCTCACGGAACCCGAAAGAGAAGTTCTAAAAGAGTATCTGGACGAAAATATACAGAGTGGTCTTATTGTACCATCGTCGTCTCCGGCTGGGGCTCCTCTCTTTTTTGTGCCCAAGAAGACAAAGGATCTTCGTTCTTGCCTGGATTTTCGAGGTCTGAATAAAATAACAATTAAAGATCGTTATCCTTTGCCTCTCATCAGGGACATACTAGAAGCTATCAGAGGGGCTCAACGTTTTACTAAATTAGATTTACGAGGAGCTTACCACCTTTTACGCATAAAAGAAGGCGACGAATGGAAGACAGCTTTCAGGACTCCATTTGGCCATTTTGAATATAGGGTTATGCCGTTTGGCCTCACTAACGCCCCCGCAATCTTCCAGAGATTTATGGACTCAGTGTTTTCAGACCTTCTGATTCAGACAGTCGTGATCTACCTAGATGATATTCTTATTTATTCTAGAAATCCTGAACTCCATTCTTCCCATGTGAAACAAGTTCTTCAAAGACTTCGTGCCCATCAACTATTTTGCAAACCAGAAAAATGTGAGTTCGACATGACGGAAGTCAAATATCTGGGCTATCATTTAAGTCCCACTGGCATAGCTATGGATCAAGAAAAGGTACAAGCTATCCTAGAGTGGCCTTCTCCTTCTTCCATAAAAGAAACACAATGTTTCCTAGGGTTAGCAAACTTCTATCGACAATTCATTCTAGACTTTGCCAGACTGACTAGCCACATAACTCACACCTTAAAAAAGGAAAATTTAAAGAAAGGGTTTGTCTGGACTGAGGCGGCTGAAGCAGCCTTTCAAGAATTAAAGAGAGTCTTCACCCAAGCCCCCATCTTGAGACATCCAGATACCACCAAACAATTTATAGTCGTTACTGATGCTTCAGAGAGAGCCATCGGAGCTGTCTTACTCCAACGACAAGAAGATGATGGTCTTGAACATCCTGTTTTCTACTTGTCTCATATCCTTTCCACAGCTGAACAACACTATTCTGTACTGGAAAGGGAATTATTGGCTCTGAAAACAGCCTGCCTTGAGTGGAGACAGTTTCTGATGGGTTCCAAGGAACCATTTGAGGTGAGGACAGACCACCGTAACCTACAATGTTTACGAAATTTTGTATGCCAGAATAGTCGTCAGGCCTGCTGGGCCTTTTTCTTCAGTCAGTACGATTTTTTTATCACATATATTCCTGGATCTCAAAACATTCTGGCTGATGCTCTGTCTCGACGATATCCAGAGTGTACTCCTTCCTCATCTCAGTATCTTCTGGAACCCCGTAAGATCATTGGAGTGGCTCAGTCTTTCCTGGAAGAAGTACAACTGGAATACGCCAACCTATCGGACCACGACATTGAAGATCTAAGACCATTAATACATAAGAAACAAGGATATTTTTATTATCAAAACCTGATATTCCTCCCCACTAACAAGGTGCAAGAAAAGGCATTACAAATGTGCCATGATTCACCTGTAGCTGGTCATAGAGGCATCAAGGCCACACAAGAACTTCTTTCACGATTTTTCTGGTGGCCTACCTGGAAGCTGGATGTGGAAAGATACGTTCAGGCCTGTCCCATATGTGCCCAAATCAAGATACCCCATACCCGACCGGCAGGATTACTACAGCCTTTGCCTGTTCCACCGGCCCCATGGCATACCATCTCTACTGATTTTATGTGTTCACTCCCACCATCAGCAGGAAACCGGGTCATCATGGTCACGGTGGATTCTTTCACGAAGATGGCTCATTTCACTGCCCTGAAAAGGCTACCCACTTCTCAAGAACTAAGTCAAATATTCATTGATCATATCTTCCGTCTCCATGGACTTCCACATACCATAATATCTGATAGAGGACCTCAGTACATTTCCCGATTTTGGAGGCATTTTTGTAAAACACTAAATATTAATAGAGCCCTGTCTTCAGGATTCCATCCTCAGACCAACGGCCAGACCGAGCGTCTGAACCAAGGACTAGAGCAATATCTTCGATGCTTTTGCAATTCTACCCAAAGTAACTGGAACACTTACCTCTCTATAGCAGAATTTTCCTACAATAACTCAGTCCATAGTGCCTCCAAGGTCACTCCCTTTTTCTGTTCATATGGTTTTCATCCTACCTCTTTTCCTACTTCTCCACAATCCAACTCTCCTCTACCCGCTATTACCTATTTCTCCAAACGCCTTCTCCAAATCCATAGACTAATTCGATCTAATTTGTTACATACCAAGAGATATATGAAGAAGGCTGCTGACAAGAGACGTGCTACCAATCCAGACTATCATCCGCAAGATAAAGTCTGGCTCTCCTCCAAATTCTTACCCTCACGTCTTTCTCAAAATAAGTTCACGCCTCGTTACTATGGGCCTTTCCGTATTCTTCAGTTGGTCAATCCTGTCACTGTCCGTCTTCACTTACCTCATACATGGAAGATTCATCCGGTCTTTCATGTTTCTCAGCTTAAACCTTATGTGCCTGACCCTTACTCACGTCAGTTTCCTTGTCCACCTCCTGTACTCGTGGATGATGTTCCTGAATATGAAGTACAGGAAATTTGTGACTCTCGTCTTTTTCACAAACGCCTTCAGTATCTGATTCATTGGAAGGGTTATCCTCTCAGTGAATGCTCTTGGGAAGATGCATCTTCTGTTCACGCTCCTCGCCTGATTCAACGCTTTCACCGTTTATTTCCTCTCAAACCTGGCCCTTCGGGAGGGGGACCTACTGTCGCGCTGCGTGGTGCGGCGCGAGCCGAATATTCGGCACAAGCCGGGCGTTTGGCTGGGGCCGCACAGCGCGTTTCTAAAACGCGGCGCGCCCCCAGCCTTTCATGCACTTTTCGAGGCCCCAGGCATTGCATGGGGCCTCGCTCTATCGTTTTCCACCGCCTTGCTGGGGTCTCCTGACCCCCCTTACCTGTTCTTCTTTCTTCCTTCTTGTCCTCTTTCTTTTCTTCTTTCTGGGGTCTTTTTGTTGTACTTTTTTTATGTCTTCTTCCCTTCCCAGGTTACCTTTCTCTTCCCAGCATTCATTGTTCCCTATTCTCTATGGTTTCTATTCTGTTTTGTTCTATGTACCTCTCCCTTTCTAATATGGTGTCCTTTTATTTCCTGTGGGTCACTTCCTGTCTTTTGGTATATAAGGGCTGTGTTTTCTTCATTTCCTTGCGCTGCAACACTTTCTGCTCAGTTATTGTCTTCGCTCCTGATTTCCTCCCCTTTTGGTTCTGGATTTCAGCATTCTGTGTTTCCTGACCTTTGCTCTTTTTGGATTCCTATTTGTTTGTTCTTGTTTTTTCCAGGAATCTTCCTGTTTGAAGGTTTTTCCCCTTTTCCTAAGGGTTTTTTTCCCTCTGGCGCTATTTTCTGAAGGGCACGGTCTGTTCTTGGCGTCTCCATTGCCTACAGCACCGTGGCTACCAGAAAGAGTCGCCCCTTTTTGGGCCAAAGTCGAACATTGAAGATCCACGCCACCAGATCTGCAAATTCCAGGCGCAAGCAGCACGTGAGTCGTGACAGATACTCTTCATCAACAGTTTCCATTTCGTCTTCTTCTAAACTGTCCTCTTCTTCCTCATCACTGTTTGTCTGAATTTTAATTCCATTATTTGAGCACATAATCGAGCATCCTAATTTGCATAATAAATCTCTCCCTAATAGGGATATCGGACTTGAGTCACACACCACAAATTTATGTAACCCTTGAAAGTTACCAATTTTGACTTGCACTGGATCTGTAATTGGGTTTGTCAGATACCTATTTGCTACTCCCACTACTTGAACTGTTCTCCCTGAAAGTGGCAAATTTGGTACTTCGATACTTCTGACTGTAGAGCGTGTAGCTCCTGTGTCAACCAAAAATGAAACGCTGTGACCCATAACTCTTCCTTCCACATATGGTCCCTTTTGATCAACTTCCAAAGATGCTGCAAGCATACAATTTCCCTCCTCATCTGAACTTTCACTCTCCCATTCATTGTTTATTCCATTCTCACTGTGTAACGGGAATTGGTGAACTGTGTTACTTTGATTCATTCCTTGACCTGTAACCTGTTGAGGAAGCGTTACTTGTTGCTGATTCATTGGTGCTAAGTGTATTTGCATTTGCTGATTAGGTATCATAGGAAACTGCTGTTGCATTGGCTGTGCTTGTGCCATTTGTACACGGGGCATTTGCACCTGCTGTTGTTGTATAGGTTGTAGACCCTGCATCTGATTTACATTTTTTGGGAAATTTGGATTTGGATCTCTCAATTTCGGTCCTCTCATATTCTGAAATGTATTGACATCATTGTTTTGCTGACCTACACCTTCCTGCACCAACATTGGGCACTCCCGTTTTCAATAACCGACGATTCCGCACGTGTGACATGGCATCTCTTTCTTCATTGCCTATATACCATTAGGAATCACAACAGTATTTAAATCAAGACCATTATTCACAAAACCTCCTCGGCCTCTGCCTCTCATCTGTGGCTGAAACATAGCATTTCCCTGCTGTTGCTGGAAACCTTGCAAAGCTGTCTGAGCTGCTCTAATCTGCATCACCATCACTTTTTCTTTCAACCTTTTCTGCTTTGTCTCAATCTCATCACTGCAGTATTTTGCATAGTTCAACACTTCATCGATCGATTTTGACTGCCAACAAATCAAATGCATTTTAATCATCTGGCTGATTTCCGGTCTCAATCCTTCCACAAATCTGAACACAAAATGGAGCATGTCCTTTGCCTCAATCGTTTCCGTGCCACTGTAATTTTTAAATGCTTTCAACAATCTCTCATAGTATGCATGTATCGACTCCTTAACCTCCTGTGCTGTTCTGTCAATCTTCTGCCAATCTACATTTTTCGACGCAACTTTTGTTTTCAGGTACTCAATCACTTTGTGGTACATGCTCATTACCCTAGGCGATGGTGCACCTGTGTCTCTATCTCTTTCTGGTTCGCTTGTTGGCCAATCTACAGCCCTTTTACAATCTTCCCACAAATTTGCCGGAACTACAATTTCGAATAAAGTATTCAGGTCTTCCCAAAGACATTTTGCGAGTTTCACAAATCTATCTGTTTGTTGATACCATTCGATCGGTTTCTCTCTTAACTTAGGGTAATCATCCGTAAAGGTTTGAATATCACACCTGTGCCATGGTACATGGATAAGTTTCCCCCCTGCTGTTTCTCTCATTGGTAACCTGGTTATAAGATCATCATTCTATTGTACTTTCTCATTCCGATCTGGGGTACTTTCTTTCTTCTTATCCTTTTTCTAAACCCACCTACTCTCCCACTTGTCTAAACATCTCCAAACCTGAGCGCTTTGCAATATTTCTTTAAGGTGTGTTTTCATTCCTGCAGACCTCATGGTTTCAAAATCTTTTGTCTCAAAGTCCAACCTGTAACTTCTGCTCAAGTGCTTGGTTTTACTTATGTCTATTTTGTGTCTGTCTGCAATTTCTTGTAACCTTCTATGTATGCTGCTTACTTCTCTTGTAATTCTAGGGCTAATGTATCTCAGCTCTTCTTCTGTGTATGATTCTAACCTGTTCAGACCCATTGTTCCTTCTACTAGTTCACCTGCTTCCATGCCCAATCTTATTTGATTCAAATATTCTTCTCCTTTCCCGCTGGGTGTACTCTGTGGGGAGTTCAGGCTGTTCAACCATTGTGTTAACTGTTGTGCGTTTAGTCCCATTAATGTGGCATCTACGTCTACTGCTACTGATGGTTTCTGTAACATTTCTGTTTTTGAAGTTAGCGGTACTATTAGTGGTGGACTTGACCTTACCACAGTTGACGGAACACAAATTGCAATTGGACTAAATTCCAACAAAGACCCAGATCTATTTGACAGTGTTCCTACGGGAGTCGTTTCTTGAGTATTTTCTATGTATCTCCTTCCTGTCTCATTTTGTGTCATTACCACTTGGTCGTATACACTTGGCTTTGCCTGTATATGTAATGGTACTGGCGGACCTACAGTGATAGGCAAATATATTGCGTCCGGATTCTGTCTGTTCCCCAAATTCTGTGGCATGTTAATTCCCACATTATGGTTCATCATTGCTGGCATGTCTAACTGTGTCTCTGCTGTTTGAATGTACTTTGGCATTTCCAATTTGTGTTGGTTCTGTTTGAATCAATGTCGGTCTTTGGTAATTCTGTCCTCCCTGCACCATTAAATTAGAAGTCATTTCCAAATTATGCTCATCATAATAGCGCCTTTGAACCTGTGGCTGATAATCACTAACAGATTTCAGTTTAGTTATGTCAGGATATATTCTCTGAACTTGTGGTATTTCTGGTGTAAACGGCATATCGGGACTACTTTGCCTCTGCAATATTCTCAAATTCGGGGCTACAGTACCCTGTATTTGTTCTGGAGGGGCGGTACTAGTGCTTGGGCCATTTTCGTTTTCCACATATGTGGTGGACGGTCATTTAGCAATTGCAGAATGAACTCCTCATCGTCTGATTCGTCTGACCTTTTCGAGTTTCTATTGTTTTCTCTATCTCTGGACTGACTCCTGTTTGTTTTATGGGTAGCTTTCTTTCCTTACATCTCTGCTTCGTCAGTAATTGCTGGAAACAATTTAATTCCCTGCAATATGTCTGATCTCCAAACCTTTTGAGTACTATCCCATCTAGCATCCGCTAGTGTCTTTTCTACTTTTCTCACTCTTGTCTCAAATTTCTTTTGTAGTTGCCTTCTAGCCATTTGTTCCCAAATTGCTAATGCTTCAAACTGTGCTGGTCTTGGAGGTATTTTCATGTCATATAGCGCAAATCTTAGATTCTCCAAGATTCTTAGGTTAAACGTCCCATGGATGGGAAACGCTACACTTCCATGCTTTTCTGTTAATTTACACCATTGCTTTAACCAAAGACATGGTGCGACACCCTTTTCTTCAATCACGATATAAGCTGGTGTACCCTATGGCGGTGTTTTTTCTCCTACATTTGCTTTAATATGTACATCTCCCCTCAAGGCACTCTTAAGTGCTTTGAAAAATTTCATCTTTCCGTCTTTTATTTTCTCAAAATGTAATCAATAAGTGACTTTAATTCCCGGAATACTCTTCGCTTGCCTTTCCCCACCAATTGCGCTTCACGGACTGCGTCCAATCCGTGCGCGACCCTTCTCACCAACCAACCTATCCCAGCGCGGCTCCTAGTGACGTCACACCCACACACTGCGGCTGACAAAGTCTTGCGGCTCGTCCTCCTTCATTCAGCTTCACTCAAAACTAATTTCTGCAATATATCGCGAGCACTAACCAAAAAGAAGAAAACAAATCTGTCGGTTTACTACAGGAAAGGTAATACAATCGCTTCAGAAACCTAAGGGATTTTTCACTAGCCTCGGCAGTTATTCCATCTTTCTCGGTTTCCCACTTTCGCAAGCAAAATTTGACCTGCAAACTTTACTCTCAACTGATCAATGAACTATTCTAGTGCACCTTAGAATTCGTCAAATCTCAAAGTCGAAAATGTTCTTTTATTCCTCAACATTCGTACTGACTTATTGACCACGCCCGATCAACCTACTAAATCGAACAAATTACAACATCAATCAAGAGTCTCATACACTTTTCAACATACTCCGGAGTCTCTTGACCTCGCAGGGCCCGTCTCAACATCAACAACCACGTGGACAATTTTTCCTGCACAAAGCGCTACACTCATCTGAAGTTCGACGACTTCCCTACTCTCACACTTTGGAGTATCACTCCTCTAAAATTTTGATTGGAGTTCGTAACCCCCTAAAATCCTCGCAAACTTCACAATTCATCTGCGGCATAAGCTATGCAAGGGCGAACCCTAACTTCACTCACATCGTCACTAGAAACGCTGAAAACATCCTCACACCTCCATTTCCTCCATTCGCAAGCTCCGAGATTCCGGGAAAGTCATTGGGGATTTAGGGATCATCATCTCTCCAACTTGTTTTATCAAAGAAAATTCTAACCCGAATCCGTCTATTGTTCGGATGGGGTTCCAAAGGGCCAAACCATCAAACTCTGCTACCATCTACTGATAGCGCGTCCAGTCCTTATAAATTACTTATACTTGGACACGCCGGAGGTCGGTGAACCTTTTGACAGGGTTGAGTTCTCCTCATCCAAGAATAGTCGGATCCCTCAAATCAATAATCAATAATCAATACTCAATTAGTAATCAAACAACAAATTAGGAATCAATAGTAATTTGACACACCATGACCTTTCAGTCATGAATAACCACACCTGTTTATTAAAAGTTAATGGCTTTATTTCCCTATATTAACAAAGCTAACACAATATAAGTAAGTCTCAAAATCAAATGATATACGTATACGAACATAACTAGCTGTCCATAGCGACGGAAGAAACGCAATCTACGCAAAATGTGGATTATAATGCTCTCAGTTACAGCAATGCAAATCACTAATAAGAGTAACTGAATTTGACTAATTGCATACATCGGTCAGCATAACAAGATTTCAATTCAGCATGGTGCATCAAATGAATACCTCAACTAACCTCTGATTAGCATTGGCATGTGGGGCTTCATGCGAAAATGAATTTAATCAACATAAATTTAGAAAACTTCTAGCTTGGGCTCCGTCAAAAATAAGCAGTTGGTACCTAAGAAGGAAAACACAATGCATAATACATTTATCTTTTCATAATTACCAAATACAATCAGCATTCAAGGAAAGTCTTCGTCCTTCCGGTGCCGGTTCGATCAGCATGGGGCAGACTTCAAAGGGGCAAAGTTTAAGGCAAGTTTTCCTTGCAGCAGCAAGGAAATGGGGGAACAAGAGTTATGGACTGGGCAGGGCAAGATAAAGTTAAAGTCTCTAGGGTGAGAATTCTTTAAAGTCTTTCTCTCTCTGGAATGGGGAAAAGCATCAAAGGGTCATCAAAATGGCTTCTTGAATCTTGCTTCAAAATGGCATCAAAGAAAATGGCTGACTTCTCTTTGTCCAGTGGGTTTAAGTAAGAAACGTTCCAAATTCTTCAGGGTCTTCCATTGGAGGGTCCATGGGGTGGTTTCTCTTTGACCAATGAATAGTGTCCTTCTCTTAATGTTCACCTACGCATAAGGTGTCCTTGGAGTTTTGGAACACAAATAGCAACAAAGTTGCCAATTAATTCTGCATCAGTGTCTTTATTGTCTGCACCTGCAGAAACTGACCTTGCTTCAAAGGAGATGAAACTTGCCTAGCATGAAACCTTGAGATAAGTGTATTATTCATTCTACTGGAAAAATACAGCCGTTAAAGTTTAAAACACCTTTTTGTTAATACAAGTTAAAACCACGCAGTTAAATTTGAGACCAGGCAAGTAGGCCAAAGCCTCTGCTAAATTTAAGCTAAGCATGTAACAGTTTCAACAAGAAAATCATAAAATACATCTGTAATTATGACGGATTACTACATTGTCGATTCTTCATGATTAATTAAGCTCGTTTATAATAATGGCGACCTACTTCTTGGGCACATTTTCTACCTACATTATTTTTCTTTGCTAAAATCACATTGTCCTATACGATTTTGTTTACATGATATATGAATGTTTGTTAGTCTTTCTTTTTCTGCTTCATCAGTGTCCAAATTACATTTATGTGCCTTAAAGCCACGATGGAGAGAGGATATATTTAATCTCGGAAAGGGTACGGTAAATTAAAATAAATGTCCCTATGTACGGTAAAACAATCGGTGTATTCCTACTAAAATCAATACCCTTTCTGGGAACCACGGGGGTTTTCGGAAGGTTGTTTCCCAGCTAGTAGCTCTAGATAAATACCAGAAGCGGGCTTTCCCCTCGGGTGACAGCGAAGGGACACTGACAGCCAAGCTTCGAGGCAGCAGCTGATAAACCGGTCACATGGTGTAAGGCCGGGCTATCGCTACTCTGTTTACTGGGCTGTTTAGCTTGTTACCTGCGAGATCGGCAGGTGCGACACCATGACCAGCAGTGTGTGCCCCGAGGGCGACCTTTTCAAACATGAAGCAAACAGGAGGGGTGCGGGTGAGTCACCTCTCCTACAGGGACAGGCAGTCCTCACCGGGCTGACAAAGGCGTGGTTATGTTCAAGTGCTGTGCAGAGGGGAGGCGGCTGGACGAGATTTGTGTGCTCATGCTACGGAACCAAAGGTGGTAAAAACAAATACAAACCTAATTCCCCTGCGGTTATTATGTTGGCAGGTGATGGCACTGTCACAGGTCTCCTGTACTTGTTCCCTGGGCCACCACCCACCTTCTTCAGTGTCAACAAATATGAATACAATGAAAGCCATAATAGGAAGCAAATAATTCTAAAACAAGTAATTTCTCTTTAGTGTAGTTGTCCACGTAGGAAGTGTTGAGGCACCTGCCTGCTTTTTAGAGACCATGCTGCATGAAGTATTCATTTATGTACATTTTCAAACATTATTCAAATACCACTTCTAAGTAGTAGCACCCATCAATCCACCTTAAACCTATGCCAGAGAGCTTCGGTGCAACAGCATTTCACGGCCAAATGAGCTGGGTAGATGCAGCAGACGTGGAAGAGTCTACTCACAAACCGAATTACAATGTTGGATGATATGGGTGGGGAGCACGGTGTACACGTCATACAGTGTCACTTCAGTACCATATTTGGAAAGGAAAGGCCTCTCTATTCAGCATCGTTAGATAAAAAAGTGCTTGCCTCTTTCTGTCAGCAAGAGACTTTTTTAAGGACTTTTTCAAGAGCTGTTTGAAATATAATTTTCAAGTTCTTTATTTTACATGAAAAATTGACCCTGATTTAAAACTCTAAATTATAGTCTCCTTTCTCTCCATGGAATGCCCCTCTCCTTAACATCCTTTCTTCTCGGGCCTACTGTTCTGAGTACAGCTTACTCTAAGTTGAATGCATGTCTGCCTTACTATTATTGTATTTCTGCTAATAGCCCACACCTCATTTCATAAATCACAGCCTTTTCTTCTCTGAAACCATATCTATGCAATCTAGCAATAACCTATCTCATGTAACTTATCTATGCGCCACACCACCCACTGGCATAAACTCACAATAATGATCACATTTAACTTCTATTAATGTAATCTACAGCGAAGAACTGGAGTAAAAGCATGGATTTTTTTCCTTGAGCGCAAAAGGCTAACCTTTATCCCAGTAACCAGTAAGTACCAAAATAACACTGGCCAAACCGGTAACCTTGGGTTTTGGAGTAAAGCACTTCAATGTCTCTTCAGGGGAGTACGCAATATGCGAAAGCAGTTACAATACAGTACAACTTCGTAGGACCAAGGGCAGGTGAAGGGAGGTTTGGTTTCTTCTGCTCCACAAACACCAGTCTCTCTGTTCTGGATCAATTAGGTAAGTGGTCATTTTCTTTCTTCCAAAGGCAGACAGGATCTCAGCATTTTGCTCTATGGCCACAGGTCTCAGCTTTACTCTACTGTGCACAAGGGTTTAGTTTTCACCAGAATATATTAGTAGCTGCAAGTGATACTGCTCAATAACCTGTAGTTAGGGACTCAGCAGAATTGAAAATGCCTCTATAAGTGAGATTCCGGGGGACATTACAGGAGACACTTGGAAGATTCTGAGCTCTTGCTTTTGATTTGTTGGCTGAGAGTAAAAGGGAATGACTATGTGTGCACTAGGGTGGTGCCTGAAATTACCATTCAGTGTCGTAACTGCTTCAGTGCTTTGTTGCTGCTGTTTACCACATAATAGGCTGCGTTGAGCTAGAGGAGCACATATGCTGCACTGAGATCCCTGTCTTGGGTTTGGAAAAAATCAGTTATAATGCCCGATGCTGAACCCAGAAGGAGAAACTGAGATATCTGTTGAAGAAAATACTTGGAAAGGGCTGTGGTGACACTTGAATAGGTTTTAGGCATACCCCCACCTGCTCAATCCACAGCACCTACAAATTTTGGCAGTTAGAGTCGTGATCGAATTGGAAAATTGTGATCATGTACCAGCTTCCAGAGAAAGACTAGCATGCCTGAATGCAAACAAACAACGGTCACCCTTAAATTACCCTGGTTGGGACATAAGGCATGCTAAAAGACTGGACCCTCTTTCCTCGCAGAATCCGTTTCCCCTTTTTGTCCTGCAAAGACTCTTTGGGCCAGATGTAGCAAGCAGTTTGCCCATTCTGTGTCTATGGGAAAATGTGTTCGTACATATGGCCCTTTGTTCCGGATCTGCCCTCCTGCTTAAAATTCCACGAAGCAGCAGGATGCGGGTAATTTCTGTGGAATCAGCTACCCTTTAACACATGATCTATTCGCAACTTTGGGGCCTCTAAAAGGGCTGTATGTTCCATCCTGCGGGCCTAATCCTTATTTACCCTCTTGTCATGCTTCTCATTTTGTCATGTTTTCACGTATTTTAATTTGCTGTAATTAGTCTGTGTAGTTGTGTTCTTGTTTTTGAATTTCCTTTTGCTCCTAGCGCCTAGATGCTGCATTGAACGTACGCTTAATGAACACAACAATGATGATAATAAAAATAATAATAACCCCTACAGGGATGCAAGTAACATTTTCTTTATTGCAGTACACTGGATGGTCGAAAATATTTGCCAGCAACTTAACTGCGTAAAAATTACTTAACTGGAATGGGCGGTTAGGACTGAAATAAACTCATATTAGGCTTTGGAATTGTCATTACACAGCATGTCAACTCTGCCTGCTTCCTGGGATGCAAGGCACGTCCATCCAGGCAGGCCACCAAGTACCAATAGCTGCATTCAGTATTATGTCTGAATAAACCCTTCCAAACAAAACTGTCTGCGTTCTCGGCACGGCTGAGATGTCCACGCATGAGAAGCACTCGGCACACAAAGGCACTTGAGCCCGCATACAGGCTGATGCAGGAGAAAAGGCGAAAAAGGCCTCCGGCAATCAAACCTTGCCTCGGCGACAACATATTTCGTAGCTGCGGCTCTGCAGCATGTACCTCGCCGGAAAGCAATTCATCTCTTTCAGCCTCATTTTTATTCATCAATTATTTGTGCTTTGTTAGACAAAGCGCTCTAGGGAGATGACTCACTGAGAGCCGCAGATGCGCGTGTCATATTCTGCCTTCCACGGGCCTGAGAAGATGCGCGGGAGCGCTCACAGGATGCCACACCCCAGGCGAAGAAGGCCACTTCCGCTTATTGGTGCCACGAGACCGAGAGCCTTGCTGATATGAAGTGTACAACTGGGCGATAACATCCACTATGGTGTGCAGTAGAAAAGGTACATTGAAACCATAACATACTCATTGCCCTTATTAATTATCATTCTCACCTCTTTAAAAACGCTACCTCAAAATACATTAACAGATAACTAACCAGCGACCTATCATGGAATGATAAATTGAGATAGATAATCGAAAGAAATCAAAATTATATTGTCTCTTTTGGAGGTTAACATAAAAAAACTCTATCCTTCAATTCACTGCAACCCATATGAGAGGTAAAACTGTTCACAAGTACATTGAAGGTATGGTATCATTCAGGCAATGAGCTTTGAAACACACATTGAAACACAGGGCGGGGGCAGATGACCACACCTCCCAGGAGGAATCGTGGCAGGAGGGCAGCCTCTCGCCACTACACGTGTCCGGAGGCGCTTAAAGGAACTTTCCTGGCCCCTATGTGCAGGACATTGAAACACATGCCGGGCGGGGGGGCAGAGGACCACACCTTCTAGGAGCAGTCATGGCAAGAGGGCTGCCTGGAGCCTGGAGGCGCTGGAGTTTCTTGGCACCACTGCACGGGATATTGAAACAAAGGCCGGGGGGCAAAGGACCACATGTCCCAGGACCAGTCGCAGCAGGAGGGCTGCTTCTAGCCACTACACACACCCAGAGACGTTTAAAGGAACTTTCTTGGCCCCACTGCATGGGCTCTATTAGCTCTGCAATTGAATGTAATTACATAAAATTTTGCCTTACGCGCATGCAATGGACGCTCTAAGTCAGACACCTGGGTGGCCCACACATTAAACCGCGGGAGCCAGACCTCACTGATAGATTATGTTTTGGCGGATGTAAGGCTATGGCCCTGTACAGTAGATATTTAGGTCCCCCTTAGACATGATAGAGACCACAATGTCCTTTCTCTAGATAAGGGGTAGTAAGGGTGAGAACTGCCGCACATCCAGGGAGTAAACACAGTATAAGTTACGAATGTAAACACAGTCCAATGCTGGTGCCAAGTGGTCAGGTGCCTTACTACCCAGTAGACACAAAAAAGACTTGCACACTCGCTTATGGACCGGCC
Organism: Pleurodeles waltl; assembly: GCF_031143425.1. Lineage (NCBI taxonomy): Eukaryota > Metazoa > Chordata > Amphibia > Caudata > Salamandridae > Pleurodeles > Pleurodeles waltl. The sequence continues at coordinate 785,179,382 of NC_090445.1, forward strand.
GGACGACCTTTCCGGCTCCACACTGTGACACGGTATTGTGGTTTGAGGCTTATCAGGGCCGCTTTCAGTCTTCACAGTCGCTACTGGGACTCCAAGCAACCTATGTTCTGGAGACACTACCATTAACAGATTTTTAAAGATCTACACCTACTTGCCTAACCACAGACTCTCCAACTTTTCCTAGCTGGCCGGATGGTCTAGCCTTGATGAAGTCACCTGAGTGACGAAACACGTGTTGGCTGTATTTTGAAGAACGCGTTATCTGTTTTGAGGCAAACTGTGCCTCCAATTAAAGACACCTTCTCCAACGGACTTGGGACATTTACGTATTCTTTCCTCAACCTCAGTGTCCTACCAGGGATACAAATCCTCAATATTTGATTAGACTGAACATTTGTGTGCTGTGGTTGCATTTTGTTTGTCCTTTCCCTAGAGTTAATGCTTCCACTTAAAAAGGCCATGGATGTACAACCTGACTGATGCATGGTAGAACTTAAGAAACGGAGAATTAAATGGAGTTAGATGGAGCAATCCCCTGGCTCTATTAAAATATTGTATAGAGCTGTAGGAGCAGCGATTGAAAAGATGAGTAAGGTTTCCCGAATTGAAGATGACACTGGGAAAAGGGCAAAAGTGGCAGCTGTCTATCAAAGGCTGACAAGTACACTCAAAGATTTATTTGTTGCAGATATCCGACCCAAGGCTAGGAAGAAAAATATTTTGTCCTGGTTTGCGAGTTAGTGTCGAGCAGGTAAGCTTTCACTTTTAAAGGCTTTAAGATGGAAAGAAAGCAGCATGATTTGTACTGCCAAATCTGAATATACACATGTTGTTAATTGTGCTAAAAGAGAGTGGAGGCATGACAAGTGAGAGTCTTTGTATAGTGAAATTAAGAATACAAATTTTAAAGCATTTTGGAGTATAGTAGCGACCGGAAACTCTGGGGGGGAGACATCATGGGGACAGAGATACTGTTTTAGTCAGGCTTTGTGGGAAGTTTAACAGTCAGGGTGGGTTGGGGGAAATACAATTTCATTACTCTTGAGGAAATTGTGAGGGCCGTTCATTTGATTGCCCTGGGGAAGGCACCAGAGATTGATAAAATTACAGTTGACTTTTTTCGTTCAGCATCTGAAGTTTGGGGCCCTTACTTAGGTGTCGTGTTTAATGCTATCATGGAGGGGATTCCTATTCCCCATTCATGGGCTCTCCAATGTTACCTAGTAATTATAGGCCTATTACCCTAATTGACCTCCTGCAGAAAATTATACCTGTGTCACATCCTGCAAAGTTTCCATGAAGGGAACTTTGCTCAGGTTAGTTGCGGCCAACTGGGAGAACTCTCAGAACCTTTTCCAGTCACAAAAGGGGTACGGCAGGGTTGTGTGCTGGCACCAACACTTTTTATCTTGTACATTAATGGTTTGATCGATTTCTTGTCCAACATAAATAATGATGCCCCTAGGTTGGTGAATATTGAGGTGCCAGCATTGATGTTTGCCGATGACACTCTCTTGCTCTCGAAGTACCCCATGGGTATCCAAAGGGTACTGGACAGCTTCAACATTTTTTGCATGGAGAGGGGACTAGAAATAAATGGGAGTAAAACTATGTGATATTCAACCCCTCAAGGACTACGCACCCCAATCCCACGTTGAATGGGATTTCGCTGAGAAGGTTACAACCTTTGAGTATTTAGGGATTATACTAATTGAACGCATGGACTGGCTTTCACATATGGAGAGGCAAAAACTGAGGTTGGGTCTGTTTGTGGGTGGGCTCTCAAAGGTGCACAGGGGATCTTTTTTTAAGCCAGTTAGCCCGGTCATAGGTATCTATAAAATGCAAGCAGTGGAAGCAGCCATGTATGGGGCCGAGTTATGGGGTCATAAGCCGCTAGCAGAGTTTGTGAGCACTGAGAATAGCTTTATGAAACAGTTATTATGCCTCCCCGCTAGTGCCTCCCTGATGCCTCTCCAAATGGATTTGGGAAGGAGACCCATAACAGAGGATATTGGACTTAAGCCCCTACTCTACTTGTGGAGAACTTGGGTAACTCCTGAGCTGATTAGTTACCAATCTGCCTAAGTGGAGGTTTTTGGGATATTAGGAGCATGCAGATTACCCAGGCTGAAGTACATTAAGGAAACCTTGAAAAACCTTGGCAAACACAGCCTTTGGGATAATCCTGCAGAGGTCTGACAGACTATCTCCAGATCCGAACTCACTAAATGTTATAGGGAACATAAGTTGTTTAATCTGCTAAAGGATCCCTCTCTAGGCGACCTGATCGGATTGTGGATAAGACGTGTCCATCCTATAGCCAAGCGGATGAAACAGAGGCTCATGTCCTTTTATTCTGTACTGCTTATAGGAAGCTCAGATCAGCCTAGATAGTTCCAGCATGTTGAAACATTGGCACTACATGCTGTATTGAAGCACTAAGAATTTTGAAGATGAACACTGGGCACTCGCCATCTGCATATTTAATTAGGATCTGGTGCCTAAGGAAATGGGTGATGGGATGATTTGACCCTGGTACTTTGTATGTCTATGTTGAGCACAAATCCCTGCTTCCATTCAACTTTGATGTATTTACTGGGCAGTAGGATGCATGTTGTTATTTTAATAGAGCTTAGTACAAGATCCATTTTGGTTTTTAAGAATACATTTGTATGTAGGGTCTTAAGTACATTTTATGCAGGATTCCTGTTAGCCATAGGTTATCCTGTGTGTGGAAAATGTGTTTAGACAGTTTTTTAGGAGCTGATACCAAAGGAAATAGGTCATGGGCCAATCTTTTTTTGAGGACAAATATGCGTATGCTAGTTTTATCAGCGTTTATTTTTTTGCTGTTTTTTAAAATTCCTGTTTTATAAAAACATAAGTGTTCCTATAGATTGTTTTAAATTCTGATCTGGTTTTATGAATATACATTACTATGGATTATGAAACTGTATAGTTATTGCTTTGTACTTTTATGGCCTTGAGTGCCTCAATAAAGTTATTGTATTGTATTGTATCGCTTTGTCTGCTGATTCTTTGATGCATCTCCTTGGTGATTGTTTGGGGTGAGCGAAATCAGAGAATCTTGAGGAGGTTGCATCAGTTTCGGTGCCTATGGCATTACCAGACCCTTGTCAGCAAAATCTCTTTCCATTGCTATTGTCAACAGAGAAAAATACTGCTGCAGCTTATTCACTATATTTTAGTGTTGAGCGCAAAGCGCTCTGTCCCTGCTGTAATCTCTTTGTGGGCTTTTAACCATGCCCAGGTCAAGCACATCCGTTTGGTTGGTTCGTGGGCTTGCCTTTTAAAATTAGCTTGATTTAATTAGTGAAAGGCATGCATACGTCATGCCTTTTCCGGTGTTTGGCCCGCCTCGAGCGCACCGGCCAACTACTGAAAACATACAAGGCTCCATCTTTTCCATATGGTTTCTGCACTACTTTTTCTCTTTATTTCATAGGCAGTGTGATCGTGCTGGGCAGTAGTGGATCGCCTTGCATGACATCGACCCTGTTACATCGATATTTGCACTTTTGCTGGTTATATGGATAATTGCACTTTTACCGGTTACATGGATAACTGCACTTTTGCTGATATGTTTCACTGCGAGCGAACTTCTGTTTCCTTTTGTGTATTTGCATTGCGCTCATGGCGGCTGGCGGCTGGCGGCTCGCTTACATGAAACTGTTTTACTTTCCAGTTTATGTGGCAAGAAAAGTCCGGTTAGGAGTTTACAACGCTAATAGCTTTAACTTGAGCAAACACGAGACCCATTGCATTGCAAATGCTTTTTAATATAGGTAGGGATTCAGCAGTTGTTTGTAGACACTCAACTACTTCTTTATGAAGTGCTCAGTTACGTTTCCTATTAATAGCTGATTAACAGCTTATGTAAAATGTTGCACAGAAGAAATTGACACCTAATGGTCAGCATATGATTTATAGCTCCATACTGCAGAATGCCACTTGTATTAATATAGATTATGAGCACTCACACGCATTTTCCTAAGGGCTGCAAAGTGTGGTATGTGGTGTACCCGAGGGCTGCATTAATGCCAGCATGGTGGGAGTGGGGTTTTGTGAGGAGAGGGGTTAAGGGGTTAAGGTGGGTCCTACCCCTAGCTTGAGAGATTCAAGTGTAAAAAGGAAATAACTTCATTTTTGAATTGGAATAAAATAAAATTTATTGCAGAATGTGAAACCAGAAAACCTCGGATCAATCATGGCATCCTCACTTGATCAAATTGTGTTATCCTAGACAATTTTCTAAATTTACTTTGCCTCCTTTTTATTCATTGTGACATGTAAGGGCACCATGAAATACATGAGTTCAGGATATTCAACGCCTCGCCTCGTCGGAGGTAGTAAGTGTTATATAAATACAATTACAATTAAAATTACTATATGTGCTGTAAAGAACCTTCTCTCTTGTGTGTGATTTAATAAACTATGATGTTGTCCATGCATATTTCAAACCCAGACCACCCAGAAGGGTCTATGTAACAACTGACTTGCCTCTTCATTCACTATTGGCATTGTTGTCAGGATGGGCGGAGACATGAAAGTGTCTACTTTCATTTTTTGAAACCATCAATTTTAAAAATGCTTCTAAATGCACTGATATAGTCTGATGTGCTAAGGTGAATACATCTGTATGTTAATGAAATACACCTTTTTGAATTTTGAAGAGACTTTATCATCTTTTTACACATTTGTTTCAAAATGTCTTAAAAAAAATAATGCTTTCCTAAAGTTAAGTGGTGTGGAACATCTTTTGGCTTCTTCTCTTTAACTTCAGTTAGTGTAAATACATGCTTGCCTTTTATTAAACATCTTTATGAATGTTACTGCTTGATCAAGTACACAGCAGCACAGTGCAGTCGTTCTACTTAGTGGCTGCATGTGAAGGTTAGGAGGGCTGCATGCAACACCCGGACCATACTTTGAGTATCACTGATATATACTGTTTGTTGGTTTCACTGAGTAGGTTTGCTTTGAAACTTGGGACATTCTACACTCTCACTGGGTTTATTTACTCTGTGTTTGGTGCTTCACACAGGTTCATCACAAGCGATTTATGGCCTTTCCATCTAGGAATATCAAGTATTGGTGACATGAACTTTTTGCTGGTCTTTTTTCCTCAAGTAGAATGGACATCTCTTTTACCTCTTCAAGTACTTTTGTACACAAGATGATAAACAGAAAAGGAAATGAATAACACAACCCCAGCCACCACGTTTTAGGAAGGACATTGATGCAACACTTTCTTTATCACGTTCTTCAATGCTGACTCCCCGAAACTGTCACTGGCTCAACTCTCCCTTGACCTTTTGACCAAGAATGCTCACCGGTCCCTTTGCTGTCCTTTTTGAATATGTAAACGTTTATCCACGTACTCTTATGCACAAAGGGAACCCCGTTTTTAACATTGTCTGAATGTTATCGCTGTTCCATCCTAAACACATTGTTACACTTAGGAGCATATTTATACTCTGTGCTGAATTAGCGTTTTTTTAAACGCTAATTCAGCGTAACGTTAAAGCCATATTTATATTTTGACGCTAGACCCCTTTAGCATAAAAATATTGGAGTTAACGTAATTTTTTAGATGGGTGAAACCTCCTTGCGTCAATGAGATGCAAGGTAGGTGTTCCCATCCCAAAAATGACTCTAACCCCCTAGCGACCATATCCACCTGGGCAAAAAAGACGCACAGGTGGGAGATGGACCCAAAAAATTATGTTAACTCTGATTTGCGTCAAATTTTAACGCCTGGGTCAGGCCCGGCGTTAAAATGAGGCAAACTCCTCACTACTCAAGGAGAATACTCAGAAGCAACATTACCAACCAACAGGAGAAGATAGAGGTGCTACTGATCCAGCTTGCGAGACGACGCAGAGGACAGCAACAACATTAGCAATCACCACCACCACAATGTGGACCACAAAAGAAATGCAGAAGGCAGGAGAGGGTTTCAGAACCAGGACAATCCTCCTTCCCCTCAGGGACCAGGACATCATAAGGACCTTCTGACTGAACCGGCACGCCATACTACACCTGCTGCACCACATTGAGCCACTAATCACAGCTAGCCTGCAGACCCCACACAACAAACCACCTGTGACAAAGCCGCTAGCTGTCCTGCACATGCTGGCAAGTGGCTTGTTCCAAACAACGGGTACCCTGATTGCTGGTGTCTCACAGCCATCATTCTCTGCATTCCTGCTAAAGGTGTTAGATGCTATTATCTCCCTGACACTCCACCACATCAGCTTCCCCAACACCCAGCAAAAGCAGCAGGAGACAAAACAGGGGTTCTACCAAATTAATGGCTTCCTGCATGTGCTCAGTGCAATTGACTGCACCCATGTCCGGCTCGTACCACCTGCAGCAACAGAGCACTTATACCGGCATCATAAGCACACACATTCCATTAATGTGTAGGCCACAGTGGACCACTGTGGACTAATCATAAACATTTTGGCCTAGTATCCTGTGAGTGTCCATGAAGCCTTCATATTCCGGCACAGCAGAATCAATGAACAATTCCAGGATGGGCAACATGGAAATGGCCTACTTGTGGGTAAGTCAACAAACCTAGCAATATACACACAACACACCAACTCTGTAGGACACACAAGACATACACCACTACATTAACACATGGCTAGGGTAACACAGATGTGCAGATACCAACACATATACACCATGCTGTAGTACAGCACAATCAGTGCACTCCACAAACACATACACCCATATGTAAGTAACACACCCACAACTTGACGGGCACACCATGTGAAGGACATGTGCAGATATGTACCCTTTGCGAACAGAAGAGCTACACAGACCACTACAGGTGCCCACAGCTTGCCTACTACGTACACTTCACACACAGTACACCAAACAAGGAATAGCACAGCCATGTCAATGGCATACACCATGCTCATGTTACATAAGTCTCATATAGGCACAGATCCCTCAAATCATGCCATGCAAGTCATTCCAGTACAAACATCAAATGCCAGACAACTGCTGCCAATAACAACAACATCTTATCAACACATAATTGACTTAACTGTAGTGTGCATAGACATCTGCCTGACACACTGGCTCACACACATAGGAATACAAAATCAATGCCCATCAGTGCCAGATTTGTGATTAGTGGGACCACACCTACTGTGTGTCACCTCACACGCACCACTTACTGACCCACAACACCATCATGTCAGTACCATAAACAATAAATGGCTCACCATGGGGCACAGTCACTGCTGGACAGTGCAGATCATGGGTGCCATAGTCAGACCCTGTAGGAGAATACAGGACATCACTGACCTCACATGCACTGTGCCAAGAGACACATGTGCTAAGTAGCCGAGCTCCATCCCATTGCCTTTACTGTGCATGTGTTGACAGTATAAATGCTGAATCATGTGTTGGAAGATAGGAGAGACACTGCTAGTTATGTTGATCATCCTGAAACAATGGGATACATACCCTTGGACACCTGATGACTGCCACAAACATTAGCTGCCACTCAGGATCACCAAGGGACCTATGTAAAAAACCCCAGTGCCATTGTCAGATTAACATTTTTTTGTGACTTGAAGCCACATTGTAAATCGGCCACGTATGCAGTATGTAGTGTGGAAAGGGCGTGCAGTGTGTGTTGCTGCAGGGCAGTCACCACAAGATAAATAGCATGATGATGTTGACTCAGATGTCACCTAAAACCTGAGGCAGTGCCAACATCAAACAAAATCTCAGGGGTGCCGTTTGCAGGTTGCAATAAGGAAGTAGACTGTGATTTGAACTCGTATGAATGAATGTGCCACCAATGCATGCTGCACACTTCTGCACACACAGAAAGAGCAAATTGTCTATCAAAACAGCATATGTATAGGGCAGTGTCCCTTCCTGCACAGATACATCCACCTCCACAGGGCAGCTAGCCAAGTACCCTGGTGCAAGGTGGGCAGTGCATGGCTGCATATTAGCTACTGGCGCAGGGGATAACAAAGGGTTGCCTGGTAACATGTCACACATGGGGCATTCTTGCATAGTCAAAATGTTGCAGGACAGTGCTGCCAATGTTGGAGATGTGTTATGCATTGTCACTCATTTCAATGGGCCCAAGTGTCACTCTTCATCTGTAATAACACATGTCAAAATGAATGCGATGTCCAGGCTCTGTAGTGCTACCATGGTGCCACCACATCTGAACCCTAATGTGTTGTGAGGATGTGTCATGTCCCCTCTAGTGATAGCACACTGACACAAAAGTGCACTGCACAATGCATGGTACATACATACTGACCATCACTTAGGAATCCAAAGCATATGTCCCAGGTCCATGAGCCAAACTCAAGATTGTCATGTCCAACAACACTGTGCTGAGAAGACCTTACACAAGGCCAGGATCTCACACCATACCACAAACACATATGAGTCACAACTAACTCAAAACATCAACTGCCATGCTACATGACAAACCTGTTGCAAGCCTTCACAAAAACTTTCTCCATTAATCTTTTGCAGCGGATCAGGGTTATGGCATACAGCCATGGATTAGGACCCCATTTGCCAACCCAAGCTCAGCAGCAGAGCATGCATATAATGAGGGACATCGGAAAACATGGAATATCGTGGAGAGGACATTTGGCATCCTGAAGTCAAGATTCAGGTGCCTAGACCTCACAGGAGGCAGCCCCCTTCATGCCCCACACATTGTCTTCAAGATCCTAATGACATATGCTATCCTACACAACATATATGTGTAGATGAACATCGCAGTGTATTGGCAGGTTGATGACCTACCTGAGTAGGAGGAGGATGGTGGTAAAGAAAATGAGGGGGGAACACCACAACACAGCTGCTGGGATACACCGCAGACAACACATAGTTGATAACTTTTTCACTTAAAAATCACTTAACTCACCTTGTACATTTTGTAAATAAACACCTCACTTATTCAAAAAACCTAACGGTCTTAGGATTGTGAGTCTAACCTCAGGGAGCATGTTACAAATACTAATCTGAAAAGTACTGTTGCAACATCACATGTGATGCATAAGATTGTACTGCTACCATCACACACATCACAAATAGCCTCATCACTTGAATGTGACAACTGAAGGACACAATCTATGGACCACAACATATGAATTACGTCCATTTTAGCCAACTTGTTCTTCACTAGCTCATCACACACATAACTACAACATGTCCAAATATGAGGTAAGCAAGGGGCACACACATGAGGTAGTGGATGTAAAAAATTAGAAAGACAGTAATGTTGGAACAGAACACTGTCACTACGCAATGGTTGCATGGAGCATGTGTGACAAGGGAGGGACAAAATTGGTGACAATGGCCATCATGATTAGCCCAGGTATGGCAAGCAATGGAAGAAGTTGGGCCTACACAGTATATCCATGGTAATCAGGTCTGCCACTGCCATGGGGCCCAATCCTGACACAGGGTACACATGACCTCACACTTTGCACAGACACGTCTGTGAAATGCACATCAGTATGGATGAGAACATATGCAGGTAGGGCTGCAGGTCCACCACTCAAAACCAACAACCATTGCTAAATTTAATGAGTATAATCATACATTTGTGGTCAAAACATAATCTGGGTGGAATGTAGGCAGAGTTCAGTCATACACAGTACATACCAAAGATGTACACATGTGAAACATATGTGTAGGCCACACACAAGGCACCATAAACTCCAAATCTACATACGGAGACAGTTGTCAGGTAATATTTTCTAGGTAGCATTGTTTAGCCATCATCAATAATTTCTGGGCTGTTTATGTTGTCCTAAATATTATGCTCTGTAAGACAACTTCACACATCACATAAGCAAACACAATTCACAATCACAAACCAGTACTATTGCATTGTACTGAATGCCATTTATATGTTGATACATTGTTGTCACACATGCATACATACGCACGACGTGCAACTATTTGCATGCTGTTGGCTCTGTTACACACACATCAGTGTAACAGAGCAATCACACCCTTATCACATTGTTGCATGGACTACCACATGTGGCCATACACACTATGTCACACTGTACACGCAAACAGAAATTGAGTCAAAAAAATTGAGGCAAATGCATCTAAAACATCCGCAAACGCTAAGTATATGACACATGGGCCCTTAGTGTGAATTCCACCTTTGCACTCTTCTCAATGCAGATTTTTAGCGAATTTGACACATAAAGGTAATGTGTCAATAAAAACAAAGCACGTACGTCCTGCCTCTATAATACTCATGCAAATATCACATGCGCCATATAAATACACGCATAACAGAAAACGTGACACATGGGGACAGGAAATGATGTAATAGGAAATCCTGTTTACAAGCATGTTACAGTGGGTATACTTTTACTTTCTCTTTACAGTCTGTGCCTCTTTTGGCTGTGTGGGTGTGTTCTGGAATTGGTGGTGTGATTTTCTTATGTATTGTATCTTGTGGTGTCCCTCCTGTCCTGTTTTTCAAATTATTGTCTGTACCTTGTCCCAGTGTTTGTAAATTTGTGTGCTTTTTGTGTATAATGTAGACTTTCCTAGTAATTTCTGAAGGAAAGTCTTAATTTTATTAAATACACGGAGGCAAGTATTATGCTTAATTCTTTTATTTTATACAGCAGCTGCAGTCAAGAAGAAAAACTACAGAACCCATAAGGTGAAACAATAGTAGCAAATGGGAAACAAAGTGTAGTCTAACATAATGCACCAATCACCAATGAGCAGTCCCAATAATACCCATCTTGACTGAGAATAGCCCTCTTTTCTTGTGCAAGACTAATATGTAACAAATAACGGAATAATGGTACAACAAATACATATTGCCACGAGAACAGATAAAAGTTCCTATAGAACCAATAGAAGTCCAGAAACAAAATTTGGAAGTCTCTATGGATCTGAAAGATGGGTGTTCCAGAGATTAGGTGATATTCCTGTAGGTGGAGGATTGAAGAAGGGATCTCTAAGAAGAGGTCTGCTGAGTCATTGAAGAGGCTGTTAGGGAGGGAATAAAACAAAACGTCAGAATTTGTAAAGGGGGGATAATACTCGCCTCAGTGTCTTTATTAAAATTAAGACTTTCCTTCATCAATTACTAGGAAAATCTACATTTTATGACAAGACCAGAGGCTCCAATTATGCTATTTTAAAGTGAATCGATAACCTTTAATGAAGCATGTTGTATTGGTTTACAATAAAATACTCTGAAAACATTATCATTAGCCCAGTCATCCGATCTGAAAATGTCCTCAAGACGAGAGCCAGCCCAGAAAGCTTTAGAAGCCACAGCTCCTCTAGCTGAGTGTGCACCAAAGGCAGAGATATCTATACTTGCAAGGGACATGATCCAATGGACCCAACGGGCCAAGGTGGGAGAGGACACAGGAATAAAAGGTTTCCTGAAGGAAATAAGGGGTTGGGACGCAGAGGTGTTTCTCAAATCGACTGTCTGTTGTTCATAAACATTCAAGCACTGGCCTACACATAACTTAGGGTGACCAGGGAAAAAGGGAAAGAAAACTGATGAAAGATTATTTTTAGTATGTCTATACACATTAAAAAGAACACATGTTGGGGTAAAATGACAAGCCGTAATATCTAACACTCTAACATCAGATAAACGTTTGAAAGAAACAAGGCATAATAACATAGTGAGTTTAGCAGATAATTGTTTCGAGGAAAGCATTGGATTGTCTGGCCAGGAAACAAAAAGGTTTAACACAGCATTTACATCCCACAAAGAACTGTATTTGGGTTTCGGAGGATTAGAAAATGTTACTCCCTTTAAGAGACGGCAAACCAACAGATGTTCTCCAACCGGTTTTCCATTGATGTAAGCGTGAGAAGATGAAATCGAAGATCTTTACAGGTTGATGGTACAAAAGGACTTACCTTCACTGGCTTCTGCCACCAGGAAATTGACAATCAAAGTTATATCTGTTGCAAAGGGATCAAAGTGTTTTCCCACACACCAACTATGCCAGAGAGAGCAGGCTGATCTATACGCTTTTTTCACTCCTGGAGCCCGGGCCCGATCTCGAAATAGGTAGGAGAGATTGGGATTCCCTGATATTTTCCAGGTCAAAAGGGTGAGGAGATTCTGTAGTATCAGACTGTGGCAGACGGCGAGGGGGTTGGTCAAGAGATCTGGAAAGGAGGGAGTTAGGAAAGGAGCATCTATTGAAAGTTCCAGGAGAGTGGGGAACCACACCTGTGAATGCCAGAATGGAGTTGTGAGAACTAACGTGGCCTGTTGGTGTCTGACTTGAGCCAGCAATCTGGAGATCATGATGAAAAGAGTGAAGGCATAATTGAGGGAGGATGACCAATCCTGAGAGAAAGCATCGAAGGCTTGTGCTAATGGATCCAGATGCCAGCTGAAGAACTGTGGAAGTTGTATATTGAGACGGGACGCAAAAAGATCTATGTGAAAGGGACCCCATTTGTGAGGTATGGTTTTGAATACCTCGGTGTGGAGCTTCCAATTGCTGGAGTCTCGGAAATGACGAGAATGCCAATCTCCTACTGAATTGAGATTGCCCTGTAGATACTCTGCTTGGACTGAAATTCAGTTTTGAAGACAAAACTCCAAAAACCCTTTCACCAATTCCGCTAAAGGCTTGGACTTTGTGCCTCCCAGATGGTTGATGTAACGAACTGCCGAAATGTTGTCCATTCTGAGAAGTATCGAACAACAAACTCTGTCTCTTGCAGGGCTTTTGATTGCAAAGGAGCCAGCAAGCATCTCTAAACAGTTGATGTGCAACCTTGACTCACTAGAGACCATGTGCCTCCAGTCGAGATTGGACCACAACGGGCTCCCCAACCCAGCAGACTTGCATCTGATTCTAATACAAGATCTGGGGCTTATGCGAATATAGTCCTACCCTTTTAAGGCATCTAAATGATCTATCCACCATTGGAGCTCCGATCGAGAGTCCTGGTCTAGCACAATGGTATCTGAGTAACATAACATAACATGTGTATTTGTAAAGCGCACGTTCACCCGTGGGCTTCTCGGCGCTGGATAACAGATGTAGTAAGCAAGACCTTTTTGGAGATGACAAATTTTTAGCCTCTGCAGGGCCTGATAATGTAACGGACCTGAAAAAATGGCTTGGATCGATGAGGAAAGGAGGCCTACAATTGCTAGGGATCTGAGGGACAGAAGAGAACTGCGTAGGACCAGAAGGATTTCCGATTTGATGGATTTTATTTTTGCTGACAGATGGAGAAGAGTAGCTGAAACGGAATCCACTAGAAAATAAAAACTCAATTTTTTGAGCCAGAATTAAGAAAGACTTTTCGTAGTTGATAATAAAACTGAGATCTGAGAGAAGAGTGCAAGTTAGATGAATGTGAGACAGAAGGGACGTAGGATTCTGGTTCATGATAAGGATATCGTCCAAGTAAATGATAAGTCTGATCCCTCGAGCTCTGAGAAAGGCCACTACCGGTTTCATTCATTTTGTGAAACACAATGGAGCAGACGACAGACCAAAAGGTAGGGAAGGGAAGTGAAATGTCTTATTGAGCCATTGAAATTGAAGAAATTTCCGTGAAACTGGGTGCATGGGAACTGTGAGGTACGCATCTTGTAGATCTTGTCACACCATCCAGTCTCCTTGGAGCAAGGACTCCCTGAGATGTAGGATAGTTTCCATCTTGAAGTGGCGATATACGACAAATTGGTTGATCTGTTTTAGATTGATGATGGGACACATCTTTTTGTTCTTCTTTTGGACTAGAAAAACTGAGCTGACGAAACCCAAAGGGTCTAGTGAACAAGGGGCAATTGCCTGTTTTTGCAAAAGAGATTGAACTTCTAAAGTGATCATTTGAACAGAAAACTTAGGAGGATGGGGGAAAATTGATTGAAAAGGCTCTGAGTAGAGCTCGATAACATAACCCTGAACTGTATTTAAAACCCAAGGATCTGCTGTGAGATCTCGCCATTTTGGAAGGAACAGAGAAATACGACCCCCTACGACAGGAAGAGAAGAAAGTTGACTTACTGGGTTGTGATGAGAACCTGGAACTGCGATTGCCTTTGTTTCTGAAACCCCTGTTCCTTTGGGGATAAAATTGTGGCCTGTACTCCTGGTATGAGTTGTTACTGTAGTAGCCGTGGGAACCTTGTTTGTTATAGGCACGGCCGGCAAAGCGATTCCTGCCTCTGCCAGCCCTGGAGAAAACCCGAGATGAAAACATATTTTTCAACGACTGTTGTGCCTTATCCAGTGAAGCAAACATTGCAACATATTTGCTAAGCTCTTTAATGAAAGAGTCACCAAAAAGTAAACCTTCGGCCTTAATGCCTGGATCTGAGACAGTGAGGTTTACCAACTTGGGGTCAAGCTTCAGCAGGAGTTCTTTCCTGCGTTCATGGGTAATGGCCAAGTTAGTATTCCAGAGTAGACATAAGGCACATTGAGCCCACAAAGATAACTCCATGGGATCAACCGTGGTGTTCTAAACTGGCTGTTTCAGCCATGTCAAAAATACAGGTTAAGTGCCCCACAATGTCCAAAAGCTTGTCTTGGCAGGTAGACCAAGCCTTATGTACCCCTTTGTGAGGGTCTTTACCACACTTTGTAAAGAAAGTTATCAGGGGCGAATCAATAGTAGGTGTTGTTGTTATTTTTGAAGGTAAAGCTGGACGGGGACATTCTGACTTAAGTTTTGCCCGTACTTGTTTGTCCAAAGGAGTACGCAACCTAGACGTTACGTATTCCGCAACATGGTCTGCAGGAAACCACTCGGTAGAATGCGGATGTTGAATGTCATTCGGGTCAAACAGTGGAACCCCTTGCGCATCCATTATTTTGCATGACCCTGAAAGTTCCTGGTTCTCAGATTTGGCTCTTTTGTGAAGAGAAAGGGAGAAAACATCTCCATTGTCCTTATCCGAATCCGAGTGATGGTCTGTAGTGTAGCCATTTTTAATATAGCTTCATGCACGTTCGTTTCTCGTATTAGGCCGCTGTGCACTTTGCCCTAGATATGTTTTATTCAACTTTGCACTGTTATTATAAAATAACAAGTTTTACGGTCTTGTTTTAATTTCTTCTATCGAACTGTTTAGCTTAGTTCAGCACTGTGCTCTCCAATAATGCATTCTTGATCGCCCTGTGCTTCAGTCAAGGCTACAGTCTGGTACATTGCCGGTAAATGTGGTAGAAGTTTAGTCTCCAGTATTCCTAGAAAATACACATCCTTACGTAGGGACATTTTCTTAGAACATCTGCGTGTTAGTTATAAAAACACTTCTTAGTCCTAGTACACGTCAGGAGGGAGATTCCGGCCAGGAACCTACAACTAGATGCTGAATGGTTTGCAGATGCTGATGCAGATTACAGGCCTTTGCTCAGGTATGACGGTTGATGTCCTCCCGGGGGAACCTGAAAGGCAGGCTTAGAGCTTCACATGCTGTGCTCGAAATATAACTTAGAGAGAAAATAATCTAGCGGCACTATGATAGCATTATTCTTGTGCTTCACTCTCATTGTTACTATTTTAATCCTACTGTGTTGCGTAGTTCTGGTTATTGCAGCTCACGCTTTGCTATCTAAAATGCAGTCGTTTTATTAAACCAATCTTTAAAACTTAAACTGCCTTTGTCATTTATATATGAGATCGTACTGTGTATGAGAGAACCGGTTGTGACCTGAGTGACCACGACTTCCCTGGGAAGTGCTAAGATGTCATGCGCTCGGCTGCCCAATTGTCTCTTCCATTTGGGAGAGATGAGGCACTGCTAGTTAGCCGGAGCAAAACCCGGATTTAGAGTGACAAGGGTCCTCCAACGTGGGTCAGACTTAGTCCCCCACACTGTGAACGATCTTACAGCTCAAAATCCAGTAGTCTCATTAGGATAATGAGAGCCTATGCGACAGGTCATGCATCTCATCATTTGTGTGAAGTATTTTGGAAATAATAATAGGGCAGGAGATATGTTTAGATTTGGCCACGCATTTTTTTTGAAGGTCTAGATAATAATAACCCCTCCTTTAAAGGAGGCCTTTAAGGAGCCATGTCCTCTGTCCTGTGTGAGAAATTCTCACCTCCCAATAGCGTTGCTTTAGAATTTTTTTGAAGGGCCAGGACGCTTTCTGCTATCCCCCGCAAACTGGGCCAGCATGGTTTTTCAGACCAACTTGACGACAGAATTCTCCAAATTATTTGATAATTTTTCCAATGAAGCTGAAACAGCTTGCTCAACCAACAATTGAATGAAATCATTAAAATTATCCTTGAGGACTTCTTCCTCCTCCCATTTACAAGCTGGGAAACAGGGGAGCTGTACATAGTGGCAGGAAAACACTGTACCAGAAGGATATAGAGCAATGAATGGAGAGGAAGGGGAAATCTCTTCACAGAAAGTGAAGGAGAAGGCCAGGCTCTGCCTAGGGGTGGGGAAACACACCAGACAGAAGCCGAGGAGCTCCAGTGAAACGAAGCACACAGGGCACTGCAGGAGGCCTGAAATGGACAATAAAAGCTAAAATACACACAGCAAAATGAAGAAAAGGAGTTGCTGGTAACTCATTTGCCCTCAACAGCCGGTTAAAATGGCGACCGCGCGTTTAGGGGAAAAAACTGTAAAATATGGGGATAGCTCGCGACGCAGGGCGTGAGGCAGCAATGCAGCTACAAGCTGACTGGATTAACAATAAAACGTGCGATGTGCAAAGCGCATGAAACGCAATTATATTACCGCGTTGGCACTTAATATACACGTGTAAAAGCAGAAAAAATAATACTTATCTTGACTGCGAGCAGCAAGAAAAGAGGGCTGTTCTCAGTCAAGTTGGATATTATTGGGACTGCTCGTTGGTGATTGGTGCATCATGTTAGACTACACTTTGCTTCCCATTAGCTACTGTTGTTTCGCCTTATGGGTTCAGTAGTTTTTCTTCTTGACTGCAGCTGATGTTTAAAATAAAAGAATTAAGCATAATAGGAGCCTCCGGTCTTGTCATAAAATTGTACTTGTACTGGGGAATGCCTTTCCGGGATAGTTGTTAAGTTGGGATAGTTAGGATTAGTTATTGGGTTTATGTTTCCTTTATATTCATTTTCTTTTTTTACTTAAATCCTTGTGGTCATCCTGTACTGTGATAATATGTCTGGTAAGGGAGGTTGACCAGGATGGGAGAGGAGGAGTTGGGTGGCTTTGTGTGGCTGGTAGGCTTCTACATGCCGTTGATGTTGGAGATGGGGGGCTGGGTGATACAAGGTTACCGGACCGAGGCGAGGCGGCTGCAGTGGGGCATGGTGCTCACCACCTGAAGAGGGTATTTTGGAGCACCAGGAATGAGCACCAGCTGATGCATCGCTGGGCTCATCTGGTGGCCAGGGAGCAGGATCGGCTTGATCATCTTGGTGTAGGGATTAGTGGCCCTGTTGGTGAGTCTTCCATTGGCATCCTATTTACTGTTCACGGCTCTTAAATGACAGTAGCAGATGTGTTGGAGTGCTGCATGCAATGCTTGTGGACAGGTTGCATGCAACCAGAATGAAGTGTAACTGCGCCAGTCTAGACATGGAGTTCACATGTCCTACCATCATACCAATGCAGGTCAGATGTCTGGTGAGTCATGCACAACCATCACTAAGTTACACATTTCAGGGGGCATGGCAACACTTGTGCCCCAGCCTAGTGTCATGTATGTTACACCAAGACACCACCAGCCTACCACATTTACCTGGATTGTGTCAACAAAGTAGGGCAATGCATGTATAGCGCTACCCTGTCATCATTTCACACACATGATCCCTGCCATTTTGTTGGCAAAGGGGGCCTACCCACCTTAGGGGACAATGTAAATGGGGCATTTGATACCATTAGACATCTATGCTGCATCAGTCATGGATAGCTCAATGCATGATCATTGCAGACTAATAATTGAGCCGCATGTAAAACACAAAGTGCCTCTGGGTGCCTTGCAGGACAAGCTTGAATACCTAGGGCAATTGTCTTGCAAAGCAACCATTGTAGTGTCATGTATTTGTTACCCAACTCCCCCTCATACCATGGAGTTCCATCTTCTATAGTTTGGCCACATATGGCTGTTGCAGGGTGTAGCACTACATGAGTCTCAAGCCCAGTGTAAGTGTGCAGATGTTTGGCTCTCACTCACCTGAGTGTCAGTGTCATCGTGATTTTGTCATGGAGTGTCTGTTGCACTGTTTTACACCAGGATAACTAGCTCACTCCTTTAAAATATTTTGTTGTCCACTAGTAGTGACAGGGATATGACACTAAGCATGGTTTTCCCTTCATAACTTACAGGTGGACCTGAACCCTACACCATAGGTGAAGTGGCAAGATTTGAGGACCCAGATGTATCCAGTAAGTGTGATCATGTGTGTCCTCTGAAGTAATCCAGGGTTTGGTGTGAGTGAGTCATGTGTGTTGCACACAATGCTAGATGTGATCAGTTGTGAAATTATCAGGTATCAAAGTAGGCTGGATGGTGACATTGTGTCCCATTTAAAGGTACCCCACACACGAGCAGAGGGGCATATCTTGTGAGGCTTTTGATGCTCAATAGGAAGCATTGTGTTAACAAGGGGTTGACTAAGAAGTGCAATGCTGTGAGACATTTGGCACTGAGGAACTCTGTCATTCTCACAACACAGGAATGCACCATTTTGAACCTGATTTGGTGCATCCCTGTATTGTAATGATTATAGAGGACTGGGTGGGCAATTGTCCCCCAGCATGGCGCTCCATATTTTGCACTCCATGTACGTAACACTTATGTGGAATTTAATAGGCGTGCTTGCAGGTCAAGGCCAGACATGTGCTGGCATGGATATGGGTGTGTAGGGAATTGTAGTGGCAGATTAGGTATTGATGGGAGTCTACAAATGGACACATGAATGTAGATTTGATAGACCTATGGATACCAGCTTCCTAGTTGTCAGCCCTCGTAACATATGGCCCACTCCCTGACTCCATGAATAAGTGGGCATGCCTTGGTGGATGACCAGGACAGTTGAGACGATGGATTGCATGGCCATCCCTCCTTAGGCACAGGGGGAGAGGAATACCAAATTTGTAGGTAGATGTGATGCTCACAGTGTAGGTGACAGTCATATTAATCAGGCGTGCATGTGTACCTATCAGCCCTGACCTTTTATGGTTACCAACTACATCCCATCCTCCCAATCACATATTCAAGTTACTGGTGATGTATGGTTGAAATTTGACACAGATGATGAGGAGATTTAAGCCTGATCTATGTGACGTTTACACTCCCTTTGCATCATTACATTTAGCACAAAAGCAATGCACACCTCATTTGTTTTGGTTCCTAATCTTGTTAGGTGTCACTTTGGTGTCAATTAAATGATGCTAAGGCAACGTTGTTGTTGCATTTATCAGGGCCTTTGTCTTTTCTGAAATGTGAGCTGGAGTGCATGTGTAAATAGATGTAGAGTGTAAGCCAATAATCTGTACATACTCCACACAATGCTGAAACTGATGGTTGCCTGTCTCAATTTAATAGCTGCCAACATCAGCAATGAGGAACTGCAAGCATTCCAGAAGAGGGCAGTCCGCTATAGACATATTCTGGCAGTGGAATCTGGGTTCCTGAGGATGGCACGCCGCTATCACACAGAGAGAACAATTTAGGAATGGCAGGAATTCACCCAAGGGAGCCACACACTGGCAGTGGCCACACAGAGGAGACCAAGCTCCACAGCTGTGCAGGGGGGCACTGCTGCCACCACAACTTCAGCCCCTGCTGCAAAACCTTCCACATCAGTACCACAGCCAACACCACCTGCTGCCATGGACCAGAAAATGATCTACAGAGGGACGTGACAACAGTACTTAAAAGGATGGACAGTTTAGAGAAGGAGGTGACAGCAAACACAAAAAGACTTGAGTACATCAAAAAAAAACTCAAGAGGGCAAAGCTGTGATTGGCTTTGGAACTCACACCCCTAGTTCTGTCCCCTCCCTCCTCATTTATATTAATGTTTTATAGTAGGTTTTAGGGGGGTAGTGTCAGGTTAGCGTAGGTTTGTAATTTAATTAGGATAAGTGGGTTTTATACTTTTTACATGTTACTTTGTGGGTGGGTGGGGTTATTGTTGAGGCATTTATGTGTGTTAAAAAATTAAATTAAATTAAAAAATATATAAAAAAATACCAAAAAATATATATTTGTTTAGATATAGTTAGTATATGTGTAGTTTAGTATATGTTGTCCTGCATGTGTCTCGTAACATAAGGGGGGTGAGGGGGCCAATGTTTAGAGTGTGTTAAATGTGTTAGGTAAGTTTAGAATAGGGTAGTTAGGGTTAGTTGTTGGTTAAGTATAGCTAGGATAAGTTAGGTTAGGATAGGTTTTCTTCACTCTTAAAAGTTCAGTTTCATTGTTATTAAAAATCTTTGGGTACTCCCTTACTTCCTGTGTTATATGCTTGTGCCTCAGGGTCTTCCCATGAGTGCACTGGGAAAATTGTGTGTTGGCCTAGAGATTCTGTTCTACCTCCAAATCCCTCTCTTGACATGTTCATCACCTGTTTACAACTGAGCTGTCACACTGGCAGCTACAACACATCTACTTGTCTGTGCATCTGCCATGCAGTGTACTCACCACTCAAGGTGACTATGCTAACTTTGTATTGTACAGGTAGGTGTGGTAATTCAGCTGTCATTGTTAGAGTCCTGTGTAGGAATGTTGGGCACTGTGGCACATCTGACAACAGCCTACATATAATATCTATCCTGCTAAACTGACCAGTGGCAATTACAGATGAGGTCAAGTACCTCTGTTTTACACTAATGTGTTCTACTGGTACTCCCAGCTGATGATATTGCCCGAGACCTGTTTCACAGCCATTCCTGCCATACGTAGTGGGTGAAACATATGTGTTTTCTACATTTTTTACATGCTCAGTAAATTGCTTGTAGCGGATGAGACCAGCATTGTCGTTCATCAGGTATGAACCTTGTGCTTAGATATGTGCCCCATATTCATGCACTCTGTGACTAAAGACATGTTGCGCACATCGCAATTCCTAAGCGTAGTAGATGTGTCACAATACACAAAGACATGCTGTGTAGGTGGTGTTTATTTTCAAGTGTCATAGTGCAATATTTACAATGTCCAGGTCTGTGACCCCATTAGTGAAATCCATACAATTGTGACACAACACAAGTCTAGGGTTGAGGGACATGTCATGGGACATGCTTGGGTAAAGTGTCGTTCAGTGCAGGGGAACATGAATTGCCAATTGAAAAGTGAGAGAATTGCTGTCCATAGCAGTAAGATCAACAGTTTGTCGGTGAAGAGTGCATATATCCAACTGTGCTAACACTGGCATGATGTCAAGCACAGGACGAAGAAAAACACTGTCCATGTGCCATGGGCTGGTGGTACCAGGAACTCCTACGGGTGAAGATGATCTGTTCTACATCTTCATCCTCTGATGTGTGTGGAGTCTTCTCTGCCCTTGATGGTGGTGGTGGTAGGGAGGTAGAGGGGGGCACACACATTTCTGTGGCTGGAGATGTGGACTCCCAATTACCGGCAGCTGCCATCTGTGAAACTACATATGGCATCGCTGCAGCAAGGAGGAGCTGCTGATTTTTTAGGATATCAGCAACATCCCTGTGGTAGGCAGCCATGTCTGCCCTGAGGGAGGCCACTTCCCGGTGCACAGAGTCCAACTTGTCCTCAATCCCGCTGCTGGCAGTTTGGGAGAGCAGTTGTTGTGGCCTCTCCCTCATGGCAACAGCTATGTCCCTCAGACACTGCTGGACTCCATGCATTGGGGAGTGTGGCTTCCTTTGGCTGCAGTCTGTTCAGTGGCTGTAATGATGCACATGTGCATACCCTCTAGGCTGGCTGCCATAGTTTGCATCCCCACCCACACCTCCTTGGCCAGCTCCCACTGGACTCCTACCACTGTCCTCTCATAGCTAGTCCCTGGGTCCTTAGAGTCCTCAGCTGTGTGGGTGCTGGCAGGCCGTATCATTGGGGTGTTAGGTGGGGACTCTGGGATGGCTGCTAGATTAATGCCCCTCCTTGCGACTGGAGGTGGTGTCTAGATGGATATGAGGACTTCTTGGAGGGTCTCTTCGCTGATGGTTGTCAGCTGATACTCCAGGACAGGCAGACCCGCAGGAGAGCCATCATCCTCTGCAATGAGATTGTGTAAAATCAGTCTTTCAGTGTTGTGGCAGTTGATATGTCACGTCACTGACTTGCTATTGGAGGCTCATTGTCATCTTAGTTCCCAAACATTGTTCCTGTACATCATGGTTGCAATTTATCAGCACTATGCCCCACCTACATGTCACATGAAGGGAAGCCAAGTTTGCTCAATTGGCTGCGTCATATCTTCTAGGTGTGATGTATGTCCTTTTTGTGGCTTGACACCATCTTGTCATTGTCAACCCTCCCTATGCATCCATTTGCATGGTGAGGCCTTGCAATGGGTGTTGCTGTGCTCATGCCACAGCACCACACATGGCAATTTCCCCCTGTCCCAGTCTTACATGTTTCACATACACCTGTAAGGTGCTGAGACCTTGCACCACCCCAGGGATGACACTGCCAGGACACTATGGTCTTGTTACCATTAAAAGCTCCTCACGTTGATGTATGTGTATGTGTGCTACATTGAACAGCACTCATGGACCTAACGGAGATCAATTTCATCTTCTGTCTGTGCAGTTGGATTCACCTTCCTACACACCTATGTCCTCCCCCCTCAATGCAACCCTCCTTGCACTATGATATATGAGTTGCAGCATAGTGACAGTGCAGCTAATTTGACACAGGGGTAGACCCAGGGATGGCCAGCATGGGTATAAAATATCTGCTGCGTACATCATTATGTATATGACAGTGCCTGATGGTAAATGAGTCCATGAACATAGCCAGTTAACAGGAGTTGAACTTAGGTCAGGGCCGGATGCTAGTTTGATGGTGAATCTGCAGGTAGTCATACTGGTCCCTCATTTCTAGTGCGTCAGTCCTATGGGCACCTGAATGCAATTGTCTATTTGACCACCCCCAACAGCACAGGTGGTAGTGGCAACTGTTGTCAATGGGGAATGCCCCATGGACCAATGGCCGGGCACTGGCAGGTTTCCTGCATCTTACAGGCTGGCAATACCCGCTGTCCTGAGCCACCTGCCCAGTATTACTTTCAACACTACTCCCAGGTCTGCTTCTGCATTTCCACCAGCCTTTGCATGGTGGCGAAACCCCCATGCAAAGGTTGGCGGTGATGTGGTGTGCCACTGGGTGCCCCTGCACAGCCCGTGCACCTGGCATGGGCAGTGCAGGGGGTCCCATGCCCTGACCCTTTGCCCTTTAGACTGCCTGATTTGCAGGGCTAAGTGCAGCGTGTCCTGTCTCACCCAATGCACCTCAAAACTTGCACTGACTATTTGATCCATCAACAATGTTGTGCTAAGTGCCCCACAGAGCTACCATGAACAGGCAGATTTCTACTCGCCATCCCACTGTGTGACTCATACTGCCAACCGCAAAGGGTACACTGCATTGACAGTCTTACTAACACCGGACTTGCCCATGCACCACCCCCGCCCGTCAATGTAGAATTTCACACAATTATGTTCACAGTCATACCTCATGTGTTGTATGTGTGTGTTTATTTCCCCATTCATATGTGTCTCACATGGTTGTTTCAGAGTAATTGCGGGCTCAGCCTGTGACTGTTGTGACCTACTGTTTGCTATCTGTGGTACATATTTTCTGTAGTGGCACATTGATGTTCAGTATCCAGATGTATGGCTCAACGCTATACCAGTTTAGTTGGTCTGGATAGTGGCATGTTACCAATGATACAGGTCCAGCCTGCTATTCCCCCAGCGCCTGTTCAGATCACTGTTCCCTGCACCCAGAGGGCATCCTGACTGCATGATGGAGTGGTGGCTGCCTTATGTGGCTGTGTTGTCGATGTGCGTGGTGGTGGTGGTACGGGCACATGTCTGGGTACCGTTGGGACAGTTGCAATGACTTGTGTGCTGTCAGATGCAGCACACATGTGTTTGGGCAATGAGGCAAGGCAGTTGCAAGGTGTTACTGCAAGGGACACTACCATGATGTTACCCCAGGAATGGTATTGACTGACTATGTAGTCTCTGAAGTGTTGGTCGTGTTGGTAGGGTTGATATGACTATATACAATACGTGTTGTGATGACACAACCAGAGGTACAGTGATTATACATACCACCCATCCCGTGTGCTACATATGTACATGTAGGTATTTAGGCCTGGTGATCGACATATGTCCAGGTTGTGTATGTGTTATGGTTCATGGCACTACCAAGGCGTAAGTACAGCATGGTGCAACTTGATTAATGCGCAATGTGTCCCCCTGAGCTCCTTTGACATGCATTGTGTCAGTCCTATGTGCTTCTCCCTTCTTACACTTGATATTTTAGCAATAATTTCCCCCATGAAACTTGCCCTGCATTTTGGTGTTTCCTGGGAGTCTGCGCTGTCCTGTCCTGCGATTCCTGTGACGAGTTCCTCCGGGATGACCGCTGCAACCATCTCCTCCATCTCGCCCAAGTCCTCTTGTGGTGCTGGACTCCCACCTCCAGTTTGAAGTGCTGCCTTCCTGTTCCTTGCCATTTTTTCCTGTGTCCTATGCTTGCAGTCATGCTAGCATTTCTTGCACTCTGTTATCGTTCTCCTGACCTCTGCCATACTGTTAATCTTGTCTACTATCCGCTGCCAAATTGCCTCTCTCCATCCAATTTGCAGTTCTGAGTTAACGAAAAGTTGATGTTGATGCTCTGTCACCTTTCTCACCAGTATTTCATGCTCCTCCATACTGAAACAACACTTTCTCTTTTTCTTCTCCCTCCCAGGGTCTTGTCTGTGTCCTCCTGGCTTGTTCCTGGTTGATTGGGGTCTCCCTGGGGTCTCTCCTGGCTTTCTAGCTCTATTTTGCCTCTCCTTTGCACTATCTTCTCTGTTAGTGTCTGTATTTGACGCTATTGTGGGCAAAAATGGTGCATTTCCATTTTGCGACCTGTTTACTTGTCGTAAAACGGGCTAGAGTCATTTTTTCCGGAATTAACTTAATTTTGCGTTACGACAAGGCTGGTTAATGTCGAGAAAAATAACTCTAAACTATTTTTAGTGCCACCCAGCGTCATAGTTAAATATGATGCCGGGGTGGCATTAAATAATGGCACTAGTCAGACCTAAACTTTTTGATGCAAAACTGCATTAGCGCAGTCTTGCGTCAAAAAGTATAAATCAGGGCCTTAATACATTTAGATGAGGCCAGGAGAAGCCTAGGTCACAAGAACTTCATCAACCAACCATTCTAAGCCAGCGACACAAAACATGTTTCTTTAGTTCTAATACTGCATTATATTCGCTGATGCAAGCCCCATAAAGTGATCAGAAGCACTTAACAGCAAGGTAACACAGTTAACACACATCAATGAGCAAATGAGAGGAACACATTGATAACCACATCAGAATTGGCATCTGTGGTGGATCAATCAGTTGTTCTCAAACAAAATAGGTTCATCAAAAAAAGTTCAATTGTTAGGAAAACAAGGGGCAAGAGGATGCAATGATGTCCCCACTTGCTACAATTCTGCTGTGCTGCACCGTCTATTACCAGCGCCAGGCACTGGCTTTCAGACCCAAGTGCTTTTTGCACAAAGAAGTGCAGCATCTGGTGTGAAATGTATGCAGAGTCCAAATGCAGGTGTGTTAACAAGCAGCATTGTTCTGTTACTGCGGCTGACAGTCAACAGAATCAGGGTTTCTACAGTGGTTCTCTGAGGTTCTCGCCTCAACTTTCCACTTTCCATCTCTTCTATCCATTGTCTTCACTGTATTTCTCATTCCTCCGTCCTTCTTCCATGACCTCAATGTCAGTGTAGGCAGGTAAACAGTGGTAACAACAAGAGATGCAGATTGCCCCACCACCAGCCCGTGCACACCACATAGTGGTGCATGGTGGAGCACTAGTAGGAAGGTGATGGTAGCTTCTGCTGCTCTCCAGGTGCCAGTGGAGAGCTTCTGAAGACAGGAGGCAGAGGAGGAGGTTCAGGAGAAGGGACAATGGCGAGGGAAGACAGGCAAGGGAAACGGAGACTAGAGAGGCAAGGAAATTGAGAAGGTGCACAGAGGGAGGTGGAGCACTAAGGCAGAAGGGGTACAAAGAGATAGATGGAAGAAAGAAAGAGATGTTACATATAGAGGCCCCCAGGTACACAAATACAAATGTGGGGCACCGAACGATCAAAGGGGAATCAAGGGATGAGGGGTGCAAAGACTGAGAAAAGGCACAGCAAGACAGAAGAGGAAGAACCAGATACGAGGAAGGAAGCAAGGAAGGAACGAAGGAAGGAGGGGCAAGAAGGAGAAAAATAACAGAAAGAGGACAGAGACTTCCTCAGTTTCGATGTGAAAGGCATTTAAAATAATGGCTCCTCTAAGAGATCCCCAGGGCACCCACGGATCATCCACCTATCTCTAGAATGGATCTAAGACTACCTCGCCTTTGCCAATCAGGCTTATCACCCATCTGACGAGTTTCTCCTTTTATTACTTCTTCGTAAAATGGTTCATCTTTCTTCGAACAACTACATGCACATTGTATCTATTCTTCGCACCGTGCATGCATTTAATAATGTACAATGACTTCATTCCACAGTTCAAAAATGTAATTCTCTTCTTATAGCCATTAATCTATTCCACAATGTCTTCATCTTTTTTAGGTTTGTTGATTTATTCACACTTTAATTAACAGTTACGTGCTGTAGACTTTTAATTGCATAGTTTTTAATATCTGGAATCTCTTTCGTATTAAATATTCCTTGTTAACTTTTAATATATTTTTGCCCGTCAATGCAATATTTCAGAAATCTATTTTTTCCTCGTGTCTGTATAACTGCTTTTTAGAAACATAATTTTTAATGTGTGCCTTAATCATACAGTTGTATTCTTATTTTGTTTGCAAACTTGAGAACTGGTTTATGGCAGCACAGCTGGAAATTTCTGTATTTCAATGGAAAGAAAGAATGAATGAGGAAAGAAAGAAAAAAAGAAGGAAGGAAAGAATGAAGGAAGTTAGGAAGGGAGGAACTGGAAAAGGAGGAGGAAGGAGGACCAAATGGCAAATAAAATAAAATAATGAAAAAAACAGAAAAAAAGAAAAACATAGTGAAACGCGAAGAAAGGGAAATTTATGGGCTAAGGGAAAGAAATAATGTTGGAAAAGAAAGAAAAATAGGGGCGCAAGAAGGAAAAAAGAAGGAAAGAAAAAACAATGAAACAAACAGAGAAAGTAACAGTATAGAGAGAAAGATTGTGAAAGGAAGGAAAACTGGACACTATCAGGCAATATAAGGTTACTATGCCCAATAAATACCACCACAAAATACACAGAGATATCGGAGGCAGGAGGAAAACCCAGACGTCCAGTATTTCAAAGCCTGCGAAATGAATATTTTGATTTACACCAAGGTCGCATCTGCAATGTGTGTGGAGCAAACCTGATGTTGGCAGAAACCTGGCACCACCACCGGTAGAAAGCGATGCTAACTCACTTGGCGTCTTCTTTAATACTACACCTAGGGCCAGATGTAGTAACCGTTTTGCAAGGCGCAAACTGCAAAAATTGAGATTCACAGAAGGTGTCTGAGTCACCATTCTGCAGACGATTTTGCGAATCGGAAATTGCTAGTCACACCGACTCGCAATTTCCGATTCGTAAAATCGATTTTTGCTACATCTGGCCCCAAGTTCCATGCACACCATTCTAAACACACATCACAATGGGGCATAATTGCCAATAACTCAGGACCCTGTTCTTGGAAAGGCTTGCGCTCGTTAATGAAGTGGGGCTCAATGATTCAGTCAGGTACAAGGGCAGGAATAATGGAAAAGTCCAGGCCCATCAGGAGCTAATGATAAAGCTGTCAAGATTCTCTGAGAAACAGACACTTCAGCCCACAATAGAACTTCAAGAAGCAGGGTGATGGTGAAGCCCTTATGAAAATAACATGCTCTGTTTTGAAGTGATTACCAAAGGACATTAGAAATCATCATCACATTTAGTCATTAAGAAAGGGATTAGAAACAATTGGCAGTAGCCCTTAGACACGTTCGTATTGTGCTTTTGCCTCTTATAAATAACAGTGATCGATTGAAGTACCATCAGGGTTTACAAAGGCTGGTAGCAGACACAAGAGATCTAAGGTTCCTTCAATCAAATGACATAGACAGTACACTGCCCTTAGCTCCACCGTGCCATGGCATCATTGGACAAACTTCTAAATGACTTCTAACTAGCTGCCTGAAGATCTGCCTAAAGAGCATAGAAGACGCCGTGCCTGACTGCATCGAGAGGGAAGGAGTGTGCCTGCCCCTGCGGGTGGAATGACTTTCGAAGACAAGAGACCCACTATGGTCCTGGCCTGTGGAGCACCCAAAATAACCAGAGGAAGCAGAAGAACAGAGATGGTGAGTCAGGAGTGAACCGGGCTGTAAAGCTATCCCTTGAACAACTACAGCAACCTAGAAACACCTCGACTTGGAGGGGTGATAGAACAAACAAAAATCAGAAAGGAAAGGAATCGAAAAAAACACAAACGTTAGCCCGGAAGCCCATAGCGTTACAGATAAATAATAACAGTTTCAAAGTATACACAGCCACAGCATGTTAAGCCCTCATCCAGCCCCTGACCGAAAAAACACAATAATAATACAGAAAAGAGGAAAGAGCGAAAAAGAGAAAAACGAAAAAAGGAAAAAAGAAATGGGGACAGAGAAGTGAAAAGAAAAAAGAGGGGGAGGGTTCCCAAAGTATAACTAGTAAATACATGCCATCTTCATTGCCATCCCCCAAATGTATTCCTGGGGCATCACTCCTTACATCCAGTTGGTAACTGCAGCCCAAGTTCTACTGCCCACCGCTGTTTCTGGAGCCCTTTACATTTATAGAGATTAATTTCCATATTATTCACTGCTTGTAATCTCGGTCTCCACATTGCAAAGGTTGGGGGGAATGGGGTCTTTCCATTCTGACTCAATAAAGAGACGGGCAACTGCCACAGCAATAAATAATAATTGTGCCTCCCTTCTTACAGCCTCACTATCTTCTGATGTATCGACCACACCCAACATCATCATTGCCGGAGAGAGTCAAACCTGCCGTCCGATAATCAAAGCCAGAACCCTCCCCACATCCTGCCTTAATGATTCCAATTCGGGGCATGAAAAAAAACACGTGAAAGAAGTCAGCCCGTTCAAATCCACTCCTATTGCATTTACTGCTCATGCCTCCGCATCTCTCACCCCACTTAGCCACCCTGGAAGGCGTAATATAAAGATTGAAAATTGTCCTGTAGTGTTGACTTTGTAGGTCTGCCATTATTAACACCTGATTATCCAAGACCAAAGCCTCCTGGAGAAGAGGTGCCTCTGAACCCAGCTTGGCAGCCCACCTAGAATTCTCAATTTTCAGGTCATTTTGCTGACTCTGTCAGCAGTTAATACATTACCCCAATTCTATCCCCTCGACTCACTGCCTCAATCAAGGGAATCCTTGACACTGAATTTAGATATACTTTCTTTTAAAAAGAAAATCTCTTAACTGAAAAAATGTAAGGAAATCACCCTTGGCCAATTTAAACTCCGCCTGTAATACTGTAAAAGTGTGAAGCTGACCATTACAGCATAATTGCCCCAGAACTGTGAGTCCTTTTTGCACCCATCTATTCATAGTTACATCATGAAAAACAGTTTGCAAACTTGACGACGCCGACAAGGGTGTATATAAATTGAACTTCGGGATACCTAATCACCACTTACTCTGGCTCCAAACTCTGTAAGCTGCCCTTACAGTCTTAAACCTAGTCTTCTTATAGTAGCTAGGTTCAAAATTTTAACAAGACATACTCTAGCTGCAGCTTCTAACATCACACTTAAATAGATAGAGATTCTGCTACAGCTAGCCCATCTGTGATCAAAACTCCCATATGTTGTAGCATACATTCCCAGTATTAAAAAGTAAAGTTTGGCACCGACCTTACACCTTGTAATAGTGGCAAGGTCATATATGTTTCGAAAAAAAGGGGGGTAAGAGGAGGATTGGTCGGTCCAGTGTACGTCCTCCCAATCCAGTACTAATATGATATGGTACACTGTTCCGAAATCGAAAGGAGAGGAAAAAGAGAAAGAGTCCTGTTAATCAGGAGCAATGGTCCTCACACACCATATCTGGTGTCATGCTTCATCATCGGACAGCTCCTCGTCAGACCGGCGCTGCAATGTCTGACGGGCACCCCCCTAGGGGGGGCTCTTTGCCGGAGATCTTTTTGAATATACTCGATGATGCCACGGAGCCAAAATATGGGTCCGAGAGAGGAGAAAATGTACAAAAAAAGGAATAATAAAATTGGCTCAGATCCCTCACCTAATAGTTTATTATTTGCTGTTGGGAAATGGTCAAGATTAAAAAGAAATCAAGGGAGTGAAACTAGAGACAATGCTTGAACACTCACACTAGATCAATCAAAGTAATTGAGGAGGACGGAAAAGGTCCGACACTCCTTAATATGCGGTCGACATGTTTCACGTCGTTGCTGGTCCAACAGGATCCCGTGACGCTTCTTCAGGACCTAATTTAATTATAGATTTTCTCCACAAGAAAAAAACAAAACAGAATACTTATACTTCTGTTGACTAACGTTCACAGTCAACGTTCACCATGTTCGGGAACGCGACCCCCGGGTAGGTGCTGCAGACGAAACCGGCAACCGCGCAAATTTACTGTGTACCGGGTGATGGGCCAGCGATATCCCATGAAGCCTATTCTCTAAATTGAGATGGGCGACTGATAGGAAAGGAAACCCAGTCTGCTTTAGTCCTGTTAAGTGACTGATGACGTCTTGACTGTGAACGTTAGTCAACAGAAGTATAAGTATTCTGTTTTGGTTTTTTCTTGTGGAGAAAATCTATAATTAAATTAGGTCCTGAAGAAGCGTCACGGGATCCTGTTGGACCAGCAACGACGCGAAACATGTCGACCGCATATTAAGGAGTGTCGGACCTTTTCCGTCCTCCTCAATTACTTTGATTGATCTAGTGTGAGTGTTCAAGCATTGTCTCTAGTTTCACTCCCTTGATTTCTTTTTAATCTTGACCATTTCCCAACAGCAAATAATAAACTATTAGGTGAGGGATCTGAGCCAATTTTATTATTCCTTTTTTTGTACATTTTCTCCTCTCTCGGACCCATATTTTGGCTCCGTGGCATCATCGAGTATATTCAAAAAGATCTCCGGCAAAGAGCCCCCCCTAGGGGGGTGCCCGTCAGACATTGCAGCGCCGGTCTGACGAGGAGCTGTCCGATGATGAAGCATGACACCAGATATGGTGTGTGAGGACCATTGCTCCTGATTAACAGGACTCTTTCTCTTTTTCCTCTCCTTTCGATTTCGGAACAGTGTACCAAGGTCATATATGTGGCTGCCCTCCCAGGACTCCTATTCCCCCATAAAAAAACTAAGACAGGCACTCTCCAATTTAGCCAACCAATATTTACTGATATCGAGGGGAACAGTCCTAAAAATATATAGCACCTTTGGGAGAATGGTCATTTTTAATACATTACATCTCCTAAGTAGCGAGAGCTGCAAATGATCAATTCTCCCAAGATCTTGTTTAATATTGTATAATAAGAGTGCCAAATTCAACTCAACCAGGTCATCAAGCACTGAGGTAACTCTAGCCTAAGTTTACAGCATCTCTCAGAGCATCTTGGCCCCTAAATCCAGTCCGTTCCGGGCATAGCACCTTGGTTTTATCCTCATTTAGTTTATACCCGGAGCATACCCCCATTGCCTAGCTTGAGCTTCGATTTCGGGTAGCACCACAAAGGGATCTGTAGTAACCACTGCAATATCATCTGCATACGCATTAACTTTATATTCAGCTTGATTAATGATAGCTGGTTTGATACCTGGGTTACTCTCAAGTTTTGTATGAAGGGGGTCTACACAAAGAGCAAATAACAAAGGTGAACAGGGGCAGCCCTACCGGAAGCCTCTAGTGATCCATAGATAATCGGACTCAAAATGCATTATTCATACTATAGCCTTTGGGGCCTCATAAAGAGCCTTAATGGCCTTATTAAAGGTTTTACCAAACCCCTTCCACTCTACTACTGTCCACAGGAATGCCAGCAACACCTGGTTAAAGGCATTTTTAGCACCAATTAAAATTAACCCCAATGGAGCCATTGATGCTTCGGCCACGTCGAACAAGGAGATCACCTTTTTTATGTGAGCCCTGTGTCCCGCCCAGGGATAAAGCAGTCTTGCTGGAGTGATAATAATGGCAAAATAACCCTGGCTAGCCGATTCGCCAATACCTTGGCATAAATTTTCCCATGGGCATTTATAACAGAAATTGGCCTGTAAGAAGCAAGGAGGAGGGGTGGTTTACCTTTTTCCTTAAACACGATTATATTAGTTAGTTCCCACGATGGTGAAATTAATTCCACCTGGGACTGCACGAAAGTCAGAAGCATATGTTGTCGAAGTTCTCCAAAAAAAGATTTTAAATTGTTCCAACTGAAGCTTGTCAGGTCCTGTGGCTTTCCCAATGACTAGTGAATTAATCACCTGAGAGATCTCTTCAATTGTTATTGGGGTATCGAACATCTCCGGATCTTCACCTAATCTGGCCGTATTGACACCCCTCAAAAAATCCTCAAATTGGCCAAATGGGTTTTTGAATTCTTCTGTATATGAAGCTTGATAGAAGTCCTGAAGGACACTAACAATATTAATGCGGGATTCAAAGATCAGCCCCTTCTGGTCAGAAATAGCCACTATCCCATTCTCTACTCCTTTCTGCTGTTTTGCTAACAATATCCTGGTGGTATCACCATAGTCATAACATTCTAATCTAGATTGATGACACACTACCCTGCTAAAATATTGAATAATCTTTGATTTTAAAATAGATATTTCCTACTGAATCTCTTGACGATCCAGCCCCTTAGTCAGTTTACACATCAATATCCACTCTGCTAGAGACAGATCCATGTATAACCAAGATATTGCAGCCTGCCTTGACTTCTGCTGGTATAAGGTAAAACTGAGGTTTTCCCCCTCTCATTCCTGCCTCTAAGGCATCCCACACAAAGCCCACCGAGGCAGTCCCTCTGTCATTATCGAAACATCGATTCATCCAATCATGCATATGATCCACATAAGCCACATCTAACAGCAACTTCCTGTATAATTGCCAAGACTCCTGAGACCTACGGATACTCGTTACTGGGAATTTCAGGATCAGACAGCATGATCTGAAAGCACCCTAGGAGATATTTCTATCTTGACCCGTCTAGCTAAAGTAGTAGAGACAAAAAATTATCTAGCTGGACTAGTTTACCATGTGGGGCAGAATAAAACATAAACCAGGGTCCAGGGCCTTGCACATCGATAAGACTGTGATCCTGCACCAGACACTGCAAGGAGCTATATACCAGCGGCTTCCACCCTGCATGTACTTGACTCAAAGCTTAATCACTTTTAACAGGCAGGTGAATATTCAAGTCTCCATATAGAGTGAGAGGGAGTGGCTATAAAGTCAGCTCCGCATTGAGCAAGTCCAAAACATCAGCCATTACAGCCATCTGCTGAGCAAACCGTAAATCTTGCCTCCCCACACTACATTCTGCAATAGCCCATTGACACAGCTTATCTGCAGCCACATGCCCAGATGAACAGACAGATTTGTTGGCCAGAATCTCCATCCCTGTGACGTAAAGCTTTGCTGTTTGCAGACCAACAACGAAAAGCCTAAATCGTTAAAAAAAAACACTTAATCCAGGGGACATACGTCTCTCGGATACACACTCTACCCGGCCCCATTACCCTCAATCCTGAGGCAGCCATTCTTCTCTTAGTCTTATCATTGAGCCCACAGATATTAAGGGTACATACACACAGCTTATGCCTGCCATTTTGCCACGTACAGAAGATAGTTTCTTTGGCAACCACCAGCAGGCCTTCCATTACCCTCAGTGAATCACCCCACACAAGAAATGGCATCTCAACTCAGAAGACTACAAGATCAATGTGAATAAGAAAAGCAGAAGAAGATATACCAGATAGCTCTGCCCCTGCCGGTCAAGAGATCTATGTGTTTCTGCCCCCCATTCCACCTCAGCCCAACTCCTACTTGCTTTCTGATCAGCTGTTTACATCTGCTGTAGCTCATACTACTGGACCACATTCCTTTTACCCATATCTCCCTAACCCCTCCACTCCTCCAACTCCCTCACCCTCATCCTAAATCATGTCCCCACTATACCATTCACCCCACCAGCTGCTAGGAGCAATTGAACCCCCACCCCCAGGTTTGCTGATGTTAAACTCCCTCCCTCCATCCTAAGCCCAACAAACACAAACCACAATAAACCATATTGCTCCCTGAACACCCCTGTATAGACAACCAAGATCCATCAAACTGCTCCCATCCCTACACCATCACGCTAATCACAAAGTAATGCATCTGAACAAAACACCTTTTGTTCCATTCCAGCAAATTCCTCTCTTTCTTCAAAACATAATTGATCTGACCCCCCTTACCCATCTACCCATCAGCTAACTTGATGCCAAAGGGATAGAAGTCTACACAAACCATCCCTTAAAATACATATCATCCATTAAGGCCACAGGATCCCGGGCTGATTGATACCATCAAGAGCCCTCCTACCCCTCAGCATCTAAAGCAAGCTAAAAAAACAGTCACTGAACACTTAACATCACCTTAAAGAATCAACAAGTTGTACTGGAGATTTACCATTCATTCACAAGCTATTGTTGGGACCCATATGGTTAAGAAATTCTTTTGCCTTCATTTTTGACACAAAAAAATGGGTTCTGTCATGAACAACAACTTAAAGCTTAGCAGGGTTCATTAAATATGCTTGTGCTTCCTCCTCCTGAAATGGTTGAATCATATGTCTAAGGCGCCACCTTCTCTCAATGGTAAAGCAGCAAAAGTCAGGCCTCACAAAGAAGGTACAGCCATCAAATATTTGTTGCCGATCCAAACGAGCAAGATCAAAAATTGCCTGATTGAGCAAAAAATTGCCCGAATAGATTAAAACTTCCCTTGGTTTCCCACTGTCTTGACTAGCTGAAGTATTCTGCTTGAAAGGGAACCTATGGGCTTGCTGGACCTCTGCATCTCAATTCTACTCTGAAAGTTCTGGGAAAGCCCCCTTGAATAGTCCAACAATATACTTCTGGGTGTCCTCTCCTTTCACCCCTTCAGGTATGCCCAACACTTTGAGGTTATTCTATCGTAATCTGTTGTCAAAATCTTCAAGTTTCCATTGGGTGTCTGACATTTGAGCCTCCAGCGACTGTAGTTTTCCTTTGAGCCATCAACTCACTCTCAGTGGTAATAATCCTACTCTCCATCTCCCCCATCCTTTCAGAAAACTCCGAACAGGTTTTGGCCACCTCATGAATGGTGCCTTGAAGTTTTCAATAAGCAGACTGCGTTTTCCAACTATCGGCCCGTGTTCCCTCCTGGTGAGCCTTAATACTTTGATAGATCGCCTCCAGGGAAACTGCATCTGGATGATTTTGAGCCACCAGACCCCCTCCCGGAGTATCTCCCTCCAGCTGAGGCAGTACTGAGTAATCCCACTGTAGTTCACTGTGTTTTGTCACCATCTTTCTCCCTTCCTGCGAAGGAGCACCACTGTTGCCTGCCAAATATCTCTTTATCCTCCTCATACCATTCTGACTGGTCAGAGAGAGAGAAATTCATTGTCATTGTCCATACAAGAGTTAAGATTTGAGCAGGTGGAGGTCTTTACATGAAATGATTTTATACACAGTTCAGGGCCCATGTCCAATAACATATCTTGAGGAGCCGGCCCCTTCTAGTCCCTGTCCAGGATCTGCTGCCAGCCCTCCTAGTATAATGACTGCAGGCTCTCCCTTATGTGCTGCCACTTCTACCCCTATACCCATTGGGGGTAGCAGAATCATCAAACCCTTCAATATGAGCGATGCTTACAATGCCCTGAGGGCGCAGCCTGTCTTTTGCAGAAACAGAAACAGTGGCTGTGGCTGCTGGAGCAGCAGCTACTGTATCCATTGTGTCTCCAGTGGCAGAGCTGGAAACAGTTGCAACATTTGTAACAGCTGAAGCAGGTGTAGCATCTACAGAATCTGCAACAGTTTCAGCCAAGCCTCCCTTGCCCACCGGTGAGCCCTGCTGAGACTCTTCAGCTGACAAACCCATTTGTACTTCCTCTATACCAGGTGGCTGGCTGGTTTTGAAGATTACCACCACTCATCCTGGAGTCCCTGTTGAGCACGAGGGACCTTTTTCTAGGCTCTGTCTCCCTGATTTCTGCCACGTTTGCAAACCAGAATACCCAGATTCCTTCCCAGCCGACAGCGGATTGCCAGCATGTGCTTTGAGGCCTTTCACTACCTCCGCCGCCTTCGGAGCCATTGGCAGTGTACTGCAAGGTACACAGCGGGGTTGACAGCGTTCAGGGCACTTCAGCTTGAGCCCACCCGCCATCCAGCAAACCAGCCGGTCAAGCCTGAGCCCAACCACCTGAATCGCGAGAGCACATTTCCCATCGTTAACTGCACAAACAAGTCACAGTGCACAGACCAATAATATCCTTATCCTCATTCCAATCGGGGGTGGCAGTGGAAACAACAGGAGCCAAATATCCTTAACTTTTAGGCATGGATGGAAAGGGACTGCCTGGCCACCTCACACAGTCGCCATCTTGCTCCGACTCTGGCCGAGTTCGTTGCTCTTCCTCCCATACTACCTCCCTTGAGAAGCATGTTACTGCTGTCGCTTTCTACCCTGAAAGCCAAGTGTACAAAGGGTTGTACTTGGCCCTGTGTGCAGAGTCATTATTTGACTGACCCCAGGACACCAGTGGCAGAGAAACCCAAGCACCACAGTTGTATCCCAGTAGCTCCTGGCTTCCCTGTTGCCCCACCTGTACCCTGAATGGGGGATGACACACTCTATATAAACCAGCATAGCACAGCATAGCCACATACAACACTCTCATTGTCCACTGGAATGAAGGGGATTTGGATCTTGGTGCAAGCTTGGTAGTGGTCAAAACAGTATTTCATGAGGTTGCCATTGGGCGAGAAGCAGGGATTACACTGCCGCATCTCAGCCATTGGATTGTTTACTGCTATACACACTGCCCACCAGCCCACCTGGTGCACAATTGCATCATGTGTTTGGATATAGTGCTTCCTTTGCGCTGCCCTGGTGACACTCATGGCATGAAGTGCTACTGCTGTTTATTTTAGCAGCAACCTTCACTGGAGCTTCTGGAGACTGTGATGCCACATCACTGGCGGTGGGGGAGATAGACTGGTTCATCACTGGTTTCTTCTAAGCACTGGTTTCTTCTATAACAATACACCCCCATTACTTTTCATATGGGATTGTGTGAACTAGTTAGGGATAGTGGGTACCCATGATTTCAGGATAATGGGTTCCAATTCTGAAAATGTGTCCTCCTTTAGAAATCTGGGACTGGGATGGCATTACTGTTGGACCTAAACAGAGTGCCAAGTACAGCCCTTTGAACTTTAGGGCATCAAGGCTAAGCAGCATAAAGTTTAGTCAAGAAGGGGGTGTTGGTTAGCAATTTGGAACTCAACAAGGGACACACTAACATTGACGGCACAAGCCTCATTAATGCATTTACTTTTTAAAAGGAAATATTTGTCATTCACACACAACTAACAATTGAATTATAAACGTCCACAATGAAAACCAGAGATATTTAGCCTCCTGGGAAAGAAGATTTTTTAAAGTCAAGCCCCTTACTATTTTCATGGACTTAACAAGGTAAACACACTGCCTATTGTAGTTGTTAAGGAATTCACAATGTAAAACTCTATCCTGTTTCATTCGCCAGAGACTTTCAAATATGAAACCCCTTCCTTTTGTATTTTAGAGAGAGTTCAAAATGTAAAACCTCTTCCAACTCCATTTATCATGGGATATCACCATGCAAAGACCCTTACTATGTTTGGCACTTGGTTTGCTTGAACAAATTCTTTACCATTTAAGAGCAATGGAAATTCTAACATGATTGTTGACCAATCAAATGTCATAAAGAAGAAGATAATCAACAGGGAAAAGCCAAGCCCCCATCTCTTTATTGCTTTTTTTAATTATTTTAAGTTTTTTGTTACTTTAATCTTTTTCTTTTTTCAGTGAACTTTTAGGTATCAGTTTTACTTAAATTAAGGTCTGGTAACCTAACCTAACTATAATGTCACTTTAACCTTTGTTTTTTCCCAGTTAATTTCTGGTGTTTTTATCATATTCTAAATTAGATCAACAGCCACCCTTTGACCTGCAGTTTACCTATGCATCACACAGTCTTCCACCAAGAGCAGCTGGGGCTGGCCACAGTACCTGGCCTTCGGTTTGGGCCTGCACACAAACCCAGACGTGCACCCAACTTCCTTGTGTGCCCCACTGCCTCACATACACACTCCAGCTGTGCATAGCCTTTGGCCAGGCCCTGTACCCAACCCCACTGTGCACAGCCTTTGGCTGTATATTGGCTACAGAATCTCTCGACCCCCACACACGAATGCCTGTGGGTCTTGATCAAGGTATCCCTAACCTGCCCCCTTATGCCCTTTTTAAAAACATTTTCATAACATGGGGATCAAGTCCCTGAGTCCTGTAATGGCCACTCTTACATTTACTTTAGCTGTGGGGCTGGCCAATCATTTCACTAGGAACCCATGTGCCACCCTCAGTATTCTAGTACCTCATGATGAGATCAAGTCGTCCCTCAGCCATGAGCCAATGCGACTCACGTATTTTTAACATTTTTAGTGTCATGGGAGTCCTACTGAACATGACAGTCCACATATCACTAGACCTTTCAAAGGATTAACCCTTCATGACCACTGTGAGCAACTCTTTAAATGCAGATTTCTCAAAAACTACTGAATGAATTTACACCAAATAACAAAAAGCATACTTCCTGGACACAACTGTAACATTCTGCCGATTTTTTTCCGATCCTGTTTAGCCATTATTTCTGTATCAAAGAGCAAAGTTACTGTGGGATTAAACCAGGAAAACCAAAGTTTTGTATCCACTTTTTTCTTGGCCCTACCCAATAGCGGTCACCACTGGTTAGTTATACTTAAAACCTGGTTACCATAGAAAATAGATTTTTTTGTTTGCTAATAACTTTGGGCTGTGTGATGAATCTTCACAAAACCTTTAAAAAAAGATAATTCACTCAGCCCCGTCCTTTAAAGTTTTGGGGTAATCCATCAAGCCAGGGCTGAGAAAAAAGGTAGCCCTATAAGTTAATTTTCCCAGGCAATTTCCTTAGGGATTTTTGACCATCCCTATAGACATTAAGGGCCTCATTACGACTTTGGCGGCATGACGGCAAAGACCGCCACAGTGGCGACCGCCATGTTGGTAGTCATTTGACCGCGTATTAAGAGTTACACTGTGAAGTCTGCCAAAAAACAGTCACATTTCTGAAACTGTGAGGACACTGGAGGATGGAAAAGAGGTGGTCTGAGCACCAGCACCGGCAGGCCGAGAAAAATCCTCCCATCATGTTACGATCCACAAATCACAACAGCGGTTCTTCCACAGCTGAAAACCACTGGCGGTGCGAACCAAGGTGGTCTGAACTCACATCACACTGAACACAACAATACATTGGATAGTCTGAATATCCAACACCTGACACACATCCACACACTCAACACACCTACACACTCTACTCTATCACATAATCCTACACAACCCACCCCGCAATCCTTTGCAACCAGAACGCCACACACAGCCACAGAGGAGGAATTACCATCTCAGATTTTGAATAAAAATACTTTGGCACCTATATACATTTCACCATGCATACGTCCCACACCTGCACAGCATACACAACACACAAGTTACTGTCACACAAAATACACAACAACCGTCACCCACTCAGATCACAGCACCTACACCTCATCTACTTCACCGTCTTTACCACCACTACCATGTCCCGACAAAAACACCCCCATTTCACAGATAACGAGTTGAGGGTGATGGTGGATGAAAGAGGGTAGAGTCACACCTTTTCGGAGGTCCAACAAATAGCCAGGAAAATGAAGTTGTGGCAAAGAATAGTTGACAGGGTCAATTCTGTAGACAGCTATCTCCGCACAAGGGACGGCATCAGGAAGAGGTGGAACGACCTCAGAGGGAAGGTACGTTTCATGGCATCCAGGCATCAGCTGGTGGCACTCAAGACTGGCGGTGGGCCCCTATCTCCTCCTCCACAGTTTACATCATGGGTGGAGAAGGTCTTGGACATCCTGCATCCTGACGGCATGCCAGCAATCCCTGGGGAAGTGGAGTCTGGTAAGTTCCCACAACATTCATGTCATCAAAACGTTTTGTCTTGCATGCTCCCTCAACACCCTTTCTCACCTCTATTACCAAACCAACCACCACCCATCTGTGTTCAATGCACAAATACAACTTCCTGGCATGCCACATCTACTAAACTCACCTGGCTCAACAGTCCTTGGAAATGGCATGAGAAGTATTGGGAAGTGACAGCACTACAACTCCCAGAAGGCACTATTCCACCATAAAGAAAACAAATACAGTGCACTAATTTTGAGATGCCTTGCATGTGAAACTAACAAGTAATGTAACCCATCATGTTCCACTATTAAGCAGTTTATGCCAATGACAGAAATCCAATGGCCCATTTCCACTACCATGAATAGCAAAACACAGCTACAGCTGAGTGCCCTATCAAACTGCCTTCGAGAAAGTTTCCTAAGTTTGACATTGACTCGTCTGGGGTGGAGAACTAGATGCCAAACTGGGTACACTTGCAGTATATCCAGATGGAGGCCAATGTCACCTGCTATCTCCTATATTGTGTGCCAATTCTGTAACCTTTCTGCATTGTTCACTTTTCATTTGGATATATGATGATATACACTTTACTAGCCAACTGTAATCACTCATGTCATTAGTCAGATAACATAAGAGGGTATCAGCAGTCAACGAACTACCAACATAGTCAAACAGCTTTGAGCATGGTGTATGGATTTGAAAAATCAGAGTCTCAAATTGTTCTAACTAAGATTTGGTAGCAGCTGTCATTGTCATTTCAGGGGAGCATGTAAAGGCAGTGTGTGCATCTCATACAACA
Source organism: Pleurodeles waltl (assembly GCF_031143425.1). Classification (NCBI taxonomy): domain Eukaryota; kingdom Metazoa; phylum Chordata; class Amphibia; order Caudata; family Salamandridae; genus Pleurodeles; species Pleurodeles waltl. Next base: position 785,220,720 of record NC_090445.1, read on the forward strand.
TCACTACTACTCAAACCTAAACATAACTTGTTGTATCACTTACAGCAACTGTATGTTCCACGTCTCCCACAGGTAACCTTGCCAGTGTCAGCATGTAGAGGATACCAGACACTGCCACAACACCTCTGGATGAAGGCCCCAGTGAGGACAACACCACTGCATGTTTGGACAATGACGACAAAGCTGGCCCATCAGGGATACCTGGTCAGTCAACAGCTGTCAGCCCCACCCTGCCCACATTGACTCCTCCCAGTCCTGTAGCTTCAACCTTTGAGGCAACCATTTGCCCCCAAACTTGTGTCCCAAGGCCTGTTACTTCTATTGTGTGCCCCCACCCCAGTGGAGGTACCTGAGTCTCCTCTTGTCACTCCTGACAACGATGGACCTTCCACCACAAGGAGTGGGCACACTGTGCCAGGGGCACAGGCACATGGGGAAAGGGTGCGTGGAAGGCATGCTGTGGACCAGAGGATGGGGACTCAAAAGGACAATACTGACAAGGAAAACCATCTCCCAAGTCTTGGGTGCCTACCAAAATTCCCAAGGCATGATGGGCCAGGTACTCACCATGATGGTGGAACACCAACAGCTACAGAGGGACAACCACTAGGAAGCCATGCAGCAGGGGGAGGCACAAAATGCCACCCTGACTTCCATTGCTGGGGTGCTGAGGGACATCAACACCACCCTGAGTATGTCTACCATTCAACATCAGGCCTCTTCCACTAGTAATGAGTCATCAGCCCCTTCAACATCTGTGGCTGCTAGTGGAATGGAGGCCCTGCCAGGGGAAGGACATGCCTCAGACACCCCATCCTCTGTAGAAGAGGAACCCCCACAAACGTGGATGTCCACTCAGACATCCAGGAGGAGCAGATGCCAAGACCAAACCCACTGCCAAGAGGTGAACCTCTTCTCATTGTTCCCCTATGTGTGCCAGGGATACACCCTGTTGACTGTTCTGATACCCAACTCAATTTTCTTATGGTGCAAGGACATTGGACTTGTGTTTCCAAATGGTGTAGCAGCTACCCTGATGATGTCATCCGCCATGACTCAACCATTCACTGTTTACTTTCTGTTATTTCAGTTTCAATTCACACATATTGTTTTGCACTCCCCAATTAATGCAACTCGAACACAGGTACTGTGTAAGTGTCATGTATCAACTATGTACAACTGTCATGAATAACCCCTCTTGTCCCAATATCTCCCTCTGTATTGTACAACCTTTGTTATGGACATCACACATGTACTCTATAACCAGGAAACTCATTACATTAGGATTGTACCAGGCACCTAACCCAAATCAGCTGTATTGTACATCTCCACACATTTATTAGTAGAATGGCAATCAGTAGATAGAGTAGTACTGCTGGTGACGTCAGAATTTCAGCTTCAGTGTCATACACTAATAACCCACAGGATACACAAGACTTGGAGATGCCAGTCTTTCTACAAGCCAGGAGGCAAACAGATTGGTCTTTTGTTAAACCATGTAAACCCTAATTACATACCCATAGCTTAGCTTCCTAATAATCATATCCCATGATAGTGACAGAGATCAGTACTGATGTCCCCAGCCCTGGAACCTTTCACTTACCATGGTCAGGTACCTGTAGGCTTAACACTCACCTATGTCAGTCCTCAGAGACATGTGAATTGGTGTGCAAAGTATTAACACACTGACAGCTATGTATAAGGTAGATGACATGCAACAGAAACCATTATGGTGGTGAGGGCTCTGGTACACCTATTTTCACGTGCCAGACACATAGGGACACACGCATGGCACCATTTGAGCCACTACCGAACAGGTAATCTTGTAGGAAAAACATCTCAGTGTTCTGACAGTCAGGCCATATAAGTGACACTCCACATACTCATGCTAATCAGTAACTGGTTTCATACACGTCCACTTCTCATATATGCCAGCAAATCTCATTTGCCTTTGACACCGTTTGTGATTTGCCATTGATGATGAGCTAAACAGTAACTCAGCAAATCTATGAATGTCAAATATAAGGGGTAGGACATATTTGTAAATGTACTTGTATTCTGAGTAGTCCTTCTTTGAATCATGGAACAAGAACAACCTGTAATCACAACACATGAGGAAGGCCTGAGCCTTAAGCAATGATAACACTCAGAATAATAACCGAGTAACAATTATACTTTTCACTCAATGAATGTCAGAGCTCGGCATAGAAATTTCACAAGGACTTAATTATGTATCTCACAGATCGCACTTCCTAAAGAAATCAAACTATGATGTGCTTTTCTCTTTTTTTAACCAAAACACCCTTTTTTTCCTTTGTGCCTGTAGCGCTTTTCTCTTTGCGCCTGAAGTGTTTTTCTCTTTGTGCTTGAAGCGCTTTTCTCTTTGTGCCTGAAGTGCTTTTCTCTTTGTGCCTGAAGCGCTTATCTCATCGTGCCTGAAGTGCTTTTCTCTTCGTGCCTGAAGCCCTTCTCTACTTGGAAATAGAAACGCCCCTCCGATTGACCTTACCGCTACGAGTACGACCTAATCATTATTGAATCCCAATGGAAAACAAGAAACTCTGCCTTGCTGCAACTCAGCTCTTTTCCTGGAAAAGAAACTCCACGAGGTCAGGCTGAAACCAAAGTCTCCAAAATAGTGAGGACTGTGCTTGGGTGTGGCTGGGCTTCATAGGCCTGCTACACCCGAAGATGGCCGCTGCCTCTAAAATCTTGGGAGTTGTAGTCCCTTCATGGAGTGCCACTGATAGGTACATCGTGTCCACCAATGCCTCGACCCTGCAGCTACATGAGCTTTACCACAGGGCAGGCGACGCAGATGACTATTCGTGGAGCAAGAGGGGATGAATAGCGGCACGCGTGAAGCGCTGCAAATGCGCAAAGTGGAGGTCAGGCCGGGTCCCGGACCCCGCACAGCCTTATTCCTGACAACATTGCATACCTTTAGTAAGTTGAAGTACTGATTGATGAGATTTGCCCTGATTTATCCAGCTTCATCTTCATCAGGCTCATTCTCACTTGGCAAATCTGCATTTCTACCCACAGGTTCTGCTGGCTCCCCCTCATCTGGTATGAATGGTACATGACATCTCAGGGCAAGGTTGTGGAGCATGCAGCAGGCAACAATAATCTGACATACCTTTTTGGGTGAGTAGAGGAGGGCTCCTCCGGATTTGTCCAGGCTGCAAAATCTTGCCTTCAGGAGCCCAAAAGTCAGCTCCATAACACACCTTGTCCTTTTGTAGGCCTCATTGAAGCAGACTTCCCCTCTCTTGTTTGGGTACCTCACTGGTGTCAATAACCAAGGACGGTTTGGATAGCCAGAGCCACCTGTAAGGAATAGGTATAACAACACAAACATATATCTTTGACATGCACATTTGTGATAGCAGGAGAAAAATGTTACAGACACATGCCAAATGTGACTTACCAACCAGCCAGGCCCTCTCTGTGTAGAGCTGTGTCACCAGCAGTGGGATATTGCTGTTCCACATGATGAAGGAATCTTGGACTGATCCAGGATACTTTGCCCAGACTTGTGAAATGTATTGGTCTGCCAAACACACGACTTGGATGTTGGTGGAGTGGTAGTTTTTCTTGTTCCTATATACCTTTTAATTGGCGCTGGGGAGAACCAGGGCTACATGGGTGCCATTTATGGCTCCAAACACATGTGGATTGTGATGTGTCCCAAAGCATAATACTCTGCCTTCACATAGGCCAAATCCGCACGTTGGGGAAACCTGATGTAGCTGTCCATGTGTTTCAACAATGCAGGTAGTACAGCCTTCAAAACCACACTGTACATGGGCTGAAACATCCCTGCAGTTAGGGCCACTGTATTCTGAATGGACCCAGTGGCCAGGAAGTGTAGCACTGACATGACTTGAACAATGGGAGGTACGCTATTGGGATTGCGAATGGCAGGTATCAGATCTGGCTCCAACTGATGACATAGATCCATGACTGTATGCCTATTCAGGTGATATAATTGTATAATGTGTCTCTACTCCATGGTGTGCAGGTCTACTAGTGGGAGGTACACAGGAGGATGTCTTCCTCTCCTAATGCCGATGTGGGACAGAAACAGATTGTAGGTGAATTTTACAATGTACAAATAATGAATATGTTTATATTCAGCTCACACATATCTCCACATGATGTCAGATGAAACATATGAAATTTGATGAACAGCATATTGCTATGCATTCTATGTCAGTTCCCTTTGATGCAGAATCACTAAACCCTCAGTTGTACTTTAAATGCATATACATGTGACAGACATGTTTGATAATCCCGCCTAGTTTATTTGGGAGACATCTTTGTGGCACCTGTGCTGCATTGACGTCGCTAGTATGGTGGTGCAGATAGAATTTCATTTCCATTAAAAGCCATACCTCTTTTACACAGCTTTTAATACTCACATGCACTTTGAGATTACTAAACATGAAAACAGCACTTGAAACGTGTTTGTACTATAAAGTTTGTTGTAAATGGCACACCTTCCATTACTTCCCCATGCTTATAATTGCCTCAAAATGGCAGCTGCCTGACCTACTGCACTGGACATCAGGAAGTGAGCTAACTCCACTGGTGGATGTCATCATGGCGGTATGCAGTTACAACCACGGTGGATATTGCCATTGAGACACAATGCTGCCTTTGGTGGACTTGGGTCAATCGCGCCGGCTGCCGACAGTGACGGTCATGTACATGGCTGACGTGACCGCCATCTTCTGCAGAATCCTTCACTTGACTCCTGACACTGCTGCCAGCAAGCACTCCACTACCTGTCCTGCTGTGTACTACCTCTGAAAGCTATCATGCCACGACCTGCAGGTGATAGGGCCTCAACCTTCACTGCAGAAGAGGTGGACAAGCTTGTGGATAAGGTCCCACCCCTGTATGGACAGTTATATTGTGCACTAGAGGAGCAGGTGAGTCAAATGGTATACCAATGTGTGACTGGTGGTGTACATGAAATGTGCAGTAGTGAATGTTTGGGCACTCATGTATGGGTTTAAGGGCATGTGTTCATGTGCAAAGGGAGACACACAGTAGTGATACATGTTGGATAGTGTGTGATCTAAGTGCCTCTATTCCCAACATAGATTGCAGAATGTCCAACAATAAACATGTAAGAAATATTAATAGAAACATACCATCTTATGGACAATCATGTGGCCTGGTCTTATGTGTCTAGTCAATACATGGTACTGATCATGAATGTTGTATGGGTGACTCGACTTCACACATGGACTGGCTGCAGATGGAAAATTGGTAAGGAGTTTGAACTGAGAGGAAGGGAATGTTTGCTCACTTGCTGTGACAGTAGTGTTATAAGAACTTGTGCTGGGATGGTGCATGTGGACATAACTTTCTCCGTTTGTCTGTGTCTTCCATGCAGGTCAACACCCATCAAAAAAAGGAAATCTGGTGTGCCATCGCCAAGCAAGTGCAGATCCTGGGGCCACACCGGCAGAGCACCCACTGTAGAAAGTGGTGAGAGGACCTAGACGCTGGGACCGGAAGAACTCAGAGGCCCAGCTGGAGATGTCCTCCAACGAGGGAGGGGAGCCCGTAGGATCTCCCCTAGTGGCCCGCATTCTGGCAATGGCCTACCCTGAGGCGGATGGGCATTTGAGGGCAGCACAGCAGGCACAAGGGGTTAAGTACTGACTACACACATGTACAACCCTCTGCCAGTTCAGTGTATCATGTGTAAGTATTTGAGCTGTGACAATGTGGTAGGTGCTAATGGCAAAGGATCCCCTAGGAACACCTAGGTGCACAGTTGATTATACTGATATACTGGTGTGGACAATCTATTGTGTAAAGGGACATAAAACTCACCTATGTTATTGTATTAAAGCATATGGTGATGCACATGTGACTTTGTCATATACGTACCCCCATACTGCTCTATATGTACCCTGCTGAGTCATCCTTCCCACCTACTGATCCATACTCCAGATATCCTGTAGATACGTATTCCAGGTCTTTGGTCTCTGTCCATTCCTAGTACACTGGATCTGCCTCTACGTGCAACATAAGGACTGACATGTGAGAAACAGGGCAATTATTCCTGAGTTGTGAACCAGATGTAAAGTTCATGTGAGGGTGTGATCTCGATCTGAACAACACTTACTCAGATGTGTGAGGAGGTGTCCCCATTGTTATGTGTGGACTGTATATTTGTCAGAGTCTCCAGATTCTCGGGGTCTGTGCACGTTCCCAACACGTCCACCACTGAACAGCTCCAAGACTCTGATAGATAAATCACAGAGACTGAGAGAGTTCAAGAGGGGAAGAGAGGATTAGGAAGGGAACAGCTGGGAAGGAGACCTGTAGTAAGAAAAAGGTTAGAACACACAATATGAAAATTATATCTCCTGAAATCACTACTAGACTATGATTCTAAGCCTAGTCACTCTGAAAACATGAACAATCTAAGAGTTAAGTTTAAAATGACTAAGTTTCAAGGTGGCCGAATACCTGTAAGGGAATCAAGATGAATGAAATGAAAACTTTCTTATTCAAGTACTTTCCTTTACATGAGAATCAGAAAAAACATTCTGACTAAATTTGAAAGCAGTCATATAAATCCTGTTTTGAGAATGTATACTAGGACCATACAATATTGCATCTAGAAACTCTGGCCTTCTGTGTACTCTTAAAATGTTTCAACACAAATTGTGCATATTGCAGATATATATATATATATATATACATATATATATATATATATTCATCAAAAGGAACCCCGACTTATCGAGGCTCACACACGGCGGTCTTGATATGGGATCGGGAATCCCATTAATATTAGTCAATTTTCTCCACCCACTTGGACAAGAAATCAAGACACGGAACAAGGCTACGGCTGAAACGCGTTGGGAGGAAGACCTAATTTTCTTTCAATATAATTTGTAAATTGTCCGTCTTGTGTCTTGATTTCTTGTCAAAGTGGGTGAAGAAAATTGACTAATATATATATATATATATATATATATATATATATTAAACACCATAAAAGGATTGTGCACAATGAATAACACAATATGGATTCAGGAAACAAATCACATAACTTGTCAACTCGAATATTACATAATAAATATCTTAGAATAGTGGCATACAATAAACAACATGAAATAAACTCGAGGAGAGAATCGTGCGTCTTGCCGATTCGAGTGTCACCATGTAAAATACCAAGAAATGGTAGCACGCAATGAATATCAAAGTCAAATCATCATTAATCGAATCGCGCGTCTTGCCGATTCGTAAAACACGATGTAAATGTCAAGAAATAACAGCTCACAATAAATAACAAGATCAAAGTACAATGAAACGAATCTGCTTCTTTTGCCGTTTCTTAAGCCACCATGTAAATGGCAAGAAATGGTAGCGCGCAATGAACAACAAAGTTAAATCCTCATGAAACGAGTTGCGCGTCTTGCCAATTCGTAAAACATCATGTAAATGTCAAGAAATAGTAGCGCGCAATGGACAACAATGTTTAAACACCATAAAACAAATTGCGCGTCTTGCCGATTCTTAAGCCACCATGCCAATGTCAAGAAATGGTAGCACGCAATGAATAACAAAGTCAAACCTTTATGAGTCAAACCTTTATGAAACAAATTGCGCGTCTTGCCTATTTGTAAACTACCATATAAATGTCAAGAAATGGTAGCGCGCAAGTAATCTGTTACTCATTTAAGAATTAACCCAAGAATATGAAAATTCTCAAGAGAGGTGTCGGAACAGTCCAACCACCGTCTTACCGCCTGGAACAATGATCACCAATGAAGGATGAAGGGTAGAAGACTGGAAGATCTAAATAGGCTGCCGGGACAGGAGCTCAGGAAGAAGCTGCTGCTTTGCACTGGGAGTTGGGCTGGCTCTCTTTTATAGAGTCTTGGCCCAACCCAAAACCACGCCCAGGCATGTTGCAGGGAAAGTCTCTGGAAGGCCCTGGAAAAGGGCCACACCCTAACACACCCTGAAAACCTGCAGCAATACATTGCAAAGGAACAGTATTTGTAAGCATATTAAAAATAAGTTTTCAGGATTGAACTCTGCAATGCAAAAGGTTAAACCACAACATATCAGCACAATGCATAAATTACGTTGTTTTGCGAGTGCTGGGTTTTTGCATTTTTGTCGTCAATAGAGCGCGTACTGCTCTGGTGTTGACAATATTGGCTAATGTGATGTATATTTAGAGTGGCCATCCTACATGATGAAAAGCATTGTGGTAATTTTGCATTCCTAGTGCAATACATGTCATAGACATGTGAGTTCGGACCATGTGTACCATGTACATAGTATTGTGAAGGTCAGTGGCTAGCCTGCTATTCCCTTAGCCAATGTATTGTAGGCATGCTACATAGGACAGGACATCTCCTATATATGAGACATATGCACTGTTTCTTGCCACCATCATGTGTACATTGGTAAATCCTGCAATTTTGGGGATTTGTGATCCAAGTTTTGCTATTCAGATACTGTTTGATTATTTTAGTATTGCCAAGCTCACTTTACAGTGACCTAATTGTGTAGCAGGTGTTGTAGTTGACATTTACATGTTGGTGTAATGGTATCTGTTATTAGACAATTTGCTGGACTTTAGCTGTATGCTTCAATCGTGGTTACTTGAGAAGTAATTTAGGTCAGTGTAAACTTTGATCCAAAGTTGTGAGGTTACTCACATCTGAAGTGCTGATACTGATGTAGTATAATATAGTTAATTTGAGGTTGCCACTCATCATGATTACTAGCACTTCATGCACATGACAGGTGTCCATTGTATTGAAGGTGTTGGTATGCTCCCTTGTCTGTGGGTAAACCCCGTGTGCAAAGCAGCTCACTATTGCTGTACGTGTCTTTGTTTACTATGTGAGAATGGCTGAGATGAGTAAGTCCACAAAATTGGTCGAACCTTAGCAAAACACTATTGATACATGTGTTGTAGAAGTGTATAAGGAATCTTTTGTATTCCAAATTTGTATATGCCAAAAGGAGTAGGTGCATATGTGGTCTTTGCCATTGTGAATGTTATGGACACAGTTACATGTTATGGATATGACTGCTAAGCAACATACTGTGTTGTCAATGGAATGTGATGAGCTAACTTTAATAGAACATGACATCTGGTAATGGACTGAGCAAGTGTGGATTTGAAGTGTGTAGGATTCTCAAATGAAACTTCACACTTCCTCCCATGAATGGGTTGTTGTTTCACAGTGATGCTCTGTATTAAGACATCCTTTTTATGTTGACAAATCATCTAATATAGGGATAGTTTGTGTTATAGTTATACTGATACGATGGTGATGTAGTGGTCAGAAAGTTGGCTCATGTAGTGTATGACACTGTTTTCATATAGGGTTGTGGAAAGTATGTAGTTGTGACATGATGTTGGCTCAAAATGGTTCTTACCTGGGAGTGTTTTAACCATTGATGTGATGTTACTGTTGTGTATAGCGTAATGTATCTGTATGAAAGGAATGTGATGACTCTACCTCTCTCTCTGTTTCTCAGCATCGGCAGGCGAAGGAGATGGGGCATATCTGAGTCACAAAGCTGCTGGACACGGGCCCGAAGTCATGATACCACTGACATGAGGGACTCAGTGGCCCAGAGTGCGAGGGGAGTGCCACGGGGGAGACAGGATTCAGTTCTTCATCTTCAGAATCCTCGTCCAGGGGACACTCCCTTGCAATGGCAGACCCATGTGGGACCACTCCAGCACCATTTAAGTCCGCAACCCACCTTACTACCATCACCTTCCCTGTAGCTCCCCACCCATTTGGCCATGCCCGCTCACCCAAGAGGGTAGTGTCTCCTTTGCCGCAGACACCTCTGCCCCTGTCAGCCCTGAGGCTATTGACCTACTGAGGTCAATCTCTATGGGTCAGTCCACCATCGTGAATGCCATCCAGGGACTGGAAATTCAGATCTAACAGAGTAATTCATTCCTGGAGGGCTTTCAAGGTGCACTGGATGGCCTACAGAGATCTTTGTAGGCTCTGGCCTCCACACTGATAGCAGCCACTCACCCTTTGTCTACTGTTCCTCCTCCACCTTCCTCTTCCCAATCCCAAGATCCTCTTCCTCGACCCAGCCAAAGCACACAGACAGACAGGCATGCATCCACCTCAACATCCAAGGGTAGCTCAGACAAACATAAACACCACAGGACACACCACCGGCATGCATACAAGAAACATTCAGATGCACACACAGCGACAGTCACTACCTGCCCTGACACACCGGCCACCCCTAGCATCACTGACAGCATACCTGACACACCTGCAGTCACCACACCAACAATCACAGACCCAGCTACTACACCAATCCTACCCACAGACAGCACCAAAGCATACCCTCAGACAACCACCCAAGTCACCACACCTGCAGACACCACAACCATTGACACACCTACATGTAGCACATCCACCATACCTGCAGTCACCACCCGAACAGTCAGTCACCCACCCACCACGGCATCCCCTAGCATCTCCACCCCCACTCATCCCAAGACACATAAATGCTGTCACTCACCCACCCAACAGACACCCACCATACACACAAACATACCTCGCACAAACATACACCCAAGAGATCCACACTAAACCTCAGACAACCACTCCCTTTCCCTCCACACCCAAACTCTTTTGCTATGACAGTCCATGTGTATGTAAAAAATCTTTCCTTTCTGAGTTTGCTTGCTCTTTTCCCCACTCCTCTCCCACCCTGTGATATCCCTAAACTTTCAGTGTCCCTCACCAAATCCGACCCTTCCACCTCCAAGAACTCCCCTGCCCCCGCCAGTACCCATTCCCCTCCCCCTGCCAAGAAGTCTTCCCCTCCCACAAGAACCCAACCCTCCCCTAAACCTAAACCTCAGCCAAAACCTCCCTCCCAAGCCAGATCACAAAGGTCCCCCTCTGAAACCTAAACCCAACCCCTATCCGTCACTCCCACCCCAATAACCCCTAAGGTGCCTGCCTGCCCCATTGATACCCCCAACTGTGGAGGTTACATGGCAGTCAGGAGTCAAGTTTGGGGAACACATCTGTGCAGTGTGTGCATCAAGTCTGTTATATATTTGGACTGGCCTATGGCCTTTGTGTTGTACATTACTTTATGTTTTAATATATCAGTGCCAACCTGTTGTTGATTTACTGGGTACATCTTTGTCATGCATTTCTTTCCTTAGTATGGAGTAATTCCTGGCTGACATTAGTTGTGTGTCTGTACTTGTGTGTGTGTGTGTGTGGTTGTGTGTGTATGTGTGTGTGTGTGTGTGGTGCTTGTGTTACCTGTGTTGTTTAGCCAGTATGTACGATTCTGTGCAGTGCTTTTGTCAGGCAGAGGTAGGGTGTGTGTTGTGTGATGGACATTTGAGTGTTTGAGACATTTTGTTGTGTTGGTAGTGAGTGGTGTTTGTGTTGACATGTGTTTGTTGGTGTGTTGTGTGACTTTGTGTGCTTTGACTGTGTGCGTGTGCATATTTTGTGCATGGTGTGTTGGATACGATGTTCTGTGTAAGTCAATCAGTGAGTAGTATGGTTCTGAGATTGTCTGTGTTTGTTCTCTGTTGGTGATACATTGTGATTTATGTGTGATGTGTCCCTGGGTAGGTTCTGATGTGAGTTCCTGCCAGGAGATTGGAGATGATGCAGTTGTTTTGTAGTTGTGTGGTGTTGTGTGGTACTATGGGTGGGTGAGCCTGTGCAGTGTTTCCATGATTGTGTTTGTTTGTTCTATGATGGTGGTATGTTGTGATTTATGTGTGGTATGTCCCTGGGTAGTTTCCCATGTTGGTCCATGCCAGGTGATTGGAGATGATGTGGTTGTGTAGTAGATGTGAGGTGTTGTAGTGTTGTTTGGTACTGTGGGTAGGTGGGTCTGTGCAGTGTTTCTGTGCATACATGTGTGTTTGTGATGTGTGTATGTGTTTGTGTGGTTGCCTACGTGTGATTGTTGTGTATGTGTGTATGACTGTATGTGAGTGTGCATGTGAGTCTGCTGTTACGTGTGAATGTCACCCTGGCACCCCAACTCAAATGTATGTTGTTTATGTGTAGAATGATTGGCAATACACAACAGTGACAGGTAAGTGTGTGTATTTATGGTTGCTGTCATCGCTGATTCCGAAGTCTTTGTGGGAGCAGGAGCAGAGGGATGAAGTGTAGTTCTGGTTCCATGGCAACTTCAGACGAGTATGGCTTCCTGAGGGTGAGTGTCTCCTTTTATGCAGTTCGTTTCCGCCTGGGTTTTTGTGGTGGTGCGACCGCGGTGGAAACCTTGGCGGTATGCAGCCTCATAATCTGTCCAGTGGAACATGGTCTCCGCTGGCATGTAGGTGCCTACCATTGTCTGTGGCTGCCAGACCGCAGTGGTGGTGCAGGCGGTGCTTTGGCTGTATTCTATTGTGAATACCGCCATGGTCATAATTTGGCAGTCTTCTCCATCAGCCTGTTGGCGGTATGACCAACATGGTGGTCCTGATACCGCCAAACTCATAATGAGGCCCTAGGGTTAAAAATATTTGTATATCTGGGCGGTTGAGGAAAAATGTTGCAATGGTCATTTCAGGACACAGTGATTCGGTCCATATGTCTTGAAAATTGAAATAAATGCAACATAAAGGGGAGTGGTAGGGATGGCCTGATTCCCTTGAGGTTGTGGGGAGACCTCAGAGGGACACCCCGGGACCATTTTACAAAAAACATTTTTTAGATTTCCCTTATCCCACAGGACTCTCACAAAAGCCAGCGGCATCCTCCTGCCCCTGCGAGAGTCCCACTGGAACACAGGGGCTGTGCTGGCTCCAGAGACAGTCCTGCAGGACTGCAGCAAACTTTTGTTTTAAAAGGGGAGGGTTGCAACTGACTGTGGTGGGTTGGCCACATATGGGCAGTTGCCCTGTGGCTACCCACACTGCACAAAGCATAAGGCTGTGTGGGCAGTGGAGAGTGGCAGCCCACAAGGGGGCCCGGCCCTGTAGCCAACCCAGCGCCCTTGGGTTGGCATAATTTCAGACGATAATAAAATGTCTCTTACCCTAGCGATTCAATGAGGATGTTATAGTTCGGAAAAATATAAATTCTAATGTTAAAGTTATAACTTCTCCATGCACTGCTTACAGCATTTCATATTACAGCTCTTATAACATCACTGATAGCATGTTAAATGATAGCATCCATAACAAGATTCATGACATCACAACTGACATTATAAGAATACTGTGCATGGTAGAGGGGCGAGTTATTGTTAATGTAATGTAGCTAGCAAGTTGACAGCACTGTGTACAGTGTTGCACGAGTTATAATAAATACTGTGTGGGGCGCAATTTATAACTTTCAGTTCTAACTATAAGTTTAGAATTTGTATAGCTTGTGTAGTTTAGGTTGGTTTTGTATACAAATAATAATTAAGTTTTTCCAACAACAACTTACCCTCACCCTTTGTTTTTTTAAAGGTATTTACTTTTTTTAATAAAATGTGTTTGACATCATCTAATGTTTTTATTATGGTGTTAACTGTTTTAACTTTTTTTGGTATTGGTACTATTATACTTTCGGAAAACGAAAGTTTCATTTTGATCATCAGCGCCGTATTCGTCAATGTTTTCATTCAATAACATTCTATCAAAAGTACTGCAATAGCCTTGTAAAATTTTTACATCATATTAAGACCAAAGATTGAATTTCTCTATCAAATATGAATTCAAGGTTTTATGGCGTGTTATGTATTTTAATTGTACATATGTTAGTATTGTTAATGTAGGTTGTGTTGAAGTATGCGGCTATGCAATAGTATTGCGATTCGCTTTTGTAAAACAACATTTAATTGGTTTAGAACTCAGTCAATTGCAGGAAACAGGAAGTGTATACTCTTTATCCCCATTCAATCTAATTTCTTTAAAGGAGAAGGTTGTGCTGTTTGCAAGAGTGAGTATATTCTTCTTCCAAAGCCACTACACAAATTTTGAAGACCTGCAATGGACAAAAATGTGCTGTTGGAAGAGGAGGAACAAGATGTGGAGCGGATGAAGAAACTAAAGGAATTAATTGTGTGGGATTTTTTCTCCTTGCCACCTGGAGGCAAAAAGGTGAACTTAAAACTGGTAACCTGCGTCCTATGCCACCAACTAATTTAATGTGGGAATGTGAAACAGGACTCATTAGGTAGCACAGGAGCGAGAAAACACCTGCAGGCAATTCATTCGATTCCACATGCGGAAGGAAGATGTCAGAAGGAGATAGAAGAGGCCAAAATAGGAAGATCAGCAGTGGCCACTTCTTTGGATATTGCAACACCTTCAACTTCTTCTCCATCATCAGCACCTCCACCACCACCCACGGCATCTGTACTTCCAGTAGCACCTTTTACTTTTTCTGCTCCATTAGCACCTCCACCACCACCTGATACATTTATCCCTGCATCATACCTGCTCCTGGTATTGTGGTGCCAATACATGTGTTGAGGTAGAATAGAAAAATCGTATAGCAGAACTGCAGTACTGTGACATACTGTCTCCTCCGCCATACTGTCATTGTTGCATGAAGCAAGATATGACCATATTTCATGAGCTTGTCATGCCTCCCCAGTGTCTTCCACAAAGACCTTAGTTTTTGTCCTTCGTTGTCCTCTTGATTTCATGTGGACCTTTAAAAAACTAAAAGCTTCCAGAAAAACTCTTAAAAAACTAAAAGAAGTAAAAAAAAAGTTATTTTCCGAGCTAATAAATATCTCAAAAGATAAAGAGCTTCACAGAGAAATTAATGTAGAAATGAAAATGTGCAAGTTTAAATAGTGGTGGACATTTGTGCCTACCAATTGAATTTTGACATCACTTTTAACAAGGAGATATGCATTCGTATTTTGAGCGAATTATTAATAAATATTAACCTGAAAAGTATTATTTTTTAGGTAGAAGCAGTAGAAATAAAATATATTATGAGTATTAACTGAATATGAAAGAACCACATTTACACTGAAATAAATGGATTTCATTATTAGGAATTACGTCTTAAAAAAATAACTATATATGTTTAAAAATTGCTTTGATATAACATGAAGGATGTTTCAGACAAATTATTTGCTTTGCATATTTGGTTTGAATGTTAATGTGCGCATTGGGTTTTATTAATGTATTAATTGTATTAGTGTGCATTTAGGTTTTCTTATCTTGACAAGGCCTTAAGATTAATTTTGCAAGCAGTCATGGAAAATGTATTTGTTTATTTTGTCCCATCTGACCTGAATTCTTTCCCTAGTGTAATGCTGAATGTCCTATTGTATTATAGAAAGAGACATGTTTTAAATACAATAATGTAACAATATTTGTGCTACCTGTCGAATGGAGCAGGAAGTCACAGCACTTGTGAAGAATGTTAGTTTAGTTTATTGTGGATCGTGTGAAAGGAACTGTAAATTGCTAATTATTAGAAAATGTAATATTTTGGCGGACCCCTGTAACCGGAGGAAGATGACAACACGCTTTTGCTGAGAAGATTCCTAAAAGTTGCAAACTTGGTGGTGCCATCTACAATGATTGGATGCTAAAACCGACTTCCAGTATGGGCCCACCTGAAGGACCAATCAAATGGATTTTGAGAAGTTAGTTCTCCTCCTTCCTCGTAGCTGTCCAGAGCCCTGTTTAAGTCTGCTCTTTCACATTCCTATTCTTTAAGTTTCCTGATGCGTTTCCTCATTATATTCTTAACTGCCCTATTCTGTCTAGTGGTTTGGTACTATTAAGGCCAACTAACTCTGAACTGCTGATTTGTCCTACATGCAGCCCAAGTTCTGCACCATCCTGAAGCTGCTGTCAACTGACGCCAGAAGATGGTGACCACTTTGTCTTGATGAATCAATGCTGTATGCTGTACCATAAGGAGAGGTATAACTAACTGTGGTTTCTTGTTTCCCTTTCAGTTAGTAAGTCACACCAGCTTATGGTTGTAGTGAGTTATTCTAGTTAGATGTTTTCCAAATTATTTTTGTCTTCTGTTATTTTTGCTCTTGCATGTGTTAGCCTGTTCCCACACATGCAAACCTGGTTAGTATTAGGAATGACCCAGCCCTGAAATTGATTGTTAAAACTGTGTTTTGATGATTTACTGATGTCACCATCATCTGCTTTGAATTCTAATAATAATATGCATATTGCGAAGTTGATAATTTACATTATTCTTTTAGAGTGCCTAACAGTATTGATGTTTAGTAGATTGAATCTTTTCAGACTTTTCAGTCAGCCTCTGTTTTTCATGTATATTTATAACTTAGTTTTGTGCACCATATATATGACATTGATTTTGGGATTGTAATTAAGCTTTGAAACTTTATTCAGTTTGGAGTTTGATTTGGAGTTAAATTGTTTACGGTGTCCAGAAATGTTAAGGTAGAATGTCATTGATTTGTGATTGAATGTTTCTGACTATTACCTCCATCACCAAGTCCAAAGATTCAGTTGACCTCCATAGGTGAGGAAAGTGATGGTGTCTCACCTGCGTGCTTGTGGTTGTTGAACCAAGAACAGGAGAGTAAAAACTCTTGTCTGTGGCCCCAGCGGCGCTCTAACAAGTCCTTTAATGGATTTTCTGACTCATTCTGAGTAAATGCAACATCTGAATAATTATTGCTCTCAGAGAGTGGATGAAAGTATTTAGACTGAATGTAGTCTGCAAACAAACCATAGAGAGGGTGAAACATATGTGAGTAGATGGCGCTCTTGCTCACAAAAAATCTCCCAACTGTTCTAGATAAACAGTGCCTCAAACTAGGGCTTCACCCTCAATAAACCCCACACGATAACTCTAAAAGAAGTTATCCAATACATAAAAATATATAGTGGCACACGTTAATATCCAAAGATAATTGCATAGTGTAAGTCAAATGAAGTCCAAATTGTGTCTATTCCAAGTTATGAAAAACACATTTATTCTAAATGAAATGTTATGATCCAAGTGATATTCACGTCTGCGATCTTCAAAAGAAATACAATCTTGATCCAAATGAATTCAAATATCCGATCTTCAAGAGTAATTTCAAATTCCACTTGCTGTTCAAAAGATAGTCACATTTCCAATTCTCAAGAATATTCTTAAATTCCACTCGTTTGTCAATACTTGTTTCATCCGGGGAGAACCCCAGGACTTCCTCAGGACCTCCTATAACAATATTTCCATGGATAACAGATCAATATGCAATTCATATAACACACTTGCAATCCCACCTTTATTAGTGAACACAAATGTAACATGCCTTATAGTGGAAACCGTGCTCAAAACAATTATATGTCCATAATGCTTAATGATACTCAATCTTGATCTAATAAATCTCTTGATGCATGCGATACTCAAAATGTATTTTTCCTTATACATCTTAGCCCTATTATATATGTGAAAAACTAACACTATTCTAAATTAAATCAGTGTTGAAAAAGTGCAAGACAACTTTTCAACAATTCCAAGAAACACACTCACAGAAATACAGAAAAATCCACCACAAAAGTGCTATACATCTTGTGCAAACACATGCCACCATAAATCCAAACCATGAACTGTGCCCCTAATAAGTAACACAAACTCTGTACCTTATAATTCTAAATTTGGTTCTTATTCCATATTCAAAAGCCAAAACATGTATCAGTTGATCTAAGAAAAAATAGATTTATCCATTTGTAACCCACTAAGCCGCATCTTTTAGAATTATGTATAATGCAATGATTTCCGTCACCCGTGACGCTCACCTGTCCAAAACAAATCTCAGCTCCTCTGTTCAGTCACAAAAGGATGCCACACACATATATCGGCCGGCGTATCCTACAATTAATATCATTAAAGAACCATTTGTAAACTATCGTGAATAAAATACTCCTCCTAAAAGAGAAAGCACCCATTGTTCCGCTCCATCTCTTACCTTTATAATTTCTTTATATTCAAATGGTGCCCAATAGCGGACTTCTGTGAGTACGCCTCACACCCCTATCGAAACGGGAAAGAATTCCCACCGCGCCATTTTAAAAGCTGCGGTCTTGTAATAGTAATGGAGAAAGGACTAAGGACTACTTACACCTGTGTGGAGCAGAGGAGAAATAGAAAACAGACTACCCCAAATCAGATCAATACAAAACAAAACAAAAATGCCTCCCATCTTTCCACCCGCATTACCCCATTATCATAGATAGCGTAAACAATATTTATACCACTCGTATTAATGAATCTTATTTTTCAAAAGATATTAACCTTAGAATATCTAATATTGAGGAGTAATTACAATAATTACATATTGATTATATGAAGTATGTGAAAACCGGAGAAAAACCCAACTTATATGTACTTATAATTACATAACGCCAGTCCTGTTCATATTACACAACATTTTGTTAATAGTTCAATAATGACATAAAGTCAGGTTCTTAATCGCAATCATGTATCAAAGCTTGAAAGCTTGATATAATTAATTATTGAGTACCTGACATACTTGCACATAAGCACTAACATCTCTAATACTGTAACTTGCAAACAAAACAATTCCTAAAGCTAGATTGCTAACAAAAATGCAACATCTGTTTATTATTGCTCTCAGAGAGTGGATGAAAGTATTTAGACTGAATGTATTCTGCAGTATAGTTGACTTGTGCTAGATTAGAGTTAGAGTATAATTTAGTGCCTCCAAATGCAATGATAGTGCTTTCACAAAGTATAATGTCCACACAAGTTTACTTACTTTTGAGTGAAATGTGGGTAGCATTTTATATGATGAATGTGGAGTCACATGTGATTTCTCAAACAACCTTCTGAATGTCCTTGGAGGTCAGCAATGGTCAGAAATGGACACTTGTCAGTTTATGAGAAGTTTGATTTTTAAAGTAGTGATGACATTTTATATCTTTTTACAAATATTCTTACCTTTAGAATGGATGTTTTTCTAGCATTACAAATAGATGTGAATTTTGCATATAATAGCTTCTTTATTTCCAGTAAGTATACAAGACATTTTGTGTTTAGTTGTACATATTTTTACCCTACTACATTTTTATAGAAGACTTCAAAACACTGGCCTTCATGTGTGACTGAAAGCACACAATTACTCTGTTAATGGTAACTGTCTTTATGAAAGTATAGTTCAGTGCTTGACGTATGTGTCAAAGGGCCAGATGTTTAAAGTCATTTTGCATTTCTTAACGGTCTGAAGTGCTTTTTTGGGCCATTCAGAAATGCAAAATGGGCTTTTCAGATGTACAAACTCCTTTATGGAATCGCAAATTGTAATTTCTACCCAATAGAAATTGCAATGTGCAATCCTCTGAATAGGAAATCGCAAATAGAGATTACCTATTTGCAATTCCTATTCAGGTGTACAAAGCATTTCCTAAATACGAATTGGGCATTTAGGCAATGCAATTACCATTGACTTCAAGTCGATGATAACCATGTGCAATTTGAAAAGAAAAGCACCCCAAAGTTATTTTTTTAAAGTGCGATAGAACACCACATGCCCCTGGGGCATATATGTGCTCTACAAGAGCAGCACAATTTTTGGGGTGCATTTCGGGGGGCCTTTTGCCCATAACTATCCTTGGTTGTACAGTTCTCAAACAGCAATTTCCTAATAGGAAATCACTATTTGGGAAATACAAAACCGGCCCATTGTCACAAATGGCATGGGATTTCTTATTTGCGACTTCCTAATAGCGATTCCTACTTTGTAGGAATGGCCAATAGGAAATCGGTATCTTGGTACTTAGCATTTTGCATTTCCTAAATAGCGATTTCTATGAAGTTGCTTTTTAGGAAATGCAAAATTGCATCTGCGTACATCTGGCCCCAAGTTCCTTGAAAAATGTCTTAGGCTTGTTAGTTGTTTCTCTGTAGTTTATGTGTTTTATAGATTATAATGAAATGGTCAAGGGTTTAGACTCGATTCATTGAGAAAATAAAGAGTTTTCTTTTCAGATGAAATGCTTTTTCAGCAATATGTTGAACATATTGTTTCTCCATAAGTTTCTCCTTGTTTTTCCTTGTGAAAGGAAGTGTTTGATGCAGATTTATTTGGACATGTGTTTTATAATGGGGTGCTGTTATAGTCCTATTATCTCTTCTTGTGAAAGTGTATATTTTTCTTGAAGATTAAGCTTTTAGTTTATTGGACTAGCTAACTGTTAATGCTGCTCTCTTAGTCAATTCCTTGCTATTAACCTTGTTTACTCCTAATGTTAGGGTTTACAGAAAACAACTGAAACATTTATTGTAGTGTTATCAGTACTGTTGTTTGTCATTGTGCGTCCTCCTTCTCTGTTTAATTTTTTATCTCCTCTCTCTGTAGTAGAATTTCCTTTTTTGCTTCTCCAGGTATTGTTTTTATGTTTTGTCTTTAATGTCAGCTAAACTGTTTTGGAAAACGTCTTTATGGTTTTTATTGGTATTGGGCGGTATTTATAGCACACTTTGAATTTTTAACCAATCACATAATGCTTGTATTCGCAGTTTTATTTCTTATCTATTTTAAAATTGTTTTCATTATCATATGGCCAGAAATGTGTGTTTAAAATGTTTTTTAATATTTGTTAAATGTGATTGCTGCACACTAGAATATTTTCTTACCTCACCTTGAGTTTTGGAACTATTGTGCTACATTAGTAGCCCAAATTGTATTCAAGCCAATGTGTCCTCCTTTCAAAATTAGGTTTTTGGTATTATGTAGTTTTCTAAAGGCCAATCGTCTAACCCTTTATATGTTTATTTGTCTGCCTCTGTGTTACATATTCTTGTATATTAGTATATGTGCAAGATGGTTAAAGTTTGGTTTGTTGGACACAGTTTCATGTTTTGGGCCAGATAGCATGCTAAGAAAGTAGATATTGAAAATGATTTAAGTTTAAAAGGAGCTAAACAAACATGTATTGCTGAAACAGATTTGAAATGTCCTCTTTTAGTAAATGTGGCCATCCACACTTTATGGTTATCCACTGTGATGGAAATGATATAGGACATTTAACTGGAGTTAGATTTGAAATTGAGAAGGAGACATTTTCCATCCTATATCTATGTTTCCTAACACACATTTTATGTTCTTAAATATTTGTCAGAGACAAAAGTGGAAGTAGTCTACTGAGAATGCTGCTAACCTTGAAAAGACTCAAAGACACACGAACAAGGCAGTGGCAGCATTCCTCCACAATCATAAATGTTGTCAATTTTTTTTAAATACAAAACATGGCAATGCAGCACTGTATCGTACAGCTGGTGTACATTTTTCAACCCATGGAAGCCATATTTTCATTACAAACCTTAAAAACTTGGGTTCAAAACTATACATGAATATATTTACTTAGAAAAAAAAAGTTTATTTTAACCTCTTAGCTGCTGGGTCTTCCCCCACCAAGTGCTGAGCCCTTTTTTGGCTATTTGGGGTAGTTCGCGCTTAGGCCTTCATAACTTTTTGTCCACATAAGCTATCCACGCCAAATTTGTGTCCTTTTTTTCCAACATCCTAGGGATTCTAATGGTACCCAGAGTTTGTGGTTTCCCCTGGAGGAGACCAAGAAAATAGCCAAAATACAGTGAAAATTTCGTTTTTTCCAAAAAAATTGGAAAAAATGGCTGACGAAGAAGGCGTGTGGTTTTTTCCCTGAAAATGCCATCAACAAAGGGTTTCTGGTCCTGAAATCACTATCTTCCCACCTTTCAGGAACGGGCAGACTTGAATCAGAAAACCACATTTTTCAACACAAATTTGGCATTTTACTGGGACATACCCCATTTTTACTATTTTTGGTGCTTTCAGCCTCCTTCCAGTTAGTGACAGGAATGGGTGTGAAACCAATGCTGGATCCCGGACAGCTAAACATTTCTGAAAACTAGACAAAATTCTGAATTCAGCAAGGGGTCATTTGTATAGATCCTACAAGGTTTTCCTACAGAAAATAACAGCTGAAATAAAAGAATATTGAAATTGAGCTGAAAACAACAGCCATTTTTCTTTATGTTTTACTCTGTAACTTTTTCCTGCGATGTCAGATTCTTGAAAGCAATATACCGTTGTATCTGCTGGACTCTTCTGGTTCCGGGGATATAAAGGGCTTGTAGGTTCATCAAGAACCCTAGGTACCCAGAGCCAATAAATGAGCTGCACCCTGCAGTCGGTTTTCATTCTATACTGGGTATACAGCAATTCATTTGCTGAAATATGAAGAGTGAAAAATAGGTATCAAGAAAACCTTTGCATTTCCAAAATGGGCTCAAGATAAGGTTTTGAGTAGCAGTGGTTATTTGCACAGCTCTGAATTCCGGGGTGCCCATACTAGCATGTGAATTGCAGGGCATTTCTCAAATAGACGTCTTTTTTACACACTCTCTTATATTTGGAAGGAAAAAATGTAGAGAAATATAAGGGGCAATAACAGTTGTTTTGCTAGTCTATGTTCCCCCAAGTCTCCTGATAAAAATAATACCTCACTTGTGTGGGTAGGCCTAGCGCCCGCGACAGGAAATGCCCCAAAACACAACGTGGACACATCCTGTTTTTGACAGAAAACAGAGCTGTTTTTTGCTAAGTGCCTAGCTGTAGATTTTGGCCTCTAGCTCAGCCGGCACATAGGGACACCTACCAAACCT
Organism: Pleurodeles waltl; assembly: GCF_031143425.1. NCBI lineage: Eukaryota > Metazoa > Chordata > Amphibia > Caudata > Salamandridae > Pleurodeles > Pleurodeles waltl. Next base: position 785,243,357 of record NC_090445.1, read on the forward strand.
GTGCATTTTTTAAAACTAGAGACCTAGGGGAATCCAAGATGTGGTGACTTGTGGGGCTCTGACCAGGTTCTGTTACCCAGAATCCTTTGCAAACCTCAAAACGTGGCTAAAAAAAACACGTTTTCCTCACATTTCAGTGACAGAAAGTTCTGAAATCTGAGAGGAGCCACAAATTTCCTTCCACCCAGCGTTCCCCTATGTCTCCCGATAAAAATTATACCTCACTTGTATGGGTAGGCCTAGCGCTCGTGACAGGAAATGCCCCAAAACACAACGTGGACACATCCCATTTTTTGACAGAAAACAGAGGTGTTTTTTTCAAAGTGCCTACCTGTAGATTTTGGCCTCTAGCTCAGCCGGCACATAGGGAAACCTACCAAACCTGTGCATTTTTTAAAACTAGAGACCTAGGGGAATCCAAGATAGGGTGACTTGTGGGGCTCTGACCAGGTTCTGTTACCCAGAATCCTTTGCAAACCTCAAAACGTGGCTAAAAAAACACGTTTTCCTCACATTTCAGTGACAGAAAGTTCTGAAATCTGACAGGAGCCACAAATTTCCTTCCACCCAGCGTTCCCCCAAGTCTCCCGATAAAAATGATACCTCACTTGTGTGTGTAGGCCTAGCGCCCGCGACAGGAAATGCCCCAAAACACAACGTGGACACATCCCATTTTTTGACAGAAAATAAGCTGTTTTTTCAAAGTGCCTACCTGTAGATTTTGGCCTCTAGCTCAGCCGGCACATAGGGACACCTACCAAACCTGTGCATTTTTTAAAACTAGAGACCTAGGGGAATCCAAGGAGGGGTGACTTGCGGGGCTCGGACCAGGTTCTGTTACCCAGAATCCTTTGCAAACCTCAAAACGTGGCTAAAAAACACGTTTTCCTCACATTTCAGTGACAGAAAGTTCTGGAATCTGAGAGGAGCCACAAATTTCCTTCCACCCAGCGTTCCCCCAAGTCTCCCGATAAAAATTATACCTCACTTGTGTGGGTAGGCCTGGTGCCCGCGACAGGAATAGATCACACAACGGTCAATGTTGGTCCTTACATGAGGCAGCTGTTGACCCTGGGGTGATCCATTCCTGACGCAGGCACTAGGTGTAGGCACTCAAGTGAGGTAGTGTTTTTAACAGGACAGGTGAGGAGTCACTGGGTGGTAGGAATTTTGTGGATCCCAGCATATTCCTGTAGTTTGTGTGACAGAAATGTGAGAAAAATAGAGTTTTTATTCAACATTTCAGCTTTGCAGGGTATTCTGGGTAAGAAAACTTTGGGTAATCCCCACAAGTCACACCTCTGTGGACTCCCCCGAATGTCTAGTTTCCAGAAATGTTTGGGTTTAGTGTGTTTCTCTATATGGCCGCCGAACCTAGAACCAAAAACACAGATGCCTGCCTTACAAAACCAGTTTGTTTTGCCATAGATAATTTTGATGTCTCCACAATACGATTTGGGTGGTGGAATTTGGGGCTGAACTAAATTGGGGAGCTCCCAAGAGAGCACTCTCTCTCTCTGCTTGTCGCCGCATTCACCTGCTCTCTGGGTTGGGCTAACCCACTATTACCCAGTTGCACAAACAGCTTGCGAAGGGACAGCAGGACTGTCGTCATCACCTCCCTCATAATGTACTGGAAGAGGAGTTATCGAATGGGACTCCTCCGACTGAAAAATCACTCCCAGAGTCTGCGCCATTGTCCTATCCCTCAGATGCTGTCTCAGTATCTGATGTCTCAGTCTCTGATCCTATGTCAGAGCTGTCCTCTATAACCCGAGTGCAGGCAGCAGTCATGCATCAAGATGCCATCTCTGCTATTGGCTAAACTGTTGCTCTAAAACACTAGCCTACGTAGACAGTCACACAATCGATGGTGTGTGTGAGATACGTGCAACAGTAGAGGCCACCTTACCTGCGCTTCTTCCCTCAATCAGCACGTTCTTTCAAGACACTCAAAAAACACCTTGTCACATACCATTCGTCACAGTCTTTAGCACCTCCTGCGCCCAGTCCAACAATCATTATTGGTGCTCCCACTCCCTCCTCCTCGGATTCCCTCATTACCACCCAGCAAAAGTGCCCTTCATCTCTCCATAGCCGCTCTCCACCCCGCACATACATTTCATTGGTGTTATAGCGCAGGTAATGGCTGACTTTACTAATGTACTCAGCTGTTTACATAAAATACAGATTTGCTCTTTGCAGTAGGCATATAAACCTTCTGCGCTTCTTTATGGCACTAAAACTTCCACTAGACAAGTCTGACCCTTTTCCCCCCAGGGAAACCACACACATATTGACAAAAGTGATATATATATGACAGCCAACCACGTTAAACTCAACTCACGCAAAACCGAAATAATCCTCTTTGGCCCACACAAAAACACCTGGGACCCCTCATGGTGGCCCACCACGCTAGGCCCTGCACCCACCCCCGCCAACCACGCACGCAACCTCGGCATCATCCTAGACTCCTCCCTCTCGATGACCCAACAAATCAATGCTCTCACCTCCTCATGCTTCAACACACTCCGTATACTGAAAAAAACATTCAAATGGAACCCCACAGAGACTAGAAAAACTGTCACTCACGCACTCATCAGCAGCCGACTTGATTACGGAAACGCCCTCTACGCCGGCACCACTCTAAAACTCAAGCGCAAACTAAAGCGCATCCAGAACTCAGCAGCACGACTCATCCTCGACCTCCCCTGACACGAACACATCTCTCCACACCTCAAATCCCTACACTGGCTCCCCATTGACAAAAGGATCACCTTCAAGATCCTCATCCTCGCACACAAATCACTCCACAACACAGGCCCTGCCTACCTCAACGAGAGTCACCTTCCACACCCCCACACAAAACCTCTGCTCAGCTGACCTCTCTCTCGCCTCTGTCCCCCGCATCAAACACACCACCACCGGGGGCAGATCCTTCTCCTACCTTGCACCCAAAACCTGGAACGCCCTCCCAACCCACCTTCGCAAGACCCAAAACCTACTTCTTTTCAGGAAGGGCCTCAAAACCTGGCTTTTCATACAGTGATCCTCCCAGCCCCTTTCCCCTCCCCCATCCCCCCCAGCACCTTGAGACCCTCACAGGTGAGTAGCGCGCTTTATAAATCTCTTTGATTGATTGATTGATATATATATATAGATCTATCTCTATATATATATCTATCTACATAGATGTATCTATAGATATATCCATGTATATCCATTTCTATCTATATATATAGATCTATATATAGATCTATTTTTTTAGTTGTTGTATGGTTTCCTTGGGAGCCAAAATGGCCCCCAGGGAAACCCTACAACGTCTAAAAAAAATATTGCCCTCACAGGGGGTCGCCCTGCCCATGGGCGACACCCTACCAATTTATTTTTATTTTATTTTTCTGAAGAAAAAAAAAAACCTCACCTGGGGGGGCACCTACCTTTTAAAAAAAAACAAATATGCCCAGGGGGGGACGGGAGCCGGCCCGTTTTCCGAGGTGGCTGACCCCCCCAAGTGAAATCCCTGGCACCTAGTGGTGTTTCCTGGCCCCCGATCGCAGCACAGCTGCGATCGGGGGCCAGGAAACAGTTTCAAAAGGCCTCGTAAGAAAGGGGAGACTCTCCCCTTTCTTACGAGGCCTTCTGAAACTGTTTCCTGGCCCCCGGTCGCAGCACAGCTGTGACCAGGGGCCAGGAAACACTTTCAGGAAGGCCTCATAAGAAAGGGGAGACTCTCCCCTTTCTTACGAGGCCTTCCCGAACGTGGGGAAAACAACTTTGTAACGTCAGCGCGCCTCGCGGCGTGCTGACGTCACAAAGGGGCGGGGGAGACACGGAAGCTTCCATGTCTCACGGGGTTAGAAAGAAAAAAAATATCCTGATTTATTAACCCCCTCCCTGGTGTCGGCCACTGGTCGTGACCCGAACCAGGGAGGTAGTGCGGGCGTCGGCCAGTGGCCGACGCCCGCATTGAAGGGGTTAAATACCACCCTCTATTATGTTCAATTTTATTTTGACATATATAATGTTTTTTGTATTTCAAGAAGTACTGCAGTAATTTTGTGATACTTTTGAGAGTCCCACTTTACTCCATAAACTTTTAATAAACTATGTAAATCAGTAAAACTGCTTTCCCTAATTCTACAGAGTTTGCTAACCTGCCACATTTCTTAGTTTATGTTAAAAAGCAGAGTAATAAGCTTTGTGTCATGTTAAACACAGAACAAACACAAAGTGTGGTGTGAACAATATGTTTGCCTTTTGATTTTGCAGGGGCTTTGATTAACGAATAGTATTGTGTTTCGTCATTGCCATACACGATGGTATACCACAAAGGTACCACAGTATACAGTAGCCCAATATATGACTAAGTTTTGTCCCATATTTCTTAGAAACATCTGAACAAATTCTAAGCAAATAACAAAAAGTTCCCCTTCCACAACATCATTTATATTACTGCTATACTTCATGTAAATTGGTTCAGCCATTTTGTCCCTACATCTGTTTAAGGTTTATAGTAAATCCAATGGTGAAAAAACGCATTTTAGGACCCCGCCTTTTTTCATTTCCACTCCCTTAACTAATCACCATGAAATTTTGCATCATAAACCAATGTAGAAAAAAGAATAGGTAGCAAAGTTTCCTGGGGTTTCATCAAACGGTGACAAAGTTATTATCAATCAAAATTCTGAGTAATTCCTATCTGTCTGATTCCTTAATACAACTACAGAGTGGGTGATGCCACTCCATAATATATTACCCAGTGAAGGATAGTTACAGTTAGAACCACAATCCCATTGAAAATTGATTTTTTCGGTTTTCTAAAAACTTTAGCGCAGTTTGATGAATCTTCCTTGAAAATTTTGTGGTATTCTTTTAAGCATGGGTCAAGAAAAGTGAGAGGAGGGTCTGAAAATGCATATTACTCATTCATTGTTTTTTAAAGGAAATTGAATACACCAACACTGTGAATACAGCTGAACAGAATGACACCATATTTGGCAGAAAGCTCAATTTTGGTCCAGAAAGTGTGCTTTTTGTCATTTGGTGTAAATCGGTTTGGCAGTTTTTGCAAAATGAAGACTTAAAATATATAGATGTGGAGGGTCCACAGAGTCAATAGATGTTGAGATAAGATCAGATTGGCTGCCACCACAACAACAAGATTATGGTGGCAGACATCTTGGGACTCAGAAACTCAGAGAAGTCCCCTGTCCTGCCAAAAAACAGATTTAACAATTAAAAAGAAACATTTAGGGTCCAGGGTAGGAATACCCTGCCCCTCTAGGCCTGGTTGGGGGGTGCAGAGGGCCCCCCTCAGGGTGAAATACTTTTTTGTTTTACCTCTGCAGATCCGTAACTCCAATAAAAAGAAGCAGGCTCCTCCCCTTTCTGAATATTACCACTGAGGGTGGATCTGCAGCCAACCCTGTGCCCAAACCCACTGCATACACAGCCAAAGGACCTGTGCAGCGTAGGATTGGGGGCCCAGAAAGGGGTTGTGACATGCAGGTGGGGTTGAATGTAGGGCCTGGCTGCAGGCCAGTCCGTACAACCAACAGCATGCCACGCATGGCAATGGACATCTTATTTTATGTTAACAAAAGCATGGAAATTCAGTAAAACAAAAAAACATTGAAAGTGATGTTTATAGTTAGGAATTGTAATAATATTTTTAGTTGGAAAAAAAACATAGAAATTCAATGAGAAAATAAAGGTTAAGGGGGACTATATAGTTAGTGAAAATGTCAGTTAAAACATACTCTCTTAAATTAACAAAACCACCACAATTCACCAGTTATAGTTATAACATCACTCATGACATGTTCTATGACATCATTGATAACATCACGGTCACACCTGAAATGTCATAATTGATGACAATACTGTGCATAGCAGGGGTGTGGCTTATAGTTACGTTACAGCACATATTGTTACTTGAGAGTTACTTGAGATAACTATAACTGGTAAAAGTCATTGGTTTTGTTTGTTTAAAATAGTATGTTTAACTGACAACTTCACCTAATTATAACGTCCCTTCAACCTTTGTTTTTTTTCACTGAATATAAATACTGCACAGTGGAAGTCGCCACTGTATAGTTATAGCTAGGTCAGAGTTTCCATAGGAAGAATATTTACTGTTTTGCTAATAACTATGGCATCGTTTGATGAATCTTCACGAATCTTTAAAAAATCAAGTTCAGCTTCTTTAGCTCCTTTCTGGAGGGTGTTGGGGTGAGCCGTCAAGTGAGGATTGAAAAAAGGGGGTCTCAAAACACATTTCCCCCATGCAGTTTCCCACAGGACGTTTTTACAGAGATACAGGAAAACTAATTGAAGTGAATCACACCAAATTTGGCTGAAAGCTAAATCTTTACTCAGAAAGCTTTCTTTTGTGATTTGATGTAAATATGTTCAGCGTTATTTGATAAACAGAGGTTCAAAGTTGGTTCCGTGGGAGTTTGTGGGTCTGCAAATTTAAACAAGAATTGACAAAGCCAATAGGTTTCGCCTATGTAAGATCTATTGGCTTTGGCAATGTTTTAGACATATCACACAGCAGTGCATGTACTACTCTGTGCAATACCACATGTACCTCAATTCCCCAAATGTGCAGGGTTGCCTATAACCTCCAATCCCAGACGTGTGCAATATCTACACCAAGATGTGAATTAACTTATGGAAACACTAAGTGGTAACTGGTTGTAATACCCTTAAAAAAGCACTAATGTAGGCATGGAATCACTGATCTGCTTCCAGTAATATGCATATTTTATGACCCTGGGTGGAAGCCAGGCTTGGACACATGCTTAAAGCCTTCAGACACTACACCATTGAGGAAGCAATACAATACTAAGTCACAAGGTCTGGTCAAAATCTTCGTTGGAGTATTCCTTGAGGACCAGTGATAGTCCAAAATAGTTTCAGCAGCTAATAACGTTCTAGTCTGCCCCCTCCTCACTCCCTCTCACCCCCCACACCACCTACACCACTACCCTCTATAGGCCAAATTGAATACACCCTAGCATGGGCCCCGACCAAATATATCCACAAAAAGTAGAAATCAAAGAGAGAGCTCACAGATGGAAGCTGGTGGCACGTCATAAAGGAGTGTGTGCATCACGTTCGTTGGCCCAGCCCAAACCAACTCCTCACAAAGCCACAGTTTAATGCAGTGGAATATATTCTCCTGATCTCCAAGGCTGAATAATTACATAAGAAGGAGATTATTATTAGCGGTAGCAGTAGGGCCAATGAGTCAGTTCTAAAATGGTTTCTGAACACAAAGGGGCAAATCACGACGGCTCTGCCAATATTTGCAGAGAGTTATTTTTATATGTTTATATTCATGAGTCACTCTTTGTTTGGCCTTTACGAAGCCAAACACAAAAGAAAGTAATTTACCCTATAAAAATGACTCCCCAGGTGTTGTTTGTAGGGACTCAATCTTGTTTGGACAGATCAGCTCCGTCCTATTTATTTTCCCTTTCTCGTTCAAACCTCTTTTCTTACAAATTGTCCTGCTCTAGAAAAGGCGACAGCACAGCAAGTTTTTCTTCAGTCTGCTGCAGGGGCAGTGCGCATAACGCCGAGAATATGGAACAAGAAAGTTCACATTAGGGCAATGTCACTAACATGCGGCATGGCTACAGACTGGTCAGCAGAAAAATGCTGCTCAATTCACCCAAACAAACCAAGCCAATATTGCAAACAAAAAGGCCCTTGGCCTTGTGCCTGCTTTCCGCCTGCTGTAGACTGTCTGGTGAAAGAAAATGCACTCCCCTGAAATGCTCTCTCCACAAAGCTATTTCCTCCTCATCTGCCTGACAGCACAGTAGTACGAACAGGAAGCTCTGGGATCTTTCCAAAGTGCCTCTAAATCAGAAACGAAGTGCATCTGGCAATGATAATTGGAAAAAATGTAAAATTATACAGACACGTGTGCAACAGGTTGGTTTTATTAGATGAAGAAGATTTTGTACTGGTGTCTTTTCGCCATTGTCATAGAGCTCCTGGAATGGAAATCACATGCCATTTGGCCTTTAATGCATCACTGGAAATGACATCGCATGACTTGTGAACACATTAGCCTGCAATTTCCCTTTAAAAACTGTACTGAAAAGTCCAGCTTGCAATAACCAACATAAATCCCACTTACTGACACTAGCAAACCCGAAAGGTATATTACTTCTGAAAGAACGGTGTTTATATTGACATCTCAAGAGTTGCAAAGCAAAAGCGAGCAGCAGTTAATTACCCCCAAATTACATTAAAAGTAACCTCATGGGTCGTCTTTAAATCATTGTCGTAAACAAAAGCACCCAAACCAAATGCCCTCTTGAGTGTCCAAGACGGTGCCAGTGGGCAAGGTTCTAGGGGGGTGTTAAAGGCGGCCATGTTAGTTATCTGCGCTGCCATTTAGGGAGGAACAAGGTAACCCAAGATCTGATAAATCATTTTTATGTCTGGTCAAGATAAACTACATCTGCAATATGGCCAATGCTAATATAACTATGAAGACGTTTATGGATATTTGTCAAGCTAAAGGGTTATGCATAATGCTTATTACCCTAGGATACTGAGAGAGTATTTGTCATAATGATGCTGGAAATATTGTATTTAAATAACTGAGTAAGCAAAATAGCATAGGCATGAGTATAGAGGCCTATACTGGGGGGTGATGTCATCACTCCTGAGATGTTGATAGAAGAGATAAACGCAAAGCACAAAACAAGTAGCTTTTTTTTATTTCAGTCATCACTAGGAGCGGGAGAAATGTGTGTATTTTGCTTTTATTTAACTACACAACATTATTGGAAAATTACACGAAATTATGAATAATAATGAGAAATGCTAATTTGTCATTTTGCATTATATTTTAATGCAAAATGCACCCTCGTGTTTATTTATGACATAGCAAAGCATTTCACGTTATAAAATGCTGTGAAAAACACAAGTGCTGCAAACAATAGCGACTTGCGTTCTTCTTGTTCACAGTGTTCTTGCGCCATAACTGTGAATGGCGGCGCAATTATGCAACTATGTAAAAAAGCAAAACTCTAGGAATTTCACGTCACAGCATAACATTATGCCAATTATGATTGTGTAATTTCAATTTTGCCCAGGCCTAGTCGTAGTGTGCACACTCTACCTGGGACATTTACCAGTGCTTTTGTATAGACCGTGAGGAATCAGCTGAGCAGTGGTGAGCATGGCACATTGAGGATGTGTGGTAAACTAAACTCCTGGCCACATTTTTCCCACATTAACAGAGTGCTCAATAACCCAGGCCACGTGTGCCTGATAAAAGCCATGCCTGTAAAGTCAGTTGGGTTTGGGGAGATGCAGGTTTGAACGTCGAGCAATGAAATGCTGAATTAGCCAAACGTGTACAAACCCAACTTTCATCCAAATCCACTTTGGCATGGACTAGACTGTGGTCATGGCCAGACCCCTGGATACATTTTGTCAGAATCAGGAAAATAATATTTACAAAACAAAATCTGTCGGAAATTGGTGAAGGTATATTTAAACCACCGGTGAACTATTCTATCCCCCCCTGAGACAAATAAATGACTATAAGATGTGCAGCACTAATGAAATAATTCAGGTAAGTCATCCGGCTCCCATAGGACACTTTACCAGCTACTTTACATAAGGAATACTTGAGACATATTCTATAACAAAAAAGGAGAGGAAAAAGAGGATTGTTTTTACTCAGTCACTCGTCCTCCCAAGTCCGTAAAACTAAATTCGAATAGGGTCTCCAGGCAAGGGACAGGAGCAAAAAGAAACCTTAGGCACAAGACCAGTGTATGCTCTTGAATCAAGTGTGGCTATGAGGACCCCAAGACCTATCTGGCCCAAAATCTCGGGTTACGGTCCAAAAGAGACTGTTAAATATCAGATGCAGGAAAACCATACTTTTACCTGTGTAGGTGTGCTATTGATGCTAGATGTATGTCTTCCATGAAATGTTGAGCCCTTTTACAAACACCTGTGTAAATACCCAAGAGGGTCCTAAATTTAGATTAGAGAACATCAGTAACAGAGGTCCTGAAAAATGCCATGACCCACGAGGGCAGGAAGGTAGAATCATATCAACGAATTATTTTATGTGGGCTGTCCAAATGACATTTCTTGCAAGTCTGTCTGTTGTTTTGACCTTACCATGAATGGTGAAAATTATTTAAAAAATAATAAACTCCTCAAAAATCTAACTATAGATCATTTTACATCACGTACAAAAGCCTCTTCTAAAAAACAAAGGCATGAAAATACCTCAATCTTGGGGTACTTTGATCTAAAAACAAATCTCGGAAAAGAGCTTCACCATGGAGCCCAGTTGGTACTGCACACCCCACCCAAGGTGGAACATAACTAATTGATGCAGCTTGATGCCTAGGTGGGTGAGGATCAGAGCATTGTGAAGAGGGATCTCCTTGGACCTGGCAGTTGTTGACTTAAAGGAAGATTTCCCTTTAATACCATACATAAAATGTCACACTATTTGAATTTTTACCTGACACAGTACACTGACTGGGTGAGAGCAATAATTAATGCTTCTCTCCAAGAAGGCTGGTCCCGGAAAACCTGAAAATAGCGCATGTATTGCCACTGCCTAAAAGGCTGACTCTGGACCCTGTCGCCAGCTGCCATTTTTGGTCCCACTCATTGAGAGAGAGATCTTCCAACAACTACCAAATTTGGAGAATATAATGACCTTCTTCATGCAGCTCAGATGGGTTTCTATGCAACTCGCAACACTGAACATACTCTACTGTCAGTGCTTGATGATCTAAGATGTGCCATTGTTGTAGTTTATGTTGTATTACTAAATGGAAGCCTTGTCCTTGTAAGGTTCTGAAGATGAGGTCATGAGATTCCATGGTGGAGGGGAGTTGTTAGAGCTGTGAAGTTGACAAGCTTTGCCAGGGGTCTTTTACGATGGAATTATATTTCAACTAAATCCTGAACAACTTCTCCGATGCCTGCTGTAATGTACGCATACTGCCCAGTGCCATGAATGAGGTACCAGCAAAGAATGAAAATAGAACTGCACACATTTTTCCAGGATCTGGTAATAGTAACAAGACTGTGCAGGTTTTCAGCTACTGCATGTTGGTAAAAGATGCAAAACACTCTATGTTGGTACATTTAAAACACTGAATGAAAATTAGCTACTGATAATGTGCATTTTTCTCTTGAACTTTGTGTGCAAGCCTGTAGTGATTATAGCAACTGCTTTTATTATTTTCCCAAAGACAATGAAGACTACTTTATTTATTTTAGCTTCTTATTTTATTGTGCATTGGGTAGTATGTATGTACATTCTATTCCTGCTCCTCCCATGTTTTTGCAAGAATCAGAACAACTACCCATTGCATGGAAAGATTGGCTTGAATCTTTTGAGACGTTTCTCAAAGCTTTGGGTGTTGAAGTGTTTGTGGCCACAAGAAATTGGCTATGCTAAAACATAATTTAACGAGCATTTACAATGCAACGGGTCTCGCGTTTGCTCATGTTAGAGCTGTTCACGTTGTAAACTCCTAACCCGACTTTTCACCTATCGGGCAAAAGTGCATTTGTGTACACAACCCGAAAAAGTGAAATTAACTATGTAAAGCGATCGACTTCTGCCAAGCGAGATCACGCTTGTAAATTAGAGAAAAAGTAGTCCACGAGCCCGATGGAAAACAGCGAGCCTCGCATGTTTTCTGTACTTGGTCGCTGCGCTCGAGGAGGGCTAGCCACCGGAAAAGGCATGACTTATGCGTGCCTTCGACTAATGAAAGCAAGCAGATTTTATTAGGCAAGCCCACGAACCAATGAAAAACACTGACATGAAGTTGACAGGGCTCCGAGCCCTTTTCTAAATACTAAAGCGTCTCGCTGCGATACGCATGCGCGAGCGCATGCAATGCAGGCTCGACCCAAAAAAGGGAAGGCAGAATATTGAAAACACTTCCCATGCCCATTAGAAGGGTGATAGTACTGACGGGGAGAGTGAGGCTGGAGTGTTGAATGATGAGTATGTCAATGTTAAAGCGTTTGAAAAGAATTTTGGGAAAAAATGCAATGTAGTTAAAAACTCATACATTTTCCTTGCATGCTCAATTGCATGGTGAAAATAAACAAAAAGGATTCCCCTACATGGCCAGGTGAACTAGAGCAAATACGTATTATGTAAACAACTGTCCCATGGGACTCATTTAAAGTTGGAAACCTCTTGAGTATATCTAAGGAATTCACAATCAATCTAATTTCCAACTTGTTTGAGGGCAATGTTCTCAAAGGCTAACATTTCTGCACTCATTTGATGGATGAGAGGGTCAAATTGGGAGGGCAGTATCTGTAGTTTGGCCTTAAAAAATGTTTCAGTCTGATGGTTCTAGAGAAGCAATCAACTCACCCTTTAATCTGAAAAAAACTGGTTTGCCTGCTATCACAAAGCATAGCCCTTTACTAAGGACAGTGGTTTCATCATGAATTAAGACATATTTTGAAATGTTAAAAATTGAAGATTTTGGGTTCTCAGAAGTGTTAACCAACTGTAGTACTACCTACTTTTTTGTGTCCCAAAAGCAGGTATGGCATGATTTTAGTGGATTATTTCTCCAAATGTCTGCAGGTAGCCTTTGTGAAGGAGATTAACTCTACAAAGGTAGTGACCCTTTGCAAAGATTTTTTTTTTTTTTTTTACAAAGGATGGATTTCCAGAAATAGTTATGTCTGTAATGTTTCAAATTTTGTGTTTTTGTGCTGAATGGATTTAAGTCTTTTCTAAGGGAAGAAGGTATCAACCATCTTAGAACAGTGGTTTATCATCCCCACTGTATTGGATTGGTTAAATGTTTTGACCAAGTTTTGAAAGAATACATCCTGTTACCAACTGGAGCTGGTTTGATTTGGAAGCAAAAAGTAAAGAGTATGTTGTGGAACTACAGAACTACATCTCAGTAACATTTGAGACTCTGTTCTTTTTACTAACAGGAAGAGTTGCTTGTACAAGTGTAGTTCCTGTTTGGATGGAGAGAATTAATTGATTTCTGTGGACAAAGATGCTTTGAGTGAGAGGGTCAAGGATTATCAGAAAAGGCATGTACATAGGCATAATGAGAAGATACCATGGATTCGAGAGTGCATTAAAAAAGAGGATTTGGTTAGAGTGTGGGTGGATGGAAATAGCAGAAAGGGGAATTTTAGGTGATCATGTCTCAAATAAGTTATTGATTTTAAGGGAAATATGGTTCAGTTACTGGATGGAAGGTGGTGAATTGTGAGGAGGGTCACTTTATGTAATGAACTGGATCTTAAAATGTGGAAAAGTGGTGCATCTTCCTCAAATTATGATACCCCCTTCGTTAACCCAGTGAAGTGTAGGAAAAGGTGCAAGAACAGGCCCAGCTATCTAGACAGCGATGTCTGTATTTGAAAACCTTATATTTAGTTGTTCTTCTTTCACAACTTGTAATGGGTTGTTATCAGTATTTTTTGTGATTTGGCAGCACATATATATGTTTTTATTTTTCTTATTATGTTTTATGGTGGGGGGGTTGCATTTTCTTTTGTCTTGCTAAATGGAAACCCTGTCTTTGTATGGTTCTGGTAATGGGGTCATGAGATTCCATGGTGGGAGAAGTCGCTGGAGCTGGGAAGCTGACAGGCTTTGCCAATGGTCTTTTCTAATGCATCTACATTCCTGATAAATCCTGACGTTCTTCTCCAGTGCCTGCCATTTCACACTTTCTAAAAAGCCATAGATACTAACATTCCTCCTGCTTTCATTTTGCCAGATTTCAAATGAGTCTTTAGCGCAATAACCCATCCTGTTCTTCTTACTATGCTGTAGGAGTTGGGGGTTTAAAATAGAGCCTTAGTTTAGATTACATATTTTTATGAAGGATGGGAACATTTTGAATTTCATGTCTGCCTCTTGAGGCTACATCGACCATCCTAATGTAAAGCTCCTCGAGGCTCAGTTTTATCATGTTAATATTTGATCTTTACATGACCTCTCTGGCCCATTTTACCAAACCTATATGCAAAGATATGTTCAATGTATACATATCAATGGAAGTGTGTTTGTAGTAGTGCACATGTATTTGGCATGTTTATCTGAGTATCTAACGTTTATACAAATGGGCTTGACCTTAATTATGCAAAACATGCAATAGTTTCAAAATGTATCTTAAAAGTGATCTTTTTTATGAAAAAAAAAAGTAATGGCGAAATAAATGTGTGATTTTATTTACAAGCATTTTCGATTAGCTACGGAATACCATAACGTTAGCCAAATGATTGTGCTTACATATTCCCCACACCCAAAACTGCAAACACATTCATAGACACGCATACTTAATAAAATGAAATAATCACAAAGTCATATCCTACACATAACAAACTTAGTTTATGGTTTGCAAATATTACCAATTTTCCCCCGAAGAATAAATGCACTGAGTTTAGAAAATTGATAAACTGGTGTTTGTGAAGTATGTGGACCGTTTAAATAAAACACAATACAACGGGACTTTAGTGAGTGAGTAAAAAGGGGCCCACATAGTGCTGCAGCTAACCTTCAAAGACTGATCTTATACCCTGACTGAGTCTCGAAGGCCTCCCTGCAGTCCCCAGAAGAACGCTGTCCTTGAAGCGGTGTCTTGATGCAGTGATCCTAGGTTGCTGTGGAGGTACGGACTGTTGAACCTCTATGATGAGTTCAGTAGCAGCAACTGTAAGTAGGGCGCAACAGCGTCCCTAGTCACTATGCATCCTGTGACAGAAAAGTTATTATTTTACGATGATAAAAATACTCACTTTACTGCCTATTCCTCATTGATTGCCAGCTAAACGCCAATCAGAAGTAACATTTCAGCTGTTATATTTGCACGTGTACAAACGGGCCCTTCATTCGTGTAGTGTAGTGTAGTGATTGTAATATAGCATCTAGATAGTGGTGGGGGGAGGATTACGGGGGCTTGTTCTATTTTCTTCCTTTGGAGACCTCTACTTCTCTGTCTTCAAGAACTCATTTAAAATATGCGCTAAGAGAAACCCCTCAATCCACTGGTCATAAGATATTGCCTACGTATGAACCCCACTTATTCCATACATGTAACAAAGACCTGTTGTGGCATCACTTTTCTGTAGTGCCCACTCTCTGATTACCACTGCCAGTCTTCCCACTCTCTAAACCCCTTTGCTGCTGTGGTGTTGCTGGTCGGTGACGCAACCGACCATCCGATACCTCTTTGGGGATGGGGGAGTACCCAGCCGCGTCAGACCTGGGTAGCTCCTGGATGTGTTCATATAAGTTTACCTCTGTTTTCTGTTGTGTTGGTTTCCCCCGAGGCCTCCGGCCCGGGGGTATAAAAATAAACGGGGCGTGGTCGGGAGAGCAGAGGACACAGCACAGCAGTAGCGAGGAGGCCGCTATAAAGCTGTTTGCGCTCCGAGGCCCTGACCGACCGTGCGGCTTCATTTGTTTACAAAACTGGTGTCGGCTCAGTATATGTTAACGTGCCGTTGCGCCGCACTGTCGGGTCAGTCTAACACCGCCCGACATAACATTTTGGCGACGAGCGGAGGGGCCCCACGCCACAAAGACTGCCCCGCAGCGGCCGCAAATCATGCGGTGCTCATGCAGCAGAGGCGGTCTTTTAAAAAAAAAAAAAATAATAATAATAATTCAAAGCAGCAGCCCCCTGTCACGCAGTGCTCGTTCTGTTCTGAAGTGTGAAGTTCTGTTCAACCATTGCCTAAGGCAATTCGATACTGGGAAAAGGATCCTGTATCTCTGCTACCACAGGATCTCAGCCACAATGCCGACCTTCCATACTGGTAAAAGGATCCTGCATCTCTGCTACAACAGGATCTCAGCCACAATGCCAACCCCTTACGAATGGAAGCCCCAACAACAACAGCAGTGAGTACGCTGATACCCGTGCGCCCATATCCAGGTTTCTAGACCCATCAGCACCCCATCACAGCACAGCCAACAACGGTGATACACACCCATCTGACGCCGCTGTAACACACCAATCTAACTAGCCATCATGTCTGCCATACCTCCAGTTGAGCCATTCATTGTCGAAGGGGCCTCCTCTGCTCAAGCCTGCAGATGGAAAGAATGGGTAGAAAGAGTACTCCTCTTCTTCGAAGCCACAAACGTAGCGAATGACCAGAAGCGTGCCATGCTCATCCACATAGGAGGGAAAGACATATACAAAATATCCAAAAATCTAGTCGAAGACGCCCCAAAAACACACACAACGCTCATAGCCGCGTTGAACAGGCACTTCGAGCCCATGGTGAACACCGACTACAAGAGATTCATATTCAGGCAGGCCAGACAGCATGTAGAAGAATCACTAGACGTGTTTCACATGAGACTGAAAGAGTTAGCCAGCACCTGCTGGTTCAACAATGAGACAGAAGAAGTGACAGGACAACTCATCCAAGGGTGTGCTTCCCTAAAACTCAGAGAGCGCATCTTAGAGGAATCCGGAAAGTCTCTACCAGATATCCTACAATTGGGGAGCACGAAAGAGCTATCACGGGCCCGTGCATCTCACATGGAGGCGGCTCTGCAGCGACCCATAAAAGAGGAGACGGCCAACACGGTCACAACACCTATGAGCAAACCCAGACAACGGCCGAATAGAACTCAAGCTAGACAATGCGGATATTGTGGTGGAGTCCCACATAAACCATCGGAGTGCCCAGCGAGAGGCAGAATATGCTCCAACTGTGGGAAGATAAATCCTTTCGCAAAGGTTTGCAGATCCAAAAGAACCAAAACTGGAAATGCGTCAGTCAACACGACAACAGAAAATGCTGCATCAAGCAAGCCAGAGCCCAGGAGTGACATGGATGATGATGAGACCATGGTGCACGTAGTCCACTCCCTTTTCATGGTCAAAAACGCGCACTCTCGTCAAGCAACGCTGCCGAGGTGCCAAATCCAAATGGGTACACACGAAACAATGGCAGTAATAGACACAGGGGCTTCCATCAATCTCCTGGCAGCAGAGGAACACTGCAGGATGATATCTGTCCCAACGCTAACCAAAGCGAATGTGAACGTCTATGTGTACGGGCAGAACACTCCACTAGCCCTGAAGGGCATGTTCCAAACTACCCTAACTCATGGGTCGCGATCCACCCCAGCGAAGGTATCCGTGACCGAAGAAGGACAAGGGATGCTGCTGGGATGCAAAGCAGCTGAAGAACTAGCCATAGTCACTTTTGCGTTCAGCATCCACCAAGAATCCGTAGCAGACCTGTTGGCAAAGTATGACAAAATATTCGAGGGGATCGGCTGCCTCCGAGACCATGAGATCAAACTCCACATCGACAAGACGGTACAACCAGTAGCCCTCCGGCACCGGAAAGTCGCATTCCACCTCCGGCCCCAAGTGGAAAGAGAACTAGACCACCTCGAAAAGGCAGGGATCATCGAAAGAGTCTCCGGACCCACATCGTGGGTCTCACCCATTGTGGTAGCCCGCAAACCGAAACAACCAGGAGAGGTCCGCATATGTGTGGACATGCGCCTCCCCAATGCATCCATCAAACGAGAGAGGCATCTGACTTCCACAGTTGACGATATCCTGGGGGAGCTCAGTGAATCTCGGTGGTTTTCAAAGCTAGACCTCTGATCCGGGTACCACCAGCTGTTGTTAGCGGATGATTCACGCTACATCACAACTTTCTCCACACATGTCGGACTAAGTAGGTACAAGCGGTTGAACTTCGGGATATCGAGTGCCACCGAGGTATTCCAAAACGTCATCCAAGAACTGTTAGCTGACCTGCCTGGAACCATCAACGTCAGCGATGACATCCTCGTCCACCATCGTGGAACATCACTCTCGCCTCCAGAACGTCCTACAGCGCATCCA
This sequence comes from Pleurodeles waltl, assembly GCF_031143425.1. Lineage (NCBI taxonomy): Eukaryota > Metazoa > Chordata > Amphibia > Caudata > Salamandridae > Pleurodeles > Pleurodeles waltl. Next base: position 785,261,260 of record NC_090445.1, read on the forward strand.
GGATTCTGGGCTCACCCTGCACCGGCGGAAATGCGAGTTCCTCAAGGACAAGATACAGTTCTTGGGCTACACTTTCTCAGCAAGTGGTGTTGCTCCCGATCCGGCCAAGGTGAACGACAACAAGAGTGCAACTCCTCCCACTAGTACCACGGAGGTACGGAGCTTCCTCGGAATGGTCAATTACTGCGGCTGTTTTATCAAAGACTTATCCAACCTCACTTAACCACTCCGGAGGTTAACAAAAGCCTCCGAACCATGGAAGTGGGACTCCGAGGAACAAACAGCCTTTGAGGCCATAAAGGAGGCTCTGTCCAGCGAGACCACTCTGAGGTACTTTGACCCAAAGAGGACCACCAAGATCGCTGTTGATGCCGGGCCAAGGGGGTTAGGTGCCGTACTGCTACAGGAACAAGCAGAAGGGATGTGGTCCCCAGTTGCCTACGCAAGCAGGTCCCTCACGGAAACTGAGCAGAGATACTCTCAGATCGAGAAGGAGGCCATTGCAGTACATGGGGCTGCAAGCATTATCATATCTACGTCTATGGCTGCCCATTTGTCCTGACCACCGACCACAAGCCTTTGCTCCCTCTTTTTAACGGCTCCGCCTCAAAACCCCCACCAAGAATCAAAAAGTGGATGTTGCAATTGCAGGATTATCACTGCCAATTAGAGTACCGCCCAGGGTCTGAGAACCCTGCAGACTACCTATCAAGACATCCACGGGCAGCTTCAGAGACCGAGGTTGATGAGGCTCGAGAAACCGAAGAATATGTCCGGTATGTCACGGATTGGTCCAGACCGATGCCTATGTCAATGGACGAAATTGTGCAGGCTACTCGAGATGATGAGTGCCTACAAAAAGTCCTAGTAGCAGTGAGGAACAACCACTGGCATATCTTAAAGAAACATCTGCCGTTGTTGACCTCAGAGTCTCAACGCGTCATTGGCAGTCTGTGCCATGTCCGGGATGAGCTTACAACGGATGTGGAAGGATGCATCCTGAGAGGGAACCGGCTGGTCCTCCTGTCGCATCCTACTGCCCGAGCTGTTAAGCTGGCACACAATGGTCATCAAGGCATGGTCAAAGGTGCGGTCGAAGGTATGGTTTCCCCTCATGGACGAGCAAGTCGAGGACTTGGTGAGGTCGTGTGTGTGGTGTCAGGCCACTGGAGAGCCCAGCAAGCCTGCTCCGGTCGAAACGGAGCCCTCCCCAGAAGGGCCATGGATGTCTGCTAGCCTTGACTTCGGGAGTTTACCAGATTGCCGCAACACCATGGTTCTCATCTACGATTTCTCCAAATACCCTGAGGTGGAAATCATCCCGGCCCTCACGGTGGACATGGTGATATCAGGTTTGGAAAGGCCATGGCCACTCATGGTTTGATATCCGAAATCAAGACTGACAATGGCCACTCTTTCAAAGCAGAGAGCTAGCGGAATACCTGAGAGTCACTGGCACTCATCATCGACGGATCACGCCCCGGTGGCCTCAGGCCAACGGCGAGGTCGAAAGGTTGATGCGTACACTGAACAAGGTAATTTGCATTGCCGTTGCGGGCGATAAGGCGGTCGATTATGCTATTTTCTAATTTCTGCGCAACTATCGTCAGATGCCCTACTCCACTACGAACAGGGCACCCAGTCACGTTGCATTCAGGAAGGCGTCCGTGGACACCATTCCCCACCACCCCTCGTGGAACCCTCCTGCCCTGGGTCCGAACCAGGCTCAAGAGAAGCGGCGGGCAGCCAATCAACGTGCCAGCCGAAGCATGCATGCCGCTCCGTCCGACCTCACCATTGGAGATCAGGTGTTGTTGAAGCATGCCCTGCCCGGGACTAAGTTCCGTACACCTTTCGACACTGCCCCTTGGACGATCATTCGGCGCAACAGGACTGCCGTTGTCGCCCAGCGTGGAGGCGAGACTATTACTCGAAACATATTGTTTTTCAAAAAGTTTACCAATCATGCGAGAGTCGCACAGGAGAGTTTCGTAGCACTGAAGATGATGATTCGTCGCCCTCACCGGCCGATGGTAATGACTTTGACTCGCCACCCACGAGTCGAAGGGAAGACGCACCGACCCCAGTGCCAGCTCAAACGGCGGGTGCACCGTCAGACCAGAATTCCAACCTGAGTCGATCTGGAGTCTCCAAGTACAATCTACGTAATATCCCTTGCCCCTCCACACCTTGTGTGATCACCTATGTGAAGGGTGAAGTGTTAATATTCCACTGTGTCTTATTTGTTGTTTATACATTTTTGGAGGAATGTGGTGTCGCTGGTCAGTGACGCAATCGACCATCCGACACCTCTTTGGGGATGGGGGAGTACCCGTGCGTGTCCGACCTGAGTAGCTCCCGGATGTGTTCACATAAGTTTACCTCTGTTTTCTGTTGTGTTGGTTTCCCCCGAGGCCTCCGGCCCGGGGGTATAAAAATAAACAGGGCGTGGTCAGGAGAGCAGAGGACGCAGCACAGCGGTAGCAGAGGAGCCCGCTGTGAAGCTGTTTGCACTCTGAGGCCCTGTCTGAGTGCGCGCTTCATTTGTTTACAAAACTGGTGTCGGCTCAGTATTTGTTAACGCACCGTTGCGCCGCACTGTCGGGTCGGCCTAACACCGCCCGACATAACAGCTGCCAGGCCTTTTCTCCCTCAGGTGCCAAGCCTTTTTTGGCTGTTTGGGGCAGTTCGCTCTTAGGCCCTCATAACATTTTGTCCACATCAACTACCCATGCCAAATTTGCGTCCTTTTGTTCCAACATCCTAGGGATTCTAGAGGTACCCAGACTTTGTGGAGACCAAGAAATTAGCCAAAATACAGCACACATTTTGTTTTTTTATTTTTTAAATGGGAAAAAGCGCTTCAGAAGAAGGATTGTGTTTTTATCTCTGAAAATGGCATCAACAAAAATCACCAGCTTCCCATCTTTCAGGAACAGGCAGACTTGAATAAAAAATCTAAAAAATTCAACACAGTTTTGTCATTTTACTGGGACAAACTCATATTTCGGTGACAGAAAGATCTGGATTCTGAGAGGAGCCACAAATTTCCTCCCACCCAGCGTTCCCCCAAGCCTCCTGATAAAAATGGTACCTCACTTGTGTGGGTAGGCCTTGCGCCCGCGACAGGAGATGCCCCAAAACACAACGTGACACATCACATTTTCCAAAAGAAAACAGAGCTGTTTTTTGCAAAGTACCTAGCTTTGGATTTTGGCCTCTAGCACAGTCTGCACATAGGGAAACCTACCAAACCTGCGTATTTTTTAAAACTAGACACCTAAGGGAATCCAAGAAGGGATGACTTGTGGAGCTCTCTCCAGGTTCTGTTACCCAGAATCCTTTGCAAACCTCAAAATTTGGCCAAAAAAACACTTGTTCTTCTCATTTCAGTGACAGAAAGTTCTGGAATCTGAGAGAAGCCACAAATTTCCTTTCACCCAGCGTTCCCCCAAGTCTCCCGATAAAAATGGTACCTCCCTTGTGTGGGTAGGCCTAGTGCCCGCGAAAGGAAATGCCCCAAAACACTATCTGGACACATAAAAATTATCTAATACAAAACTACCTGTTTTTGTGGGGGTGGGGGCAGGGGGGCATCTGCTTTTTTGGTCCTGGGTTCAGCAGCCATCTGGAGAAACCTACCAAACCCAGACATTTCTGAAAACTAGACACCCAAGGGAGTCTAGGGAGGTGTGACTTGCATGGATCCCCCAATGTTTTCTTATCCAGAATCCTCAGCAAACCTCAAATTTAGCTAAAACATCAAATTTTTCCCACATTTCTGTGTGGGATGACCGCACCAGAACTAATTTCCTGCCACCCAATGTTCCCCTCAGTCTCCTGTTAAAAATGATACCTCACTTGTGTAGGTGGGCCAAGGACAGGGAAGAGCCAAAAACATGTCGAAATTGAGGGGGAACCAATGCGGGTCCAAAAGGGCAGTTTGGAAAAAACATTTTGAGGCTGACAAGTGCAGCAGAAATTTTATCGGTATATATGAGACAATGCTGGGTGGTAGGAATTTTGTGGATTCCTGCAGATTCCAGAAGGTTCCATTACAAAAATGTGGGTAAAATGTGTGATTTTCAGTAAAGTTGGAGGTTTGCAGGGCATTGTGGAAAAGAAAATGGTGCATGTGAAGCACACCACCCTGGAGTCACCCAGATGTTTTGTTTTTAGATGTGTCTAGGTCTTTTGGATTTTTTTTACATGGCAGCGTCCCTAAGTCCAAAAAGTGCAGCCCTCACCATTCCAAGTGGAACGATTTTGAGAGTTAGCCAAGCTCTCAAGGCCCAAATTTAAAACCACTTGCTTGCTGTGGGATAAGAGATTTTAGTGTGCGGGGGAGAGCTGAAAGACTGTTACCCCCTTCAGTTGGGGTGGGGGCATAACCAGGCCCATACTGGTTGGTAGCTCCCAGCCCACAATTTTTTTATTTTTTTATTCCATGCCATCTAGTAGACTTTCTGCCCCCCCGGGCTGTGGATCAGGGGTAATTGCCCCATCTTCCCAATTGGCCCCATTTATTTGGGGTGGGGGTATGGCCATACCCCCACCCTCTTATTTTGAAAAAAAAATCTTCCCTTGTCTCTGGTGGGCTTTCTGCCCCCTTTGGGGGGAGATGGGCCTTCCAAAAATAGGCCGATCTGCCCCCAGGGTGGCAGATATGGCCAACAATAATGTGCCTCTATGAGGAGCGACCCTTGCCCAAGGGGCTGCCCCCCAAACAAAACACACACACACCAATCCCTGGTGCCTAAGTGGTTTCTACCCCCGGGGGCAGTTCGTCCTAATAGAAATAGGCCGATCTGCACCCAAGGGGGGCAGAAATGGCCTAAATAAAATTTTCCCCCCAGGTGAGCGACCCTTGCCTAATGGGTCGCTCCCCATACATAAAAACATAAAGTAAATACAAATATATATATATATCCCTAGTGACTAGAGGTTTCTGTCCCCCCGGGGGCAGATCGGCCTTATTAGAATAGGTCGATCTGCCCCCCACCGGGGCAGAAAAGGCTTACAAATATTTGCCCCCCTGGGGAGTGGCCTTTGCCCAAGGGACCGCTCCCCTTATGCGTAAGTATAAAAAAAAAAATCCCCGGTGTCTAGTGGTTTCTGCTCCACCTGGGGGCAGATCGGCCTAATTATATTAGGCCAATCTGGCAGAAATGGCCTAAAAATAATTTGGCGCCCCGGAGAGTGACCCTTGCCCAAGGGGTCGCTCCCCACATATAAAAAAAAAAACACTAAACAAATGTGTCCCTGGTGTCTAGGGGTTTTCTGCCACTCCCCTCATGACAATTACCAAAAAAAAATCCCTTTCATGACTTTCTCGCCCCTCCAGTGATCGGAAGAGGTCCGCTCTGGACGCTCAGGGGCAGGCCTCTAATGAGGTCAGCGTGCGATTGCGCACTGATGTCATCAGATGCCATGGGGGGTACAGGGAAGGGGAAGGGAAAGCGATTCCCCTTCCATCTCTGCACTGGGGGTGCTGAGGCGAGGTTAGCGCTCCCCCATGAGGCAGTACCAGGACGTAACGGTTACGTCCTTGGAGCCTCAGCTCCGCAGCCAAGGACATAACCGCTACATCCATGGCTGACAAAGGGTTAACTCTAGTTTCTTCTTTCTCCAGTTTCTCAACTCTGCCTTTGAACTCTGTACTGGTCAAGCAAAACTCCAATTGGCCAGCTCATTCTTGACTCCTGAACATGAATACATCTCTCTTACTCATTGGATTTTGCTCCATATTCAACTCTACTCCTACATCTTTTCTTCTGAAACTGTTATGTATTTACTGCTCACAGGTTACAAGAAACAGTATATCTATGTGCACATCTTGGGCCTGATTCCGAGGCCGGCAGGCGGCGGTCGCCGCCCGCCTGGCGGGAACCGCCATATGGCCGCTCCTCAGTCGAAAGACCGCGGAGGCCATAAAGGCTTTCCCGCTGGGCTGGCGGGCGACCGCCAGAAGGCCGCCAGCCAGCCCAGCATGAAACCCCTCCCCACGAGGCGGAGTGGGTATGTGCGACGGGTGCAGTTTGCACCCGTCGCGTATTTCAGTGTCTGCATTGCAGACACTGAAATACTTTGTGGGGCCCTCTTACGGGGGCCCCGCGGCACCCCCTACCGCCATCCTGTTCCTGGCGGGAGACCCGCCAGGAACAGGATGGCGGTAGGGGGTGTCAGAATCCCCATGGCGGCGGAGCGCGCTCCGCCGCCATGGAGGATTCTCCCGAGCAGCGGAAAGTCGGCGGGAGACCGCCGACTTTCCGTTTCTGACCGCGGCTGAACCGCCGCGGTCAGAATGCTCGACGGAGCACCGCCAGCCTGTTGGCGGTGCTCCCGTGGTCGGTGACCCTGGCGGTCACCGACCGCCAGGGTCAGAATGACCCCCTTGTCTTCCCTAATTCCTCTCCTTCTATATTGCTGTATGTATGACTGCAAAGCACAACCTTGCCGCAAGACAGCAAAATGCTGTACAAGGTCAAATGTAAAGATATAGTATAAAATGCTAAGATGCTATCAACACGTGACTGGAGGGGTAGCTGGATTCTGAGTATGGAAGTGCACTTTTTCTGTGTGGTAGGGTTGGAGGGGTCCTGGTGGATACATAGATTTAGTTCCAGGGTACATAGATGGAGAAGGCCTTTTGTGTTAGTTTTTATTTCTTGCTCTTTCTCATTTCCACGCTGATGATGTTCTGGCTGTAGGTGTGTTGATGATGGTACATCATGGCGCTAGTTTTTAGGGAAATGAGGGATGGCAGGAGAGAAAGTGAAATCTATGATGGCGGAGGGGATGTGGTCATATTTTTTGTGGCCTTGGATCTTGCATTCTGTAGTGCATCAGATGACATGAAGGGGTCCCTTTTGGAGGCTGGGAGGCCATGGTACAGGGTGTTGTCACCATCTATAATTTCTACCAAATTATACTAATTCAAACTGTAAAGTGTATCTGTGTATTCAAGGTAATGCAAAATGCTGAGCCATCCTGCTTAACCCTTTGTTATTATACACATTGCATGACTCTCTCAAACAATAATTTGAAAAGAAAATCAGGCGATAGATGAACAAGACTGTGCTGGTCATATCATAGGGATCAATTTGGGGTCTAACTTTAGGAAGAATGGGAAGGAACTGGGCATAGTGGGATAATGAATGAATGAATAAATGAATGAATGTTTATTGCAAAATTACTTAAAATCACTGCGATTTCACACATTTGCAGTCACATTGCATTAAAATATATTAATTCATTCCACAGTGGGATACTGCTCCCAAAGGCCCTGTGGCATGAGCACTAAGTAAACCTGAAACGATTTCTAGAATATAAGTGGCAACTGCTGAATAATGGAGGTATACCTTTTATTACAAGTTTGTGTATACATAGGCCCTCATTCTGACCTTGGCGGGCGGCGGAGGCCGCCCGCCAAAGTCCCGCCGTCAGGTTACCGTTCCGCGGTCGAAAGACCGCGGCGGTAATTCTGACTTTCCCGCTGGGCTGGCGGGCGGTCTCCTTCAGACCGCCAGCCAGCCCAGCGGGAAAGAGGCTTCCACGATGAAGCCGGCTCGGAATCGAGCCGGCGGAGTGGAAGCTGTGCGACGGGTGCAGTTGCACCCGTCGCGTATTTCACTGTCTGCGCAGCAGACAGTGAAATACATTTAGGGGACCTCTTACGGGGGCCCCTGCAATGCCCATGCCAGTGGCATGGGCACTGCAGGGGCCCCCAGGGGCCCCGCGACCCCCCCTACCGCCATCCGGATCTCGGCGGTCCGACCGCCGGGATCTGGATGGCGGTAGGGGGGGTCAGAATCCCCGCGGCGGTGCAGCAAGCTGCGCCGCCGCGGAGGATTCAATGGGGCCGCGGTACACTGGCGGGACCCCGCCAGTGGTGCCGGTCCGACCGCGGCTTTACCGCCGCGGTCGGAATCCCCATTGAAGCACCGCCGGCTTGTCGGCGGTGCTTCCGCGGTCCTCCGCCCTGGCGGTCAAAGACCGCCAGGGTCAGAATGAGGGCCATAGTCTTTCATGGTAAGTGCAATATTTCATATGTTGAATATGATAATCTAAATCAGAGGTTTTTAACCTTTTGTCCAGGGACACTGGGAGGTCTGTGAAGCCTACTCAGGCGGTCTGTGACTGCTTAGAAAATGAAATAATATTAACAGAATAATATAGTGTATTTTTCAAGTGTTCTGTGAATGTGAAAGAATTTGAAATTGGATAATAGCAATTACGTTGGAATCCTTGATTGGTGATTGGTGGGAGAGTGGAAGTGCATCAAACAGAATATAGGATAGACAGTGGGTTGCCTTCATTGAATTTAGAAAATCTCAAACCTTCCCATTAAAATTACCATTGTGTTTTTTTGGATTTATTTGTGAATTAAATAAAATATTTTATTGTTTGTGCAGTGGTTTGTGGCCCAAATCAATGTAATTGCTTAGGCTGGGGTCCCAGCTTCCGGCAATGACTCCCTGGATTCCAGTGATGATTTAAAAGGGGGCCCACAGAAGTTAAAAGGTTAAGAACTACTGGTCTAACTAATAAGGACGGTTCTAACAAAATTAAATTCATGTGCCTCCATGCAAGACAAAATCATTAATTGTTCTTCAATAGTATTTGGTATCTGACTGAATGTCTATAGGTTGTTTTCTTAAGAGAGCCACATATTTGCATTTCACAGGAATCACCCTTGTATAAAAGTATTAAGATGTAAAATAGGTCCACTCTAATGCCAATGCACACTGAAGCTAGGCTTCTGGCATTGTTGCACATTATAAACTTCAAACTTAACAGAATGTGTTGTGTTATGTTCCTTTAATCACACAACATGTCACATAATCTGTTTTTTGTCGCATAATTTACCTTTTCTAACCACATAACTTAATAAACACTGCCACATAACTTGGACGTCCACTGGCGCACAATTCCATTTACCAAGTCTATAACTGAGTCAACTCACATAAAATTCCACACTTTTAATGACTTTTCACCAGAATACTCTCAATTGTCATTAATAATATTCTCTCCTAAATTTTCTCAGGCTACTCGATCTTCTACTTTCACCAGATACCTTCAGTAAAACTCCTATTCAGGGGACATGGGCAATATGGCTTAGGAGTGAATGTGTCTTTTCTCGCTTTGCACCTGGCCCCAATAATATGCCTGTTTTAGGCCCCGTTCAGAGTTGAGATCAGTGGGACGGAGAGCTGAACGAGGACTTGGGGTGAGGTAGTGTGCTTTAGATCCCGCTGACCAACTCTACCTCGAGGGATTTCTGGGATCGCGGGGCTGAGGTCTACAGGTGCATATAAGGTAAGGCTGCCTGAGTAAAGGTGGCCCTTGAAAGACAGAAACCAGCTGACATATTGGGGTTGGTACTGGGCACCGGTGCACCAATGGGGAACACAGTCTGTCACGGCATACTGTGCTTGCTCTGGCTGAATTGCAGTGAGAGACACACAGCCCATGGAGATGATCCTTGTGACCAGGGCACCCTAGTGTGGCATCCTGCTTACGAGCACCTACCTCCAGAAAAGACCCAGGAATGATGAGGTGAGCAGAAAGGACTGGCGGCGCACCCAGCCCGCAGGTTCTGCTGCATCACTGGTGATGCTAAGGACAATATCCCCTTAGCAGATAAATACATCCTCCCTGCTGTGCTGGATGCCTAGTGGCCTCATACTCTAGCATTCCCCTCATTAAAGCCTTGGGGAGCCATCACATTGTGAGAGGGGGCACTTTCCAGACTCGGGTGATATGACTCTTGGACGCATTCCTGCATACCCTCACCAATGAAGAATATGTCTGGGTTGCTGACGTATAGCACACCACAAGATAGCAGCCTGGAAACCATACAATGCTCGGCAATAGAGGGATGCACCAACGTGCATTAAAGCACCACACACACTGAATTTGCAGCAGCTACTTTCTTGACCTCAGAGCTCTGGGCAAAGTGTTGCAGGGACCATAGGCTTACGCACAATTACAGTGCATTCTGCCAGGCTCCATGGTCACTGAATTGTGTCCCTCTGAAAACATCATAATAGTATGAGTAACACAATTCTGAACATAACTATGACTTCACATAAGCACACATTTTAGGGGCCTCCTCACTAAAGACCGGAGGTACCCAGGGACGAGGAGCCAGAGGGTCGCAGCATCGCAAACTATCCCTGCACAGGCTGCCACAAAGCACAATGAAGGTGCCCCTCACGTGTTCCTTCATGGGGGATCTCTTCGTAAAGCTGCACCAGGACGTTGCCTCACTATGAGATGAAATCTCAATGGACCTAAAGGAAATGTGGCAGGAACTAGAGGACCTGGTCCAGAGGGCCTTTACCCTGGAGGATGCACAAGATGCTAGGCAGGAAGAACTGGAGTCCTTTGGGTGGGAAGTATTGGAGTTAGGAGATCAAAAATGAACTGCAAGGCCACTGTGAAGACCCTGAGAATAGATCATGCAGATCTAACATACACATCAGGGGAGAGCAGTGAGAAGCTGAGTAGGGGGACCTTGAATATTACATCAAACAGTTATTTCACCATATACTTACTGATCTTGCAGTTCTTGTCCACAGGTTTCAATAAGAATGGGAGTTTGGCTATTTTGTTGGGTAAAAAGTTTAAGGAGAAAGTCCTCACTGCTCACGCTAACATTTCCAGCCCTATGCTGACATTGAGGATCTCAGTGGCATCTCACACATTCCCTTTACATCCTGAACGATAATCAAGAGAGATGCTTTAGCTTAAGTCATAACTACCCAGGCACAGACATACTGGTGGGAAGCGATTTAAATGTGGTAAGGGATTCCACTCTGCATCGCTCTGCCCAGTGAGTGAGCTAGTCATGTGCCTTTTCCAAGGTAGCCCTGCAGTGGAAGGAGAATCTTGGACTATCAGAAATATGAAGAACTACACAGCCTACTAGATTACACCTATTACTCCCCCTTCCATTAAACATATGCTAGAGTTTACTATTTCTTGGGCACCTTGCAGATACTAATGAGGACTCACCACATTGGCATTCAGATGTCGGCCCTCTATGACCACTCACCTATCAAGATAATTGTGTGAGATCATTCTATTCCCACTCCCAACTGACCCGGGCCACTGAATGATAACCTTCTAAAAAACAAAGCTACACAATTGAGGAGAGAATCTTCACATGTATCCTGGAAATTGAAGGCTCAGTTTCCGATGTGGGTGTTCTTTGGGATGGGGAGCACTGATGTCCCTTGCAGGTAAATGAAATGCTGAGATACAGGGAAAACTGCATGGGCCGTGCAGAGGGCCCCTCCGTGGCCCCCTGCACCTGTTCTCTGCCAGCCTTTTCATGACAGTGTTACCACCATGAAAAGGCTGGCGGAGAACGAGGTCGTAATCCACAAGGCAGAGCTGCTTGCAGCGCTGCCCTGGCGGATTAGGATCTCTGCCACTACCAGACCACCGGGATCCAAGTTCCTGGTGGAGCTGGCGGTCGGACAGCCAAGGTTGTTATTTGGCAGTTTGACCGCTGCATAGGCGGCGGTCCAGACCGCCACCCGCCACACTTGTAAGGAGGGCCATAATCTCTAGCCACTTGGACAACATTTTTGTAAACAACATTTAGTACACCATATTAATGTCAGACGATATTAACTTCCAATACCCACCTACACACACTGTTAAAAAAGAGCACCTTCCTTCACTTTCCTTGTTATGCCTGACTGCCAAGGGCTAAATACTTCAAATAGTAGGTTTTAATAGCACACGATAGATTTTAATTATATCATTTGGGTAGAACAACTAAGGTTGTAAGAACGGTTTGGTATGATCAATGGAGTGCACTGTTTTAATATATATTTTTTTTTTTGCAGGCGCTTTTGGAAACTGGAGAGACGATTTTGGTGGAAGTATGTGTGAAAATCTTGGGTTTGAGGAAAGGTGTATGTTTCAGGGAGGTCAATATGTGCGGTAAAAGAGGTGTCAGAGAGAACTGTGGGTGTTAGAAGGAGCATGTGTGGGTGAGAGTTGGAATGGAGGTGTTCATGCATGAAACAGAATTTGTGTAGGAGAGATTATGTATGGGGGGTGAGAGCACATGGAAGGATATTGACACATGAAACATGAGTATGTGAGAAGAAAGTATGTTTAAAAGAGGTTGAGGTTAGGAGAGGAACGTGTGTGGGGAGTAGGTGGCCAGGTGGGTTTTAGGAAACAGAGAGGCAAAGCTAGGAGTGATGGTAGGTTTAGGTGAATGAGATAAGGGGGTGTCGGAAGTAAGTTAGGTGTGATAAATATGGAAGGGAAGGGAGGAAGTGGGTGGTTGTTGATGGGTGTAATTGGAATGAGGTCTGCAGAAGAGGGAGCATGAGATGAGGGGAATCCAGATATGGGAGAATAGCAGGGATATTGCAGAAGGGGAGCGTGGGGAGATTTAGGACCAAGGAAGTGACGGAGTTCTGTAAGAAGTAGTTATGAAGAAGAGGAAAAGGTTTGTGTATACGTGTGTGTGTGGTTTTCTGTCACCTCCAAGGACACAAAAGCCTGAGTAGGCTACTTGCATTATCTGTAACTCAGCCAAAGGAATTATATTAAGTAACTGAACTGTTCTATTATGAGGTAGCTGACCAAATTACGAGGCTACATTAAACATCTTTAGATCTAAACAGGCCCTCACACTGATTTGTCAGATCAGCCAGTCGGGCACTACCATATTGCCACATAGGCCAGTCCGACCCTGTGTCCAACGGACCAGGCATCTAAGGTAATGTGAACATTATGCACTAACACCGGGGGTGTAACACTTGCTTCTACAGCTCCCACAGGTTTGGGGCGGTATTTTTGAAGGATCCCTCATTAGCCTAAAGCTTATGAGTATTCATGAAATAAGGTGGTCTCTTTACCAAATTCACTTATTTATTCTATTTTTATATATGTTTTTAGGTAACAGAAACCCTTCCCTCTTCACCACTAGTGCCCCAGTCACTGTCAGTGTTATGTCAAGTAATTGAAATGTTGAAAGCAACACATCCTCCATGATGTGCTACAGAAGAATTAGATGTATTCAGCCAAGAAGTAAGCAGCATATCAGTCTTAGGCTCGGGGGGCTAGCAGGGGGGGTCAGGGTGCCTCCTGGGGGGTGAGCATGCATTGGGCCTTCCCTACAGCTCTAGTCCAGGCAGGGCCTCTCCTCTGTCTAGAGGATGGCCGGCCCTGGGGTGGCCAGCACTGGTCCAAGAATACTAAGGTTCTCGGCGTGTGTGGGCAACTTGTGGGCTTTTCTGACTCATTAACTCTTTGAATTAGGGTGACCAGACGTCCCGTTTGTTACCAGCTGTACCTGCAGACTTTGGGAAATTTAGCTCAAGTCCGGATTTTAGACAGGGTCGACTGAAAACAGTGGGAGGTGCATTTTCATGTTTTCCAATGCAAGTTTAGTTAGCAGCTGTTATAAGAAAATCAATTTAATTTAACAAGCATAATACTAAAAATGGCATTTTGTGTATGTTCTTATTGCCTCTCTGTAAGTCTGTGCTGATGAGCGCCGTCATTATGTGCGCTGGGTTGAAGTACAATTGCAGTATTTCAATTTTCGCAAAATGCCCCATGTTTTGGCTTTAAAATCTGGTCGGCCTACTTTAAACGCAGTGAAAGTAAGTCAAGCAGCCCTCATTGCACGCTGTTCCACTTGTTTCTGGTGGTTACCAAAGGTCTTCTGTAGGCCACGCCCTTCATTCTTGTTTACTGTTGTCATCAGCGCCTCTGTGAAACCCCACTGCGGGGTAATCACGTGATGTTTACCCACACCGTTGTCTGTGTTTTTCCTGATACCGCGAGGTTAATCACTATAAGGTGACTGATTACAGTCACCCTCATATGACTGATGTAAACAAGTCACCGTTTCCGGAAGTGCTTATTTGGTGAGATGGCAGGATGTGTTTTTTTTTAAACAGATGTACGTTGTTGAGCGCATGGTGTCGCACAGAACTTAGCTCGCAAACACACACATATATATTATTCATGTTTCCCTTCCTCCTGTGGTCCGTCTCAGTTAGATCTCTTCAGTTCACATGACATATGTGACATTTTAAACGTTGTGTGCCGTTTTCAAAATTTTCTGATAATATAACTCTTTCGGTTGAGAAAAACGTCAGTGGACCTACTGCAGTGATGTATCGGTCATACTTAGACTCTGCCTTTCATCCTTTTGAGGTGAATGCCTTAAGTGCCATTGAATAAGTTGGTAGTAATGCCTTTTTTGCGGTTATACTTGCTTAGGTTAGTGATGTACACTATAAACGCATTAATCTGTGCCCTTTCTTCCTGAATCCTGCATGACCTTCTTACCTTTCTGTATCCTTTTTTCTTCTGCCACCCACCTTTATCTGTCGTCTCTGTCATTTAACCTGCCTCTCTAAATTTGACCAAATGTAGTCTGTCATGATTACCCAAGTAATGTCCACAAAACGGACGGAGTATCACCCATTAAGGTATAAAACAGACTCTTAATCTTAACCCTGATCTGACCGCTAACCTACCACTACCCAAACCTTGTCCCTAAACTTTAGCCAAACACTAGCCCTAATCTCAACTTTTACTTACTGCCAGCCTCTCACTAACCCTGACATTGATAGTGATCATGAACCTGTACTACCACTAACCCTGAACTTTGTCCTAATCTTGGTGTTTGTTTACCTGTAGCCTAACAGCAGCCTAACACTGTTCCAAACACTAATCTTGACTTACTATTCTTACTCAAACCCTAAAAATGTATTGTTGTGTTTAGCAAAGTCTGTCCCTTAACTTGACTGTAACCCTCACCTCAACCCTACCAGTGCTTTAACGCTAATCCTGATCCAAATCCTAACCATAACACATAATATTAGAAAGTGCTTTAAGTGGGTGAAAAAAACTGAGGGGCATATTTCTGAGAGGCTTGTGCCACAATTGATGGAGCAGCGGCGCAAACCTCTCATCGATATCTATGATGGCACTCACAGCCACCTTTCATGGCTTTGAATGGCTTCATAGATAGGAAGAAGGCAAGGCAGTGCAAGTCACTGAGTTGCTTTACTCTGTGCCAGGGAGGTGTTCCATGGGCATTGCAGTGGGGTTTCCCTTGCAACACACATGGATTTTGATGATGCATTCTGCAGCACACATATAAAGGATGAAAAAGCCTCCCAGTGTTATTTTTTGTGCAGGAAGGTGCCCCTTCCTGCACAAACAGAATCCTGTCTACAACGCAGACACCCTTCTACCATGGTGCAAGGGTGCCTGCATTGGCGCTAGGCAGCCAAAACTGTGTCAGTACAGTTAGAAGGGACAGGCACAGTGACAGTTGTCACACCTGATCATTGCCCTATATGGTCTGTAGAGAGGACTCTTCGAGTACTCTGCAGAGCACTTCCTTCCTTAGTCAAGAGGAACTTGAGATTACAACACTATGTAGTGGTTTAGATCACACTATATGCACATTTTCCAGACAGGAGATGTGGGGCTACTGTGTAAGGTTCAATTGCTGTTTTCAGGCTGCTCTAAAGACACAAGGCCTCATTAGGAGTTTGGCGAACGGTTTGCACCGTCTGCGGAGCTTGAAATGGGGAGGATGCCACCACACTGGCTACCTTCTCACCAGACCCATTAAGAGTTTCCCCCTAGGTCAGTGGGCGGAAACCTAAGTTTCCGCCAGCCGGCCTAGCGGGAAACAGGCTACAGCATTGTCTCCGGCTCATAATTGAGCCAGCGTCAGTGTTGTAGCCAGCAGGGTGCACCAGCACCTCACTGTCTGCAAAGCAGACAGTGAACATTGCAACTGTGCTTTGCAAGGGGGTCCCTGCACTGCCCATGCCAAGTGCATGCCCCCCCCATGGCCCCCTGGACCAGTTCTTTGCCAGCCTTTTCATGGCGTTATTACCACCATGAAAAGACTGACGGAGAAAGGGATCGTAATTAGAAGGGCAGAGTTGTATGCAGCGCTGCCGTGGCGGATTAGAATCTCCACCACTGCCAGACCGCCTGGATCCAAGATCCTGGATGAGCTGGCGGTTCCCTTGTGGTCGGACTGCCAGGGTTGTTATGTGGCAGTCAGGCCACCTCATAAGCGGCGGTCCAGACCGCCACCACAAGTGTGGTGGCTGTAAGACCGCCACACTCATAATGAGGCCCATAGTCTGTGCAAAGTGATGGTTTTCTTAATAAGTAGCAATGGATCTGGTTCCTAGTAAAAGTTTTCAGCACATGGACCCAATGATTTGTGATATCTATGCAACTGTCTGTGATCACTTTTCCTGAAGCAGCAATCAGAGAAAGACATAAGGACAGATCGCTTGTGGAAACTTCCTCAATTTCAACAACAGAATCTGCAGTTCCACCCTTCACCTCTACCAGTCATTGTATTCAGGAAGGACTAATTAGCTGCCTTTTGCTGCCAAGGTCCTTTTTGAATTTTCAAGGGGAACCATGTCTCCACTCTCCATCACTTCAGTGCCTGGGTCTCCAACCTGTAGCCATAGTCATACAGGCAATATTCCACTTTCTGGAGAAGGTGTGCTTGTCCTTCATCTTTTGCCTCACTAATCAGGCTGAAGTAAACAAAAAAGTCACAGGTGGAATGCTTGAGTTCATCTCAACCACTGGTAATTACTTGGGGTTGCATCCCAGTCTACCATATTTTGCCCACCATGCCACCTCATATTACACATAGCCATATGCAAATCAGCCTTGGTCCTGTTACAATAGGAACAGTTCAGCTTCCAAGCCAGGTCCTCTCTGAATGGGAACAGAAACAACCAATGGCTCATTCAGCATAGGACCCACATTTGGGTATACCCATCGCATTTAGGGCGTGGCACTGAAATAAACGAAAAATGACGGGTGGAATGCTTGAATTAATCTATGCCACTGGTAACTACTTGGGGCCACATCCAAGTGTACCATATTTATGCCCACCATGTAATCTCTGATTAAGCCCAACCATATGCAAATCAGGAACAATCCAGCCTGAGCTGCTAAGCAAGGTCCTCACTGGACAGGAACACAAGCAAGGCAGGCCACGTTTTGCCCAATTTGTGGCTTTTCAGTTGAGTGCAATGTGGCTCCAGTGGAAGAGTGGGCATGGGATTCACATCTGCACATACATGCTGCACTTAGAGTGTTGCACTGAAGCAAACAAATAAGTGATGGGTAGCATGTTTGAATTAATCTGAGCCACTGGTAATTAAATAGGCGGCATCCACTCCATTGTAAACCAGGTGAATCCAAAATGGATTCCCCTGGTTGCAGTACTCTGTCATAACATCCACAGAGTCCTATTACCATACATGTGCTATACACTCACTACACACACATATACACACACTCAGTGCAATGATCTGTAGGGTTACATAACAGTGGAACTTTATATGAGTGTTCAGTAGACAGCACTCTCTTTGACACAAGAGAAAAAGGTCTGGTCATGGGAAAGATTCTCAAAATAAGGTAGGATGCCATGACTGCTTTTTGTGTTCCACACCGGGCATTGAAACTGGTCCAGTACCCATATGACGGCACACTAGTTGTAGGCTGTGGATCTCACATTACCAAAGACAAGCCTACGCCTCTGTGCACAAGCTAGATTAGTGCAACGCTACGGCCAAACAAAAAGTCAGAATACCAGTTTCACATGCAGCCAGGCACTCTCTCATTATTTATATATTAATTAAGTGAAGCAAGCCATGACAAGCAGCACAAAAGTGCACAGAAGCTATCAGACTAGGAACTGCATTTCTGTTTCAGAGATCCAGATAGAAGGTGTCCAGGAATAATCATTTATAAAGAGACATCGATAATATGAGGGAGATGAGGAAGGGAACAAGAACAGTTCTGGATACAGATGGTAAAATAGCAAAATCATTGGCCAGTGCTCCAAGATCGTTTCATATTGCATTATTATTTACTCGCAAAACTGTATTTCTGTCATATTTTTTATTTCTGGCCACCCTTGTGTTGGAAACCAATTACTTTGCTTCACTTCTTATGGCCTGGTACGCTGTAGGGTAGTCACTCAGCAGACCATTCAGTCACAAATGCCAATTATGCATTTAAAATATTTTGCATGTTCCAATCACTTGACCATTGTGACTCGCTTCATTGTGAGCACATTTTTAGATCTGACAGAGGGAGAGTCGACGTTCCCTAAAGGTAAGGCAATGTTTTTGAACTCTGGACCAGAGTGTTCTTAGCATACACAACACATATTAGATAAACCTTATCCATAAGCAAGCAGCTATGGGGGAAACCAATCTTGGATGACCAGCAGCTCAATAACCATTGATTGGGCCAAAATGGATTTTCACTTGCCTCCACTCAGTTCCCCCCAACTGTACTAACATGCCTAAGAGATGCTTATAAGCAAATATTATTAGTAGGTAGTCTGCTGCAATTGGCACAAAAGGGCAAAGCTAGGGCCTATATCTGGCATCTAAAGTATGATCAACTGATAAAGGTTAGAGTACTGAACCAGTTTAAGTAATCGAAATACTACTTTCCAGAATGGAATAAAGTCAACAAACCAGAGTTGCAATAGTATCTTGTTTGTCAATGTGTAATATATTGTTCAAAGTCTGGTAGTGAACAAAATGTTGATTCTCTTTCATGCTTGTAATTTGTCCATTTACTTTGATTGTTCTTTTAGGCCTGGCTTGACAATGCAGCTGTCAGCAGATGCAATATTTTCACCCTTAAAAAGAGCTTTAAAGATTACTACAGAGAGGGGATTTGGCTCCGCCCACAGGTTGGTAGCTAGGAGTAAATGTTTTCAATGGGCAGAGGTTGTGTGATTCCAGACTTCCCTACAAGCACCTATTGCTTATTTTGTTTATTCAACCAGCTACCTGAGCCAGCAGCAGTATGGCTGTCTGACCTTGAATTTTCAGGGGTGCAAACAAATCAGATTGGAATGCTCCCAAAGTGTCTTAGATAACTAGATAGTTTACAGAGTTTGTTGTTGTCTTGCAGCAAGACAGATGTGAGAAGAGCAGCCATGTAATGTATTGCAGTTCCAAAATCCTCACCTTATATTATTAACTTTAGACTTCAAGGTGCAGTTTTGTGTTTGAGAGCTTTATGTGGTGCCCAGAGCTACACTAATCTACATTGATTTTTAGGTATGGCAGTCTTCCCATAGCAGACACTTCAAGGTCATTCCCCCTTCTCTGAAGTAAATAAGGGGCAGGTATTCCACTTAGGCCGTGTGTCCAAAGAGTCCTGCACTGCTGAAGTAGCATAAAGGAAAACGGTTCCAGGGTACTCCGCTTACCCCTCCATGTCCTGCCAACTGGGCTAGGGTACCACCATTAATCTGCCCCCAAAGTTATAGGAGTACTGTCAAGTGCCAAAAGGCACCCAAGCAGCTCATACAGGAGTGCACCTCCATTTTGTAATTAGGTTGCCCCTTCTCATGCAATACAGGTATAATTTTGAGAACTCCAGCAACTGAATAACATATACAGATTTTCTGCCTCTCAAACTATATATCCAACTGAGATAACTGAATTCATGTAAGAGTTTTATTTTCAAATACATAATACTACCAAATGTGATGCCTGGGGTTCCCACATTTCAAATGTTACCTAATATTGATAATGTTGAGCCCTAAACACCAGCTCTCTGTGACTAGCACAAGTAACATCTGACACAATGACTCTCAGTATAAAAATACCACACGCTTTTCCATGTCTACATAGCCCATCTATATATGTGACAAAGAAGGAGAGGCCCTTTACTTGGTCATTCCATTTACAAACTCTAGTAAATAATATGTACTGCACAGTTACAGTCTAGTCGCCCTATCTGTGATAAGCCTGTTTAATGATACCCCCCCACCTTATGGGGGGGGGAATAAAGTAAGGGAGAGCAGAAGAGAGGAAGGAGGGAGTGAAGGTAGGAGAAAGCGTAGAAAGATTTCACAATTTTATGATGAGTAAAGGTGAGAATTCACTTGCCCAGGATTACACAAAGTGGTGACCAAGAACTTTAGCTCACAATGCACAAAAACCAGCCCACATTTTAGGAAACTTTGCCCTTTAAGGTTACATCAATTTTTG
This sequence comes from Pleurodeles waltl, assembly GCF_031143425.1. Lineage (NCBI taxonomy): Eukaryota > Metazoa > Chordata > Amphibia > Caudata > Salamandridae > Pleurodeles > Pleurodeles waltl. The sequence goes on from NC_090445.1 coordinate 785,281,332, forward strand.
GGCCAATCAAGGCAAGTGCCTGGGTTGTGAATCCATTTGAAAGTTGTTCAAATACACTTTCGCCACTTCAATTTGAAGTGTTGATGCAAGGTCTATCTTTAGCTAGAAAGGCCGATGGACCTAGAAGAAGTGAAGAGAAAGAAGCAAAGACAGGAAACCAATGGTGAATGTGACAATATGTTTATTTTTAGCAAAGGGTTAGAAATTATATTTAAATAACATTTACAAAATATTTCAATTTTCTTTCCACAAGCATTTTGGGGCCCATGCAACACATCTGTTTCTCTTATCAATCACTGTTCTTAGCCTTAATGTGGGCATTAGTGCCTAGATTGATCAAGCCTTTGTGCTGTCTTTGCATCACACAAGGAGACGCCATGACAACGCAGATGCTTTAGTAATATATACAAAGCCATACAAGGGGCGATTTGCACCACATTTACATGGCTTTGCAAAGAAATGTAACACAACGCAGCTGCTTCCACTGCGTTATGTTAAATTTCAATTTGGGAGGCTTTCACATGCATCCACCCATGGGCTTTAATGCATTCGCAGACTGCGTAAAGCTAGTAAACCTGTGAATGCGGCCAAGTGCTACACCTTCCCCAGTGAGGTGTAAGAAGGATGTGAATATCTTTATTTTCCTTTATTTCCTCTCTCCACATTTGTTGCATACTGCAGCACACATAAAAAGAGGGGAAGGCCTCAATGGTTTTTTTGTGCAGGAGGGTGTCTCTACCTGCACAAAGACAATCCTGCCCGTAAGGCACTATGGTGCAAGGGTTCCTGCATTGGCGCTAGGCAGCAGCAGACTGCCACTGCAATGAGAGTGCAGACACTCTCCTTATCTTTGTAAACATGGGGCATTTCTGCTTTCTCCCTTTCAGGCAACGCAGCACAGCAACTTTGCTTGCTTCCCTGTGTTGCATGAAATATTAGTAAATATGCCCATAGGTTTCATAAACATTAATTAAACTAAAGTACAATGTCCCACCATACCCTCGAAGGTAATGCGATTTTACTTCATGTGAAGTCGTCCAGAGGTGTGTGATGTCACTTTAGCTAAGTTTATGATTTTGGCAAAATGAGTCTGATGAATATTAGATGGAAGATGTGGAAAGAACCCTTACCGACCCCTGCTACTGAAGGAAGTCAGCAAAGGTTGCTCACTGTAACTTTCCAAGCCTTTTTTACTGTAAACGTGACAGGCCATAAACTCTTCCTGGCACTCCCAAAACACAAGCCGTCCGAGACACCCACTGGCATTACCAGGGCATTGCAAAACCCCATCTTACCACGTATTGTGGAAGCATGGCTAAAACAAGGCAGAAATGTGTGAGGCTCCCTTACACACTTAAAAAAATTAAGGAGATATTGCTGAGTTAGCCAAACATCCTTTATGCTGGTAACATTCTCCGTCGCTCCCTCCAGAACCTTTTGAACTCCGATTCTATTTTTTACTTCCGTTGTGCCGTAGGGAGGGGGTGAGAAGAAGAATTTGGGTCATCCGGAACACGACTGACGCACGCGAGGAGTGTTGACTCAGAAGAAGGAGCTGGCAGGAAGTCACCGTGCAGTTATTCCAGTCCTGCGAGTTGTCAAAAGAGTATATATTATATATAGACCGAGGTAGAAGAATCCAGCTCCAATACACAAATAATACCGGCTGCACTTGAATAATTAGCCCGCGCGCTCTTCCCTGCAGTCTTCATGCCAACACTTCACGCTAGTTATTATTCAGACACAGCAAGCAAATTCAAGAGGCAAAACCCTGAGGTCAAAGCTGATTGGTAGCGAGGCGGAGTGCGGTAACCAGCGGACGATGGCGCCTTGGCCGATTTCTACACACAAACAGCCCAGTTTGTGGACGACTTTACTCAACTTTTTACTACTAAATGACCATTCAGACGCATTTTTCCAGAGGTAGATGCTATATATATATATATATATATATATATATATATATATATATATATATATATATGCATATATATATATATATAGAGAGAGAGAGAGAAAACAAAAGTTGTGTGCCCACCATTATAGCATTAGACGCCTGTTTAAAGTGAATCTAGTTTCTTTTTTAATTATTAAAAAAAGTATCTGTTACAGACCTTGAATGTTCTTCAGATTTCCACTGGGCCTGTAGAACTTTAGCTGTAGCCAAACGTGCAACATGCACCGTAGAGCTGTGTAGTGCCATGGCATCACAGTGTATTCCTATCACCTTATAGGTTTAGTCTTCCCATGTCTCATTCCTTTAACTTCACTATATACCAAGGATCTGCGACAAAACGCAAAAAGAGCACAATCCCAATCACCACACATTACAGTGAAACACCACCCACATAGGTAACATCGGAAGCACACACCCAATCAAGCACGCCATGGCATTGTTGCAATACAACACAACACAAGATACTAATGGCAGTGCTACCAATGCACACAATTATAATAGTAGTACAGTTATTAAACACCCTCATACCCACATTTATCTCACCAATGGATCAATGAGAGACTGAAAAAAAGAATGTATATTGATTTAAGTAAGGCAAATACAATAAGACATACAATAAGTTTCTTAAAAGAATCCTTGTCTCACCCATTAGTAGTACAGGTGGAGGTCATGACCTTCGCCCTAGAATAGGCAGAGTGGTTCGAGGATACAATGCGACAAATAGAAATAGAATTAAAGAAAACACACATTTTCAGATGCTATCAAGTTCACATAAAGAAGTAAAACAGGGGTGGCTCCTCCGTTAGGGCATCGTTCCCCCCCCCCCCGCCAGCAGCAAAACTTTCAGTATGAGCGGATAATAAACTTTGTTTATTATCCCCTCGTTGTGAAAGGGGTGGAACATCTGGGATGAGGAGCAGTGGAAGTGAACAGCACTCCCCCTCACTGCGCCTTTATGCTTGGCCGGCTGTCTGGAGCTGGCCACACACACATGCGCAGTAGGCTCTCTCCAGCCCAGCAACACAGTTGCCGGGCTGAAGAGCCTGCACAGGCTCCCAGTCTGCCTGGGAGCACCCTGGCTGGGTGCTTTCAGCCAATTCCAATGCTGCTTTGAGCAGCATCAGGATTGGCCGCAGGGCAGGCCGGGAGCCTGTGCCTGCAGCATGCAGAGAGAAGCAGGGCGGAGCACGGCACAGCATTGGAAAGGTAAGTGTTCATTTAAAAAATATATATATTTAATTACATTTTAGAACGCCCTCCCACCTCTACACCCTGCGCGCCACACCCGCCCACTCCTTATGAACAAAGCTAGCCGCAACTGAAGTAATATGTATCAGCCACTAACTTCAAATAATTTGGAGAAACATGATAAAGTGAAAATGAATAAAAATAAGTTAACAAGTTTACAATAAGTTAACAGTTAACAGTGAAAGTCCTCAATGCAACGATTAACATGGGTCTTAGATGCTAAGTTTAGGTGGACGAGGTGCTGAAATCTCAAGCCACACCCGACCTAGAAGCCTGGCTCTGGCTCAGCTTGAGATTCTCTTGGAACCTCAAGCTCAAGATGAACCAAGCGTTCACAGTAAGCAATACAGCCCTGTAGTTAAATCTTCTAACCATGTGGCATGGGAACCAGGTTCAAATCTCACCAAATCACCCTGTGCTGGAAAAAATGTGTAACTTGGTCTGAGTCTCTTTTGAAGTGCTCCTATGTACTTGGGCAAGGTAATCGCTATGTAAATCTGCCAAAAATAAAATGTTGATTCTGCCTGTCAATGATGCTGTAATCTCATTCTTCAAGAATTAAGGAGAAAGCATCAAACTTTGATGTCAGAAGGAGACACCTATCTTGTGGTTGAATTGCACATCCTGAAACTCGAAAATCTGTGATGATCCCAGGCTTTCCTGCTTTCACCAAACTGTACGATCCTAGTCAAATGCTTTATTTCATCAAGCCCTCTTTTTTGTTAATTATCACATATGAGAGCACCTTCAAATATGTGAGTTCAGGGTGTGCGCTATATAAAAATCTCTCTTGTGTTTGACTTAAAAGTATGCTACGTTGCTCCATCTACAGTCAGAATCTAGGCCACATATAGGGTACACATGACAACTAGCTTGCCTCGCCGTTCAATAATGTAATTGCCACCCTGACGGTGGCAGGAATGTTTCTCAGTGCATATTTAAAAGCTCTCTCTTGTTATTTAATACCTCTCAATACAAAGACTTTAAGGAATATACTTTTTCGAATTTTGAAGACACCTTAACATAGTCTCAAGTCCTAAGAAAAGAAGTGAGTGGACTCCCCAAGTTAGGCAGAGTGGGTTTGGCATCACCACGCATGACATCAAAGTGCGTGACATCACCACACATGACATCACAGGAAGTGACATCACAGGAAGTAACATCATCAAAATCTGCCCCACTCCAATCTAAAACAATCTGCCCCACTCCAGTTCACAACTATCGGTCCACTCCAAGCTGCCCCACTCCAATACAAAACAATCTGCCCCACTCAAATCTGCCCCATTCAAATCCAAAATAATATGCCCCACTCCAATCCAACTCAATCTGTCCACTTCAATCCAAAACCATCTGCCCCACTCCAATCTTCCCCACTCCAAACCAAAATAATCTGCCCCACTCAAACCAACACAATCTGCCCCACTCCAATCCACACCACTGCAATTTTCCCCACTCCAAACCAAAGCAATCTGCCCCACTCCAATCCAACACAACCTGCCCCACTCCAATCCAAAACAATCTGCCCCAGCCCAAGCCAAAACAATCTGCCACACTCCAGTCTGCCCCTCTCCGATCCAAAACAATCTACCCCACTCCTATATACCCCACTGCAATCCAAAACAATCTGTCCCACTTCAATGTGCCTCACTTCAATCTGCTCCACTCCAATCCAAAGCAATCTGCCCTAGTCCAATCTGCCCACTGCAATCCAAAACAATTTGCCCCACTCCGGTCTGTCACTTCAATCCGCCGCACTGCAATCCGCCCACTCGAATCCAATCCACCTCACCCCATTCAAATCCACCCCACTCCATCCCATTTCACCCCTCTCCAATTCACAACAATCCACCCACTCTAGATGACCCCACTCCAATCCAATATAGTCCAATCCAATCTACCCCACTCCAATCTAATCAACCTTACACCAATCCAATTCACCCCACCCCACCCCTCTCCACCCCAACCCACCCCACTCCACCCAGTCCACTGTACTCCAATCCAGTCCACCCCATTCAACCCACCCCACTATAGTCTAATTCACATCACTCCAGTCCAATCCATCCCACTCCAGTTCAATCCACCTCATGCCAATCTAAACCACTCCATTCCAGTTCAACCACTCCACCCACTCCAATCCAAACCACCCCACACCAGTCGAATTCACCCCACTCAACCCATCCCTCTCCAATCTATTCCACTCTAAAAATCCACCTACTCCAAAACATCCACCTCATTCCAATCCAGTTGACTCCAATTCAATTCACCCCACCCCACTCCAAAATACCCCACTTCCTTCCAGTCCAATCCATGACATTTCACCTCACTGAAATCCAATCCACTCAAATACTGTCCACATCACACAATACAATCCACCCCAATCTAGTCCACCCTACTCTAGTCCACCCCACTCCAATCCACACCACTCCCTACTGCCTTACTGCCTAAGCCTAAACACTTCGGAAGCGGAAGGGAAAGCGGAAAGCGGAAGCAGCACAGTGACCCGGAAGCAGCACAGTGAGCTGGCCTGCCGAGCCGTGCCGTGCCGAGCCGTGCTGAGCTCCGAGACGCAGAGCCCCCGTGACTGTCTCCTGCCGCATCCTGTGTCCTGTTGGGGTGCCGGGGGTTGGCACTGCCAGGAGGCACTGCCGGAAATGCCATTGGAGCGCAGCAGGCATCCCATCATGCCCGTGTCTGTTCCTCTCCTGGTGGTGCCGTGCCGTGGACCGGCGGTCAAGGTGCGGAGAGGAGTGAAGGTAGGGAGGGGGCACTGTGGGGTGTGAGGGGGTGCTGTGTGAGGCGCTGGGTGGGGAGGAGGTGGTGAGGGGGATAGGTCGACACTGCACGCGCGCTGTTCAGGTGCGAGGCAATGGTGCACGGGCGTATGAGAAGTGCATGGATTGGTGTCGGGGCCATGGGGTTAGGCTGTCCGTCTGGTTGGACACTGTGGGCATTGTGGTTCTGAGGAGGTGCTGGGGCGTGTGGTGCAGGGTGAATGGAAACGGTGGGTGGGGGTGCGACTGCTCTGCATCCACCACCTGGCCTACCGTCCTGTCACCGGCCTCCGCGCCTCTCCTCTGCCCCTTGCCCCCCGGGTCCTCCGGCTTGGCCTCCCTCCCTCTTGGATTCACCCCCTTCCCCTCCACCCTCACCCGTTCCCCTGCCCTGCTCGCCACAGCCCTGCAGTGGGGCCCACCCCTTGCACCTGCTCTGGGTCTCTGCCCTGTCACTGACAGTACCCCTCGTGCCCTGGAGTCGTCAGCCCTCAGTATCTGACCTCCTCAATCCTTCCTGGTCCTCCTAAGCCCCCCTCCCCGGCCAGGCCCCTGGTTGCATTGACAAACAGGCAGGGCCGGACAGCGGGAGGAGGGCTGGTCGGGCCCCTCTGCGTATGGTACTAGGCAAGTGCGGTGACTGCACCCAGTCACCCCAAAGGGCGTGCCCCAGCATTCGCGGAAGCAGCCCATCTAGGGTGGGTGCGGCTTGCGGACGGCTGGTGAGTCCCACATGCCATTCTGCAACATCAGCAGCAGCACCACCAGCGTCGAGATCTCCAAACTCTTCAGCCTTCATCTGACTCTACCTCAGCGGAGTCCAGTGCTCTCACGAGTGACAGCGTAGTAGCCAACCGTCAATTCCCCATGCCTCCACTCTCACTACCATTACCGCAACCACCCCACTAGTGGGAAATTAAGGGCGTTATAGGAAGCAAAAAAGGGAAGGAACTGTTGGGAAGAAATCACATGACCATGCGGTCCAGCAAAACAAGGAAGACACCCCCCAACAAAATTGTTATGGGAAAAAGGAAGAGGAGAACACAAGCTCAGGACTGCAACCATGAGGCCCAGATTGTCTCACCCCTCATTGAGATCGAGTCAGACCCACTCCAAGGAGGTCCAGAAGAGCAACCTCATGCTGGGCATAGTCTGGAACCAAGATACAGTCTGGAACAATCCAAAAAACATTGTGTCACCAATTTCCAACCGAAAATCTACACCAAGTTCTCATTTTTTTAAAACAGCAGCCCTAGCCTTGTCTCTAATAGCAACGACACACAGGGGCTACAGTCACCACTAATTCCGTCGATTTTCACTCATACAGCAGAAACCCTCCTGTCAAGAAACAATTCCGCCACAACGGGGGCTTCCTCAAGCCCAATCTTTGCTCAACCTCCCGCAGCTAGCACAGTCTCGACACCTCTGGGGCAATCTGCCATACTCACCAGGGCAGATGTGCCCGAGGAGGCCAGACGGACTCCAGCGAAGCTATGGTGGACCTCCACCCAACAATGTGCAGCCCACCAAATTCACCTGGAGCTACACGGACTGAAAGTGGCACAGCCCAACTTTGAGAACGAGGTGGAACAGCAGTCTACAGATGGTTTGACCTTTCCTCTGAAGGCCTCCGACGATGACTGCCCGGAAAGTACATCAAAAGATGGATTGCTGGGCCTCTCCCCTTCACCTCCCTTAGTAAAAACGATATCAGAGGAGCTCCACACAGGAGCGGATGCAGAAAGCCTATCTTACCTAAACACACAGGAGTGGGAAGAAATGCTTGTTGCATATTCTCAAGACTCCTCTTCTGTCACTAGACTCACCCCAGAGCCTAGCCAGCAATCTCCAGACGACGAGCCAATGAACAACCAGGCCGTTCCACTTCCAAGCCAACCATCTCCCAATGAAGGTGCAAGGATCAGTGCAAGCATGAACACTAGCGCCACATCAACAACTGGATAGCAGCCTGCCTCAAACCGTTTCAAACCGCATCCGGACGGCACCTGGGCCTCCCTGCTCAACACCTTGCAGCTCCTAGTCGAAGCACTCCACTACCAATGGGACAAAATGGACGTTCAGGTAACCCTACTCAACACCTTGGCAGTATTCGTAGCAGGTATTGACGAGAAATTAGGCGACCTCAAATCCCTCCTTATGCAACCACAAGAAAACTCCACGAACTTCTCTACAAGCTACCTATGTGGCTCCATAGTTGACAAACTAGCCACGCTACCTTTGATGCTAACCAACCTCTGTGCATCTCTAAAGATGGGAGCCTCCAGCCAGCATCCACACTTGCATCCCTCTCCTGGCCCTACCATACTACTCCAGGGAAAGACTCACTCGGAATCACTCGAGACCACAACCATCAGCCTGGGATCAAAAAGCGATGACAGAGCAAAAGGCCCCTTCCAGGAGACTCCAGTTATTGCAAACTCTTGCAATCCGACTCCAACAGCAACCGCACCGTCACCTTCAAGGGACATACTATTATCTGGCAGCCCTGGGGATGGCAACGTCACAGTAAAACTGAACGCCAAGCAGAGACGCATTCAACGGAGGAAAGGCCGTATCGCAGGGATTGGAGCAATCCCAGATGCAGCACCTAAACTAACAATACCGGACATCTGGGCCTTGAAAGAAGTTACATCCTCTGGATCACCTGCCCTAACAATAATCTCAGCGGTTCCATCCTTGAACTTGGCCACAAAACAGAAGAACGCTGCCAAAATCAACCTCCCCTGGTCTGTAGAAGGGACGGACAACACTGGGGAACTCCGCACTGCACTTTCTGGAAGTCATGGTCAATTCACACAAATAACTTCCCCCACACAAGTAACTTCCCCCATCCCCTCCCTGGTCCAGTCAACGACGACTCCTCCTCAGGCCCTGAGAGCATCCATTAAGCCTCTTAGCCGTACATATCACGCACAAGCAGAAAACCTTACAATTAGCAGGCCTAACAGTGTTGGAACCAGGGAGAAGACCCCGCCCCAGGATCCTTTCGGCATCCTCTGCAGAAATTCAAGACTCCACCAGATTCGGCCACTACCAACCCATTCATTTTTCACCCGCATTATAAATACAAAGGATCTGGCAACATTCTGAACAGGCGGAACATTCTTCGGCTACTCTCACATATCCCCTCCACAAGCGGCCTCAATTCAACTGATCTTCTATCAGTTGAATTTCTCCATCCAATTAACACCACCGCTCCTGAACCCACTAAAGCCACATGGAAGACAAGCCTGATTGCCCAAACAATCCTAGGAGAAAGTACAACCTTTGAACGCTGGGGTATCAGTATTACCACGTACTGTGAGGTTGGCTACCCACCTCCCCTGCTATCACCGGACCCCGCTTTAGAAACAGGCCCCCAGTGCCGGGAAACACGCTCCGTACTCAGGAGCGCTCGGGTCTGCTTCCCGGTAAACTCAAGTTCCTCCAGGACTGCTAGAGGGGAATCTCTGCCCCCAAAATCCATCAGCTCTGTCAACCTCTTCTCAAACAATGAAGGCTTAAGGTGGTTTTCAAAAACAAACAACAACTACAACAGGCAAGGGTGACAAACCTTAGATAAAAAGATGGGCTTTACATCTATAAAGGAGACCCTCCATTTGTGCTCATGGAACGTCAATGGCCTCCTCTCCAAAGTACAGGACTCTGATTTTATACAATACATCAGCACCTTGGACATCATATTAATGCAGGAAACCTGGCTGGAGGAACCATTTCACTTGCAGGGCTAAATGTGTTTCATTACCCCAGCAATCAGGATAGCGAAGTATGGGCATCTGCAAGGTGGCCTTGCCACTAATGTCTCCCTAGCATTATCGGCTAGAGTCACCCCTTTGCATTCCACCTGCTACTCCATCAATACGGTGTCAATTGCCGCTACAACAAGCGCATCTGCAGTAGAGATATTTCTTGTAAACACCTACCTTCACCCTAAAACTAAACTCAGTGAAGCCAATATTTAGTGGCTCTCCTCGAGAACTTCATAAGCAGCGGCGTCATAGCTGACGTGGCCGACATCATCGTCTAAGGGGACTTCAATCTGCACCTGCTAGGATCCTCAACAGATTAAGTTACAACTGTTCTTTCAAGTGCCTGGGACCTCCCTGCACAAGGGGCTAACATACATGGCCGTCCAACAAAGATCAGCAGGATGCTGCTCAATGGCTCAGAACTGTTACAGCTAAGAGCCCTGAATGGCAGATTTACTGAAGACTTGCCTCCGGTAGCATCATATATTTCAACAATTGCATCCACCACAATTGACTACACATTTGTTTCTCTTCCACTATTCAAGCAAGTAGCCTCTTTTCAGCTAGGCAACAGGTGCAAGAGTGATCACTGCCCACAGGAAGTATCCATCAAACTGGGGATAACCAAAATGGAGAAAACTAACATTGCACAAATCACCACTTTTACCACAAATTGCAAGCGAGTCAAATGTGGGCAATCAAACATTGACCTACTCATCAAAACAGCAACGGATCCCGCACTCGAACTTGAAACAACTAACGATAGCAAAGTACAGAAATGGGAACAACTCACAACCAGGCTTAGCGGAATGTTTGCGGTACCAATTACCAACAGGCTACCACCACCTCCTGCAGCAGTAAGTCACCTGGCACAAGCCCACAGGTCAGCACTGCAAAATGCAAAGAGAAAAATCAACTCCAGCATAAGGCGACTCCGTGGCAGCCTGGGTAATCCAGAACTTCTGACAAACCTAAGGCACCACAAACAGGAACTGAAAAAACTAAAATGGGCAATCAATTGGAGCCGCAATGAAGATTTGTGGGCCAGGCTACATTCAGATGCAAGGAGTAACAACAGCGTACGCTTCTGGCGCACAATATGCAACCTCACCCGCCCATACCATAGTGCCTTTACATCGCATATACCAGAAGCTGTCTGGGCCAAATATCTCGGACTGCATTTCAACTGACCAATATCAGTTAGCATGGACACACAAAACATGATCACACCAGGATTTCTTCCTCTACACAGGCTTGCACCAAAGACTAAGCATTCATTACTCACCGATTCTGTCACTATACATAACCAGCTAGCCAAGGGCTGGAGAGGTGGCGCCCCGGGACCAAATGGCCTCCCACCCACAGTCTTCAAGCACAATAAACCCTTCTGGGAAAAGATTCTTGAACCCCTCTACCTGGAAATAGGTCTGACAGGAATGATCCCGCAGTCCTGGAAGGGGTCCAGAATCTCCCCCATCTATAAAACAGGGGACACGTTGCTTCCCGATAACTATCGTCTGATTGCCTTAATTGACAACGACACAAAGTACTTTGCAGGCCTGTTACTGGATCATCTGTTGGCATGGGCTACCGAAAAGGAAATAATTCCTACGATTCAAACAGGATTCTCCAAACATACCGGCACCATCATGAACATCACGGCCATTGGCCTCCTAAGTGACAAAGCAAAAACACTGAAACGTCAGCTCCACCTATGCTTTGTTGACTTTAAGGCGGCATTCAACCATGTGGACAGAAACTGGTTGTGGAAGAAGCTTGCAGCCTGGAGGCTTCCCCATCCACTTCTACGCCTAATAATAGCTCTCCACACAGACACATGGGTCCAGATAAAACTAGGCACAGGCACTCAAAGGGGATCCCTACAACCAAAGGCCTAAAACAGGGCTGCTTTCTGGCACCCACACTGTACAATCTATATCTGGCAGACTTAGCGGGTGCACTCACCCTTACAAACTCGCACCCTCCAAAAATTGGGGACCTCGAGCTACCATGCCTCATGTACGCCGACGATCTCGTACTACTCAGCCACACGGAGGTAGGCCTTCAGAGACTATTCAACGCCACTCAGCTCTACACAGCTACGAATGCCTTGACAGCAAACTTTGGCAAAACACGCACATTGTCAATTAGGTCAAAGCCATCCGTGAGAGCCTGGTTTTGGAGTGAGACACGACTGGTTCACACAGATAAGTACAAATATCTTGGAGTCACTGTTGACAAATTGAGGAACTTCGAGCATCAAAGGAAAAACCTAATGGGAAAAAGTCTTGCCATAGCACTCTCACTAAAAAGACTAAAAACCCTTCTGAATGGGCCCTCATACAACCCCCTCTTAAAAGTGCTAAAGGCCAAGCTCCTCCCCACTATAACATACGGGAGTGAAGCACTCTCAGCTATCATTTGTGGCAAGAGCTTGAACGTACGAACACCTCCCCATTCAGAATTCACTTAGATGACTCTCTTAAGAAGACCGGACTAACGGACTTGTGGAGGACCTCAATCCCACACAATGCCTTTAAGAAAGCAGCTAGGAAATCACTTAGGCTCCAGCCACTACTGAAGGACAAAGCAGCCTTCTCACGGAGGTCTCACGCCTGGATGACCCTGCACACCTAGACGTCTTTGACAACACAGCCATACCTAGGCCAGGGCTTCTCAAAACGAACAAAGGACGACTTCTAAAAGTACCGACTTGGTCTCCTACCACTTGCCTTATATGCGGCCCCCTGGTTGAGGGACGTAAACAACTCTATGTGCCACCTGTGCGGTGAGGACACGGAAGATCTCCTCCACGTCCTTTGTTCTTGCAATCATCTCGCACTAGAATGAAAAGCCCTACTGAAGTGCAAATTTACTGAAAAGGGCATACGGAGACAAGCAGTAATGGCGTGCTTTGCACCGGGTGACCTACAGTTGAATTGTGCCTTGGTAAAGTTTCTACTGCAGCAACATTGCCCCCCTGTTGATCGAAAGGAGGAGGACAGGCTTAATGCCTGACAATGGACTACAATGGCGTTAAGCGCAGCTCTACTCACACTGGAGCAACGCAAAAATTTTAAATAGCAACACTTAACCATCATTTAAAGCGAGCTCCTATGGAGCCGAACTGAAATGACTGAACAATGATTTTTCTTTTTTACCTTTTTATAAAGTGCTTATCTATTTTTAATTCTTGTGTTATGGTTTTAAGTAACTAAACAATAAAATATCTTCTTCTTCCACACCACTCCAATCCACCCCTCTCCAATCCACCCCAATCAAATCCACCCCACTCAGTCCAATCCACCTCACTCTAATTCAGTCCACCTCAATGAAATCTGATCCACTGAACTCCAATCCACCCACCCCATGCCAATCCAATCCACCACACTCCAGTCCACTCCATCCCACCCACTCAATCAAATTCACCCTATCCCACTCCAATCCAATCCACCCCATATCAATGCAGTCCAGCCCATTCCATTCCATCATACCTCACTCCAATCCACCCACTCCAATCCACCCTACCCCAATCCAATCCACCCCAATGGAACCCACACCTATCGTCCCCACTCCAATCCAATCCTCCCCACCCCAAACCAATAGCCCCTTCCCCATTTCAATCCACCCCCCTCCAATCCAGTCCATCCCATCTGGTCTACCCCACTCTGGTCCACCCCACTCCAATCCACCTCATTCCACTGCAATCTACCCCACTCCACTCCAAACCAATCTACTTCACTCCACTCTACTCTACCCCAATCCAATCCACACCACCCCAGTTCAGTCCACCCCTTTCCTATTCAATCCATCCAGCCAACCTCAATCCAATCAACTCCAATCTAATCCACCCCACTCTAGTCCAATCAACCCCACTCCAATCCAATGAATCCAGTCGACCCCACTTCAATCCAATCCACTGCAGTCCAGTGCAATCCATCTAACTCCAGTTCATTCTATTCCACCCGCTCCAGTTCAATCTAATCCACCCCACCCCAATCCAATCCAATCCAATCCACCCCAGTCCTACCACTCCACTTCAGTCCACCCATCTCTATCCAACCTAATCTACCCCATCCAATCCACCCTACTCCAATCCACCGCAATCCAGTCCACTTCACCCCTTTTCAATCCATCCCACTCAAATGCATCCCATCCAGACCACTCACTCCACCCCACTCTACCCCAATCCACCTCACTTTTCCCAAATTCAATCCACCCCACTCTACTCCAATCCACCAGACTTCCTCAGTCCTCTCCAACCCATTCCATCTTATGCCACCACTCCACTCTATGACACTGCAGTCTGTGACACTCTCTGCCACTGAAGCACTGAACTCTACTCCCCTCCACTCAAGACTACAAAACTCTACTCACTTAATTCACTTAATAGCACTACACCCCCACTCCATTCTATGACACCCCACCTTTTAGCCATGCTTAAGAACAGCCACACTGATGTACAACATGGTAAAGCACTTTGCCAAGTCAATAGCTCTTGCATAGGCAAGAACTATTGGTTTTCCAATGCTTGCTTCTTTTTGAACTGCCACAGATATATTTCTTTTGCTTTAATGTATTGCCTGTTTTTCTTTTTCTTCATTCTATTTTTGTCATTTATTTATTTCTCCTCTCCCAGTACTCAGTCAAAACAGTGACATTGATCACGAGCTGGGCTGTTACCAGTGGTTGGGAAACAATGGTTTAGTATACCAAACATCTGTTTGTCATTGTAGTCACTCAGAACTTTTACATGTGCCTTGTTGAAACTGACAGACCTCTCTAAAGCAAGTCAAATGGTATCAGTGAACTGTAAACATTTATGGAAAGTTTAATTCTTTCTTGATTTCATTCATAACAAAGTATGGAATAGCTTTTGCTACAGGCCATCATCTAAGCATGTACAAAAAGAGAACACGTTCAAAAACATATAATGTAAGTAAAGAAAAGTCACAAGATTGATATTTTGTTTAACATTCAGACAACATTTTCAAATTGTCACCAGAAAATAACGGTTTATTTACAGTGCAAGCAAGCAAAAGCAACCCCACAGAGGAAGACATTTGCACAAACAGAAACTTCCTGGTCTGAAATATTGTGATTTTTTTATAGCCTACTCGAGGAGCACACAATTTTTAGTTTCAACTGTGACCTAGTGTCGGGCTAAACAAGAAGATTGTACCTGTATGTGTAATTGCAAATTGTATTTATATAGCGCTTACTACTCCTGACCAGATGTTGAAGTGCTTGGTAGTGAGTAGGACGCTTTTCCGGATCCCAGGAGTACAGTTTATTAATTAGTAGATTAGTAATGTGTGTGTTTTTCCTTGTGCATTGATTGTGCTAGGTTCACAGGCTTGTAGTCCTACATGGAGGGTACCGGGTTTGAAACCACGTCTTCAGGTTCCAGAGTCTACAACCGCCACTAGACTGCATCTAACCTGAGGGTGCACCTGCACTGTGGCAACAAAACAATGTTTCTTCCCTGCATTTTTAGTCATTATTTTACATCCAGAGGGGTCAGCGAGAACTCTAAGCTGTTACCTTCACCTACAAATATGGTGGTTGGTGCCTCAGGCGTGGACAGTTGAAGTGATGTTTGAAGTTGTTGGCCTTGGAGTGGGTAGATCCTCGGGGTTCTAAAATGCTAGCAAGATAATCCTGTGATTCTGGGATCATCACATCTAACTCCAAGCGCTGCAGATAAGACATTGTTACGCACAGTTCAAAAGGTGGTGATAGGGTGTGAACTCCCCTTCATCTCCCATCAACATGCCCCCGATCCCACCTCCTCCGAGGGTCCCGTCCATGCCTGCGGCGTGCAGCAGGCAGCAAGAAATCACGGCTAGCTGGTTGCTGTTTAGACCCATAGCATGACTGCAACGATTTGGGAATATTTATTGAGGCTCCTCATCAGGTTTCTTTTAGGTGCCAGGGTCTTCACTTTGAAGTTGTAAAATGTTGTAACGTTGTAAACGTTTTACTTCATCCCTTTCCTTCAATGCAGGTTTATGTCTGGGAGAAGTAGTAAAGGAACACGGCACTCCTCTAAAAGTGCATGGCCAGCTCGGTAGCAGGATAGACGGCACCTACTCTCTGAAAACAGTGCATAGACTGAGTCCACCCTGGACTCGAGCCCTGTCTAACATGATATTTGTTGCATGATTTACAAATGAAATATTTTCAAGGCTTGGCTCATGAACAGACTCTTAGAGCCAGAGCTGATCGTTGACTCTCCATGTTAATCTATTCGCTTTCCTATCTCTAGTACTCAGTGCAAGTCTTTGTAAAGAAATATATTAGAAAGGAATGTTCAGAACTTTCTGTGGGACCTTGAGCGAGATTTTAGTATGAAGCAATCTGACGAATAAATGTATGCAAGTCTGTGCACTCACACACAGATCGTTAGTTGTTACTCTTAGAATTAGTCTCTTTCTTGGAGTAAAATACCCCACAGCTTCATCTGTTGAGGGTTCCAGTTAGACAGAATTCATTGTTTGGACTGTGAAAGTGAAAAGGAAAATCAATGTTCAAAAAGCTTCAGGCAGCTGATGCTCAGCACGAGGATGCGCTGGGTAGATTCTCTTCGTAGGTTCTGTTTTTTCTGGCTTCTGCTGTGTTTTGCTGCCGTCGGTTATTAGGGTTGTGGGGGGTGTACCTTGGCCTGTAGAATTGGGGGGGGGGGGGGGGGGGGATGGTGAGTTTCAGATTTTCCAACAATCAGGCTGGCATATAATGTAAAAGTACACTATGTGTGGGCAGGGCTCATGAGAGGGGCTTAAAGGGCAGGGCAAAGGGAGTGGAATGCAGATTGCTAGGGGTATTTAGTGAGGAATAGCATGATATTTTGTAAACTTACCAACATTTTTGAAGACTTTCAAAACAGAGAAAGGGAGAGCATGTGTGTGTATTTTTGTGTGTATGTAAACATTCCAAAGGAAATCCGACAGGGCACCTCACCAAATCTGGTTGAAAATTCATCAACCCAACGATTTACCAGAAAGTAAATTTAGTAGGGGTGTGTAACACCCCCAACACTGTCCCCATAAGCCCCTACGGCCCTGAGGGTTGTTGTGGCAAAGCACAGCAGTGCTAACAGGCTCAAATGCAGCTTCCACAGTCTCTTGATGGAGATGTGTGTGATTCTTGGAAAAGCTCCGCTGGGTGGATGATGCTGGAGAGGCAAGCAAACTCTCAGTCAGGACCACAAAGTTACTTTACCTTGAATTTCCAATAACTTTCAGAACTTTCCTAAGTTCTTTAGCAATTACATTTTATTATCTGGTGGTATCAAGTAACTCAGAAGTTGGGGTTCTACAGAATTAAGTACAGACAAGCAGGAATCCCCAGGCACAGCACACAGGGCACACTTGCTCTTACGCTTCAGAAGGTCTCTCTCAGTCTTTAATGCTTTTCTTCTCTTTGGGTAAAAAATCTGCCAAGGCACACCAAGCTTCAGGCACTCGAGTATTTTTTGCACAGAAGATAAGCAGAGCAAAGTGGAAAACCACACAAAATTCGCGCTTTTCTCAAGGGTTTCTTGGTGCCACATTACAGATGTTTATTGCCACTCAATGCAGTGACATTAAGTTTCTCGACCTCACAAAGAAGAAAGAGTAAGTACATCAGGCTACAAACCTGTAACCATCACGTTAAATACACCTCCCTGAAGTGGATGCTGAACTAGCTGAGACACTTGTCCCAGTGCAGACCGTAGCCATTGATCGTAGAGGTAAGCCGAGAGGGTTCAGCCCTTGTAGACTTCCCGGTTCTGACAGTGTAACGTGGACCCTGGCATAAAAGAAGAGGCTTCTCCATTTTTTCAGAAAAGCTGTTCAAGAACCAGCACTGCCACACTGTCAGAGATCCTTCATGTGCATCAGATGTGCGATGAGGAATAATTGGCGCCACGTATATCCCTGCCTCTAAGGTTTCAAGTAGGGTCCAGTTCCAAAATAAGCACTGGAATTTAAAGCTTTTCGCTCCATCTTGTATTATGAGTCCAGACAAATAGTATTACTTTTGGAAAAAAAAAGTCAGCTGCAATGAAAACAAAATAAAAATGATTGTTTTTTTTCATACAAAGCATCTACGAAATAATTTAATGTGTAATAATTCTTAGTAATTGTTGGTATTTAAAACAGTCCCTCATGCATTGCAAACACTCCATAGGAGGAGGAATGATGCACCAAACAGCCAATAGCATGAAATGAGAGTATTAGTCCTGGGTGCAGAGCAAAAAGTCCACTCTCTACAAGGCGTCTTGAAGTATGAAATTGCAAAAATTAACTGGTTCCTATTGTTCAACTCATTGCATCAAATTGTATTGTATTGTAACATTTATGTACCGCTTACTACCCCTATGGGTAGCACGCTATGCCATGTAGGGGGTTTGATGAGACAATATAGTGGTAAACAATATTGTTGACAAAAATATCATGTCAAAAATATTGTTTACCGCAGCATTGTGTTCCTATACGCAATGGAAATAACAAAAATATAGAAAAAATCATTGTGGAAAGTAATGCCAACCAAAAACATACCAAAATATAGTTTTCTCCAATATATAAAAAGTTTAAAGCCATAAATGTTAAATATTATAATATATAGAATAAATATAATCCAAAGTAAATAAATCTCACTAATTATTTAATACTGTATATAAATATATTCGTATAAACATATATATACATATATATATATATAGATATATAAATTCATGTCCTATTAATTCTATTTTATTAAATTACAGTATGCAGAAATAAATATAGATTTTGTTAACGGAAATAATATATATATATATATATATATATATATATACATATATATATATATATATATATATATATATATATATATATATATATATGTATATATATATATATATATATATATATATCACATAATATAATCAACTTCCATAACTATCTAACTACCAAAAACTAACAAAATAATGAAATCATTTTTTATTTATTAAATTTGAATTAAAACATAAACAAATCGACAAATATCTATGCACAAACAACATTTTACAAACACTTAACATTTAATAAATACCATTAAATTAAAATTAATATAATAAATATAAAAAAATCATAATTACCCAATAATTAATTACATATAAATATCTACTAATATAAGAAATATTATACAATTATTTTCTTCTTAACCTACTAACCTAAAAAACAGAGCATTAAAAAATACATGTCTAAAATATATATTAAAAGAAATAAAACAGTACAATTACACAGTAAATAATACCTTAGGTTTTTTACATAATTCATTATCCAAAATTATTTAATTAAAAAACAAATAGCATTACAATATAATACAATTAATTTTATTTATCTACCCACACTATTTCCCTACAAACCCAGCAATCTAGAACTAAAATATACTGCAAATAAA
Source organism: Pleurodeles waltl (assembly GCF_031143425.1). Lineage (NCBI taxonomy): Eukaryota > Metazoa > Chordata > Amphibia > Caudata > Salamandridae > Pleurodeles > Pleurodeles waltl. Next base: position 785,300,486 of record NC_090445.1, read on the forward strand.
TCAGTTTTAAATCATTTACATAGCTAACAATCAATGAAATAATTAATTAACCATTGACAACTAATTAACAATTTGTTTTAATTATTTATAACTTAATAAACTTTCCGCCCTACACCCACACCAACCAAACAACCTATTGTTAAAACATATCTTACTTTTACTAAAACTAATACTAAAATAAAAATAAAAAATTCAATTACTTTTACTAATAACAAAAATAAAATAGAACTTAAGGTTTCCATTTTAAATTAAAAATATAACACTTAGCAATTTGACATTATAGGGTGTGTGGTTGGAAGTGTGTTGTCTGTTTTGATCTTGTGAGGGAAGTGTTTCCAAGAAACAGGAGAAAGATCTGCAGGGATAGACTTTGTTAATATGAACACATATCTAGTATTCACTGTCAGATGTCAAGAAGCAGTCATAGTATGTAGCTAGTTGGGACCTATAGTGTAGTGCACTAAACTATATTGACAAGTGGCACGTGCAGATCTTCTTAGTTATCCCATTCCCAATTAGATGGTAATGAGTAGTTTATTGCTGTGGACCGGGACAGTACTGTGTGGTGGATGTGACCCTTATCAGTTTTGTCAAATGTGAGTGTAAGAGTATCAAGCAGTAAAAAAGTAAAAGGTGATTATTATGCAGCCTGTTGGTGATATTTTGTAGTGTATTGTGATTGTATTTGTAAGGCACTTGCTACCCCTGATGAGGCATCGTAGCGTTTTATACCAGGCAAGATGCTGCCTCGGAATCAACCCAGGATTTTTTGATAGTTATTGGGATTAGCCTTGTGCTGTACAGGAAACAATTCCATGATTCCATACATTTACTCCAGAAAATATGTGATGGATTAAATTATTAGGAGTTTGGTGTGATCTTTAGTGGGAGAAGTGTACACAAATTAATGTATTGGTTGGAGGTATTCATTGTTGAAGAATGGCACATGGTAGCATATGGATTTTAGACCTATAGAAAAACACAATGGTGATTAAGCTGATTTCAAATTCTAGCAGACCACGATTCAAGCACTTCAAGATGTTTTCATTGTTTTAATTGTCCAATGTATTGAAAAATGTATGAATCTACACCACAAAATTTATTTTCCAACATACACAGTGCAATTAAGCCTCACACTTGAATATTTCTGTATGAAGAGCTTGACAGCTAGTGGGTGACGAGAATTCTTTAAACATCTCACTCACCTTACATAGTAAAAAAGTCCTTTGGCTCTTATCAGCTGGGTGCAGGACATCAAGATATGGATTTGTTTTCTCATTATTTACATTTGAATTTATTAGGGCTATGCATATAGCAAAGGCCTAGACATATGGTCAGCACATTGCTTCACGGAGATGATGAAATGCACAGACGGCAAGTCAAGTGGATCAGATGACTAATAACAACAATAAGAGCCGTACAGGAGACAGCATGGTGGAGGTAATACAGATCACAGTCTTTCAGATATTACTGGTGTACACAGGTTTCCTGGTTTCTTCTGAAAGAGATCAAGTTTGGGTACATTCTGAGCTCTTCGGGTAGATGGATCAAGAGGCTTGGAAGTGGACAAGAGGAGAAGCTTTATTTGTAGTTTGTAGATGTATTTACTCTTAACAGTTCCTCGGTCATTTGAGATTTGGTTCTGGTTTGTCTTTTTCCTCCTTTGAAGAGAGGTTTGTCTACAAACTTCAATAAAATTACTATACTGAGTGAAGGGCACCAGTCAGTCTGTTTGATGAAAAAGTGAACCTGCTGTATTTGCCATTTCAAATGTTATGCCTTTACTGTACTTTCGAATCTGGCCATCCAGCTATCCAATTTATCAACATTATGACTCCTCTTTCCCATCTGCATCAATACCTTACGTAGTAGGTCAAGACCAATGATCTGACAAGTGGATGAATGACCAAAGCAAATGCCCAGCTCTCTTTGCCAGCCACCCACTTAGGAAAAGCTAATAAGGTTCCTGCGCACACATCTCATTGCATCACCACACACCTTCAAACACTTCATACACTAATAGGACACACAAAACATGTCTCACAAACTACATGTGTGTGCGCGCGTGAGCACACACACACACAGCTTTAAGTGAAATGAAAAAGGTAGGGGCCTTAAAAAGAGCATGGTCAAAGAGGTGCAGCTAGAAATCCTTTCTTAGAGGTGTGATTCATGTAATTAAAGACATAGCTTAAAACATGTAAACAAACAATCTATGCTTTACCCACTGTGCCACCTGGTAATTATTTGGTTGTCTCCAGACATATCACACAGCAATGAACATATTCCTAAAACAAGTCAAACCTGCTGGCATTACCAATGCTTGTTAGCAGAATCAATTAATGCTTTTGTGAAATATTAGAATTTAATATGTGTCAAATCTTAAAACATGAGATGTGAATTAAACATTATTAAAGTCTGTGGAAGGGGTCCGCTCCTGAACCCCACCATTCCGTATTCCTATGCAGTATCTGATTTTGTTAGACTTTTAACACCTATTTTCACCCTACATATTTCATCACTCTCTCCTTCCGGACATACGTCATTTCATCTCCTCCAATTCACCATCTCTCATAATACAACCCATCCACTTTACTGTATGTACATTCTTTTGTTGTTGGACATATTACCACACTGTACACAAACGTTCCCACAGTTACAATTGACATATCAATGCGACCATCACTGTCTGTGCTCTGTAAAGAGGCCAAGAATTGGATGTCTTAATGTTCTGTCCAGTTTTATGACCCATTGTCAGGAACTGTGAGAAACTCGCACTGCCCTCAGACTCAGCTCCTGAGCTCTCACTTGTGTTCTGTCATAAACACAGAAGAACAACTGCACTCTCCAAAGCACCCAACACTATGGCCCTCATTCTGACCTTGGCGGGCGGCGGAGGCCGCCCGCCAAAGTCCCGCCGTCAGGTTACCGTTCCGCGGTCGAAAGACCGCGGCGGTAATTCTGACTTTCCCGCTGGGCTGGCGGGCGGTCGCCTTCAGGCCGCCGCCCGCCAGCCCAGCGGGAAAGAGGCTTCCACGATGAAGCCGGCTCGGAATCGAGCCGGCGGAGTGGAAGCTGTGCGACGGGTGCAGTTGCACCCGTCGCGTATTTCACTGTCTGCGCAGCAGACAGTGAAATACATTTAGGGGCCCTCTTACGGGGGCCCCTGCAATGCCCATGCCAGTGGCATGGGCACTGCAGGGGCCCCCAGGGGCCCCGCGACCCCCCCTACCGCCATCCGGATCCCGGCGGTCAGACCGCCGGGATCTGGATGGCGGTAGGGGGGGTCGGAATCCCCTCGGCGGCGCAGCTAGCTGCGCCGCCTTGGAGGATTCAATGGGGCGGCGGTACACTGGCGGGAGCCCGCCAGTGTTGCCGGTCCGACCGCGGCTTTACCGCCGCGGTCGGAATCCCCATTGGAGCACCGCCGGCCTGTCGGCGGTGCTCCCGCGGTCCTCCGCCCTGGCGGTCTTTGACCGCCAGGGTCAGAATGACCGCCTATGTCTTGTCTGTATTCCTTGAAAAAGACAACCCCTAGAAAAACATCTGGAAAAAGCAAATAATCTTAGAGAGTGCAAGATGAAGTAAATCAGATGTAATATAAACAAGAGGAAGTAAATCAGATGAAATATAAGCAGGAATTGTACTGATAATGCAGAGTATTCTAAGGGTGTTTACAGTCACTGTTGAGAAATGAATGGCTCAGTGTTTTGCCTGTAAAGTTAAGGGCATGAACATAGCGTCCAAAACGGACCCGTTTAAAGCCACTTTTTAATTACTGGCCAGTCTCAGGACCATCAGATTTCCACCAACACAAAAACCCACACGCACACACGTGCACGTCCACATGCACGCTCGGATGCTCACACACACACGTTTTAGCTGTTCTTTGTGAATGCATGAACGGTGTTTCCCTGTGGCCGAACATGCGCTTTCTGCTACGGGGTGCTGTAAATACCGCCTATTCTCGGTTTTCCTTATGAAAGTGAGGAATTACATGCGGAATGTGGTGTTTTGGACACCAAATACCACATGAATCTGAATTTGAACTATGGTTTTTCACCAGTTAAATTTTGGAGGGTTTGACCTGGAAATGTGCCAAAGAGGATGGCAGGTGTGCGTTGTGTATCGGAGATCTCTGCTTAGGATCCCTCGGTGGCAGGTGTGCGTTGTGAATCGGAGATCTCTGCTTAGGATCCCTCGGTGGCAGGTGTGCGTTGTGTATCGGAGATCTCTGCTTAGGATCCCTCGGTGGCAGGTGTGCGTTGTGTATCGGAGATCTCTGCTTAGGATCCCTCGGTGGCAGCTGTGCGTTGTGTATCGGAGATCTCTGCTTAGGATCCCTCGGTGGCAGGTGTGCGTTGTGAATCGGAGATCTCTGCTTAGGATCCCTCGGTGGCAGCTGTGCGTTGTGTATCGGAGATCTCTGCTTAGGATCCCTCGGTGGCAGCTGTGCGTTGTGTATCGGAGATCTCTGCTTAGGATCCCTCGGTGGCAGGTGTGCGTTGTGTATCGGAGATCTCTGCTTAGGATCCCTCAGTTCTTGTAATTAGGGCCTGGATGTGCATAGCACATCCCACAGAATAGGCTCCAGTGCTGGGCTAGTATGGACTGTGCTGTATTTCAGGTCCAGAGAAACAACTGCATAGAAATAACTAAAGGCCTGATATCCTGATTATAATAATTATTATAATAACATCACATCTCTGCGCCGGCCGCCTGTGCTGCAGAAATGCTTCTTACACTACTGGAAAATTCCACAGACTGAATTTCCTCAAAGTGCTTTTCCATTCAACCCCCAAAATCAGAGGATTCTCCTGGTCACACAATTCTAAATCATGCCCTGCAGCATGGAATGAACCTCTGCACTGCGCACTGTGGTGGATTGTACAGACGTTTTATTCTTAATTCCAGTGTCGTCTGTGCAGTCTCTAGGTGTGAGTAGTACAGGATGCAACTCAACTCATCCAATGCTTTCCAATGGGTACAATAGCAGTTTGTTCGCAGCTTGTTTTACCACTTCGGTTATTCATCTGGGGCACAATAGGAGGATAACTGAACTGCAGTGCTTAATGTGTGCTTGTTGTTTCCGGTGCTGAGCACCGGCATTTCTTTTTGAGGGGCGGGGCTTATTCTTTTGCCTCAAGCTTTTGTTTGCGAGCAAAAGATACATTTGGAAAAGAAGGAGGAACGGAAAAACGAAAAAGCGAAAAAGCATCACAAAGGGAGAAAGTAGAAAGCTGCAACAGTGAGCTGGATGGGCAGGGACCGGCTTTATATGAATTGAAGAGTCCCCAGATGGTTTCAGGGTTACGCCGCCTCAGTATTCCGTGTTCCCGCATTTAATTGCAGCAGCCGTGTGTTTAAGAAGACTTTGGGCACCGGCACGTTTTTATTTACAAATTAAGCACTGGTGAACTGCAAATGAAGACAGACATGTTTTATGCAAACATTGAGTCTCATTGATTCTTTACTATGCGCTGCAAGCAACTGTGTGTTGTCGTTGGGTCTCGTGGGCGTGTTTACACAGACATGCTGTTGCTGAAATATGTGCCAAAAAGTTAAGGAGGTCAGATTTACAGCAAGAAGAATCCATAATCACTTCATGAAGACAGTTACGGACAGCTACTGCTGCTGGAATGCGCCCAGGGCAGAAAGGCGGGAAACCATCGGAGGATCTGATGGACCAAGGAGGCTGACTCAGCAGCCGCAGATACTCATTCAGATGGAAGGGAGCTGGTGAGGGGATGTTTCCCACAGGGGCGTTCCTCGGTCAGCTGATCTGTACTGTGATGGATACTTACCAACCTACCAGCCTGCAACTGGGAGGAAACGCTCCTCTGCTTGAACCAACACGCAAGTTGGGCCCTCACCTTCATGTAAGCTCTGCTGTTAATCACTATCCTGTGTAGGCTACAGTGCTTCATTTGTAAAATAATAAGTCCCGGGGCCCGAAGTCTTGCGGGCAAATATTGGGGGTGCAGAATGACAAACCTGCATAGTCTTAATTCCACCTCATGCCTCTTTTATTCACCAGTAGACACTCCCTGCCCATCTCACTCTTGCTAGTTGTTACGTCACTGTTTTTCCATCTTTCACTTCCTCTCACATTCTGTGTTTTGTGTTTTTCTCACTCTTGCCCCTGGATGAAAGTCTATCGAGAAAACATAATTGCTAGTCCCCAAAAATGAGTGCTGGTGGTCCCCAATGGAAAACACCAGATCAAATTAAGCACTGAGATGCTACAATCACCCACTATTAAGGTTGTAACTAACATGCAACCGGTACTGTCACCAACATGCATTCCAAGGATCATGGAAAATGGATCTTATCTACACAATCTAAGCTATGGTGACTGTATATTCTGGGTTATAGTGTAACCATTATGTAATTTAAGCTGCAACTATTCAGCGGTGTATATTATTACCACAATGTAGCCTTCAGACACAAATAAATAGGTTTCACTTGCCTAACACTCTTTTCAATCCCACGCATTTGAAGCAACATATCTGTTTTAGGTTTTGGAAAGAGGTTTGACTAAGCATGTACATTAGTGTACAAATTACAATTTTCATATATTCACATGCACTATTTCCTGTCTTCTTTGAGCCTACCTGAAATTTACTGTATTGAATGCACTTACAATTGAGCCTGGGCACCATCATAACATAGCTGTCCACCTTGTGCCAGAATTAACCAGCATTACATCCAACCCAGGCCAATATCATGCAATGCATGGCCATACTATGTCAACAATAACCATCACTGTGCAATGTATGTCCGCAACGGGGTAGAAATTACTACTATAATTTTAAAACTGCCATTGTGCCCTGTGTCATGTCTGACAGCAATAAGACATACCAGCAACTTGTCACAACAGGTATATAACTTCATAGCACAGCTTCCCACAACATGACAGGACTAACCACTAGGTAGACTGGGCTAGCATTATGCTGTAGTGGCCATCATTATGTATATCAGGGCCATAATATGGCACAAATTACCATCATAATGTGGAGGCCAGCATTACAACAAGAGAGAGTGACATAGATGCCCACAATATATCTAGAATTACTACCATTCTGCAACTGTACCATGCCCTGGATAGCTACAAAATGCCAGGAATCACCATAATCTTGCCAAGCCCAGCATTTTGGCTGGGTTGAGCAAGGTGCCAGAGATGTCCACAAGTGACCTTAAATTACTAGCATTGTTCCACAGCAAGTATTCTACCAGGGGTGGCATCATGTCATGGATGCCCACAAATTGCCAAGAACACCTCCCTTATGGTAGGGCTTGCATTGTACCTGAAATGAACAATGGGCATCTTCTTGTGAATCCTACATGTTGCCAAGAATTACAATCATTGTGCCTTGGCTAGCATTTTAGGGGGGGTCAAATGAACAAGGTGTATTGGAAGCCACAAATTGCCAATAAATACCACCATAGAGCCAGAACCACCATTGTGCCAGGGCATCATCTCAGAGATGCCTGCAAGCTTCCAGGAACCATCCAATTATGCGTGGATCAGCATGTTGTCAGTCGAGGGCAAACAATATCATCCTATGGATTCCTGCAAGTTGCTAAGAATTACCCCCATTCTGCCAGTGCCAGCATTTCACCGCGGTGGGCCCAGAGACCAATACTCACAAACTTCTTACACATGCATAGACACTCACAGACAGACATGAACGACCACACGCCGCACATTCAGACACCGTGACATGCATGTGCACACACACGCTGACACTTGTAAACATACGCACAGGGACATGCACTTGCGAACACACACAAACAACCTTAAGGAGGAGAGAGAGGTGGACAAATATGGCTTGGGTGATCTGTAAAAGAAGCCAAAGAGAAAAATGCTTGGGAAGGAAGGGAGCACGTGGAATGCCAGAGGAAAAGGGGAAAATGAAGCAAGCAGGAGTGTCTGGGGAAAAAGTGGACGGGACAAAACAGGAGTGCCTGGGGGAAGAATGGCAGTCAGGGGGTATGGAGGAAAGACTCACTTGGATGGAGTGTAGGCAGTCGTGAGGTGTGTTTTGGTGGCCAGGAGGAGAAAGTCTCTCATGCTTCCTGCTAGACGGAATGGCACAAATGTAGCTTCTCCTCCAGGCAAAGGGCTTCCTATTCTTGGATTGTTTCCCTCTCACCCTGATAGAGCGAACCGTAGTAATAATTTACCTGTGTTCGGACGCTCTTTAGGCCGATGAATCTTTTGACTAAGTGGGAACTCTCTGTACTCTTAATCGATCAATCGCATCAAATCAATAATCAATAACGTACATAAGCAATACCTTGATCAACATAACACTTAATGATTAATCCAGAATACATTTCGGCGAACCCTGACCTTTCAGTCAGGAATAACCACACCAGTTTTTCGCAAAGTTAGTGAATTTATTTCCCTATATTAACAAAGCTAGCACAATATAAATGTGTCTCAACACCAAATGATAAACATAAATGAATATTAATAGCTGTCCATAACGTCGAAACAAGTGTAATCTATGTAGCATTTGAATCACAAGGCATTCGATAATGGCAATGCAAAGCCCTAATACGATAATCTGTAATGGGCTAATTGCGTACATTTAGTCAGCATAACAAGATCTCAAATTGCATCGTGCAACATATGGAATTCTCATCTAACCTCAAATTAGCATCGGCATGTGGGACTTCATGCAAAAACAATTTAGCAACATAAATTTAGAAAAACTCCTAGCTAGGGCTCTTATCAAAATCAGCAGTTGGTTACCTAAAAGAAACACAATGCAATTTTACAATTTTCTTTCATATTTACCAATTACGATCAGCATACAAGGAAGTCTTCGTCTCACAGGTACCGTTTCTCGATCAGCATGGGACGGGACAAAGGGGCAAGGGTGAACGGGGCAATTGCCTCACGGCGGCAAGGTAAGACTACTACTTCATGCAAAGGGCATTTCAAAGTTAAAGTCTCTAGGGCAAGAATTATTAAAGTCTCTTTCTCTCGATTAGAGAAAGCATCAAAGTCTCTCAAAATGGCGTCGCAGCAAAGTGGGCCATAATAGCTACGAAGTCTGCAAAATGGCGGGATGTCCAAAATGGAGAGAGAGCTTTCCTCTCGTGCACCTGGGTTTTATAGACAACAGTTCGAGTCCAGTAGGGTCTCCATTGGAGGGTTCATAGGTTAGCTTCAAATTGTCCAATCAAAAACGACAGTTCTCAAGCTTTTACTTAAGCATACATTATCCTTGGAGATGGGTACGCAAATCGCAACATTGTCTACCAATTAGCTCACTTTCAGAGCCTCCATTGTCCGCCCCTGCAAGTCGACCTTGAATTAAAGAGAAAATATGCCAGGCTGGCACGAAACTTTAAGATAAGCATGTGAACAGTTTCTGTGGAAAAATACAGCTTCAAGCAGAAATATACGTTTAATAGCACATTGGAAAAATACGAGCATCTAAACCGTGAGACCAGGCCACTAGGCCAAAGCCTCCTCTAAAGTAATGCTAAGCTAAAGCATTTCAAACAAGCAAATCGTAGCACATGTTTATGATTATGTCGGATTAGTGCAATTCTAATACACCACGTTATATAAAGCACGCTTATAAATGTTGGCAAACTACTCTAAGGGCACATTTTTTCCCCGTACAATCTTTATTAGTTCGGTTAATGTCACACATGATTATTTCACACTACGTTTATGCGTTAATAAATCAAAACCTTCATTTTCTGCTTCATCAATCCCTCCTCTGATGACTACTTGTCATCACACAAATTTAGCCCACAAATTTTATTCCATTAAAATTCTGTCAGTTCCCTTTTCCTTTTAGTTCCCCTAGTTTGCGCTTTGTATTCTTCTGCCATTCTTTTCATAATTTTCTCCTCCTTTCTTCTTTTAATTCTTTCCATAATCATTATTATTCCCCTTTTTATTCCCCAAATTCCAAATATGCAAATTATTACTATTAAAATTCCCTCTATTATTTTTAACAATATTCCATTCCAAATTCCCCCAATCCAATGTCCCATTGAAGCAAGTCCTTTTCCAACCTTCTCCCACACTCCTGGTTCTTTCAGTTCCTTCAAATCTGCACTTTCTTTTGTTAGATTAGCAAGCATAGTTTTAATTTTCACACTATTGTCAGGTATATAGGTACAACAGTGTCTTGCACCAAGCATTTTGCAAACACCACCATCCTTTGCTAAAAGAATGTCTAAAGCAAGCCTATTTTGAAGAGTCATAGCTCTTTCCGCTGCAAGTTCAGCATCTATCAGGATTATAGCACCTGAAAACTTTGTCAACATGTTATCCACTATAGTAGACAACTTTCTTATTTTGATGGAATTCAGCACAACTCCCAATGAAGGAATCATGGCTCCAAATATATCACCTACCACAGCAGCTGCGGTCTCTCTTTTCTGGATACGATGGGATCCAGATGTCTTTTGAATCATCGATAGGTCATCCAGTTGATAAACCTTTGGGAACACTATACCCAAATAACATCTCCCCCACCATCCCTTTGGAAGACGATAATAGGCATTATACCCACAAATGTAATATACCCCTGGAATGACAGGGTCAAGTCCGTCCATCATGAATGTCCATTTGGCCTTAAAGATAAACGTATGTTTACACTCACTCGCTCCTACAAAAATGTTGTCATAATAAGATTCACCTCGATATATACAAAATTTCCCTACATGCCAAGCATCTAAAGCAATTTTCCCTTGTGTCTTTATTGCAGCAAAATCATAATTATCTACTGAAGTCCTCTTATGTAACTTCTTTTCTAATTTCGCCTTCATTTGTGCCCTTCTATCATCTGTACGATCTAAAAAGCTTATTTCTACTGCAGAGAGTGAGCAGGTAAGGTTTTCCCTATGAGCGTGAGCCGTTTCAAAAGGTAGCATTGGCTCGAAAAATTCCCTCATTATCTTAGCATCCCAATCCTTTGCAGTCTGGCTTAGCTGCGCTATTATAGGAACATAAGCAAAGGTAACATCATAATTTGAGTAAAAATACTGTATGTTAGTTTGACCATAAAACCTAGACATTACTATACTACATGTAATCCCGTATGTAAGAGGCATGTGGTGATATGTCACCCCTTCCTTCACTGATGTCGGTATCTGGGTACACACATAACAATCTTTCGCATCCATTGTCTCAACATATTCTGTTAGTAAGCGATAGAAAACGTTATATGAAAGTTCTTTCCTTTCATGCAAGAGTCTCTCATCCAGTGCTAGCCTTTTCAATGCGGTTAGTTCAGTGACAGTAACAGGGGCAATAGTAGAAGCAGCAATAGTCTCATTCTCACCCTTTCCATGTATTCCAAGAACAATCGCCATTATTATTAGTACACATGTAACTACCAAGCCTATACACACATATTTACAATATTTCTTTCTATTGTTTTGTGTCATGATCTGTATAGAATCAGAGAGCTAGAAGCACCTATAAATGAAACTTATTTAGCAATTCAGTTACAAAGCTGAGCGAGCGCAATGTTCACACCGTCTTCTTCAAGAGGCCAAGTCACTTATCGGTTAGCAGCATTTGTCTCAATTCGGCAATAACTCAGTCTTTATCGGTTTAGCAAATGTCTCATCCGATTTAGCAATGTCTCAGCTGGTTGTTTATTTCACGTTAGATTGTAGCAAGCAATATCATTTATGACCCCTTCAATCAACACTGTCCATGAAACTTTTCTTTTCTATTGGTATCTCTTCCTCTTCTTCGTTCTCGATGCTTAGAGATACAAACTCGTCAGTCCAATCGTCATTGACTGCATATGCCCATTCTGGACCGGAATACCTTCTGTTCGGTATCCTTTTCCTTTTCAATTTTGCTTCTCTTTTCGATTCTGCCTCGCTGGTACTTTCCTCTTTTGTCAAGTCCTTTTCTTCACTCGAGGTTGGTACCACGACAGACACTTCCTTTCTTTTCTCTTTCACTTTTGGCCTTTCTCCGTCGTTCAAACCTTCTCCAGACCTTTGTTTTACTGGTGATATACTTAGTCTCCTCTTTGCACCATGTCCATTTGATGGACCTGCGACCTTTTCTGTAGATGTTTGAACTTTTTCGTTCTGCTCTGCCTTGTCCCCTCCTTCAGGGGAATCGATCACGTTCTCTTTTTCTTTTTCTGTATCGTCTGTTTCTGGGAAAGCCCCCTTCTGATCAGGCTCTCCTGCTTTTTCACCTTTTTCGAGCCCTTCGTCACCGTTACTTTCGTCAGGCTCTGTATCACTTTCAGCTGCTTCAGGTTCTTTGTCACCTTCAGCTGCTTCAGGCTTTTTGCTACCCTCAGCTGCTTCAGGCTCTTTGTCACCTGCAGCTTCTTCGTCGCTGTCTGAACTTTCTCCTTGGTCTTCCCCAAGTGAGTCGGACTCTTCGCCCTCCAACAATATCTCTTTCTCTCCTGCTTCTGCTTGTTCGCTTTCAGTTCGCTTTTGTTCTGTCTCAGCACTCGGCACTGTTTTATCAGGCACTGGCAATTTCAGCGCTTCAACTTCCTCATCTGTGGGACACAACACCTTCTTTGTGTGACTGGCGTGAATCCAGTTGGGAACCCCCGCACACTTCACAGCGGTAGTTGTCGTCAGGATCACTTGGAAAGGGCCTTTCCAACGGGGTTCCAGACACGACTTCCTCACGTGCTTCTTTACCACGACCCAGTCACCTGCTTTCAGTGCGTGTCCTGGACCTTGGATCGGTGGCAAGGTGGTCGCTTCCACCTGGTGAGAAAAAGAGCGAACCACGTCAGCCAGTCCTTTGCAGTAGTCTAACACCATATCATCTGTAATATTCAAAAGCGCGTTTGCGGGAACTGCAGGAAGTCTCATAGCCCTGCCCATGAGAATTTCGTGCGGAGACAATCCAGTTTTTCTATCAGGAGTGTTTCTCATTGACATTAGCACTAAGGGCAATGCGTCAGGCCATTTCAAATTTGTCGATGCACATATTTTCGCCATTCTTGATTTCAGTGTACCATTCATCTGCTCCACCAGTCCTGATGCTTCAGGGCGATAGCTACAATGCAGCTTTTGCTCAATGTTCAGCGCTTCGCAAAGTAACTTTATCACTTCGTTATTGAAGTGACTTCCCCTATCTGATTCTAAAGAGATCGGGAATCCGAAACGTGGTATCAACTCTCTCAATAATAGCTTGGCAACTGTAAGGCTGTCATTTCTACGTGTGGGGTATGCCTCAATCCAGTGACTAAAAATGCACACAATCACCAACACATACTTTAGACCCCCATGCACAGGCATCTCAATGAAGTCCATCTGCATTCGACTAAAAGGACCGCTTGCCCTACCAATGTGGCTCGCATTCACAACTGTTCCCTTTCCTGGGTTCATCTGCTGGCAAGTGACACATCGATGGCAAACTGCTTCTGCAGCTTGACGAAATCTGGGGTTAAACCAATCAATTTTGAACAATCTTATCATGGCATCTCTCCCTAGGTGAGCTTGCCCATGATAGAACCGCGCAAGCTGTGATAAGAGACTATTTGGCAAAACAAATTTTCCCTCATGTGAAACCCATAACTCGTCTTGTCTCTTTATACATTGTGATTTAATCCAGGAATCTCTTTCATCCTCCCTGACATTATTCTGTAGTGCTTTTAGTTCCTCTATCGTATCTACGACCTTCAAGGCAAATGCTTCAGCTGGTTCGAGCTCTGGCTCACTTATTGAATTCCATTCATCTCTTAGTAATATACAGTTCAAGGCACAAAATCTTGCGACTTGATCCGCATATGCATTTCCCAGAGAAACATAGTCCTGTCCTTTCGTGTGAGCACTGCACTTTACCACTGCAACTTCAGCTGGCACTTGAATGGCATGTAACAATTCCCTTATCCTTTCCCCGTTCTTCACTGGGGATCCTGAAGAAGTCAGGAAACCTCTATGTGACCATAGTTGTCCAAAGTCATGCACAATCCCAAACCCGTACTGACTATCAGTGTAAATGGTGACTTTCATCAATGCAGACAGTTGACATGCTCTGGTAAGGGCTACAAGTTCTGCTACTTGTGCAGAATAGACTCCTTGGAGCCATCCCGCTTCCAAGACACCTGTTACAGTGCATACAGCATATCCTGCTTTCAAAATCCCCATCCCGTCTCTTAGACATGAACCATCAACAAAAAGAATTTGGTCATTTTCATCAAGCTTAGTATCTTTAATGTCCGGTCGAGGTTTTGTGCAAAATTCAGTCACCTGAAGGCAGTCATGCTCGACGTCTTCAGCGTTCTCAATTTCGACATTTTCTCCAGGAAGCAAGGTTGCTGGATTCAACGTAGTGCACCTTTTCAGCTGCACATTCGGTGAGCCCAGAATAATCGTTTCATACCTTGTGAGTCTAGCTCCAGTCATGTGCTGTGTTCGGGAGCGGGTCAAAAGTATCTCAACTGAGTGAGGGACCATGACTGTTACTGGGTGTCCCATCACTATTCCTTCACTCTGAGTGAGGCTGATACCAACTGCTGCTACGGCGCGCAAACACCCTGGGAGTGCTGCTGCGACCGGATCCAAAGTAGCTGAAAAATACACTACTGGTCTGTTTACGCCACCATGGGCTTGAGTCAAGACAGACAAAGAACATGCATCACGTTCATGGCAAAACAATGTGAAAGGCTTTGTGTAATCAGGCATACCTAAAGCTGGAGCCCTACACATGCATTCTTTCAATTCAACAAAGGCATCCATCTCATCTCCTTTCTGCTCAATTTGATCCAAAGCATCCTTCTGGGTCAGTTTCAGTAAAGGCTTCGCTAGAGTCGAGAAGTTGGGAATCCACTGGCGACAGTAGCCCACCATTCCCAAGAACTTCCTCACCTCCTTTCTCGTCTTAGGCGGACTCATCTTAAGTACACTTGTAATCCTTTCCTTCATTATTCTCCGTGACCCTTTCTCTATCTGGTGACCCAAGTATTTCACTTTCGTCTGACAGAACTGCAATTTGGAAGGAGACACCTTGTGTCCATTTCTTCCCAAATGGTTCAACAGAGCAATGGTATCGGCTGTGCAGCCACTTTCTGTCTTTGATGCAACCAGTAAGTCGTCAATGTACTGTACTAGGGTTGACTCGAATGGCAACTCTAACTCTTCCAAGTCTTTCTTTAGAACCTGATTGAATATCGACGGTGATTCAGAAAACCCTTGAGGAATTCGACACCAACTGTACACTCTGTCTAGGAATTTGAAACAGAAGAGGAATTGGCTGTCCTCGTGAAGAGGCACAGAAAAGAATGCTTGTGACAAATCGATGACCGAGAACCATTCGTCATCGCAAGGAATTTGAAACATTATCACAGCTGGGTTCGGCACTACTGGGTAGCATTTGACTATGATGTCATTTATTTTCCTCAAGTCTTGCACAAGTCGGACCTTTCCACTTGGCTTTATTAGTCCCATTATTGGTGAATTACATGGACTGCTTAACACTTCTTTCAGTACCCCCTGTTTCACAAATTCGTCAATGAGTTGGGCAACTTTCATGAGGGTGTCTTGTGGCATGTGGTACTGTGGGGTCTGGGGAAAGATCGCATTGGGCTTTACCGTCACTTTCACTGGTTCCACTCCTTTCATCAATCCCACCTCTTTCCCTGTCATGTCCCACACTTCCTTTCCGACTGTCTCCCGTAATTCGACTGGAATATCTTCTTCAGTTATCATCGGCAAAAGACAAATCAGAGGATATTCTTCATCGACCGTTTCCATTTCATCCCCCTCTACACTGTCCTCTTCTTCCCCATCACTGCTCGGCTGTATCGTTATTCCTTCGTTCGAACACATGATCGAACATCCCAGCTTGCACAATAGGTCTCTCCCTAACAGCGCTATTGGGCATGAATCACATATCACAAACTGATGCACCCCTTGATAGTTACCGATGCTGACTGGTACCGGATCTGTTATTGGGTTTGTCAGGTGCCTGTTTGCTACTCCCACCACTTGAACTGTCCTCCCTGAGAGTGGCAAATTTGGTACTTCACTACTCTTAACAGTTGAACGTGTGGCTCCCGTGTCCACCAAGAATGAAACACGATGACCCATTACTCTTCCCTCTACGTACGGACCCTTTTGATCAACTTCTAAGGATGCTGCAAGCACACAATCTCCTTCCTCTTATGAGCTCTCACTCTCCCATACATTGTTTATTCCACTCTCACTGTGTAATGGGAACTGTTGTACGGTGCCATTTGTACTCATTACCTGACCCGAGACCTGTGGAGGAACCATCACTTGCTGCTGACTCATTGGTGCCAAAGGTATTTGCATTTGCTGATTAGGTACCATGGGTAACTGCTGTTGCATCGGCTGCATTTGCGTCATCTGCATACGAGGCATCTGCATCTGCTGCGGCTGCATAGGTTGTAATCCCTGCAATTGATTTATGGTCTGAAAATTTGGGTTTGGACCTCTCATTTTCGGTCCTCTCATTGTCTGAAATGCATTGACATCATTGTTTTGCTGACCAACCCCTACACCTGCACCTGCACCTTCCTGCACCACCATCGGGCACTCGCGTTTCCAGTGACCTACAATTCCGCACGCGTGACACGGCATCACTTTCTTCATTGCCTGCACACCCATCACAACAGTGTTTAAATCCGGACCATTATTCACAAAACCTCCTCTGTCTCTGCCTCTCGCCTGTGGCTGAAACGCCATGTTTCCCTGCAACTGCGGCTGCTGTTGCGGTACCTGCTGTTGGAACCCTTGCATCCCTTGCAACCCTTGCAGACCTGTCTGAGCTGCTTTAAGTTGCATCATCATCACCTTCTCTTTCAGCCTTTTCTGTTTCACCTCAATTTCGTCGCTACAGTATTTCGCATAAGTCAAGACCTCGTCAATCGGTTTAGACTGCCAACAAATCAAATGCGACTTTATCATCTGACTTATCTCTGGTCTCAACCCTTCCACAAATCTGAACACAAAATGAAGCATATCTTTCGCCTCTATTGTTTCCGTGCCACTGTAATTCTTGAACGCCTTCAACAACCTCTCATAGTAACTATGAATCGATTCTTTAGCCTCTTGGGCAGTTCGATCAATCTTCTGCCAATCCACATTTTTCGCGGCAACCTTCATCTTCAAATGCTCAATCACTTTATAGTACAAGCTCATCACCATAGGTGATGGTGCACCCGTCTCCCTGTCTCTCTCTGGTTCACTTGTCGGCCAACCTACAGCTCTTTTGCAATCCTCCCACAAATCTGCTGGAACCACGATCTCAAAGAGAGTGTTCAGGTCTTCCCAGAGACATTTTGCAAGCTTCACAAACCTATCAGTCTGTTGATACCATTCGATCGGCTTCTCTCTCAGTTTGGGAAAATCATCCGTAAATGACTGAATGTCGCTTCTGTGCCATGGTACATGTATTAATTTTCCACCTGCTGTCTCCCTCATTGGTAACATGGTTACTGTCTCGCTGCTTTGTGGTCTTTTCTCATTATGCTCTGTAGCACTGTCCCTCCTCTTTTCCTTCCTCTTTACCCATCTGCTTTCCCACTTGTCTAAGCACCTCCACACTTGTGCACTCTGTAGCAATTCTCTGAGGTGTGTCTTCATGCCTGCTGACCTCATGTGTTCAAAATCTGTGGTCCCAAAATCCAACCTGTAGCTTCTGCTCAAGTGTTTCATCTTGTCTATGTCAACCCCGTTTCTGTCAGCTGCTTCCTGCAAGCCCTTATGTACCTTGTTCACTTCCTTCGTAATCCTGGGACATAGATACCTCAGTTCTTCTTCCGTGTAGGATTCTAGCCTATTTACACCCATAGTCCCTTCCACCAATTCTTGTGCTTCCATGTTCAACCTGACCCTATTCATATAGTCTTCTCCTTTCCCACTGGCTGAACTTTGTGTGGAATTTAAACTGTTGAACCACTGTGTCAGCTGTTGCGCATTTACCCCCATCAGTGTAGCATTCACATCGACTGCCATTGATGGTTGCGGCAACTTTTCAGTATTCGATGTTAAAGGTATTATCAGTGGGGGGCTCGACCTCACCAGTGTAGACTGAGCACATATAGGACTAAACTCCATCAAGGATCCAGATCCATTTGGCTGAGCCGCTATAGGAGTTATCCCCGGAGTGTTTTCTATGCACCTCCTTTCTGTCCCATTCTGCAGCATTGATCCCTGACTGCTCATGCCTAAATTAGGCTGGCTATACAGAGGTACCGGTGGACCTACAGTAATGGGTAGTGATATCGCGTCTGGGTTCTGTCCATTTCCCATGTTCTGAGGCATGTTCATCCCCATACTATGGGTCATCATTGCCGGCATGCCCATCTGACTCCCCGTCATCTGAGCATGAGCGTTTCCTCCCTGCATCTGCTTTTGAGGCATCATAAACTGAGTTGATTCAGCCTGTGTCATTGTTGGATTGTGACCATTCTGTACTCCCCTTACTGTTTGTTCTAGAACCATTCCTCCACTATTGTCACTGCTGTAGTACCCTGGCATCTGCGGTTGATAATTTTCTGCTGGTTTCATTATGGGCACATCTGGATATATTCTCCTAACCTGCGGTATCTGCGGGGTGAACAGTAAACTCGGGTCCTTAGATCCCGATGGCGCTCCTGAACTCTGGGTTTCACTGATCTGTACCGATGCCAGAGGGGCAGAACTGGTACTTGGACCTTGTCCATTCTCCGCATAAGGTGGTGGACGGTCGTTCAGCAATTGCATTATTAACTCCTCATCCTCTAACTCCTCTTCTCTTCTCAACTTTTCCTCGTCCTCTCTATCCTTGGAACACTTTCTGTCCGTCTTACAGGTAGCTTTCTTACCTGTCTCCCCTTCTTCCTTAGTAATTGCGGGAAACAATTTTATCCCCTGCAATATATCTGACCTCCACACCTTCTGCGCATTATCCCACCTAGCATCCGCTAGTGTCTTTTCTACCTTCCTCATCCTTGTTTCAAACTTATTCTTCTGTTGCTGTCTAGCCATTAATTCCCAGATTGCTAGAGCCTCAAACTGGGCTGGCCTTGGAGGCACCTTCATGTCATACATCGTGAATCTCAAATTCTCTAGGATCCTTATATTGAATGTCCCATGTATCGGGAACGCTACGCTCCCATGTTTCTCTGTCAGTTTGTGCCATTGCTTTAGCCAAAGACACGGAGCTACCCCTTTTTCCTCCATTACAATGTAAGCTGGAGTACCTTCGGGCGGCGTCTCCTCTCCTACGCTCGCTTTAATGTAAGACTCCCCCTTCATCGCACTCCTAAATGCTTTAAGGAATTTCATTTTCTCGTCTTTTATTTCACAAAGTTTATAATCAATAGGTCACTTTTATTCCACAAAATTTGTAATCAATAGGTGACTTTAATTCCCGGAATACTCTTCGCTTGCCTTTCCCCTTCCAAACGAGCCCCACGGACTGCGTCCAATCCGTGCGCGACCCTTCTCTCCAACAAACCTATCCCAGCGCGGCTCCTAGTGACATCACACTCACACACACTGCGGCTGACAAAGCCTCGCGGCTAGTCTTCCTTCATTCGGCTCCTCCCGTAACAACTTCTTGCATGTATCGCGAGCTACCAAAAATAAAACAGATCTGTTGGTTTACTACAGGAAGGGTAACACAATCGCTTCAGGACCTTAGGGACCTTTCACTAGCCTCGGCCGCTATTCCGTCTTTCTCAGTCCCCACGTTCGCAAGCAAATCTGACCCGCAGACCTACTCTCAACTTGACAATGATCTATTCTAGTGCACTTAGAATCTTGTCAAAGCCCGAAGTCGAAGTTTCTTTCACTCCCTAACACACGTACCGACTCGTCGACCACGCCCGATCAACCTACTAAACCGCCCAGACCACAACATGGATCAACATACTCCGGAGTCTCTTGACCTCGCAGGGCCCGTCTCAACAACAACAACCACGTGGACCTTTTTATGCACAAAGCGCCAGACGCACATGAAGTTCGACGACTTCCCTACTCTCACACTCGGAGCCGCACCTCCGATATCTCTATGAAGTTCGACGACTTCTCTACTTCTACACCCGGAGTCGCACCTCCGCTATCCTTAAAAGAAAAAAATCCTCGCAACCTTTTCACACACCCTGCGGCAATAAGCTGTGCAAGCGCAAAACCCTAACTTCACTCATACCATCACTAGTACCGCCAACGCTGTTTCCACACCTCCGTTCTCTCCATTCGCAAGCTCCGAGATCCCGGGAAAGTCGCGGTGGACCTAGCCCATCATCATTCTGTCAATCTGTTTTATCCAAGAAAAATCTAATTCAACTTCTCGAATGGGGTCTCAAAATGCGTAACCGTTAATTCAACACCATGTACTCTAATAGTACAGGGTCCCAAAAGACGAAACCGTCCTCTGCTACCATCTACTGATAGAGCGAACCGTAGTAATAATTTACCTGTGTTCGGACGCTCTTTAGGCCGATGAATCTTTTGACTAAGTGGGAACTCTCTGTACTCTTAATCGATCAATCGCATCAAATCAATAATCAATAACGTACATAAGCAATACCTTGATCAACATAACACTTAATGATTAATCCAGAATACATTTCGGCGAACCCTGACCTTTCAGTCAGGAATAACCACACCAGTTTATTGCAAAGTTAGTGAATTTATTTCCCTATATTAACAAAGCTAGCACAATATAAATGTGTCTCAACACCAAATGATAAACATAAATGAACATTAATAGCTGTCCATAACGTCGAAACAAGTGTAATCTATGTAGCATTTGAATCACAAGGCATTCGATAATGGCAATGCAAAGCACTAATACGATAATCTGTAATGGGCTAATTGCGTACATTTAGTCAGCATAACAAGATCTCAAATTGCATCGTGCAACATATGGAATTCTCATCTAACCTCAAATTAGCATCGGCATGTGGGACTTCATGCAAAAACAATTTAGCAACATAAATTTAGAAAAACTCCTAGCTAGGGCTCTTATCAAAATCAGCAGTTGGTTACCTAAAAGAAACACAATGCAATTTTACAATTTTCTTTCATATTTACCAATTACGATCAGCATACAAGGAAGTCTTCGTCTCACAGGTACCGTTTCTCGATCAGCATGGGACGGGACAAAGGGGCAAGGGTGAACGGGGCAATTGCCTCACGGCGGCAAGGTAAGACTACTACTTCATGCAAAGGGCATTTCAAAGTTAAAGTCTCTAGGGCAAGAATCATTAAAGTCTCTTTCTCTCGATTAGAGAAAGCATCAAAGTCTCTCAAAATGGCGTCGCAGCAAAGTGGGCCATAATAGCTACGAAGTCTGCAAAATGGCGGGATGTCCAAAATGGAGAGAGAGCTTTCCTCTCGTGCACCTGGGTTTTATAGACAACAGTTCGAGTCCAGTAGGGTCTCCATTGGAGGGTTCATAGGTTAGCTTCAAATTGTCCAATCAAAAACGACAGTTCTCAAGCTTTTACTTAAGCATACATTATCCTTGGAGATGGGTACGCAAATCGCAACATTGTCTACCAATTAGCTCACTTTCAGAGCCTCCATTGTCCGCACCTGCAAGTCGACCTTGAATTAAAGAGAAAATATGCCAGGCTGGCACGAAACTTTAAGATAAGCATGTGAACAGTTTCTGTGGAAAAATACAGCTTCAAGCAGAAATACACGTTTAATAGCACATTGGAAAAATACGAGCATCTAAACCGTGAGACCAGGCCACTAGGCCAAAGCCTCCTCTAAAGTAATGCTAAGCTAAAGCATTTCAAACAAGCAAATCGTAGCACACGTTTATGATTATGTTGGATTAGTGCAATTCTAATACACCACGTTATATAAAGCACGCTTATAAATGTTGGCAAACTACTCTAAGGGCACATTTTTTCCCCGTACAATCTTTATTAGTTCGGTTAATGTCACACATGATTATTTCACACTACGTTTATGCGTTAATAAATCAAAACCTTCATTTTCTGCTTCATCAACCCTTGCTAGAAAGGCTAGCAGGGAGGGCTCTTTTTCTTTACCTTTTGCATGAGAAAGGTTTCTTCCACCTGCACAGCAATAAGATACTGGGTTTCCATTGACAACATGCAAGGAATCATTTAGCATCACAAACGCAACAGATGTGCCTAATGCACCGTTTGACAGTGCCATTGAATAAACACCCGAAAAAGGCGAAAATAGTGCCACGAACCTCGAGTAGCCATTCCTTTTTGAGAACATGTCTAAAGCTCCATATATCTAAGCCTTGTTCTAGTTACCGTTGAATTGAATAGGATACGTAAATGCATTTACAGCAACAAAGTTTTAACTCCATAACATTTCTAGCACCATTGAATTGAATGGACAATTAAAGTGTGCACTGTCACAGTTCTTTAACTCGAGAACTTTAAGCCTCGTTTATGGCTCCACTAGTGCTGAACTGCAGTAGAACGGTAAATTGTGCACAATAGCACTTCCTCCCACATCCAGTTCAATGGAGGGGGGATGTTTACACAGATTTGGGGCCTTCTTAGGTCTTAGAGGCTTGAGGGAAAGCAAGCATTCATTTTTTGGAAATGCAGACTCATTTGTGTATTTGCTGGTCGTAGGTGGATCCCTGCGTCTTCCAGTTTTCTTCCCAGCTCCGATCCATTATTGCCTCTCGGGCTCGCGCTCATCATTTCCCAACCTCCTTTTCAATTATAGGTTGTGTGTAGAGTTCCAGCTGGTTCCCATGACTCACCTTTCCTTCATCCCATGCTCTTCTGTATCCTGAGTCCCTTCTGCTTCTCTCTTTCGTGATCACCTCTTCTACAATGCTGGCCCTCCTTAGCTCTGGGCGATGCACTCAGAGAAAGTGTGTGTCCTTCTGCTGACATCAAGGCCATTAAAAACAGAGGAAGAGGACTGCTCCTCATGCTACTGTCCTCAATGACCCAATAAAAACAGGATAAGTCTCTGACCAACACAATGGCCTTCATAGGTCTCACCTACTAGACAGTGCAGGCACTGTCTATTGTGGGATGGAGAATTAGCTGCAGAAGACTTAGAGCCTACTCATTGCTTACCACTAGTTGACTTCATTGTCACACACATTTGCTTGCTTCTTATTCCTTAGTGTGTGTGTGGGCTTTCCTTCCCCTTCTTTTCTTTTTCCCTTCCCCGGAGCCTGGATGCATTACTCTGGCCTTACAGTGCTAGCTTTTTCAGGTGCTGCTTTTTCTTTTTATTACACTCCACAAGAGTGCATGTGTTTTCCAACTGTCTCCTTACCGTGTTTCGCTTCCTCTCTGCACTGCTCTCTCTTGTCCCTGTGGCTCTCCCTTGCCCACTCTGTGATGCACTGCACTAGAGTACTCCTCCATCTCTGTTGCTTTCTGCCGCATGTGCTTCTCTCCTCTCCCAGCTCTATATTGCTCTCCCTCTCCCCTGGTTGCTGCGCCCATGCCCTTCATGATGCTTCTCTCCACCCACACCTTCTGTGTAGCTTTGGGCCTCCTGTTATGCTTCAGTCCCCCATTTTTATTCTGCGTGCCTTAATCTGTGTTGCTTCCCCCCTCTCGCTTCGCAAAAACGCTTTTGCACATTTCTTTCTTTCTAATCACTAACCCAAGTTGGATCAGCAAATAAAAAACATGGCTGTGTCATTTTGTAGGGGCATGCATGTGTGGTGTGCACACCTTCAAAATGACACAAGAGGCTCTTTATCGTATTTAGCCATGCTGCACAGCATTGGGTTTACTGTACAGCATGGCTAAAAAGTATTGGCAAAGCCAATAAGTCCCAAGGACTCTATCATTGCTTGTTTTTCCTCAGAAGTCATTCCCTACTAGTAATGAAAGTGGAAATTATCCAGTAGGACATTCTTGAAGGGCAGCAGTGTGCCTCCTCGTAAAACTACAAAGAGCAGTGGTCTCTAGGATATACAAGAAAGTATTTGGCTCACTGGGAGGGGTGGAGACAGAAGTGTAACATACGGTGTGCTAATTCATTCTTGTAGCAACCTTTCCAGTGCTTCATCTCTCACAATCACATGTGCAGAGTGCCAGACTAACCAGGGTCTGAGCCACGACCCGACTAGTACACGCCCACCTGGTGCTTTTCCACTTTTAGAGCCCTAAGATAAGTTTGGAGTTTGAAACCGTGCTCCAAATGTTGGGCCTTGTTCAGCCTACCAAGGCTGGTGAAATTTGGGCCTTTTAAAGATTGTGTAGCTTCTGCTCAGATTGCCAATCACGATTAGTCTTCTACGTCATTTCTATCTTATGAGGTGTATTTGTAGAGACATAAGGCATCTCACTCTCGTTTAAAAAAGGTGCATGACAACTTATTACATAATTAGATCCCATTCTTGCACAGTTGGCATATTTTTACTCTTTTGACAGCATCTCTGCCTTACTCATGTGTTCATATGGGTTACTGAGTCTTCTATGATTCCCTCCCTTTTTTGGCGTACATGCACACAGAATCCTAATAACTTCTGGCTAGGACCGTGCTGTGATTTCGTTTATTGTTTTAGTTCAAATATAATTATAATTTGCCTATCTTTCACACCTCCTCAAGTAATTGCACCACAAGGCAAGATAAAAGCACATCTGTGGTCACTCATGCATTACAACAAAACACTTGCCACATAGGATCACGACAATTACAACTCTGCCAACCATGCATGCCACAAGATGTAGCATGATACTTGTCCTAAAATGTTATTTGACATCCAACATCAGGAAATAAAAAACTTTTTATATTCTACAATACAATGCAATATATTTTTTAGAGAGGTCACTGTGCTGTCCTGAACAGCTGAGAACTTGAGGGATAGTATTCTAATTACATAGGAAACAACTAATCAACCACATATTGGCAACTGAAGCAAACCCACCCTTGCTACACAGCTCACTATGCAGGCACCATACCTCATGGATATGGTTAAAACTACTTCAGTAATGCACATGGATCATGGCTGCTTCCTTCCCATTTGCCTCTATAACAAGTATGATAATATGTTTTTACTGTGTGCTGAACTTACTGGTGGTATTTGTTGAGTTTTCCTTCACCTTCACTTTTCCTCAATTTTAGATGACAGTTGTAACTAGAAGTCAGTCATCCTAATGAGCAGAACATTTTCTATTTTTTTTTAATCTTGTCATCTGATATTTTACAATTTCTTGCTAAATAAGGAGAATGTTGCTCTGATTAATACAGCTATACCTAGACTAGCCTCCCAAGATCTCAGACTTGTGAACTTTGAAAAACGCTTTATTGTGTGTAATGAGGGGGCGAGGTCTGGTGAGGAAGCACGGTCTGGTGTCCATTACAGTGTAACCAGTTCCCTAAAGAAGCATTGGCAAAGCCAATAGGTCTCAGCAATCTGAGATCTATTGATATTGTAAATGTCTTTTAGCGATGTTGAATAGCAGCATGACGCATGGCTACTGATCAGTATGGCTTAATGTCATGTAAAAAAAGCTCTATGACCCAGTTTGCACCCAGAACAAAGTAGAATAGATTGTAAGGCGTGCATATTTCACCAAAGCATTTGTAGGTACATACCCACTTCTTGGTGAGCCGGGGTAGGTATCACATGTAGCATGAACAACAGAAGTAGGTAGGAAACCATGCTGCATGGGCTCTCAAGCGTGTAATACACCAGTCTCCAGCAGGCTCACAGGACAACGCACAAGGCGCCCAGACACATTGCTTGATACTGCAACAACTTTAGAGAGCACTCTTCAAAGCAGAGAGCCAGAGAAATAGACGAAAACCTGAGCCTACCAATTAACTTATGAGCCTGCGCAAAATCACCTAGATTGCAAACGAGAAGAGCGGCCACATTATGGTCAGTCAATTTGCTCTTGCTTATGGACCTGGGAAGGTGGGGCGGAACAAGGATTGGGAATAAAAGGAATACCTTTTGTCTGGCCTTGGTGCGGCTACTAACAGCATGGAAGGTTTTAAGTTATTAAGGGCCTGATAACGAATATGACAGTTGGAAAACCCAACTGCCAGACCTGTGGTGAGAAGACTGCCGCAGTCACCCTGGTGGAAAACATGCAGTGAGTTCAGTGCCGTTGCATAGGGGACCCCCTAGCTCCCTCGGAATGCGCACTGTCTGCACAGCATGCACAAGCAGTGGAATATTGATGTTTACTGCATACTGCGGACTGGGCTGAGCCATCAGTGAACATAATTATTTGATATTTTCAATTGGCAATGTAAAACAAAAGTAACATGAGCTGAAAACAATCCTGGACTGTTTTGGTACCCTTGTGGGAGTTGGCTTTGTTTTTACTGAGAGCCTAAGGCACTAAGGGCCAGATGTATAAAAAATCCGATTTGCATTTCTTAAATAGCGAATTTTAGGAAATCGCCATTTGAGAAATTCAAAATGGAATGTATGAATTTTGCGATTCGGCAATAGAGATTTTTTAAAATTCGCAAATGCTATTACCGAATCGCAAATAGAGAATGTAACTCCATTCAACCCCATGGGCCTGTAGGCCCATAGGTGCTAATGGTTTTGCATTTCCCAATTTGCGAATTCCAATTAGTAATTCGTAAATTAGGAAATGCAAACCCCATGGTGCTGGGGACCTAAGGCCCCCTCTGATGCACCCCAAAAAAATATTTGCGGACATGTGAAGCACACACATGCCTCAAGGGAATGTGTGTGCTACATGTCAATTTTAAAAATGCAGTTATAATGCATTTTTAAAATTTGCACATGCTTACCACCAAATTGGATTTGGTGGTAATTGCATTTCCTAAATGCCCAGTTCGCATTTATTTAGGAAATGCTTGATACATGTTCTTTGGAAATCACAAATATGAATTCTCTATTTGCGATTTCCTATTTAGAGAATCGCAATTTGCGATTCTCTAAATGGGGTCACAATTTTAAGGAATCGCTATTTTAGCAATTCCTTAAAAATTGCACTGCGAATGCCTTTCATACATTGCGAAAGGCATTTTTGCATTCGCAAACGGACGAATTTTGCGATTCACTATATTTTGGCAGAAAAAAAACATTGGAAATATCCAATGTTGTCTTGTATTTTTTGCACCCTATATTGTTTATGAGTGCTGTACTGTGTGCATTTTGTATAGCAAATGTGCGTGTAGGACTATTTAAATGTAAGTAGTAGTCTAAGACTATTCTATATGAATGGTCCGGCCTGGCTACAGGGAACAATGGATTGTTCATTGATGAGATACAGGGTTCAATTACGTCCTGGTACTCTACCAGGTGCTCCAGCTTTGTGCTTTATTGGGTATTGGGGTTGAGGTTAGCGTTGGGATCTAAGTGGTATTATATGTTAAGGGGAATCTTTATCCCACCCTGCAATGGCGTAAGCTTCCCTGAGCTCTCTGGGAACAAAGGGCGAGAAAGAGGGTTCAAATACCTCTTCCCCATATGGGAGATTACAGACAAATTCTGGTGTCCAATCTTTTTCGGCTAGTAAGATATCATAAATGGTAACGACGCAATCCCAAAATATGGTGTCTATTGTGCGCACACTGTATCCTTCGAATTGAAATTTTAGTTTATACACCGCACGTACGCAGTCTCGACTTGTAAGAAGTCATCAGTTGCTTTCACCTCTAGATGCTCTTGAAGATTCCGGCAAACTATTGTGACCTCTGCCGCGCTGTCTAGCAGTGCCCACTTCCTGTTCTTCAGTAAAGCTCTCATCCTGAGTGGCATTTCATATAGAAATTGCTACTACTTTTTTCTTTTTTAATTGGGATTTTTTGTTGGGGAAGTTTCTCTTCTTTCTTAACAGGAACTTCTGACGAGAGTTGTGAGTCCTTTCTGGGTTTCATGTACTCAGTTTGCTGCTCTGAGCACCCAACTCTCACTGCCTTTGTCCGGTGAGTCCTGAAAAGAAGGAGATTGGCATGTATCATTATACTGATGTCTCTCATGCATTTTTGTATTATCTCTATTTCTAAGATTATAGTGATTTTGAGGGGTCTCTGATTGTGGAGATTCTACCTTTTCTTTTTTAGGTGTTTGTTTTTGTTTATCCCAGCATTTTTTAGAATCCTCAGGTGCTAGCTTGGTAGAATCCTTATTGGGTTTATCCTGCAATTGTAGTGTAATAGGTCTGGCTTCCAGACTACCTCGACCAATGGTAGAATAGGTCTCAACGATAATCTTAGGCAGCTCGCATTCTTGATCCTGTGCAGCTGCATTTGCATAGCCTATGCAACTGCTTCCCCTTTAAGGTTACTTAATGTTATTGAAGATACAGTGGCAAAGTTGTCTATTAATTGCATCCCCAAATCCAGGGACAATGAAGCCCCATATTCATCTTGAATCTGTTTTAACACTTCCGGAAGATTGCCAGGTGTTAGTGTGCGGTAGTATAGAGTGTGGCAAATACCGTGCCCCAAGTATTACAGTTATTTACTGTGGGAACCATCCCAAATGGCAAGCACATAGTGAGTATTTTATGTTTATCCTGATGTCCCATATGGGGAAATAACTGTTTCCAGTGCATTTATTTTTTGAGCTAACCAAAACAGTATCTTCTCCCATTTGGCAGATACTTTACCCATGATCGAATGTACAGTCGCAGGGTTAATGCCTGGCATGACTGCATGTGGTTGGGCTGGAGAAGCACCTGCTGGGTTGTATTTAACGTCTGCATTACGAACTGTTCTAACAATCGCTATATTGCTGTAAGCTCAGTATACAAGCAGCGAACCTCAGCTACAGAGAAGGTTGCTGCTTCAGAATTGTGGTGTATATGGGGCCAATAAAGGTCAGGTAGGACTATCATTGCTCAGAGGACCTAAACTAATATGTAATATTGTGTGTGGTAGGGCGCATCAAGCCAGTTATTATGATTTTGAAAAGATAGAGGTATCTCTAAGTATGCATATGCTTTGTATTGTTCAGGTATGTTAGCAAGTGTGTAGTGAGGAAATGTATTGGTGTTCCCATCACCTGCTGGAAAGGTGACCCAAGAGAAGAATATTTCTGTTCTGTAGGCTAGGTAAGCTTCAACTACTAATGTTACAGGACCCCCCCCCCCGGGCTGTAAGGCCATTAGCTAACAAATGAGCAGTGAAGGGAGGTCGCATGTTTACTGCAATTACCACCCTTTGTGGGTTTGCCATGGTAGATATACCTGTTCAGAGAAAAGGACACTGAATGGGGGTTAATCCTTTTAAGGTTCAAGCTTGAAGAACCTACCATGTTGGATAGGTACTACCTACCTAGCTGAGGAGAAAATCCTCAACACCACAGACGTCTCTGTATATTTTATTGAGGTGCCTTTAGCACGTAGTGAGACAGAGTCACTCAGGAGAATCTGAAAATCAGTGCCTGACCAAACATTGGCGGCACCATGTCGCATGGGCTCCTAATGAGGCTCCTGGATTCGGGCGGCAGTATCACCTGAATTGTGGGGAACTGAGTCCAATCTTACACAGTGTGACAACTGTTGGCCTAATCTGTTTCTGGCCAGCTAGCAGTAACTCACCTCCTCCCAAGAGCAGGGATGATTTGTGGCAACCAGGCTCATGACCTAATAACTTCTCAGGGAAATCGTGGTATATTAAATCTCATCCTTTCCCCTCAGTTACATTAGTCTCACACATGCAAAGACAAACAGAGGCTGAAAATTGTTCAATAAGATTTATTGAAGCAACTGCGTCTTAGATAAAATGGCATGAATTGCAATAATGAGAATGATGAAACACGCTAGAAGCAAAATGGTGACAAGAAAAGTGAAACACAAGAAAAGTCCCACCATACTGTCACTATGTGTAAGATATGCGGTTCCTACATAAGCTATGTTATAGCACAGCATGATAAGCCCTAATCCGCCATTCAGGATTCCCCCCTGGGAATACATCATTCCCTAAACCTGAGCAAAGAAGCCTGTTGTCTAGAGAGACACCATTCCCATGGAGCCCAGGGAACCTGTAGTCTCAGCAAGCAGCTGTAGCAAGATCAATCAGCATGCAGTCGTGGTCATCTGGCTGAAATCTCCCTCTAACGTGCATGGAACAGAGAAGTGTTTTTATAATAAAACAGCTGATGCTCTGAGAAAATGTCCCCATATAAGGATGTGTCTGTTTCTGTGAATGTTGGAGACGCAATGTCCCACTTTGTCAGCAACTCTATCCCGCTGCAGCCTTGAGGAAAACACAAAATGAAAAGAATGTCTTCCTAAGAAATGCAATGCTTTCCTATGTGAAAGAACAAGATAAAGAAAATAAAACAGCACCACAAATGTAGCCTATGTTGAAATAATAAAAATGAAGCATAATAAAATTTAACTGGGCTAAAGGGCACAAGCGTCAGACCTAGTTGCTAAAATAGCTTGCCTAAAGACATTACTAAAATGGCTATACAACAGGTCAGATTTGTTAAATCATGGAGCAACAACTCTACCCCTTCATAGTAGTAAAAGGGCCCCCTGTAATATTTTAATATTTTATAAGTATGTAATATGGTGCAACAGTGTGCAGACAGCTGAAGATCAGAATCATCATACTTGTTAAATCTGATTCATCTTTCCTCTCTTTTTTAGTCAGGCTGCAAGTGTGCTATTATCTTCTGAAAATTACAAAGGAAACCAATATGTACACATGAGTCCTTGTCAGATAAACTTGACGCTTGAGGTAATGTGTTAGTGGGTATAATGACAAAATTCTGTGACACTGCAAAAAGTCACACATTGGCTTCCCATAGCGAACACATTATGTATGCAGAGTTTGAGCAGGAACAGTGCAAGAGCTGCAGGATATGCAACAGCATCTGTGGTAGTGCAAGCTTCCCTCACACACAAAGAGCAGGCGTAGTACATGCAAGAGCAGTGCAAGCTTTCACACACATACACACACACATGGTACAGCATGTGCTGCGGCCGAATAAGCTACCCTCAAATACATCAAGCAGAGGCAGAAGCATTGCAAGCTTCCCTTACAAAGAGAGGGTACAGCTCATGCAGTGCCAGGCCAAGCTTCACTTGTTCTTAAGCATCTTTGAACATTGCCCCGGATGACTGAAAAGTGGGTAAAAACAGGACAAGACCTTGGTGAGCGCAGAAGGGACGCAGGAGTATAGAGGTGGCTATAGTGAAACCAGTAGAAAAGGGACGTTGTGTTACAACTGTGCATCATACACATCATTGGTTAACCCATCCCTAGTGTACTGTGTTTATTTCTGTAGGGCTTGTGTGGACTATTTTGTCTAGTTAACAATACCTCATTAGTAGGAACGCTACTAGTTGTAGAGGCTGCATTTGGAGTATTGTGTCCTGTTCTAGATGCAACATCTGCAACGCAGAGTCAAGCTCTTAAGGTTCATCTGGAATTCTTTGTCAAGTGACTGAAAACTCACTTGGAGGATTGTGTTCATTTCTTGATGCCGGACGCAGAGCACAGTAACTGCCTTTAGAGGTTCCAGCCAGCAAACTGTGTCCCTCTCAAAGCACCTCTAGGATATTGTGTTGTATTGGAACCACAATAGAGTGATTAAACCATTCCTGAATCCCACCTCTGGGTTAACTATAATTTCCCTAGAATTATTAGCTTCCATCTAATGTTCAGATACCGCATATCTTCCAAACAGCAGCTGGCAAAAAAGCTATAAAAGCATTTTGAAGATGTTGTGTAACACACACGGTACACTGATACCCACCCCCTCAAGCTCGTAAAGTCAATGGCTGATGACCAGTCTATGGCCCTCATTACAACCCTGGCGGTTGCTGTTAAAACAGCAGTAATACCGCCAACAGGCCGGCGGGAAAAACAATGAATCACGACCTTGGTGGAAACCGCCAACATAGACAGCCACTTTAACACTCTGACCGCCATGGCGGTACAAACAAACAGCTTACGGTCACCGCCAACAGACAGGCGGAAGACAATGTACCGCCCACACTATTATGAAAGGCCAATCCGCCACCTTTTCTGGAGCGGAACCAACGCGAACGAAAACACGATGTAAACAGGACTTGGAAGGGAAAACACTCACCTCTCCACACCCCACGAGGAACCAGGACGCCATGGAGCCAGAACTCCAAATACTCCCTGCAATGGTATTTCTGCTCCTCTATCAGGAGCAACAAAGACGGCGGCGACGACCACGGTGAGTACTGCACCTACAACACAGGGGAGGGAAAAGAGAGTGACACACACACGCAACACGCAACACCCCCACCCTCACCCACTACAACATACACACAAATACATGCTGCAACATTACATTTACACCCCCCACCCCCCCTTCAAGAATGCAAGGACAAAAGGAAATGAGTTGAACAATTGTAATCATGAAAAAAACAGTAGTCAAAACTCAAAATACAGTATATAAAATTATGTACACCAACTACACAAGTCCGTATAGTGCACCAATTATTGTCTGTGGACCACTGGGCCCAAAATGCATGGACGAGGCCCACACTTGATACCAGACTTCAAATGGAGAGAACACTGCAGGGGCATCAGATTGAAAGAAACAGGCACCTCAGGGGGAAGGGAAGGGGGGGCACCTCAGCCAGATGAGTGCACAACACCACTGTTCCACGAGGGGGCTCCATGCCCATTGATGTATCCTGGGGAATGCAAAGCCACAGTCTCTCAAGTCTCTCCAGTGGGTGGTTTGCCCACTGCTTTATCCTGGGGAGTGCAAAGCCACAGTCTCTCAAGTCTCTCCAGTGGGTGGTTTGCCCACTGCTTTATCCTGGGGAGTGCAAAGCCACAGTCTCTCAAGTCTCTCCAGTGTGTGGTTTGCCCACTGCTTTATCCTGGGGAGTGCAAAGCCACAGTCCCTCAAGTCTTTCAAGTGGGTGGTTTGCCCACTGCTTTATCCTGGGGAATGCAAAGCCACAGTCTCTCAAGTCTCTCCAGTGGGTGGTTTGCCCACTGCTTCATCCTAGGGAGTGCAAAGCCACAGTCTCTCAGGTGGATGCCTTTCTCCACTGGTTCTGGAGGGGGCTTTGTGCCCAGAGTGCTTCATCCTGCCAAGGACAGAGGTAGTGGATGTAATACTCCACTGGTTCTGGAGGGGGCTTTGTGCCCAGAGTGCTTCATCCTGCCAAGGACAGAGGTAGTGGATGCCTTTCTCCACTGAAGGTTGTGCATCATGGAAGCTGCCCAGGCTCCTGGAACTGACCACCAGGCTCGGTCGACTGACCACTATGGATGGCAGCCATGTCTGCAGTGGTGCCACTGGCTCAGGATGTCGCAGGGCCGCTGGCGGTGTCAGTAGCTGCGGTGCTGGCGGCGGCCTCTGTGGCATCGGTGCTGGCGGCGGACTCTGTGGCAGCGGTGCTGGCGGCGGCCTCTGTGGCATCGGTGCTGGAGGCGGACTCTGTGGCAGCGGTGCTTGGGGCGGCCTCTGTGGCATTGGTGCTGGTGGCGGACTCTGTGGCGGCAGTGCTGGTGGCAGACTTTGTGGCGGCGGTGCTGGCGGCGGACTCTGTGGTGGCAATGCTGGTGGCAGGCTCAATGACTACGGTGCTGGTGGCGGGCTCAGTGACTGCGGTGCTGGTGGCGGGCTCAGTGACTGCGGTGCTGGTGGCAGTGCATGTGGTGGTGCATGTGGCAGTCTTCTCCGCCGTACCGGTTGGCGACGACGTGGACAGAAGATGTGACACTGGTCCCATAGTTGGTGCCACCATGTTCTCTCCTGACCTGCCCTTGATTTTCTGGCCCTACCCCATCTTGGCTGGTGGCGCAGCTGTCTTGCCACCATCCCCTTTTGTTTTCCCTGAGCCCTTGGTGGCAGGTGTTTTCGCCTTCTCCCTCCGGGATGTGGGCAACTTTTTTACTTTCGCAGGTGGCGGAATGTCCTTGCCCTCGCTACGTGGCACACTGGCTGCCCTGATGCTTGGCGCACTCCAAAAGCCCACTGTTGCTGGGACCACTGTGCCCGGTGATGTGATGGCTGAGGTGCTGTATTTTTGGACCTGGAAAGCTTGGCCCTAGGGGACGGAGGGGGGGGGAGGTGTAGGGAAGAGGTCAATGTTAGACAGGAAAAGTTTTTTAGACACACTGGGACGGGTAGATGGAGTGGGTGTGGGAGTGGAAGAAAAGGTAGTGGTTGTAGGAGGTGTACGAATGCTGAATCTGGGTGAAGGTGCATGGGCTGGAGGCTGTTGTGAGGTGGATGGCTGTTGGGTGGGTGTGTGCCTGCGTTTGTGTACTTTGGGAGGTGGGCTCACAGACACACTGAGAGAGGACACAGGGGATGTGTAAATGGTAGTGGGGGTGGTAAGTGCACGTGTGTGGTGATGGGTGTGCTGGTGAAGGAGGTAGTGGCTGAGGATGTAGTGCATGCAGGTGTGAGTGGAGATGAGACAGGGAGGGAGGAGGATGACATGGAGGAGGGGGACACAGTGGAGGCAGTGGATGTTGGTATGTCTGCATGGGAATGATGCTTGTGTGAGTGCCTGTGGGATGTGTGGTGCTTATGTTTGCCTGAGCCACCCTTGTGTGATGAGGTGTGTGCATGCTGGTCTGATGGTGTGCTTGGGATAGGCTGAGGTACAGGGGATTGGGTCTGGGTGGAGGAAGTTGGAGGGGGGAGGCTGGACACAGGGAAAATGGCTGCCATCAGTGCTGAGGCCAGAGCCTGAAATGCTCCCTGTTGGGCTGCCTGGCCAGAATGAGTGCCCATCCAGGTATGCATTTATTTGCAGCAAATGCCTCTCGACACCCTGGATGGCATTCACAATGGTAGATTGCCCAACACTGAGGATCTCAGGAGGTCAATAGCCTCCTCACTGAGGGCTGCAGGGCTGACTGGGGCAGGGCCTGAGGTGCCTGGGGCGAAGGAGATGCCCACCCTCCTGGGTGAGCGGCCACGGAACACATGCTGAGGGGCTGCTGGGAGGGCGGTGCTGGTAGAGGGAGTGGCGGCTGTACCTGTTGATGCGGGGGGCACAGAGGGACCCACCACCGCAAGGGAGCTTCCATCAGAGGAGGAGTCGCTGTCGCTGAAGTCACCTCCTGTGCCTGCCGTGGAGCTCCCCTCACCCTCCGTCCCACTGGTGGCTTCAGATTCCGTTGTCTCGCCTTCCAGGGCCAAGTGGGATGTAGCTCCCTCCTGCTCTGGTGCCACTGCTCCTCTGCCTGATGATGCTATTGCACACAAGAACAGGGAAACCAAAAAAAGGGTTGGAGAAAGACAGAAGAAAGACATGTTCAGTGCATGCAATACCACTACCGTTGGCGGACACTACAAACACAGCAGTCCTCTGCACTACGCCATGCACTTAGAGTTCCTAGAGTAATCACAGGGCCATGGGGTACAAGGCCTATGTCCGATTGCTGCACACATGGAAGTCACAGGAGCCTGACTAGGTGTAGATGGCTCTTACCCCTGGTGGGGTTGGGGTGCCACATAGCCTGCCTCACAAAGGGCCCTTGCCTACAAAGCTCGCCCTGGCCTGGGGTAACCCAATGCCAACTTCCCCCACCCAGACACCTCGTAATGCGCTCAGAGTCAGATGGATGTGACGGCACTCACCCCCTTGTGGCTGCTGTGATGCCCTTAAGTGCCCATCCAACTCCGGATACGCCACCGCCAGGATCCAGAACATCAGGGGGGTCATGGTGCAATGGGCACCCCTCCCACATTGGGAGGCCATCCCCAGCTGGGCCTCCGCCGTCTTCATGCTCCAGCGGCGAGTGTCCTCCCATCTTTTACGGCAGTGGGTGCTCCGTCTGTGGTGGACCCCCAGGGTCCGGACATCCTTGGTGATGACACGCCAAATATCCTTCTTCTGGTGGGCGCTGACCTAGAGGAATAGTACAGGGGAAAAGGAAAAACTTTAACCATCCGGACCGTCACAGTCATTGGCCCACGTTCCCACCCTTGCCCTGACGCACATACACTCACCGTCCGCACATGCAGGCATCAGTTCCCCCACCCCCCATGTATCTTCCATCCACACCACTCCAAACAGGCATTGCCCATGCAGCATGCTCACAGTGTACTCACCTGTTTGTCTGGAGGACCGTAGAGTAGCATGTACTAGGGGAGGACCCCATCCTCTTACTTCAGCAACTCCTCCGAACTGAAGGCAGGGGCCCTTTCCCCAGACACATGAGCCATCGTCGCTTCCAGACTGAGGTCACAGCAGCACTTGCAGTGTAGGTCCTCTCCTGTCGAAGGTCAGGTATCAAGTGAGTGAACAGACAGAAAATGGCGGTCACGTCTGCGACGGTGCGTACCGTTACCACTGGCGTACATCGTCATTGGCTCCCGGGACCCATAGGGTCCAATGTTAACCAATGCAGGATTGTGCTGCGGTCTTCGACCGCCTACTTCAACAGTGTACAACGCCTGCGCAGTTACCTCATATCCCCTTGTCCCACCTTACAGGTCAGGTAGCCGCCATTTCAGGGGGCCACATGGCATTAATTATAACTGCATCACACCTATCTAAGCCTTGCATACACACAGTAACAGGCACATTGCGGATTTACAAATGTTTGCTAATGACATTTACTTATACCTCAGTGTTGGCTGACTCTCTGCTCGCTGTTCTCCTCCATAGCGCACGTCTGCTGGGGCAGGTGGTGAGATGGCGGCATCCTCCGGTGTACAAGACTGCTGGTGGACCTGTCGACAATGGAAGAGAGACACATAATAGACACCTACAGACTTGATTGTGTAACAATCCATGAACTGTGTACCCAGTTGGAGCCAGACCTGATGTCAGCAATCCGCCTTCCCACAGGAATCCCCCCTCTAGTGTAGGTCCTGTCAGTACTCCATTTCCTGGAAAGTGGGTCTTTTCAAACAACAGTGGACATTGCATCAGGGATGTCCCAGCCTATGTTCTCAAACGTGTTGTCCAGAGTGTTGTCTGCCCTGCTGAAACACATGCGCAGCTACATCGTTTTCCCTCATGTGGAGGATTTGCCAACAGTGAAAGGTGACTTCTATGCCCTGGGACATATCCCCAACATCATAGGTGCCATTGATGGGACACATGTGGCCTTGGTACCCCCCGCAGGATTGTACAGATGTACAGAAACCAGAAGAGCTACCATTCAATGAAGGTGCAGATGGTGTGGTTTGGCCGACCAGTAATCTCCCATGTGAATGCCAAGTTTCCTGGCTCAGTGCATGACGCTTACATTCTGAGGAATAGCAGCATCCCTTATGTGATGGGGCAACTCCAGAGGCACCGTGTGTGGCTAATAGGTGAGGACAAGGACCCTATACCCTGTCAATAGTTGTCTGGGGTTGTCCCTAAGGGCTGGTGTGTGTCTAACTGTTGTCCCTCGACATTTGCAGGTGACTCTGGTTACCCCAACCTGTCATGGCTACTGACCCCAGTGAGAAATCCCAGGACAGAGGAACGCTACAATGAGGCACATGGGCAAACTAGGAGAGTGATCGAAAGGACCTTCGGCCTCCTGAAGGCCAGGTTCTGGTGCCTCCATATGACAGGTGGTTCTCTCTACTACTCACCAAAGAAGGTGTGCCAGATCATCGTGGCCTGCTGTATGCTGCACAACCTGGCTTTGCGACAACAGGTGCCTTTTCTCCAGGAGGATGGTCCAGAAGGAGGTCTTGTGGCAGCTGTGGAGCCTGTGGACAGTGAAGAAGAGGAGGCAGAAGAAGAGGATATGGACAACAGAAACAACATTATCCAGCAATACTTCCAGTGAGACACAGGTAAGAAGATGTCACTGCCTCACACCTCTCATACAATTGTTAGACCTATCATATGTCTGTCACTTTCACCCAGTGTATGGACCTTGACTTGTCACTTTGCCTTTCCATTTCACAGATGTGGGTCCCACTGTGTGACCTTTGCTATATTACCTCATGGACTAGAGCTGTGTTACATCTGTATGTTGACAAGACAATCGACATTGCTATATTCCATAGTTATTGCAAATACACACTTGTGAAAGCACAGACTGACTCCAGCTTGTTTTGTGATTCAAGGGTGTTTATTTTAGTGCAAAATAGTGGAGGGGATTGTAAAATGGGCAGGGGTGATGGTGGAGGATTGTCCATGGCAGAGTCCAGTCTATTTGTTTCACAGGTGCATTGTCCAAAGGGGTATATGAAGTGGAGCTAGGGCAGTTGATGGATGGACAGGGTGACGAAGTGGGACAGAGGGATGACATTCAGGGGGGTCTCATTTCCTGACGGGGTCTTGGCATTGTTCTCTGTCTTTGTCCTGGATCTCAGGGACCGTTTGCGGGGTGGTTCTCCTTCTGCAGGGGGTGGGTTGCTGGTGTCGTGGTCCTGTGGCAGTGCCTCCTGTCCACTAGCGCCGGCGGAGGTGGTGGGCTGTTCATCATCCAGGCTAGTGTCAGGGGCCCCTTGTTGTGCCACAGTGTCTCTCCCGGTGTTGACAAGGTCCTTCAGCACCCCTACAATGGTGATCAGGGTAGTGTTGATGGATTTAAGTTCCTCCCTGATCCCCAAATACTGTTCCTACTGCAGCCGCTAGGTCTCCTGAAACTTGGCCAGTACCGTTGCCATCATCTCCTGGGAATGATGGTACGCTGCCATGATGTTGGAGAGGGCCTCCTGGAGAGTGGGTTCCCTGAGCCTGTCCTCCCCCTGTCGCACTTACCAAAAAACAGGGGGGACCCCATAACCCTAACCTGCCCAGGGTCAATATAACGTCAAAGAAAAGGCGACAGGTAGGGACAAATCTAATCCTAAGTTTAAAGAACAGTACTTGGTTCTGTTACTTCTGAGTTCATTTCTTTCTCATATTTATTTCAAACAATTTAACAGAAAAGGAGCTATGGTTGTTCAATACATCAATAAATAAACACCACATCAATTATAAACACACATAATTAATACATAAACAATAGACAAAACATTACTCACATTACTAACAAATGAATAGGGTTTAACAATATAAGAAACCCACCAAGGGTTATGCCCTACGAATTTAATTAGTGGTCACTATCGCGTAACTACCCATGTGATCCACTCCTACTTGCTTAGGATTAGATTTGTCCCTACCTGTCGCCTTTTCTTTGACCTCCCCCAGTCGCACAGCAGTCCTCCCAGTTCCCCTGTTATCCTGTGTCCCCTGAACCGTGTGCCCACTGCCACTGCCCCTAGGTCCCTGATTTTCTTGGGTTAGTGGGTTTGCCTGGGTTCCCTGTAGTGGTGGACACACTGCTGCTTGACGTGTCCTGGGGACAGAGGGATGGGCCCGGTGGGTGGGTGCTGTGCTGGTGTTTCCTGAGGGAGGAGGCTCTGTGGTGGCTTGTGCCAGTGTCAGGGGGACCGATTGTCCCGAGGTCCCAGATGGGCCGGGCTGGTCATCTTGATCCAGTTGGACAGAGCTGCTGTCATCACTGTGGGCCTCTTCTGTGGGGGGAGTGGACATGTCTGGAACCTCCTGTCCGGTGACGTTGGGTCGGGGTCCTGCAGGGGTGTAAAGGCATGATTATTCCATCTGTGTGTGCCATCGTGTGCAATGGGTGGGTGACCCTGTACTCCAGTACTTGCATTCTTACGTAGAACCTTGTGTGATAATTGGTTCGGGGATCTGTGCGGGTATCTGTAGTGGACATGCTTTGGTGATGGGTGTC
Source organism: Pleurodeles waltl (assembly GCF_031143425.1). Lineage (NCBI taxonomy): Eukaryota > Metazoa > Chordata > Amphibia > Caudata > Salamandridae > Pleurodeles > Pleurodeles waltl. The sequence goes on from NC_090445.1 coordinate 785,339,990, forward strand.
CATGCTTTGGTGTTGCATGCAGGGCTTGATGTCGGGATGTGTGGTTGTGATAGTGGGACATATGTGAGGTGTTGGAGTGATGGGGGTGAGGGTGAGGGTGGGGTATGTGATAGCATGCAGGTAGGTTGGGGGATGTAATAGTTAAGATTTGACTTACCAGAGTCCATTCCTCCTGCTACTCCTGCGAGGCCCTCAGGATGCAGTGTAGCCAAGACCTGCTCCTCCCATGTTGTTAGTTGTGGGGGAGGAGGTGGGGTCCGCCGCCAGTCCTCTGAACTACAATCTGGTGTCTTGAGACCACGGAACGCACCTTCCCCCGTAGGTCGTTCCACCTCTTCCTGATGTCATCCCTAGTTCATGGATGCTCTCCCACTGCGTTGACCCTCTCTACGATTCTGCGTCATAGCTCCATCGTCCTAGCTATGGAGGTGTGCTGCACCTGTGATACGAATAGCTGTGGCTCTACCTGGACGATTTCCTCCACCATGACACTGAGCTCCTCCTCAGAGAACCTGGGTTGTCTTTGCGCATATTTTGCCAAGTCCCCCTTTTATCATTAAGATGTCAGTGACAATTGCTGTTTCTATTTCTGCTCGGGAGGTAAGCCATTCTTTACATTAAATCTGAATCCTACTATCATTCAATTTTGATTGGTAAACCTTAGTGAAGGATGATTTTAGGAAAGTTTTATGTAGCAAGGTAGTGGGTATCACCCTGTGTTTTTAATAATAATTCTAGTAGAGTTGTTGATTCAGGAGGCCTACCTGGAAGTCCCTCCCTACTATTGTGCCTTGGTCTGTACAGCCTGGCATAGAGGAGAAAGTGTCCATGTTCCAAGGAAAAACAGCCTAAACCACGACTCACGAACAACGAGGTGAGTTGTCCATGAAAGCGGAACAACGCTTTTGTGAACAATGGCTCTGTTGTTCTCTGCCTTAACCACGCAAGTCCTGAACAATGAACATGCGTGGTTAAGGCAGAGGAAAACAGAGTCATGATCGGAGAGGACGCGGACAGGTAAGTGGGGCTTGGGTAGAGTTGGGGGTTAGTTTTAGGGGCGGGGTTGGGGGTAGTTTTAGATTTTAAGGGTGGGGATGGGGTTGGGGTAGTTTTAGTTTTTTAAGGGTGGGCTAATTTTTATTTTCAGGGGTGGTGGTCGGGGTAGTTTTAGGGGCGGGGTTGGAGAAAGGGGTAGTTTTAGGTTTTAGGAGTGGGGGTGAGGGGTCGGGGTAGTTTTAGGTATTAGGGGTGGGGTGGGGGTCACAATAGTTTTAGTGGCGGGGTGGGGGGCCAGGGTAATTTTAGTTTTGGCGGGGACTTTAGGGCTGTGGTAGGGGGTCGAGGTAGTTTTAGGGGTAGGGGTTGTGGGGTCGCAATAGTTTTATGGGCAGGTCAGGGTAATTTTAGTTTTTAGGGACAGGGGTGGGGGGTTGGGGTAGTTTTAGGTTTTAGGGGCGGGGTGGGGGGTTGCGGTAGTATAAGGGGTGGGGTGGGAGGCTGGGGTAATTTTTGTTTTTAGGGGCGTTATGGGGGGTCAGGTAGTTTTAGATTTTAGGGGTGGGGTTGTGGTAGCTTTAGGGGCAGGTGGGGGGTCGCAGTTATTTTAGTTTTTAGGGGCGGGGTGGATGGTTGGGGTCGTTTTAGGTTTTGGGGCAGATGGGGGTCACTGTAGATTTAGGGGTGGGGTGGAGGTTGGGGTAATTTTAAGTATTAGGGGAGTGGAGGGTTGGGGTAGTTTTAGGTTTGGGGTGGGGTTTGCAGTAGTTTTAGAGGCAGGGGTGGGGGAGGGGTAGTTTTAATTTTTAGGGGGGTTGGGGTAGTTTAAGCTTGGGGGTGGGGGTTGGGGTAGTTTTAGTTTTTAGGGGTGAGGTGGGGGGTCGCTGTAGTTTTAGGGGCGGGTGGGGGGTCAGGGTAATTTTACTTTTTAAGGGTGGGTCGTTTTAGGTTTTAGGGGCGGGGGGTCAGGGTAGTTTTAGTTTTTAGGGGTGGGGTGGGGGGTCGGGTAGGATTGTTTTTAGGGGCGGGGTAGGGGGGTTAGGGTAGGATTGTTTTAGGGGAGGGTGGGAGGTAGGATTGTTTTAGGGGTGTGGGTAGGGAGATCGGGAAGGGTTGCATGCTGGAAGCATCCATGACGTTCCACACATGCCTTTACCAGGCATGCCTTTACAATGAAAAATCGTTGTTAAGGTATTCGTTGTAAAGACATTAGTGGTAACAATGCGGTCGTTGTTCCGACTGCGTTGTTCAGGCATGCGTGGTTCCAGCATGCGTTGTTCCATACTATATTCTGTTCTAAGTCTATATATGTTGTTGCTGCTTCCAAAGTGCGGAGGACATTTCAGCTATGTATGTCTTCTGTTGTTTTGCAGTCATAAGGAAAACTTTTGGAATTCTTTCAGTCCTCACAGTGGCGCCTGTGCTGCAAATGTTGTATTCTTTATGGTATATTTAAATGCCCAATACCAAATCTGAGACAATAGGGATCCCAGTGACCTCATTATGAGTTCAGGGCAAAATTCCGACCACGGTGCAAACGTGTTTACACTGAAGATTAAAGTTATAAATTGTGTGATATTATCACACCCTCAGAGTTTTCCAATAAAAAATTCCCACATCAAACCAGCTGAAATTTGTTGAGGGAGAAAAGGCCCAGAAAAAAGGCAAAACATGCGCAAGTTAATGTGTTTTAAACTGTTTTGCCTTGTTTTCCTGTAGAAAACTCAGAATAGGAGGTATTTACAACATGTGGTAAATACCTCATGATAGGGTAATGTTATTTAACTCATGTGATACAACACCTGGATTAACCTTCTCCTACCCTCTCATGCTTTTGCCAAGTGCAGACCAACCTTAACCAGCATGAACGACTGATGTCCATCTTGTGGTACTGTATCACCCGCTTGTCATTGCTACGTTTTACAAAGAATATGTGTGAAGAGCTCTACCTCACAGTGAGGCTAGCCTGATGTTCTCCCCACTTTTAATGTACATGTATATCTTCTATTGCTATCGATACATTTTGCTTTATTGTAAAGCACTCTGATGCCCACGGGCTATGTCTTTGCAATATAAAATTACAAAAATACATTCAATAAATAAAAATAAGCTCCATCATATTCTTGCAAACTTGTAATGAGGGCCCAAGTGTAAGACTCCCCTCCCCACCAGGGTTAGACTGGAAACAAAAAGCAGGCCTGGCACACTTCAGCAGACCAGCCCCGTGATACTTGTTAGTGTGCAAATTTTGTGGTCTCCTGCCAAGAAACTTTTGAAAACAAATTGCAATTATGGTGCATTCAAAAACACATTGTTCATTACAAAACTTGGTCCACTCATTGAATGGACGGATGAAAATTGGAAACATGGTTGCAGGGCTCAACGGATAAATGAATTCAAGAAGGGAAGGTAATGAATAAAGACTTAGCTTCGTGGAACAAAAAATATCTTTGCCCTCACTACGATCAGCCGCTCTGGTTTTCATTTCAGCTACTGCATCATTCTTCCCAAGCACTACCACCACCACCCCTTGTGAAAAAAGCATTCCCCAGATGTATTTAACACAGTGGGCTGATTTAGCACCTCAACTAAACACAAAGCATTTAGATGTGATCTAAAATGGGAGAGAGAAAGAGATAACCATAAAGTGACTGAATTGCTCAACATGAAGCCAGGAAACCTTGCATCAATCCCTGCTTCCTCTTGTCCACTTTGAATGCTCCTAAGCGATTACTTATTTTTCTAAGTCCTTCCTTTTACTTCATCATCACAAGAGAGCCCCCTCAAATACATCAGTTCTGGGTGTGCCCTGCACAAAGGCAAAATACTATGGCATTTACAAGGTTTTGAAGTAGGGCAGCACCGCAAGCCTTCTTCCTGTGCTGCCTTGGATCAAAAGAAAAGGACAGGAATGCTCCACATCTATAAAATATGGTGCATTCCTGTCCTCTTCCACAGCACTGGTGCACAATTGGCCTCCATGTGCCAATGCAGGTGCAAGGGTGTCTGCATTGTAGGAATGATTGTTTTTGTGCAGGAAGGGGCACCTTCCGTCATGAAAACAATCATCAACAAACAATCGAATGCGCCAGATATTTCAAGTCTATCTTGTCTTTATAGTGCCAGGTCTGGCAACGCATCTGTAACTACTTGGGTCAAGGTCGCAATAGGGAACAGGTGTGATTTGGACCAATCACTTCTGAGCCTTCTGAGGCCTTTTTATTCATCTAGGACTTTTAACATGCATGGCACTGATCTTATTGGGCCTTTTAAATATATGGGCATGTCATCTGCATGCATTGACACTGTGTGTGTCATGTCACCAATCACTATTCCACAGGAGTTCACCTTGATGGTCAGGACTCCAGCCTCAATTACTAGCGAAAAGTCAGGGGGGACAAGTGAAAACCTTAGCGATTGCCCCTACTGAGAGGCTACAACACATTCATCAGTGGGAAAATGCAGGTAGTGCTTGACATGGGCCAGTCATCACAGGTTAAGAATAGCTGTTAGTTTCCGTATAAATCTTGTTTGGTCAGGGTGGAACACATTTGAGATCAACCTCAGCACCTTCTCACAATGGCCCTACTCAAGAACTCTGTATCTAGTAGTTTTTTTATCATTAACTTCAGTTTGTCACAGGGGCAGAAAATGGAAAGTTCTCAGCATGTTTGCTAAATATTTGAAAAACAATTTAACAACCTCCAGTGCATATTCGGAAGCTGCAACAATAATGGAGGGAATATGGGTTCAGCAATGTTGAGTACACTTATCTGAGCTACTTACAATAGTCTCAGGCATTGTCATAAAAAATACCAATAATGCATGGAATTAATTATAAAGCAATCCTGAAAAGCAGGAATTGATTAGGAAGGGGTTTATGAATCGTTAACTTCATATAATCAGAGGGCACGGAAAAATAGAAAAACAGTAGCTCCTTTGTTAAAAGATATTAAAGTATGAAAGTGTTTGAAGAGCCAACTTTACAGGTCTGGAAGCCACATCCAATATGCTGGGCAGAATGTTCACATATGATGACTTCAGTTGCATGGGGCATTATTATGTCTACTTACATGACGGTGTGAAGGGCTGCTGGATCTGTTTACATTTCAACAGGAAAAGTTCAACTAGGATTTTTAGTTTACTTCCCAACAGATCGTGCATGTATTTTGGATTTGTTTCCGTATCCTTGATATTCCACTCTCAAGGGGCCTGACCACTGTCCTTCTCTGCAGCAGCAAATATGGTGAATATACACAAGAGACGTCAGCCCTTTGCTCAGTTTTGTTTGCTACATGCTCATCCTTAGAGGGATGTAGTTAAGTCTACATATTCTTTCTCAGGGCAGGCCAAGAAACTGAATTGAGCTGAAGTCTATGGACAGGGTTTATCACTGCCAGCATATTGTACCTTTCAGTGGCTTTGAAACCATTTATCATTGTGTACTTGCACACCAACTTACGGGAGGCTAGCTATGTGTGACCCAAGAACCGACTCTTCGTTCTTGTGAGTCACTTCCGTTGTTCGGGAGAAGACGCAGAGGATGTGGTAAGGTGAGTGGGGCTAGGGCAGGGGTGGATTAAGGGATTGGGGTGGGGGTTGGGGGTATGCAATTTTTATTAAGGGGCGGGGCAGGGTGGGGGTTGGGTATTTTTTAGGACTTAGGGTGGGGGGTCGGGCCATTTTGTTTTTTAGTGGCAGAAGTGGGGGGTTTGGGTATTTTTTATTTAGGGCTTAGGGCGGGGTCGTTTATTTTTAAAGGTGTGGGGGAAGGTTCAAGGAAGGGTGGGAAGAGGGAAGAGAGAAGCGGAGGAAGGATTGGGAGAGGACGTGGTGAGGTAAGTGGGGTTAGGTCAGGGTTGGTCGGTAGTTTTTAGCAGTGGGGTAGATTTAGGGCTTAAGATGGGTGGGTGGTGTGGGGGTAGTTTAGTTTTTAGGGGCAGGATGGGGGGCCAGGGTATTTTTTTTTAGGGTTCAGGACGGATGGGGTTTGGGGTAATTTTGTTTGTAGGGGCAGGGATGGGGGTGGGATAATTTGTTTTTTTAGGGCTTAGGGTAGATGGGGTAATTTACTTATTGGGGAAGGTTTTAGGGCTCAGGGCGGTTGTTTTTTTTTTGGCGTAGTTTAGTTTTTAGAGGCGGGGTGGAGAGGTTGGGGTAGTTTTTTTTTAGGGCTAAGGGTGAGTGCTGGGGGTTGAAGTAGTTTTTTTGGGCTCAGAGCGGGTGGGGGGTTGGGGTACTTTAGTTTTTAGGGGCAGGAGTGGAGGGTCGGGATAGTTTTTGTTTTTAGGGTTCTTTGGGGTACATTCATTTTATGGGGCAGGGATGGGGTGTCAGGTAGTTTTTTTTTTAGGGTCCACGGCAGGTGGGGGGGGGGGGGGGTGCAGGGTACTTTAGTTTTTATGGGTGGGGTGGGGGGGTTGGGATTGTTTTTTTTAGGGCAGGTAGGGGGTCGGGGTAGTTTAGGTATTAGGGGTGGGGCTAGTTTTGGGCCTCAGGGCGGGTGGGGGGGTTGTATGACAGTACCACACGTGCTGTTTCGCATGCAGTTTACACATATGGCTTTATGAGGCATGCTTTTACAACAAAATTTGTTGTAAAGGCATGATTGGTAAAGACATGTGTGGAAACGACGCAGTCGTGGTTCCGACCGCCTTCCTAAGGCATGCGTTGTTCCGGCATGTGTGGTTCCATCATACAACCAACACCCATGAAATCTGACCCATGGAATCTTTACAAGGCTTCATAAACCTGGGAATGCATCAGTATCCTCACCACCCCATGGGTGGTGTAAGGGTGGCGCAACGGGGAGAAATAACATTTCTTCTTCCCGTTTTTCCCTCCATGTGTGCTGCATTCTGCAGCACACATAGAAAGAGAAAAACACCTCTTGTGATTGTGTTGTGAAGGAAGACCTTCCTGCACAAAAACAATCATCCCCACAACGCAAGCATCCTTGCACCATGGTGCAAGGGTACCTGCGTTGGTGCATGGCAGCAATTTGTGCACCTGTGCAGGGGACAAGGACAGGAATGCGCCGTATCTTGTGGATATCGGGAAGATACAGCGCATTCCTACCATTTTGTTTTCATGCAGAATAGTGCAGCAAAAAAGCTTGTGGCGCTGCACTGCGCCAAAACTTGAGGCCCTACCTCTACTGAATAAGCAGAACGAATGCGGCCTAGAAGGTTCACCTGCACTTAACCATTGAAAGCTAGATCATGTAGAATTTCATGATTTATTGTCTAGGGGAGGATACATTGAAACACTACCAGTGAAGGCACAGTAATGTGTAACTAGTGTGAGAAAACCCTTCTTGGTGCCAGATATGTTGCTATTACTTTAACTGTGACAGGAAACAGGGCGAACGGACCACGCGTCTTCGAACCATTCCTCTTTAAAAACGTTCCTAAGGCGCCTAGAACCTATTAACGTAATCTTGCGCTTTGAGGTCCCCGTGAGGGAGCTACAGACGCTAGCCGATGATGTCAATGGAAATTCTTCTATACCATATCAGATTAGTTTCTTGTGACTCAGAAATCTAGTCCCCCTCCTGCATACAGAGAAGTGCGCACGTCAGCAGTGTGCAGTACACGGCGCTGTTTAATATTAATGGCTGCTCCGGCGGTGGCGGCCTGTCTCTCAGACTGAGAGCACCTGTTTGATGAGCAGCCAAGACAATGCTGCCGGCGGAAGCAATCCTCTGCCTCCGCTTCCGGCGTCGGCCTTCCGCTCACGCTCTATGATATGAACTGATGTCCAGCATCCGATAGCGGTGTACACTGAGGAGAGCTTTATTAGCCAATCAATAATGAAGCAGCCGAATGTCAGGCAAACAAGTGCATTAAGTAACAGCATCCGCTCCGGCTGTCCCGGCCTCCAACAGCACTCCGGCTGGCTTTATAGAATGTGCGCGTGGGGGAGGGGCAATTAAACAATGAGAGGAAGGGGAAACTTACAGGTGGAGAAGAGTGTGCCTGAGAAGGAAAAGGAGAGGTGGAGCGAGAAAGGGAGAGAGAAGGGAAGAGCAGGGAAGATGGACAGAAGAACGAGTTAGAGAGAGACAGGAACGGAGAGAAGAAAATGTAGGAGCTGAGAGGATGAATGAGAGAAGGAAGGAGTGGAAAAGGGTCGAATGAGAGACAAGAAGGCAGAGAGCTGAAAAGGTAGAGGAGAAAGGTCGAGAAATGAGAAAAAGAGGGAGGGGGCAGGGAAGATAGACACATGAGAAGCGGAGAGATCTGCAGCAGGGAGGGAGCGAGAGATACAGATTTCACAGGGAGATGAAAAAGGAGAGAGATACTGAAAAGAAGGTAGACGGTGAGAGAGGTATATAGAGAAGTAAGAGTGAGAGTTAAGGGAGCGAGGGAGATGAAGGTGGAGACGAGTGATGGATGAAGGGAGGGTGGAAAGGGAGGAAGTAAGGGAGAGGGGAAGCGAGGGGAGAGAAAGAAAAAGGGGATTAGAAGGAGAGAGGACACAGGGGCGAGCTCACTACGCTTTCTGCCTGTGCAGCGCCTATGCACCCTTGTTGTCCAGCCTGTACAAAGATGCCCCGTTGCACGCTATGGTTCCAGTTTGCCACGACTGACGTCACGCACAGAGGAGCAGAGCACAGTTCAGGCTGCAGGGCATTCCTCACGGCGGGGTTATTTTTCCTCGTACAGCATGTTCTAACACATTACTTCATAATCTGCGAATTGAACCTTTAGATCAGCAGGTCATAGCTACAAAGACTTTCACCCTGTGGACCTCTGTGAAATTACTGACCTACAACTAAAAAACAGTAAGACACTAGCGAGTGACATAACCAACAGCCTTCAGTGACTTCAGCAGAGCCTTGCCATCTTTGCAAGGTGAAACATGCCGCTCCTAAGCGTGACTGACCGGCGAAATGAGGACATTCGCTTCTTCCAGCAGAGCAGGGCAAGGGCAAGGCTCCAAACTGATGTTTGAGGAAACTATCTCAATGAAACTGCAGCCTTCCAGGAAGTTCTGCAAATTATGAGTCACATATGTCTTCACTTTGCCAATTCCAGAAAAGGAAAATTAAGGGCAGGGTGGTAGCTTGGCAGAAAATCAGCATTTAACAGATGATGTAGTAGGACTTTTTGTGGTGGCTCAGTGTGAGGGCGTATGGCGGTAACGGGTCTCTTGCAATGCTCCCTAAGCCGCTGTCGAGTGATCTACTCGCCAAGGTTACCTGCACAGTCTTTGGTGAAGACCTACGCCGCAACAAATGATGTCAATGAACAATGTCTCTTTTTTGTTGCCGTTGTTTGACAGGTCAGCACATTGCTCATGGTTACCAGTGCTACATGGCGATTTTTCCTAACTTTTGCCTAGAATGGATGTATAATGCAGAAAAGCAAGACAGCATAGTGGGTAGTTGCACCTGCTGCAAAGATCACAGGTTAATATTCTTGTGGATACATTTCACTATTCTTCATTTGATAATTGATTTGAGTGAGTATTTGCAGAGAAGGTGGTGTTTATATTTTGTTAACCTAGTGCAACATTAAGAAAAAATGTCCCAGTGATTATCAATAGAATACAGCAAATACTCTAATAGAGCACAATAAAATAAGGTAATTCTAGTAAATGTTATTGACTGATACTTAGAAATGTAAGAAAAAAAACTGCATTGTGAAGCACTGAATGTTTTTTTAAAGTTACTTTTGAGATACATGGGAAGACAGTGCTCAGGTTTTTCAAGGAAATGACCACAAGAAGCAATAATCTTATCACTGAATTGTGAAATCACGTATTGTTGGTTCAGCCGCTTGTATCTGCACACTGATTATTAGATGTTAACATAACATACAAAGCACAAACTAGGTCAGGGAACAAATCATTTTTTTTATTGTGGTTTATTTTGTATTTTTTTTTATTTATTTAGTTTTTGTTTTTATTGTGTTAATATTCTGAAAATGTCAGTCTCTGGCATCACAAGTACTATCTGAAGAACAATCACTCTGCTTGCAACAATTGCATTTCTTTACCCACCTCCATATGCACCATTTATTTCCATGTCCGAGCAAGCAATAATACTTATCCTGCAAGGAGAGTCAGAAACAAGTGAGATAAATGCAGTGTAAATCTTAGAAGCTCTGCTTTCCACTGTCATGATTGTGCAGGGATGCTTCCGCAGCTGCTTGGGTTGCTGTATCTTCCAGTGCTTGCACTGCTCCTGGCTACACTTCTCCTGTCCCGAGTGAGATGAGATGTTACAGGGCTATTCCCTGTGGCGATAGTAGTCAGCCTATTGAAATACAGCTGACTTTCAAACATATCCTGAGTACTCCTGCGCGAGCAAGTGAAACCTTCTATCCCAGTACTTCCCGTCCCAGAAGGCTTTGGGGGTATTGTCACTACACAGGAATAGCAGGCTGGTAGTTGGGGATATCTGGAGATTGAAAGTGTCTTGTATGTTCTCATCATGTAACATTTTGCACTGAACCTAAGGGCCAGTTTATTTATGGAGAAAACACGAATACACAAGTGTGAACACTTTCTTTACATCACTTCTTACGTCACACTTAAGACACTGTGCATACTTGTTGACCATATTAAAAGTGTGAAAATATATAGTTACGCTTTTAATATAAAACATAGTATACAACACTGACACATATATGGTTGATGTCTCTTAGTACTGGAATGGTAAACATTCAATATGTTGAGAAGGTTTTGAAGGAACTAAGGAGTGAAATTCAAGCTCATGTCATGTAAGCCGCAAAATGTGTCCATTTAAGTAATATTTCTGATACAAAACCAGGAGGCAACTTTGATAATTTTATTTCCAGCGCAGAAGTGTGGGATGCCTCACAGACCACTCCTGGAATTAGGCGAGTGTGCGTCCCCACTGCCACCAGAGTATCATGATGCAATGTTTGCACTGCTCCAAGGGTCCACCTTCATTCATCTGAACATGCAATGCATAATGTGCTCCTCAGAGCTTCTCATGCTATGGGACTATTTGGTGGTCCCAGGCATCTCTCCCAATTGAGCTAGAGTAAGTGGGGGACTAGGCTGAAGCAATATATAGCCTTTGACTCATCTCTAAGGAACCATTTCTGTTTGATACTTGCTGGCATCCAGGACCACTTCATCCTCCTCTACAGTGGTGTCCTGATCTGTTCAGGTGCCGATACCATAGCACAGCAGAGAAGCTGCATGGCAGAGGAGCTGACTGGCCACCTTGATATACCCCACCATGTCTCACTTCCCAGCAATCCTATCCATCGCATCCATCCCACACCCACCTTTAAGTCATCCCACAGTAGGACTTGAATCTGGACGATTCCTCACCAGTCACTCTCATGGCCTGGATTTCGCCCAGTACTTCCCCGTTTCCATTACCCTCCCAGCACTGAGAAAAGAGCACGCCTTAACAGCCTAATCTTGAAGGACTGAATGCAAACATTTCTCGGCTCTTTGGAAGGCTCAGGTATGTCATTGCGTAAGAGTTTGGAAGGGTTTAATAAGGCATGTGGTAAAGAAGGTAGGTAGCTAAGCTATCTTGCTTCTGAACTCAGTACCTCTTAACTCTGTTTCCAACCTAAAAGTTGAGGATTTCACATTGGAAATGCTAGCATTAACGAACAGTGTCCCTGGTTTTCTCATCAAAACACAGCCATCTCAAGAACAAACTAAATTCCTCTCAAACACACACGTTCTTGAGATCCCAAGGAAATAACTTACTTGTTCTTGCAAACCTTCGGAGGTCCTCATTTGAGGCACAAAGTTTTTTACCCATGGCTGGCAAGAAGTGGAATTCTCTGCCTCAGCCAGCATCAGACAGTTAATTCCAATTCAACATATGCCAGTTTATTTCTTTAAATCAACAGGGTGCTCTCTATCAGCTTCACTTACGACATTTCAGGCAAAGGATGAGTCAAGGGCCCCACTGAGAGCTCAGTCATGGGGTTCTTCCACAGCTGATGATTCCGTAAGAGTCCATCACAGCAGGTTTCTGTGGACGGTAGGTAACTTGCTGCTACCCTGCACGTCACTGCTCTTAGATAAGAAAATATTTGAGTGGCCATGAAGATGAAAGACATTTTTCATTTCTTTGAAGGAACTTTAAGTGAGAGGACTCTCATTGGCTTAAACCACTGCTCCTACTGTATGGGGTGTGGTCCAGGGGAGAGGCAGGTAGGTTGTGTAAATATTTATCCAATTCAGCTGCCCCGTTCAATATTGCAAATAGTGTCTGGAAAGCTTGGGAACTTAGTGAACCTATCTTCGTCGCAGTGGTGATTATTTTTAAAGTACTACAACTTTTCTAATAATGGTAAATATGTGCTCATATAGTAAATGCATATGAGCAACCGTATGTTTTGTGTGTGTTTATATATATTTTATTGAACTTTTTTAATTTACTCAAATAAATCCAACTGACCTGCTTGTAAGTGGGCTTTTGTGTGTGTCATTTGGATAGGAGCAAAGCTGCCACTTGTGATGTTATCCTGCTGTTAAGATAAACTGAATCAGGTATCTATAATGAATGTCATGCACCTACTACTTTAACTTTCTCGAGCTCTTGTTTTCAGTCTACTAATAAAGGTGGTTAGCTGTTCATTTATTATATCTCTGCCCTTCCACTTCTGGTGTACATGTTTACTTTTACCTCATAATGCATTGTTTTACTTTTGTAGTTTGGGTTGCACCATGAATTTGAGCAATTGTTTGACTTTCTGTGATTAATCTGCTTACCACTCACCACTCCTGCCGGGGTGCTATGTTAGCTAGAAAAACTTGCTTATTAAACTCTCTTGTCCCCTCCTACCAAATGCTTTTTACTAAATGTCTATGTTTTTAATTTGGTCATTTCTATAAAATGGTATCGAGATACTTGTAAGAAGTCTGGTTATTCATTTAGCTCCTAGTACTTGTGTTAAGCCCAATTCCAAGTATTCTAAATATTGACAAGTATGGTAAGTACATGGAGCACAGTGAAGTTAAATAATGTGTCCAGGATCACACAGTGAGGTTAAGCAGGCAAGTAGAGATGACATAGGACGAGATCTGTTACACTTCAATAGACTGATCAGAGGGGAGGCTTAGAGCTTTTTAAAGTTCACCCAAAGGATTGCGTGAAAACATAAGGCCTTGCATCTTCTCGTATACAACTCAACAATAAACAATTTAAATAAAATAAAAAAATGTTGCATAGCCGCAGGGAGTGTTGGGCGAAACTACGACGGCTCGGCCTCGTTCCAGTACTTGTTTCATATCCTAGGTATGACTGTGTCACCCGATTACTCACTCGCAAGTGCCAAAGACTCCTCGGCATGCATCAGCAACACGTTAAGGAGTGTCCTTTCTGAAGAAACAAAAAACGGCTCTTTCAGAAAGTGATACGAAGTGCAACTACGGGAACAAATCCTAATGGCGAAAAGGTGGACATGCCTACTGGGATACAGGAAGCATTACTGACAGATCGATGCCTTTGGACATTTGTAGGACTGGGGTTGATTTTCTATTAAAACATTAGGTGAAGGTTTTGGAGGGTCACATAGTTGAAAAAAAATGAAGCTCAAATGAGTTTTGGGTCGTCCACGCTGTATGCCAATAAACCCGATTCAGGCCGGAAACACCCGACGTTTAAAGGCAAAAGTGGCTTTATTTTGTCTGTCTCCCGTCTGAAACTGCCTCTGTTTCAATAGAAGTCAACGAGGCAAATACATCTTCTCGATTTTTTTTAAATCTCTCACTTTTCTTTTTTGAATTGTTGGCATGTATGCTCGGGTCACACGAGACCGAAGATGTCAGAGGCAGCGGCCAGTCGCCAGATCTGCAGTTTGCTCGGTTTGCAGGACTGTGATCAGCCGTGGCCTCTCAGCAGCGTGCTCTCTGAATCACAGTGGACCGGTCCTGCTTCCATCTGCGTGCTCCCCCCTTCTGTCAGGCCAGGTCCTGCCTTTATGTCTCGTGCCGACCTGACTGCACGGTTTGCGCGGGAAGGGCTCGCACTTTTGCTGCGGGAGATCAACGTCGCCTCTGGCGGAGGCTTTGTGCTGCTGCACCTGACTCATCCCTGCATCCTCCCTCAGACGCAAGATTCAACAGAACAAAGGACGGGCTCTGACTGTGCCTGCTGCCTCACGAGCACATACCCTGACAAAAGCCGCTGCCCTTCAGCCAAGGTCACCAGGAAAGCAATTGCTCTGCATTGGCTGCGGCTGGAAATTAAGCACTGGAAGAAAGACTTTTTAAGAGGAGGATTGAGGGTAAAGTTTTACTTGCAGAAAACCAAATACCTAATTCACAATGTTATGGGTATATGTAAGTTTACCTTACACGTTCAAATAGCCTTTTGTTAGGCGTACCAAATCACTTTTATATTTGCAAATTCATGTAGGTTTATTCACGAAGAGTTTCTTGTGAGTAATTCCACTTCCTGAAAGTTTGCGCACACAAACACACATTCGCAAATAGTGTGTATTCATAAACTTTCCAGTGACCCACAAACACCCTGAAAAGTGTGATCTGACTCCTTTGCAGAACAAGAGTAAAACACAAAATTAGGAGCATATGGCTTTTGACATTGGCTTGTCCCTGTAACCACCTCAGACACTGTTTTGAGCACGCGTTTTTCCATAAGGCACACATCAGGTATACCATAATGAAATAAAAAAACATTAATAAAATTGCCATTGTCAAATCAATATAAAATCCCCCTGAACGGGCCAAATAAGGATTATCATAGTGAAAACGTATTTCCCTGCAGATTGTTCTAATGATCCATCAGCATAAAAACTCTTGCCCACTATAGTAATCTGTGACATTCAATAGAACTAAGTAACTGCCTACAGGTCATAACACAGTGTGACAACAATACATTCTTAAAATGTTATTGCCTTTGGTATATTGATGTCATAATAAGTAACTAGGGCCTACTGGCTTTGTCACAAGATTTCTTAAGAAACATGTGACACTTATGGCATCAGACATAACTTTTGCAGTGATCTAATCAGGCCGATAGCCATTAACTTTGGCATCTCAAAAAACAAAAAAAAAAGAAATGAGGCTTATCGTATTCATTCAACGTTTATTTAGACTTTGTAGTCCAGAAAGCAAACTGTATTGAGGATAAGCTTTCTGAAAAGGTAACCATCAGACACACAGTCATAAAATCACAATCACAATCACAATCACAAATGTATATAGATTACATTTGTGAAAGTAAAATGCTAATCCTCCAAAGAAGGCCTGACGGAAATTATCTCAGTTCAAATCTTCTATCCTCTTGGATTGCCAGGGAGGTAACCAACACCACAACTCTTGCCAACTATGGTATTCAGTAAAATTTCATGTCACAAAATACCCCCGTGAAGGCTTAAAAAAAAGTAATAACCATTCACTCTTAAATGCCTACTGTCTCTAACATATGTTTTCATAAGAAATATGTCAGGCATGCTGCCTTTATTATATTTTTCCATGATACACTGAGCAGGCCTGTGGTCTTGATTATTGGCTTGCAATCATAGTCCTGGTGTACTGAGTCTAAGCTTTCCACAAGGAACACACTACAAACCAAGCACTCTTCTTCAGTGAAAATACATACCAACTGTTCTTTCAAATCCTGTGCTCAAGGAAACCAACATGTAAATGGAGCAGAAGCCTCTCTCTTTTAGTAACACTCATAAAAAGTTTTTTTTCTGCCAGACTAAAAATGTTTTCCCTGTATTGAAGTGTATCCCAAGTACAATTGGGCAAGCAGGAATTTACATGTTTCCAATGCCTGTAAATCTGCAAATGTTACTGGTTTCCAACCATACACTCAGGACCTCTTGTGAATTCATGACATTTGGAACAGTGTACCTATGTGAAGCAGACCCTTAGGTGCACCTTGCCAACTTTTTCTGTCTATTTGCCTCAAACGTGCAGCACTACACATTAAGGTCAGTCCCAACAGCTGAGTCAGATCTGTTCCCCGGCCATGAAACCAGCTAATCCTGTGGTGTTAGTTGTACACTTCACTAGAGTGCCAGTTTCCAGGCCACTGCTTGCCTTGTGTGTTTGGGAGGATTCCAGCAATGAGGCTTGAGATGCTGCCTTTCCGAGAATTTAGTAAGAAGTTATATAGACCAAAACCTAGATGTTTGTGACTCATTGTAGGTTGATGAGAGCTCAGAAGTAAGCCTTTTTTGGGTTGAGTGATCTGATTTTGAAACTTTGTAATTGGTTACATTCGCATATAAATGTAAAATTTGGATGATGAGGTAATCTCCCTCTTTAGCATGTTCATACTTATTCCTTTCCTGCCTCATGACGGTATGTCAGAGGTTGGCTAGGTTTGTTGGAAGACAAAATAGGATCATCCAAAAAACAACAGTGCACATCATTAAGCCAGCAAATCATTTACAGTTCTGGTACATGGGTAAAATAGGCCTTCCTTTGTTTCTAGCCTTGTGTTGAGTCAAAGACCACGAAGTTGGGCATCACATAACTAATCATTCCCACATTGCATCCTGTCTTTTGGGTTTCCCCAGGGCAAAACTTGGCTTCGCACCAGGGGAAGAGGAACCATTGCAGATAATCTGTTATTGAAAAGGTACTCACAATATTGTTGTGAAAAACATGATTTTGAACTGCTTGCATCCTGCTGTATTACATTCCTTTGAGAAGCTTAAAAAAGAGCCATATACCTATCCAGAATTGAATTACACTCAATATATTTATTGTACTACAAGGACCATGTGCCCTGTCATGGATTACTGAGCCAAATGAATGTCAGTATATTTGTTTCTTTATGAAAGTATTTGTGTATTATTTTTAAGAGGTTTATTAGATTATTGTTAGTTTTATGTTAGCATAGCCTTAGTTATTTATGAAATGATGCCTTGGAAAGTTGGATTGAAGTTCTAGGAGATATTAACAGACAAAAATCAACTGTCTAATTGCCTACAGCTCATGCAACTTCAGAGGTATTTCTTCTTCTCAATAACAAACTGTTTTATCTGTTGACTTATATGATGTTTCATTTAAATGTATAATGAAACATGCTGAGCCTATTTAAACAGGAATGTTGTTGAAACCTTGCTGTAATAATGAATGGTTGGTTATGAATAGAGGAGTGTAACACCTTTGATTATCAAAACGATATCAATCATTGCAAACGTTAAAGGTTGTTGGGGCACTGACTAAGAGGTATGTGAATATGCTTCATGTGTTTATTCTTTCCCAGCTAGTGTATTACATTGTGATAGTCTGATGTAGAGATTATAACTAGAAGTCATCCTTTTTGATATGTTAATTTGTATTCAAGGGAGTAGTGTGTAGAATTTTATTTTGAGAAGTGTGTACTTACCTGGTAGTTTTCATCTTTGGCTTGTTTATTTGGTTATGTTTGCCATATTATGCTATATTTCTTCAAGAGGAGCGTTGAGGACACAAATTGATGCTTCTTGCTACAAAACCCGATAGAGTCCTAAGGAAGCTGGACCTCAACATTGCAAAAACATTTTGGCTGTAATGTCACAATGTCTGTTGCACTCAGATTAGGCTGTTTTACTGTGAAATGTCACACTCAAAATTAGGCAATTAATGTTATTAGATGTCGAATAAAACTGAATTATTTTTTTTATCACACTCTTTCTCTAAGAATGAACGTGCTTATTAAGGCATTAGTGTTGTTAATAATAATGCAGCATGTAAAATTTCATGCTCCCCACTACACAGAATACTGTAGGGTAAATTGAACTATTGGAATATTAGGTCTGTTTGGTTACTAACTCATCTGATGGGAGCAAAGTCTAGTCCACTGGAAGAAGGACACGCTTATCCTTTTTTTATGAATTATCTGTAAGGTAAATCTCCCTCAGCGTACCTGGAGAAAATGCCAGAGATTCTCAGGTATACTTAATTATTGTAGTTCTGGCCGGCTTTTGCCAGAGTGTGCACACCATTGACATCGGCACTGCTATTCAAAAGGCTTTATTTCATCCATATTTAGAGCAGAAGAATGAAACAAAATGCATAAAATAGTAAAATCATAGTGAGAGTGCAGGCAAAAAGTGTAAATATTATGCATCTATACACATGTTATATACGTTGCATTTTTAAGAATTCCTACATGCTTAACCGTTACGCATCAGAGATATTGTCATAATGAGGGTCAGCATTTCAATATAGTCAATGCACATTTGCACCTAAATTCATAAATCGTGCAGACCTGTTTGTAGAAAAAGGCTGTACTATGTCTTTGTGGTGTAGGATATCAGAAGACAAACAGCCTTCCTTGCCATGAATGAGTCAGCTAGGTGACACCCGGAGCCGGCTGCTCTGCTGTCTGAAATGTTAAAGGTCCCATCCTCCTCATGAAGAGGGCTGGGAACATCTAATATATGTGACTTGAGGTGCTTATTTTGAGAAAAATAAACATTGTGATCATTATGTACGGTGAAATATTTACATTGCAAGCTTATGGCAGAGCCTAAAACAATTGTTTTCTCTTAAGCACCATCTATTCAAGTGAGTACTTGAATATTTGAAATAGAAGCACATTATTAAAACACACAATAAATGTAATGTCCATTGATGTACAATAATAAAAATAAATGCATAAGCTATTGTAAATGAATAACGACTTATGTGGTGTAAGGAAATGAGGAAATGTAAAAAATGGAGGGTGAGGTCGCTAAAAGAAATACAAGGTAAAACATACGACGCTCCCCCAACATCAATGGTACAACACATTTTCCAAGTGTTTCTTTGAATCTTCAGTAGTTTCTTAACTCCAGGCAAAGAGCTCTGAGATCGGAATTAGTATGCTTCAAGAAAATATTCAAACTGTCATACATTGGCAAGCACCCAATTCCCTCAAGGATAGCCAGTGATTTATTGATTGTGTCAATTTCTGTTGTCAGTGTGCATCGTCTTCTCATTCTCGGTGTCTCTCATTACTCAAACAGGAGTTCCATTCTAGTGGGGTCCTCATCAAGAAACTTTCCTTTCTTGCAATTAAGAAAGCCTTTACATCTGTGCCAATCCTGGGATATTGTTGAGATTTGCATTTACCATTTATTTTGGAGATGGATCATCATCTTCACTACCTGAGGCCTTCCCACCACAAAGGCATGCCCAAGGGATGAATTACATCCCAAGGCATATCGCTCACGAATACTACCAGAGGTCAAACAACATTATCCAATATTAAACAATGAATTATTCTCAATTAAAGATGCTTTTGCTCATTGGTTACACTATCTGGAAGGAGCCAAAACACTGTGCATGTTTGGACGGATCCCAGGAATCAAAAATCCTTGAGGTGCGAGAACAATCGACATGCTAGGTGAATATTGTTCTTGTCTTGCTTCTAATAGTTATAGACCAGAAATACAACATGGTAAGGCAGACACACTGTTGCAAACTAATTGTTCTAAACATTCAGATCTGTCACTGTTAATGCTTCCTGTAATAGACACACTAGGATTAAATGCAGATTAAATTAGATAAGCACTTCTTTCTGTTAGCTTCACGGAATACATCCAAGCAGAATATGCACACCGGTCATAGAGGTTTGTTATATAAACATTGTACATCGTGTGTACCTATCCAACAATTGAAAAACCCAACTCTTACAATAGTGCCATGAAATTCCAGTAGCAGGTCATCTCAGTATCCGACACACTAAGGATTGGATAACTGAACTATTTTCGAGCCCACAAATATCTAAATCAGTAGTTGAGTATATGTAACCCTATACAATATGCCTCCATTCTAAGGTACCACATCGAAAATCCTTGTGATTTCTTTACCTGCTTCCCACATTTGTAAAACACAATATCTCCAGCACAAATATTGCCGAAAAAGATTGAGGACATGAAGATCGACTTTACAGACTAGGTATGTAAAGTTAAAAATATTGACTACAAAAAAATAGATCACAATATTGCCATAAAATAGGTATGTATATTGAATTTTAACTATTACATATTATGGTATCTTAAAAATATATAAACTTTAAAAATAATATTACATTTAAAAATACCCTTGTGTCAAAAATATATAAGAAAGTATAGCTTGGAAATAGCAAATGATAGCAAAAAATACAAAACATAATATTTAAAAAATAATATTATTATTTAAACAATAAGAAAAACATACTGTTAAAAATAATCAATTATAATTACAAACACAATCAATCAATCCATCTTTATTCAGCCAATGTATTCAGCCATAAAAGAGTAAAACAATGCATAGAAAAAAGAAGCATCATTAAAACATTTAAAACAAAACCAATCCATATAAAAATCTTATAATATGTAAATCCATCAATTCATGATTCATCACTATATCTTGCTGTTCAAAGTCGGAATAATTACATTAGTACTTACATAAAACCGTAATAAAATGTGCAAAGTAGCAGCATTCCCAAATATTTAAAATGCATAAACTCTTCTCATAGAAAAAGTAGCTCTAACATAAGTACTGCAACACAAACATCCATAGTAGATAAACACTGTAAGTAAATGAACTCATCCTTATAAGATTTAAAATCTCTGTTCCGCAGGATAGGGTGCAAAAATCTCACTCTGGGGCATGTATACAGTGCAGTTAAATGTACCTACTGTCCGTTGCACGGACAAGGGGTGATGGATGTATGCCAAGAACTACAGACTGGAAAGGCTACCAGATGAAGGATAGTGCTAAACCTTAATCTGGTAAAATAACATCTCTGTTCTGCTTTAACTATCCATGATAAATATGCTTCGGTATTGGATAATGTACTTAGTTGCATGTAACTTACAACCGTAGATCTGTCTAAAGTACAAATCAGCCTCTCATTCTCCCTGGCCGAATCAAATAACTCAATTAATCTAGCTTTAGAATTAGTAGAAATAAACTCTGGATTATCAAACAAATACGTGCTACCTAGAGCATAAAATGTACGTTTTGCATATGCCACCCAGGGAAGTCCCAGTCCTCAAGTACCTTCCTAGAAAGACTAACTTGAGGGTTACTCCATACCTTCATCCACAAAAGAAGAGGGGCCAACTTAATTCGATTTTCAATAAAACCTACTCCTAATTCATTGTGCACAATAAAATTAGCAGTGGCCCTTGAAACAGCTAGTAACCTGCACAATAAGCTATTTTCAACCGCTTGAAGTAGTAGTCCCATCCTCCCACTCCAAAAGTTACCACTGCTGTATATTTGCTTTTATAGAGCTAGATAAACACATGCACTGGCCTCTATCCTAATCTCTTATAAAATCTAAATCTGGAATCCCACTTTCATTGCTCTTTGCATTATTAATCTGTCCCATTTCCAATTAGAGTGAAATAAAATACCTAAATAATTAAACGTTTTCGTTTTTACCATTGGACACACCCCTATACAATAAGCCTCGGTTTTTACATTTCTGGGGCCAAAAGTCATTACAAATGACTTCTGATGGTTCACCTTCAACTTGAGTCCTGTCATAAAATTATTAAAGTCATTGTTCAACTTTTGCAGACCGTTTACTGTACGCGCCAGAAGGACAGCGTCATCCACAGACAGCAAAACCGGAACTGGTTGATTACCAATTTTAGGCGCATCCTTTGAGTATTCTCTCAATGCTGTGTCTATGGAATTAATATAAAATTTAAATTAAAAAATAGGCAAGTAAACAACCCTGTCTTACTCCCCTGGATAATCTAGTTGGGGAAGTACAATCTCCCTCCCTGGTGTAACACACTCTTGTTGTAGTTCCATGATGGAGTCGTTTTATGAGATCTAGTACGGGAGATCTATAGCACCTTGCTCTATCATAGTCTACAATAGGTCTCTGTCCACCATATCAAAGGCACTGGATAAGCCTATGAAAGCTATGTGAATGGCTTCTCCCTCTACTGCCAAATATTTTTACCTAGATAAGTGTAAGATTCAACACTTGCTTCATTGTTCCCATGTGCTGCCGGAAGCCATACTGTATCAGGCTAAAAAATGAATTATCCTCTGCCCAAGATTCTAACTTCCCCAAAATAATACGACCCAAGATCTTCCTAGTTGAATCGATTAACGATATTGGTCGGTAGCATGTAGGTGAATTCTGATCGCCTTTTTCATAGATGGGTAAAATTAATGAATCTCTCCAGGAAACTGGCAGCCCATACTTCACAGCTGCCCATAGCATGTTAGTAATCAGTGGGGCCCAGAAATCTATGTTAATTTTAAATGGATCTACTGGCACCCCGTCTAGGCCGGGGAATATACCTGCAGTTGCACTCTCAATCGCTTTACTTACAGATGGAAAATCTATAAGCTCAACCTCCCATCCTTTCTCTACTTCGATCCCACATTTCTCACTACTAATACTTTCATCACTCCCATGGTTAAAGACTCTAGAAAAATGCTCCACCCCACCCTGTTCTATAATATGACATGTAATCCCATCAGATTTATTATCAGAAAATAAGAGCGGTTACCAACATTCCAAAATAGCTAATGATCTTTTAATTGGGCGGCCTTCAGCAAGTTTTCCCATGTTCTCAACCTAACCTCATGCCTCCTCTGTTTGAGAGCTTGAGTGTATTGGAGTTGTGCCAGTCTAATGTCTTCGCTATTCTGCAGGGTACTATGAATAGCTCTCTTAAGGGTTCGGAGGACAATTGTGCACTCATGTGAGAACCAATAATGAGATGGGGGGCCCGTAGGAGATCTTGTGATAGCGAGGCCCCCTGATAGTGCTTTACAAATTCCATCAACATTTTCTAAAATATTAACTGGATCAGCTGACCATGAAAGGCAGCCCATAATCTCCCTATGACTGGCTAAAATTAGGTTATCAGAAAAAGAACTTGTATCAACAGACCCCCAATGTAGGCGAACTCCCCTGTTAGCTGAATGGCTTATCGGGGCTGAGGTGTTTTCCATTGGGCCTTCAGGATGAAAGGAGTACAAGCTTAACCTAATTGGATTGTGGTTGCTAAAAGGGAGAGGTGGAATTTCATAGACCACATGATGCTGGACCAGATCCTTTGATATAAAAACAAAATCTATTACAGAACCACATCTCCTGGCTATAAAGGTGGGAGGGCTATACATGCCATGCCCATATGCATCTGATGAAAATGTCAAATTTTATTCTAAGATCAAATGATTAAGCATTTCTCAATAGTGCATGTGCGCAAAATTACCATTTATTTCACCGAAAAATTACTAAATCCACATATGCGTTGCCCGTCAATAGGACACTTATTGATATTGAAATTGCCAGCCCAAATCATTGAATTATAAGCATTTCCCCTGTCACTATAATCTAAAAGTGACTGTCCTAGCTCTTCCACGAAATGTGGGTTGCAGTGTGAAAAATGTAATTTAAAATTTACCAGAAGAAGGTTGAATTTACTATGAGAATACAATTTCAAAAACTGGAAAAAGGGGGTTGCCACAATTTGCCTGATTTTCAAGTGGCCTATATAATTTGCTACAAATATAGCCAACCCTCCCTTTCCTCTATTCACTGACCTCAAAGTTGCTTCGGGAACAATAAGACCTAAAGCCATTTAAAACAATGTTTTTTCAGTGGCCTAGGTCTCCTGGCAACAGATCACATCACAGTTTTTTATGTAAGACAACCAGTCCTCATTGTGGAGCTTATTCTTTACCCCTGCAATAATCAAGGACAGCAGGTGCAAGCCATTTCCCTTAGTGCTGGATCCAGATGGGGAGAAACTGGTACCCCTGGGTGCCTCCCTCTTTGTCAAATGAGAGCAATGACTCACATACTGTTTCCCATGGAAGTCAATTATTTCCATCCAAATCGCTTAATGCACTAAACCGGTTCAGAGTTAAAAGCTAACAATTTTCACTCCTACTGTTCTGGGGAAAATTAAAAGATCCTATATTACTTGCTGGGTGGTGACTTGGCTGTAATTGTCTGTAGAAATACCCTAAGTGGAGAATCAATAAGGGATCAGACAACATGTCCCCGCCACCCTAGGCCTTCAATCACTGTATCTCCAGTATAATTCCTTTCTAATGGTCTAATACCATCCACTCTCTGTGGGAGTAGAAACTCATTTGCCAAATTCCAGGGGGGGTTCACCTTACACTTCAGCCAAAAAAGTACCTTGTTCTTAAGGGATTCTGGAGTTTCCCTGGTGCCTGGCAACAAATGAGAGGCAATTCACTCATTTCGGTCAAGTCAGCACCTCTTCTGGATATCCTAGGGCTACTTGGGGCTGATAGGCTCAGCCTATTCATTAGAGACTGAGGAGAACGTGGATGATTTAGTGGTTTCATACGTTTTACTAAATTTCCAGCTCCCTCTCCATAGCCTCTATTATTACTTTTGAGTACGTTTCTATTCTGGTCATCCAACGATTGAATAATTTCTGTCCCAGAAGAGCGTGAATTACCAGCTGCAACAGGTTGGGGGGCAGGCTGTACTAACAAACCCCTCTTCTTCTAAATAGCAGTGTCTACATTTAATTTCACAAGTTGGTCTAGTTGTGCCATGAACGCTTTAATACTTAGCAGTCTGTTGCACAGAGGATGAACTTAAATGTCCAGTACAGTTTTTCAAATAGTCCCACTGGGCATCCAGAAGAACATGTGGGTGAGTTGATGCTGGCAAAGAAGTCGATTCTTGCGGCTGCTTGCCTTTCATTCTTTGACTGGGCTCATACTTGGATGCTCTTTTCCGCCTCTTGGCTGTTCTCATCTTCCTCTGCACAGACAGGGTGTAGACTTGCAACGGTGCTTGTGGGAGGATATTATTGTTAGGATCACATTCACTGCTTCCAGCCCTCCAGTAATAGACCCATCTAAACCTTGGCTTCCCTTTTACAAATCTCAAGCTGTGGTAAGGGCCATAACCAGTACATTTGCCCCCCTAACTCCGATTTAACAGCTGTAGGAGGTAATGAAGCAAGATTGGGTGGTTTCCAACAGAAAGGGAGACCCTCCTCTCCACCAGTTTAATTCCATTAACTACAAGGTCAACAGCTCTCACTAAAAATATGTCAATCGTTTTACTTTTGGGCTGCTCCAGCGGTCCTCCTCCTGGCAAAGCCTTCCTTTTCACCATGATCCCTGTATGAAATGGAGCACAGGGCAAAGAGACAGGACCCAGCTCGGCCTCATCCGGGCTATGATGGGCTAAGATGTGCCTGGTCTTGGCTCGATCTACGCCAGGGCGCAAGCCTGGGCGTGCCTCACACTGCAGGAGTATGACCGTGCCTAAGGAGGGCGTCTGGGCCAACCCTGGATGCGAGGAGGCTGGGTAATGTAGTCCCACCCCAGCCATACTGGTCCGCTAGAGAATCTCCTTCCGGGTCGGATAGATTCAAACAAGCAAATGTCCCGTGCTGCGGGAGCAACACCGTGCCTGAGAAGCGTGTCTGGGCCCGCCCTGGATGTCAGGAGGCTGGGGGATGTAGTTCCACCCTAGCCTCACTGGTCCACTACAGAATCTCCTGCCAGGTCAGGTAGATTCAAAATTGCAAAAACTTGCTTTCAAAAATATACAACAATAACAATATTAAAATACAATCATACAAATAATATTACTGCAAAAAAATATAATAAAGCCTAATTCACATTCACATCAATATTAATGTAATTGAAAAAACTTGCTTTAAAAAATAGATTTGGAGGGGTCAAATTCACTACTCTTACTCCAGATTGACCAACAGTAGGGAAAGTGCTAGACTTTGGATGGGCTAAATTCACTATTTCAGCTCCAACAGAAGCACTGGTAGGGAAGTGTTGGATTTTGCAAGGGTTAGATTAGGGGTCTCCAACCTCTTCTATGATGAGAGTTACTTTTGATCAATAGAAAGTTTATTGAGCTACTACTATAATAATAGCTGCAACAGTTGCCACATCAGCAATCAGATTATTTTTTAAAAGTTTACAGACTTCAACTTCAAAGTTACCACACTTGAGGTAACTTAATCTTCCTTCCCAAACCAGAGCTTACACATATCCCGACACACAGCACTGGAACCTGCTTAAAAGGGCCTTTGCTACATTGTGATTGACTGTGTTGCAGTCTTCATGCTATCAATCACATTTTAAGTATGTCTGTGATTACCATGACAGAGATGTCATCTTGAAAAGAAGGAAAACCGTAGATATGAAGATCAGGTCATCAGAATCTTCCCAGACTATACTCAGAATTGAAAAAAACGTAAGAAATCCTCTGTTGCAATGCAACAGAAGTTTAAAGCGATGAACTTAAAATCCATGCTCCTATTCCCAGCTAAACTGAAAAGAATTCACAATGAACAGTTTCACTTGTTCACTAGCCCAGAGGAAGTGTGGTAATGGCTATAAGTCAGCAACAGGGCGGACATGAGATCTGTTTTTGGCTGGACCCAGTGGATCAAGTAGAGATCATTGCAAACTGTGCAGACATCTAACAAATAAAAGGCAACTGCTGGGATCAACTCTAGAAGGTGCAACAGTAATTGTCCAACTAGAAGTTACTCCTGTACTCGAATAGCCAGCCAGATGCACACATGACAGAACAGCATCCATCAGATAACCCTGTGAAGACCTCTAAAGATGCAATGGTCTACACTGTGGATGCTATTTGGTGGGAGCAGTACAAGCTGCCAGTCTGGCAACAATTTATGCATAGAGTGGACTGATTGTAGTGGTTGGGGGCCAAGCATAGTTTATTTCATATATCATTCAAAACCAGGAGTCATTTAAACCGTTATCTATTTCAGCTAGGGTAGTCAATATGATTCCATTAGTTGGATCGGATCCTGTGCAAAAGCCAAGGTTACTTGAAAGTACTATTTTGTGGACTTGAATATTATTCTAAGATGGGAGGAGAGAGGGGGCAGAAACATGAGTTCGAGATAGCCAATGGGGCACTCCTGCAGGAAGAAAATTATAAATTAGTTCATGGCAGCTGAGGACATGGGTTGTATGACACATGGTCCCTTACTTGGTACTGATGATCTCCCCTGGATTTGCAACCTTCCTCACATAGGTTGTGTAGTTGTAATGTGAATTTTTGTTTTAGTAAAACACAAATGTGCAATTGAGCAATGTTGGGCCTGGTCCTTTTTGCAGGGTCATCCTTAAACTTTTTGCCTTCTTCCTCCTATTTTTCGGACCAATTTGTGTTGCCTCTAGGACTCTGGGCACGTTACCACTGCTAACCAGTGCTAAAGTGCATATGCTCCCTGTGTAAATTGTATTGGTGATTGGTTTAACCCTGATTGGCCTATTTGATTTACTGGTAAGTCCCTAATAAAGTGCACTTAGGGTGCCCAGGGCCTGTACATCAAATGCTACTAGTGAGTCTGCAGCACTGATTGTGTCACCCACATGAGTAGCCCTGTAAACATGGACCAGACCTGCTACTGCAGTGTCTGTGTGTGCAGTTTTAAACTGCCAGTTCGACTTGGCAAGTGTACCCACTTGCCAGGCCCAAACCTTCCCTTTTTATACATTTAAGGCACCCCTAAGTAGGCCCTAGGTAGCAGTGTTTGTTAAAGGTGGGACATGTACTTGTGTGTTTTAGATGTCCTAACAGTAAAATACCTCCAAATTCGGTTTCACTGTTGCAAGTAGGTTAACATGGGGGCTGCATTTAATTATCCATAAAGTGGAGTTTCCCATTGAGAGCAGATTGAGATGTGGAGTTTGGGGTCTCTGAACTCACAATTTAAAAATACATCTTTTGGTAAAGTTGGTTTCTAAAGTGTTTGTTTGAAAATATGTCACTTTTAGAAAGTGGCCATTTTCTTGCTTAACCCATTCTATGCCTCTGACTGCTTAAGAATTCCACTTCTGAGTCAGACTGACAGTTGGGCTGTTGTGAATTCCCTCTAGGCAGTGACACAAAGGGAGCTGGGTGTAGCCTGCATATCTTGATGGGTCATCTGGGCTAGAGTGGAGGGAGGAGTGGTCACTTAAACCTGAAAGGGCTGTGCCTGCCATCATTCAATGCAGACTCCGATTCCCTGGTGTGTGTCTGGGGGCAGGCCTGGGTAAGGCAGGATCTTGTCAACAACTGAGACTTTCCTTTGAAGTTTGCCACCTTCAAAGGCAGAAAAGGGTATAAATAGTGGACCCAAAACCCCAGACCTTTAGAATCACGAGGAAACTCTGCCAAGGAGAAGAGCTGAAGAGCTGGAGGAGGAGTACTGCCCCTTTGCTGTGTGTGCTTTGCTGGGTTGGCCTGCAGTTGCTGCTTCTGCCTTAAAAGAGAGCAAGGGCGAACTTAGCTGTGTATCCTGCTTGAGAAAGTTCTCCAAGGGCTTGGAGTACAGCTTGCCTCCTGTTGCAAGTCTCGGTGACACCAAAGTGACACTTCAGTTTAATCTGCCTACAGCAGTGGGAACTGTGGGCCAGATGTAGCAAAGGTTTGCGAGTCGCAAATGGGCCGATTCGCTATTTGCGACAGTGCAAAATCGGAAATGGAATGCAAAAAGCCCATTTCCGACTTGCAAAAAGCGATGGGACCCGTTTGCGAGTCGCATCAGTTGCGACCCCATTTTGCGACCCGCAAATAGCAAGTCGCAATTTGCGAGTCGCAAACCTTATGCAATTGCAACTCGCAAATTGCGACTAGTCGCAAAAAGCCCAGTTTGCACGTCCCATTTACCCCTAACTCAGAGCAGGTGGTAACCATTACCAAAGTAGAAAAGGAGCCCCAGAAGGCATCTGGGTTCACCAAGATGGCGGAGATATACCTGATAGCAGTGAGAAGGAGGGTCCACGCAGCCCAGCAGAGGAGGAGGAGGGGCCACAGACAGGAGAAGATATATAGAACAAGGCAGACTCTTTTTCAGCAAACTGAGGATGAGATATACGATACATACCGCCTTAGCAGCGCAGCCATCCTAGAATTAATTGATTTACTCAAACCACAGCTAGAACACCAGACCCTGCGTGGCTGCGCCATCCCTACGCATGTGCAAGTGCCATGCTCACTGCACCTCTTGGCCTCAGGGAGCTATCAGGGGGTCATTGCTGTGGCAGGTGGGGTATCCCAAAGTGCAGTGTCAAGGTTCCTCAGGGCCTTCCTAGATGCCTTGCTCACACACATGTCTCACTTCATATACCTACCAAGGAATGAGGCAGAAATGAACAGCACCAAGCTGGACTTTTACCGCATTGCCCACTTTCCCCATGTCATAGGGTGTGTAGATGGGACACACATTCAAATATGCCCCCCTGCAAATCTGGAACACCTTTTCCGCAACAGAAAGTGTACCCACTCACTCAATATTCAGGTTGTTTGTGACGCCCATTATGTCATCACAGACATTGTAGCTAAGTTTCCAGGCAGTACCCATGACTCATACATGTTTAGGCATAGTGGGATACATCAACGCCGGGAACGTGGGGAATTCGGAGACGGTTATCTCCTAGGTAGAGCTACAGACACTTGCAGACATACACACAGGTCACCGTGCACGACAATCAGGACTTCCTAACAGTGTTCTTTTTGTGCCCAACAGGTGACAGTGCATATGCTCTTAGGCCTTGGATCATGACTCCGTTTTTATCACCCAGCAATGATTCAGAGAGGCAATACAACAATGCACATAAGAGGACCAGGAACCTCATAGAGCGCACCTTCGGACTCCTGAAAGCAAGATTCAGATGCCTCCACCGCAGTGGAGGTGCCCTCCAATATACCCCCATTACCGCATTCAAAATTGTGGTCGCATGCGCCATCCTCCACAACATAGCCACCCGACGTGGGCTACCTCTCACCCCCGCAGACCCAGATCCTGATGATGAAGAGCAAGAACAACCACATCGCCATCATGGGGATAGGAGTATAGCTAATCAAGGCAGACTGAGACGGGAACACATCGAAACACAATATTTTGGAAGGTACGTGCCAACTCCAACCATACTCACCTATTGACCAAAAACTCCATTTGTTAAGTGGAACAAAAATAACTGTTTTATTAGTGCATTAATGAAACTATTTACAAGTACTGAATGTCCATGGGCATGAAAATGCAAACCAGGCATGTGGCACATTGACGTCATGTGCCACTTCTTATGGTCCAGGGTGATCTCTAAGACCTTCTGCCCCTCCTGCCAGCCTGGCTGCTCCCTGGTGCTTCCGTGGTGCTCTGCCTGCTACTCCTGAGCACCCTGCTGTCAGTGACAGAGACACTGCTCCCTGTCGAGCCCTCCTCACTGTCCTGGGGTGTTTCCCCTGTGCCCCTCGACATATTCCGTGTCTCCATCATGTCTATGATGTGGGTCAGACGTCCCAGGCCCCTTGCCACATCCCCAGCAAAATGGCCCATTTCCACCTGCAGCCCAACTGTCCTCCTCGACAGACCTGTGGTGTTCATGGCGAGCCTGCCGATGGATGTGGCCATCCTGTCCAGTCTGTGCAGGAGCTGACGGTCCCTGCGCCGCCCACCCTCGGCCTGGGCCAGTAGTCCTCCCGCCAGTTCCCTCATGGCAAGGGCAAGGTCCCCAGTGTTATTGCAGATCATGTCCATCCTTGAGTTCAGGTGCTGCATGCTGGCATGGTTATTGCGCACGAAGCGGTGCAGCACACCACTAATCCTCCCTAAAATTTGATTTTGTAGGCGCTGACCATGCAGCAGATGTGCCTCACTGGTGCTGGGAGGAAGTAGCCCGGATGCAGACTGCAGGCATGATGTAATGGGCCTGCGCAGCGGTGGCTGCCCTGTGCTTTCACCTGTCTCATCCCTGCCTGTTGCTGGGGCAGCCTCTTGTGATATTGTTGCAGCAGGTGTGGCTACTGCAGGGATGCTGTTGACCGTGCAGGTGGGGGTGCTGGCGGGTCCTGAGGTGTCCTCATGGGGCTGGCTGCTTCGAGTAGTGGTGGTGTCTTTTTGGAGACCTGTGGGACATGGGGAACAGACTGTCAGTGTCTACTATCTATTGCACACTTCATAATAAACATTTGCCTATGAACTGCCTACTTGACTACATTTCCCATAATGCATCATTCTGGCATTTGCTACCCTGAAATGGAGCTATCTTGGTTGTGCATGCCCCTGTGTACATGGTGGGTGGGGGTATGGCATTGATAGGGGTACAGGCATATCACATGGTACTCAGCGGTTGATGTGCTGGGCTCTGAGGTGTCCAGGTCCCCAAATCCAGACACTGCCTCCTGCTCCAAGGTTTCCTCCACCCTTTCTTCCAGGGGTGTGGGTGGTGGCACAGACGATGGTCCCCCTCCTGTGCCTCTCATCTCCCGGAGCCTTTCAGCCACCCTCTCCTTGGTCCGGGAGCGGAGGTCATACCACCTTTTTTTTATGTCGTCTATGGTCCTATGGCTCACCCCCAGGGAATTTATCTTGTCCTGTATGTCCTGCCACAGCTGTTTCTTGGTGGCTTCAGGAACATTGAGGGCTGATTTACCAAACAAGTCATCATAGCGCTGACAGCATTCGTCTGTCAGCACCTCCAGCTCCCTCTCAGAGAATTTCATCTTCCTCTTCCTTGGTGTTCCCTCCATGGCAGCTGCTGTTTGACCTGTGTGTAGTTCGGCAGTTATAAAAGGGTGAGGTCCTCCCTCCTCCCAGGTGTATTAGTAAACTTCCTGGCTGTGATGTCATCATCATGTGCCAGGAAGTGTTTCCAGAGTGTTCTGGAGTGGTTTCTGGAGTGTTCTGCTGCACCTGTAATCAATTTACAAGTTAATCGCAATTTGCGACATCTACTCGCTAATTGCGAGTTCGTTTTTTGCACACTCGCAAAAAGCGACCTCGCAATCGGCGGACTCGCACACTGCGTTGCGAGTCCGGGTGCGAGTCGCTATTTCGGCACGTTTCTTTTGCCTGCATTTCAATTTGCGACTCGCATTTTGCGAGTCGCATCAACTCGCAAAATGCGAGTCGCAAATTTTTTGTTTGCTACATCTGGCCCCTAGTGTTTTGTGCTTTTCATGAAGAAAAACCACCGCTGCGCCACCAACGACACCGCTGGCCTGAACCATGACCTGCCAATGCCTCACGGAGCTGCACCGCCCGCTTCGCACCGCAAGCCTGGTCTCAACGACGCCGCCACCGAGCCGCTGCTTGCACCATGACGTGTGGGCGCGCACCCTGGCATCACCTTGCTCACACCGCACCCCGGCAATCCCCAATGACACCGCTCCTGCTGATGCCAGTGCCGCTGCCTGCACCATTGCCTGTGGACAACACTTGTGAGGAACACAAAGACCCATCCCGTCCCGCACTGCAGACCCGGCCCACCAACGCCAGCACCATCGACTCCAGTGTTGTAAACAGACGTCCCTGTCTGCACCCTGACCCGTGGATGCCGCACAGAGCCTGACTTGGGCCTACCGATGACAGCACTTCAACCACCGTGATCAAAAGAGGGGATTAGCACCTTACTTCACAGATGGAGGGGCATGCTGCAGTAGAATTGCCTTGGTAACTGGGTGCAACTCCTTTTGGTTCTATGACACAATATCGAAACAACATATATCGTGATACAGAAATATTGTGCCAAAAATATCAATCACGAAAATATTTTTTTTTTGTACATATAATGGTAAATACAAAACTAATGGAAAAAAAAATATTGTTTAACACTAATATCGAAAATAATATTGTTTTTAATATGTATGAAGGTAAAAACAGTAAATCTTAAATAATTTAACATATAACATTAATATAATGTAAATTAAATATATTTAAGTAATTTCTAAAAATACAAAAATATATTTATTGATTTAAACAAACACACACATATATACGTATAAGTTAATATTTATATGCACATATATCATGTAAAAGTATTATAACAAATATTATTTTTAATTTAAATTATAATTTTCTATCTTTTAATTTATTAGTATAACAAATATACATATATTTACATAAACATATAAGAATAAACTGCAAGTAAATGTAAAATATTTCCAGTTTAATGATACATAAAAAGTGAACAACAGCTAAAATACTTTAAACTAAAAATATGTTAAAAACTACATACATTTATACATATAAATAATATAAAACACATAATAGTAATATATATTTAAACAATACTAACAAAATTATTAAACTATAGCAATAATAAATATACTACTCCTACTCCAATTTATACAACAGTAGGGAAAGCATTGGACTTAGGAGGGGTCAAATTTACTATTCCCACTACAATCTGTGCAACTGTAGCGAAATCGTTGGACACCAGAAATATAAAATTTACGGTTTCTATTCCAGTGTATGCAACAGTAGAGAAAGTGTTGGACTCATGAAGTGTAAAATTCACTATTCCCATTCCAGTCTGTGTAACAGTAGGGAAAACGTTGGACTCAGGAGGAGTAAAGTTTACTATTCTCACTCCAGTAACTGCAACAGTAGGGAAAACGTTGGACTCAGAAAAGGTCAAATTTACTATTCTCACTCCAGTGTTTAAAACACTTGTGAAGCTGGTGGGCTTAGGAGAGGTAAAGTTTATTATTTCCACTCCAGTGTGTGCAACACTAGGGAAACTTGGACTTAGGAGGGGTTAAAATTACTATTCCCACTCCAGTGTGTGCAACACTAGGGAAACTGTTGGACTCAGGAGGGGAAAGCATTGGGCTCATGAGAGGTCAAATGTACTATTCCCACTTCAGTGTGTGCAACAGTCGGAACATCATAGGACTCAGGAGAGTTTACTTTACAATTCCCACTCCAGTGTGTGCAACAGTTGGGAACCTGTGAGCTCAGGAAAAATGAAATTTACTATTCCCACTCCAGGTAGTGCAACAGTAGGGAAAGCGTTGGACTCAGGAGGGGTAAAGTTTAATATTTTCACTCCAATGTGTGCAACAGTAGGAAAGGAATGGACTCAGGAGGGGCAAAATGTACAATTCCCACTTCAGTCAACGCAACAATATGGAAAGCATTAGACTCAGAAGAGGTCAAATTTACCATTCCCCCTCCATTCACTGGTACAGTACAAAGAGAATATGTCACTCAAACAAACAACATCTTAACAACTCTATGAAATTCCCCAAAATATAAAGTTCTAATTATAAAAATTAAGGGCCTGATTATGACTTTGGCGGTCGGACCACCAGTCCCCTGCAGCGGCAATTGGGAGAAACGCTGCCAAGCTGGTGCGATCCTGACTGCTACATTACGTCATTCCCATGGGGCAGGCAGTATCTCTGTGGCACAGTCAAGGCGGCAGTATGCTTCGACTCTAGGAGAGAGCCTGAAGCCAATGCCAGAAACAATGCTGCGTCTCCAGCAAGTCAGGCGCTCTGTTTCCATGCACCATGTCGTGCATGAAAAACAGTGCGTGCACCAACATTGCAGGTATGGGGGAACAACATGGGACCAGGCCACAATCCACATAGACTTGTTCACCCTGGGGCCCTTTTTTTTTGCTCTTTACCGGCCTTCCCACCAACCTTTTCATGCAGTGTCCACAATAAACTAGGTCATTTCCAAGGCCTGATGGAGGGGTGGAGCAGGAAGATGCCTGACATTGGGTGATTTGTACCCTGCCAAAGCATTCATCTCCTTCAAATAGGAGTGCAAGATGTTTTTGGGTAGGCTGGGAACATTTAACTATAGTATGCAAAGCTAAGTAAGACTGCCAGGGATATGTGGACTGGCTTCTCTGCCACCCCAGTGACGTCCACTACACTCACAATCCTATTAGAGGCAGGGTTTGGTTATAAATGGGTGTTGCACAGATACAAGGCTCTTACGAGAGATAGAAGGCATTTACCACTGGAAGCCCAACAGCAGTGGGAAGACATCGTACAGGAGCCCCTTCTTAAAAGGAAAAGACAATCGTCGTGGGCCCAGGTGCCAGGAATAGCCAGTAAATACCAGATTTCAACTGGCTCATTTTGATTTCCTTCATCGTACCTAGCTTGTCCTTGAACATGATATACACGGATAAATCCCCCACATATACTAAATGTGGAAGGGAGAACACCACATTCCTACAAGTGTCCTGGGTGTGTAGATGTATTGCTGAAATCTGGAGGGTGGTGGTCATGACTCTGAAGTACCACTCTAGTCAGTGTGAGGGAGATACACACCCAAGATAACCCCTGCTCACTGTTTTGGCAGCTTGGCACGAGCAGTCAGGCTTATCCCAGAGGCAATGTGTAAAGTGTTTGCACAACACACACAACACATATTACACAATAAATACACCACAAAGGAACCACAACAACAAGTTATATAAAAATAAACTGTATTGCATTGAACATCATTAGAACAAACATGACATGTGTCAGTAACACCCTGCCACACAAGCAGTTGTTAGAATATCACACAGGTTACAGGTACTCTGCAAAAGCTAACAGTAGTCAAGTAAAAATATAGGTTATTGGTATTCTGCAACACCACCAGTTGTCAGATTATCATCATTACTAAGGTAAATGAACGTAGAATGAAAATATTCCCAGAAAGGCAGATCATCATTGGCACCAACAATGCACATGCCCTAATAAACACATTATTGTGACTGCCAAGGCATCACCACAAATGCAGCATAAGGGAAAACATTTCCATCTGACCTAGGTCATAGAAACAGTACATACCTGCCTCAATGCATATGCCATCCTAAAATCCTATTTCCAAATGCATGTACTACAGACCCTGCAGTGCTCCTAATTACAACATAGTAAAAGGGCATAACAAACCACTACAGGTCACAATCATACAGCGTAAAATTAGTATGAGGGCATAAAACATATGATTGGAAGGTAGAACATTCAGGGCTCCTCGCAACACTTTTCATACAGAGGCCACAGCACGTTTTGCACTCCTTCTGGTGAGCATACAGTGGATCCCTATGTGCTACGTCGAGGCCAGGAGCTCCTGTGCTCCTCTTAGGAGATATCTGTTAATTTTTGTAGAAAGTATGGGGGGCAAGTTCAGGACCTCCGTGAAAAATACCTACGCCGTTGGGGCACCTAACATATCTAAAAATAGAGGTCTCACTCTCGGGAAGGGCTTTTAGAACCATAAAACCTATATGCTGCTGTTAGCCGGGTCCTGGTCGTTCCCAGGGCCTGGTTAAAATGCATGCATTCACAAGATAGTCAGGCGATGGGAAACACGCGCCTAGTTTAGAGATTACAGTAGATTCCAGGGCCTGAGCAAGACGGTTGCATTCTCAGGAAATGACGGCCCGGGAATTCCTGCACGTCTCTAACAGGAGAAAAGGGGGCACCTAGCCCCGGCAGAAGTCAGCGGTGGCGGGGAGAAGAGCACCCCCCCACACACGCAGGTGAGGCAAGTGCAACCATCACAGGTATGCCACACAGGTGCTCTTTTCCCAAATTCCAAATGCAGACAGTCATGAGGTGACTCTCCGGGAACCTAGCCTGCCCTTTACTCTCCTTGGGGGCTCCCCTCAGGCAAGCATGCCTCTGGCACAGCAGCTTCCCTCAGGAGGGGCCATGCTGGACTGCACCACAAGCTTCACTTGCTGAAAGGAGATGGGGGAGGGCCAAACGCTCACCACCCACGCCCTCCGCAGAGTCCTTGCCTCAAGCGCCGAGAGGTCATGCCACAAACAAAAGTCCCACAGTGATCTGGGCCCTTCATTCAGCAGTAGCTTTTGGGGTCCCTAGGGTCTGGAGGTTAGGCAGTGGCTCCTGTAGGTAACGTCCAGCATGCACAGAGAAGAGAGAAAGCAAAAGCTTCCATGGGCCTCATAACAGCACTCGCCAAGGATACTACAGAGTGCCACAGGCTGTGACCTCGGTGCACAGGAAGGGCCAAAACAAAAGAAAAAGGAATTGCTCTCAATATGCAACTGATAGGGACCAGGGGCACACAGCAAACCATGGAGTTACAAGGAAAGCACTGGTGGGGGAAACACACACCAGGCCAGCACACCATGGCAACCAGTGGTGGTTCCTCTTTGCAGACCCACTGAACCTTGAGAGTCCAGAGTAGGAAGCAGGCTGGCAGCGGGGCAACCTACAGAAAAGCAATCCAGGTTATTTCCTTGGGACACCCAGCAGACACCAAGCAGCAGGGCAACAAAAGAAGAGCAGTCCAGAATAGTCCTTTGTTCGGTCAGAGATTCCGTCCCAGTTCCAAACGTGCTCTAAAAATGTGGGGGACAGCCCCCTGTACTTCTACTCATTTTGTGCAGCTTCTACAACAGGAGGAGAGGGGGTTCCAACCAGCACTAACTGGTTCCAGGAATGCCCCCTCTCTTCTCCAGCACTGGCTACAGACATCTGTAGGGGGTAAACAATCCCATTGTGTGAAACAGGGCACAGCCTTTATAGATGCAGGTGTGCCACGCCTCTATATCTCTTAGCCCAGGAAGACCATTTAATATGCAGATGTACTCTTGTGACACATCCACCCTCCTGTGTACAGGCTGTCTGAAAAGTATGCCCAAAACCCAGCTGTCACTTTCCCCAGACGTGGATTGGAGGCAAGCTGAGAAACGCGAGAGTCATAAGCACAGAGAAATGCTCACTTTCTAAGTGCCATTTCTATAATGATAATAAAAAATCCACTTACACCACTAAGAAGCATTTCTCACTACCATTCCAACCATATTGAACATGCATACACCACCTCTCAAAGATCAGACAATACCACTTAGACATATGTTAGAGCATTTCCAATGCAACCCCATGAGAGGAGCAGAGCTCACAGCAGTGAGAAAGTAAGCAAGGTGCTTGTCACTACTAGGACATGTAGTACATAAAGACTTAGGGCCAGATGTAGCAAAAAGCAAAATTGCGACTTGCAATTTGCGAGTCCATCCGACTCGCAAATTGCAAGTCGCAATTTGCTATGCAGTACGGTGTCTCAGACACCGACTGCGACTCGCAATGGGGTCGCAATGACCCACCTCATGAATATTCATGAGGTGGGTCGCAAATTGCGGCCCCATTGCGAGTATAGGCACTCGCTAACATGGAGGCCTGCTGACGTCAGCAGACCTCCATGTTCGCGACCTGCTTTTAAATAAAGCAGTTTTTTTTTTTTTGAAGTGTAGCCCGTTTTCCTGACAGGAAAACGAGCTGCACTGCAAAAAAAACCGAAACCTTTTGTTTCGGTATTTTTTCAGGGCAGGGAGTGGTCCCTTGGACCACTCCCTGCCCTGAAAAAATATTTTGGGGTCCAGTCACAAACTGGAAGGGGACCCCTTCCAATTTGCAAGTGGGTTACCATCCACTTGAAGTGGATGGTAACTGCGATGCCATTTGCGACCGCGTACGCGGTCGCAAATGGTATTGCATCCCACAGCGACTTGCAAATAGGAAGGGAACACCCCTTCCTATTTGCGAGTCGCAAATGCATATTGCGAGTCGGTAATGACTCGCAATATGCATTTCTGCATGCCAAACCCACGTTTGCGACTCGCAAACGGCGAATTTCGCCGTTTGCGACTCGCAAACGGGTTGCTACATGTGGCCCTTAGTTCCTACCTTTTATATACACAGCACTCTGCCCATAGGGCTAGCTGTGGCCTACTTTAGGGGTGACTTTGGTGTAAAAAAAGGGAGTTTGGGCCTTGGCAAATAGTATAATTTGTGAAGTCAATGTGGCAGTAAACTGCCCACACAGCCTCTGCAGTGGCAGGCCTGAGACAGGATTGAAAGGATACTTCTGAGGGTGATGCAAGCTGTAATGCAGGCCCACTTCATAGCATTTAATCTACAGGCCCGAGTATAGGGATACCACTGTACAAGGGACTTACAGGTGAATTAAATGTGCCAATTAAGTGTAAGCCAATCATACCACATTTAGAAGGGAGAGCACATGCACTTTAGCACTGATCAGCAGTGGTAAAGTGCCCAGAGTCCTAACGTCAACAAAAAGGGTCACAAAAAATAGGAGGAGCAAGGCAAAATGTTTGAGGATGGCCCTGTATAAAGGGCTAGGTCCAACACCTGTGCTCGCCCTCTGGTAGCTTAGCACAGAGCAGTCAGGCTAAACTAAAGAGGTAATGTGAAAATGAGTTGTGCACACACAGTAACAGAGTGAAAACACCACAAAAGTGCTCCACACCAGAAAAATAGCCAATATTTATCTGAGTGAAACATGACCAAAATGACAAACCTCCAACATACACAAGCCAAGTTATGAATTTTCAATGATTACATCAAAATGCATTGCTTGGAAGTAAATAGCTCCAACCGGGGCTATATGGTTGTGCTGGACCAGGGCAAATCCAAAAGTTCAGCCCGACTGCAATGGAGTGCGGGCTTGGTACAAAAGTTATGAAGACCTGCCGACAGTACCATTGTGGCGTTGATGCTCGGGGACGATGTGTTCATCAAAAGGAGGGGATGCATCACTATTGCCGGTGATGCATAATTTCCTGATGGGGCAACGTCATTGATGCGTGATGTGGGCCAGATCCAATGCGTCGTGCTGTGTCGGGCAAGAAGAAGCTGCGTTGAAAGTCAGGGTTGTTGCG
Source organism: Pleurodeles waltl (assembly GCF_031143425.1). Lineage (NCBI taxonomy): Eukaryota > Metazoa > Chordata > Amphibia > Caudata > Salamandridae > Pleurodeles > Pleurodeles waltl. The sequence goes on from NC_090445.1 coordinate 785,379,326, forward strand.
TCTCACAGTTGGCGGGTGGTGTCTGCGGCTTTGGTGCAGGCAGCAGCGGAGCTTCAGTTCTGCAGTGGGATGCGTCAGTTCAAGTTGATGCGCCGGTGTTGATGCATCATTTTATTGTGTTGCAGCACCACACTCACCTCCAAGAGCCCAAGACTGGATTTGGCACCACTTGGCAGAGCAGAACTCACAGCAAAGAAGCCCAGGTGCTGGTAGCAAGGTGCAAGTGAAGTCTTTGATGTCCCTGAGACTTGAGAAACAGGAGACAAGCTCAGTCAGGCCCTTGGAGAAACTTTACATTGCAGGATGTAGAAAGTCAAGTCCAATCCTCTCACTCCCAGGAAAGAAGCAGCAGGCCAACATAGGAAAGCTAACGGGAAAGTAGCAGTCCCTACTGGCAGCACAGCAGTCCTCCTTCCTGGTAGAATGTCCTCAGTCCAAAAGTGTTCAGAGTATATGGTGTCAGAGGTCCAGTACTTATACTCAAAAAGGCCTTTGATGAAGGGGTGACTCCAAAGGAATTTTCTGAAGTGCAGAAAGTTCATTTTCAACCCAGCCTTGGCTCCAGACTGCCAGTAGGGGGTAATCAGCCCTTTGCGTAAGGGCAGGATACAGCCTGCTCAGATGTAAGTGTTAATTGCCTCTCCCTCTCTGTGCCTAAGACGACTATTAGCATGCAGATGTATATCCTGTCACACCCAGCCCTTCCTGATTGTGGCTGCCTGGAGAGAATGCACAAATGTAGCTGTCACCTAAGCCCAGATGTTTAGTCAGAGACAGGCTAAGGCAGTGTAGTCAGAGACAGGCTAAGGCACAGAATGGTTAAAGTAAGAAAATTCCATCTTTCTAAAAGTGGCATTTTCTCACCTGCAACTCAAAAAACAACTTTACCAAAATATGTATTAGAATCTACTTGTCCTTCAACAATGTGCTATTTTACTAATAATTAAATTAATAATTAAACATGCTGAACATTAAGATGATAACAACTTTTAACGCAAAAACAAACCAAAATAATTCAAAAACAATAATATATAAAACTATTGTTTTAAAAAAAAATTATATAAAAGATTTTTTTAAATATCATTCCAACTTTAGTATTCTGTTGTGTGTCAAAGAACATGTTGGTGGCATCTCCCTTTCTACACCTAACCAGCCATGGATTTTATTGTTGTTTTATTCCATCTGACTCATGTACAGTTGAATTTGTAGTTCTATATCTCTTCACTAAGTTTACTTTGTTTTTAATCCCTTCGCTGCCAGGCCTTTTTCCCCTCGGGTGCCAGGCCTTTTTTTTGGCTATTTGGGGCAGTTCGCCCTTAGGCCCTCATAACTTTTTGCCCACATAAGCTACCCATGCCAAATGTGCGTCCTTTTTTTCCAACATCTAAGGTATTCTAGAGGTACCGAGAGTTTGTGGGTTCCCCTGAAGGAGACCAAGAAATTAGCCAAAATACAGCAAGCATTTTGTTTTTTTTTCAAAAAAATTGGAAAAAAGGGCTGCAGAACAAGATGTATGGTTTGTTCCCTGACAATGGCTTTAACAAAGGGTTTTTGGTGGTACAATCACCATCTTCCCAGCTTTCAGGAACAGGCAGACTTGAATCAGAACACCAAAATTTTCAACACAATTTCAGCATTTTACTGGGACATACCCCATTTTTACTATTTTTTGTGCTTTCAGCCTCCTTCCAGTTAGTGACAGAAAAGGGGGTGAAACCATTACTGGATCCCAGAAAGCTAAACATTTCTGAAAAGAATTCACCAAGGGGACATTTGTGTAGATCCTACAAGGTTTTTCTACAGAAAATACCAGCTGAAATGAAAAAATATTGAAATTGAAGTAAAAAAACTGCAATTTTTTCCACGTTTTACTCTGTAACTTTTTCCTGCAATGTCAGATTTTTAAAGCAATATACTGTTACATCTGCTGTACTCTTCTGGTTGCAGGGATATATAGGGCTTGTAGGTTCATCAAGAACCCTAGGTACCCAGAGCCAATAAATGAGCTGCACCTTGCAATGGGTTTTCATTCCATATCGGGTATACAGCAATTCATTTGCTGAAATATAAAGAGTGAAAAATAGGTATCAAGAAAACCTTTGTATTTCCAAAATGGGCACAAGATAAGGTGTTGAGAAGCAGTGGTTATTTGCAAATCTCTGAATTCCGGAATCCCATATTAGCATGTGAATTACAGTGCATTTCTCAAATAGATGTTTTGTTTACTCACTGTCTTACATTTGGAAGGAAAAAATGTGGAGAAAGACAAGGGGCTATAACACTTGTTCTTCTATTCTGTTTTTCCACAAATCTCCCGATACAAATGGTACCTCACTTGTGTGGGTAGGCCTAGTGCCTGCGACAGGAAACGCAACATGGACACATCACATTTTAACATTGAAATCTGACGTGTTTTTTTGCAAAGTGCCTAGCTGTGGATTTTGGCCTTTAGCCCTGCCGGCACCTAGAGAAACCCACCAAACCTGTGCATTTCTGAAAACTAGACACCTAGGGGAATCCAGGATGGGGTGACTTGTGGGGCTCTCAACAGGTTCTGTTACCCAGAATCCTTTGCAAACCTCACAATTTGGCCCAAAAAATACTTTTTCCTCACATTTCGGTGACAGAAAGTTCTGGAATCTGAGAGAAGCCACACATTTTCTTCCACCCAGCATTCCCCCAACTCTTCCGATAAAAATGATACCTCACTACCCCTAGGTCTCCTGATAAAAATGGTACCTCACTTGTGTGGGTAGTCCTAGTGCTCATGACACAAAATGCCCCAAAACATAACTTGGACACATCACATTTACCCAAAGAAAACAGAGCTGTTCTTTGCAAAGTGCCTAGCTGTGGATTTTGGCCTCTAGCTCAGCTGACACCTAGGGAAACCTACCAAACCTGTGCATTTTTTTAAACTAGACACCTAGGAGAATCCAAGATGGGGTGACTTGTAGGGCTCTCAACAGGTTCTGTTACCCAGAATCCTTTGCAAACCTCAACATTTGGCAAAAAAACACCTTTTCCTCACATTTCGGTGCTGCACAGTTCTGGAATCTGAGGGGAGCCACAAACGTCCTTCTACCCAGTGTTCCCCCATGTCTCCTGATAAAAATGGTACCTCACTTGTGTGGGTAGGTCTAGTGCCCGCAACAGGAAATGCCCCAACACAATATGTGGACACATCAAAATTATCAAATACAAAACGACCTGTTTTTGCAGCGGGGGCACCTGCGTTTTTGGTCCTGGGCTCAGCAGCCATCTAGGGAAACCTACCGAAGCCAAACATTTCTGAAAACTAGACACCCGAGGGAATCCAGGGAGGTGTGACTTGTGTGTATCACCTAGTGTTTTCTTGCCCAGAATCCTCAGCAAACCTCAAATTTAGCTAAAAAATTACATTTTTTCCACATTTCTGTGTGGCATCACCACACCAGCACAAATTACCTACCACCCAACATTCCCCTCAGTCTTCCGGTAAAAATTATACCTCACTTGTGTAGGTGGGCCAAGTCCCTGTACAGGGAAGAGCCAAAAACATGTCAAAAATGAGGGGAACCAAAGCAGGTCCAAAAGGACAGTTTAGAAAAAAGTGTTTTTAGGCTGAAAAGTGGGCCAGATTTTTTATCGGTATAGATGCAGCAATGCTTGTTGGTAGGAATTTTGTGGATTCTTGCAGATTCCGGAAGGTTCCATCCCAAAAATGTGGGACAAATGTGTGATTTCTAGCAAAGTTGGAGGTTTCCAGAGCATTGTGGGTAAGTAAATGGTGTGGGGTGCATGTCACGCACACCATCCTGGACTCACCCAGATGTTTAGTTTTCAGATGTGTCTAGGTCTTGTGGATTTTTCTACATGGCAGCATCCAAAAAGTGCAGCCCTCAGCATTCCAAGTGGGACGATTTTGAGAGTTAGACAAGCTCTCATGGCCCAAATGTAAAACCAAAACCCAAAATAATCAAATGTTCTCTTGCTTGCCGTGGGATAAGATGTTTTAGTGTGCGGGGAAGAGCTAAAAGACTGTTACCCCATTTAGTTGGGGTGAGGGCATAACCATGTCCACAATGGTTGGTAGCCACCACCCCACTATGTTTTTTAATTCCCTGGCACCTAGTAGGCTTTCTGCTGCCATGGAGTGGATGGGGGGTAATTGCCCCATCTACCCACTGGTGGGCAGAACAACTTTGGCCCCATTTATTTGGGGTGTGGCTATGGCCATCCCCCACCCTCTTTAAAAAAAAAAAAAATCCTCCCTGGTCTCTGATGGGCCGTCCAAAAATAGGCCGATCTGCCCCCATATGGCCAACAGTAATGTGCCCCAATGGGGAGCGACCCTTGCCCAAGGGGCTGCCCCCCCCCAAACAAAAACACACATACACACAGCACCAATCCCGGGTGCCTAAGTGGTGTCTGCCCCCCCCCCCGGGGTCAGCAAATGTGCCCCCCCAGGGGAGCGACCCTTGCATACATGGTTGCTCCCCTCGAGTGAAACTGACCAAAAAAACAAAATCCCTGGTGTCTAGTGGTTTCTGCCCCCCTTGGTGTCAGATTGGCCTAATAAAAATAGCCTGCTCTGCCTCCAAGGAGGCCAGAAAAGGCCTAGAGTTACTTTTGCCTCCAGGGGAGCGACCCTTGCCTAAGGGGTTGCTCCCCACATCTAAAAAACATAAAAGAAAAAAGAAAAAAATAATTCCTGGTGTTTAGTGGTTTCTGCCTAATTAGAAAAGGCCGATCTGCCCCCCAGGGGAGGCAGAAAAGGCTTAAAAATAATTTGCCCCCCCCGGGAGTGGCCCTTGTCCAAGGGGCGTCTCCCCTTATGCATAAATACAAAAAACAAAATCCCTGGTGTCTAATGTAGAGCCATCTAAAGTATGACACAATCTACATCTACTGACCATAACAGAAGCTGTTTTAAGATCAATAAATGGCAAATCATTTCCCTTACTCGCATGAATACTTTTTGATCCCAGTATTTTCAGATTCAAGGGCCGATCTACAATATTTTACCTGGAAGTCAAACTGATGCATGGCTAAGAGCCCCTTCTCTTTTATCTACTCAATTGTTCTCTCATGTAGCACTCTTACAAAGTGATTGGGTGGGATACATAGAACTGAGATTACCCAATAACATCTTGGGCTGTATCTCTTGGCTTTTTCAAATAATATTGGCATGACCTCTTCCTTTTCTGCTCACAAAGGATAGTTTGAGCTAGCAATATCAAATAAAAGATATTTTTCAAGACAGGAGTCCAAACAGTTAGAGGTATCTTAGATAATTCAGATAGGATATCATCAGGCCCATCTGGTTTCTCATTTTGGATCCTCATGGATTTCTCCAAATGTTATAAAAATGGGACACAGTAGAGGGGTAATATCACCAGAAATTCTGGGATAGGTGATTCTTGGTCTTCTTTCTGTCACCTACTAAATGCCCTTTCTGCCTACATAAAGTGGACATATTTCCCCAAAAAGATATTTTGTCCCGAAATACCACATATACATTTTTAGTAAACATATTTTTGTTTTCCAAACATTTGCCTGTAATTTTTACCCAGCAGTCACACAGAATAATGTCACACATTGAAAGAGTCAGCCTTTCATGTCAACTTATTATCATCAAATACCTGGCATATTCATCATTTGGCAAAGATGTATACCATCATTATGCCAAGGGGCAGTCAGACCTATGCCAGAAATCGAAACAATAAGTCAAGGATGAGCTGATAGTATCACATTGTTGTCAGTAATTCAGACAATATGGTAAGGAGTTGCAACTATGATGCCAGGGACTGTCAGAATAAGCCAAAGATTTTCAACAAATGGGAAGAAACAGTTCACTGATGGGCATTTATAATGAATGGATATTCTGTTAGGTATCAAGAATGTACCAGTAATATGTTGCTGATGGATCCAAGTCAGGGTTAGCCAGCATGGTATCAAGAATGGGCAGAAATACGTGACTACTGGACCATCATTATGTCAGGGTTACCCAAAAGGCCCTAAAATGACTAGAAATAGGTTATTTATAGGCCATTGTGTTAGGGATAGTCAGCATGATGCCACGATTACCCAGAAATTTCACTCACTCTTGGTCATAATTATGTTGCAGCTAGCCGGCATGTTTACAAGAATGCATAGAAATTTATCATTGATGTCATGACATAACATGTCGGGGTTAGCTGGTATGCTACCAAGATGGGCCATCATGACAGGGTTAGCCAGCATAGGAATGGCCAGAAATCTATCACTAGTGAGCCAGCATGGCCCAATATTGCCCAGAAAGACATACCTGATAAACCATTGTGTAAGTTAGACAACATGTGCCTAAGAGTACCAGGAAATAAGCCACCGGAGGACCACCATGTCAGGGTTAGCTGGCATGTTTGCAAGTGTATGAAGGCGAAGTGCTCTCACATAAGAGTTAGTCAAACAATTGTTAGGATATACATATAAAGATCCATAAAGGCAAACATCACGGAACCAATGTGATAAAAAGGTTGATTCTTTGTTTTTTCCTTGCAATCAGAACTGTAAAGAAATATAAAGGAGAACCTTTATGTTTCTGATTGCAAGCAAGAAATACAAATCAGCTTTTTATCACATTGGTTCCATGATGTTTGCCTTTATGGATCTTTATATATAAGAGAACACGACCAGTGGTTAGGCTTCAAAAATGTTCCTTGACGTGGAAAGTCCCAACTTATTCCTATGGATTCCTGCACCACAATGCCCGGCTTCTTCACACGGCTTCCAACTCTCACGCCCGCGGTGCATAAAAAGGTCCTTCTGGGTTAGTAACGGGAGAAGCAGGAAATCCTAGCTAACTTTTCGCTACCCGCACTGTATTTTCTTAACGAAGATTAAGCCGACTGCCCCTGGGGAAAGCGGCATGCTGCAATTCAGACCGAACATAACAAACATGCCAGAGCAGCCTTAAATGTTAGCTGCACACGTATTTGTGACCCACAAGCCTACCGCCTGTCTTTAAAATATGAGTCAGAGAGGGCAAGTTGATCTGCGGTGCTTTTGTAATTTGTATTTACAGGGATATTGTCTCAAAACCAATCTTAATTATGCTGAGCCAGGTTACCGTAAGTTTCCACGTGACCCTTCGTCTTAACACCTGTATTTTCCATGATGTCATCTGCGTTGACATAATATGTATTATCTCCAATGGTGTGCAATTGAATGTCTTATACCGAAGTATTGTCTGACACAGTGCTTAATTTGTAAAAAAGAAGAAAAAAAAAGTCAGGAAGTCACTGCAATTTGCACCCCCCCATTGCCCTGCTAGAACTACCATTGGCACTACCAACACAACTACAAACCATCACACTCCTACAAATGTGACAATTCTAGGCTCCAAAAGCTATACAAATGGCTTGGGTGGCAGGTGTTAGTCATTGGTAATCTATATAGAATTAATAAACAATTTTGTTGTACTCATCTTTTAATTAAACAAACCGCACTACCACGTGGAAGACTGTCATAAGTGCCGTGCCAAGCACCGGAAACTGCTGACTCAAATTAAGCACTGGTCTGACACAAACATTGTGTCACAAATATGGTCGTCTTGGGTGTAGATTTTCTGTTAGTAACTTCAATGGAGCAATATTTGTAAACATATTTAAGGAACAATATTTCTATCACATAACATACTGACAGCGGTGTACTCGTACCACAATGTGGCAGAGGTAGTGGTCACTTCTTTTTTCAGCTGTACAGGTTGAAGATCCCAAACATTATGGTTGCTGCACTCAATCCATTTTTCCCCACATTTTTGGTAATTAGATTTGCTTCGCTTTTCATTTTAATTCTTTGTGCTTCAATTGGCAACAATTTTTTACTCTTAAATTTTATATTCGAGTAACCATTTCACCACCTCAATTGTTTTATGGAATGTGATCTCAACCCAAATATTATTCAGACAGCAGTATAACTTGGATTTTCAAAAAGGCCAATTGAGGCATTTCTTGGACAGGGCACCTTGACAGACTGCTGGATCGTTTTTCTGGCATTCCTTGTTGCAAAGTGGCTTTCTGTGCTAAGGAATTGATGGTTTGTGTCTCGTGAAGTGGAGGTATGCAAAACTATTACTTCTCCAATTCCTTGCTGTCTAGTCCTTACTCCGTACAGACAGTCTTACCAAGCTGCAATTACAATAAAAAACACTCTTAGCACCTAGAAACACCCCGCTGCTTCTATCCTCTTCCTCATGAGACACGGGAAGCTCCAGCAGTAGGGTACCTGTTACAAATTAAACGGGACATGTAACTTAGATGATATCTGGGCCAGATATCATCTAAGACTACTAGTAAATCACATGCTGTCCTCTTGGAATCCAGGGTTTCAGATCTTCGAGTTTATGGATGCATATGACTCAGTACATTGGGAAGCAGTTGCAATTGTGGCAGGAGCCGTCACAACTTCTGAAATAAGTATTCCTCTCTTCCCTCCAGTGATGACTTTAGTGACAACAGACACCAGTGGAATTAGCTAAGGACACAAATGAAAACAACAGCTACATGAAAGATAGTCTCTTCTGGAAAAGGCCACTCTTCTAATTAAAGGGAGCTTGGGCAGTTTGGGTAGATCTCCTTTACTCGATATGTGGAGGAAAATGTGATTATTGTTCAAAAGGGAAATATAAGTGCCAAATAATTCTGAAACAGAGAGTAGGAGACTAGATCTTTGTCCCTGTTCAAGATTCCAGCTGTGGGCAGAGTAGCATCTGGTGTGCTTGTCTGCAGTCCTTATTCAGGGTGTGCATAACATCTTGGCGGACCAACTCAACAGGAGTTGTCCTTCATCTTATAATTGTCATTTTCACTCATATGTCAGAGGCAGAGGTGGCAGTTTTAGATCTGTTTGGAACTCAGGAATATCCTCTCTTACCAAACATTTATTCAATGATTTGGAATTAAAAGGGCCAGGGAATAGATTCTCTTTTTTGTGCAGATCGTTAGGGTTTCCATGTGTATTTCCGCAATTCTTTCTGATTTAGAGATTTTGAAGGCCTTGTTTCAAAGAAGGCGGGAGAGGGACTCAGATATCCTGATTGCTCCTCTCTGAACCTGCACCACCTGATTGCCTATTCTATTATGAAAACATCTCAAAATGGGTGTTGCCAATGAGCCTCTCTCCCATGGTGTTTCTGGTTTTGCCTCAAGAGTGGTCTGGATGTTGTACATATTAGTTTGCAGAAAAATAGTTATCGCAAGAGTTAGCTGTGACAATGACAGCTCCCAGAGAGCAAATATCCCTTAAATGACATCCTCATCATTGGAATTCTTTGAGATTGCTGTGTGAGGGAATACATTCTGATCCGCTGAGAATAAAGAGAGAAATTAATTGTTTATTTCCATCCGGGGAGGTTCCACAGAGGTCTTCAGGCTGCAACCCTCCAGGTTCAGTAGGCCTCTATTTAAGCTTTTAAAGAGTCTTTGTGTGGGGTAAATGATTGTGAGTCCTTTGCACTATGCCTTCTCAAGGCTTTTCGAAAACTCATCCGTCCTTGAGGCCTTTAAGTACCAGCTGGGATCACTTATTACTTTTGGAGGTTTTGCAGAGCTCTCCTTTTGAACTGTTATAATCAGTGGATACAGTCAGTGGATGTTCGGCACCTGACTGACTTTTTTGGTATATATTTCTCTGTTAGCATGTTAAAGAAATTCTCCTTGCCTTCTGAACATCTTTTGCTCAGAATTCTTCCTGACAGAATGAACTTAAGGCTGCTATCGTACTTCCTTCCTCAAATGTCTTCTCCATTTCATTTGTTAAAAAAGTTTGCTTCACCTTAAGTTTGTCTTTTGCCGGACCAGAGTGAAGAGGTGGATGAAGAGGCAACTTTTTAAATGATATATTGGTAATTCCTTATTCTGAGTCCATTCTTTCAGGCTCTAGTCATTATACCACCCTTCCTCCCATTGGCTGGTTAGCCAGTCCGAATTTTGGGAGTAGATGACCTTCTTTTAGCAGACATTTGGCAGAATATGTTGAGGGCAGACGGTCGTGTTATGCGCCGCAAGAAGTGAAGCAGACTGAGTGTGGTTTTTGATTGGTGTTTGCAGCTTGGTAAGACTGTAAGGATAAGAGAGAGGAAGGATACCATCAAAGTAATGGAATTACCAGTAAGCAATTAAAACATTCCTAAGCTTTAAATATCTGTTAGGGAAGCTTCCTTAGCAAGAAGGGGCTACCACAAAAAATAGGCCAGGGCAGAATTGTCTCTTTGCCTGCTACCCCACCATCAGTACCACATGTGTCCTTCAGGGATTTTTACACATATCACATTGCTTTTCCTGGCAGCTACTGGAACCTCGATGCTGAAACTGCCTCAAACAACTAGACATGAGGATGCTTCCTACTCATCTGCTGCAAGTTTTACAAGGAAACTCAATAGGATCTCTTCTGTCCTATTGGCACAATAAAGTGAAATGCTATGAGCAACGCAAAGTAGAGTTTGAGTCTTCTGGGCTGCACAGTAATCCAAGGAAGACACTATCTGAAAAGCACACAGATCTTAACACTGCTCCAACGGAAAAGTGATTTCCCCAACTGGGAATGACAAAATTGAATTAAAAATTACTGATCTACAATACAATTGCATCCACTATATCGACTGCCACTATAAATGGAAGGCAAGTGGATGGTAGTCTGGAGGAGGGCATCATTGCTTTTCTAATTATGTTACAAAGGGCCGTAAGTCACCGGAGGTGAATATCATGGCATTCCTGGGAAGTATCTGTGGGGTGGGCAATATAATGTCACACCTTACTCTGCAAGGGGTTCCCTGGAATATTTATCCTTGAATGACTGCAGTATTATCTGATAATTAAAAAACAGTTGCTAGAAGAAACCTAAAACTTGATTAAAATGTGCCTAGCAAATTTGAGACCTCACTGAAAAGTCCATTAAGTCAGATGAAATCCCCCTCTGCAACTTTGTGGCCTGACGGCTAAGTCCGGAGTTGCTCCAAAAATTGTGTTTCGGTTAATTTTTGTGGCATAAAGCGATGCTATGGTGATCAGTGTAGTATACAAATAAGTGATGGATGGAATGCTTGAATTAATCTTAGTCACTGGTAATCACTCAGGTCTCATCCTAGTCCATAGTTATTTTGCACATCTTTCCTTATCAATTTAAACCCAGCCTTATGCAAATTAGTCCTGACCCTGCTCCAATGGGGACACTCCAGCCTGAACAGCCAGGCCAGGTCATCTCTGAACCAGAATACAAGCAACCTAGGACCGGGTTTGCCCTAGTTAGGGCTCATCAGCCAGGTATGGCTTGATTCCAGTGATGCACTGTGCACAGTGCCCCGATCTGGACGCACCTATCCCACTAAAGTGTGCAAAATAGTGATGGATGGAATTCTTGAATTATTCTCAGCCACTGGTAATTACTCGGGCCCGCATCCCAGGCCATCGTTTTTTTGCACACCATGCCACCTCAGTTTAGATTCAGCCGAATGCAAATCAGTCTTGACCCTGGCAAAGGACAGGCCGACCACCTAATTTTAAATCAGGCCCTAAGTCTTTCTACTCCCTTATAGGAGGTAGAATGTAGAAATGACCTACAAACAACAAAACTTGACCTAAAAAAGTCAAATTTCATCTCAGTTCCTGGGGAGAATGCCCTGTGCATGTCAGAACTATGCATAAAAAACTATTTCCTCTCACTTTTCAGTTTTCGGGGTTGCAATCAGTGAGTACCCAGACATCCCAACCAACTCTGTGCATTTCTGAAAACTAGAGACCCACGGCTATCCAGCGTGGTGTGGCTTTTTGTGTATTACTCAAGAACTGCATTAACCGGTAATTACCGAGAATGCCCTGTAAAAGTTAAAAATATGCGCAAAAAAAACAAATTTCGTCTAACATTCCGTGGCGAGTAGCTGCAGTAGCCATGGTCTACATGTGTTCATGGAACTCTACCAGCCCGGGGCATTTTTGAAAAGTAGAGACACAGGAGAATCAGGGTATTGTGGCTTAATCTGGCTAAATGGGGAATAGTCCGGGCCTCAGAAGGAGAAAATAAGGGGCTGCTATTGTTTTAACTTCTGAAATTGAAGGACACATAATCTAGAAGAGGTTGCTGAGTCAGCCATGTGATCCATCACTCTGGTATGTTTTTGTGTAGTGAAGCGCAGATGAATTATTGCCAACACAGTCGCATTGGATGTACTCTGCTTGCTGGCTGGGAGACAAATTAGAGAGGTGTTGAGTAAACTGGGGCCTTTCACAGCAGTTATTAGTCTCCAGATGATCACAGTTCTGCACAGTTGAGACTAATATGTGTTCCTGATCGCGCAGTCAGGTGCCCCGTTCGTATATAACACGAAGCTCAAAAACATTTCGTTGATCAAGCGTTCTACTCACATGCCCGACAAACCCGTTTTCGGAAGCACCAGGGTATTAGAATCTGAGTTGCAGTGTCTAAACTACACATTGTAAGTCAAACGTGCTGGATTATTTCACTTAAGACTGCCTTTTTGTCTTAAATATTGTTTTGCAAGAGTTTATTGTTTTGGTCTTTATTTTAACAACTTGTAAACTTTTCACAGGAAATAGGAATGTAGTTAATGTACCTGCCAAGCTCTCATTTCCCAGAATACCGAGGTATGCATTAAACTCAGTGTTAGTAGCCTGTCCAATCGCAAAGGTTTCTCAAAAATATTTAATCCAAATCCAACCTAGAAAAGCAAACCAAATAATTAGGCATTGATTTAGATCTTGGGGAGATGAGGCAATACCATTTTACTGTCTAAACTGGGCTCCCATTTCCCAACCGGGAGGCTACAAGACTGTCAGAGGTAGAGGAACCACATTGCAAATTTGCCCTTGGGGCTGAGGTATAAGGGACTTACTGCACGACCTTGCAATACCCCTGGTGGAAGGCCACTAAAAAGAATACCTTGCCTGACAAGAGCAATAGGGCTAGGGTTCAAAATGACATTCTGGAAGAGTTTGAAACACCAGGAGTAAATCCCAAGAAGCAATCTGGATGGTAACGCCTTTATGGACAGCACGTCTATTTCCCTAACAGCATTGATTATTTCCCAGTGCCTCTTTAATGTAGAATTCATTAACCTCAGCAGCAACCCATCTCAAATAAAATCTAATAAAATTCTAGCATAATTAATGGACTACAACAGGAGGCCTGCACTCCCTTCTCCTAAGAGCAAGAGTCATATTTTTCACTAGTGCCTAGCATACACCTTTAGAAGCTCTGGTCTTTGTGATTGCTGGATGTAAAAGGCTATGCCCAAAGAAGAGCCCCTGGTATTTGGAACTAGCCTTGAAAGAACCAAACCCTCAGGCAAAGATGCCTGAGAGCTGACTGGGGGAGAACTTGAGACAGTAATGACGATGGAGATGTGTGGACTAGAAGGAGGATGGAGATGGAGATAGCTGGACTAGAAGGGAATAGCCATGTTGCCTGAGATGACAAGGTACCACCATTAACATTCGGGATACTTGTCATAAGCATTTCTCAAAACCTTGGGAATTGAGGAGAATGGAGGAAAAGGTCCAGGGGCTAAGCAGTTGACAGGGTATCTAATCCCCATGTCTTTTGAGATGGTACTACAGAATAACATTGTGGCAGAAGAGTATTTGTCCCTGAAGCAAAAAAGTCTATCCAAGGGTGACAGGACCAGGAAATATTTTAGTAAGACCAAAGGCCATAGCCTCATTGTCACTGATGTTCAAAAACATGCTCAGGTGGTCGGCAGCCAAATATTCTCTCTGGGAGATAGACTGCTGTCAAATGGAGAAGAGTTTCATTTCCTGACAGGCACATCTACTGTGCTACAGCAGGCAATACCAGATGTTAGAGGACTTCCCTGTCATTTTATGAAGGAGCAGGCTGCTTGATTTTCCATCCTGACACCCTGACATAAACTGTCTGCTCTGGCACTAGATCTTTGATGTGTTTTAGTGCCTGGTAAATAGCAGCCGCCTCCTTAAATTTGTGTGCTCTCAGACTCTCCTCCCATGACCAAAGATCTTGAACTCTGGAGTTCCCCAGAATTGCTCCCTAACTGCTCTTGCTGGCATTGTTTGCCAGGATGAGTGGAGGAGAAAGTGAAAGGTGGACTCCCTTTTCTAAGTTTTCCGAATGAAGCCACTATTGAAAGTCTTGATTAATGTTGGGAGTTATAGAAACTAAAATCCCATAGTTTGTTCTTGATGGACTCCACCAAGCCAGAAGATGCTATACTAGGGGTAAGTTGAAGATGACTGCAACACCACTGAACTTACTGGGTTGAGGCTTTTTACTGTAAGCCATTCTGTGACTCCAACATCTACCCTCTTATCCACTGAATCGGAAGGTGAAGCATTTTCAGAGCTAAATGAACCCTGTGAAAACAGTCTAAGTATCATTGAATCTTTTTTAACAACAGAAGGAAATTACTCATTTAACCCCTGTAATGGGTATCTCCAGGACAGAAATCATGGAAACTTCACTCTCTAGACCTCCTTCCCTTCCCTGAATAAAAGGTTACAGAGAGCAGTATTAATTGGTAGCTTATTTGTCTCCTTCTGTTGATTTTATGGAAAGAAGTCTTCTTCCTCATCTTTTTTAACAGTTTGAGGAGAAGACAGGTATTCCCTGATATACTAGAGGACCCCTCTATGTAGCACCCTCTGATGTCTTGGTCCACTTCTGGGTTGTTATCAGTGTCTACATCAGGCTGCCACCTCAACTGCTTAGACATTGGGTCCTCTTTAGCCTATTAATCAGCTGCCACTGTGTTGTTTATCATTGTATGAAGCTGTGTCATGGATGGAGGCTCTGGAGTAATATCTGCAGCTGTTTCCCCAGTCTCCCTGGCAGGATAACTGTCCTCCATCTGGCGATGCTTGTGCTTTGTAGCACACTGTCTTTGCTACATTCTGTTGGAACTAAAAAGGAGCTGTGAAAGGTGCCACTTCCCACTTGGGCCTCAAGGACTGGAATGAGGAAGAGAGACAAGCAGGTAATGCTACCTCATTCACAAAATGGCAGGCATAGAAGCAGGGGGCCAAAGAAGTAGAACTCTAAGTGGGTGGAGGTCCTTCTTTATCTCCTCTCCAGGACTCCTCTAGTCGTGGAAAAGGATGGTAAAAGTAACACCCAACCTTTTATGGTTGGGGTTAGAATTGTAGGGATAACCCCAAGGGAATCACACAGCACATGCAATTTCTGGAACTTTCCAATGTTCCTGGAGGGCAAGAAAAATTGGGTAATCTTTCTGATTCCTCTTGTTTGCCCAACATTTGGAATCCAGAATATTTCCATTCCCACACCTTTGTGTTTGTGTGCATGCCATGGGCATGACATAATCCACAACCTTTCAGTTTATCAGGGAACGATGAACATTACATGGCCGCCGATCACAATGCCATGATTGTGAATTGCCACGCCAGGTCTGCTACACAGCCCTGCAGGCCCCCTTAGTGATACTAGTGATCAGTATGATGTCCACCACATCCTATCTGCTTCTGAAACAAGGTGGGAACCTGAAATGTAAGTGGGGGTCTTAAGCATAAAGCAGAGTGGTTTGACGACTTTTGCATATATCTCTTCGTCTGATTCATTAGTTTTCTTTTTACACTTTTGTATTTTGTAGTTTAACCTGTGTTTCTTCTGTTGCCCTGTCTGGGGCATGAGGTAGAAGTAGGCTACAGTGAGGACATAAGCATAGAAGATGAATCTGGCATGTTAGGTCTCACTTGTTGAAAGACAGCACAAGCTGCCTATTGGCAAAATGAACTAATGTCAGGTTACAGTGGAGATGCAGCTCACCTGTTGCTTACTGTTGGTTGGCTTTATTGTCATTATCATTTGTTCACTTTTTATTTGTCAGTGAGTGGGGGCTATACGTCCTCCTCTTGTGCCTCATTTTTGAACCACTACAAGTAAATAGCACCTGATATGCTCAGCTTTACACCACAAAGCAAGTGATGTGTGTGCAATACTTTGTTAAACTGTTGATAAAAACAGTATATAGTTTAGGCACACCTTTTAGTGATTTAACGGTAAGGCTGAAATATATCGAAGCAGAAAGCTATTTCCTGGTCCTCTAATTTACTTGAATACAAATATTCACAACCAACATATGGGTGATTTTATGATTTGGAATATACTGTGTTTTGTTTTTTCTAATGATTTGGAATGATCTGTTCTTCTAAATCATATGGAATTCGAACCAATAGCTTTGAGGGATCTTTTCCTTTGTAGCTAATTGTGAATAAGAGTTTAGGACTAATGTATAGGTGGGTGGACAGTGGACTCCAGGACAAACGTGGCCGAGTACCCTACGAACCAAACCCTCAGGCTGCCTGCTCAATTGAGTCGAGTGGAATGTCAGTTGTTGGATAGCTGTGACAGCATTGTCTTCCCTATTGGCAAACGTACTCCAATGGCCCAATGGAGTAGGGACCATTAGGGTAAAGGCATCAGATACTCCATCTCCCAATTTAGGTCTGATATCCATTTTTCTATTTGTAAAACGCGGTGGTAACAAACTCCCAGTGTATGGGGTTATTCATTTCTTGTTTTCCAGAAACAAACTCCCACTTTTGGGGTGTCTTTCTGAAAAAGACAAAAGGTTGTTGTGGGGGCATTAGAAACATGCAGAAGGTGCACCAAACTTTTTGTGTGAGATCACTGCTGGAATTAAGAGATCTCTGCGGTAATCTCTTAATTTGATAGGCTGCAGCCAAGATTACTTGGTGGAGAAGATGACCTCTGGGGTCTATATCAACCCCTCTCTCTGATGACTTGCAATCTGATAAAAAATTAAAGGAAACTATTTTTCTAAATTCGAAATGTTATGAAAAGCTATCCGAAATGCTACATATGAGCCCAATTTAGGAAACGCCGTTGGATCCCTGTGGGAAAGCAAATAGAAAGAGAAATGAATAGGCAGAGATTTTTTTTTTTTATCTGCACTGAACAAAAACGTCCTCATCATTTGCGGCAGCTGAAGACTTGCGCAAAGATAGATTGGACTGAATGTGCTTAATTGCTTCTGTAAAGTCAGTGCCATGCACATATCTGCCACTTTGGTCTACCTCATCATCAGCTATATTGCTAGCAGGGGCCTGAGATGAGGGCTTCTTATTTGGAGGATGGGGGTCCTCTCTAATTTTAAGAGCTGCTTCAATAACTTTGATAACCTTATCTTCTGCTGCAGATCATGGGTACCATTAACTTTTGAAGCCTCGTGAGGAGAATCATTACCAGAGGAATCCTCCACTGTATGCCTCCTCTTCTACCCTCACTTTTTTACATGCCCAAACAAGAAATGGTATAGCAGATACAATGTATCTGTGAGGAAAATAATTAGGGCACTGAAGTGCTGCACTTTCTGCTTTCATTGCTAAGGAACCAATTGGAAGGATAATCAATCCTGCGGGAATGCCGACATGACTAAGTCAGGTGTCGTGCACCCGCAATGAGCTAAGAAACATTCACCTTAGAAGGCAACTATGCACGCACACACTCAATCACCCAGTAAGAGCGAGGCATGAATATAGATCGGTCTGTGAGTATAACAAACTTAAGGACCATTGTGCCGCACCACTGTTTTGACACCGTTGTTTCCTAAATTGATATTGATGACGTCGTCATTGTGTAAATACGCACTGACCTCGTCTCCCTTGATTGACCTGTGTTTATTTAATTACAGGGCGACAGTTAGGAATAATACATCCTTCTTTCCCGAACTAGTGTAAGTGACTGGATACGTTTTACTGAGAATTTCAGGCTGTAGTAATCCAGGCATTTTACAATTAGGAGATAACACATAGTCATTAGGTCCTGAAGAAGCGTCGCTGGATCCGTATGGACCACAGGGACGCGAAACATGTTGACCCTTGAGAGGGATGGTTTGTAAATTTCTCCATCCTCGTTTTTCTTGTGTTATAGAGTGATTGACCATTACCTCTGTTTCACTGTTGTGACTATCTTTTAATCTTGGCCTCTATCCTTTATATGGACTACTAAATTAATTACCTGCTATTTAGGTTTTGAGAGCCAATTTTAACCCCTAGCTTTCATCTCCTATTTTTCTGTTTTTCATACCCACACTTGGGGTCGTGGCATCATCATTAAAAAGATCTCCGGCAAAGAGCCCCCCCCCTTTTGGGGTGGTGCCCGTCAGACATTACAGTGCCGGTCTGACGAGGAGCAACTCCGATGATGAAGCATGACACCCTTATGAGTGTGTGAGGTTTCTTGCTCCTAAAATTTAGGACTCTCCCTCTGTATTCTTTCTCTCTTTCTTAGCTGGAACAGTGTATTATATATATTGATGTATTACTCGGGAGGTCATACACTGGACCAAAATTCCTCCCTATCCCCCTGATTATTATTCCATTGGAGAGGAAGACAGCTAAAGCGGGCCTGTCTCTATTTTACTGAAAAGGAAAGAAAATCAATTAATTATAACAGAATAAATAAAAACAATGAAATACTTGTACTTACCAATAGGCGTACTGCTACTACAAGGAAAAAAAAAAACAGGAAGCGCAATGCTTCACCCCATCTTTATGAGCTTGACACAGGAAGTTCTTTTGTAAGCCATGTTGGCATGGACAAATTATTTTTTACCAATACAGCAGATGACTGTGAAGGTTGAGCCTATTGCTCACTCCGTGAAGAATGGCACGAGGAAGACTGATTAAGTAATGTTCCTTATGGTATTGGGCCATTGTTGGTAAAAAATGTCCAACTTTCACAGGATTCACTGAGGGGTGCTCCTGTGCACCAACGACAGTCGTAACTTTACACGAGTGCTCATGTATAAAATTTACAGATCTGTATTTTGCAACTAGTAAAAACAACTGTATGCAGAAGTATGAGGTAAATGTGTATTTGCACTTTAAAAATTTGTTGTTTTCCCACGGAGAATTTATTTACTCTGCATTCTGCTTAAATATGAGAATGTTCGCATTTTACTAAATTAGTGTTTCTTCCAAAGTGTGGACCTACCTGCAAAAGGAACATGAACACCTAGAAGCGTAAGTATCTCTGGATGTTCACTTCTTTTGGGGTTGGAGGTGACTATCCAGAAACACCCAAAAAGCCACTTGTACTGCTAACTTTGAAGAGGTGAAATGCCACCATTCTCGCAGAATGTCTACATGCGCAAACACACTTTGCCCATAAAATAGTTCACCAATCCTGATATTGTGAAAGAGAATGTGCGTAATGAGCACATATTGTGTGCCTCGTTGTGACCTCAGTATACTACATGCTTTGGGAATGGGCCCTATGTGAACAGAAACATATATAGTTACGGCCGGCAATGAAAATAAGAATCTCTCTTCCATTGTGATCTTCCCATAGACATTACCAGGATCTTTGCACAAATTTAAAATACGTGCGTGGATGTCCCTTGCAAAATGCAACATTTTTCGATATAGGGAATCGCAAAGTTAATGTTTGCTTTGTTAATAATTGTAGATAACAATATTTTAAAGTTTAAAGTAGAAAAATGGTGACCTTAAGTTTGGGAGTTTTTGAATGAGAAGCAATTTTGTGCAGCGTTGCATTACGTACCTATTTTATCAGGAAACTAATGCAAAGTAGCCGGTGTTATGTCTAGAGATAGCATATTTCATAGCTCATATTTTAAGCAGTTTACCAAACCGCAAGGTTAGCAGACTTATTAAATTCTAACATTGTGAAAGGCCAAATCTGATGCAGGGAAGATTCAGACGTGGTAAAAGTATTAGATTCTCTTTTAAAATCAAGAAAATGCATTGCATTGAAAGCTTACATATACTGTTCCTCTTTATCTCCCACAGGCCAGTATTATCTGATGCATACATTGGACTGGACGCCAGGACGTTTTTCCAGATTCTGTAAATTAATTTTAACGTGTAGTAGATGAAACATTTCTCTGATTCAGGTAATGCCAAGTGTTAATAAAGTTCTTGACTGCAAAAAACAGATCGCTGACATTCTGAGAGAAGATATTTTTACTTGTGTAAGATTTATGATTTATGGTACAGCCTACAGGTTTGGTGAAGCACTACCCCTATGTCTTTATAACAATCTTTGAAAAAAAATGTTTGCCCAAATGTAGTGTAACAAGACAGCGTCGGGTGTCACGGGTTGGTGATGCAGTATAGATTTAGAATGGGAGGTTAAAGTGGGCAGGTCTCAAAACTGATTGAACAGATGTAATAAAGTATGCCCCTCTCTGCAACGTTAATGTGATACGCAGCCGACATGAATTACTGTAATTCCTCATAGGATATGATGTAATGTTGTGCATTGTTATCTTCATTACTATTTTTAATTCTTAATTCTTAAATCCTAATTCTTAATTAGAATTCTTAATTCTATTTTAGTTTTTTTTTGTTGTATCTACAAACTAAAAGAAGAATAAGGGAAGGGGGAACAGGACAAAGGGACATAAAAGGCTATTCAACAGAGTATTGATCGTCAGCGTATAGCATGCAGATGGGAAAAGGATATGGGTGGTAGAGATGATAAGAGAACATTATAAACTGATTCCACTACTGTGGATTAAATAACTATTGCATTTACCAATTGTTGGTCTTGTTAAATTATCGCTGAATGATGAGAGTGAAGCTTCAGTCTAGAAACGCATGAAGGTCTATGAGATCCCAACAGTGTCTCCCCGCCACTGAAGATTGAATGTTTGCCGAGTTTGAGACTATTTTTGGCTTAATTGTAGAGGAGCCACCTATGTGAGTAGATACTTTCATTTCTGAAAGAGATTCAGAGGTGGAGATTTTTGCTAGAATATCTTGGGCAGTATTAAACACTGGTAAATAAATAGCTACAGATTTTTTCTCAAGGTCTCTCTATTGATTGTGCCTGTTGCTTTCACATCTGTGATCTTTGCAAGATCTGTCCTTTCTTACATTTCATGCAAGTAAAATTCACATTTCGAAATATAATCCTCTTATCTGGATCACTGCTTTTCTTTCCTGTTTGAAATTCCTCCATACTATCTTGCTCCCCAGAAATATGTCTTTAACCCTCCACCTCTTCTATTGCCTGCTCAATGTCTTCCCTTCATTACCTCCCCTTTTATTGTCCTATCCTTTTTACATTTTCTTTAAATTGTCTTTAGATCTACCTGCAGCATACCGCCACTCATTTCTCATTCCATTTCACTTGGTTTCCCTGGCTATAATCTCCATCCTGTCTTCCAATTTCTGGTTGTTTAGCCATGTCTTCAATGTAACCAACCACGTTTTCTCTCCATCTCACTACTGACCCCCAAAATCCTGAACTTTTTGCCACTTTAAATTCACTAAAACACTAACTTTCATTTTCTTTCTCCTCTTCAGAAATGCCATCTTCAGTCATCTTCCTCTAGTTGTGTTTTTGTCTAGAGCTTTGACAATAGCACTACAACATTTTTAAAAAATGAGATTAAACCATGTATGGTGTATCTTACAGTCTGAGGTCATGGCTGTCTACTTCATGCTGAGCACATTTTGGGCTGAAAAGATTCTGACCATAAAAGCTCTATTCTACATTTTAAAAACAATAGATTTAAATATTTAAAATGGAGATTAAAAATGATGTGGCTAGTGGAGAATACTTTTATTGCCATAACATTCAAATTGCCAATAAAGGCACCTAGCTTTTACAAATTAGATGATCAGCCTGGTGATTGCCTAATAATGCTCCACCTCTGCTTGAGTTCTTGTCCTGGACTATGAGGTTCAGATGTGGGGTGAAACCCTAAGGTTTAGCACCAAGTGTTGTGTATTTCCAGTCCCCATTGGCTAATCAGGCGGGCACTCAGCTTAGTTCATATTGTCATGAACACCCTTGAATTACCTGTAAGTTAACTGGTTAGCTTATCCAATGATCCTGCAACATAACTTTCTCCAAACAAAACTTGTGTGGTCTCAGTTATTCACCTCTAGGCTTTTCCTTTGCATGCATTTATTAAGAGTGTGTGTGTGTGTGTGTGGCCTGGTATATCTGCTCTGTGTCCATGCCCTTTTCCCTCATGACAGACTATGTAAAACATCACAAACACTCAAAGCTCAACTTCTTTCAATAAACTTGTGAAGGAGACTCATCATATGTCTCCCGAATGTTGTGCTCCCTTCTGAGCCCTACACCTTTCAAAGGTTTTCTCTGAAGCTACTAAGAAGCTATGGTAGGGCTGTGCAAAGAAATAAAGCAAAGACCGAATGAAAAGTGATGGCACAGCGATGAACTAAGAAGTAGTCAGATGGTGTAAATGCATAGTTAAGTTTTCAGCCTTAAAATTATCCAACAGAGGGTAGAAAATTGAAGGATGGCAGCACCTAATATAATTCAGCTCAACAGTGCAAACAAGGCAACAATTTATCAAAAGATACTTTTCATCCCATGGTTGGAAGCAGCAAATCATGCGCGCGTGGTGCCGTCAAAGAAGGAGAGAAGGGCTTGGAAAGATGTGTGATGGAGACTATGATTAGCGTAACCAGGACAGTCATCCCTGCCAAGTTTCCTAAACCCATTTGTGACGTGCTGCTTCCGTCCAGGCAGTGCTTAATTTGTAAGTAAAAAGGTGCCGGTGCTCAGAGCCCTCCTCTTAAAAACGCAGATGCTGCAATTAAATGTGCGAACACGGAATACTGGGGCAGAGTAATTCTGAAGCCATCTCAGGCCTCCTCAATCCATTTAAAGGCACTCTCTGTCCCTTCAGCTCACTCTTGCAGCTTTCTGATTTCTCCCATTGTGACGCTTTTTCGTTTTTCTCTTCATCCGTCTTTCCCATTTGTGTCTTTTGCTCGCAGTAAATGCTTGAGGCAGAAAGATAAGCGCCGGCCTGCAAAAATAAGTGCCGGTGCTCTGTACCGGAAACAACAAGCACAAATTAAGCACTGCGTCCTGGTTTTTTCTTTGAATTAGGAGACTTGTATTCTTGTTTGTTCCATTACAAAACAGAAGTGCAGCTACCAAAATTCAAAAGAAAAATCCTGGCTTAGGGCAGCACATCACACACGGTCTTGGGAAATTTGGCAGCTATGGAGAGTGGCACTGGAGCTCTGGCGTGTGATGGGCACACTGCACCCACGACCCTTTGAGAACCGAACACACAAGCTGAAAGCCAGGTTTCCACTTATGCTTTAGAACCACTGGTGAGTAGAGCTTTTTCTGTGGGTACAGAGGGGGTGCCCAACTGAGTCTCCTACTAGTGGCACTACGTTGGAATCCAGTGAAGAGGACTAGAGGTACATGGGCATCACTAAAAGGGGATGGGCTTAAAATGGTTTGCGAAGGCCTTGTCTAAGGAGTTGCAATGTTGCTTTCGTGTGAGTAGGCGTTTTGCTGCTGAGCATCGGAAAAGCATATTGGTACTTGTAGAATTAAATATAAATAATGAAGAAATGATTGAAATAATTCACATTTGAGAAATATACTGTACCACCTCATTTCGTGTCCCCACTCTGTGCTACTTGTAGGCTAAAAATGTACAATGACCGAATCACTGCTCCCTTCCTTGGAGTGTTAAATTACACTAGGAGGTGATTGGAAGCAAGTGCATATCCACTGGGCACAGGAAATAGAGCGGCATAATGAGACCATTGGATTAGAGAGCCCTAATTGGGCCACACTGCATTGTATGCATTTCAGCCAGTGACTGCTGGCCAGAAGACAGGAGTATATTGAGGCCTTGGGTAACAGGAAACATGAACCAGAGGCTGGTCTGTGATTGAGAGGCGAGTATGGAAAGACGGGGAAAGCTCTGCCTGCTTCTTAACTAAGAGTTCTGGGTGCTCTTTGTAATAACCCTGGGAAGTGTTATGAAATGCCCCACTTAGACCTCTAAAACAAAATCTACAAAATTGTCAAGCATGTTGTTAGGCTTGATTATCGTACATATAAATCTGCTACTTAGCTAAAAAAAAAAAATCAGTTTACACATTTTCAAAAGCAACTCCATGCCTTCTGCAATTTATTCCCAACACACAGACTCATCTGCGAATGTTCTGTCTATCTTCTACAATCATAACAGTACTATAGGAGAAACTGAACTGCTTCCATTACCCGCAGTTTCTGTAAATGTTATCGGTGTCCCTCTTTTACTGTAGTAGTACATATTTTGATGTAATCTTAAATATTATCAGGGAGAAACATGACTGAGCTATCAATTAATCTATGTAACAAAGTCAGTGAGTTCCCAGCCCTGGGTGTCATGTAGCCATTTGCTGAATTCTTGGAGTTCACTTGAACTAACCTAATTCATAATGGTTTGTAAAAGGAAAGTCCATGACTAGTGCTGGCCTTATGAGTGCGAGAACCGTGTGGATGCACAGAGACCCCAACTTAGGGGGCCCCGAAAACGTCTCAGAAATGTTCACAGAAATTTACCATCAACGTCGGAGTGTGTGCCCCTCAGCGCCGGTGCTCTAGTCCAGTGTTCCCCAACCCCCGGGCCGCGGACCGGTGCCGGTCCGTGGATCAATCGGCACTGGGCCGCCCGAGGAACTTCAACTTCATTTCACTGTGGCGGGCGGCCGAGGCGCAGAGCATTGCGCCCTCCCAAGCGGGCCACGGAAAAATTATCCAACATTTACCGGTCCGCGGTGATAAAAAGGTTGGACAACACTGCTCTAGTCAGCTAGCACTCTCAGCTGAAGAAGAGCGGGGTGCAGTCAGCTATGGAGACAACAGAAGAACAATGTGGTGAGGAGGCCGAAGGGGGTGTGTGCACCTCAGAAGCCCTGGAAACTGACACCTTCTACAGGATTCTGTAAACATTGGCTGTGCCACAGCTTGCTGCGAGATCGCAGAACAGTAGCAGGTAATGTAAGGGCACAGTGCCTCAGTCTATTACTGTTGGAATGTGCGCTGCATGTAACATCATTGTTGTAATCTGCTGTCCTGCAGGAAGGGTGCGAGTCTCCCCTACATTGGCCTCTGTGAGTTTTCAATGTTCACAGCAGGAAAAAAGCAGCCATGTGCACAGTACATTGTGTATGGTGCCCTGCCATATGGCAGAGTGATTTATGAATGCATTTCTCAATTCATTCATATCCAGTAAGTACATTTAATTTCCCCATTATCTGCAACATGAGAATTTCAAGCCACTTGTTTTAATATGTGTCAGGGATGAAACAAATCTTGTTGTTTTAACTTATAGCCTTAATCTTGTCGCTCATTTTATAGTACAGGTTGTGAGTAATCAGCTGTTGTCCACCTTTAATTAGAATCTTAAGCTGTCACATGTGGTGTAGGATCCACCTGTCCTGTGCTGCAGAGCACCGTAGTCCTGTTCCTGCCCTGCCATCTTTCCAATGTGTTTTCAATGTACTATAGACTCCTCAGTTGAACTCACTAAGGTTCCTCTTTTTGTGAAGAAGTAGCATTGTCTATTATTTTATTACAGGTGCACTTAAATAGTTACATTTTACTTCTGTACTTGTAAACAATCTACTAAAATAAAATGACTAGCAAGTAACAAAAATTTGACTTGTGTCATGGAGGGCCCGTACAGTATACTCTGCACAGGGCTCGAAATATGCTAAGGCTGGCACTGCCACAATGGAAAAGGGAGGTCCCAGCAAAAGAAAGTCACTGGCAACTGTAAATATGTTCCATTGAATTGTGACTTAATATACAAATTGCAATGTGCTTTATTTACAGTCACTGCTCACCAATTGCACATTTTGCCTTTGCAGAAGGGAATTTCTGGGCCCATTCTATAATGCTGACTTCTTTCTGCAGCACCATCATGGAATAAAATTCCTCTGCAAATAAGGATGACCTACCAAATATGGAAATCTAAGCTTCTTCCATTATGTTCAATGCACTGTGGAGGCACCATCGGATCCTTTGAGAAAGGCAGAGAATGTACCAGGAATCCCCTATTTTGCTTGGAGATACATTTATGATTAGAACCCTTCAGAGAGGGAACTCCTGCTACGCAACCAAAAACATGTTGAAGTGCTCTGGTCCAGAGCCAGGGGAATCATTTGAGATGGCACTGTCTTTCTCCATGCCAGGGCATTTGACAACTGACCTTTGCATGGAAATGTGTAAAATTATAGATCTTGATTATATATTAACTGATACAATAGTTCAACTTTCACATCAAACATCATTGGGGGCAAGCAGGACACAGATGAGACTTCAGTTAACAGTACACCATTCTAATTCTAGGGCCTCCAAGATAACTCTGCAAGTTAGCCAAAACTGACGCAAACATCTCCTGAGGATGCCTTCCACCACTACCACCACCTCCAGTTGATCTATCAGGACTGCATGCCATGGCTGAGTGTTTTGAAAGTTTTAAAAGCAACAGAAAACTTTATGATGATAAGAATGGATGGTGCCTTTTGCCCAAAACTTCATAAATAAGGTTGGTTTATTTACTTCTGCCAAGAGAATATGTTCATTGCATGTCATCTAAAATAAAATGCTATTCAGTATGTTTCAAGAACTGCATCAGTTTATTCATTCTTTATACTTTTTTCAGGAAGGTGGCTTGATGGAGCAGCAAGTGCATTTACTGCACTACTGATATAAATGGGCGTAAAATATTCTTCAGAACCAGCTTAGTAAAAGAGGGAAGACTTTCCTGTCGTATGTAAAGATAATGTATTTGTGTTGTTGACATTTAAAGGTATTGATTATCCATAAAGGCCCAGTCCAAAGGACCTTCCACAGGGTGAAAAAAAGTTTTTTTGGTCTGAAAAACCCTCACCCACTAATGTTACCTCTTGGTGGCATGCTTCATCATTGGGTTTCCTCACATTCTGCTGCAGAACGAGGCATGCTGCGACCGAAAAAATACGTGGGAACACTTCATCAATGTGAATACTAAGAGGGATAGGAGTGGTGGGGTTTACAACACAATACGTTCCACCATCTTGTGAAAGATCAACATTCCAGGAATGAGAGGACCCTCCTAGAAAAATTGAAACTGTATTGAATGCTAATTGAATAGAGAAAGTATTAACAACCTTATCCCCAACCATGTGACTAAATTTTTTTAACTTTAGGCCATTTAAAAAACATGTGTACAACATCACTGTTATCTGCATTACATGACCAGCATTTGCTATCGTTAGAGAGTTCCATTTTATAAAAAGAGAAAGGGGTTAAAATAACCTGTTATAAAAGAAAAATGTGTTTGAGTCGTTCTAGCTGAATGGGAGTGGATTTTAGATCAAATTTTATTCTACATGAATACTGGAAAAGATTGAAGGAAATCTTTTTCCCATTGTAAATTCCCCTTTGTTTTTTTCTATGGGGATGTCTGAGGAAATTTTAAAAAGTATACATTTGAGATGCTTTCCATTGAATAGAAAAAGCAATGACAGTGAAGAAAGGGTTAGTCATTTCTGAAGACAGTAAAGATGTAATTGGTAAAAAGTGTGCAATGGAGTGGAGCATTTGGTCAAATTTGTACTGTGAAGATAATTACATATTAAAAGTGTGTTGAAATGAATGAAATGACATGTATTTATTATTTAGTATGAGTTGATCCACATATATGATACCTTTATGTCAACAAATGACTTTGTTATTAATGTGTATGTATTTATTATGCCGTATAACGGAGAATATGAAGTTGCATAATGGAACGAATAAGGGATTTATCAAAGAATATAGAGTGATTTATAATAGATGGGGAATGAAAGTGTGGTTTATGTCTGAAATGCACTAAATCGTTGAATGTAACAGGAAATATAGAATTAAATTCTCTTTGCTGCCTTACTGGGGCGTGACAACAGAATCCTGAGAAACTGAGGTCCAAATTCATGTTAGAATAAAAGTGGAGTGATAACTACTTTATCTTTAAACATTTTGAGTTTGTATAACCTTTATTTTTAGACATTCTGAGTTCGTATAGGGAGATGTGTGCCAGTTTACTACTGTATAAAAATGTCCTTAGAATGGTGTCAAAGGATTAAAAAAAAATATGAGGCATCTTCACAAAGAGCAACGATAATCGATAGTTGACAATTGGTAGCATCATCATGTTAATAGTGTCTAATCTTCCCCACCAGGAAAGAAATAAATGCAACCATTGTGTACAGGGCAAGTGGAGACTCTGTTTAATTTTCTCCAGATTAATAGTAACATTTCCCATAATTGAAGAACAGTCTTTAACACCTAGACATTTGATGTATGTGGAGTTCCATGAGAAGGCAGAGTTTGAAAACATATCTTTACAACAATATTTATTCAATGGCATAACTTCTGTTTTGTCAGTATTTGTAGGCCAATACCCTGGAATATTCCTGCAATAAATAAAAAACCTTGGAAGAGTGGATTCTGAATTATTGGATGCACACAACATGATGCAGAATGTATAATATTAAGGAAAGTTCTCGAATTATCTGTGATGTATGAACCTGACTGTTCAATGCCTAGTAAATGAGGAATACATTTATTAATTCTAAGGATAAGAGTTTAGCAGAAATTTCACAATCTGTGTTGATAAGGTAAATGGGTCTATAGTTTTGCAAAGAGATAAATCTTGATCTTTCTTAGGGACCAAACACAACATAGCTTCTACAAATGTCCTACGAGCACCAGATATTGGGAAAAAAAATTAGAACAGGGAAAGTAGTTTTGGTACTAAACTTTTTGAAAAAACATAATTAAAACTCAACTGTAAACCGAATAGGGCCAGGTGCTTTGTCATAAAGTTACTTTTTAAGGGCATCAGAAGTGTCTTTTGTAATGGGGAGAAATCAACCCATTGTTGGGGATACTTGGGTATCACAGCAAAAAAAGCCATCTAGTTCCCTATTTGATAGTAACCTTTCTGGACTAAACATTTAAGTAATAGTCATAAAACAACCTAGAATCTCAGAATCTTGATGGTGTTTGTAACCGTGTTCGTAGGCAATACCAGTTCTTTTCTGACCTTTCTTTCCATAGTTTTAATTAACATCTTGCCTGCTCTAGTACGGCCACCTTAATATTTAGTGCTAACTTTAAGTAATGCTCCCCATGCACTAAGGGCAGAGTTCCTATTGAAATCTAATTTAGCTTGGGTCAGATGGGTTAATATAGTTGATGTGCCCAAGGAGAAATATTCATGCTCAAGGTCTTTGATTAATTTTAAAATGCAGGCAGTTTCAGCTAAAGCTCTCTTTTTCTTATCCGCTATATAATTGATAATAAAACCTCTAGCTGTCGCTTTAAAAGCATCATTTGCCATGTCAAAGAAAATAGTTTGTGTGTTGTTGAGTGAGAAAAATTCATTAGCGAAGTCTTCACAAAAAAGATGTTTTACTTAAAACTGAATTATTAAAATGCCATCTTTTGGATCTAGGTGTATATATATATATATATATATAGAGTGCATGGTTGTGCTGTATGAGTGTGTGATTGATAAGTGGGGAGATTGTTACATTGCAGAGCAAAGTATTGAGTCAATTTCTCTTTGTATACTGTGTAATGTAGTTTAATAACTAATATATGAATTTTAAATTTTGGATCTACATTAAATAGTTTATGTGAAGATGATATACATGTGAATAAGAAATAATGTTAGAAAATGAAACTTGTAAAATAAACATGCAAATTAGATCATTTATCTTTGGCCTCTCTTGATATTGGATTAATTCAACTGATCAATGTTGAAAGGTTAGCTGGAAGTTTTATAGTTCAGACTTCTTTTTTACACCCACAGTATTACTTATTAAGTTCTACTTTCTAAAGAAGCACATTATACCATTAAGGGGGCTCGAAAAATCCTCCTGGCAATTCTAAACCATCAAGAGCATAATCATTTTTAATCAGATCATCTATGTAGTTTCCCTTTACATCCAAGTTTGTTGGTGCATGCCTGATACCAGGTATTATCAATTTAGACCCTATCCCTTTTCAGAATTCTGGCCCAGACTTACTAAGATTTTGCATCTGGGATGCATCATTTTTTAGCACAACCCGACGCAATATAATTTGTTGGCATTTACTTAGCCACACAAAGCCACTTTGCATGGTTTTAGTGGTTTAGTAAATAAAAGTAACACAAGGTAGCGCATAATGCTGCCTTGCATTACTTTTCTTCGAGTGAGCATTAAATTGGTGGTGCAAGGGTGTTTCCCTGCATCCACCTATGGAGTTTGATGCAAACCCAATTTTAAAAAGACTTGTAAACCTGGGTTTGCACAAACATAGTGTGCCTAGTTGACAGAGGCATGACACAGATTAATATCTTTATTTCTCCCCTTTAGTTTATTTTTTCATGAGTGGTGCATTCTTGAGCACACATAGAAAGAAGAATATGCCTCTAAGGATTGTGTTTAGTGCAAGACGTTATTCCTGTCTGCAATCCTGCCCACAATGCAGGCACCCTTGCAGCATGGTACAAAGGTGCCTACATTCGCGCAAGCCAGTACATAGTGTACCAGTGCAGGGAGTGAGTAGCAATGCTCCATATTCTTCTTTATAGATACCCCATTCTATTGATTCTCAGGAAGGTCTAAGGTTCACTAACTTTCTTCTTGAAATGTTCTATAGGCCTTACTAAAAGGCTTCCAGAACATGAATTTCACTGATATATGGTATAGCATTGTGTTGTAACTGCATTTATTTAGCATTTACTGCATTTTCCCCCACATATATTCCTCATTGTGCAGACTCTCATCACATGAATGTCTGTCATTATTTATCTGTCCATGGATCTCTCCATAAGCCTATACATTTATCTGAATACTTCTCTGCTTGTGTCCTTCATCCTTATCAACCAATGAATATGCAACTTAAATGACCATCGCTGCTATATTCCAGTTAACAAATTCAGGCAGACCTAGCTTTTTGGTGAACGGTACTTAGCATGCTGAAAATGTTGGGCCTGTCTTTACAATCAATTTTAATCACCAGAACTGAAAATGCTGTTAGGGGTATAGTAGGTTCTGTCTCATAGTGTTTTACAAACAAATGAGGCAACTTCACAGCTAAATATGTTTACCTCAATGTAATGGTTCTAGCTTGAACACACCCCTGCCAATTCTGGATAATGTTCTTAACAGGTAAGGGAAGTGAAACACTCACAGATAGACTTGCCAAGGATAACACAATGCTGTCAAGGAGAACTAATGATCAGAACTCAGAACCAAGGCGCTCACATCTTACATTTTAAACACTAGCCTGGATGATCACTTTAAGTGCTTCAGATGATTTAAATTGCCACTCTGGCACTCGTGCATGTCAAACCATTATAATACCTAATAACTTATAATACCTCAGCCTGCGACTTCAGAACTGCTGTTCAAGCCCTTGTACTCTTGCTTCTGAGTGGTGGCAATGCAATACTCCATGGCCTCTGAGGCTCCACACTGGCACTTCCTAGGGGCAACCTACACCCAGCAGCACATCTTATCCAGGGCCTGAGAAATATCACATCACCTTCATCCCAGAGGAACTCCAACAGTCCTTTTCCTTCTATTTACCCAGGATCAGGATTGTTCCAACACTGCTCCAGTTCAGGTAAGAGTTCAAGACTTACCTCTTTATAGAACACTACATGACAATGCATTAACAATTCACAACTCAGCTTCCTCTCCTGCTACTTACTGACTTTAAGCTTGCCTTTGGACTAGGCCCATGGTATAGAAATAACATGTATATGATCGTGACACGATCAAGGCTTCTTGCCAAAATGTGTAGTTGGCTCCTCAGCCGTTCATTTAAAGTGGCAGCCTTTTGGAATGTGACACGCGTCGGCGGGTGCGTTAGCGAGCAGTGTTGATGCTTGGGAGCATGCTGGTACCACAGGAGATTTAAGAATATATATATATATATAGAGAGAGAGAGAGAGAGAGAGAGAGAGATTTTCCAACAGCATCAACCAAAATTTCCCAACGCCCTGTATCATTAAAAAACTCTTCGTTATACAAAAATTAACTAATTGGCATCTTTCTCTTGGAGAACAAGACAGTTGAAAGGAGAACCCCTTTAATATTACTGCTTTGGTGCTGGAATTCTTAGCGGCTGCGCTTTATAAGTGATCCTCAGCATCTCATTATATTTCTGCATTCTAGTGGATGTTATCGACGTTACAACAACAAGGCCATATGGCAGCATTAGAAAAAAAAGACAACAGACGCCCAGCTTAAAAGAGGTATTAATCTAAGAAAAGATGAGAAACAGAAACAAGAGGCGCGCGGTTCCGAGGTACTCGTGGTTTTACGAAATCGCGAGCAGCAATGATGAAAAGAACAGAGCGATTTTCTTTTGTCTGTCCCCGGGGAGTGAAATAATTGGTGACGCACTCTGTGCGACAGAGACAGAGGGGGAGACAGAGAGAGAGAGCCACAGACGGATGAAAACGATACTTTCCCACCCATTTAGGTCTAATGACTGCTCCCGCAGTTCACCTGTGTGGGAGTTTCAGAGCTGGTTTCAGTCAGTGGGAATTAAAATCATCGCGCGATGACAGGGTGATTCTAGTCGACCTTTGGCTTTCAGGGAGGCTGCGGCTTCCCTTGTCTGTTGCTGCTCGGTTAGCATATGGGTATAAAGTCTATATCTGTACGTGCCAAGGTGTCAACAAGAGACAGCAAGGAGGGTGAATGAGAGGCTGGGAAGAGCTGTGAGCACTGAGTATTATCTGATGGTGTGTGCACCCAAAACACCTGCCAAACCGGAAACAGAGATTATTCACACCCTCTATGCCTCTGTCCCCACAAGGACGCAGGGTTCATTCAGTTCCTGTGCTTTTCTTTGATAAATTATCCCTTTCAGGTGTATTCGTTAACTTGGATTAACAGAAGTGAACTAGCGCCTCCACTTTCAGAATACAGCGGGTTGTAAAACCCAACACCACAGAGGGAGTCCTTAGTATCATGGAATCGTCTGGTAACCTTTGTGTGCCTTCAAATGCCCAACTTGCGGATTACCAACATTCAAGATTTGATGTGCAGTACCCAAAATGCCTTTTGTTAATATGAGCACCATCTGTCAACAGGATGCAGGGTGCCCATCTGGCCTGGAGGCAAATTCTGGGACTCCATGAAACTGAGGAAAAAGGGTCAAAAATTCAGGGCAACAAATTAATTTTACGGACACATCTGAGGTCAAGCAATAGAAGAAAGGAAATGAAATAGAAAGCAAGTACAAATCAAAAAGGGTTTAGGAGGTTGTTTGGTTTGTGTAATTGATGCTAGTACTGAGCAAAGATTCCCGATCCAGTACTACAGTTTTGTAACTTTATTGAGGCTGCCAGCCAGACCCTGTGGGTTGGAGCACTAGCTCTCCATCTCCAGAGAGTAACATCAAAGTAAAGGTGTTTACGCTCATCTCTTAGTGGCTCTGTGTCCAAACTCTCCCTGCTAACATGATGCGCCGCCTGTCCGATTTAAAATCAGGAGAACCGTAGGTTTAATGGTGGTGGAGAGTAGCCATCTCTGCCACGGTCAAACAGAGTAAGGGCTAAAGGCGGTTTTGCACTGTCTGCCCACCTAATTTAGATGGGTGGACCTTCACCCGATTTTCAATGCCTATCACTGCCAGGAAAAGCCTGGCAGTAACGGAGACTGAAAAGTGCTCAATGCCCCCCCTCGCCATGGGAGGAGACTCCCATGGTGAGCGGAGCATTGCATTTTTTATTTTCAAAAAGAAGATTCCACTTCAGAATTTTCTTTTTTTTAAATAAACAAAAGTTGCGAGTTTGATGTACGGATCTGTCATGTTGATGGCGATTCCTGAAAATGCAGGAGATGCCCCAGGACATCTATAAATATGACGGGCAGAGTACCATCACCATGGCAGGAGTAAAGTGCTCCACCATGGCGACGATAGTTACTCCGTCCACCGATTTATAAATCAGCACCACAGTATCCAAGGTGCAGTTAACACTGTTTACAAAAATATGCGAAGGTCATCAGTCAAACTCTGCCTATCAGTGCCATTATGGTGTTGTCTACGGAAAAGGCTGGGCTCAAACCCAAGTACAGTCTTTCTTCCCTGGTAGTGACGTACATTCAGACTTGCGGCCAACGTTGAGCCACGTATTCTGGAACCTATCAAGCCATTATACAGCATTTGTTATCTACCACATTAGAGCAGAATTCAAAACTTTCTTGCAGTGAGAAAGCAGACCCTGAGCCCCCCTACCACCCACCCTTGAGCTAACGAGCTGACGAGCTCTGGTGAGGCACCTGTGCGCCAGTGAGTGGTACATTAACCTGAGAAGACTTTTGGCGGCATTTCAAGCAACCCCACAGACTTGGCTGCTCTCTGCTGATGACGGGCTAAACCTAGAAACACGTGTCCAGAGATACACAGCACTTGCTGCACCTACTTAGGTGAAAGACTTTTGATTACTTTTTCAACACAAAACGAAGTGACTGCATTTACCATGATGCATTGGGGCTAACTTTTTGCTATAGTGTGAGGCAGTGTGCTCCCTTTTTTTCTTTTTGTCCAATGACTGCTCCCTTGAGCTAACGAGCTGACGAGCTCTGGTGAGGCACCTGTGCGCCAGTGAGTGGTACATAAACCTGAGAAGACTTTTGGCGGCATTTCAAGCAACCCCACAGACTTGGCTGCTCTCTGCTGATGACGGGCTAAACCTAGAAACACGTGTCCAGAGATACACAGCACTTGCTGCACCTACTTAGGTGAAAGACTTTTGATTACTTTTTCAACACAAAACGAAGTGACTGCATTTACCATGATGCATTGGGGCTAACTTTTTGCTATAGTGTGAGGCAGTGTGCTCCCTTTTTTTCTTTTTGTCCAATGACTGCTCCCTTGAGCTAACGAGCTGACGAGCTCTGGTGAGGCACCTGTGCGCCAGTGAGTGGTACATAAACCTGAGAAGACTTTTGGCGGCATTTCAAGCAACCCCACAGACTTGGCTGCTCTCTGCTGATGACGGGCTAAACCTAGAAACACGTGTCCAGAGATACACAGCACTTGCTGCACCTACTTAGGTGAAAGACTTTTGATTACTTTTTCAACACAAAACGAAGTGACTGCATTTACCATGATGCATTGGGGCTAACTTTTTGCTATAGTGTGAGGCAGTGTGCTCCCTTTTTTTCTTTTTGTCCAATGACTGCTCCCTTGAGCTAACGAGCTGACGAGCTCTGGTGAGGCACCTGTGCGCCAGTGAGTGGTACATAAACCTGAGAAGCCTTTTGGCGGCATTTCAAGCAACCCCACAGACTTGGCTGCTCTCTGCTGATGACGGGCTAAACCTAGAAACACGTGTCCAGAGATACACAGCACTTGCTGCACCTACTTAGGTGAAAGACTTTTGATTACTTTTTCAACACAAAACGAAGTGACTGCATTTACCATGATGCATTGGGGCTAACTTTTTTCTATAGTGTGAGGCAGTGTGCTCCCCTTTTTTCTTTTTGCCCAATGACTGCTCCCTTGAGCTAACGAGCTGACGAGCTCTGGTGAGGCACCTGTGCGCCAGTGAGTGGTACATAAACCTGAGAAGACTTTTGGCGGCATTTCAAGCAACCCCACAGACTTGGCTGCTCTCTGCTGATGACGGGCTAAACCTAGAAACACGTGTCCAGAGATACACAGCACTTGCTGCACCTACTTAGGTGAAAGACTTTTGATTACTTTTTCAACACAAAACGAAGTGACTGCATTTACCATGATGCATTGGGGCTAACTTTTTGCTATAGTGTGAGGCAGTGTGCTCCCTTTTTTTCTTTTTGTCCAATGACTGCTCCCTTGAGCTAACGAGCTGACGAGCTCTGGTGAGGCACCTGTGCGCCAGTGAGTGGTACATAAACCTGAGAAGACTTTTGGCGGCATTTCAAGCAACCCCACAGACTTGGCTGCTCTCTGCTGATGACGGGCTAAACCTAGAAACACGTGTCCAGAGATACACAGCACTTGCTGCACCTACTTAGGTGAAAGACTTTTGATTACTTTTTCAACACAAAACGAAGTGACTGCATTTACCATGATGCATTGGGGCTAACTTTTTTCTATAGTGTGAGGCAGTGTGCTCCCTTTTTTTCTTTTTGTCCAATGACTGCTCCCTTGAGCTAACGAGCTGACGAGCTCTGGTGAGGCACCTGTGCGCCAGTGAGTGGTACATAAACCTGAGAAGACTTTTGGCGGCATTTCAAGCAACCCCACAGACTTGGCTGCTCTCTGCTGATGACGGGCTAAACCTAGAAACACGTGTCCAGAGATACACAGCACTTGCTGCACCTACTTAGGTGAAAGACTTTTGATTACTTTTTCAACACAAAACGAAGTGACTGCATTTACCATGATGCATTGGGGCTAACTTTTTGCTATAGTGTGAGGCAGTGTGCTCCCTTTTTTTCTTTTTGTCCAATGACTGCTCCCTTGAGCTGACGAGCTGACGAGCTCTGGTGAGGCACCTGTGCGCCAGTGAGTGGTACATAAACCTGAGAAGACTTTTGGCGGCATTTCAAGCAACCCCACAGACTTGGCTGCACTCTGCTGATGACGGGCTAAACCTAGAAACACGTGTCCAGAGATACACAGCACTTGCTGCACCTACTTAGGTGAAAGACTTTTGATTACTTTTTCAACACAAAACGAAGTGACTGCATTTACCATGATGCATTGGGGCTAACTTTTTGTTATAGTGTGAGGCAGTGTGCTCCCTTTTTTTCTTTTTTGTCCAATGACTGCTCCCTTGAGCTAACGAGCTGACGAGCTCTGGTGAGGCACCTGTGCGCCAGTGAGTAGTACATAAACCTGAGAAGACTTTTGGCGGCATTTCAAGCAACCCCACAGACTTGGCTGCTCTCTGCTGATGACGGGCTAAACCTAGAAACACGTGTCCAGAGATACACAGCACTTGCTGCACCTACTTAGGTGAAAGACTTTTGATTACTTTTTCAACACAAAACGAAGTGACTGCATTTACCATGATGCATTGGGGCTAACTTTTTGCTATAGTGTGAGGCAGTGTGCTCCCTTTTTTTCTTTTTGACCCACACGAATAACCCAGAGTCCACATCACCGACAAACTCGAAACACCTGTAAGGAAGAACCCAGCAGCACTAACTAAGGGCTAATGTATTTTTGAGCAAGAAGGCAGAACTACCCCCAGGCGAGAGTCAATTCCTGGGGAAGGAGGAAGAGAAAAGGTCACAGACACAGGACGGAGGGAGAGTGAGAGAGAAATCGGAAGGTCGGAAAAAGGAGACTATGCAGAACGATTTTGGGAGAAACCATCTAGTGAAGCCGACGCATCGGAAGACGCCACCGGTCTGGACGCGGACTGGTGGATACTGCCGGAGAACGCTGAAGAGCCGCCGGAGCTCAGGAGAGCTGTTGCATAGTGGGTGAGTGTTGGGTGGAAGTTGTTTAAGGGAAGGGGAGAGGCCATGGTGAAGGGTTGTTTGGTGTTACACCAACTTTGTTTATCCGGTGCCTGTTCAGAGGAGCTGGAGTATCTCTTGATTTAAGCAGGCAAGTTGAATCCCATACTTATTGGAGCACTGAAAGGTACCATTCAGCGGGTAACGAGACCTCCAACTCAGGTGATGTTAACCTGGCCCGACCCTAAGCACTGTGACTTATAAAAGCTGGGAGAGAACCAGAGGCCTATTTAGAAAGGGCAGAATACGGGTAGAACAACCCCAGAAGGGTAAGTGTGGGCTCTTATTCTCAAGGAGATTAGACTTTCTCTTCTCTTTTCCAACTCCCGCGTCCTTGAACACACAGATCACGAGTGTGGTGAAGGAGATACACAGGGATTTACTTTAAACCATATACTTACCTATGTTTTTTTTCTTTGAGACACCAGGCAGAGCCACCCTGAAGGAAGACCCCTGTAGAGAGGAGCCCAGCAACCAATCAGTATAACCAACAAACTAATAACGCTAACACTATTGCCCCTCGGATTTTTCATTTTTTTTTTTTACAATCCCAAATAAACATCAATAATCGGAAGCCTATCCATCCCACACATTTATATATCTGCCCAACCCTCTCACTATTGCCAACAGAATATCTTACATGATTATACTAAAATGGAACAGTCCAACCTTATATAGCATGGGTACTTGCTAACATTTTTCAGGGGCCGAAAAGTTTGGTCTGTGATGTGACCGAGGGCCGCATTGATGCCAGCAGGGTGGTGGTCAGGAGGAGGGGAGTTCTGGGGTGGTGGAGTTACACTAAGGTGGGTGTAGGGGAAAGGAAGCATATATATCTAGTGGCTGAACTGCACAACGTGAAACCAGAAAACCTGGGATCATTCCCGGCTTCCCCACTTTACCAAACTGTTGATCCCAGGCAATCGTTTAATTCAGTTTCCTGCCTTTTTCTTAATTATCACGTCAATCAATCAATCAAACTGCATTTATAAAGCGCTGCTTGTCACCTGAGAGGGTATCCAGGCGCTGTGCTGCTGCATTAGTCAAAGAGCCAGGTTTTGAGCCCCTTCCTAAATTGGGTCATCGAGGGTGAAGTGCAAAGGTGAAGGGGGAGGGTGTTCCAGGACTTGGCAGCGAGGAAGGAGAAGGAAGGCCTCTGGTGCGGCAGCATCTGATGCATGGTAGCTGAGTGAGGGCTAGATGAGCAGAGCAGAGTTTCCTGGGAGGTAGATGGAACCTTCGGTGGTGGTTCATGTAGTCGGTCCTTGGTCGTGGAGGGATTTGTAGATGTGGGTCAGGAGCTTGAATTGACATCTTTTCTGGATGGGGAGTCAATGGAGGTCTTTCAGGTGCTGGGTGATGTGGGTCATCTTAGGCAGATTGAGGATCAGTTTGGCTGAGTTCTGGATCCTCTGGAGTCTTCTCATGAGTTTGTTGGTGGTGCCAGCATCGAGTGTATTACCGTAGTCAAGTATGCTTGTGATGAGAGCCTCCGTCACTGTTTTCCTGGTGTTAACTGAAAGCCACTTAAAGACTTTACGGAGATCACAGAAGTTGTGGAAGCAGGATGAGATGATTGTGTTGACCTGGCATTTCATGGAGTTCGCTGTCCAGAATGATGCCGAGGATGCAGGTGTAATCTTTTGGAATGGAGGTGGATCTAAGTTCTGATGGTCACCAGGAGCCGTACCAGAAGGAGGTGTACCTGCCAAAGATCAGTACTTCGGTTTTGTCCGTGCTGAGCTTCAAGCAGTGGTTCTTCATGCAGGCTGAGATGCTCTTCGTGCAGTTGTGGAAATTGGTCTTCGTCGTGGTGGGGTCTGCTGAAAGCGAGAGGATGAGCTAGGTGTCTTCGGCATAGGAGACTATGTTGATGTTGTGGGTTCTGACGATGTCTGCGAATGGGGTCATGTAAATATTGAAGAGACTGGGACTCAGTGAGGAACTTTGGGGGACGCCACAGATTGTGTGCTTGGGTTGAGATGTTAAGAGGGAGAGACAGAATCTCTGGGTGCACCTGAGAGAAAGGATGCTAACCATTTCAGTGCATCCTCTGTGATTCCGATCTGTCTCAGACGGTGAATGAGTGTGCCGTGGGAGACGGTGTTGAAAGCTGCGGAGAGGTCAAGAAGGATCAGGGTAGCTGATTCTCCTCTGCCAAGCAGTGTATGAATGACGTCAGTTGCAGGGATGAGGGCTGTCTAGGTGCTGTAGTTGGCTCTGAATCCTGCCTGTGAGGAGTCCAGTAGGTTGCTTCTTTCCAGGTGTTCTGTGAGTTGGAGGTTGAAGGCCTTTTCCAGGACTTCGACGGGGAAATGAGACGAATGATGGGACTGTAGTTCTGGAGTACACTAGGGTTGGCCGATGGAAGAAACTTGCTACAGTCAAATTCCAACCTTTCAGCAGGCAACTTAACCTCCTCTCTCTCTGCCCATGTTTGTCTCCTTTTCCCATTTTCAAAAAATGAATGTGTTCCACCTCTCCTGTGTGTTTACCCCAAAGCTCCCTTTCTAGTCTCTTCAACGAATTTCTGCTCCCAAAGCAAAGAAAGGAATTAAAACTTAGAGTAATGAGTCTCCAAAAAGAAAGCTCAGTGTAGAAGATCTAATCCCTCCAAAAGAGGGTCACTCTAAGAGACTGCTTTAGCTCTGCAGGGGTTTGGTTTTATTACAGTTCGGGTTAGTGTGAACACTGCTAGAGCTGGCTGGTAATACAAGACTAACTATCCTTCTGTAATGCCAGGAGCAAGCACATAGAGAATCACACCATCCTATGCTGCCTGATAAAATGAAAACACAACGAGGAGTCAGTCTCTTAGGACTTTCAAAACAATTCCACGGCCAACGTCTCAGATGGCCCTTATTAATTGTTTCCGGTCACTCCTGTATCCTGCGTGGCTGCTTCTATTCCTTTTGCAACCTGCCATTGAAACTGGACTCCAGGTCTGTCTATTGACCCTTTCCGGCATGAAGTCAGCGGCTGAAAGGCGAGCTGCCGCGCTGCACCCCGGGACTGACCCTGCGGGCGTCGATCTATGGAGAGAGGAAACCCGGCCTCTCTACCACGTCAGACTGGCTGGCCAGCGAGGTCTGCTGGGACTCTGCCATGAACTGGACCACCGCCTAAGCGCTGAGCAGGAGGCCATGTGCACTGGCTAAAGAGCAGATATATAACTCAAAATTTCTAAGAGTTAACGTGTAAAATGCAGATAGCACAGTTATGCGTTCGAACATGTGGAAAGCAGAAAGAGGGAGGATAAAAAAAACGGAGAAGGGGTATTTACCCAATTGACTTGTATTGAAATGAGAACAATTTCAGGTGGGCGAAAGCTTAATTAAAGCAATTTTTTGCCTTAAAACTCAGGAGCATTCCGCCTACATCGAGTCTGTTGACACAGTAACAGGTGGCGAAATCACTGGTCAATGTTTGTAGATTGTGCTGTTTACAGTGAAAGCATTAACTCGAGAAATTTCTAATTATATAGTCAGTGGCGGCTGTCTTATATTTACGGCGGGGGCACAACATTACTAATAAACAAAAAAAGCACTTACCTTGAAATGTCTTTCTCATGGCATCCTCCTGCTCCTGGAAGCTTCAACGCACGGGACCAGGAAACACCAATAACCAATCCTGAGGCTGCTTTAATGCTGGCAACCAGCATGAAAGCAGCGTCAGGATTGGTGGGAGCAGGCTGTCTCAGCGCTCACTAGAGTGCTGGAGGCCTGTGCCTTCTGTAACTCAGCTGTCATAAGACAGCTGGGTTAGAGATGTTTAAAGTGCGCATGTCTGGCTGGCCACCGTAAGACGGCTGGCCAAAGGGACATTCACACTTTCAACAAGTGCACATCTCCCTGCTGCAACTTGGAAGCAATTGCCCAGCCCCGTCCTGACACTCGAATCAGGATGGGGCACTGAAAAAAAATGGTAATAAACAAACCTTATTACCATTTACTTTTTCCATTATTGGGGGCATTTTTTTGTTGGGGCGGGGCTCCTCCGATCAAATGGAGGGGCCGCCCCTGTATATAGTGTATTGCAATTACAAACACATGGAAACAGGCATTCACCTCTGCATTGAGCTTACACACTTTGTGTGCCAAAAAGGCTTTGCTAAGCACATTCACCAGAACTTATAAAACAAGCTTGCTCCACCTGCTGAAGTAAGGTCTGTCCTTTTATCTTGCTCTGCGTCAATATCAAAGATGGAATGATAGATGCACTTCTGAATCTGACAGCTGGAAAAGCAAGCATGGTGCAATTGATGCTTCTCTTGTTGCCCTCATGTGTGATAGTTTGTTGGTCCAAATGTGAGTAACGGTGAAGGCTTACTTATAATAGTGAAGGGGTAACTAAAAGCATCCTTGGAAATATGTTATGTATTTGCATATAAATAAGTTGTGTGCCCAGTGATAAACGCTGGGTACTCTGCAGCAGGGCTTAATTTGTGATAGAATACGTGTTGGGCGCCAAATCTTTGCTCTGACACCCACGACCAGCGTTATTGAATATCAAGGCTGCATACTCTTGATTCCACCTCATGTCTCTTTAATCCACCCGCAGACAAATCCTGCCTCCTTATCACACTCTTGAAGGTTCTTTTTCATTTCTGCTTTCTCACTTTACCACTACTTTTCTGTCTTTCACTTCCTCCTTTTTTGCCTCTTTTGTGTTTTTCTCTGTCTTGCTCTGGATAAGTGACAGTCCACAAAAAACGAGTGCTGGTAGACCCCATCTGCAGCCACTAGCTCAAATTAAGCACAGCTCTGCCGGTATTCTTCCTGCCATAGAAGAGGCACTGCCATACAATATGCCCCACCAGGAAAAAGCCCATTAAAAAATTGTGTTGGGGAAATAACACCCTCTTTGAGACAGTACTACGGCATAAACTCTCCACAACAGTCTCGTGTCAGTTAATAGCAGAATTTCTGTATTCGAAAATAACATATCTTAATTCCAGGATGCTTTTGAAAGATATATTTGCTGTTGCAGATATCTGAAGGTGCTACCGTTTACAATATTGTGGGGCTCAAATATTCTAGGGTGCCATTAATACCATTAGACATGATGTACGAGCCTCGGTGCAGATAAATATGCAAGATTTCTGTGTAATGTGTCCTCTTTTCTGAGGTGATCATTGATGCATACATAGTCAAGGACTGTGCAGTACTTCACCAGTGTTGACCATAAACCAAGGCTGCTTATTGGGCTCAAGGTTGTCCTCTAAGCCAGGGGAGAACTACTTTTCACATATGGTTGGTTGCTCTCGGCTCCAGACTGCTAGGGCTGACGCAGTTTACTTATTCACAAGTTACTGATCTTGGAGACCCTTGCACCCAATATTAGACTCATCAAACTGGCTCAAAACGGGCGCTCCGCATAACTAGTAGCCTTTGCATATATTACATTTAACTGCCAGTATGGTGACAATATGGCAATAGAATTGTGTTCTTGATCAGAACTTTTACAGCAAAGGATCCACCTAATTAAAATTATGTTGTGCCAGTGGGTCTATGGAAAAATACTGAGCCAACAGAGTAAACTGAAGATGTGGAGAATATTCTTCCGCCTGGTATATCTGTTAAGAGAGAATTGGGGTCTCCTGGTGTCAAGGATCCGATGGTATGTGACAGCTTAATGTGGCTATGCATGCTTCATGCAGAATATGGCTCGCTAAAAGAGTTCATTCACATTAAATTGGAGGAGCCATACATAGGTAGTGCATGGCCCCCGTTTAACACTCAGTGGTCACTGCCCATGGAGTTACAGCCAAGGAAGTGCCAACATGAAGAAAAACATCTGGGGCAGTATTTAGCCACTTATTTTAAAGAAATATGCAGCAAAATCTTAAATTTTCTCAAAAAGTGCAAACAACAAAATTACTGATCCTCTCAAAAACCTGACTTTGGCATGGGACTGTATCACAGTATTCCAATTTCACCTATCAGAAGGCTACAAAATAATCAAAAAATCAGCAGCAAAAGTCCTTCTAAAGGTAAATCTATGAACCTGCATTTCTGTGGTCCTTAGGGCTCCCAATACTAAAAAAAATACTTCTTCAAACTGCTGTGCATCACTCACAGAGATATTAATAGCAGTGGCGGCCGGCAGCTTTAGGAGGGAGGGAGGGGGGCGGGCGGGGCACACACACACACACACACTCATTCTTTCACACACAGACACGCACGCAA
Source organism: Pleurodeles waltl (assembly GCF_031143425.1). Lineage (NCBI taxonomy): Eukaryota > Metazoa > Chordata > Amphibia > Caudata > Salamandridae > Pleurodeles > Pleurodeles waltl. The sequence goes on from NC_090445.1 coordinate 785,422,800, forward strand.
GCACATCCATTAACAACACTCATACCATTCAAACATGCACGCACGCACCAAACATTCAATTTAAAACATCACACACACTCATTCTTTCACACACGCACGCACGCACATCCATTAACAACATTCATACCATTCAAACATGCACGCACACACCAAACATTCAATTTCAAACATCACACATATACACACACACACACACACACACACACACTTACCTTCGGCCTCCAGGTCCCAGGAGGGTTGGGACTGCTGCCTTCCCTCATTGGCTGACCAATGAGGGAAGGCAGCAGTCCCAACTCGTCACACTCTCCCACTCTCGTCACAGGATGGGGTCAGTGAGACTGCTGACCTCACCCCACTCTGTGACGAAGTGTCACTGATTGACACTCGCCCTGGGCACTTCAGGGCTTAAACTGAATCTCCCAGGGAGAGTGTCAATTGGTGACGCTTTCCTCGTCACCCAGGGGAGGGCCTCAAGGCACCTTTGCTGGGCTGAGGAGGTCATGCCCATAGGAGCTGTGACCTCAGCCCAGCAAAGTTCACCTCAGGCAGCCAGGAGTCTGCGCAAATCGCACATGTCTGCTCCTGGCTGCCTGACCTGAACATGAAGAGTGTCTGTCAGGCTGACCTTTGTTCAGCCTGACAGACACTCTTCATGGGGGGGCAAAAGGTGGGGGGGGGGGGGCATGGCCCCTCCGCCCTAAAGGACGGGCCGCCACTGATTAATAGCAAAGGAACACAATTCATTCAAGAAAAAATATCAAAATCGCAGAAACTGACGTACCAGACTTGCATTGCTCTTAATAATTCTTGTTTACAGGAAGAAAACCATTGGTGGACCTACTTTCACAGCTCAAGTGACAAAACTCTAGAATTTCACCGAGCAAAAAGCAAAGCCAGTTTGAATCACTTGAAGTTCAGAAGTATGGTTAATACATGATTAAATCCAATGTGATCAAAGAAAGAATCTACTTTCTCGTTTCCTGCTTACAGGTGGATACCCCCAGGATCCTCTAAGATCAAGGAAGTGCCAAATCCCCAAAGTCCTTTAACAAACAACCTCATGATATCATAACCCCTTAGAAACTCAACACCCATGCATATTCCTGAAGTAAACTCATGACGATATGGTCAATGCAAACCCCAATAATTGTCCAAGTCTAAAAATCGCAGCAGATATACCTAAACAACCCACCATCCGAAAATGTCATATAACACAGTACCCAACATTAAAACACTAGTACAAAGTCAAAAGATTTCATTAATGCTCAATATATATATATGCAAAAATAGAACAGACTGTATTAACACCTAGGAGTGAACAATGTGTATTATCTGCCCACATGTAATCAACTTTAACCCTTCCTTTATACTCTTTCTAGTTCCTCAGATTGCATCCACCTAATCATTTAAGAACCTTGCCTGTAAATAATCTGATTTATAGCTGGGGATTATTTTCTCTCTGCTGCCTTTCTATTTGAATGCTAGTCGCTTTACACTCCATACTCAGCATTCCTTAGTGTCTCTGAGTTGACCCTACTCTTTTACATGCCTGCTGCCTTACTGTCTGCTAGACTTCAGTAAACTAAACAGATCCCTCCTTACAAATCATAAACTCTCCTTCTGAGTAATCCTCCCTGCAATACCAAAACCATTTCTACCAATCTACTAAAATCTCACTCCAATAAATCACAATTTCTCATGCAGCTCTAACTTGTCCTTGTTATTTTAGGATTTCTAATCTCCTCCACCATGTTTACTCATCCCTCCTTTTGCACTTGCATGAGTTCACTCCAATAACTGTTGAATAATCGATATGTTACTGAGGAATATGTGGTCCATGAATCTAATAGTTTCAATTGGAATACGAAAGATAATTTATGCATTTTGTTTATACATTTTCGAAAGCAATGTACAATTCTGCATGCATTATAATCAGCAAATGCATGTATAGAGTTTATGTTAGAAACCACTTCAAGACGGTGGTTGGAAAATGGCAGTTTCATATCATTTGTGGTTGTAGTCCATTTTTGATGATTGTTGCACTGTCACTTAAAATTTACAATTCACAATAGTGTGGTTAGTACTTTGACCCACGAGCAAGGGGATCCGCTCCCAAACGCGTTGGACGCTATGCGGCTGCCAAAATAAACTGCAAGGTTTTCTTCACTGCAATTCAGGCCTGTGTTTTGTTTCCAGTTGGATGCACATGTAGTGTTTTGGATGTATATTTATATATATATTTAGAGTTAGGTATAGAATATGTGTAGAAACTTACCTTTTGAAATTCTGGCCCTTGATTTTGTGGTTATGATATTCTGTCTGTCAATATTTGGGATTCAATATTCCCAGCCAACAAAATTTTCAGTCACATGAAACCAAACTATCGGGGGCCTGAGGAAAAGGTTACATGGGCCTATACTGTTTTTTAACCAGAAAACAGCATAAACCTGCTTTATCTAATTAGTAGAGGACAAACACCGATTACCATCTGGGTTGTAGTGGCTCGACAACTTTTCAGGGGCTTTTGATGCAATACGCTTATAAACTGCACAATGTTTTAAATGTAATCCTGAACTCAACCAGGAGTCAATGGAAATTTTGCAGGACTGGCTTGCTATAGCCTCCTTTATATAAGAGCCGACGCATTCTGTCTGCCTGCTAAGCACTCTTTGAAGTACGGCATCGAGATTTTGTGAGTGAGAGAGCACACCATATTCCGGTAGTCAAGCCAGGCCTTGAAAAGCTTGGAGGTTTAGTTAAAAGAAGCTGGAGGAATTTCTAGAGGACAGGGAGTTAGATATTTCCCTTGCACATTGTGCAGATTTGTGGAGTGAAGTGGAACATTGAGTCACATATGATCACCAGATTCTTGACATGCTGAGACCTGATGAGAATGTGTTAGTGATGCATTTAGGTTAGAAGGCCAGCTGAAAGGAAATAACAAGTAACTTTGAGCCCTTTCCTCCTACCACAACGACGTTTGACTTTGAACAGTTGAAACAGGCAGAGATAACTTTCCAGCCAAAGGTAGACATGGTCTCGGTAGTCTACACTGCCAGTTTGCTTCTCCTCTCTGTTCTATAGACAAATACTGATTTGTGTGTCATGCACGTTCATCTGGTAGGACAGCTGATGATACTTTAGTACCTTACCCATATAGCTCAACAGAAATCAACTATATTTTATGTCCTGTGTCATGCTTCTCGGGGATGAAATAAGTTTGAGGAATTCCTTTTACCATCCATCACATATTCAAACAATACAGCTAACTTATGTTTCAAACCTTTTTATTCTTAAATGGTCATTTCTACTTTCTTCTCTGCTCACAGCTCTCTCAAATAACCCACCCATAACTAACTTGTGTTTAACTTGTTGGGTCTACCATTTACCAACTATATTCAGTGAATGCAAGCTCAATGAGTGGTGGGTAATGGCAGCAGCCATTGGAATAACAATACTGTCAATGTCCATTGCTTTTGCGTTGTTATTAACTACTAACACCCCATAGCCAATCTTAACAGTGCTGTGAGGCTTCAGACTCCCTAGATATAAAAATTGGCAAATATAATCAATGAATACAATATACTTGAGCATCTTTTTAAAACGTCTATAAATACCATTTAAAGTGTTTGTTTTTATAGTAGAGTTTGTGTAGACCATTTGATAGAATATAGCCAATTTAAAGTCACTACTATGGCAGATTTCTCACAGCATGTGAATTCATATTTCCGGTCCCCAGGTACAGTTCTGTGCAGGGATCCAGTCTTTGTAATAAATACTTCGGGCCGAATAACGAATTGTGTTTAAATATTAATGTAGGGCAACAAGACTACAGCATACTACGAGAGAATTTAAAGTACAATTGAGACAGAGGCACATTTGGTAAACATCTAGAGATGAAACTGTATCCTCATACAATATTTCCATACCCTCACAACGGTATCAATGATGTCTGTGAGATACATACACCACTTGTAAAAAATATCTGAATTACAGAAAAAATCAGCATGAGAACTGCAACAGAACAGATTAACATGTGGCGCATCCGGTAAAAGCAATTAACAATTATAAATGATTTTCTAAAGGTGAAAAATCAGGTAAAGCAGAAAGCATGAAAGCATGAAAGTGAAAAATGGTGCAGAAATTAGAAGTATAGATTACTTTCCGGTTTTATATGGTGATGATCTCATTGCTTCCTCTGAAATAGAAACAAATTTAGATCAGGCATCGGAGACAGAATAAGTCTGGATGAGATTAATGTGACATTTTATCAAATAGAGGACTTGTTTAATTAAAATTATATCTAGGCAGTTTAATTTATTTGAGGCCAATTATGCCATCCCTCATTTTCGGCAGCATACATTAATCCCAGCTTTGAAAGCACAATAAGAACCCAATACTGTCTACCTCATATAGACAGTATTGGGTTCTTATTGTGCTTTCAAAGTTGGGATTAATGTATGCTATTTAATAGACTTAGATCCAAATGGCACTTTTTGCAAGTCCAGTTGCATGTTAACTTCAATTTGTACCAGAGTTGAGATTATCAGGGAATTCTGATTCAGCGTTACAAGTGGTGTGGACTTACCACACCCCCAAGTTGCTGTCCCTTTGCAAATTTCACTAGGAGAAAGCTAGCAATAACTTTACAGATAAATGAGGTTGGAAAGTGTAAAAGCCTGTGGTAATATGGTGCTCAAACAATACTGGATGTTATTCCTCATTCAAACATCCCTCGTGCTGATATGGCTGGAAATCCCAACCAGGTAGATGTCTCATGCTGAGATATCGGGTGTTTTTACAGTGCCAAAAAGCCGGGGCACCTGCAATGAGTTGTTAGTACGTTGTGTGCCTTATTTAGAGTTTTGCAGTACATCTGACACGACACCTCTAAATTACATTTAACTATTGCTCCAATTTATTGCCAAGTGTTTGTGATGAATTTAGTGTCTTCTATGGAACTGAAGTATAATGGGCTTAAGTGCTTTTTCTGTTTGTTTCGTGCTTACTTATAGCATTTTCAAGCTCTTTTATCATGCCAAAAATAGTGGGTGAGCAAAGTTATTTATCAACTCTTCATCAGCAACTGTTAAATTAGCACAAAATATGTGCTTTTTGTTACAGTACGTGTGAACTCTAAAGGAAGTCTTAACTGTTCCCCTCTTTTTTTTAAATATGGTCAAAATACTTCCTTTATTCGTTGACCTCCTTTATTTCCAGTCTCCAACTTTGTACTACAGGACCTTCCCATGCCCATTTAACTATTCTCAGTTAAGCAAGTAGGTTGCCTCTGGCTGCATTGCCAATAAAGGCATCAGACACATATTGGCCTGTTCAAGCAATGCCCTGATGCTAGAACAACCATGCATTCCAATACCTACAACTCATACACCCCAAGGGCTCTACAAGAACACTCATTCGCAGAGGCACACACTGGCTCAGGAGAGAAAGAGAAACACCAACAGATACACCTATACTGACACACAAACTCACATGCTAATGCAGCATATCAAAAGATACATACCAGGAGGCGCATGAGGAAAATATATATACACATGCCTGCAAAGTCACAGACCTTCTGATATACAATCTTAAACCCCTGCTATGCATATACAGGTAAAAACATACACACACAATCACAGACCCTATAGCCTGAGCTATAAAATGCATGCATCACACACAGACACACATGTACATACTCAGGCACACGGGCATACATGCACATATACACACATGTAAATCCTGCCTTTGCCCTCTCAATCACTGACAGGAGGCACTGCCGGGCTCCTTCAAGCTGCAAGTAGCTCACACTCTAGGATCCTCTGGGCTGCACCAGGGTGGGCAGGCCAGGGGTTTTCAAACCAAAACACTGCTGCAAACTGTGCTATTTGGCTATCGATTGTATTTTGACTTCTAATAGTCCCAAATGAGTTTCCCAAACTGTAATGTGTATCTTGCAGCCACTGACAAGCAATGATTGGCCAGGTCTGTGTTGACAGCCGTTTATTTATTTTCAGTTGTATACAGAGGGATCATGGCTCCAGGGCACCAGAGCGCTTTACAAGAGGACAGGTTCAATCGTTAGGAAAAAGAAGACTAAGAAAAACAATGAAAACGCATTAAACAGGATTTTAGCTGAAGTAGCTACCAAGTGTAAGGACGATCACAATCTTAATCTAAGTGTCTTTCAAAAAAAGGATTTTGAATTTCTTTTTAGGACTTGCCTGACACAGACCATGTGCCGACGCTTCCAAGACATTTTATTTACTCTCAGGGGGCTTAGAGTCACCCATTGCTTGCCATTGGTTGGCTTCATTATTGCTCTCATGTCTTTGCTTCTCTTTCATCGTTGCGTGTCGGCTTCACTTTCTCTTCGTCTGTTTGTCTGTTCCCTGGAGCATGGGCAAAGTACTGCTTCTTTACCCAGTGTCCTCCCACTGCTCTCTCTTTTAAGAGCTACTTTTTTCTTGTAGTTGCAGCATTCAATAAGAGTGTATGTGTTTGCAGGCTGTTTCCATCTTCTGCCCCAATCCGGGTTGCAGTTTTTTTTAATGTAGTTCAAAATCGATCCAGGGGCATCTGAGCGCTTTGCTTGCGCACAGAATTATGTTACACAAGATTAGATTAATTGTTTTGTGGTTTTTGTTTTTTATTGCTTGTCCCCTCTTCCTTTCCATTATTGTTTGTCCTCGTCCACCCTTCATTGTTCGGTTGCCTTTGCTGCTGTTCTTGCACCATTGTTGCTTGGCTCCTGCCACCCCACTTTGCTGCTTGCCTGAGTTGTGTTGCTTGTTGTGCTGCTGCATTATGTTGCTTGTTGCACAGCAGCTGTGCAAGCAGACCTATTGGCTCTGACAATGCTTTCTTAAGGTGGCATGACTGGGGTCATGTGGTGGGCTGGACGAAGGAAGTTCCAAATCCCTGTAGCACCTACTTAGAAGGATTGATCAATGTATATTTCTTGTTTGAAAGAAAGTGGTTGCAGGACTCAGAACTCTGGAATTCTCAGGAGCCATTGAGCACCAGGCATTTTTTTCTAGTCATGTAGGTGGAAGAAGAGTCATACAAAGCTTAATGCGTGAAACAATCAGTTTCAGGGTGTGGTAGTCTACCAATGGGCTCTCCCAGTCCCTCTCACGGCATGCATCTGTTGCAGCCCTAGCACTGCTAGGAAAAGCCCACACTGACCCCCCTGCACTTGTCCGACCTTATACGAGTATCCGGACTCCTCAGTCCATCTCTGGCATTTGCCATTTTGAAGCCCACAATCACTTAGCATTATGCCACTGATGTCTCATCTTCCAGCCCGGGCACAACATTTTATGCTCATATTTTCAGTAGTGTATGAGTAGCTAAAAATAATGTATATATTAATAAATAACTATTAATAAAGAACGTTTTTGCGAGAAATGGAGATCATTTGTTTTGGTTTTTTTTAGGTAAAATGCCGCTCTCCATTATTGCTACCCGAGGTCCTGGAGTCCCCAATGTAAAAAGCCACCGGAGGCAATGACTGTGGCATATTAGCAGAAGGTGTCACTAACTGTAATGCAGCAGAGGGCCTGTCAAGGCCTGCATCAGTATGAGCATGTTCAGCGGGGCTCGGTGACCCTGCATCAGGACCAGGATGTTTACACAAAATACACATGCAAGAAATGATAGAGCTGAACAGAATGTTTCCTCTTACATTCAGGTCCACTCATTTCTTCCTACCTAACGCACACCTCCCCTCCCCGTCCCTGGGGAGGACCTTTCAAACTCTTTCAGCTTAATGGTCTCCACTGTTAAAGCCCACGTCCCCCCGGTGTGTGCAGCAGCACTCAGCTTACATTCCTGGAAAGTACTAGAAAGCCTTCTGTGCCAAGGGGGCAGCAACTGCACCAAGTAGCATTCTGATCCCGACAAGGTCAGTGCTTGAAATGAGACAAATCCTCTCCGGGAACCCACAAGTTGGGGCCACTGCTGGTGCCAGAAGGACAGGGAGTAGCTTTGTTGGGGGGGGGGGAGCATTGTTGTGATGTTACACCCCCCTAATAAATGTATTTTCTGATAAATAGTTGGGTGAATGTGCTTTCAATCGGGTATGATTCGATGTTTATTGGATTTCACCAGGCGGTTTTCAAAGTCCGCCCCTACAGAAAGAAAATGTAGCTTTGTTGGGGGGAAGTCGCGAGGAGGGTTCAGTGACATCTGGCACATACTGAAGAGAGCTATGATGCATGGTATAATATTAATAGTACAACTCTGTTGATTAATTAACTTAATGGAGATATTGTGCGTTATTTCTGCCCACGGCTCACAGGTTTGAAACATTACATTGCTGAGAAAATTAGTGTCTCTGTTGTCAGAATTACATATATTTCACAGCTCGCTCAATTTAATTTGATTTAAGATAGCACTGTAAGGGCCAGATGTAGCAAAATTGGAAATTGCGACTTGCAATTTGCGAGTCCTTCCGACTCGCAAATTGCAAGTCGCAATTTGCAATGCAGAACGGTGTCTCAGACACCGTCTGCGAGTCGGTATGGGGTCGCAAAGACCCACCTCATTAACATTAATGAGGTGGGTCGCAAATTGCGGCCCCATACCGACTATGGGCACTCGCAAACATGGAGGCCTGCTGTAGTCAGCAGACCTCCATGTTCGTGACTGCTTTTAAATAAAGCATTTTTTTTTTTTTTTTTTTTAAGTGTAGCCTGTTTTCCTTTAAAGGAAAACGAGCTGCACTTAAAAAAAAAATCCGAAACCTTTAGTTTCGGTATTTTTTCAGGGCAGATAGTGATCCCTTGGACCACTACCTACCCTGAAAAAATAATATGTGGTCCATTCACAAAGGGGAAGGGGTCCCATGGGGACTCCTTCCAATTTGCGAGTGGGTTACCATCCACTTCAAGTGGATGGTAACTGCGACACCATTTGCAACCGCATATGCGGTCGCAAATGGTATTGCATACCACTGCGAATCGCAAATAGGAAAGGAACACCCCTTCCTATTTGCGATTCGGAAATGCATTTTGCGAGTCGGTCCCGACTCGCAAAATGCATTTCTGCATAGGAAAATGCGATTTGCGAGTCGCAAACGGCAAATTTTGCCGTTTGCGACTCACAAATCCTTTCCTACATCTGGCCCTTAGTGTTTTTGTGGCAGAAATCCGTATTTAACCCATAGGCCATAGGTTTCGACAGGCAAATTAGCTCAATCAGATACTCACTCATTGCAAAAAGCTGCAATTAACCTGCAAGCTGTGAACTGTACACCTTTCTTGGTATAACCAGCGCGGGTGCCAGGTTCCAGCCTTGGCGTCAGATCTACATCTTGTGAGTCTGGCAACTCTTCTAGGCGCATATGTACAAAACTTCCAATTTGCATTTCCTCAATAGCGAATCCTAAGAAATCGTTATTTAGGAAATGTAAATTGGAATGTACTAAAATTGCAATTATCTAATAGCGATTCCTATGGAGTTGCAATCGCTATTAGGAAATCGGAAATTTTGAAATGTAAAACCTTTCCTATCTTTTGGCAAAAACAGAAAACACGTTTAAATGTGTTCTTGAGCTGTTTTAATGATCCCTGACAAATAAAGTAAACAAAGACAGAAAAGGTGTGTCACAAATTAATACATAGGATTTTTTAAAAGTCCTATTTAGTATTTGTCCTGGCCTTTGCAGACTCTTAAAACAGCAAGAAATGGCTGCTGTTTTTCTCTTGAAAGGTGGCAACCCTATTTTCCTCTCAATAGTTGAAGGTAATCCTGAACCTGCATGGTGCAGGACCCTTCCTGTGCTGCAAGGTTCCCCTCCCACACAGTGACAAGTATCTCTTTCACAGCTCATCAAGAGTAATCAATCATGATCAGCACGATCGGCTCAACTCGGATCCGCGTGTTCGAGCGTTTGCGTTCCAGAGGAGGTGTCAGGAGCTGGGAGTTTGGGAGGCCGGCAGCGGCTGGCGATCGGCAGCGGAGGGTAGCCAGGGAGATCTGCTGTGAGTGTTGGGCTGGGCTGGAGCTGAGGGGGACGTAGGGAACGCAGGGCTGACGCCGAGGAGAAGCCGGGCGGCAGGTTGCGAGGTGGTTAGGTCGGGTGGAACTGATTGGGCTTTGGGTTTTGGGCTTGGGCTTGGGCTGAGGACAGGGAGCGTGGAGCAGAGAAGGTGTGGAGGGGCTGTGGCAAGGAGAGTGTGAGTGTGGGGGCATTGTGCGGCTTTCCTTCCGAGCCAGCTTGCTCTATCTCTGCGCCGGCTTTGCCCTACCTGGCCCGGATCTTGGTTCTTGGTTCTATGCCTCCCCACTCCCACTCCTTCCCTTGTCCCCCCACCACCCAGCTGCCCCCTCACTGCTGCTGCCGCCGACTTCCACCTGTTGGCTTCAGCTGCCCCCCCGGTCCGCCCTATCCCTCCACTCCAGCTCCTCCCGCTCCTTCAGATCTTCACTGGACCCATTCAGCCCCACTTAGCCCCTGCTGGTCTCAGCCCCTTTCTTAATCACGCTTCTCCTTGCTTTGCCCTGCTCTGCCCCCGGAAGATCCCTAGGACAGCTGCTGTACGGCAAGGAGGTCTACAAGCTCAGTGGCGTAGTAGGCCACTGCTGAGTGCGCACCACGGGGTTCTTGCAGAAACGGCTTAGCTAGGCTGGGTGCGGCAGTGAGACCCCGGTGAGACCCACTCATAGCCCACCCTCTTCAATAACCTTCTCCCTGCTGACGGCCTGCTGACGACATCCTGCTTCATCATCTCGAGCCCCTCCTCAGGGCATACGCTTAGGGGAAAAGGAGGTTGCTGGGAACCAAGCTGCCATTTGTCATCACCCTGTGTCAGCGCATCATAGTACATCATAGTGCATCACAAGTGCAGCAAGAGTGCAGCAAGAGTGCAGCAAGAGCGTAGAAGGCGAACAAGAGAGCGATAGAGTGGCAGTGCCAAAATGAGCTCTGGGAGAACCAGACATCCCCCTGCCTCCAACTGAAGAAAGAAGCCAAGCCAGAGAGGGAGGGCTGATACATCTGGAACTCTGATTAGTGTCACTGACACCACTGATATAATTGATCAGTCACTACCTCTACATAACAGCAGCTCTAACTTGATCAATTCAGTCAACCAGACAGTGTCCCAAGGCAAGATTAGTTCAAAGGGCTCAAGGACTGTGCAAGACATTCTTACAGCTGCAAAGTGGCAGCCTAAAATTGACGCAAAATTTCTTCTTCTTGAGGACCTGGCTTCACCTATCTACGCGGCAAATTCAAGTATTCCAGGCTTACCATCTCCTATGGAACCAATTATTATCAGCTAAGTAGCAGCCCTTTGTTTAGCTCCAAACTCAGTGTGCACCCCCAAAATTCACAAAACTGTTGAGTATCCATCTATTCCACCAGTCTCCCTGCCTCCGGGGTCATTCTCCTTGCAAATAAAGGCTAAACCCTTTACAGAGGTTCAGGTCCATTCATATGGTACCGGGATGGAGTCTCCATCCGCAGACGAAAATATCAGCTGTAACGGTTGCACAGATAAACCTAACTCAGTGGACTTCAATGATTTTTCCCCCACTTCTCTGGTGGCATCACCACCAAGGCAGTTATTCCAGCATGCCAGCTTAGTTCAGCCATGCCCCTTGGATTCATCAGGCTTCTACCATCTACCAAAAGCCTGTTCCTGCTACAGTCTCTCTAGCGCAGTGCAAGCAGACCCACAATAGGGCCAGGCCTCGTTAAAACACCCTAAGCACCCAATGGATGGACCTTGCCTCGACCTACCTCTAAGCAGCTCTGCACCTCTCAGCTGCTCTGCTCCCCGGGATAAACCAACAAGCTGCTTGAAACAGAATCTGTCATCGCTTACCTCCTTGGAATAGGAAGCAATGGTGGCAGTATGCGGTGATGGTGATGGAATAGGTGCCTTGGGGCAGAGTCAATTTTGCTCTACCCCGCGTTCATCTGCAGGGTCTTGCGTTAACACTAGGCCGCAATTTGGGGTCGATATATCTTCTGAGATTGCCACAGCCCCAGACATACCAACAGTTCTGAATATCATACAGAGCACTCTACAGCTCACTACTGAAGCCTTAAACCTTCAGTCCACCAAAATGGACACCCAAATTAAATTGCTTAAAAAATTAGCAGTCTTTACTTCAGGAATTGACTCAAAAATTCCAGATCTCAACAATTGGTAATCAGAGCTCAAAACTCTGCAGATTCCTTTTTACCCGCCTGTCCCTGTACATGCTGTTCAATTTTGGATAAACTAAGCTCTCTACCAGGAGCTTTAAGCAGCGTCTTTGAGGTCTTGAAAAGGGCACTGGCTCAAAATGAGGTAGTTGCTCTCAGATTCGCCTCTAACCCCATGAGTGTCAACCCTCTGCAGCCCTCAATAACATGTTTGCAGGACACATTCTTGGAACCTTCCAAGCCCTACTTACAGGAACCAACGGATGGCCACCGAACGCCAGCAAACAATCAAGCAGCACAGCACCCCAGAACTCCTCTACCAAACTCAGACTCATTGTGCAGCCTCCCTGGGAGCCAGAACTCGGGCCCTCCTCCCAGCCTTGGGGCCCCTTTTCCTCCCATCACAATTGGCACCCCAGTTAAAAATCTTTTGACACCCCCATTCTGGAAGAAATGCCAACGGAAAGGGAGGAAGCACAGACTAGGATCATCCAATAAAAAGAACATTACTTTCTTCTTCAGTTGCCAGGTAGGGGGTCCCAAAATATCGTCTTGTCCTCCTTCAGGACTTCAGACTCAAGTATACACACCTTCATCAGAAACTAAGGGTGGGTCATCTAGCGGTCTCAGACTGATGACCTGCGAGAGTTCCATCTCCCCACCAAGTCAATCGAGAGAAGGCACCTCCGTTGGTGATTCTAGTAGCAACATCATTGCCAAAGGAGGCATGTCCCGGCCCCCTTCTCCGGGAACTGTCAAATCCCCCTACAAACATACTTCATCAAATGTGCCCCTTATTGATACAGCAAATTTTGATAAAAGATCTTGCCAGGTCCAACTGTCCCAGCACTTAGTAAATCAAGAAACTACCTAACGTCATTCCAGATAATAATGCTGCAAGAGACTTGGACAGAATCCCCACCTACAATCACAGGATTTGTGGGTTATTATGTCCCGATAACAAGGAGGGCTCGCTTTGGGTGCTTGAGCGGTGCACTCATCACATATCTCAGTTCAACAATGAAGGGGCACCATCATACGTCTCCAGCAAAGTGCAGTAACCTGTTGACAGTTATTTTCACTGTGACACAAGGCCCCTTCACCCTCCATCTGGCCCTAATGAATATCTATATCCCACCGGGAAAAACTTATAAATTAGAAGCTGCACGTCAGCTAAAAGAGAATATTGAAGAACTAGTCAATAACGTTTCATGCCCCAACTAATCCTAAGCAGTGATTTTAACATGGACCTGCTGGGACCTGAACCCTCTGACGAAGCCACTTTGGCGCAAAACTTTCTCTGACAGATACCGGACCACGTTCTACCTGGAACTTGCAAGGGGGACAAACTAGGGGAACAACTCATAAAAGAACTTGAAGCAATGGGACTCCGATCTGCAAACGGCCGCTACTGTATGGACCAACCCCCCTCATTTACATTTTTTAATCAAAAAGCATGATCAATAATAGACTACACAATTTTATCCCTACCGCTGTTCAGCCGAATTTTAAAATTTCAGGTAACAAGCAGAGGGGAGAGCGAACACTTACCACAAGAGCTGCATTTTACCCAATTGAACATCACAAACCTTCGGACGCGTTGCAGCGAGCCACATATATATCTAGTGGGAGGCGAATTAAGTGGTCCTCCAAGACCACTCCTGCGCTGGCAGAGACAGCCAAAGGATTATGGTCCCTTAAATCAAACTTCGTAGACCCTGAGCAAGCGCTGCAAATAACCTGGAACGAGTTTGTAGTAGAGCTTCTGGCATCCTACCATCAGCAGCTTCAAGGAACAAGACCCCACAGCTTACAAAACCCTTCATCAAGAAGGTATTCAAAGACACTTAAATGGAACTTAAAGAAAGAACCTAGGAACGAGGCCCTGAGAGCGCTGGTATCTACCTCTAGACAGACCAACAGAGGCCGTTATGAACACATCAAAGAGACAAGGCAGCTGCGCTAACAGCAAAACTTTTGCACGCATCTAAGACAAATCGACATGCACAGTTCTGGAGGCTTATAAATAGCCTAAACTCTGCAACACATTCCCCCCTTATGATTAATATCTCTGAGCCCACCTGGCATCAGTATCTCACACCACTTTGGCCTTTCAACCAAGCGCCCTGTAGGTGAAGCAAAAGCATCAGCCTGTACCTCCACCGGCTCTCCAAAACAACAACTCAGCTGCTCTTCGGTTTCCTCTGAAACAGCGAGGATGAGAATTATTAAGTGCCAGAATGAGGGATCACTGGGACCCAATGGTATTCCTGCCGCCCTGTACAAAGATTACCCAGGTGTCTGGGCAAAACATCTTTTGCCACTGTACAATTGCATTCTTGCTACTAACATCATCCCGCAAGCATGGAGAGGCTCAACCATCACCCCCATCTATAAAGGGGGTGTGACTAATGACCCAGCAAATTACCGATTAATAGCACTCTTAGATGTCAAATCAAAAATCGTTGGAAGAGCTCGAAACCTGGGCTACTGTGAACAACCTGATCCCGTTTAATCAAACTGGATTCTCTAAAGGGGTGGGCACGACTGCCAATCTTATGGCCGTTGCACTATCATTTGATCAATGCCAATGTGCCAAGAAGTCCCACTTTCTTTCTTTTATACACTATAAAGCTGCATTTGTAGAAAGAGGGAAACTCTGGTTTAAACTTGCAAGTTGGGGCATTCTCTCCCAGTTGTTGAAAGCAATAGTCCTTCTCTACACAGATACCCGGGTGAGGGTCAAATTGGGTGGTGGGACGCACCTTTCCAGGAAAATTCCCACTCTTCAGGGTCTGCGTCAGGGATGTGTACTTGCAACCCTTTTCTTTAATTTATTTTTGGCTGACCTACCAGCGGAGTTGGACAAGGTGAACTCACATTCATCAAGGCTGGGGCAAACTACCATGACAAGCTTGACGTACGCCGATGATCTCATCCTTTTCAGTCACACTAGAATAGGCCTGCAGAGGCTACTTAACGCAACAGCTGAATTCTCTGGAAAAAATGCACTTCTCATTAATTTGAATAAACCAAAACTCATGACCTTTAAAACAACTGGGCGGCTGCAATCTCAGTGGTACTTGGGTAACAATAAGGTTGAAACAGTGCGCAAATACAAATACCTAAGGGTTCTTCTTGACAGCAATGGCTCCTTCAAACCCCACCTGGAGTCCCTCAGTCAGAAATCCATCTTGCTTGCATTTGCGTTCAACAGCGTTAAAAAAGCAACTGGCTCTTCAACCTACCTGCTGCTATTAAAGGTCATCCAAGCCAAATTAATACCAACAATTACATATGGCAGTGCAGTTCTAAGAGGCTGCGGCGATGGCCACTTGGACAAAATGATTACCAAGCCTTTCAAGAGGTTGTTCAGCTTACCAAATATGTTTCACCGTCCCAAGTTCGCCTAGAATTTGGCCTGGTTAGGCAGTCTCTAACAAGGAAAGGGGCATTTATCGACCTAAGCCAGAAGTTTAAGGTGGCAAAAGAAGGCTCACTAAGCTCTCTTCTTTGGGCGGAAATGACTTCGGATTCAACCTCCGCCTTCCGTCTCTACCTCGAGTCCTCCTTGACAACACTGGGCCTGATAGATCAACTACTGACACTCAGCTCACATCAGCTTGTCAAACGTGCAACGAAAGTAAGTGTCAAGTCTCTCGCACATCTTCAGGACAAAGAGGCTTTATCAAAACGAAGCCATGCCTGGCTGGTTCTGTCATCACACGGCTCTCTAATCCCACAGCTATATCTGGGAGCAGCAGTTAATCGGCAGATTAAAGCAGCCTTTATGAAATACCGAATGGGCTGCCTTGCAACACATACCCACCTTCCTAGGTGGATGACAGTCAATATGCCGGACACCTGTCGACTATGTGGGCTGGCTCCAGAATCGCTGATCCATCACATATGCTTATGTAAAAGCATTACAGCAGATCGTAACAGGCTCCTACGACCAGTTTTTCTTCAAAGGGGGCTGCGTAGGTGCAGACCGGCGATATTGGCAGGCTTTAAAGGGGACGATGTACAACTCAGCTGCAGACTGGCTATATTCTTGGATAAATTAGGGCGCCTTCTTCAAGAGACTGAACAAGCGAGATTAACGCACACAATCCGCCTGCAAGCAACATCGTAGTACTCTGCAATTCAGCTGAAACATTTTAACTCAAATCGATTTTGTTATTGTATTCTAAGATTCCCTCACCTTTTGTTTTTTTCTTTTGTCTTTCTCTTCCTTCTTTTCTCTTTTCCTTCCTTTTCTTTCTCTCTCTTTTCTTCGTGCAGTGGTTTTTACTGACCGAACACGTGATAAATAAAAATACGAATTCAAAAAGAGCTGAAAGTGTGAGCGTAGCTTGTCCTTAGAAAGGGCCCCTCCCCATATTCTTGGCAGTACCGCACATGCCTGCGAGGCCCAGGAGAGGTGCCTCTTCCTGTGATGCTCGCAGTGCTGCAGAATAGATGCAAGATCCAGGTCAGGGGAGACATTGGCGTGAGGCTCCATGTTGGTGGGCTAAGCGCGAAGCCCTCTGTATAAGCCAACAGGTTTTTTTTATTTAAATTTGATAAAATTAGTATGGTTGTGTAGTTATAAATACTTATTATTAAGTGTTGAAAAAGCAGTTGGCATGTGGGCATTATAAATGATATTTAGTGTAATTACAAACACAGATAGACCAACCAGACTCTCCTACCAATCACAAATTCTTATTTTGCCTATGGCAAAACATTCTCAAATCTCACTCTACCTCATAGTAATTTATGAACCCAGTGTAGCTTTGTCTGGCTGCTGTGCAGTGTTTGACCCCAAATACTACTAGCGGGCACACAGGACTTTGGCAGAAGGAATCATTAAATGTAAAGTAAAACATTTACTTCGCTGGGAAAGAAAAGTCATCAGCTCTACAGCGCGAGGAAAAAGAATATGGGCCTCATTTGGACCTCAGCGGTCTTTTTTCAAGACCGCCGAGGTACTGCCGTGCTGAAGACCGCCAGTGCAGGTGGCTTTCCTCACAGCGTATTATGACTGCTGGCAGCCCTCTGCCCTTTTCCGGACGGAGAGCCTCCAGCAGCCATACTGGCGGTCGGCGGTGAAGTGGAGGCTGCTCCACCTCCACCGCCACGTCACCAGAACACCGCCCACGAATCACGTCCCAGGATTCGGCGTGGCGGTGTTCTGGTGACGGGGTGCTGGCGGCGGAGCAGCTCCCATGGATCCCGTTCCCTCCCGGAGGATCACCGGACCTGGTAAGGTGATCGTCCGTTGGGGGAGGGGGGTGGGGAGGTGTTGTGTGCATGCATGGGGGTGTGAGTGTGTAGTGGTGGGGTGTGAGTGCGTGTATGCATGTGGGGGGTGTGTTGTGTGTATGGGAAATGTGTGCGTCTAGGTCTGTGTGTATGTCTGTGTGTATGTGTGCTTGTATGTGTGCGTGTATGTGTAGTAGTTGTCTGAGTGTGCGTGTAGGGGATGTGTTTGTGTGTGTGTGTCAATGTTTGGGGGGTGTGAGGAGGGGGGGTCCTACCACCTTTGGGGGGCGGTAGGGGGGTCGTGGGTTTTCGGGGAGGACTCTGGGGAAGGGGGGATGGGGGAGACCCCTATCAGCACCAGGGAACAAATTCCCTGGCACTGATAGTGCCTACCGCCATGGATTTCGTGGCGGTACAGAACCCCACGAAATCCATGGCGGTATGCAGGGTTGTGATACCGCCGGCAGTGTAGTGACGGCCGCTGGGCTGGAGACCGAAGTCTCCAGCCCAGCGGTCGTTACCACCCTGGCGGTCGGAGTGGAGAAGTGGCGGTTTGGCATGGCGGTCACCGCCATGCTTGCAATTTCTTTTTTTTTACCGCTGGCCTGTTTGCGGTATTACCGCCACTTCTCCACCGACCGCCAAGGTTGGAATGAGGGCCTATGTTTGAACCCCACAAATGGATTCTGTCAGTGGTGATCTGTTGTCAGTTGTACTGACTGATAGCTGTGAGAGACATTGATTTATACCATGTCAATTTTTCATGCATCATTTGTGCCACAGTACAATCCGACAGTTATCAATGGCAGTTTCTTGTCAATTACACATGGGTAATATCTGTCGTCCTGTAGTATGAACTGTGGCACCAAATGCATAATATGAAGTGAAATATAGCAATATGTAACACCATTTGAATAAGTATTGTACCAGAATAACAAGAATTAATTTTTAAAGACTGTGTAATATCATAGCCAAAATATTGTGAGTTTAAGTACATACAGGTAAGTATAACAGTATGACGTTACTATTTTTGACCTTACTATATATATATATATATATATATATATATATATATATATATATATATATATATATATAGCTTGAGTGTACCTGGGCATATTGACTATGATAATATTGTAGCACACTGCCCAATATCTTTATTCTTGATATTCTGACATACCTCCCGGCATATCTTGGACGACATTGTGGGTTTCTATAATTCTAATCACACTCTTCTGGAAAGACTGCAGTGTTCATTTTCTAATAGAATTTAATAACAAAGACCTCAGAAGAACATAATGAAACTGCAATGTATGGTGAGAAAAATACTGCAATTATATCTTATGGCATGATTTTCATTTAGGAAACTAAAAAGAAAGCAATTTTGGCACAGAACACCTTAAATAACCACAAACACTCTGCATAGTGAATTTGTAAGTTGTACATGGCAAATTGTCTAAAACTGATCGTTTTTTTTTTGCAGCACTTTATCCAGTGTTGCAGTTCTTTGAATGGCTCGCTGCACTTAACAGTCATCTGGTTTGGCAGTAAATTGTGTCTGGTTAGGTATGCCATGCAGATGGCCATTTTACGGCCATTTTACGGGCAAGTCAAGTTGTTGCTTACAATGTGTGTCACCCACGTAGGGAACAATTCCTTAAATTGCGTAAAAACAATATTACCATAAACAGTTTAGAAGAAATAGAAGCGTACCAGCAAGGAATAGGTTGGGTACACATTGGCACTAGGAAAGAATACATGAAGTGCGTGGGCCAGGTAATTTTTGCATTTTGTTATATTAAGGGTAGAGCATGCAGCCAGAGCTGGCGTCTAGCTGACAACTAGCTTCGCAGATGTGAGGGAGCATGACCCATGTTAGCCCTTGCCAAAGAGCTGTTTTCCTGCCCAGACATTCCTAGAATCTAGCCAGCCACCCTGCAGGGAGGGCAGGAAGGGAGTGAACCGCTTCCAACACAAAAGGAGGAGTGACTGTCTAGAAGGAGCGAGGTGAAGCTTGACCCCAGTGTGGTGTGACTGCAGAAGAGGAAGACTGAAGCGAGCAATCTGGATGCACGATGTCTGTGGGGTCTCCAGACTCTCATGGACGTCCTTTAGGGGTCTCCAGGGGTTGCAGCTGCGACCCCTGGCTTGCCATTTGCTTCCCCTGGAACTGCGTTTACCCTTGGCTTTGGAGTAAGCAGGGGCAGTACGGCACGGGCAAAAGGAAGTAAAACAGCCAACAGTTTGCAAACTCGAGGTATTAGTGGCTGGGTAGCTGTCGGACAGGGTCATCACTATTTGTTTTAAAAGGCGCAGTGTGGCAGCACCATCTTGTCAAGCAATTTAAACATTACTGGCAGCCAGGGAGGATCAGCTCTGTCAGCAATAGAATTCCAATTAGTGTCGGCAAACCAAACCCAATGAAAGTTTGACTGTGTCCTCAATTGTAAACAAGGAGTTGCACAAATTATGGGTATGGACTGCTATTCGCACCAGTGATAACTTTCCAATCTTCTCTTTTGCCACAGTTTAAATGAGGGTCTTTTTCTGCAGTTATCTGAAACGCACTGCTCAGTGTTTCCTCACATACGAAAAAAACACAACAGGAAAACGGATTGGACTTTCGTTAGCAGTTATCCAGTAAAGCGGGATTTCTACTTTTTAGGAAGTCTGATATCCAAATACATTTTGTTCCTACACTTCATAAAATAATGCGCTTGAGAATTGCTGTGCCAAAGAAACATGAGTGGGAGCTTGATTTGGCAGTGTCCTCCTGATAGAGCGGTCCGTAGTAATAATTTTACCTGTTTTGGACGCTCTTTAGGCCGATGAATCTTTTGACTTAGTGGGAACCCTCTGTACTCTTAATCAATCAATTTCATTAAAATCAATAATCAATAACGAACATAAGCAATACCTTGTTCGACATAACACTTAACAATTAATCCAGAATACATTTCGACGAACCCTGACCTTTCAGTCAGGAATAACCACACCAGTTTATTCAAAGTTAGTGAATTTTATTCCCTATATTAACAAAGCTAGCACGATATAAATGTGTCTCAACACCAAATGATAAACATATATGAACATTAATAGCTGTCCATAACGGCGGAACAAGTGTAATCTATGTAGCATTTGAATCACAAGGCATTCAATTATGGCAATGCAAAGCACTAATACGATAATCTGTAATGAGCTAATTGCATACATTTAGTCAGCATAACAAGATCTCAAATTGCATCGTGCGACATAAGGAATCCTCGTCTAACCTCAAATTAGCATCGGCATGTGGGACTTCATGCAAAACAATTTAGCAACATTAATTTAGAAAAACTCTTGACTAGGGATCTTACCAAAATCAGCAGTTGGTTACCTAAAAGAAACACAATGCAATTTTACAATTTCCTTTCATATTTACCAATTACGATCAGCATACAAGGAAGTCTTCGTCTCACAGGTACCGTTCTTCGGTCAGCATGGGTACCGTTTCTTGATCAGCATGGGACGGGGCATAAGGGGCAGGGGTGGACGGGGCAATTGCCTCACGGCGGCAAGGTAAACTACTACTTCATGCAAAGGGACAAATCAAAGTTAAAGTCTCTAGGGCAAGAATCATTTAAAGTCTCTTTCTCTCGATTAGAGAAAGAATCAAAGTCTCTCAAAATGGCGTCGCAGCAAAGTGGGCCATAATAGCTACGAAGTCAAAATGGCGGGATGTCCGATGATAGAGAGAGAGTTTCCTCTCGTGCACCTGTTTTTTATAGACAACAGTTCAAGTCCAGTAGGGTCTTCCATTGGAGGGTTCATAGGTTAGCTTCAAATTGACCAATCAAAAACGACAGTTCTCAAGCTTTTACTTAAGCATACATTATCCTTGGAGATGGGTACGCAAGTTGCAACATTGTCTACCAATTAGCTCACTTTCAGAGCCTCCATTGTCTGCACCTGCAAATCGACCTTGAAGTAAGGAGAAAATATGCTAGGCTGGCACGAAACCTTAAGATAAGCATGTGAACAGTTTCTGTGGAAAAGTACAGCTTCAAGCAAAAATACACGTTTATTAGCACAGTGGAAAAATACGAGCATCTAAACCGTGAGACCAGGCAACTAGGCCAAAGCCTCCGCTAAAGTAATGCTAAGCTAAAGCATTTCAAATAAGCAAATCATAGCACACGTTTATGATTATGTCGGATTAGTGCAATTCTAATACACCACGTTATATAAAGCACGCATATAAATGATGGCAAACTACTCTGAGGGCACATTTTGTCCCCGTACAATCTTTATTAGTTTGGTTAAAGTCACACATGATTATTTCAGCACTACGTTTACGCTTTAATAAATGTAAAACCTTCATTTTCTGCTTCATCAATCCCTCCTCTGATGACTACTTGTCATCACACCAAACCACGCCCACAAATTTTATTCCATTAAAATTCTGTCAGTTCCCTTTTCCTTTTAGTTCCCCTAGTTTGCGCTTTGTATTCTTCTGCCATTCTTTTCATAATTTTCTCTTCTTTTTCTTCTTTTAATTCTTTCCATAATCATTATTATTCCCTTTTTTATTCCCCAAATTCCAAACACACAAATTATTACTATTAATATTCCTTCTATTATTTTCAATAATATTCCATTCCAAATTCCCCCAATCCAATGTCCCACTGAAGCAAGTCCTTTTCCAACCTTCTCCCACACTCCTGGTTCTTTCAATTCCTTCAAATCTGCACTTTCTTTTGTTAGATTAGCAAGCATAGTTTTAATTTTCACACTATTGTCGGGTATATAGGTACAACAGTGTCGTGTACCAAGCATTTTGCAAACGCCTCCATCCTTTGCTAAAAGAATGTCTAAAGCAAGCCTATTTTGAAGAGTTATAGCTCTTTCCGCTGCAAGTTCAGCATCTATCAGGATTACAGCACCTGAAAACTTTGTCAACATGTTATCCACTATAGTAGACAACTTTCTTATTTTGATAGAATTCAACACAACTCCCAATGAAGGAATCATGGCTCCAAATATATCTCCTACCACAGCAGCTGCGGTCTCTCTTTTCTGGATACGATGGGATCCAGATGTCTTTTGAATCATCGATACGTCATCCAGTTGATAAACCTTTGGGAATACTATACCCAAATAACATCTCCCCCACCATCCCTTTGGAAGACGATAATAGGCATTATGCCCACAAATGTAATATACACCTGGAATGACAGGGTCAAGTCCGTTCATCATGAATGTCCATTTGGCCTTAAAGATAAACGTATGTTTACACTCACTCGCTCCTACAAAAATATTGTCATAATAAGATTCACCTCGATATATACAAAATTTCCCTACATGCCAAGCATCTAAAGCTATTTTCCCTTGTGTCTTTATAGCTGCAAAATCATAATTATCTACTGAAGTCCTCTTATGTAGCTCTTTTTCTAATTTCGCCTTCATTTGTGCCCTTCTATCATCTGTGCGATCTAAAAAGCTTATTTCTACAGCAGAGACTGAGCAAGTAAGGTTCTCCCTATGAGCATGAGCCGTTTCAAAAGGTTGCATTGGCTCGAAAAATTCCCTCATTATCTTAGCATCCCAATCTTTAGCAGTCTGGCTAAGCTGCGCTATTATAGGAACATAAGCAAAGGTAACATCATAATTCGAGTAAAAATACTGTATGTTAGTTTGGCCATAAAACCTAGACATTACTATACTACATGTAATCCCATATGTAAGAGGCATGTGGTGATAAGTTACCCCTTACTTTACTGATGTCGGTATCTGTGTACACACATAACAATCTTTCGCATCCATAGTCTCAACATACTCTGTTAGCAAGCGATAGAAAACGTTATACGAAAGCTCTTTCTTATCGTGCAAGAGCCTCTCATCCAATGCTAGTCTTTTCAATGGGGTTAGTTCAGTGGCAGTAACAGGAGCAATAGTAGAAGCCTCAATATTCTCACTCTCCCCCTTTCCATGCATTCCAAGCACAATTGCCATTATTATTAGTACACATGTAATTACCAAGCCTATACACACATATTTACAATATTTCTTTCTATTATTTTGCGTAGCGTACCTAGTCATGATCTGTATAGAATCAGAGAGCTAGAAGCACCTATAAATGAAACTATTTAGTAATTCAGTTACAAAGCTGAACGAGCGCAATGTTCACACCGTCTTCTTCAAAAGGCCAGTCACTTATCGGTTAGCAGCATTTGTCTCAATTCGGCAATCTCTCAGTCTTTATCAGTTTAGCAAGTCTCATCCGGTTTAGCAATGTCTCAGCTGGTTGTTTCTTTCACGTTAGATTGTAGCAAGCAATATCATTTATTACCCTTTCAATCGACAGAGTCTATGAAACTTTTCTTTTCTATTGGTATCTCTTCTTCTTCTTCGTTCTCGATGCTTAGAGATACAAACTCGTCAGTCCAATCGTCATTGACTGCATATGCCCATTCAGGACCGGAATATCTCCTGTTTGGTATCCTTTTCCTTTTCAATTTTGCTTCCCTTTTCGATTCTGCCTCGCTGGCACTTTCCTCTTTTGTCAAGTCTTTTTCTTCACTTGACGATTGTTCCACGACAGTCACTTCCTTTCTTTTCTCTTTCACTTTTGGCCTTCCTCCTTCGTTCAAATTTTCTTTACCCCTTTCTTTTATTGGTGAGATACTTAGTCTTCTCTTTCCACCGTGTCCATTTGATGGACCTGCAATCTTTTCTGTGGGAGCTTGAACCTTTTCGTTCTGTTCTGCCTCGTTCCCTCCTTCTGGGGAATCAATCACTTTCTCCTTTTCTTTTTCTGTATCGTCTGCTTCTGGGAAAGCCCTCCTCTGATCAGGCTCTCCTGCCTTTTCACCTTTTTCGAGCCCTTCGTCACTGTTATTTTCTTCAGGCTCTTTATCACTTTCAGCTGCTTCAGGCTCCTTGTCACCTTCAGCTGCTTCAGGCTTTTTGCTACCCTCAGCTGCTTCAGGTTGTTTGTCACCTTCAGCTTCTGCATCGCTGTCTGAACTTTCTCCTTGGTCTTCCCCAAGCGAGTTGGTGTCTTCGTCTTCAGAGAATATCTCTTTTTCTCCAGTTTCTGCCTGTTCGCTTTCAGTTCGGTTCTGTTCTGTCTCAGCACTCAGCACTGTTTTATCAGGCACTGGCAGTTTCAGCGCTTCAACTTCCTCATCTGTGGGACACAACACCTTCTTTGTGTGACTGGCGTGAATCCAGTTGGGAACCCCCGCACACTTCACAGCGGTAGTTGTCATCAGGATCACTTGAAAAGGGCCTTTCCAACGGGGTTCCAGACACGATTTTCTCACGTGCTTCTTTACCACGACCCAGTCACCTGCTTTCAGTGCGTGTCCTGGACCTTGTATCGGTGGCAAGGTGGTCGCTTCCACCTGGTGAGAGAAAGAGCGAACCACGTCAGCCAGTCCTTTGCAGTAGTCTAACACCATATCATCTGTAATATTCAAAAGCGCGTTTGCGGGAACTGCAGGAAGTCTCATAGCCCTGCCCATGAGAATTTCATGCGGAGACAATCCAGTCTTTCTATCAGGAGTGTTTCTCATTGACATTAGCACTAAGGGCAATGCGTCAGGCCATTTCAAATTTGTCGATGCACATATTTTTGCCATTTTCGATTTCAGCGTACCATTCATCTGCTCCACCAGTCCTGAGGCTTCAGGGCGATAGCTACAGTGCAGCTTTTGCTCAATGTTCAGCGCTTCGCAAAGTAACTTTATCACCTCGTTATTGAAGTGACTTCCCCTATCTGATTCTAAAGAGATCGGGAATCCGAAACGTGGTATCAACTCTCTCAACAATAGCTTCGCAACTGTAAGGCTGTCATTTCTACGTGTGGGGTATGCCTCAATCCAGTGACTAAAAATGCACACAATCACCAACACATATTTCAGACCCCCATGCACAGGCATCTCAATGAAGTCCATCTGCATACGACTAAAAGGCCCGCTTGCCCTACCAATGTGGCTCGCGTTCACAACTGTTCCCTTTCCTGGGTTCATCTGCTGACAAGTGACACATCGATGGCAAACTGCTTCTGCAGCTTGACGAAATCTGGGGTTAAACCAATCAGTTTTGAACAATCTTATCATGGCATCTCTCCCTAGGTGAGCCTGCCCATGATAGAACCGCGCAAGCTGTGATAAGAGACTGTTTGGCAAAACAAATTTTCCCTCATGTGAAACCCATAACTCGTCTTGTCTCTTTATACATTGTGATTTAATCCAGGAATCTCTTTCATCCTCCCTGACATTATTTTGTAATGCTTTTAGTTCATCTATTGTATCTACGACCTTCAAGGCAAATGCTTCAGCTGGTTCGAGTTCTGGCTCATTTATCGTGTTCCAATCATCCCTGAGTAATATACAGTTCAAGGCACAAAATCTTGCGACTTGATCCGCATATGCATTTCCCAGAGAAACATAGTCCTGTCCTTTCGTATGAGCACTACACTTTACCACTGCAACTTCGGCTGGCACTTGAATGGCGTGTAACAATTCCCTTATCCTCTCCCCGTTCTTCACTGGGGATCCTGAAGAAGTCAGGAAACCTCTCTGTGACCATAGCTGTCCAAAGTCATGCACAATCCCAAACCCGTATTGACTATCCGTGTAAATGGTGACTTTCATCAATGCAGACAGTTGACATGCTCTGGTAAGGGCTACAAGTTCTGCTACTTGTGCAGAATAGACTCCTTGAAGCCATCCCGCTTCCAAGACCCCTGTCACAGTACATACAGCATATCCTGCTTTCAAAATCCCCATCCCGTCTCTTAGACATGAACCATCAACAAAAAGAATTTGGTCGTTTTCATCAAGCTTAGTATCCTTGATGTCCGGTCGAGGTTTTGTGCAAAATTCAGTCACCTGAAGGCAGTCATGCTCGACGTCTTCAGCGTTCTCAATTTCAGCATTTTCTCCAGGGAGCAAGGTTGCTGGATTCAACGTAGTGCACCTTTTCAGCTGCACATTCGGTGAGCCCAGAATTATCGTTTCATACCTTGTGAGTCTGGCTCCAGTCATGTGCTGCGTTCGGGAGCGGGTCAAAAGTATTTCAACTGAGTGAGGGACCATGACTGTTACTGGATGTCCCATCACTATTCCTTCACTCTGAGTGAGGCTGATACCAACTGCTGCTACGGCGCGCAAACACCCTGGGAGTGCTGCTGCGACCGGATCCAAAGTAGCTGAAAAATACGCTACTGGTCTGTTTACGCCACCATGGGCTTGAGTCAAGACAGACAAAGAACATGCATCACGTTCATGACAAAACAATGTGAAAGGCTTTGTGTAGTCAGGCATACCTAAAGCTGGAGCCCTACACATGCATTCTTTCAATTCAACAAAAGCATCCATCTCATCTCCTTTCAGTTCAATCTGATC
Organism: Pleurodeles waltl; assembly: GCF_031143425.1. Taxonomy (NCBI): domain Eukaryota; kingdom Metazoa; phylum Chordata; class Amphibia; order Caudata; family Salamandridae; genus Pleurodeles; species Pleurodeles waltl. The sequence continues at coordinate 785,449,599 of NC_090445.1, forward strand.
CAAGGCATCCTTCTGGGTCAATTTCAGTAGAGGCTTTGCTAGAGTCGAGAAGTTGGGGATCCACTGGCGACAATAGCCCACCATTCCCAAAAACTTCCTCACCTCCTCCCTTGTCTTTGGTGGACTCATTTGGAGTATACTCGTTATTCTTTCCTTCATTATTCTCCTTGACCCTTTCTCTATTTGGTGACCCAAGTATTTCACTTTCCTCTGACAGAACTGCAATTTGGAAGGAGACACCTTATGTCCATTCCTCCCTAAATGGTTCAACAGAGCAATTGTATCGGCTGTGCAGCCACTTTCTGTCTTTGATGCAACCAGTAGGTCATCAATGTACTGTACTAGAGTTGACTCGAATGGCAACTCTAATGCTTCCAAATCTTTCTTTAGAATCTGATTGAAGATTGACGGTGACTCAGAAAACCCTTGAGGAATTCGACACCAACTGTACACTCTGTCTAGGAATTTGAAACAAAAGAGGAATTGGCTGTCCTCATGAAGAGGCACCGAGAAAAACGCTTGTGACAAATCGATGACTGAGAACCACTCAGCATCGCAAGGGACCTGGAACATTATCACAGCTGGATTCGGTACTACTGGGCAGCACTTGACTATGATGTCATTTATTTTCCTCAAGTCCTGCACGAGTCGGACCTTTCCACTCGGCTTTATTAGTCCCATTATTGGTGAATTACATGGACTGCTTAACACTTCTTTCAGTACCCCCTGCTTTACAAATTCGTCAATGAGTTGAGCAACTTTCATGAGGGTATCTTGTGGCATGTGGTATTGTGGGGTCTGGGGAAAGATTGCATTGGGCTTTACAGCCACTTTCACTGGTTCCACTCCTTTCATCAATCCCACCTCTTTCCCTGTCATATCCCACACTTCCTTTCCGACTGTTTCCCGTAATTCGGCTGGAATATCTTCTTCAGTTATCATCGGGAAAAGACAAATCAGAGGATACTCTTCATCGACAGTTTCCATCTCGTCCCCCTCTACACTGTCCTCTTCTTCCCCATCACTGCTCGTCTGTATTGTTATTCCTTCGTTCGAACACATTATCGAGCAACCCAATTTGCACAATAGGTCTCTCCCCAATAGTGCTATCGGGCTTGAGTCACATACCACAAACTGATGTACCCCTTGATAGTTACCGATGCTAACTGGTACCGGATCTGTAATTGGGTTCGTCAGATGTCTGTTTGCTACTCCCACCACTTGAACTGTCCTCCCTGAGAGTGGCAAATTTGGTACTTCACTGCTCTTAACTGTTGAACGGGTCGCTCCCGTGTCAACCAAGAACGAGACACGATGACCCATTACTCTTCCTTCTACGTACGGACCCCTTTGATCAACTTCCAAGGATGCCGCAAGCACACAATCTCCTTCTTCTCCTGAACTTTCACTCTCCCATACGTTGTTTATTCCACTCTCACTGTGTAATGGGAACTGTTGTACGGTGCCATTTGTGCTCATTACCTGACCCGATACCTGTGGAGGAACCATCACTTGCTGCTGACTCATTGGTGCCAAGGGTATTTGCATTTGCTGATTAGGTACCATAGGTAACTGCTGTTGCATTGGCTGCATTTGCGTCATCTGCATACGAGGCATCTGCATCTGCTGCGGCTGCATAGGTTGCAATCCCTGCAATTGATTTATGGTCTGAAAATTTGGGCTTGGACCTCTCATTTTCGGTCCCCTCATTGTCTGAAATGCATTGACATCATTGTTTTGTTGACCAACACCTGCACCTGCACCTTCCTGCACCACCATCGGGCACTCGCGTTTCCAATGACCTACTATTCCGCATACGTGACACGGCATCACCTTCTTCATTGCCTGCACACCCGTCACAACAGTGTTCAAATCCGGACCATTATTCACAAAACCTCCTCTGCCTCTGCCTCTGGCCTGTGGCTGAAACGCCATGTTTCCCTGCAACTGCAACTGCGGTTGCGGTACCTGCTGTTGGAACCCTTGCATCCCTTGCAAACCCTGCAAACCTTGCAAACCTGTTTGAGCTGCCTTAAGCTGCATCATCATCACCTTCTCTTTCAACTTTTTCTGTTTCACTTCTATTTCGTCGCTACAGTATTTCGCATAATTCAACACCTCATCAATCGGTTTCGATTGCCAACAAATCAAATGCGACTTTATCATCTGACTTATCTCTGGCCTCAGCCCTTCCACAAATCTGAAGACAAAATGGAGCATGTCCTTCGCCTCTATTGTTTCCGTGCCACTGTAATTCTTGAACGCCTTCAACAACCTCTCATAGTAACTATGAATCGATTCTTTAGCCTCTTGGGCAGTTCGATCAATCTTCTGCCAATCCACGTTTTTCGCGGGTACCTTCGTTTTCAAATGCTCAATCACCTTATAGTACAAGCTCATCACCATAGGTGATGGTGCGCCCGTCTCCCTGTCTCTCTCTGGTTCACTCGTCGGCCAACCTACAGCTCTTTTGCAATCCTCCCACAAATCTGCCGGAACCACAATCTCAAACAGAGTGTTCAGGTCTTCCCAGAGACACTTTGCAAGCTTCACAAACCTGTCAGTCTGCTGATAACATTCAATCGGCTTCTCTCTCAGTTTGGGAAAATCGTCCGTAAAAGACTGAATGTCGCTTCTGTGCCATGGTACATGTACTAATTTTCCCCCTGCTGTCTCCCTCATTGGTAACATTGTTACTGTATCACTACTCTGCGGTCTTTTCTCATTGTGCTCTGTAGCACTGTCCCTCCTCTTTTCCTTCCTCTTTACCCACCTGCTTTCCCACTTGTCTAAGCACCTCCACACTTGTGCACTCTGCAGCAATTCTCTAAGGTGTGTCTTCATGCCTGCTGACCTCATGTGTTCAAAATCTGTGGTCCCAAAATCTAACCTGTAGCTCCTGCTCAAGTGTTTCATCTTGTCTATGTCAACCCCGTTTCTGTCAGCTGCTTCTTGCAGACTCTTATGTACCTTGTTCACTTCCTTCGTAATCCTGGGACATAGATACCTCAGCTCTTCTTCTGTGTAGGACTCTAACCTGTTCACACCCATAGTCCCTTCCACCAATTCTTGTGCTTCCATGTTCAACCTGACCCTATTCATATAGTCTTCTCCTTTCCCACTAGCTGAATTTTGTGTGGAGTTTAGACTGTTGAACCACTGTGTCAGCTGTTGCGCATTCACCCCCATCAGCGTGGCGTTCACATCGACTGCCATCGATGGTTGCGGCAACTTTTCAGTATTCGATGTTAGAGGTATTATCAGTGGGGGACTCGACCTCACCAGTGTTGACTGAGCACATATGGGACTAAACTCCATCAAGGATCCAGACCCATTTGACTGAGTCGCTATCGGAGTTATCCCCGGAGTGTTTTCTATGCACCTTCTTTCTGTCCCATTCTGCAGCATTGGTCCCTGACCACTCATACCTAAGTTAGGCTGACTATACAAAGGTACCGGTGGACCTACAGTAATGGGTAGTGATATCGCGTCTGGGTTCTGTCCATTTCCCATGTTCTGAGGCATGTTCATTCCTATACCATGGGTCATCATTGCCGGCATACCCATCTGGCTCCCCGTCATCTGAACATGTGCGTTTCCTCCCTGCATCTGCTTCTGGGGCAGCATAAACTGAGTTGATTCAGCTTGTCCCATTGTTTGGTTGTAACCATTCTGTACGCCCCTTACGGTTGGATCTAGAATCATTCCTGCACTGTTATCACTGTTGTAGTACCCTGGCATCTGCGACTGATAATTTTCTGCTGGTTTCAACACGGGCACATCTGGATATATTCTCCTAACCTGCGGTATCTGCGGGGTGAACAGTAGACTCGGGTCTTTAGATCCCGATGATGCTCCTGAACTCTGAGTTTCACTGTTCTGTACCGATGCCGGAGGGGCAGAACTGGTACTTGGACCTTGTCCATTCTCCGCATAAGGTGGTGGACGGTCGTTCAGCAATTGCATTATTAACTTCTCATCCTCTAACTCCTCTTCTCAACTTTTCCTCGTCCTCTCTATCCTTGGAACACTTCCTGTCTGTCTTACAGGTAGCTTTCTTACCTGTCTCCTCTTCTTCCTTAGTAATTGCGGGAAACAATTTTATCCCCTGCAATACATCTGACCTCCACACCTTCTGTGCATTATCCCACCTAGCATCCGCTAGTGTCTTTTCTACCTTTCTCATCCTGGTCTCAAACTTCTTCTGCTGTTGCTGTCTAGCCATTAGTTCCCAAATTGCTAGAGCCTCAAACTGTGCTGGCCTTGGAGGCACCTTCATGTCGTACATCGTGAATCTCAAATTCTCTAGAATCCTTATATTGAATGTCCCATGTATCGGGAACGCTACGCTCCCATGTTTCTCTGTTAGTTTGTGCCATTGCTTTAGCCAAAGGCACGGAGCTACCCCTTTTTCCTCCATTACAATGTAAGCTGGTGTACCCTCGGGTGGCGTCTCCTCTCCTACGCTCGCTTTAATGTAAGACTCCCCCTTCATCGCGCTCCTGAATGCTTTAAAGAATTTCATTTTCTCGTCCTTTTATTTCACAAAGTTTGTAATCAATAGGTGACTTTAATTCCCGGAATACTCTTCACCTGCCTTTCCCCTTCCAATCGAGCCCCACGGACTGCGTCCAATCCGTGCGCGACCCTTCTCTGCAACCAACCTATCCCAGCGCGGCTCCTAGTGACGTCACAATCACACACACTGCGGCTGACAAAGCCTCGCGGCTAGTCTTCCTTCACTCACCTCCTCTCGTAACAACTTCTTGCATGTATCGCGAGCTACCAAAAATAAAACAGATCTGTCGGTTTACTACAGGAAGGGTAACACAATCGCTTCAGGACCTTAGGGACCTTTCACTAGCCTCGGCCGCTATTCCGTCTTTCTCAATCCCCACATTCGCAAGCAAATCTGACCCGCAGACCTACTCTCAACTTGTCAATGATCTGTTCTAGTGCACTTAGAATCTTGTCAAAGCCTGAAGTCGAAGTTTCTTTCACTCCCTAACACACGTACCGACTCGTTGACCACGCCCGATCAACCTACTAAACCGCCCAGACCACAACATGGATCAACATACTCCGGAGTCTCTTGACCTCGCAGGGCCCGTCTCAACAACAACAACCACGTGGACCTTTTTATGCACAAAGCGCCACACGCACATGAAGTTCGACGACTTCCCTACTCTCACACTCGGAGTCGCACCTCCGCTATCTCTATGAAGTTCGACGACTTCACTACTTCTACACTCGGAGTCGCACCTCCGCTGTCCTCTAAAAAGAAAAAAAATCCTCGCAACCTTTTCACATACCCTGCGGCAATAAGCTGTGCAAGCGCAAAACCCTAACTTCACTCATACCATCACTAGTACCGCCAACGCTGATTCCACACCTCCGTTCTCTCCATTCGCAAGCTCCGAGATCCCGGGAAAGTCGCGGTGGACCTAGCCCATCATCATTCTGTCAATCAGTTTTATCCAAGAAAAATCTAATTCAACTTCTCGAATGAGGTCTCAAAGGGCGTAAGCGTTAATTCAACACCATGTACTTTAAGAGTACAGGGTCCCAAAAGACGTAACCGTCCTCTGCTACCATCTACTGATAGAGCGGTCCGTAGTAATAATTTTACCTGTTTTGGACGCTCTTTAGGCCGATGAATCTTTTGACTTAGTGGGAACCCTCTGTACTCTTAATCAATCAATTTCATTAAAATCAATAATCAATAACGAACATAAGCAATACCTTGTTCGACATAACACTTAACAATTAATCCAGAATACATTTCGACGAACCCTGACCTTTCAGTCAGGAATAACCACACCAGTTTATTCAAAGTTAGTGAATTTTATTCCCTATATTAACAAAGCTAGCACGATATAAATGTGTCTCAACACCAAATGATAAACATATATGAACATTAATAGCTGTCCATAACGGCGGAACAAGTGTAATCTATGTAGCATTTGAATCACAAGGCATTCAATTATGGCAATGCAAAGCACTAATACGATAATCTGTAATGAGCTAATTGCATACATTTAGTCAGCATAACAAGATCTCAAATTGCATCGTGCGACATAAGGAATCCTCGTCTAACCTCAAATTAGCATCGGCATGTGGGACTTCATGCAAAACAATTTAGCAACATTAATTTAGAAAAACTCTTGACTAGGGATCTTACCAAAATCAGCAGTTGGTTACCTAAAAGAAACACAATGCAATTTTACAATTTCCTTTCATATTTACCAATTACGATCAGCATACAAGGAAGTCTTCGTCTCACAGGTACCGTTCTTCGGTCAGCATGGGTACCGTTTCTTGATCAGCATGGGACGGGGCATAAGGGGCAGGGGTGGACGGGGCAATTGCCTCACGGCGGCAAGGTAAACTACTACTTCATGCAAAGGGACAAATCAAAGTTAAAGTCTCTAGGGCAAGAATCATTTAAAGTCTCTTTCTCTCGATTAGAGAAAGAATCAAAGTCTCTCAAAATGGCGTCGCAGCAAAGTGGGCCATAATAGCTACGAAGTCAAAATGGCGGGATGTCCGATGATAGAGAGAGAGTTTCCTCTCGTGCACCTGGTTTTTATAGACAACAGTTCAAGTCCAGTAGGGTCTTCCATTGGAGGGTTCATAGGTTAGCTTCAAATTGACCAATCAAAAACGACAGTTCTCAAGCTTTTACTTAAGCATACATTATCCTTGGAGATGGGTACGCAAGTTGCAACATTGTCTACCAATTAGCTCACTTTCAGAGCCTCCATTGTCCGCACCTGCAAATCGACCTTGAAGTAAGGAGAAAATATGCTAGGCTGGCACGAAACCTTAAGATAAGCATGTGAACAGTTTCTGTGGAAAAGTACAGCTTCAAGCAAAAATACACGTTTATTAGCACAGTGGAAAAATACGAGCATCTAAACCGTGAGACCAGGCAACTAGGCCAAAGCCTCCGCTAAAGTAATGCTAAGCTAAAGCATTTCAAATAAGCAAATCATAGCACACGTTTATGATTATGTCGGATTAGTGCAATTCTAATACACCACGTTATATAAAGCACGCATATAAATGATGGCAAACTACTCTGAGGGCACATTTTGTCCCCGTACAATCTTTATTAGTTTGGTTAAAGTCACACATGATTATTTCAGCACTACGTTTACGCTTTAATAAATGTAAAACCTTCATTTTCTGCTTCATCACTCCTTCCAGGTTTCACACTTCCCTTTCTAGCTCAAGTTAAAGGGCCTGATTTAGATATTGGCGGACAGGTTACTCCGTCACAACGATGACAGATATCCCGTCCACCGAAATCTAAATCCCATTATATCCTATGGGATTTAGATTTCAGTGGACAGGATATCCGTCACGGTTGTGCAGGAGAAACTCGTCCGCCATTATCTAAATCAAGCCCAAAGCTGGCTTCATGTAAAAAATGCATAACTACGTGGTGTGAGATGAGACAACCACAGCAACTGAAGCTTTGTAAAACAATGTAAATCGATTTACATTTTAGCGCTATTTAGCACAACTGACTGAATTGTGATTTTTAATGCTACATTACAAGAGATACACAGGAAATCAATGCACATCTAGACAGAGCACAAACAGGTGTACTTCAACTGTCCTTATCAAGAGTATGTGGGTGCTAAATTTTGCTGGGATTTGGGATACATATTTTTGGGGTATTTGTGTATTTCCAAATATATTAATATTTTTACATCCACTTTCTTAATGTTATTTTCAGTGGCTTCATCAGACCATATGTCACATGACTTCACTTCCACTCATGCCATTAGGATTAAAGGTGAGGTGGTGTCATTTCCTGTGATTATATAAAAGGGCCATATGACCTGTGATGTCACTTATGCTACCTCTAGAATTTTGGTGAATTGACGTCCATGCTCTCCACTGTGATTCCAGGTGGGAACTGCAAAGTTGCAGAGTAAGCTGAAGCACTGCCCAAAAAGTGTGACATTGTGGTGTTACCTGAGGCGCTATCCCTGTATTGTGAAGCTGTGGCATGACCTGGACCACCGTGGCTTAACTGTGAATCACCTACCATCCTTAGACTGCAGTGTCACCTGAGCAGCGGTTCCATCTAGCCTGTAAGACCTCTTCGGGGTCCTTACCTCCTGCTCGAGCCAGCCTGATCAGCTCAAGCAGGACTACACTGAGCACCGGCCAGGCCAAACATGAGAGATCCAGCACACCCGACCATTAGTGCAGCTGCCTCACCCAGAAACACTACTTCTGGAGAGACCACAAAATTGCCTGCTTGGTTCATCCCAGAAGAGTAGAAGTGTGTGAGACCAGAAGGAGCAAAGCACCTGCATCACAGCACGTATTGGGCATGGTCTGAAAGTGTTGCTGGATGAGAAATGGTGAGCTGAGGTACTCACTGGGTGAGAAGTGGTTCACTGAAAGACTTGGATGATAAAAGTGAATTAAGAGGATGAGCATACTGAAAAGATTAGGGGGATAATCCACCCCTAAGCTTAATTTTGTTATGTATTCATGTGGGGAAAGTAAGGCCTAAAGCATAAGGGAGAGGGGACCAGGGTCAATAACAGATACAGCGCTGGCCTACTCCAGTGGAAGGACACTCAGGCACTCATTACAAGTGGCCTCTTAATTCAGATGGGATTGTTAACAGCATTTACCTCATTGGAATTATGAGATCTGTGAGATGAATGAACGATCTCCTAACTTTCATCCAGATAGTTCAGCTGCTAAAATCTGAAATATCCAAATGGATGTTCAGCCCAAATTGAGGAATAGAGAATAGGACCGAGAACTACTGATTCCTCCAGTAATTTCTAATTTCTCAGAGGACCCTCTTGTGTCTGTACTATTTGGTCCTAGTGTTCATTAACATACATTTCTTGAAAGTGGAGCACTGTTTTGAACAGTCAGTTATTGTGTTGCTGTGTGTTTGTTGAACGCTGGGCTCGAGCACCTAAAAACTAGCTCACTGAGAAGCTTGTGTCCTTTCACCGTCACTACCACTGAGAGTCAAGTGCTGAAGGGATTGGACTTGGCCTAGTTTTTAGAGCTATAGTAGGACCCAGAGACATCAGAGGCAAAAGACCTGAAATCCCACAGTTGAGGCATGGCAACCCCAAATTGCCCCGTGGGCTTCAGAATGGCGTCTGACAGATGCCAAGGGGTTCTGTGTCCTTTGTAACTTCTTTAGCCAGTCCTGTTGTTTTTGCCAACAGTGGTTTGCACTTGGGGAACTGCAGTTTTTGTTTTTAACAAAACTTCCAGCATTCAAAGTGCTTTTGCCAACTACCAGGTAGTTATCAAAATTTGAAAATGTAAAATGCAGGAGTGCACATCAGTTTTTAGGTCTGCTGAGGCAGTGCATGCTCTGTCTCTTCGAGACATACTGTTATCTACACTGTGGGGTGAGTGCTTGCCCACTGCTGCCCGTTGCTTTTAATTGGTTCTTTGTAGGGCCTCTTGTAAATGTCTGTTCTTCACTGGTCACTTAGTTGTATTTGTCCCTCCTTTTGTTGCTTGGTTTCCTCCCATGGAGACTGCCCCTTTACACGTACATTTACTCTGTTCTTAGTGTATGTGTTTGTTAGTGCACTTTTTTTCCTTTCGTTTGGCTCATTTTAAGGTTCAAAATGGCAACAGAGGTGCTCCCATCAAAATGGAAAGCAAGTTTAGCATCCAGTCAGCACCTCCAACTTAGTGCGGTACCGTTTCATGGCTGCAGCGCTTCGCGGACGCGATATTCTTTAAATTTATACACACACTTTGCGCAATACTATATTTATTTATGCTTTTTGTGGATGATCATTGTGGCACATGACACCTCTCCCCACCACCGGAAAACGCCCAGCAGGCAAGGTGCAAACAGAGCAGACTGGCTTCCGCCCGCTGCCGGCAAGCTCTTTCACATTAAATTTGCAAGCCTCGGAGCAGCAGAGCTGAGCAATGAGTACAAGAAGTGGGAGCTCGCCTTGCTTTATACTTCCCACTTATGCTTTAATCAGTGTAATCACTTGAAGAATGCTTCCAAGCTCCTTGGCTCTCTGAGCAGGTCCCTCCTTCCCACCTCTCTTCCTTCCAGTGGCTGCACCGGATGCTCCTGACCTCCTCTTTCCAATCACTGGCTCTGTTGTTGTCATACCGGCGGTGGCAGCTATAACAACCAAGGAGCCTAGACGAGTGATGGTCATGGAGGTAAATGCAATGTGCATGGGTCAGATGCTGGAACTGTGTGCATGTGCACTCTAGGTGATGTAACGGAGATGAGTGTTCAGGCATGTGTGTGCTTGTACCGTAAGCGGGGTCTTTCAAAATACTTATAACATACCAAAGGCGAGACCTATTGGCTATGCCAATACTTGTTGTTAAATGTTCTTGGAGACTCTCTAAAGTACTTTACACATCTTGGCACCTTATTTCTAATTTCGCGCATGGGATTTGTTGTAAGAAAATGTAACACAGAACATCGATTTAACAATATTTTATTGTTCTACCCACAACTTCAGTTCAAATATTTCCCTCGCTTGCTATGTTTCCTTCTGCATATATGTATTGTGATAAATTGAAAAGCAGTAGTGCGTCTCATTTTTGTATGTATTTGGTAAAGGATGCACCCCCTTGCCCTAATAAAAGTATGTTGCACACTTGCAGTATTAAGGATTTATAGAATAATTGTGAGGAAAATAGGTTTGTTATTTTAAAACCGTAAAAAGTATTTATTTCTTATGAGGGGCACAGTGTATTACAAATCGTGAAGACCACTGGATAAGGTAACTCACAGGCTGAAATCTGTGACCATTCCTAGGGAAGAGGCGTTGTGCGCCTTTGCAGGCCATGACCGTTCCCTTGATGAAAGTCAGCAACTGAAGGAGGCACAAGAGGATGGCTATCGGGCCTTTTCCGGAAGCAGTGTGCTAATGGATTTTTGCTCCGTGTTGAGGGTAACAGAAGGATGTTTCAGCGTTCGGCCATGTTTATTGCACAAGCTGCCTCTGGACTCTCCTCATTCTGCATCCTGCTGCTCATATAAAGTGTGTGAAGAATGTGTGTTTTTCTAATTCACTGCCGTAGGCTAGGAACTTCCAATAGAAAGGGAGAGTCAAAAGAAAGCCCCACATACAGGCCCAACTTGCTTCCTACCAGGGTGAATCTTGGACAGAAAATAGACCCGGGCACCAAAATAAAATGGGCCTCCGTTAGTCAATGAGATAGCTAAAACAGTGGCACATGTTTGCAAATTGGGGCGGTTTTGAACTTTTAAAGTATGGACTGCACGGACTTGACCTTGCTGCAAGCAATGCTCGTTTTATTATCAGGGAAATCAACAGTAAAAACCGGCCCAGCAGACCCTAAAACATGCTCAAAACAGCCAAAACACGACCAACAAGCTTACTGTCAGTCACTACGAGTGCTTAATTGGAGCCAGTAGGGGGCACGTACAGATTTTTGGGGGGCTGGCACTTATATTTCTGTATCAGGCATTTATTGCAAGCAAAAGACGCACATGGGAAAGATGGAAAAGTGCCACAAAGAGAGAGAGCAGAAAGCTGCAAGAGTGCGTAGAAGGGGCAGGGAGTGGCTGTGAATGGATTAAAGAGGCCTGAGATAACTTTAGGATTACACTGCCTCAGTATTCTGTGCTCCACATTTATTTGCCGCCGCCTGGGTTTCAGAGGAGCTTTGGGCACCGGCACGTTTTTATTTACAAATTAAGCACTGCCTAAAGGTCTGGTCAACTCTGCTTCCTACCAACTGAGATGAATACGGAGAGTGCCATTTTTCGTTATTAGGGAGACTGATTATTATTCTTATGCGGTCAGGCTTGTCCATTCACTTGGCGCTTCAAGGCTCATGAGTTTTTCACAACTTGTACTCTTTGGCACCTCTGCATTTTGTTATGTACATTGTGACCACAGTTCTTCTGAATATTGTCTGTTGTTGCCGGAGGCACTGGCCCATGAGTCCAGCCCTGAACCATTGGCATCTCCTTCAGCCAAAGTGGCATAATCCCATGTGCTTGCAGACAAGGGGGTCTCCAGTTCTCTTCAAAGGCGCTACCAGTTAGAGAAACCTCCCACAGCATGCAGAAGGCATTTACAGGGGAACCTCATTTTTAAGAGAATCATAACGTCCCACGCATCTTTAAGTTATGTGCGTTTTTCCAGCCTACAGAAACCTTTTCATCTCCAAACAGTGGATCAGTCGACTTTCTTAAATTATGCCCCTGTGGCTCTTTTGTCTATTGCCTGACTAGGATCTCTCCTAAGTGCATCAGGAAAATTAAAACCTGCCTCCACATCAGCCCACCAAGTGCCAGGAAGATAAAATGAAAGAACGCACATCACGCTGAGATGAACAAAGTCACACATCTTGAGTTATTTAACTGCTCTTGCATGCTCAAAAAAGCCAAGGCGTAAGGCTGTTTTTTAAGCGTGTATGAAGTATTCCTGTGTGGCATGCTGCTGACAGCGAGAGAACAGGTACTCACGTGTCAGTTAAAGAAGACGGTGGCAACAAGGGACTTGTTCCGCAAGGCCTTCTGGGAGAAGCCTACTAGGTCCAAATAAAGGGCCACTACTCCAAATTGATGAAAAGCTCCCCAATCCTCTTTTTCGCAGCAGAGAAAGGAAGATAAGATAAAGTCAATAGATAGAAGTCTTTGTTGGGCTATTTAAATCAATTTTCTTTATTTCGGAAGGGGATTATGGGAGGAGGAGCCTGTACCCATGGGAAATCACTGGTGCATTGTGTGTGGGATTATCAACTGGCACAGGCCACTAATAAATGGACAGCTTTGCTGAGAGAGGCAGACTGACTCATGGAATCAATTTTCCAATGTTGCATCTCAAATGCCTGACGTATTTTCAGTGACCATCAATGGTGGGTGGCCGGAAAAGTCATTAGACTAATTCATTTGCATTGCTTTGGTAGCTGCAACAGCAATATCACCCATTGCGCGCGTCAGGAGAGCATGTCTCACTATCTCAGAGTCATGCGCCAACAGCCAAAGGGTTGTGAGTTTCACTACATTTCTATGTCCAACTTCACCCAAATGGATGTGGTGTATGTAGACCCCAGGAGCCTGTGAGCAAAGTGATTTACTAGAGCAAGAAAACCATGTACCGTAGTAGGGGTAAAGCGTACACAACTGCTAGTAACAATTAACAAAAGTGAGTGTATTTGTTCATTTTCAAAGCTATGGAATTATTAGAGAGTAATGGGAATTCTAAACTAGCAAATTACACAGCATAGTAGGCTTATTTCATTGTATTGCAACATTTATATGGAGCTTCCTACCCTTGCGTGGGTAGGCGCTTGCCTACATTGGTAGCACACTGTACTGTGTAGGGCGTTTGACTGGAAGTGCATTGTCTTTGTTTTGTTCCTGGGTGGGAAGTGTTTCAGTGTTGTGCGTGAGTACTACTGTGGTGCAGTTATAGTGCAATGGAATGCAGCGCTTAGCAGTGTGATGGATGAAGAAGAGTGAGAGATAGGCATTTCCTTTAATGTTATTAAATGATACTATTATTACACAGGATAGCAACACCCTTTAGAAATTATTTTTGAACCATGAATAAAAGAGTCAAACATACGATAAGGGGAAAGCCAAGTGGAAAGCGTGAGTATTTTAACTAATAGAGAACATTTTAGTACTCAATACGTGCCTGGGTACAAGTTGAGAGCCTTCTGTTCACTGGAAGATGCCTTCCCTTCATGAGTAGGATTAATACCTTTGGCCAACATAGAAGCAAGAGTGTAGCTTCAGAGTGGTGCTTGGGGTGTTACACCAACCCCAATAAATGTATTTTCTGGAAACAAAAACGGTGTACAGGTTCTTTCAGTTGGGTATGGTGAGGCGTCTGTCAGATTTCACAAGGAATTTTTACTTTCACACAGACAAAAAAACTCATCCACTCTCTCCCGATCTGCTTTGAAAGTCTTAAAAAATGTTGGTTATTTTACAAAATATTGTGTTTTCTCTCACTTATTACCCCTGTCAGTCCTCATTCACCTCCCTTTCCACTTGCCTTTTAGTATTTCTCATGTGCCCTGCTTGTCGTATAATGTATTTGACATTACATGCCAGCATGATTGTTGGGAAATTTAAATCTCAACCCCCTCCCACCAATCTTACTGACCAAGCTGCACCCCTGCACAGAAAGAATGGTTCTAAGGCACCACAGATTGTCTCTGGATTCGCTCGTGGGTTTCAAATTTCTATCTCAGGCCCTTCAGTAGAGGAAGCAGAAGAAGCAAAAATGTTCCATTACCAGCATGCATTCAAACACATTGAGGGCATGATCCATATGAAGAGGCATGCATGTAGAAGAAGGCCACAAACACGAAAAGGTCTTCATCAAGTATAGGCGAAAAAAAGGCCAATATTTAGCTATGTAGTAAACAGCAACCCGAAAGAATATCAGCCATCTAACTAAATTGGCAAAGCATTGCTACTCTGGCTACAACAGTCATCCACCCTAATTTGTGCGCTCTGAAGCCATGCCAGAACGCCAAAGTTCAAATGAACAGCCAGCATATTAAACCCTATCTTCTGCGGCACGCTGCTGGGCTAAAAGGGGATCCAGAATGACAAACATGTCGAAATTTAACCTCAAGTCTCATGGGAAGAAGCTGATTTAGGTTTTTGGTACCCAGGTTTCAGAAATTTCACAAATTTATCAAGCAATTAAAAAAAACTGGAAATAAATGTCTTCTTTGGGTCCTGATGACATGGGCTACTAAGCCATGGGCTACTAAGCCAAATACTAGATAAGAAAGAAGGCGTGGAATATGAACTGTATTACACTTAACCATGAGGTTTATAATGCAAACCAAAACTAGGAGAAGAGCTTTTTAAGCCATGGGCCGCATCTTTAACTGAGCACTGCTGCTTCTATAGGGGCCCCACATTATTTTTTTATAAGAATGTTCACATTGATGCACAAACAATGTGATGACATTGAGGATCTATAGCACTCCCTTTTGGTCACTATATGCATAGTGATGGCAATGATGACATCCAAAGCTTTGCTACCAGACGGTAGATGCTACCATCTGAAAATACGGGCAACCACATGACAGGTCAGGTAAGAATGTTATGAAGAAAGGTACTATGGGAGGAAAAGCTCAGGTTGCATTTGGAATATGAAGGAGAGCAGCAGTGATCACAAATGTCTTTGTTGATGTTGTGTGTGTAATGCTGGGAGTGGTTGGTGTGTCAGGGGAAGGGTTGACTGTTGTAGTGCTTGTGGGTGGCTGTTGTTTGCTTGTGTGCTGGTGTGTTTTGTGGTGCTTGTGTTTGTGTGTGCTGTCTTGTGGGTTGATGTGGATGTGTGCGTGATCTGTCTGTGTGCTTTGGGTTGGTAGGGAAAGGGGGGATTTGGATTGGGAAGAGGGAGGGAGACTGGAGATGGGAGTGACTGGCTGCCATCAGTGAGGACGCCAGAGTCTTAAAGATCTCTGTAGGCCAGCCATTGCACCATGAATGCCTTTCACAAGTGCATTTGTTTGTTGTAGTTGAGTTGCCAATCCCTGGATGGAATTCACAGAGATACTTCCCAGGAGTTCAATAACTTCCTCACGAAGTGCAGAAGGACTAACAGGGGGGTGGGACGGAGGTGCCTACAGCAAAGGAGACACCCACCCTTTTGGGTGAGTGGGCATGGCCAACTCGGTGGGGAGCAACAGGGAGGGCAGTGTTAGAATGGGGGTGGTGGACAAAGATGGTACAGGGGGATGCACCGATGTGTCCACCACCACTAGGGAGTGGCCACTGGAGGAAAATTCCAATGATTATGAGGATGTTCCGGTCTCCCTCTAGGAACTCCCTTTGCCCTCCAGGCCACTGGGTCCCTCTGTGTTGGTGCTGTTTTGACCTGAGTTCCCGTGGCCAAATACTTCCCCATTCGGCTGTGCCCTGACTCATTCGCTTGCCAGTGCTGATGCTGCATATACAAAGAGACATAGGATCATCACATGTCCATGATCACACCTGAACAGATTTGATTACCAAACATTACCATGACATCAAGTAGACCCCAGCAACAGACTCCACCTAAGTGGTCCATACATGTGCCACATCATATGCATGCATGCCATTTGAACTGTCAGCAGTTGCCCACAGGAACTTCAGGATCTCAGACAACTACAATTGCATGCCTGAAGTTGTGCAATCACAATAACTTTTCAACAAGTAGGAGACCCCATCACCCTCAAAGCTTTGCCCCATGGAGCAGACCTCAATTACCTGTTGGCATACAATAGTAGGCAATGCCAGATGCATTTCCACAGATCCCACACGAGGTCATTCACACATCTATTTGTCACATACATGATGACCCAAAAATAAGAAAAGGCGCTCCAAAATCCTGCCATGTTGATGACAAAAGTACATTAGTCTGAAGAAGGTGACATGGACATACTCATGTGACACTGGAAGCAGTTTCACTATGCACACTTCACCAAGTGAGATGTGTCCCAATAGAGTCATGGAGGTAGTATCAATGTTGCTCCGATAGGCCACACATGTAGGATGGAAATGGACTCTGAAGACATCATGTGCAATATGTCAGGGAGAGATGTCCCTAAAATCTACAGCACAATGAATCAGCAAGCCCCAGGGTAATCATCACTAATGTCTAACACCCCTTGCAATGACATACTTTGATGCATCAGTAGATGCCATAAGTCCCTTTGATGTTGGAGAGGACCAGAGATTTGCAGGTACTTGTCGAAGGTCCTCACATGTTGCCCAATTGGAAGCTACATCAGTGTCTTCATTATGGTCATGCAGATCCAGATGTCTGTCTGTAGATGAATGCTTGTACCGAAACACAAGTGATTCCAACGCAACTGCAAGTCACTCCATGGTGCATGCCAACAGTCAGGTCACAAACCTTAACCATTACACATGTGGAGTGCACTTTTCCACATGACACCACTTCAAAGGCATATATATTCACATTGTGTCTCTAAACTCCTGGCATACCTGTTATGGCCCTCATTGCTAACGTCATTGTGCATGCCAAATGACATGCTATGATGGGTGAGGGTATGTGTCAGCCAATAAACAATGGTGACACACTGTTGTCTGTGGCACAACATGAAGTGTGGCCTCATTGTAATTATTCCACACACAGGTTGCAATGCACATATATGTGAGGGATTACAGACATCACCCATCAACATAGGTAGACCATGCATGAAACAGCAGCTTCCAAATGTTTTTCAAAAGAGAAAGGGACACATGCTGACATGTAGGCACACGGAATGTTGGCAACAGTGAAGACACATGAATCACGTCAATAGACATTCCCCACTTACCAAGGGAAAGTATTGACCTATAGCTGCATCTAAAGAACAATGTAAGCGCTGTCACATGTATGTTGGGCATGTTCTCATTACAGATTAGAGTGAGGAGTGAAGAGGGAAAGGTTGATTAAGTACAGAGAAAGCTGTGCACATGAGGTACTCACCTGCTCCTTTGGTGCACCATAGCGCTGTTCATACACGGGTAGGACCTCATCCACTAGCCTCTCCAACTCCTCTAGGGAAAAGGCAGGGGCCCTATCACCTGCTGGATGTGGCATGATTGCTTCCAGAGGCCATGTATGCAGTCGTCACCGCCAGCAGATACAGACATTGGCCTGCGACCACCACTGGCAACAATGTTAGCCTATGGCTGTGTCCACCGTGGTTGCAACCGACTTCTGCCAGCGGTTGCGGGTCGTTCCTAATGTCCAGTAGATTAGGTCAGGCAGCCACCATTTTTGCAGCCTAAAATGCTGCATTGTGCTTTAGAAACTGCGTCACACCTCTGAAAATGTTTTTTCGAGTTTACAAACAAACGTATCCTTTCTTGTCATGTAGGTCCTACAGCTCAAACACCACTGTACCTTGTTGCAAGGCATAGATGGCATTTAACAGTGGGGCACAGTCCACCCCCGCCAACGGTCCTTCCGGCGGTAGGGATTACCAGTCACATTTTGAGGGGCAATTGTGTTGCACATCCTTGAGGTTGGTCCAGATACATGTTGTGGGCATGTGTGGAAGACCATGGGGGTCACATGTGATGTGTCCTGATTGCCATGTCTATCCCTTTAGAAATGTCTTGTCACATGATATCATTGACATGCATCATGTATGTTGCTGTGGACACAATTACTAATGTTAGAAATTATGTCTTGTTATGCATAGGTATCCAAGGAGAGGAAGTATGTGGCAAACCCCTGTCTACCGTCCACTGCAAGACCTTCAGACCATGTAAGAATGCCTCATTATCCTTTTTTATCATCTAAATAGGCAAAAAATAGTGGATCTATGTCGTCAGTTGGAGCCATATCTACTGCAGCTATTAGTTATTCAACCTGCATACCACCCATTGTACAAGTCATGTCAGTATTGCACTTCCTGGCCAGAGGGTCCTTCCTATATACAGTGGCCCTATCAACTGGCATGTCTCAACCTACGTTCAGTCTTCTATTAAAGGATGTCCTCACAGCAATGTTGAAACACCTGGACAGCCACATCCAGTTTCCCTGATGTTAGGATTTAGCCCATGTGAAGGCTGACTTTTATGGTTTTGCAAGCATCAAGTCTATTGCAACAGAAAGAACTTCCATTCCATCAATGTGTAAGCTGTCTGTTTGACAGATCTATACATTTCACATGTGTGTGTCCGTTATCTGGGTTCAGACCATGATTCCTTCATAATGCAGAACAGCACCATAGTGTAGCTGATGTCACAACTGTACCCAGAGAGGGCCTGACTGGTTGGTAAGTCACATCTGTTCTGGCTGTGTGCAATATCTTGTGCTACAATCATGAAGTGGGTGACTTATTGTTACACATATGTCCCATTACTTAACAGGAGACTCTGCATATCTAAACTGTCCTTGGTTGTTGATGCCACTAAGGAATTCAACTATGCCAGGGGAAGTGCGCTCCAATGAGGCCCATGAAAGAACACAGTGGGTAGTAGAGCAGGCTTTTGGGCTTTAGAAGGCCAGATTTAGGTGGCTGGACCGGACAGGTGGAACCGTACTCTTGTCACCCAGGAAAGTGTGTCCGATCACTGTGGCATGCTGCATGCTCCACAAATTCACCCCATACATCCCAGAGGAGGGGAAGCCTACAGTGCCACTGGGTGAGACTCATGAAATGCAAAGTGAGGATGACAGTGGTGAAGAGGAAGGAGCTGACCTGTGGGAAGATATCATCAATAGCTACTTTTCATGAGTGTAAATATATCATGTGATGTAATGACTGTGAGTGTACGAAGAACTGTAGTTTTTAGAATGTGTGGATTTGAGTGTTTTGGAAACAACTATGGAGTTGATACTCTGCAATATTCAGCCAAAGGCTACTTGAAGAGTTAGCCTTTGACACATCCCCACCTTGATGTAGCTACTTTGCGTCAGTTTCATTGCAATGTATTTTCCTGTCTAGATGCTTTCTATGTGATTTGTGTTTTAGGTATATTTTCAAGCCTATACTCCTTGTATTGTCTTTGTACATGTACCTTCACCATGACATCTTCATCTCGGTATTTCAGAGTTGTGACATTGTCAGGTATCTGATACAGTTCTGATATACGAAGTGGACATGGATTGTTTCAGGTAATGTAGGTCACAGATTTGGGGTGTATGAAACCTGTGCCAAGGTGTCTAGAACAGTGTTTTGATAGAAGGTCACAAGTGCATATTGGACTTGTGTAATGTGCTGTGTTGGGCAGATTGCATCATGTGTGTAATCATGTGAAGCCATTCACCCTTCACATAGGCTAAACACTATTCTTGTATGACCTGTATGTTGCTGTAGATATGTTTCATCATTGCAGGTCACAGTGCTTGCACCACAACACTGACATATGTTTGTGTCATACTACCAGATGCATGGTCATTGGATAATGATGGGTCTGCGATCAGGGACTTTTGTACTGCCCTCTGTCTGTACCTTGATGTATGTGATGTTGGATTTCTTTGGTGTGGTATGTGATAAGGCTCAAGATGGTGACACCATCCATTTTCTGTTTGCCTATCCTACAAGACAATGTCTGACAAGGCCCTCCTTATGTGGTCTGGTGGGCTGTTCCTTGGTAAGTGTACCATGACACAATATGAGTCAGCCATTCTTGGCTATGACAGTCCAGACATTTCAACAGCCTATGTGCTGTACAGTGAAATAAAATGGTTGGTGTGACCAGACACTTGTAGCAATGCATTTGTGTGTGCTGGCAGTACTCCTTAGCAGGACTCTGTATCTATAACATATTGCTCCTTGCATTAGTACCTTGTGTCTTCCTCATTTACTTCACATGGTCTTACATTTCTACATAGCAAAATGTGGAACAGAAGCAAGCAGACAATGACTGAGTGATAGGTGGATTTATTGAACATTTGTGCATACAATAAAATTGGGGCATGATGGAAAAGAAAAGTGAAGGTTTCGGTCATGGTGGATGAAATCATTGGAGTAGATGCCACACCATTAGAAGTCCAAAGTCTAGTGTACTCCTCCCAATGGAAATTAAAGGTGGTTGAATAACAGTCAGAGTGAATGTGTGTCACATACAGGAGGTCATTTCGGGAGAGGCCAGTTTCTGGCAGTGGTGGGTGTCTTGCCATCTGCACCTCCTGGATTCTTTGCTGGACTCCTCCGCTTGCTTGGTAGTGGGGGATCTGCTGCTACAGAGACAGGGATGTCTGGGTAGGTTCTTCCCCTGACAGGGCCTTCCTTCCATTGACTGGCACCGATGAAGGAACTGGTGTATATCTTGTTGATCCCTGATCAGGGTGGTGTTAATATCCCTCAGCTATGGAGGCCATGTTGGTACTGTGAGCCTCCCCCTATTCATGCATTTCACAATGAAAGTCCCTCTGCAGCTGCTTCATTTCCCAGAGTTGTGCAAGTACCTGGCCCATCACGCCTTGGGACTTCTGCTAGACCCCCAAGACGTGGCTGATAGTGTCGTGGCCAGGAACATCCCCAGTGGCCTCACCCCACTGGCCGACAGCATCACTTCCACACACCTTATCCCGACTGCCCTGTGGCCTTTCCCCAGGGAGCCCCCTCCCACTGGTTCCAGGACCATCATTGTCAGAGGTGTTGTTCTGCGGCTAAGGATCCTGGACTGGGGGGCACAAGATGGTTGCCACTGTCCTCGGGACACAGCTTGTCGGGTAAATGGATGCCTGTGTTGTAGAGGCAACCGGGCTGGGAGGTGATGTAGTGACCAAAGTGAGACTCACTATGTGTGTCTGACCAGGTTGCCCAGATGGGCTAGAACCGTTCTTCATGCCCAGACATGGAGGATTATTATTGTCACTGATGGCTTCATCCATGGAGCTAGTGGCAGTCTCTTCTGGCGGCTCTGTATGGCCAGTGGCAGTGATGTGAAACGTACAATGTTACTGGTTGTATTGTGCCATCTACCTCTAAAAGTCTGCAGTGACATTTCTCAAAGACCTTGTATATAGTTGGTTTGCTGATTATCCTTTTGTGACAGATGACTATGGTATTGGTTGTATTGACATGACATTTTTAAAGCATCCCAATTCTATTTAAGTTAAGCAGTTGCTGCAATGTGCAGATCATTAGCCCTTGGGATGATGGCCTGAGAATGCCCTCTTGCCACCATTGCAGTCAAAACAGTGGCTAGGCAAGATATGACTTTGGCCATTTTGAGGCCTAGTTGATTGTTATGCGGACAGACCCAGGACTTTGTTGTATATGTGACTGGAGTCATCATGTGGTCAGTGCATTGTGAATGTGTCTGCTGCCAATACCATTCTGGTGATGCATCTTGAGGCCTTTGGGATTATTGTTTTGCACACTGGTTAAGGTGTCCGTCCTGTCCTCAGTTTTTTCATCTTGGGTTAGCAGGTCAAGACGGCACTAAGTAGTGAGACACATCTCAGAGCTGAGCATGATCTGTATCTTGGCCCCTCCCAGGTGAGTAAACTTCAATTGAGAGTGAGCAGGCAAGGATATTTGGACAAGAATCCACTGTTTTGGTGTTTTGAGTTCCTGAAACAGTGCTTCCTGGGAGTTGCAGTCATCTCATCTTCATACTACACACACTTGACAGATGGTATTCTCCCAGGTGAGTGAACTTCAATTGAGATTTCATAAATAGATGGAATTCGGCAAGTGAACATTGTTTTTGTGTTTTGAGTTAGAGACACAGGGCCTATTGGGTTTTGGATTCCGGTCACCATACAAGTGTTATTCTCCCAGATGAGAAAACATCATTTGAGAGTTCAGACACAGGGTATTTTGGCATAAGAACACTGGGCTTGTGTTTGGATTTGGAGGGACAGAGCCTCCTGGCCTTAGCAGTTATGTCACTCCCTCTACTTCATACACTTTATAACTGTCATCCCCCAGGTGAGTACACTTCATTTGTGAGTTACCAAACAACTGTATTTGGACAAGTGGACACTGGTGTGGTGTTTGGAGTTAGAGAACCAGAGTCTCCTGGGAGTTGCACTCAGGTCACTCTCACGACTCCCCTAAACCTGACAAATGTTATCCCCCCAAGTAATTAAACTTCATTTGTGAGTTGTCACACAGGGGTTTTTGGACACAGAAACGCTGTGCTGGTGTTTGGAGTTACTGAAACAGTGCTGCCTGGCCTTATAAGCCATGCCACTCCCTCTGCTTCACACACTTGATAAATGTTATCCCCCTCCAAGTAAGTACACTTCATTTGTGAGTTACCTCTTAGGGGCTTTGGAGAAGAGGACACTGGGCTCACTGAGTGGAGTAACAGTAAGCGTGCCTCCTGGCCTTAGCAATCATGTCAGTCCCTGTACTACACACACTATACAAATGTTCTCCCCCCCTGCTGAGTATACATCATTTGTGAGTTGACACACAGGGGTATATGGGCAAGCTACCACTGTACTGGTGTTTGGAGTTACAGATACAGGGCCTTCTGTAAGTTGCAGTCATGTAACTCTCTAGTACACACATCATACAAAGGTTATCCTCCCAGGTGTGTACACTTAATTTGGGAGTTCCTGAACAGGGGAATTTGGAGGAGAGAACACTGGACTGGTGTTTTGAGTAACAGTAACAGTGCCTGCTGTTAGCTGCAGTCATGTCAGTTTCTGTACTACACACACTATACAAATGTTATTCCCCCAGGTGAGCACACTTTGTGTGTGAATTACCACACATGAATCTTTGGAGAAGAGGACACTGGGCTGGCTGAGTGGAGTAACAGTAACAGTGCCTTCTGGCGTTAGCAATCATGTCAGTCCCTGTACTACACAAACTATACAAATGTTCTCCCCCCAGGTAAGTATACTTATTTTGTGAGTTGACACACAGGGGTATTTGGGCAAGTGACCAGTGTGCTGGTGTTTGGAGTCACGGATACAGGGCCTCCTGTGAGTTGTAGTCATGTCACTCTCTCTAGTACACACACTATACAAATATTATCCTCCAGGTGAGTACACTTCATGTGTGACCACACAGGGGTCTTTGAACAAGCGAGCACTGGGCTGGTGAGTGCAGTGACAGTAAAGGTGGCAAAAGATGAGCTGTAAGCATCCATGACATTGCAGTTTGGTGACATTTTTTGTGCTGTGACTTACCAGACTCTGCTCTCCCATGTATTCCAGTCAAGCCCTCAGGATACAGGGTGGCCAAGACCACCTACTCCCAGGGATAGTGTTGTAATGGGGGAGTGGGAGGGCCACTATTAGTCTTCTTGGCTTCAGCTAGTGCCTGGAGACCAGGGAACAGACCTCGCCCCCTGAGGTCGTTCCACCTCTTCCTGATGTCCTGCCTTGTGCGCAGGGTAGTGCCTACAGCATTGACTCTGTTGACTATCCTGTCCCAGATTTCTATTTTCCTACTCAGAGGAGTATGCAGGACTTGTGCTCCAAACAATTGTGGCTCTTCCCTTATGTTTTCATCTACCATGACTCTCAATTCATCCTCAGAAAAATTTGGATTTTTAGAACGTGACATAATGGAATTTAAAAACAAAATGTGACAATGACTTGATTGCTGGGCTTTCTCTCCTTCCTCTCAAAGTGCATAGCAGCTAAAATGTTCCTAATTGCACTTTATTCACATATGATTTATGGAGTATATTTTTAAGGTATAACTGGTAGGATTGGTGACAAGGAAAGCAAAGTGGTAAAAGTTTTTGGTGACAAGAGTATGATTGGTAGAACTAGGGGTGAAAAGGCTGTTATCGGTACAGTTGGGGACAAAGAATGTACAATTCATAGAACTGATTCTGAAATTACAACTGGAAGAACTGGTGGTAAAGTGAGGATCTTGAAAGAATTGGCAGGAAAGACAGTACACCTGATAGAGTTGAGGAAACACAGAACACGTTTTTGATATAGTGGTAACGTGGGTAGGCGTGATTGTGAAAACAGTATATTTGTAGAAGTGATAATGAACAGAGTGTGATTGGTAAATTGTTGAGAAATAGAGTACAAATAGTAGGACTGGTGGTAAACAGGAAAACATGAACAAAAATATCAGGATGAGAGTGCAACTGATCACATTAGTGGTAAAAAAAGAGCACTTCTCGTAAAACTGGCAAGTAATAGGGTGCATTTGTTAGGATGGTTGAGTTTTCCATGCCAAGCTCTCTCCCCTGTGCTCAGAGTCTGCCATCCATTGCCCACCCTCTCATTGTTCCTCATCTGCAAATTACAACACTCATCGCACTATTTTAAATCTGTTGCATTCAGTCCGATTTTGCCAGGGTGGGACCCTGGTATCAGCTTTCAGCACCAACCTGTCAGTCTCAGTCCCCTGCCGTCTGCTCAATCAGCAAACTTCCACAACAAAATAAAGGCCTGATTTCTCTAGTGCAAATGCTTCCCTGTTTATTTCTTTACTTGTAATCTTCTATAGCCGAGCAAGCAAACAAAGTCCAGGGAGTACAGGGAAAGATGTAGCAGAATAAACATCATTCTGGAAATAGAGAGGTGCAACACAGATGGAATGACAACTCAAGCGTTCCAGTTACATTGATAAGCTGTTAATACTACTTTTATTTTTTCATCTTAAAATCATCACGTCAACACTGGAAACAGCCAACACGTTTTGTCCCTTGAAGTGGACTTCGTGAAGGCAAACCATATGAGAGTAGGCTCTCCACTTTAAGTATGTGAAGTACACCAAATAGTACGATCCCAATAGATTGCTTTCCTCAATCCCGGTTACAGGAATAGATTCCTTTCGCTTCTAATTAATTCATTGCCAGATAAATTCGTTTAGCCTCCAATTAGTTTGCAGCCACATAAGCATACTCTCATTCACTGTCCCACTCGCATGTATTTGCTCTTGCGAGTGGGATACTGGATGAGCGTATGTAGCTACTGGTACCAGTCGTAGTGCCAATATCGGGCATACTGTCCTGTAAATGCCTTGTGATTCATCCTTATGTGGCTGTGAACTAATTGGAGGCTAAAGGAATTTACAAGGCGGTGAATTCATTGGAGGCGAAAGGAATATATACCCGTAACCGGGATGTGTGAAGATTATGTGAGGAAAGCAATTGATTGGGATTGTCTGATGTGGTTCATATGGTAGAAGTTTCTTGACAATGTAAACAACTTCCTGTGTCAGTTTGCCGTGGAGTGCTCTCTGTAAAAAGTGGCTTTGCCATCAAACAGGAGGAGTTTTTTTTTCTCCTTGCACTGGGATCGGAGAAGTTTGAGATTTAGAAGGGTAGTGTGTTGTTATGTCATTCAATTACTCTTAGGGGCATATTTATACTCTGTTTGCGCCGAATGTGCGTCAAAAACTTTGAAGCACATTCAGCGCAAACTGTGCACCATATTTATACTATAAAGCCCGACCACATGGACGTCAAAATTCCTCCCTGTGCGTCATTTTTTGGATGCGGGAAACTGCCTTGCGTTAATGACAAGCAAGGTAGGCGTTCCCGCCCAAAAAATTACTTTAAGGCCTGTGCGCCTTATTTATACACAGGAGGAGGTGGGCCTTAAAAAACGGCGCCCAGCCTGATGTGCGACGTTTTTTAACGCCTGGGTGAGGGCAGGAGTTAACGGACTTGTGGGCTCACTTCCATGGTCTCTGACCATGGAAGCAGTCCAGAGGTGCCCTTCCCTGTCCCCAGGGACACCCCCTGCCACCCTTGTCCACCCCTGGAGGACACCCATTGATGGGGGAACCCATCACAGGTAAGTACAGGTAAGTTCAGGCTAGTATTTTTTTTTTTTTTTTTAAGTGGCATAGGGGGGGCCTAATTTGCGACACCCTACATGCCACTGTGCCCAACGGCCATGCCCAGGGGACAGAAGTCCCCTGGGCATGCCTATTGGGCAAGGGGGCATGACTCCTGTCTTTGCTAAGACAGGAGTAATTTCAATGGGGGTTGTGCGCCAAAAAATGGCGCAAGTCCGGTTTGAGCCATGATTTTTTACTCAAACCTGACTTGCACCATTTTTTGACGCACAACCCCCATTTTCCCCTACGCCGTCGCTGCCTGGTTTGAGTCATTTTTTTTTACTCTGACCAGCTCGCAGCGCCGGCTAATGCCAATCCTTAAATATGGCGCCCGCATGGCGCATACGAATGGCGCTGGTTTGCGTCAAAAAGTATAAATATGGGCCTTAGTGACTTAACATATGTCTAGTAGTTCTTTGGAGAGCTACAGATTTGATTTGTTACTGTTTTTTCTCTTTTTAGTTTTAACTGAAACATAATATTTGCATTTTCAATAATTATATTTTTCTAATTTTCTAAGATTAGGCTAAAGTCCAGGATATTCACAAGATGGGGGCACATAGGAGATTTATATATATCGAAGTTAATATCTTTGAATTCTCCAACTGGGATCATCTATATTTTTGTATTTTTACTCCAAGCTAAATATTTCAGGCAATGAAGCAAAAACAAAAACTAGAAAGTGATCACAAGGTCTACTGAGAAGAGTAGAGAGCATTCAATATGCCTTTGCTTGAAATATATAATCAAGGGTGGATCTTTTTGAATAAGTAGTACTATAGCAAAATTGTTCAAGGTCATTGTTCTATAAATGAAGGACAATTGAGACATAGCGGGATCAGAGAAGATAATCTAATTATGGTTAAATTCTCAGACGAAGATGTAGTTGATTGTACAGCAGTTGAATGCCAGAATATTGATATCAAGAATATCATCTGATATAAAGATTGTGGCCTAATTATTACTTACCAAATATCACCCCACAGGGAGTAAATTTCTAATATTATCTCTAATGAGGCAATATGTTTGTAAATTATATTCAGGGGTTAATATTCAGATTATATTTAGTAACTGATATTCTGGTACCACACCCCGTGGAGCCTTTTCGATCTGCAATGAATTCCATTAGTTGTTCAATGATCAGAGTATTATCATCTAGACAGTAATAAATTATATGGGATACAGTAGACTTAGGGTCAGAAGAATTCACCACAATCAAGAGGAGTGGGAACGTGGGGAATTGGTCAGTAATCAGACGTTTGCTGCTGATGGGGGCTTTGTTAATTAGAACTATACCTCAGCTATTTAACATACACAGTCTAGATGAGTGACCAAGTATCTAGGTGGCAGAAGGTGGTGAAGAAAACAGCACTTTAACCACATTTAAGTGAGGCAAAGAAAGTGAGGTTTATGGTTCGGAATAACTTCTGCAAATATTGAGACAGTACATCCTTACTAATCTGCAATGTTTCCCCTTTTCGGTGACCAATGGTCTGGGCTTGACTGTTCTAGTGTATTGGGGCCACGTCAACAGCATATGGAAGCTATAAGTATCTAAGGATCTAAAATAAATGTCAGTGCATTGACTTAGAAGACTAGTGCATAAAGCGCCATGATGTGTTGTAACTGTGCCAAGAGTGAACTCTGAGACTCTCCACAAGTTTTGTGCAAGCTGAGAAGGAATAAGAGTGGCTCTTACAGAGGCAGGGGTGTTTTGGAGGGCCACTACAAGCACCCCGTGCCATGTTAGCCATTCCACATTTCCCTGTTCGAGGGCTTCTGGAGGGAGCTGGTACAAGCTAGTTGGGGCACTGGGCATGCAAGGCAGTAGAGTAAATGTGGAATGCCTTTCTGGTTGAAGGAGGTCAAACTTAGGCTTCTTCTTCTACTCCCTTGTGAATGCCATGGATTCCAAAAAGGGAGTGGTTCAGCTGTATATATTAACCCTATCTAGGATGGTGGAAAGCCCACTGGATGGCAATGGAAGTTCTCAAAGCAAGATATAGCACAGTTCTTTCAGTGAAATCAGTTCGTTTTAATTATAATTTATATATATTATATATTGGCCTCCAATTTCAAGCGTTTAATGTTTCTCACGTTGTTTCTATTTTTGTCACATTCCTCACTATTTGCTTCCATTTTTGTCCCAGACATTCGCTCGTAATATTCTATGTTACTTCTGAAATTGTTGGCCCAGAGTTTAGCCCAGTTCCTCGCTCTTCCCTGATGACAGGAAGAGTTTGGTGCCTTTATGTTATTCTTCAATTCAGCCTTCATCTTCGATAAAGATCTACAAGATCACCAACGAGGTGTTTTCCCCCTGTGGGGGTTTTCCTCTAAACTGTGATCCTCTTAAGGGGGCACTTCAGTCCAGTGTGGCATCGCAGCTACGGGGAAGTGTTAGCCTTTTCTCGAGCAATCAAGAAGGGGACTAAAAAGAACTTTGCAGCACTCAGTCCCTGACTTTGCCACAGACTGGAATCCCGAAGGGGTGCCCTCCTTCGCCCATCCGGGTTCGAGTCTGTGGTCACGTGACTATCTCTGTTACGGCTTCGATACAAATCTTTCAATTGATCTAGAATAGTACAAGTGCCTATCACAGTCCATTCATGCTGTACGCTTCTTGCAGTAAATGTTATACATTTCTGTAAAAAGATGAAAAACCGTCCACGTTTTATATGACCTATACTGTTTTTCTTCTCTCCATAACTGCTCTTTGTGCTTTGGGTCAGTGTGCTGGTGCTAAAAGCTCTTCTGAAATATTGATGCTGGAAAGAGTAATCCGAGCAGTCACTGACGTCATTTCAGAACGCCCCTGAGCTCCCAGACCTTCTTAGGTCGATGCAATTTTTCGTTTCAGTGGGTTCAGCATCTCCTCTCATTTGTGCAGCGCCCCCCGCTTCGGCGTCTCTTCGATCCGCGTCCTCTCAGGGCCCCTGCCCAGTCCCTTTTCATTAGTCACCATTTTTCTCCCACACGTATTATCAGCTAAGCAGAACGACAGAAGGCTCTAGAGAAGGCGAAATTTAAAGATCACCGGTTCGATTCCTAGAAAGAGCGGCTTTTTGTCGTCATGTACTTCACTGAGTGGGTGATAACGACGCCTTTCATCCGCTCTATCAGGCTGAGGCGAGCTCGTGCTGCATAACCAACGACTTACCACATTCAACCTCCTCTGTCCTTCCTCTGAACCATGAAACGTGCGTCCGGGCTGACGAGGAGGGAATCTGAGCACTTTTCTATGGACGTGAACATGCCCAGCTTAATTAATCAAGCGTCAGCTAATTAAAATAAAAAAACCACATGTCGGGGACTCCGTCTAGCCGCCGTGAAATCCCGTCCCTGGGTCCCTGCCTGTCAACATCCGGGTGGGTCACCTCTGCCTCACATACAAATGCTTCCAGGGATGGGAGTGGTGGGGGGAGTTTAACTCGAGACTTGTGATGTCGAGGCCGTTAACCAGGAAAGCTGACCATCTATATAAAACACAAATTAAATTGTCTCTAGGCACCTACATGTAAGTATGTGTTGGCAGTGATGTAACGCAAAATGATGGGGTCCTTCTGTCTAATGTGACCGTGGGTCCCTGATTTTCCCATATCTCACAGATATATTGGCCTTGGGATAAATAGGGGTCACATGAACAGCTTTGCCTCTTAAAGAGAGTGGGATTCCCTTGAGACGCATAAGCTGCAGGGGCCTGCATTAGGCCCCTGTTAGTTTGTACAAAATATAATTGTGTCATTTTATAAACCCTGTCCTGTTGGGCTAAAACGTTAATTTTTGGTTGTATCCAGATTTCTGCAGTTGGCGTCCAATCAAATGCATACGTTCCAACTTTTTAGAAAGGAAAAGTGGGAGATTTCTATGAAAAAATAGGGAGAATATATTTTTACAATTGACTTCTATTGGCATCTGAATCGGGTTACTGTTATGTATGGATTTGCAAGTCTGCGGCTGCAGGATCAGATGTTAGATACACATATGTAGTTTTTTTTTTCCCTTACCTGTCAGGAGCACGAATAAGGCGATATGCCAGGCAAAGAGCACGTTGCAAGTGCTGTGCACTGGCCTGCAGAAGCAGGTTACTGCCAGTGCATTCTTCGAGTTACAGAAGACCAGGCCCCATCAGCTGAATCTCGCAGAGGAATCCCTTTTTTTTTAAATTTACATGCAGGAATCAGGAGGCGGGAGACTAGCCTTCAAATCGGTAGACTCCCGTCTGAATCAGGACCGTTGGCACATATGCAAATGAGACATTTTTACAGTGCTAAATTAACAAATCGATGGGTAGAGTGCTCGCTAGATAAATCAGTAAGTAACCTGTGGCTACAGGGTTATATCTCATAATAGGAGTGTAGACTTTTTGGGCCTCATGTATCAAATAGTTAACATCCTTCTGTGTCTATGAAGAGATAGGTTAGTACATGGGTACTCACAAATATTTTCCCAGGGGCCGCACTGTTTGGTCTTTGATGTGACAGAGGGCCTCATTGCTGCCAGCGTGATGGTGGTTGGAGGGCTGGGGGTAGGGCGGGGAGGGGCAGTGGTAAAGTGTGTATAGAGGAAGTGAAGAATATACATCTAGGGTCTGAATTGCCCAATGTGAATCCAGAAACTTGGGTATAAATCCCGGCTTCTCTACTTAACCATATTGTGTGATCCTAGGCAAATGTTTTATTTCACTTTACCTCCTTTTTTCCTTTTTCTTCATTACACATATAAGAACCTTGAAATATGTCTTGAGGATGTATGTTGTATAAAACCTTCTGTGTCTGATTTAATAAACTATAATGTTGTTGATGGTTTATAGAAACCCAGCCCTCCCAAAGAGTTCACATAACAACTGACTTGCCTTTTAGTTCACAGTTAACATTGTTGTCAGGGTGTGTAGGATGGAAGGGGATGAAAGTTTGTAAATTCATTTTTGAAAACTATCACTTTAAAAAAATACTTCTTACTTCACTGATATAATATGTGCTAAGGTGAAAAGGTTCTGCAGGTTATTTAAATGCACTGTTTGAGTTTAACACAGATCATACTTTTGTATTTTGCTGCAAGATGTCTTTAATAATGAAGGTGTTTCTAAAGTTAAGAGTTTCAGAACACCCTAGTTACTCCTTTTCTTTAACTTAAATTCGACTCCAAATAAATACTTGCCCATTTATTTAACAATTTTTAGTGCCAGTGCTGAGTTGAATAAACAGCACAGTGCTGCTGTTGACCTGGGGGCCGCATGTAAATGTCAGGAGGGCCGCATGCGGCCTCTGGGCCGTACTTTGAGTGTCACTGGGTTAGTACATAAGGGCCTTTGTCCTTACGTGGTGTAAGGGTGTATACCTCATCATTAGCAAGTACATTACACATTTCTCAACACCTTTAATGGTTAAAAAAGCAGTATGATTTGATGTATACAATGAATAATATAGTATGTAACTGTCATGTTTTATTGACCAGATCTTGGTCATTGGACAAAAATTGCAACAGTTTTGAACAACAACAGCAGCAGACGCTTGTTCAAACTTCTATTCTGTTACCGAAGTTGGGGCAAAGATACTACAGACACTCCTCCATAGGGTAATTGGGTGGAGGAGGACCAAGTGCTCAGTTTGTCCACCCGGTGAGGCAGTTTTTCATGATTCAAACTTTGAAAGAGAGTCTGTTTTGTACATATCAGTTTATTACAAGGTTCTTTTACCTTACCATACTTTTTTGAATGAAAATGTCTGAGAGAACATGATGAAATAAAATGGCTGGGTAGCAATAGGTGAAGTCCAGGCTTTAAGAAGATATGGTAGCATCCAAGGAGAGAGAAGGTTGTTGGTAAGTTACATTGTAAATGTCTAGGCACACCCTCAATAAGAGTTTAGTGAATAGATGCTGTTGACCACACAAATCTGGTTTAGCCTCACTGGAACCTCTATGAATGCTACTGGGTTTTCCCATGCTCTCTTCTTGGCATGAGCTGCTAGAGTACATGGTGACCCTGCTACTCTCTTTAAGCTGATGTTGCCCTTACATTCTCTTTCCATGGTTTTGAACTATTACATTAGAGGCAGATGACCTGAACCCTTCCTCCTTACTGAGTCTAAGACAGGAAAATGTGAACTGAATACTCTAAATATATCAGGGGTGCACATCAATAAGTACTTGTCTTGGTTTCAATGCTTTCTGGTTGATTGGAGGCTTACCCGTGTGCACAAGCTGAAGCAATCACTGTTGCAAAAAGTCTGATCCAGAACTTTATTCAAAGGTTTGAATTGCCTCTTAAGCTGTGAAGTGACAATAGGAAGTTATTTTGTGTTATCAGTTGTCCAGTAACTGAGTAAGGCCCTGAGTGTCCATTAGCTTTCTCACTGTGGCTATCTGATCAGTATAGGGAAAGGTGCGGAAGACATTGTGACGCGAAGGGTTAATTAACTTGAGCAGTGTAGATGAGCGTGATGCCTGCTGAAACCCCCGAACAACGTGGAAAAGTTCATGATATTATTTTCAAGCTTGTTTGTGTAGGAGACTCCGTCTCAACCTTGAGAACGAGAGTACAGGGAGAAGATGGAATGAAAACAAAGGCTGGGGAAGGGCAGAGCAGCCAAGAGACAAGTGCTGATAAAATAGCTAGAAAATGCCAGAAAGAGATAGAATCCAAGCTTTGAGTTATTTAAGCACTGAAGTGCGGGTGAGGGATTTGAAGCTCTCAGATGGGGTTGTGAAAGCTGCCATGGCCCAGCGCTGCCTCCCTGTTTTGCTGTACAGAGACCGTGACACTTGAGGGGGAGAGAGGTCCAAGCAGGCGGTAGAGGGCTTCCCAGCATTTCGTGGACTAAGTTAAGTTCCACACAGGGATGAAAGGCCTTTGTTTCTCTGCTCTATTATTATGATTGATTATTATGCTTGCACTGTATTTATAATCTGAAGTATTCAGCTCGTTTATATTTTGCTTTCTAAACATCGTAGTGTGAGCTTGCTGCAGTAATTGAAACATGCATTTTGGTATGCAGTTAATCAAAGCTAATCTGAAGTATTCAGCTCGTTTATATTTTGCTTTCTGAACATTGTAATGTGAGCCTGCTGCAGTAATTGAAACATGCATTTTGGTGTGCAGTAAATCAAAGCTTATCTGAAGCATTCAACTCATTTATATTTTGCTTCCTGAACATCGTTGTGTGATGCATTTTGGTATGCAGTTAATCAGAGCTTATATCTGTCAATGAACTCTTTGCTTATATATATGCATAGATGCTCTTTGTAGTGTACTCATACATAAATAGATGCTTTACATTGCTATTCTTATTCTACCATTGTTGACGTGCTAAATGCACACATTTACCTGAAATTCTAGTAAAGCTAAATTGTATTCATAATTGGCGTGTGGTCCTTCATTGAGCATCCTTATTGACTTATACCGAACAGGTGTCAACCAGTCACCTAGATAAGACACTATCAATCCGAATCTTTGGAAAAAGGTGGTTGTTCGAATGAAACTTTAAATACCACATATCAAATATATGGGTAGAAATTAAAATTAAAAGGCCTAATGACTTATGCTTAACCTTTATGTCAATGAGAGACACTCCTAACTGAAAGACTGCATTAGAGCCATCCTTCTTTCTTTCACACCATTTCTCCAGATATGCTAGACTTGAACCTGCATGATGATGCGATTATAAATTACTGCATACAAATGGCTTAATGTCTCAGCAGCTTTTGTTCTGAGGTGCAAAGAAGCTTTACCCATCAATCTATCAGAAGCCTGTCACAATCTGTACTTGGGGGACCTAGTTTATGTCATGATTCACCCGAATAAACCATAGTTCCAACCCAGGCAGTGAGGTCCCTACCAAGCTCTGCTCATCAACACCACTGCTGTAAAATGCTAAGGACTGCCTACCTAGATCCACACATCATATTGCAAGTGAACTACATATCCAGGACACGCCGAACATTTCAAGAGTAAAGCTCCAGTCTTAGCAAGTATACCAAAGAACTGCAATGAGGACGAGGCCCACACTCCTACCCGCACTCACTGTGAACGTGCCACCTTGATTACAATCATGCCATAGAACACTTTAGCTACCCAGATCCATTGCCATCTCCCATGAGAACTTATCAGATGCACCCTAATGTAGCTCCTGGGCCCTCTTATATGCCCTAAATTGCCTAGATTAAGCACCCAAACTCCCACAATTAGCATTCAGGGCAGTCCCATGGAGAGGCAGAAGACTAATTTCCAGAGGGCAGGGTTTGAAGGACAGCTATTGCAAGGAAGACATGCTCCTACCCTGCCTTACATTGATATAAAGACCTAAGACCTGACTCTATTTTAGGTAGGCCAAGGGTCCATTTTCTGCAAATTCAAAATCATCATGTCTGCCTTTAATGCAGATGTTGTCCTTTTTGTTCCAAGAACTGTGAAAACGTCAAGTTATTTAAATGCAGATATCAACAAAACACCTGCTGCAACATCAGTCTGGAACACATGCCTTGTTATTTCAATTTCAAGATCAAAGAACAGTAGCCAAAAAAAGTAGTCTGAATTGTCATACTTTTACTTTCTATGTTTAAAGGAATGTGTCCTTGACTAGCATCTTGCATCCATTGGTTATATGAATCATTCCTAAAGTGATGTTGGAAATTCCATCTTAGATAAGATACAGTATGAAAGAACTGCCTCTTGTTCACTTGTCAAGAGAGGTCCTTCACCCCTGATTGTCGCACAACATTCTGTCTGCTAAAGATGCTGTCATATTGCACTTTGTACTCAAAGCTCATATCAGGCCTGAGCTCAGGAGAAGCTGATGTTGAACGCATGTTTGCTTTTTGTAGGGAACATGGCAATCTTGACTATGGATAATTACAGCATTGTGCTGTAAATATGTATGCAGTGCACTCAAGCGCCATAAGAAAATCTAGAAGCAAGTTATTTCTACTCCGTGCTCTAATAGTGTAGTCTAGTAGTAGGTTGTAGGGTGTTAGGTTCTTAGATAACATTTTAAGCATGATAGAAATGCTCATTTTATTCTCAGTGTTTGCAACAATCATTTTTGCTATCTTAATCGTACCTTGTGTGTTTTTTTAGATATGTCGTACAACAGGGTTCACCTGTTGAAATAAATATTCTTTTTAGTTAAAGTGTCTTGTTCTTGGCACATCGTGTGTGTGTGTGTGTGATTTAGGAGAATGAAAAATGTTTGTTTCTGTCCCCCTTGGTGTTACTGCATCCCTGTTTTGGGACTGGTGGTAACCCAAAAGCACTGACGCCACTTCAATTATTTTTTTAGTAGAGTTCTGTGGGGCTACAAAAACCTGTCTTTCACATTCAACCCCAGGTGCGTTGAACTAAGTGCTCTTTTGTCACCTGTGGGTGTGAAAGCAAACCTTGTAGAGCTGAGCCAGAGACTCAGCACTTCCCTGTAACAAGTGACTCTCCTGCATCACCCTTACTGCAAATACACCGTGTGCAACTGGACGTCCTTTGGCAGCAGCATCTCTATCTTTTACATGGGGATGCATTATATATGGCAGGAGCCGATTGATGGATGCAATAACATAGAAACCAGCATTTCACATACTTGTGGTCAAAAGTGTGTTTCTATAGCTGCTTTCCCACCAACATACTTCACTTTAAATTCTGTCCAAGGCCCTGCTTGTAAAACCCCTCTCAATGGTTTGTGCACCATGCAAATACTGAAATTTGTTTCCTACTCAAATCTTTGTAAACTGTAAAATTCTTATAATGTGGCCAAACATCTATTATGTCAAGAATGACACACATCTGCATCATGTAGCAATGGTCACATTGGTACTTTTTATTTTATATCTATGAAATGATTGCTCCAAAACCAAACACACTTGTATCAAATTTTCCAAATTCTGGTGTTTTGCCAAAGTATTTCCTTATCTCACAGAACTCTTTGCTTAATGCCTTTTTGCATTGGAAAGAAATCCTGTGAAAATGTTCTTGTGAACAGTGATATTGACAAAATTGCTTTCAACTGCAAAGAAAATTCTGTCATATTTAGAAACAAAAATTGCTCTTGAGTTGCTCTTTTAGGAACTTCAAATCCACCATAACAAATTATTTATGAAGCCAAAAGCAAAGCCTCCAACAATGATTTTATATCCTACATATGCAACTATGTTTGTTTGCTATTTATTTCTCTAATAATACTGAACCCCTGGCTGTTGTAACAAGTCATAATGTTCAGTTAGATCTTCCACAAAACCAGGGTCCGAATTGTACAAAGTGTCCGAGAGGTGCAAGGGTTTATGCATCCACTTTCTGCATCCCTGGTGCAATGTAGTATTTCAGAATGGGCCACAGATGCTTGCACAGCTACGTTTGTGATATAGATCACACCAGTGCAACTTCAAACTGATCTTCCCTCATTTGAAGGAGAATGTGGCCCTAGGCATGTGAGAGAACATTTTACCTGTTAGGACTCACACTCGCACACTTCTTGCTGCACCATCACAAAATAAATCAGCATGTATGAAGAACAATGAAACATGTCCTGAATGTGTTCACAGCAATTCCCTGTAACTTGTGAGGAACACTGCATTGCATGTTTGTTTATATTGATAAAAGCAAGTGTTGTTCCATTTGTGAACTGTGTGCCACGTGGTTTATGGAGACATCGAATTCCTTTATATGAATCATCAGAAGTGTTTGATGACTCATCAACAGCATGTGTTTGATGACTCATCAACAGAATTCCTTTATATGAATCATCAGAAGTGATTTATGACTCATCACCAGCATGTGTCTTATGACTCATCACAGTCTATAAATAGAACTGCCAAGGTGTTTCCTGTGCTTGGCTTCCAGTCTTCCTTCACTCGCAGGTGTTCCCGGTTCATTGGAGCTTCCCTCCAATGCAGATTACTTTCACAGCGGCTGGAGAATTTACGAGCAGTATTCCATCTTCCTCAAATAAGGGAAACATTCCAGGAGAAGTCGGTTTGTGAGTAATTCCCCTCTCGTCTCCCTGTTTTCACCCTTCTTGAGTCAATGACCTTTTGGTGCATTATGAAAGACATTCGTCGATACTGAGAAACCCGTGACACAAGACTATTTTCAAAACACAGCTTGAGAAGTATTTTGAAAGCAACACTGAAGTTAACTGTTGTGAACTCCTGAAAGCATTGCTCGATATCTTTGAAAACATAAATGTTTATTTTGATTGTTTTGGAGCAAGTATATTGTATGAAAACAAATAGCCAAAGACAAATTCATAAGTTTGATTTTATAACGATTTTGTTGTGAGTTACAAAAGCTTGCTTAATAGCTGAGCAATTGAGCGCTGATAATTATTGTGACTTTGCTGAAAGACTAGGTGATTGCCCAATCAAATGATAATAATTATTTTTATTTTGCTAAAAGACTCCGTGATATTTATAGGTCTTTTGTTTTTGATTTGTTTTTGGTCTTTGAATGCCTACACCAAGCCCTGAGGCAACTTTCTTAGAACAACAGTGATGCTCCTTCAAGAACCAGTGTTTTGTTTCTCTTCCCTTCCCAAATTCTGTTCCCTATTCCTTCTCCCCAGAGGCTATTCGCCTGTTCTCTGTTCATTTCAGATACGAGATAATAGTGTTAAGTGGTTAGGATTGTATTCTTTTCACTCCAGCGGAACCTGGAATTCAGGTAAGTGGACATTGTCTTGTCAGAAAGCCAAGCCTACGAAAATTAAGTCGCCCCGAGTGAAGATGTCTCAAACAGAGGTCAACATGGAAGATCTTGTGTGGGCTTTGACGCAGGTTCAGGCTGAGGTAGCGCAACTGAAGGAGGAAAATTAATCCCTTAGAGAACAACTTGAGACATACAAGATTAGAGGGGAACCATGGTTAGGTGCAATTCCTAGAACAGACAAACCCTTTCTCAAACCACCAACCTTTGTTCCTAATAAACCTACTACACCTGAAGAAGCAACATCTATAAAACACACTATAGTGACCCCTACACCAGCTCCATTGGCTCCAACAGAAAGGTTCACTGGCGATAATAGTAAATTTGATATATTCATGAACCAATGTCACTTGCAGTTTTTGTGCAGGCCCACAGCTTTTCCGGATGATGCCGCAAAAGTTGCTTTTGTCCTTTTGTACCTTGCAGGGAATGCTGCTAATTGGTCTATCCCTTTAGTCCAAAACGGTGACCCTCTTTTGTATAATTTCCCAGAGTTTCAAGTCCAAATGAAGAAACTTTTTTCTTGACACACCTTTATGCAATCCAGTGATACTGAGTTATTGAATTTGAAACAAGGGAATAAAGACCTCTTAACATATGTAACCACTTTCAATAGATTAGTATCAGAAACCCATTGGCCAGAGTATAAAAGAACCTCATTATTTTATCGGGGACTCCAGGATGAGTTGAAAGACATTTTGTCTCAGATAGAAGAACCGCCCGAAGATTGTGGTGAATTTATCGATTTAGTCATAAAAATTGATCATCGTTTAAATGAAAGAAAAGGCAAAAAAGGTAGAGGAGATAATACACGTCTTCTTGTTGTACGTGCTAAGAAAAAAGAAGAGAATAAAAATCAGGAAAGTAGTGGACCAATGCCAATAGGGGGTATCCGTTCTCTGTTTCCATAGAAGAAAAAGATAGGAAACGTTCTTTGAAATTATGTCTCTATTGTGGCAAAGCAAGTCATTTAGCATGTGAATGTCCTGTGAGTCCCAAGATCAAGGCACCAATACCCAAAGAGACAGTAGCTTCAGTAAACCTTTCCAGTGAAAATTCTGAAAATCTAGATAGCCCAAGGAAAAGCGAGGTCTATCATTTGGGCAAAAGACAAAAGACCTCAAAAGGTTCCAGATATACTCTTCTTAGACCTCCATGTCATTTCCTAATAACAGTGAAACCTTATGTCTGAAATATTTTTTTACATTTTGCCG
Organism: Pleurodeles waltl; assembly: GCF_031143425.1. Lineage (NCBI taxonomy): Eukaryota > Metazoa > Chordata > Amphibia > Caudata > Salamandridae > Pleurodeles > Pleurodeles waltl. The sequence continues at coordinate 785,488,725 of NC_090445.1, forward strand.
GTTACAAATGGCAAAAATAGCACGGCCGATGATTCCAAACCCAATTAAGAAAAGTCCAATCTGTTCTTCTTGATTCTGTGGCAACAGGTAATTTTTTTGGATATTTCATTAGCCAAAAGATTAGGATCACTTTTCTCCCCAAACAAGAGCCTGAGGCCATTCGGGCCGTCAATGGTTCTGAATTATCTTCAGTATTAATAACTTATTATTCTGAACCTATTGCAATAGTCTGTGACAATGGTAACTCTGAATCTATTAACTTTGATTTAATTGACACTTCTACTTTTGGTGGTATCTTAGAAGTACCCTGGATTTAACGATATAACCCAAGGAAAGATTGGTATATCAGGACTGTGATACTAAATTCTCCACTTTGTCTTCAGAATTGTTACCAGGCAACAAGCGGGGATTCTCCGTTGTTATGCTCGGTTTCATTATCCACTAGTGACAGTTCGCTTCCAGAACAATATCAGGAGTTTGCAGATGTGTTCGATAAGGTTCAAGCAACCAGTTTAGCACCTCATTGTAGTTTCGATTGTAGAATTGATTTGGTTCCAGTTGCCACATTACCTTGTAGTAGGATATATGCTCTATCAGAGCCAGAAACAAAGTATTTAAAAGACTATCTAGACAAACTCCTGGCAATTAGCTTCATTCACCATTCTATTTCCCCTGTTTCGTCTCCATTGTTTTTTGTCTCAAAAAAGAACAGGGATCTTAGGGCATGTATTGATTATAGAGCCCTTAATAAGGTGACCATAAAAAACAAGTACCCACTTCCCTTGATTCCAGTCCTTGTTAACCAACTTCACAAAGCCACAATCTTTACCTAACTTGACCTTCGCGGAGCTTATAACCTCATCAGAATCTGCGTATGCGACATATGGAAAATTGATTTTTGCACAAAATACGGTCTTTTTGAGTATTGTGGGATGCCGTTTGGTTTGTGTAACACCCCCACGGCATTTCAATTCTTTATAAAAGACGTTTTTAGTGAATTCTTGGATCGCTTTGTCAGTCTATATAGACGATATTTTAATCTACTCACATGAGAATCATGTTTCCGCTGTGTGACGCAAATTACCTGAACATAATTTGTATACCAAGTTAGAGAAATGACAATTTCATGTTCCTCAAGTGGAATTTCCAGGGTTTGTTTTGTCAAAACCAGGGGTCCAAGTGTATTAAAAAAAGATTGATGCTATTTTACAGTGGACACAATCCACAAACGTAAAAGAAGTCCAGATTATGCTTGGCTTTGCTAACTTCCATCGAAGGTTTATCTCCCATTTTTCTGACACCGTGGCCCCACTTATTCGATTGTTATGAAAAGGAGTATCTTTTAAGTGGACTCCTGAAACACAACAAGCTTTTGACTCACTGAAAGGGAGTTTTACTACTGCACCCATATTATGGCATCCTGAACCCTCTCTACCTTACTATCTAGAGGCAGATGCTTCACAAGTGGCAGTAGGTGGAAACCTTTCCCAGCAAGACTCTGAAACTGGGAATATGCATCCAATAGCCTTCTTCTCTAGAAAAACTTTTACCGGCAAAACAAAACTATACAGTAGCTGAAAGAGAACTTCTAGCAATAAAATTGGCCTTGCAAGAATGGAGACATCATTTGTGGGGAGCATGTTTTCCTATCACTATTTATTCAGCTCATAAGAATTTACAGTTTTTTAGATCTGCAAAAGCACTTACCCCACGACAAATTAAATGGGTTTCCTTGTTTAATGAATTTGATTTAAAAAATACTTATAGACCCGATACACAATTTAAGGCTGACGCCCTGTCAAACCTCCAAAACACCACAACACAATCAGATAAAAGAAAAATAGCACTGATTCCAATGATTCCCCCAGAAAAAATGATAGGTAATTGTTCGGACGCGCTCCCATTTCTGGACAAATTATAACAAGAATTGCAGAAGGAAACTATGGACCGATGGTTAGCCCATCCAATCCAATCAATTTCTGACAATCTATTTTATCATGATCAGGCTTTGTTTATCCCTAAGAATCTGAGAGGGCTGGTCATTCAGTCTTGTAATTCGTCCTCCTTTATTGGACATATGGGAGAGCGTAAGACTAAGGACTTGTGCACACAACAGTTCTGGTGGGATTCTCTAGATGCAGACATAAAGGAGTTTATACGAACATGTCTCATATGTTCTTGTAACATATCCTCATACACCACCCCATAGGAAAACTCATTCCTTTACCAGTACCGCCAGCTCCATGGCATACTACTAGTATGGATTTTGTAACCGATTTACCAAAGAATAAGGGGGATACATGTATACTAGTGGTACGGAATTTATTCTGAAAAATGTCCCATTTCATTCCACTCACTAAAATCCCAACTGCTAAATAACGAGTTGAACCTTTTATAATGCATATTGTCTGGCTTCATGGCCTGCCAACTATAATTATCTCTGATTGAGGAACACAATTTGTGTCTACATTTTGGCAAGAACTATGTTCTTGTATTTGTATTGACCATCGGTTATCCTCTGCACATCATCCACAAACTGATGGTCAGAGAGAACTAACCAAACCATGGAACAGTTCCTATGTTGCTTAATTACCACCTTAGCTAGCAGTTGGTTGCAAGCACTTCCTTTAGCTGAATTTGCATATAACTACAGCATTCATTTGGCTCATAACATGTCACCTTTTTATTGTAATCTAGGCTATCATCCCAGGTGCATACCATTCCTACCATCCCAAAAGGTACCTGCAGTACATGCACATTTATCTGAATTACAAAACATCTGGAATAAGACCCAAAAAACCCTGACATAAAGGAAAAGACGAAAGAACAAGCAGACAAACACAATACATCTGCACCAACGTATGCAGAAGGTGATCAAGTATGGCTAAGCACCCGTTATTTATCCATACCAGTGATTTGTAAACTACAGCTCCGGTTCATAGGTCCCTTCACCATCACCAAAGTTATCAACTCTGCAACTATGAAACTGATCCTTCTCAGTGAACATAAAATGCATCCATTATTTCATGTCTCATGGCTCAATCCATTCCTCCCCACCACTCAACTTATTCCCCCACCACCTTCCGTACTTAGGGATAATCATGAAGAATTTGAAGTCCATAGCATTGTTGGTTCTTGTAGACAACCAGGATGTCTCTTTTATCAAATAGACTGGAAAGATTGCCCTCCCGAAGAGCAGTTGTGGGAACCAGCCGGCCATGTCCACGTCCCACAGTTGGTACGTTCCTTTCATGCACAACACCCCTCCAAACCATAGCCAGTGAAAAAGCATTTGGGGTATGGTACTGTTAGGACTCGCACTCACACACGCACGCACGCTTCTTGCCGTTCCCTCACAAAATAAATCAGCATGTAGGAAGAACAATGAAGCATGTCATTAATGTGATTATAGCACAGCACTTCCCTGTAACATTTGAGGAACACTACATTGCATGTTTGTTTATATTGATAAAAGCAAGTTTTCCATTTGTAAAATGTGTGTCAAGTGGTTTTGGAGACATCAAATTCCTTCATATTAATCATCAGAAGTGTTTGATGATTCATTAACAGCATGTATCTGATGACTCATCACCAGAATTCCTTCATGTGAATCACCAGAAGTGATTGATGACTCATCACCAGTCTATAAATAGAACTGCCAAGGTGTTTCCTGTGCTTGGCTTGAGTCTTCCTTCGCTCGCAGGTGTTCGCGGTTTAGCTGGACTTCCGTGATTATTTCAGGAGTCGTCTTTTCAGTGCGAAGCTTCATCAGAGCTTCCTTCTCTGGGGCAGATTACTTTCACAGTGGCCGGAGAATTTGCAAGCAGAATTCCATCTTCCTCAAATAATTGAAACATTCCAGGAGAAGTCAGTCCGTAAGTAATTCCCCTCTTATCTCCCTGTTTTCAGCCTTCTTGAGTTAGTGACCTTTTGGTGCATTATGAAAGACATTCATCAATGATGAGAAACCCGTGATACAAGACTATTTTCCAAAGACAACTTGAGAAGTATTTTTAAAAGCAGCATTGAAATTAAGTGTTGTGAACTCCTGAAAGCATTGCTCGATATCTATGCAAACATAAATGTTTACTCTGATTGTTTTGGAGCAAGTCTATTGTGTAAAAATGAATAACAAAAAGCAAATTCATAAGTTTATAACGATTTTGTTGTGAGTTACAAAAGCATGCTTAATAGTTAAGCAATCAAACGCTAATAATTATTGTGACTTTGCTGAAAGACTAGGTGATTGCCCAATCAAATGACAATAATTATTTTGCTGAAGACTCTGTGATATTTGTAGGTTTATTTTTGTTTTTGATTTGTTTTTGGTCTTAGGATTCCTGCACCAAGCCCTGAGGCAACTTTCTTAGAACAACACTGACGCTCCTTCATGAACCAGTGTTTTGTTTCTGTCCCCTTCCCAAATCCCTGTTCCCTATCCCTTTCCCCAAAGGCTATTTATTTGCTTGTTCCCTGTTCATTTCAGATACGGGAGAATAGTGTTTAGGGGTGAGGGTTTTATTCTCTTGCTCCCGCAGAACCAGGTGAGTGTACATGGTCTTGTCATTACCTCTGCATCTGTGCCATAGGATAAATGTGCAAAAACAAGCTTTCCATCCATCAGTTTGTTATTTTTGCATTTGCTGTGCTAAGTGAGCCTGGTAGGCCGAGATGTGGGTCGCATGCTCACTGTGCCACTGGAACTAAGCTATACATGGCTAAAGAGCCCTAACTAGGGCAAAACCAGTCCTAGGTTACATGTGTTCCGGTTCAGGGAGGACCTGACGTGGCAGTTTGGGCTGGACTTTTCCCATGGGGAGGAGGGTCAAGACTGATTTGGATATGGCTAGGTTCAAACTGAGGTGGCATGGTGGGAAAGAAACAATGGACTGTGATGCGGCCCGGGTGATTTTCAATGGCTGAAATTAATTCAAGCATTCCATCCATCACCTTGTTATTTTTGTATAATATAAATGTGGGTGCCAAGAAATAGAAACTGTCAGGGAGTGTGCTAACTGTGTGCAGTTAAGAGGTGAGGCCCATTCTGTGCACCCCAGAGGGTGACCCATTCAAGGAGGGAAAGGGAATCCCTTGTACACCTCCAGGCATTCCTCTGCAGGCAAGTGCAGACACTTTCTGCATACACCTGAGGATGGGGGCTTTGCCCCTTTTGTAATACAGATCAGGTTGCCCCTTGCACAGTGAAAGATAGACCAGATGCTTCAAATAGTATGTCCACCTTTCACTAATATGCTGCTCTCAAAGCAGACCATTCGCAATTGTGACATATAGGGCCTGATTACAACTTTGGAGGACGGTGTTAAACCGTCCCAAAAGTGACGGATATACCACCTACCGTATTACGAGTTCCATAGGATATAATGGACTCGTAATATGGTAGGTGGTATATCCGCCACTTTTGGGACGGTTTAACACCGTCCTCCAAAGTTGTAATCAGGCCCATAGTCCACAACAACAGCAGTTTTCAATGAGGACACCTTTTCAAACAGAAATTCTTCAGGTAACATTTTTAGAGTTTGTGCTTCACTAGTTTGGTTGCAGCATCTCCATCAAGTAATGCATTTGTTGGAAGAAAATCATGCAACATAATGTCCTTGATAAATTCTCCCCTTTCCTTTGCAACATCCATCTCTCTAGGTGCTTGTGAAAGTTGTTCTTTTGTAACCTTTTGTAGTGGCTAGTTGGACAAAACTCTTACTATGGTAATTAAAGTGTGGAAGTTTAGCTTTAATGATTATGTCAAACAGATTTTTCTCTTTCTATACAAATCTCTCCTACTTCAGTATAGTTTCAATTCATGTTCCAGGATATCTAGTAGACGTGTCTCTATATTGTTATCCATATAATGTTTGGTCATTAAGTTGTGTAGTCGCACAGGCTCAGTCATTTCAAGGGGGTTTCCTTGCAGGTGCATGAAATGAAGAAGGCTGTCAACATGTTTAATAAAATGTTTCCAAAAAGTACATGGTGAGGAACAGTTTCCCGATTGTCCATTAAGTCTGAGTTTGTCATCTCTCTGAAAACGTTGAAAATAGAAAGGACTTCATGGTAAACTAACTGCCATTGAGCGACATATTGATTTTTATGTGGCTGACCAACAATTCCATTCTGTGATCTCTGGATCTTCTGTTCCAGTTTCATATCTGGAGCCACAGCATTGAACCTTCCCTCTCTGTCTTTTGCCACAAAATGTCTTTTATGAATTTTCTGTAGCGGTATAGTTTTTCCACCTCTAGCTTCTTCACTCTTGCCAAATACCAGGACTCATATCTCAGGCATTTTATGCAATCAAAGTCACGAAACACACTAATCAGTGACTCCAGTCTTTGCAGGCAGCTCCCAATCTCCTGCCAGATCAGCATGTACCAAGTTTTTCACTAGAGCTATCATGTGTAAAACATTTCCCAGTACTTGCAAAGTTCTGATTTGCCTTCACATTCTTTGACAAAGTCTACAAGCTTGGTTTTCTGATTTTGAACTTGGTGTATTGAACACTGCCTGGCTTTCCATTATGTCTTTTGAATGAAGTGCACCCTGTGCTTGTTCCCTTCTGAAATAAGATATTCAAAACCTAATTTGTCATTTTTGTTCCAGAAAGCATTTCAAGGCAATGTTTCCATAGCCTCAGATATCCTCAGATATGATGATGAGCTTCCAAAGATTTCAGCTTCAAAAAGTGCATCATGTATGCCACATCCACTGAAATAACTTCCTGTCCACCGCAACACAACGTTTGTCACATGGAAAACGTCCATCATTGGATAAAGATCATCAAATTCCATTGGACTGCCTCTAAAAATGTCAGCTACAATACAGAAAACACATTCATCACAGAAAATTGGCAGGATATGCTGGCCTTTAAGCTGAGCACTCACATTTTGGAAATGTTTTAGAGCTGTGTATACTGTTGCGCAGTTTGTGACTAGAGTTGGTATTACTGGTAAAACCTCAACCTTCTTCAGTGGGAAGGTATTCTGGGAGATCAGAGCATGAATTCCAGCCCACGGAGGGGCTTCATCATTCAGTCCACCCTGAATAATCAATATGATAAGTTCAGCTAAATTAGCTTTGCGGCCCACGGCATCAGGTAGAAGATCCATGTCCTCAGCCACTTTGAAACTTTCTGGTAGACTGGGACATGTTGATGGCTTGTAGTAATTTTGCACATTTTGGCAAGGCAGTTGGGTTATAAGTTTCCATTTTCATTTGTTTATGCCTACAGCTGATACAGTTTGTTTCCAGCAGCTACTTCATTGGTACAGTCTTGAAAAAACACTGTGGCGGTATCATGTGTGCTGAATATTCCAGACAAAGAAGAGCTGTCTTCAAAATCAAAATTATCAAGAGCAGCAATTCTAAATCCTTTTCTGGTAAAGTGACTTGGAAGTGGTGTGCTGTTGTATTCAAAAGATTTTAAAGGATGAACTGCTAACACGATCCTGCTCTGTACTATGTCATTGTTTCAATGGTAAAATATTTGGTCTTCTTCACCCATAAGTTTCAACCTTTTGTGAATTTTGTCTTGCCGTATTTCTGAAGCATCTCGAAGTCTCTTCTGTCCAGCCACAGTTTATTTTAGCTTTTCTTTCAGATTAGTTTGGCGTATGACAAATTTTTCTTTGTGGAAGGAGCCCTCAGATATCTAAGTTAGCAACACTCTGTCAGGAGTAAAGCTCCTCTGCTAACACCTGCTTCGCTCATGTTTATGAATTTGAATCAACAGAAAACCTGAAACAAAAATAATATTAAAATAAATTATCAATACAATGGCTAAAACACATTATTATAGAGCCACCATTTTAGAAAATGGCTAAAAGGTTGCTCTGAGGAGTTATTTTCTGTCTCCATAAGACTACTTGACTCCCAAAACATGTGCTTTGATACCAAAATGAGCAATATATGTCTCATGGTTCTTGAAGTATTACATCATCACTGCAACACATCTGCCATTTTAAAAAATGTAATCCAGAAAAAGTCCTCCAGGATTAGCAATTTCTTCCCAAGTTAAATTACTTTTCTAATGATACAAAAGCACAAATCAAAAATGAAAATCTCTGTACAATAATTTTTTACAGAGGTATATCAAGGGGCCAGGACTATTAATCTGCTCCGCTAACTTGAATGAGGAACCAGTCTTCCTTCTCAAAGCAGTCACAGGACATTCTGCAATCTCCCTATCTCTTCGCTGTCAAAATCTGTTCAGGAGCCACAGGGCACTCAAGAAGTACAATACATCAATTAATGTTGTTTAGTGTGTTTGCCTCTGGTATTCTGGGTGACTCTACAAGGGTCCTGAAAACTGAGCACCAAGACCACCCTTGAGTACTTGACTCTCAGTGTAGAAGGCCGAGCAGTACAAGGTTTAGTCAGATGAGTAATGTCGCATTAACAACTCACAAATCAACAACTTGCAAAATCACTTCAAATAATATGATTAGCCAGTCACTGCTATAAGGAAAAAAACATACTTTTTTCTACACACAATGAGCAAAATATATTGCACATATAATAACATAATATTTGAGCAAAATATGAATACTACTTGACAGGTTGCACCTTACAGCTTAGTAAGTGAATCAGCATCAGTTCTTTCCTTCATCCCGAAGGTCACTAAACTTTCTGTGTCACTGCATTCTCTCTGTAGAGGGGGCCACCCACCACTGGCAGTTATAACTGGAATCTTTGCTGTGGCATATTCCTCACTGGGACAGTTTACTCAAGAGCCAGTGCAGAGGAGCCATTCCAAGGGAAGCATTGCTAATCTGCAGCCACCCAGTCGTAGTTCCTTTCTTATGCTAGTGCAGAAGGGGCATACACACCCCTAATAAATGTATTTTGTGACAACTAGTTAGGTGCAGATTCTTTAATTTGGGTATGGTGAGGTGTATGTCAGATTTCACCAGGGATTTTTACACACACAGACAAAACTGCACACACACACACCCTCTCTCTCCCTCTCTCTGTTTGGAAAGACTTCAAAAATGTTAGTTATTTAAAAAAATAATGTGCTTTTTCTCTCTTAGTACCCCTACCAATCCACACTTTTTCTCCCTTTCTGTTGCCACTTAAGCCCCTCTCTTGCACCATACTTGTCGTATAATGCATTTTAACATCATGTGCTACCATGATTGTAGGTAAATCTGAAGTTCACACCTCCCCAATCTTACTGACCAAGCTACACCCTGGCAGCCCACCTCTTCCCCTCTAATCCTAGATTCCTAGAGAGCGGTTGTGGTCGGGCCAGTTGAATTCACAAATCCACATGCCATGCTCACAGTCACATAGCCACACAAAGTCCCCCTCCTCAGGAGACAATGCCACATGGATATCCAGTGATTAATAGGGGGTGTTCCACCGGCTGATGGTCCATGAGTTATTAGGGGCACTAAAGGTGACCCCTGGAGCCCGTGCTTCAGGTACTTATTGCACACAAAAAAGTGAGACTTGGTGGGATGCTTGAATTAATCTCAGTCACTGATAATTACTCAGGACTGCATCCCAGTCCATTTTTATTTGCCCAAAATACCACCACAGATTGCAATCAGTCATCTGCAAATCAACCTTAATCCTACTCCAATAGAAATAGTCCAGCCAAACTGGCTAGCTAGGTTTTCCCTGAACCAGAACACAAACAGCCCAAGACTGTTTCACCCTAGTTGGGGCTTATCCAGTGAGCACAGAACCTACATCTGGGCATAACCATCGCACTAAGTGCATCACACTGAAGTATATGACACATGCACAAAAACTCCCAGCTCATCCTTACTCATCTTACTTCACACACAAGACACATGTTTGTGCCTAACCATCTTCACTGAATGCAGTGAAGGACTGGATTACAGAAGACTGGACAAACCATTTTAATAGACAAGGGCGGTAGGCTAACCACGCCATGCAGGGAACAGGCAAAAAAGCCTGTCCAAACACTACAAATTAACACACTGCCACCACTGTCCAACTAGAGTTGTCCGTTTGGGCTGAAGGTACCCATATTCACTAAGGAGGGAAAGCATGGTGTGCCCTTCCTAATTGCAGAGTCTTGCTTTAAGTTTCATGCGATGGCTGAGTCGTGCTCAGTTTGCAGACATGATGGCTGTATTCCATTGACCAAGGAAAAAAAAAGACTTGAAATACCAGGGACTTATTTCATGGGTTGGGCACAGGTGCACGCTCAAAATGTTATACAGGACATTTCCATCCCAAAATTCGCAAAACAAACTCCTATGATTTGTTACAATTGATGTTTAAACAATAAAAAAACACCAACCCACTATAACAGCCAGGATCAATGATAAGCAGTCAATTCACAAATAAAATGTCAGCTTTCTAATAAGTGTTATTGCTACATGTTTCAATTATTTGCATAGTTGTTCCTTCCTATTGCTCTCTTCTTACTCTCCTTGAACTCTCCCCACTCATACTCTTCCTCAAACCCTAAACATGAATGCCCCACAATTTTGTAACACCCAATGTGACAGTCTATAAGCTGTCTATATCTTCTAATCAATCACCTACTGATGCCACCCTAAATCAGATGAGCTCCCAGTGTGGAACCCTCATGAATCCCTCATATGGGGCCTTCTAATTGCCAACCTGGGGCAAGTCAGTAGAGTAACTGGCTGTATACCAGCAAAGCATTACACCAGATCAGTATTCCAGGGGTAAAAAAATATGGGGGGCAATTTCAGCCAATGGGGAGGCATAACCTTACACCTCTGTTTTACTTCAGTCTTTGACACAGCATAAATATTAAGCTACTCCCACTTAAGAGAGGTACCAATGGATACCTAGCTGAGGCAGGCGGTCCAACTTCCAAATTGGTTTAAAATAATATTCTTCAATGGCCAATGCTGGTAGCTCAGCTTCCTCATTCATGGAATGTCAGAACATTGGTCTGCAAGAGAATATGGGCGGACACCCCATCACCTATCAGGAACAGAATCAAGTTAATGTTACCTACTTTTTTAAAGTGTGCCAACCCTCTGTGTCTGCATCTTAGGTATCACAATGGCAGTTGAGTAAGAAGACTTGGGGGGCCATTATGACCCTGGTGGTCCTGCCCCACCACATCGACGTGGAGGCCAGACCGTCGACAGCGTGGCGGTGCAGGACTGCCAAATTATGACAAGGGTAGTGAACTGGCTGCATTGCAGCCAGTTCAGCACCTGTACCACCAGAGGGGTAGGACCGGCTGGCCAAAGTTTGTCCACGTTCAACCCGGCAGTCCACCGAACACTGCCTGCGGTATTTTGAGTATCCTTACTGCCAGGAATTCCATGGCAGCAGCCCCGCCATGGAATTCCTGGTGATAAGGATACTGGCAACAGGAATACTCATTCCTGTCGCCATTACAGGACTCCCCAACCCCCCCTATGTTGGAACCCCCAACCCCATGGCCCCATCAGAAGCCCCCCACAAGCAGCGACACCCCCCTCCCCATCCCCGTCCTGTACCCCCGCCCCCATCCATGCACGCACACACCACTCATACATACATACATGCACACATCCACGCTCACTCATTCTCACAGACACACATGCACACATGGCCATGACACTTCCCCCCACACCCCGCATAAACGCAGTCACACAGACACACAGACACTTGCACACACATGCACATGAACACCCACAACGCCCCTCCACCCCCTCCATTCACACACACACACCCTCATTCACGCACACAACACTCAACGCCACCCTCCTTCCCTGTCGGTCGATCACCTTACCTTGTGGTCGCCCGGGAGGGAACGGGGTCCATGGAGCCAGCTCTGCCGCCAGCGCCCCACCAACACAACACCGCCACGCCATCTACAATGTAGTAATGCAATGGGCAGTGTTGTGATGTGGCGGTAGCGACGGAGCAGGCTTTCCCACCAAATAGCAGTGGAAAGCAGCCAGCAGCCATAATATGGCGGGCGTGACTTCGGCGGTCTGCGAAAAAGACTGCCGAAGTCAGAATGAGTGCCTTGATCTGGTATGTTTTCTGAAATTCTCTCCACAAAACAGAGCGTGAGATGGTTCTTTAGGTACTGTAGCCCTAAGATCCTTGCCAATGTAACATCATCTCTGTCAGAAACTGGGTCTCTAGTTGGCAGATGTTTGCACTCCGTCCAAGTAGGGACCACAATCCTAGTCAGGGCAAATAAGGTACATATTAAAGGTTTACCTGTGCACACCCTATGGTAGCAGTCAGGCTAAAGTGAAGAGGAAATGTTTAAAGTATTTGTTCACACACACAATAACACAGTGAAAACACCACAAAAGGACTCCACACCAGTTTAGAAAAATAGCCAATATTTATCTAAGTCAAACAAGACCAAGACGACAAAAGTCCAACAAACACAAGTCAAGTAATGAATTTTCAAAGATAAAATCAAAAAGCAGTGCTTTAGAAGGCAATAGCTCCAACCGGAACTATCTTGTCGTGCTGGACTGGGGTAAATTCAAAAGTGCAGTCCGACCATGATGGAGTGCAGGCTGGGTACAGGAGTCACGCAGTTCTGCTGACAGTGTAACGCCACGCTCTAACGCGGCGTCTCTTTCTGTCCTTGTGGGTGGAACGCGCTACCGATATTCGGAGCGCCGTTCCCCGCGTTTTTTGACTATGCTTTCTGGGAAGCATATATTTCGCTACCAGTCGCGCTACATTTACTTGTAGCCTTTTTTCTTCTTTTGTTGTTGGTGGTGGGTTTTTTGTTGTTCCTGTTTCCTGTCTCTATCCATGTTGTGTCCATCTTGTCGTCTTCGTGTTTTTGTCCCAGCATGCTCCGTTTCTCTGTTATACTACTTTCTATTTCTTATACTAGTCTATGGGCTTTTCCCAATCCAAGATGGTGTTACTTCCCTTTCCTGTGATGTCACTTCCCTTTTCTCAGTATATAAGTCAGTCAGTCTTGTTCCTCCTTGCGTTGCAAACACTTCCTTCTGGTTGTGCTGTTTGCTCCTGTTCTTTGTTCCTTCTTTTTGCCTTGGAAGATTTTTGCCTGTTCTTTGTTCCTGCTTTTGCCTTGGGAGATTTTTGCCTGTTCTTTGTTCCTGCTTTTGCCTTGGGATATTTTTGCCTGTTCCTTTTTTCCTGCCTTTTACCCTGGATATTGCCTATTTTTGTTTCCTGTTGTCAAGTCCTGTTCTTTCTTGTTTTCCTTCAGGTGTTCCTGTTAGAGGTTTTTTCCCCAGTGTTGGGGTTTTTTCCCTCTGGGACTCCTTCTGGAGGGTACGGTCTGCTTTGGCGTAGCCTGTCAAGCGGCACCGTGGCTACTAGAAGGGGTCGCCCTTATCTGGGAGACCTGTAGTAGACTTGGTGTATTCGCCAATCCGAAATCCAGAGGTGAGAAGTCCAGCGCAGTACGTGTCAGACAGTACCTTTGTACATCGATGCTTGGTGACAATGCATTGATCCAGAGCAGGGGATGTGTTACGCTTGAGGCGATGCGTCATTTCCTGATTGGGTAACGTTGTTGATGCGTCAATGTCCAGAAGCGATGAGTACTGATTCTGATGCTCTGGGGCTGCGTCAACCAAGAAGAGGCTGCGTTGTAGGTCAGGGTCATTGTGTTGCGCAGTCAGTGAGCGGAGTCTGAGGCTTCAGTGCAGGCAACAACAAAGCAGCGTTCCTGCAGTGGGATGCGTCAGTTCTTGTGTTGCAGCACCACACTCACCTCCAATGGCCCAGGACTGGATTTGGCACCACTTGGCAGAGCAGGACTCACAGCAGAGGAGCCCAGGTGCTGGTAGTGAGATTCAGGTGAAGTCTTTGATATCCCTGGTACTTCATAAACAGGAGGCAAGCTCAGTTAGGCCCTTGGAGAAACTTTAGATTGCAGGATGTAGAGAGTTAGATCCTGTCCTCTCACTCCCACGCAAGAAGTAGCAGACAGCAGTCCAACACAGCAGAACAAACAGCAAAGTGGCAGTCCCTCCTGACAAAACTGCGGTCTTTCTTCCTAGTAGAGCAGAGGTCTCCAAACTTTTTAATGCTGCGCCCCCCCAGTTGAAAAATAAGTCATTGGGCCCCCCTCAGAATTTTTCACAATTATTTTATAAACATGGCAATGTTTAAATATGTCTAAACCTATTTAAACATTGCAGTTAAGTACTGTTACCTTTTTAAAACTGCAATAACATGCTTCTGCTTAAAACAAAGGCCTGTTATCTGTATAATATTTATTTTGGCCAGAGTCTGGGGCCCCCCCTGGCATCACTTGAGGCCCCCCTAGGGGGACCCGCCCCCCAGTTTGAAGACCTCTGTAGTAGAGTGTCCTCAACCCAGAAGTGTTTTGAGAGTATGGTGTCAGAGTCCCAGTACTTATTCCCAGAAAGACCTTTGATGTAAGGGTAACTTCAAAAGAATTCTCTGAAGTGCACAAGGATCACCTTCAACCCAGCCCTGTCTCCAGACTACCAGTAGAGGGTAATCAGCCGTTTGTGTGTGGGCAGAACAAGGACAGGATACAGCCTATAGAGATGAAAGTGTGAACTGTCTCTCCCTTCTCCTTGCCCAGGATGACTATCAGTATGCAGATGTATCTCCTGTCACACCAAGCACTTCCTGTATGTGGCTGTCTGGAGAGAATGCATAAACTTAGCTGTCACCTAAACCCAGATGTGTATTCCCGAGACAGGCTAAGGTACTGAATGGTTAAAGTAAGAAAATGCCAACTTTCTAAAAGTGGCATTTTCAGACTTGCTATTTAAAAAAACAACTTTAACAGAAGAACCAGGAACCGCCAGAAGACCGTACCGCGGTCGAAAGACCGCGGCGGTCATTCTGAGTTTCCCGCTGGGCTGGCGGGCGACCGCCAGAAGGCCGCCCGCCCGCCCAGCGGGAAACCCCCTTCCACGAGGATGCCGGCTCTGAATGAAGCCGGCGGAGTGGAAGGGGTGCGACGGGTGCAGTTGCACCCGTCGTGATTTTCAGTGTCTGCCACGCAGACACTGAAAATCTATGTGGGGCCCTGTTAGGGGGCCCCTGCAGTGCCCATGCCAATGGCATGGGCACTGCAGGGGCCCCCAGGGGCCCCACGACACCCGTTCCCGCCAGCCAGGTTCTGGCGGTGGAAACCGCCAGAACCAGGCTGGCGGGAAGGGGGTCGGAATCCCCATGGCGGCGCTGCAAGCAGCGCTGCCGTGGAGGATTCCCAGGGGCAGCGGGAAACCGGCGGGACACCGCCGGTTTCCCGTTTCTGACCGCGGCTGTACCGCCACAGTCAGAATGCCCATGGAAGCACCGCCAGCCTGTTGGCGGTGCTTCCGCGGTCGTTGGCCCTGGCGGTCCATGACCGCCAGGGTCAGAATGACCCCCAAAGACTCTTCAGTAGCAGGCCTGAGATGTTTAAAAGGCTACAGTAGTGGGTGGCACACACAGTGCTGCAGGCCCAGTAGTAGCATTTGAGATACAGACCTACGCACACATAAATCTATTATGCCAATCAAGGAGAAGCCAATGTTACCATGTTTTAAACACAGAGCACATGCACTTTAGCACTGGATAGCAGTGGTAAAAGTGTGCAGTCCTAAAGCCAGCAAAAACGAAGTCCAGCACACAGTCAAAACAGGAGGTCAGAAAGCAAAAAGTCAGGGAAACCACGCCAAAAGATGCGAGGTCTAACAGTCCCAGAATGGCATTGTCCTCCTTCGCATGCATCCCTGAGGATGGTACTCTTGCATTAATCAGCAAGGTTAAATCTGGATCACTGCTAGACCCAGCTCTGACGCAATATTTTGCCTAAAGGACTGAAAGTTAAACTTCTTACTCTAGTGGAATTACTCAACCTCTCACTCTTCATGGGAGATCATCCTGCTGGATTTAAGCACCCCATTTGATACAGTTGACAATGCAATACTTACAGACAGACTTAGAGAGCAGAAGTTCAGGATAATACGCTCAAATGGCTCATCTCCCTTCTGAGGGGTAGAACCTCTCAAATCTGCTAAAACTCATGTTTCTCGGATGTCCTGCTGGTGAAGTGTGGGGTCCCACAAGGCTCAGCCCTTCGCTCTGCACTCTTTACTGTGTACATGTGCCCTTTGGCAGACATTGTGCAAGAATCTGGACTATCACAAGTCTCCTATGCAGATGATACACAACTGGTTGTATCCCTAGACCAGGGCAAGAGGTCTAGGCAACATCAGTTAGCCCCCTGCCTGGAAAGAGTGGCCAGATTGATGGTGAACTGCTGCCTAAAATTGAAAGTAGAAAATCCTGCGTTAATGATTTTGGCAATCAACTGGCCAGAATGTTTGAGGAATCCCCGCATCCCTTCCTGCCCCATAAAAAAAACCTTGGAATGTGGCTCTACAAGGATGGACAGTCATAAAAACTTGTGGCTAACTGTTTTGCCATTCTGAAAACCCTATGCAAAATCTTAGATCTTATCCCCATCTCAGAGGATTCTAGAAGAATTGTGGTCCAATCCTTGATCTTGTCTTGTCTGGACTACAGCAACTCCCTTTATGTAGGCTCTTCAAAATATGTTATCAAAAGCTACATGTGGTTCAAAATTCTGCCTCCAGGACCCTTCTTAAGATCCAGAGATCTGCCTCAGCAAAAGAGGCGATGGGTGCGCTAAATTTTCTTCCCATTGAATCAAGAAAAAAATGCAAATGTTTATGCTTGCTCCACAAAGGACTCAACTCTAAAGGTCCTTCCAAGATTAGGGAACTTGTATACCCTATTCACTGTCCAGGCCCTTAAGGTCTGCCTCTGGCTGTCTATTGAGGGTACTTAGAATCTACAGGTCCAGATGGGGTGGAAGATCGTTTTCAAATCTGGTTCCTAAAGTATGGAACTCATTCCCTACTGAACGGAGATGCCTTGACAATGATCCTCACTTTAGAAAACTACTTAAAGCCTGGCTCTTCCCCCAGTAAACTTGCCCACACTTGCTCTGTGATGCTCCACTTATTTGCTCACCTAGTGCTGGGAATCCTTAGGGTAGCCATGCACTGTACAAATACATCTAATCTAATCTAATCTATTCTAATCTAATTATGAGACAGATAATCCAATAAACTGCAACCTTAAGCAGTCCAATGTGAATTACATGAGGAAAGTGCATATTGGGTATCAATCAGTCCTCTGAGGCTCAAAGCAGTAGTTAGTAGAACCCATTCCTCTTTCATAATGAACATACACACAACATACACACTTAAGAATGTGCACTAGGAGTGTGTTTTGTGTTTTGTATAAAAAATCAAAACCTATCCTAGTGCGCACAATATAAATAGTAGTTACTATGAAAATGAATAAAATAGTGGCAATGATATGGGCCAATGGGCAGAGCAATATAAAATACTGTAACATTGTCATAATTTAAGATATCTCTACATTAATTTCTCAACCAACCCCTTCTCTCAGCAAACTAAAGTTGTTTTAGCATCAAAAGGGCCTACTGAGGCTTCATAGCTGGCCTTGCCCACACCTGCCTAATGTTTCTGAACAACAGAAGCAGTGTTCAATAAGGAGCCATCTGCTGTTCTTGCGTCTATGCATTAGCAACTATGTTGTCCACGAGCAGGCAGATAAGCTTTCTAAAAGACTTGATGTGCCTCTTCTGCAGCGTTCAGTGAGGAAAGGTGTTTACAGCCCTATTTATATAAAATCCTTCAATGCAGTTTATTTACTTCGTCTGAACCTTGTTGAATGTTTCCCCAAAAACATCAATAAAAACTCTTGTAGCCTTTCACTTCTTATATTTTCTGAAACACTTTTTATTGTTTAAAACATCTGAAAAGTCAAGATATCAAATTCTATGAATCGTTTTTCACTGCATAGGAATAATAACTCGAAAATGAAAAGATCAAGCCATGCTAAATAGTCCCAAAACAATGTAGTTGAGCAAGCTGAATTATCACATTATGATAAAACACATTTTTAACAACATTGGTAATTATGGGGGTCATTCCGACCCTGGCGGTCCAAGACCGCCAGGGCCGGGGACCACGGAAGCACCGCCAACAGGCTGGCGGTGCTTCCCAGCCCATTCTGACCACGGCGTAAAGCCGCGGTCAGAAAAGGGGATCCGGCGGTTTCCCGACGGATTTCCCCTGCATGGGCTGAATCTCCATGGCGGCGCTGCAAGCAGCGCCGCCATGGAGATTCTGACCCCCTTCCCGCCATCCTGTTTCTGGCGGTTTTTACCGCCAGGAACAGGATGGCGGGAACGGGTGTCGTGGGGCCCCTGGGGGCCCCAGCACTGCCCATGCCACTGGCATGGGCAGTGCAGGGGCCCCCTGAAAGGGCCCCATAAAGATTTTCACTGTCTGCTTAGCAGACAGTGAAAATAGCGACGGGTGCAACTGCACCCGTCGCACCCCTGCAACTCCGCCGGCTCCATTCGGAGCCGGCTTCCTTGTTGCAGGGCCTTTCCCGCTGGGCCGGCGGGTGCTCTTTTGGCGGTCGCCCGCCGGCCCAGCGGGAAAGCCAGAATGGCATCCGCGATCTTCTGACCGCGGAGCGGCCATTTGGCAGATCCCGCCAGGCGGGTGGCTCCCGGCGCCCGCCAGGGTCAGAATGACCCTCTATGTATTTATGTTGAAAACATACATGTGGATATATGATCACATATATACCGAAAGGGGGTGATCAAAAATAAAAATAAATGAAGATTATATCAGATCCATGTTATGATCCACACCAGTTTTTACCCGTAGTGTGGGTGGAGCACAGGGCAAGCAGGAATATCTTTTCTCTAACTTTGTCTGCGAGTTTGTGCCATCCTCTGGTCAGTTCATCACTTCATAACATTGCCACTCACTCTGGGCCTTTTTCCCACACAGAGCTCTAAAGGAAAGCTAATACTGGCTCTCTTACTCATTTCCTCCTGGGAGTCTCGAGGCGCTAACCATAGAAGATTCAGCATTGATATCTGCTAGTGGTGTAGCCTAATTCTTTACTTATAATGTGTTCACACCTCAGGAAGCCATGCTGCCATTTTTTACCTAAGCACCAGATTCTCAAGTGCCATGTTTCTTTACTAATTCATAGTTTCATGCTGTTTCCATGGATGTTCCCTGACAAAAGTCAATAATCGAGTGGTTTATCATTTTTTGATCTGATAATTAGACAGGATAATTCAGGCATCACCATGAGCTTTCTATTTCACATCCTTTATGACTGACTCCAAGTCACTCCCTCCTTAACTGAATCATGGCCAAAGATAAGTCAATAGCAACACCAATGTGTGCAATTCCATATTTACTGAATCTTGAGGGTATAACAATGCACCCCCAATGTTTTTGCAATTTTCTTCAATAAGACGTTGCTCTTTGGATGGTGCTGTGGAAAGGACTGAATCCCCTTGGCAGTCAAAAGATGATTCCGTCTTAAGGAAGTCCACTACAGTCTCCTTGAATACAGCTGGGCATTGTGTTTTCAAGCAAGAGATCATGAATTGACCTGTTCTGTATACTGCACAACACTATTATAATGTTTGCATGGGATACATTTCATCTTAGACGAACTGCTATTACTCTGACCAGAGAGTTTGTCCTTCAACATTAGCGCCATTTAAGAATTCACCTGAACACATAAGTGGAAGCAAGAACTCATAGAATTGAATCGAGACATTGAGGGACAGCTTGTGTACCCGTTAAATATTCATTTGAGACACTTCCCTGCTCCAGATCTGAGCATGCTGTCTTTCAAACAAGCTCCAAAGACATGCTTCAAGATCCGGTAACCATCAAAGTTCCTGAACTGAGAGACCACAGTACTACAAAATCTGCTGTATCTCTAATTTAAGGCTAAAACATGATATAACGGAAAAGATGGTGTCAGAGGCCACACCTAAGTCTACCAAAGTCGTTCCTGTTGCCATTGGCCTAACAGTGCTTAATTTGTAAATAAAAAGGTGCCATTGCCCAAAGATCTCATCTGAAATAAGCAGCTGCTGCAATTAAATGTTCGAGCATGGACTACTGAGGGAGCGTAATCTTGAAGCCTTCTCTGACCTCTTTAATCCATTTAAAGCCACCCCTGCCCCTTCAGCTCCCTCTTGCAGCTTTCTGCTTACTCCCCTTTGTGACGCTTTTTCATGTTTCTCTTCCTCCGTCTTTCCCATGTGTGTCTTTTGCTCGCAGTAAATGCTTGAGGCAGAAAAAAAAGTGCTGGTCCTAAAAAATAAGTGCTGGTGCCCGCTCCGGAAACCACCGGCTCAAATTAAGCACTGGCCTAACGTCTGTTTCAATGCCAGCTCCTGGTCTAACGTCTGCTTCACTGCCAGCTAAGCATTCTGATAAAGACAACATTAGCACCTTGGCCATTCAGGCTCTCAATAGAAAGATTCACCTCTGATCTTCAAGCATGGGGAGATACACAGCGTAAACTCCAGTCATTTTTGTACCTGTGCTTATTGCTGATACAGATAATAGTGGCATTGAATCTACTCATGAAATAGATAGTGCTACCAAGGTCAGCCCAGAAATGACTCCACGGCTTTAGAGGATTACTGACAATAATCTATCATGCATCTCCCTGAAATGAAGAACTCAAACACTGTCTTCAAGAAAGATCTTCTTTATAACTCTTTGCTGCAGGACTTGGTGATTAGTACTGTACTTAGCAATATGTTGCTTGAATGGTGGGTCAGCACAAAGATGTTCCTGTTGAAGCCACTGAAAAGGCTTTCAAAGAGATATTTAAGTGATTGTGAAGACGGCCGTTCTATTCGTTCATTGGAAACTGCAAGTGAAGCACAGTAGATGTTTCAATGAGATCTCCTCTGCCAGGGATGCCTCCTGAGTGCTTCCAAATGAAAATGCTGAGCACAGAGCCTATGTAACCGCAAGGCAGCCTTGCAGTCCAGTAACAGATTCTAAAGAGACGCTGAAGATTGAATAACTGGATACTCGTGATTGTTAATTACCTGCGCCTTTTGCAGTGAAAGAAAGATGCATTCACATCACTGAAAATAATACTGCTCCATCTTCCATTTCTGACTTCCCTACTCGGAAGGAGGCATCCCTTGCTATTTATCAGGGGAAATCGCCAGGAGTCAAGTAGGGCTCCAAGGATCTACTCACACCAAAGCGTGTCACTGTCTCTGAGTACAGCCTAGAAACCCCGAGGAAATCCATCCTGACTGTAGTGCCGTCTTCTGAAGAAAGCCTGAATGTCGAGAAGTTGCTCACAGGGATGCTTGTGTGCTCACAAGAGGATAATCGGAGCACAAAGTAAAGGCAAAGTCCGACTTCAGTGTCACCTTCAGAAGACTACATGGGTACCAAGGAGCTAACAGTGATGCGAGTGGCCTTGCCTCAGGAGAGTCTGAGTACCTACTTCAAGACCGGCAACCTTTCCAGAGGCCAGTCTTGGCAGCATGAAGACACCTGCAAATCAAGCTGAGAACAATCTGCTAGCAACAGAAAATTCTACAAGCAGCACAATGCATCAGGATTGTAAAGTTGAAATCAGGACCGGTACATAATGTGGAACAAGGTGTGGGTGTGCTGATGAGTGTACAGTCATGGAGTGGTTTAAAGGCAGGACCTCATAGGACCTACATGAGCATGATCTAGTGGCATGATAACGAAATCCTAAGACCCTCTGTAACCTGTCACTCCAAGTAAAGAATCTAGGCTTGATCATGGATTCACTGCTCCCTGATATCACAAATGAAACAAGTAACAAAAGGATGCACCTGCGCGATAAGAAGCTTCAGATGAACTATACCTTACGTAGTATTCCACCGAAAAGTACAACCCCCCCCATAAACCATGTACTCTCCCAGGTGAACTACGCAAAAGGAATATACCTGATCAAGTGATAAAACAGCTATAAATAATATTGAACACAGGTAAGAGACAATTCCTTAATCTTGAAATCCAATCTCACATTTCCACTGCTCTTCAGTCTCTCCACCAGGTGCCCCTGACAAAACAGCTGTCCCTCAAAGCAAAGTAGATAGTCAATTGCACCTCCCATGGCACAGGCAAGTCATTTTAACAGCAAAACCTCCACACACACCACCAGGTAAAATTGATTTAAATTCGATTTACATTGAACCAACTCTTATCAGTCCCTTCCTTTAAAATATCTTATACCACAGGCACTGCTTTTGAGCTCAAATCGCCAGGATATGGAACCCCATACTGGCAAGAATAAGGGTAAATGCCAAATATCTTGATTGCAAAAAGCACTACAAAATCTGTCTCTTTGCTATGTACAAATCCTATATTAAAATCAACCAGATAATTGAGTCATTTGCTCAAATTCAGTCAAAGTTCTCAGTGTATTTTTCTCATTATTCTACATCACTTCATGATGGCGGCCACAAAGTTTTAGGCTACGCTGGTAGCCCTGACAAAATCCGGCAGTATCCTGCACATTGTGCACTACCTCTGGGGTTGAGACTTTGGTGCAAGATCAGTTTGTCGGCCCTGAAGCCCTGTCGGTGGCGGAGTGGGCATTGAAGCTCCATCCTGAGGCGATGTGAGTGGCAGAGGAACAGTGTGAGCGGCAGGAGCTCAGGGCATCATGCAGAGAGCCAAAGGCAGCCACAGCTACGGTCATGTGGGCTGGAGGCAAAAGGGGGAGGAGTTCCCTCCTCCGCTTGAGAGCTTCAGAGACGATGGTGGACTGGGAGACGCTCATTACATCGAGGCCTGGGCAAGGCAAGGCCATCCCTTGCAGAGTAGTGGTGAGGAGGCCTGGCGAGGCTGTCCCGTTTTGATGCTCGCCTCCCTGCTCTGATGAGGTGAAAGGAGTCTATGGCTCCTGTGTGAAGTGGCTGAAATGTGTCACAGGTACCTGAGGGGTGGTGCTGGTCCTTGGGGTGTGACAACTGTGGCGAGGAGTCTGGCGGGCTAGGCAGGATCACAGAGGAGGTGTTTGCCCATGGACTTTTTGGGAAGGTTTACTGGAGAGCCACACTGGTGGGGGCCCTTGGACTGTGGAGAGGGTGAGCAGCGTGAGCTGGGAGAGAGGAAGCAGTCGCTTGGAGGAATCGGTGGCGGTCTGGGACTGACCAGAGGACTTGGCTAGTGAATTGTTCTGGCCAGGTTTGGAGTGGCCTAAGCCTGATTAGGCCCGAGCAGCTGAAGTAGTTGCCTTGGCCCCGGGAGGAGGCCTAAAGGTGAGCAGCAGGGCCGGGGCCTGGATAGTGGCCAGGAAGGTGAGTGAGGGACTGCCTTGGAGTGTTTAGGGGCTCCGTGATGCCTCAGTGACAGTGTGTCAGGCGCTCCCCCCTTTCCTTGTCTCCCCCTCCTTTGGTTTACGGACTGCGGCTGGGGCTACTAAGGCCCTCCTCATCTACACATAGCTGGATTGAGTGACCAGGAATAGTGCTAGGGGCAAGGACAAGGATGACCTCCCACTCAAGGGAAGATTGAAAAATGTTCCTGGTCTGCAGCAGACAGGAGGGAAGGTAGCGGAGATTGGCTGCAGCCAGTAGGTGCACAGCCAGACTCCATGGCCTCTATCCTGCAGACTATTCACAACTCTCTGTCCTCTCTGAAGAGGAAGTTTGGGGAGCTCAGTGTTGACCTGACCCTCCTCCACCAGGATCTATGCAATATGCTCGAGGGGGTCTCAGAAGCGGAGCAGAGGCTGTCGGTGATTGAAGACAAGAGAAAGACATTCCACACCACTTTGGCTGCCCTACAGCATAGAGTGCAGCTCCTGGAGAACAGAGCAGAGGATGCAGAGGACAGGTCACAATGTAACAATACCCTGGTGGTGGGGATTCCAGAGGGGGCCAAGTGTCCCACGTCCACCACTTTCATTGCTGTTTGGATCCATTCATGGGTCCCCCAGGGGGTCTTGTCGACTTGCTTTGTGGTGGAGTGGGCGCACAGGTCCCTTGCATCCAGGCTGCCTCCTGGGGCCCCCAAGGCAAATGACATCCAGACTCCTCACTTTTGTTGATAGAAATGCAATTTTTATGGAGGCCCAGACTCTTGGAAAGCTACAGTGTAGAGGGGCCCAGGGCATGCTCTTTCTGGACTATTCTTTGAAGGTCCAGCAGCAGCGACGCACCTTTCAAGCCGTCAAGGAACAGCTTAGGGCCATGCAAATGCAATACATGCTGCAGTTCCCCACGCATCTCAAAGTCATCTACAAAGACTGGACCCTGCTCTTTAACACTCTGGTGAGTGCTTGGGCCTGGGTGGAGGAATACCCAGTTCTTCGGCCTAAGGGTTCACCCCTACATGCTACTCAATGTACTGAATCAACTGCTTCCATGTGATAACAGCTGCCTTGCCACACCAGGAGGAATAGATGGAGGCACCACTCACAGGAGGCAATGCCTTTCTGCCTTAAGCACTTGAGATAAAGGTCGCTTGAGGGCTCCCCCAAACATGGAGGAGGGAAGGGGAGGGAGGAGTAAGACCCCAAAGGACTGCTGGGTGCTCTGGGTAGCACCACTGGTGGCCCACACCATGCAGCAGTTTACTTGTTGTTTTTATTTGGGGTAGATTTGATTGCTTTTACAGTTGGGTGACAAGTGCTTCATAGGGGGGAGTGTAGAGAGGGATGCATGACTTCTGCTGGTTGCTGAGCCCCAGTGGTGGTGTTGTGTGAGTTTGTTTAAGTGCTTTGCATTCCACTACGTTTGAGGTGCAGGGCCCAATTCCGGTCTCCCATACTGGTACTGTGGATATTGTAGGTTGCAATGGGTATAGACATGGTCATAGGTCTTGCAGGGGAGTACACTATTGTCCCCTGGAATGGCCTTACTGATAAGATAAAATAGGGAGGCGGTCTTGGCTTACGCCAGGTGGCACCACCCAGCGGTTCTTCTACTTCATAAGGCACATCTATTGGGCACTAATTATTCATTCTTGGGGCATCATGGGCTTCCACTATGGTTACATGAAGGGGTGTAGGGTAGTGGACATTTTGCTTAAGAAGATCTTTCTGCTGGTGGTGCGAGATATGGTCACGGACCCCTTGGGGAGATTTGTGATCTTGCGGGGAAGTAGCATTAACAATGGGGATTGCGTGTGAACCTCCACAACTTCTAGGAGGGATACTTGAGGCGGTGGCCCAACATCTGGCAGAGGCTGTACATGGGTTTACATTGCTGGGGGGGAATCTTCAATGCAGTCATAAATTCGGTGGGGGACACAACGTCCACCCTGGGGCTTCATGCATACTACACACCTTCAATCCTGGACATAGGCGCTGATACTGATAAGATAAAATAGGGAGGTGGTCTTGGTTTACGCCAGGTAGCACCACCCAGCGGTTCTTCTGCTTCATGAGGCACATCTATTGGGCACTAATTATTCATTCTTGGGGCATCATGGGCTTCCACTAAGGTTACATGAAGTGGTATAGGGCAGTGGCCATTTTGCTTAAGAGGACCTTTCTGCTGGTGGTGCGAGATATGGTCACGGACCCCTTGGGGAGATTTGTGATCTTGCGTGGAAGCAGCATTCACAATGGGGATTGCGTATGATTGCGTATGATCCTTCACAACTTCTAGGAGGGATACTTGAGGCGGTGGGCAAACATCTGGCAGAGGCTGTACATGGGTTTACATTGCTGGGGGGGGACTTCAATGCGGTCATGAATTTGGTGGTGGACACAACGTCCACCCTGGGGCTTCACGCATACTACACACCTTCAATCCTGGACATAGGCGTTGGACTTGGTGGATGCCTGGCAAAAGAACTAATGCTCTGAGTGGCAATACACATACTACTCCCCTATGGCACTTTTTTCTGCTGCCCTCCTCAGACATAGGCTACATAACACAGTCCTGAATACTCCTGAGAGGGATTTCAGATCATTCTCCCGTCTCATTAGAGGTTAGGAGTGGGGGGCGAGGTGAGTGTGGACTGGGAAGGCTGAATGCCTGGTGGTTCAAGGATGGTAACTTCACAAAAGAGATAAGAGGTGTTAATATAGATTACTTCCAACTTAATAAGAATATGGCCTCCTCCCCCATGAATCTTTGTGAGGCATTTAAGATGATCCTTAGGGGCTGGGTTTTCTTGTCCATAGGTGGGCGTAGGGAGAGGGTACTGCTGCGGTCTGAGGACAAGATTACTTGCCTCGAGCAGCAGGTTCAGGTCTCCACCTCACAGTTGGTGTAGTGCAGCCTGGACCAGGCATGCTTAGAGCTTTGACAGACGTTCCTGGACTCAGCTAAACTCAGTGGGCTCCACTTCCTGGGGCATGTGTATGAAATGGGCACAAGGCGGGCAATCAGACTACTGACTGGCAAGGGCGGATTGCATGTTTAGTCTAGTGACAGAGTTGCATATTCCAGACATTGCCATGGTGCGTCTCTATGATGGTGACTTTACTTCACACTTTCGGGCTTTGTACTCTGGTCGGGACCTCCACCCCCCAATTTGGAGGAAGCCCTCCCCATTATCCATGACCTGCCAGTACAAACGCTTTTGGCCTTGGCAAGAGTCGACATAGATCTCCCCTTCACAGCTGAGGAGGTGAAGCAGGCCATATCAGTGATGCCCTCCGGGATGACCCAGACCCTAATGGGTTTCCACTGGAACTTTATAAGCAATACTCCTTTTTGTTGGTCCCACATCTGATGGTACTATACAAAGCTGTGTTTGCTCGCGAATGGCTCCATCCGGACTTCAGGGGCGCCATGCTCAAAGTAAAATTGAAATCCCACAAGCTCACGTTGGACTGTAGGTTGTATCGTACTATCTTGCTTATCAATCTGGAGATGAAAATTCTGATAAAAGGGCTAGCTACATGGTTGGCCACGATTCAGTAATCCATGCTGACCAGAATGGTTCTATGCTGGGTAGGAGCACTTGGCATTACCTCTACCGGTCTCATATAGCACTTGCCTGCTCCCAGGAACTACTGGGCAATGTGGCCCGCCTGTTAGTGGACATAGAGAGGGCCTGCAACACAGTGTACTGGCCCTTCTCTTGGCGGTCCTCCACAAAATGCGCTTCGATCCCAAGTTCAGAAAGTGGGTGTTCATCTTGTACACAGATTTGTGGCTTCAGGTTCGAGTGAATGGTGTACAGACTTAAAAATTCCTTATAGAAAGGGGCACTTGACAGTGTGCCAAGTCTCCCCCTGGTGTTCGTTCTAGTGATGGAGCCATTGGCAGAGCTTTCTGAATAGATGTCAGAGTGTGTGGGTTTGAATGGGTGGGAGGAATGGAGGACAGTGTTTGGCTCTATGCCAATGACAAACTTCTTTTTCTCCAGATGCCTAAGGACACTTTACTGTGACTCATGGAAAAAGTGACACTATATGGGGATGCCTATAGACTCAGAGTTAACTGGGGGAAGTCAACCCTGGTGCCTATACTAGTGAAGCTGGAGTTGGACTCTAGGTTGAGGATGGCAGGGGACAGTTTTCGCTATCTTGGCATGACTGTGGCCCTTACGCAGCAGAGATACTGGGAACCCCATACAACTCCACTACTGGTGGGGGCACAACCAGATATGTGGGAGTGGTCAAGACTGCCATTATTGATGGCGGGCAGGGCACGCTCTTTAAAATGATGTTCCTACCTCTTTTTCTGTACCTATTTACTCTACCAACTGCCACACATTTTCTTTGCCAATTTGCAGGCTCACATCACCAGTTGTCTCTGGGCAAGCAAAACACCCCAGGTGTCCTTTGCAAAGTGTTGACTCTATGTTCGATGCAGGGCTAGGATGTGCAGATGTCAGACTATATTACTGGGCCTTGCAAAAAGTGAACATAAATGACTGGCTGAGGGCAGATAGAGATGTCCTGGCTCACAAATTTGAGTTAGAGCTGCTGCATCCCTATGGTGTTCTCTCCCTGTTGTACAGTAGATCTCCCCCTCGAGCACTGATACCTGTCAAACAGGTCCCCATCTACTGCTGGTATGTGTCTCTTTGGCACATGAGATGGTATGGCACTCTTATGGGGGTGTCCCCCCTCTGGCATGGCAAGTGGTTGTGGGAGATGGCTGGTCCTGCTTGGGCTTGGGACCTCATTGGAATATCTACTCTTGGATAGGTCTGGAGGGAGGGACACATATGATTGTTCCAAGAGTTAGCAGCCAACGTTCAGTTGCACTCCTTGCAGATCTTTAGTTATCTTCAGCTGAGCCACGCCTTGGAAGGCTATAGAGATCAGCTGAGCACCCTCACAAAGTTTAATTCTCTGGAATGTGAGCCGATACTGGAGGACCTGGCCAGGGTAGGGGTCTCTCGCCTTTCTAAGATGTTGGTTGTAAATATGTTGGCTCCCTTGTTCTCCCCTTAAACCAAGGTGGGAGGATGATCTGGGGCCTCTTGACAATGATGAGTAGGTGGAGGCAAAAATGGCTCCCAGAATGTTGGCTATCTCCATTTGCTTTCGCTTGATCTAATTCAAGTACCTGCACCCGTTCTATTACTCCCTGGAGAGGCTCTGGTGGATAGGCTGCTACCCATGGCCTGAGTGTTTTAGGTGCAGCCACTCCACAGGCACCCTTTAACACATTTTGTGGGACTGCCGAGTGGCGCAGGGGTACTGGTGTGAAATCACCAGCCGGATTAAGCAGGTAGCTGGCTAACCTCTTGCCATGGACCCCAAGAATGTGCTGTTGGGGATTATGTACCCCCTGGGGGAGCCTCCTGAACCCTCATTGCTATAGCATATTTGGTGGCCAAGAGAGATCTGGCAAGACATTGGAGGGATGAGGGGGCACCACCACTGCAAGAGCGGGTCAAGGGTATGGACCACTGTGTGGCTATGGAGAAAACTGTGTATTAAGCACAGAAATATGAGCGTATATGGGCACCCTGAACTAAGTACACATGTCCCTTGGACTGATATGGTCACAAAATAAACACAAGTGACTCTGTCTGGGCCTGTTTATAATTTTTCAGAGGTCTGCAGAATGGGGAATATATCTAGAGTTCAGTTTCCTGGTTATCACTATGCTCACTGCCCAGTGCTCAAATCGGTGGCCCACGTGATATTATGTGTAAATCTTTGTCGACTTTGCAAAAACAATAAAATGTGTTATAAAAAGAAGTTAGTGATGCCACAGCACCAAATGTAAGGAACATCTTCAAACCTCATGTACCTCAGTCAGTACCTCCAGGATGTCATTCTAAATCCTATGCTCCAAAAGGACCCAGAATCTTTATATAGATCTTGGCACTTTGAGATCTTTTCAGGGATATTAAGCACAATATAAATAGAAGATATTACAATACAATGCAATACAAAAGATTTTTATGTTTCTGTTTCTGTTTTGCAAAAGCAGACTTACAACATAGCTCTTAACCTGCCAAAGCTATGAACATGTTTAGGGTTTCTGGTTTTCCGTTACAACTGATTATAACTGATAAAACACCACTGAAAGGAACATTTGCTTTTCATTATAAGCCAGGAAATCCATATTTGCGTCACTTTTACTGCTTTTTGCCCCCCCCCCAGTGTCAAAGCGATGTAAGTCCATACACTACATGTAATCCCTGCTGACCCACTCGGGCAATGCTAAGCCAGTTAATAATTCCTTTTGACCATTTGTAAGTTTGCTTGACTCTGTGGATTCCATCAACATACTTACACTTCTGTTTTTGGAGGAAGATCCCTCTCCCCCACATATGGCTTAAACTCACTGTTCACTATAGAATGCTGTATAGTGACCAACAAGTTCACAGCTAAACTATCAGAAGAATCTCAGTTCTAAGCAAGAGGGACCACCATGGTGTTAACCTCTTTCAGTGGCAGTAGGGTGGAGTTTTCCTTTATTAGTACTCGGGTATTAAGATTGTTGCAACAAAGATCACTTTATATACACAGATGCCTCAAGAAGTAATGTCCTTCCTTAAAACTCTGTACCCAACACTCCAGTAATTAGATTTACCTTGTGATGATCTGAAAAGCATGCCTTTAGGAGCCACATTACCCCACACATAAAATCAAATATCATATTGTTAACATTTACAGCAGCAATGCACAAGCCCAGAAGGGGTCCAGCACTGCTTTACTTGAAACTGAGCACTTTCTCAGCAAATTGATTCACTCAGAAAATCTATGTGTTCGCGTATGAGCTGCAAAGACTGAAGTTCATATACATGAAGAGGTACTCACTGCTGTTTCCTACTATGTGTAGCAGCAACACAAATTGAGCAACAAACAGGTGCATGGGCCTGTTCTGAGGTTAATACTGAAGTAGAATGTGTTCCTTATACAGGCCCAGGATCACAAGTTCAGCTTTCAATCTCACTGCCTCTGTGTCAAAATGAAGCTTGTAACTGATGGTACCCAAACAAGGACTGACACGTGGCAAAAGAAGTTTGGAAATTATGATGCTGAAGCATTGCCTAACACTTGATAAAATCACCTGTGCAAGTCAAGGTGACCATATTTGAAGGAAACATATTGAACTGTCCTCATTCTTTTTTCCAAAAGACAGAATGCACCAGAATGGCGAATGCTGTGCAGAACACACATTTAATGCTTATTGGGCAACTCACACACATGCTCGGCAAAAGCAGAGTCTGGCACTGATTTCAAATGAAAGACCCCCTTGCCTGATAAAATCAGTGCTTAGTGGTCTTTGCACTAGACTCCAAATAAACACACAAACCATCCTACAGGCATGGTAAAAAAATGTAAAATAAACTTCTTTCTTGGTGTGAACTGCACATTCATACTACCCGAGGCATTCTGCAGGTCATGAAACTTTGTTACACTTTGAGTTGCTTCTTTTACAGCAGCAGAGTTTGCTATCACCAAAGATCGAATAGCTAAAAAAATGCATATTAATTCCTTAGTGCACTTCTATTCTATGATCCGGAAAACTAGAAATAGGGCAATGTTTGACCTTAATAACACATTTATTAGCTCAATACTTTCTTGGTAGCTTGTGACAAAGAACTGGGCAGTGTGATTTTGACTTGCAATAACAGAGTACCCAGCACCCCTTAATATATTTGTCATTCCTTAAGTAGAAAATCTTCATTCAGTCCATCTTTGTTATTTGTCTGAAGAACAGAACAGCAGGAAAGTATTTTAATTGCTCACCATTTACGTGCTTCAATCAAATCTTAATGAGTTTTAAATACATCCCCAATCGTGCGCGTGAATCACATGGGGTGGAACTAAGCTACTGGAAAGAGTTTAAGTACTGGAAAAATAAGACAAGCGGACAGGTGAAGAAAAAAAATGAAACATTACTTTTTAGAGCAATTTCCAGGAATCTAGGAAAAGGTACAGAGAAGGGGCCTAGTAAATAACTCATCTCAAGTCCACAGTCTCTGTAATTAAAGAAGATTTATTGGCAGCACAGCATCATACCAACTCTGCATCACTACAGCTGCAGAAGACTCCCTATGTTCTGAATTCTAAACATTTACCAAAGCACAATGCAATACACTTGAAAGTCTTAACTAATGTGTATGTGTACAATAAATATATACAAGAAATAACATATACATACAACTATATTAAACATATAAGTTTATATAAACACAGAATGTAACACATCTTCCTCCCTAAAACAAAGAACAGCTTATCCTAAAAAGTCTTTAAATTTTCCAGGGGCATGTCTCACTCATATAGTATCTTTGACTCTCGATGCCACCAAATCGCAACAAGAAATCATTTTTTCAGTCATCACAAAAGCAACATTTTCCACTCCTTCTCTTCCGGCTTTACATCATTCATACTGTTTAGATGTGTCAATCCTGAGAAAATAACTCTCCTCTGATCCTTTTCTCCCATCTATCATCCTCTCATTGTTTTTAGCCACTCGTCTAACATTCCATACTTTCCCATCCTGTGCGACCACATTATTAGTGTTAACCTTTATTACTTTTATTGCTTTACCATATTTTGATGAACCTTTCATCAAAATCCGTTGAAACCAGATTCCTGCCAAATCTTACCAAATACATTTAATATTTTTTTTAAGTTAGACCATGCTGTTCCAATCTTTTGCACACTTCTCTGAGATGATGTGAATGTTGAAGATGATCCCTGGAGAATATGAGGATATCATCCTGAAAGCACTTTACAAGCTTGCCCGTATCCTTAAAGATGTGATACATTGCTCTCTGGAACACTGACAGCACTGAGGCTAAGCCAAAAGGCATCCTTTTGAACTAGTATAACCCCCAATGACGTAAGGAAAGCAGTAATATGTTTAGAATCCTCTGTCAATTCTATTTGGTGGTACACAGACCTTAAATCAAAACTGGAAAATACCACTGCTCCCTCCAACATGCATACTACTTCATTATTGTTTGGCAGAGGATGACAATCTACAATAAGATTGGCATTTACAGCTCTCAAGTGAACACATAATATCAAGGAATTGCCTACTTTTCTTGCTACTACAATGGGAGATACCAATTCTGAGGATTCAATTTCCTCTATAATATCTTCTTTCTGCATTTCAGCTAACATTTCCTTTAATTCTTCTCCAACATTAGTGGGAACATTCCTCAATTTCGGTTTCACAGGAATTACTCTAGATCTCGTTTTGTATTTTGTGGGAGTAAGCTGTTCATTTTCCTAGCTTCTCTGTAAATACCTTTGGGAACTGCAAAGCTACACTTTCGTCTTCTCTACTGTCAGCCACCAACAAGACTGATTCTTTGCTCCTGGGATTAAGGATTATTCCCAGATTCCATTGATACCTCCATCCAAGGATATTCGCAACTTCTTGAGCTATATACAACTTGATTTGAGTTATTCTACCTTTAAAATGCAAGTTAATTAGTTTATAACCTATAATCGCAATGGTGAACCTATCAAAACTCCCAGCTATGATGTCAGATCTCTTTAACTCCTAACACATTGGAAAATTTGACATCAAAATAATTTCTAGTGATGATAGTCCATGGAGAACCTGAATCAGCCATGAGCTTCAGCTCAACTTTCAAAACTTTTACTACACACTTGGGTTGACTTTTAGTTTTATATTCCTCTACACTAGTATTAAAATTCCTGAAGGATAATACCATTCCTTTTCTACACATTTTCATTTTCCCACACTTGCATTTCTTAGTTTGTTTTCTACTAACCCCAACATACGAGACTTTTCCTCTAGGGCGTAGATTATTATTCTTTTTAGAATCTATGCATACACAGGCAAAATATCCTACCTGGCCACCCTTAATACATTATTTCCCAATTGCAGGGCAATTAGCAAATGAGGCAATATGGTTGGTACTACCACACCTAAAGGATGCATTATTTTTTCTCCTTTCTTATTAGAGTTTTGAAATTGTGCACTACTCATGCTACATATATGTTCTTTGGACTGGTTAACAGTACAAACATCTTCACTATTGCAACCC
Source organism: Pleurodeles waltl (assembly GCF_031143425.1). Lineage (NCBI taxonomy): Eukaryota > Metazoa > Chordata > Amphibia > Caudata > Salamandridae > Pleurodeles > Pleurodeles waltl. The sequence goes on from NC_090445.1 coordinate 785,521,964, forward strand.
TTGTTTGACATAACATCATCCACTTTTCTGATTGTTCCAAAGCTTTTGCAGTAACAATAGCATCTTGGATTTGTGGATCTCCCAAGACCCATAACTGTTCCTGTATTTTTTTTTAACTTTTAACATGCGTTACTATCTAATCTCTGATCATTTCATCATTCATAGGCCCACAACTGCATGTCACAAAAAGAGCTCATAATGCAGCGAGAAATTCATCTAAAGATTCTCCCTCTTTCTGTGATCTAGCATAACATTTTAACCTGCTTAATGTAATGCTAATGGTGGGCTTAAATCTCAGTGCCATTCTTAATAGCACTTCATGTTCGGTGTCTCCTTGACCTTCCACTTGTGGCAAAGTTCTAAAATCAACTTTGTCTTTTGACTCCAAACAATGTAACAATATATACATATTTTTTCTCTCATTATTCAAACATTCCTCATCCATTGCCTTCAAGTAAATTATGAATTCTTCCTTCCATCTCATCTATGGTATTACACGTTCCCCTTTGTTTGGTAAAAATTTGACTGTCGGATCTAACTGCATATTTAACTTATAAAGTAATATCAAAGTATTAACAAAAAAAGAAATTAACAAAATAAAAGACACCACCGTTGTCTAAATGCTGATAGGCCCTGCAAAGGATTTTGTTAAATTATTAACATGAAAAATTAACAAAAATAAAGTAGTCACCGTTGTCTAGATGATGATGTATCCTTTAAAATAAATTGTCCTACGTTTATTTCTGTACTCAACATAGTCCTATGTTGATGTTCATGTGCAAGTAGCCCTTTTTCAGTGAAAATGAACTGAATAACTGTTGGTGGGGCTGAGCTGCAGTAAAGCACTAACAAAAGTCTGTTAAGAAGCTCAGGAAATGAAGAGAAGTTCACAAATATATGGTGAGTTCAATAACTGTGAACGTGTAAAATACAATTTCCTGTGAAAGAGGTCACAACACTTAGTTTTCCTCTAAAGATTCACAGCGCACATATACAAAAAAACATTCCTTAGACACGTGCACGTCAAATACAATCTCCTGTGATAGAGATCACTGCACAAGCCGTTAATCGCACACATAAAGCACATGCATGTAGAAACTGGGAGTTACTGTGTGAGCATGGTTAATGGCAAGTCGGCATGAATGATGCAGAGGGGATCCTCCACAGCGCGTGACTTTGGGTTGGACCCTACGTTCCTCTTCCTGTGGACCGTGATATTATGAACTGTGATGCTTTATCTTAGAACTGATGAATTTAGATGCAACAAGCATATTGAAATGAATTTTTGTGAAATCAACAATCTTGTAATGCTGAGACTGAAAAAAGAAAAAGTGGTATCATGATTAAGATTATGCATCCTGTCTATGTATATGAGTTTTTGTACATCTGGGGGAGGTAAAACTATAAGGAGAGATTTACATAAGTAGAATGATCCTGAAAATTTCAATTTATGGATTGTATGTGGTTGAGGTTGATGTGAGAGTGGTATGAATGGGATGATTTATGGTTGGATCCATTAGGCAGTTTGATATTTAGGTCCTCCAGTCTAACAAGAGTAATGTTATGAGGTATAATCATGAATAAATACAATTATACATTTTAAAAACATTGCTGATTATATGACTATTGCTTGGTTCGTCTTTACACTCAAATTTGAGGAATTCCACGAGTGTGGAACCAAACGCAGGAGGTGGGTGTTTGTTTTTCTTGTTGTGCCTCCACAGCGCGCAGCAAACGAAGGTTCACCAAAGCCGCTGCATGGAGTGAAACCCCTCAAATGCATGCATACACTTAACAAATATCAACATAAAATAATTGATGTGCCCACAGAAAGCAAAGTAACAGATTGTAAGCAAACAGTTGCAAATTCTGAAAACTTCACCACAGCGCATTTAAAAACCCATAAGAAAATTACTCCAGAATTGTTACTGTTCCTGTGCTGTGTCGAAAAATAGAAGACAGGTACACTTCTAGCCCTCATCGCCGGATTTGTAGTACATAACTTGTCTCAAGTCCACAAGCTTTGTAATTAAAGAAGATTTATTGGCAGCACAGTATCGTACAGCACAGTGTAATACACTTGAAAGTAAACACAGTCTTAACTAATGTGTATATGTACAATAAACATATACAAGAAACAATATATACATATAACTATATTAAACATAATAGTATATATAAACACAGAATGTAACAGAAGGGAATTGGGAGTGGGAAAGAAGGAAGGAAGAAATGGCAGTAGGAATGAAAGAGGGAAGGAAAGAAAAGCCAAGTTCTATATAAACACTGGAAAACACCATCCCAATCATTTTTACTAAGCAAAAAAAGAGTAAACAATGATGACCACTCACGTTTACGATTTTTAAAAACATTGGAAATTGATTAAATAAACCCCCACCAAAATTCACAGCAAATAGAAATTGAAAAGAGGGAAACCTAACCATGGTCCTCAAATGAAACACACTTGACTATTACAATTTATGAGGGAAACATGAAAATGGGTCTACTTTAAATCAATGGTTGAGGTGTTTTATTTTCACTGGATGTAAGATTCTAAAGGGTGATTTCTTGATCCCACCTTTGGCATGTATGGACAAATGTTGCCAGATTTTAGGAGAGGAAATGAGTGAGTAACAATGGAAACACCTCCGTTGTGACCTGACATGGGATCCCTTAGCATCCTGGGAAGGAAAGATGTCTACAGGTTGACCATAGATTGGCATGTCTGCCCAGCAAAACTTCACAAGTTTTGTCCCTCTGCAAGTCTGCTGTGTTGGAGGGGAGGTGGGTAACTTGGGGATTTTTATCATATTGGTGGGATTGTCCTCATATTAGACCCTTTTGGGGGGAGGTCTTGTCAGCAATGAGATATACTCTGGCCTAAAATGTGCCTTCAGACAATACATTGTGGCCTAACACAAGCCTTCAGACACCAATTGTGTCTTACTATGCCTGTACTTCCTCAGTCTGGAGCACCAATCAACATCAGATAGGTTTCTGATGCAGACAGGGTCAGAGTGGAACAGATAATAGGCCTGGTCACCAAAATAAAAGTGCCCCCTATTTGTGAATTAGATAGCTAAAAAAAGTGTTTCATGTTTGCAAATTGAGGCAGTTTTGAATTTGTAAAGGCATATCATATCAGTGTTTTGCAAGGTTCGGGGGCTGCATGGATTTGAGATGGCTGCAGGTGATGTTTGTTTTAATATCAGTGACATCAATAGTAAAAACTAGCCCAGCAGACTATAAAGCCATCCCACAAACAGCCAGAAAATCATCTCACACCCTGACATGTCAGACCAGCCCATTGTATCACAGTGAAGGAAAAAGCACAATGGCATCTGAAAGTATGGAATTTGATGGCAATGAACAGGCTTTCTCAGACTTTGTTAGAGCATTAAAAAAGCCCCTGAAGCGTATGGCGTCCATTGTTGTCTTACTTCTTGAAGAGTCCCTCAACCTTTCTCGTTCACCCAGACCACGGGTTAGATTGAAAAGGTCTTTGCTTTACTGCCCTTTACCCCTTCATCTACTGCACTGATATAGTTTTTATTATCTTTAGAAAGCAAAAGTGTGATGACCTTGACGTACTTTATTTCTTGGAGGCATTCTTTAGGTTGAACATTCAAGACCTCTTGTACATACTTTAATATATACTTCTTTGTGGGCTCTCTGCTTCTTCATTTGTTTGTTTCAGTGCCCTTAAAATTTCCTTTCTTGCTAGTGGCAATCTTTACCTTTTGTCCCTCCTTTTCATCAGTTGTAGTCTCCCCTGGAGTCTAGCCCCAGTACTTGTACCCTTCCACTTGTGCACAGTAGCATCTGCTTAGGGACTAATTTTTCCTTAGGCTAAGAACATTTGACCAGAGCGCTAGATGTTTTCAGTCGCACCAGTCCATTTTTGTAAACAGGGCTATAAATTCTGTTCTTCTCTCATGTGCTGTGCATTTAAAGAGCAAGGTAAAATGTTAGAGGCTTCTTTCTGAGTGCCCGTTTCCACCACCTGCCGCCGCCACACACAGACAATTGTGACCACAACTATATACATTGATTTCTTAACACGCTAGTTTCAATGCGCAGAGAAAATTGCTACTGTTACAATGTGTATTGCCCCAATTTAAGCTGGCAGAAGCATGTCACACGCAATGATGTCTTTAATGTCATGACGAGGCTGTCTCTTTTCTTTCTTCGTTGCTTGTTCTATCAGTGTGCACATTGTGTTTAAAGAACCTTGGCCGGTGCTTCCAAGTTAGGAGTGTGTGTTTCCGGTCTAGCAAGGCTGCCAACGCTCTGTATGCACTCATTCTCTAGACCCAGCCATTCACTATGGCCTTCCATTGGCTTTTGAGGGCTGGGCTCTCCCCCCTCCTTCGTGGGTGCTCCTGCCACCAATCCCTCGGTACGGATGAGGAGGGTGTGAGGGGTGCACTGCTACAGAAGGTAGAGGATTCAGATAGTGTCACATGAGGACCTGATGGGAGTCAATGGAGGACAGAAGTTACAGAAGTTGAACACTGATGCATTCCAGCATACCATAGGATGACCCATCAGAGCCAGGGATGCTGCGGGGGTAGCAAACTTTGGCACACGAAGTAGCGTATGGGCAGAGCAAGGGTTATTGAGATGGTTGGACTTTAGGGTATAGGTGTTGAAGAAATCTTGGAAGGGCGGTGGTGGTGTTAAAAGGTCTGTATTCAAGGCAAGATGTTATCAATGCATTTAGGCAAATAAGTGGCAGTATAACTTGTGAAGGTGGGTTTGGGCAGAGCAGATATAGGCCCTCATTACAACCCTGGCGGTAAATCCCGCTTTCCGCCGTGCTGAAGAACGGCAACATACCATTGTGGCGGCGAAATTCCGCTACAGGTATTACGACCCACATCTCGGAATCCGCCACAATACAGACACCCACACAGGTCCGCCACACCAATGGTCAGTGATAAACTGGCAATAGCAAAACCTACACCGTCACGCCAACACTATCACGACCCACGAGTCAACGCAGGGGTCTTTCAACCGCGGTAATCCATTCGGGGTACACACCGCCGTGCTCAAAATACACACACATTTACAAAACACAACCACATTGGACAATTCAAAATACACACACCTGATGCATATACACAGACCACACCCACACACCCACAACACTATAAAACACACTCCCACATTACCCACAGACCCTTACAACGAAAATATTTTAAAAAGCTGAGAGAGAGAGATTAGCAAACACAACACCAGCATCCACAGACACACAACACTATTATCCATACAACATCCACGCACCTCAAACAACACACACCAACACATCCCCCACACATCACAACAGACAGCACCTCACACATCACCCACACCACATCATGGCACCTCAAAGAAACCCCAGGTTTTCTGAGGAGGAGCTCAGGCTCATGGTGAAGGAAATCATCCGGGTAGAGCCACAGCTTTTTGGATCACAGGTGCAGCACACCTCCATTGCGAGGAAGATGGAGCTATGGCGGAGAATCATCGACCGGGTCAAAGCAGTGGGACAGCATTCAAGAACACCGGATGACATCAGGAAGAGGTGGAATGACCTACGGGGGAAGGTGCGTTTCGTGATTTCAAGACACCAGATTGCTGTACAGAGGACTGGCGGTGGACCCCCACCCACTCCCCCACATCTAACAACATGGGAGGAGCAAGTCTTGGCAATACTGCATCCTGAGGGCCTCGCAGGAGTAGCAGGAGGACTGGACTCTGGTAAGTCATATCTTTATTAGCATATCCCCCACACCCCACCTGCATGCCATCACATAACCCCACCCTTACCCTCCCTCCCATCACCCCATCATCTCACATATGTCCCACTTTCACAACCCACACATCTCAATACCAAGGCCCTCCATGCAACACCTATGCATGGACCACCGTCACCAAAGCATGTCCAGTACAGATACCCACACAGACCCCAGACCAACTACCACAAAAGGGCAAACACAATGTTGCAAGCACAGGAGTAGAGGGTACCTCACCCAATGCACAAGATGGCACACACAGATACTAAAACTATGCATTTACACCCCAACAGGACCCATACCCAACGTCATCGGACAGGAGGTGCCAGACATATCCAGTCCCCCCACAGAAGAGGCCCACAGTGATGACAGCAGCTCTGCACGCCTGGATCAAGATGACCAGTCCGGCCCATCAGGGACCTCTGGACAGTCGGTTCCCCTGCCACAGTCACTAGCCACCACAGACCCTTCCCCCCTCAGGAAACACCAGCACAGCACCCACCTAGCGGGCCCATCCCTCTGTCCCCAGGACACGTCAATCAGCAGTGTGTCCACCACTACAGGGAACCCAAGCAAACCCACCAACCCAAGAAAATCAGGGACCTGGGGTCAGTGGCAGTGGGCACACGGTTCAGGGGACAGAGCCACAGGATAACAGGGAAGCTGGGAGGACTGCTGTGCGACAGGGAGAGGACAGGCCCGGGGAACCCACTCTCCACGAAACACTCTCCAACATCATGGGAGCATACCACCATTCCCAGGAGACCATGGGCACGGTACTGGCCAAGTTTTAGGAGACCCAGCGGCTGTAAGAGGAACACTACCTTGGGATCAAAGAGGACTTGAAGTCCATTAAGAACACCCTGGTCACCATTGCAGGGGTGCTGGCAGACCTTGTCAACACCATGAGGGACACAGTGGGACACAAACGGGCCCCTGACACTAGCCTGGACGATGAACAGCCCTCCACCTCAGCCGGCGCTAGTGGACAGGAGGCACCGCCACAGGACCAACAGGCCACCAGCACCCCACTCCCTGCAGAAGAGAACCACCCCGCCAATGGTCCCTGAGATCCAGGAACAAGACAGAGAACATTGCTAAGACCCCGCCAGGAAATAAGACCCTCCTGTATGTCACCCTTATGTCCCACTTTGTCACCCTGTCCACCTTAAACTGCCATTGCTCCCCTTCCTATGCCCCATTGGACAATGCACCTGTGGGACCAAGAGACTGGACTCTGCCATGGACATTCCTCCACAATCACCCCAGCCCATTGCACACCCCCTCCACTTATTAGCACAGAGATAAACACCCTTGAATCGCCAATACATCTGGAGTCAGTCTGTGCTTTCACAAACATGTAATTGCAAAATATCTGAAATATAGCAATGTCAATGTACCTGTTCACATACCAATGTTACACAGCTGTAGGCCAGGAGTAAACATAGCAGAGGGCACAAATTGGGACTCAGATCTGTGAAATGGAAAGTCAAAGTGACAAGTCAGGGTCCATACACAGAGTTAAAAAGGCAGACTTATGCTAGGTCCTACAATAGTATGAGATGTGGGAAGCAGTTCCATCCTCTTACCTGTGTCTCACTGGAAGTATTGCATGATGATGTTGTTTCGGTTGTCTACATTTTCTTCTTCTGCCTCCTCTTCTTCACTGTCCACAGGCTCCAAAGCTGCCACAAGACCACCATCAGGCACATCCTCCTGCAGAAAAGGCACCTGGCATCTCAAAGCCAGGTTGTGCAACATACTGCAGGCCACGATGATCTGGCACACCTTCTTCGGTGAGTAGTATAGGGATCCACCTGTCAGATGGAGGCACCGGAATCTGGCCTTCAGGAGGCCGAAGGTGCGCTCTATTATCCTCCTAGTTCACCCATGTGCCTCATTTTAGCATTCCTCTGCCCTTGTCCGGGTGTTCCTCCCTGGGGTCAGTAGCCATGACAGGTTGGGGTAACCAGAGTCACCTGCAAATATCGAAGGACAACTGTTAGACATCCTCCAAACATTAGGGAATCTCCCATACCCAGACAGCACATGAAACTGTGTGGGGACTTTAGGGTCACCTATTAGCCACACATGGTGCCCCTGGAGTTGCCCCATCACATAAGGGATGCTGCTATTCCTCAAAATGTAGGCATCATGCACTGAGCCAGGATACTTGGCATTCACAGGGGAGATGTACTGGTCTGCCAAACACACCATGTGCTCATTCATAGAATGGTAGCTTTTCCAGTTTCTGTACTCCTGTTCATTCCTGCGGGGGGGGAACAAATGCCACATGTTTACCATCAGTGGCACCAATGATGTTGGGGATATGTCCCAGGGCATAAAAGTCACCTTTCACTGTGGGCAAATCCGCCACCTGAGGGGAAATGATGTGGCTGTGCATGTGTTTCAGCAGGGCAGATAACACTCTGGACAACATGTTAGAGAACATTGGCTGGGACATCCCTGATGCCATGCCTACTGTTGTTTGAAAAGACCCACTGGTCAGGAAATGGAGTACAGACAGGACCTTCACTAGAGGGGGTATTCCTGTGGGATGGCGGATAGCTGACATCAGGTCAGGCTCCAACTGGGCACACAGTTCCTGGATTGTGGCACGATCAAGTCTGTAAGTGATAATTATGTGTCTGTGTTCCATTGTCGACAGGTCCACCAGGGGTCTGTACACCGGAGGATGCCGCCATCTCATCACGTGCCCCAGCGGACGTGCCCTATGGAGGAGAACGGTGAGCAGAGGGTCATACAACAATTAGGTTTCACAAGGCTGTTTAGCACAAACGTTAAATTGTCTCTGTGTGCCTTTGTCTGTCCGTATTCCTGGCCTAAATAGGTGTGACACAGTTATTTGGCCTGCCATGTGGCCCCCTGAAATGGCAGCTGCCTGACCTGTAAGGTGGGACAAGGGGAAATGAGGTAACTGCGCTGGCGTTGTAGACCGTTGCAGGAGGCGGTCGAAGACCGCGGCCCAATTCAGCATTGGTTATCATTGGGCCCTATGGGTTCCAGGAGCCAATGACGATGCACGCCGGCGATGACGGTACACACCGCTGTGGACGTGACTGCCTTTTTCTATCGGTTCCCTCACCTGATACCTGACCTTCTACAGGAGAGGACCTACACTGCAAGTGCTGCTGTGACCTGTGTCTGGAAGCGACAATGGCTACAGTGTCTGGGGAAAGGGCCCCTGTCTTCACTGCGGAGGAGTTGGAGAAACTGGTGGATGGGATCCTCCCCCAGAACACACAACTGTACTGTCTCCTCCAGACAAACAGGTGAGTCAACTGTGTGCATGTTTGATGGCACATGATTGTATGGAGTGTCGTGGATGGAAGAGAGAGGGGGGGACAGGCCAGCATGTGAGGATGTTGTGTGTATGTATGTCTGGGCCAGGGTGGGAGGTTTGTGGGCAATGTGTGAGAAGATCTGTACGGGAGAATAACATCCATTATAACTTTTCCTCTAGGTCAGCGCCCACCAGAAGAAGGGTATTTGGCATGGCATCACCAAGTGAGTGCGGACCATGGGGGTCTACCATAGATGGAGCACCCACTGCCATAAAAGATGGGAGGACCTGCATCGCTGGAGCAAGAAGACGTCAGAGGCCCAGCTGCGGATGGCCTCCCAACGTGGAAGGGGTGCCCGTCCCACCATGACCCCCCTGATGTACCGGATCCTGGCGGTGGCATATCCTGAGTTGGATGGGCGCTTGAGGGCATCACAGCAGCCACAAGGGGGCGCCACAAGGGGGTGAGTACACTCTCCGTGCAGAGTCAGCACGCTTGACAAGGTGTCTGGGTGGGGAGGTGGGCTGTGGGTTCCCCTAGGCCAGGGCAGACGCGCAAAGGTAGATCCATTGATTTGCAGGCCCCTTCCCACTCCAACCCCAAAGGTGGTATTTGCCCTCTACACCTAGTCAGGCTCCCATGGGTTCCTGCTGTACATGAAATGGGTCTAGACAGAGTCCCCCTTGGGCATGTGCTTTTCCCCTGCCCTGTCAGTGCATGCCTTAGTGCATAGGGCTTCTCCCTGTGTGTTGTGTCCACCAACGGTAGTGGTGTTCCATGCATTGACCATGTGTCCCCTCTGTCCTCCCCCCCTTTTGTTTTGTCACCCTGTCCTTGCGTGCATTAGCATCATCTGGCGGAGGAGCAGTGGCACTGGAGCAGGAGGGAGCTGCATCCCACATCGCCCTGGAGCGTGCAGTAACGGAGTCAGAAGGCACCAGTGGGACGGAGGGCAAGGGGTGCTCCACGATGGGGACAGGAGCAGACACCAGCAACAGCGACTCCTCCTCTGATGGGAGCTCCCTTGCAGTGGCAGGCACCTCTGTGCCCACCGCATCAACAGGCACAGCCGCCACCCCTCCTACCAGCACCGCCCTCCCAGCAGCCCCTCATCGAGTTTCCCATGCCCGCTCACCCAGGAGGGTGGGCATCTCCTTTGCCCCAGGCACCTCAGGCCCTGCCCCAGTCAGCCCTGCTGCCCTCAGTGAGGAGGCTATTGACCTCCTGAGATCCCTCACTGTTGGGCAATCTACCATTTTGAATGCCATCCAGGGTGTTGAGAGGCATTTTCAGCAAACAAATGCATACCTGGAGGGCATTCATTCTGGCCAGGCGGCCCAACAGAGAGCATTTCAGGCTCTGGCCTCAGCACTGATGGCAGCCATTCTCCCTGTGTCCAGTCTCCCCCCTCCAACTTCCTCTACCCAGACCCAATTCCCTGTACCTCAGCATATCCCAAGCACACCATCAGACCAGCATGCACACTCATCAACACACAAGTGTGGACATGGCAAACATAAGCACCACACATCCCACTGGTACTCACACATGCACCATCCCCATGCAGACACGCCAACATCCACTGCCTCCACTGTGTCCCCCTCCTCCACGTCCTCGTCCTCCCTCCCTGTCTCATCTCCACTCACACCTGCATGCACTACATTTTCATCCACTACCTCCATCACCAGCACGCTCATCACCACACACCGCTCACGTGCAATCACCACCCCCACTACCATTCATACATCCCCTGTGTCCTCTCCCAGTGTGTCTGTGAGCCCTCCTCCCAAAGTACACAAACGCAGACACACACCCACCCAACAGCCATCCACCTCACAACAGCCTCTGACCCATGCACCTTCACCCAAATTCAGCAAACGTACACCTCCCACAACCACTACCTCTTCCTCCACTCCTAAACCTCTCCATCTTCCCGTCCCAGTGTGCCTAAGAAACTCTTCCTCGCAAACTTTGACCTCTTCCCTACACCTCCCCCCTGTCCTTCCCCTAGGACCAGGCTGTCCAGGTCCCAGCCCAGCACCTCAGCCACCAAATCCTCCAGCACAGTGGTCCCAGCAAGTCCGGTCTCATCGCAGGCGCCACCCATCAGGGCTGCCAGTGTGCCACCTAGCAAGGCCAAGGAGCAGGCCATTCCGCCACCTGCCAAGGTGAAGAAGGTGCCCACATGCCGGAGAGAGAAGCTGCACCTACCAGCAAGCAAGGGCTCCTCCAAGCCAAAAGGGGACAGTGGCAAGGCACCAGCAGCGACATCAAAGGGGGGAAGGGACAAAAGCCAAAGAGCAGGTCAGGACAGGGCACGGTGGCTCCGGATGAGGGACCAGAGTCACCCCTTCTGTCAACCACAACATCAACCTGTACGGCGGTGGACACCGCCACCTCCACCACCACCTGCACCGCCACCAGCCCCGCCACCTGCACGTCTGCTGCCTCAGCAACAGCCCCCAGCATCATTCCCAGTGGGCAGCCATCCAAGGCTGTAGGAGATGTCCTGCTGTGTTCCTCAACAGGTGCAGACACATGCACCACCGCCAGCACCTCTGCCACAGACACCGCCGCAAGCACCACCACCAGCCCCGCGGTTTGCTCACATAGTGCCACCACAGCTGACATGGCAATCATCCCCAGTGGGCAGCCATCCGAGGCTGCAGGAGATGTCCTGGACCCTGCCCAGCGTACATGAGGCAGGACTCTCAGCACTGTTTGTACCTGCAGGTGGCAGGCGAAGTCGCAGCAGGGTGGAGTGTGTCTCTGCCTCCATGGAGTATCATGCTACCTGTTCCCTGGCAATCTCGTGGCACACACACCCAGGTGACGGAATGGGACCTGCCTCACTACATGTGAAGCACTCTGGGCACCAAGCCCCCTCCAGAACCAGTGGAGATTCACATCAACTACCTCAGTCCTTGGCAGGTGAAGCACTCTGGGCACCAAGCCCCCTCCAGAACCAGTGGAGATTCACATCCACTACCTGAGTCCTTGGCAGGATGAAGCACTCTGGGCACCAAGCCCCCTCCAGAACCAGTGGAGATTCACATCCACTACCTCAGTCCTTGGCAAGATGAAGCACTCTGGGTACCAAGCCCCCTCCAGAACCAGTGGAGACTGTTATCCACTTGAAAGACTGTGGCTTTGCATTCCCCAGGATAAAGCAGTGGGCAAACCACTAACTGAAAAGTCTTGAGAGACTGTGGCTTTGCACTCCCCAGGATAAAGCAGTGGGCAAACCACCCACTGGAAAGTCTTGAGAGACTGTGGCTTTGCACTCCCCAGGATAAAGCAGTGGGCAAACCACCCACTGGAAAGACTTGTGAGACTGTGGCTTTGCATTCCCCAGGATACAGCAGTGGGCATGGAGCCCCCTCGTGGAGCAGTGCCGTCGTCCGTTCATCCGGCTGAGGTGCCCCCCCATCCGCCTCCCCCTGAGTGCCTGTTTATTTTCCATCTGATGCCCCTGCAGTGTTCTCTCCGTTTCGAGTCAGGTATCTTGTGTGGGCTTCACCCATGCATTTTGGGACACTGATCCACAGACAGTTATTTAATTTATATCCGGACTTGTGCAGTTGTTGTACATATTTGTATCTACTAATTTTTAATTTGGCCTATCAGATATTTAATTGATTACACTTGTTACAATCATTTCATTTTATCCATGCATTCTTCCAGGGGGTGACGGGCTGTATATGTAATGTTGCTGCATGTATTTGTGTGTATGGTGTTGTGGGTGAGGGTGGTGGTGCTGCGTGTTGCGTGTGTGTGTCACTCTCTTTTCTCTCCCCACCTCCCCTGTGTGCTAGGTGCAGTACTCACCATGGTCATTGCCGGCGTCTTTCCTGCTCCTGATACAAGAGGAGGTATACCAGCAAGGGCAGGACCTGTAGGTCGGGCTCCATGGCATCCTGGTTGTTCCTTGAGTGTGGAAAGGTGAGTGTTTTCCGTTCCAAGTCATGTTTCCGCCATGCTTTTGATACCGTTGGTACCGGCCCGGAAAAGGTGCCGGATAGGCCTGTTGTAATACAGTGGGCGGAGCCTTGTGTTCCGTCTGTCTGTTGGCGGTTACCGCCACGGTGTTTGTTTCTACCGCTGTGGTGGTCAGAGTGTTAAAGTCTATGTTGGCGGTTTCCGCCATGGTCGTGATTCCATATTTTTTTCTGCCGGCCTGTTGGCGTAATACCGCTGCTTTAACACCGACCACCAGGGTTGTAATGAGGGCCATAGTGACCTGACCAATTCTAACCCCCGCCCTTTCCCGCTGCTCGTTGTATAGTGCTTTTTATCTTGCTTTCCCTTGTTGTCAATTCCTTCTGATCATTGCTTGCTGTTGTTCCTTTTAATGCTTGCACTCACCACCCTCCCTCCGTTGCCTGCGTCTTTTTTTTTATTGATATTTTAGTAAAATTGTTCGACCAGGAACAAAAGTGAAATGGAAGTCGGAGTGTGAGGGGCGGCACAGCCCTGCTTGTTTAATCTAGCTGTCAGTTAATGTTTCTATTGCACAGCAAAAGCTGACAAGAGAATGATTTGCATTGTCATTTACTGCCATGCATCATCCACGGCTCTTGCCTGACACAGCTAGTTCTTTGATGGGGAACATTATCACGCGACAAATATATGTTGGCATTTAATGTTTGGAAACACGATAACGTACTAGTGACTGGGTCACAGCACAAGCACCACACCCTGCACGCACGCTAGTACTAGTGGGCTTGCAGCTGCTCACACAGTTTTTCTCTTCAATTTTTGTTGGTTCGTCCTCCCTGTTCTTTTCCTCTTATATACTGAATCTTGTTGTCTGTCACTTACTCTTTCTGTTTCTCATATCTTCTCCTAGTCCAGGCATTCGCTCCAGAACAAGAACTTTGGGCTCACAAAACAAAATTGTATTTTGACGTATGGCGCTCCCTTTCCCTCAGTTAAAAGACAATTGTTGCAATCTCGTACTGGTTGTGTCTACTTTAATTGTCGTCGTGAGACCCCTTGCTATTGTGCCACATACTGCTTGCACCCACCCCCTCCATAGGTTGCTTTTTAAAAAGCTTTAATTTAATTTTTGGGACAGGAACAAAAGTGAAATGGGAGTCGGAGTCTCTGCTTGTTTAATCCAGCTGTCAGTCAATGTTTCTGATGCACGGTAGGAGCTGACAAGAGAATTGTGTTTGTTATTTACTTCCATGCATCATCCAGGGCCCTTGTTGTACCTTGTCCTCATCCCGCTACTCACATCACGTGATGAGTTTTGTTATATTACCCCTCCTATCCTCTCAGAAATGGAGAAGCCGGTGTGGATACGCCACAGAAGAGTTCGCGCTGGGGACCTGCCAAAGAGAAGATCACTAAATAGATCCCCAAGCTAGTTCGCTTTGCTTTTGACCCTCCAGGGGCATGGCTGATTTCGTCACCTTAGCTGAGCCTCATTGTCTGTGTCAAGCCTCCCATATCATACCTGACGTGGACTGACACTTCGCTGCAGGCCTACCATGGTGACAACTCCGTTGTTGTGTCTGTCATTAGTGAATGGCCCCTTCTAGGATATAATCTATCATGTCTGGCAAGGTGGGTTTGCTGTTTACAGGACTTTTTGGTTATCTCAACTGCCCCAGTTTTGCATGCTTATGTGGGTGTGTGGGTTCTGGTAGTCCAAAGCAGAGATAGCATGCACTGCTTTGGTTTCAATTGGTTGCCTTCGGCAGTTGTCGTTGTGTTCTCCTGCAAATATTCTTTCATAAAGGTACGTCCTTAAAGGTACTCTAGATAGAGTAAGGCCCTGCTCTGCTGTCAGTATTGGTCCCAGGCTTTTTTTATCAAAAGTTTTTTCTTTTAATAATACAGCTTTGATAAATATTCCGGACTACGATAGTGATCTGCTGCTTTAGTGTTAGCTTCTTACGAGATCGAGAATTTACAGAACTCTCTGCTTAGAAAAAAACAATGTTACTTCATTTCTTCACATATCACAGAGCATTCTTGGATAGTTATTCCCTTAGTAGGCGTATTTTCCACTATTTTTGAATACCCTTTACATTTATGAGCAGATTTTTGATTAACTTTTTTACTGAGTTTAGTTTGAATGTGTTGTGTAGGATACTATTTTTTTGCAGACAGACATTTTTAGGTTGAGGTTGCTCCCGATATCTTGGGGACAATCGGAATGCTTCCCTGGGAATGTATTCCGCTTGTGGCTTTCCATTGACTTTTTGATCTTTAACTCACATTTCCCTGCTTTCTACTTGCTGGCTTTATGTTTCCATTCCCTTATCCAAACCTTATTCACAGTATACTTCTGAGTGCCTCCTTTCTGTAAACAGGCCTTTAAGTTTTATCTTATCTTATCACATTTGCTGTGTATTTAAAGACAGAGGTCAAATGTCATGCTCTGTCCTTTGAGGGAGCGTAGTGTTTAGTTTTCTTTCTCTGACTTCAAAGTGAGAGGATTTATGTGACAATCGTGCTGGCTGTTGGGGATCATTCTGAAGTGTGGTGGAAACAAACATTTTCATACCATCAAAACAAATCTAAATGCTAGGTGATGACATTTCCACAAATTATAGATTGTTCGCTGTACTGTATATCGGTTAAACTGTATGCCTGTGCAAATATAATGGTAATTTCAATTGAAGATGTGTTGTCTGTAATGGCAGTGCGCTAACACACCATGCATACTCCACTTTGCCCCACTCCACTCTTCTCTGTACCACTCCAGACCACTGCATTTTATTCTGCACCAGTCACAAATCTCCACTCCACTCTATGCCACTCCACAGTGCATCACTGCACTCTACTCTGCTCATACCACTCTACAGCGTGTCACTCCATGCCTCTCTACTCTGCATCTCTTTATGCCAGTGCACCCTACCTCACTTCACTCTGCACCACCCCACTCTACGCTACCCTGCTCTGCACCACTCCACTCTGCACCACTCCACTCTACACCACATTACTCTGCACCACTCCACTCTACACCACATTACTCTGCACCACTCCACTCTGCGCCACTTCGCTCCATGCCAGTGCACTCTGACATCCACTCTACACTGCTCTAATCTATTCTGCACCACTGCACTCTACCATGCGCTATTCCACTCTATGCCACTTCACTCTACTCTGAAACAACCTACTCAGCACCACTGCAATCTATGTTGCACCACTCCTCTCTGCACCACTTTACTATACTATGTACCACTCTTCTCTATGCCACTGCTCTCTACTCTAACCACTGCACTCAATGCCAAAGCACTCTACACCTCTCTTTTTTTAACCAATTTTATTAGTTTTTCAAGATATTATTACAAATCTGCTATGTTATCATTGTATACATCTTACACCAGGCATCACATTCTCCAGGTGACAATATTGTACATAGGCTTCCCTGGTGAGACGTTACTGGTTCCATTATTTCAAATCTTAAAAAATCTGAACTCAAGTATCAAACAAACTGGAAGATTTCTGCCTATAGGTGGCAATATGATCACAGACAAGCGCATTGCATCTTTAAAATTAAGGCAGAGGGAGGAAACAGTCTGCAGCATTGACATAAATTAGTATTAAACTGTATCTATATAAGCGCTACTTACCAGAATTTTTGGCATCTCACCCCTGTCAAATTACAGCGGCGGATTAATCCCAACCAATATTCCTGTTATGGGGAATTGTTATGCAACTCTAGTATGTAGATGTCCAGGTGTTGGGGCCAGGATCTTTGAGAAAACGGTCTAAATGCTGTTTATCTCGAGCATTAGGGTGCGATCATTAGGGCTGCATTAATTCTCAATACCTATCCAGTTCCTGCATGTACATGTCCTGGCTTCCTCCCGCCTAAGTGCAACTTCTTCAGCTTTACCCCACTTTAGCAACACAGCGCACCATTGGGGAAGTGTCCGGAGGGTGTGCGACTTCCAGTTCATAGCAATGGCTCTCCTGCCTGTAATTAGTGTGAGGTCAAAAAGTGGCTAGTTGCAGTTGCCCGCTTGTAACGACGAAAAAGTCCCAATTGGATGCTCTCCACCCTATGCATATCTGTACGATGGGTCAATTCTGCAAGAGTCTCTGTTATTTGTTGCCAAAATCGTCCTGATTCCGGACAAGACCACAAAACATGTTTCATATTGGCTACTGGTACGTGATAACAGGAGCATGCTGCTGATGACCAAAACATTTTGCTCATTGTATCTGGTGTAAGGTAGGCCCTGTGTAGTATGTTATACTGGATACATTTAAACTTTGCATTTCTCCACACTTTTTTATGGTAGATTAACACCTTGCTCCATTCCTTATCCTAGGTTTCCATACCCACACATCTCACTCCCATTTCTCACATAATACTTGCAGGGGATCTTGGGTCAGGTGTGCCAGATTAAGTTCTTCCCACTTCCCATGATGTGTAGTGCATGCATTAACAGGCGTGAATCTGGTTCTGAGCCTGTTACTTGCCAGTGTTCCGACAGTATGGCAGTTAACCTAGCGTGTGCAATGAAGTGTTCCCTTGGAACTCCCCCCTCTGTGTGTAGGTGGTCAAAGGACTCAAGCACCCTATCACAGAACAAGGACCCAAGCATGCTGATCCCCACTGCTTCCTATTGCTGCAGTCTCGCTTGGCCCAGCATTGTCTGAAAGGGCTTAAAGGCCGCTAATCTGATTTCATGGGAATATGTCAGGATCAGGGGCATGATTGTAAAACTGTGCATGTGGCTTTCGTGGGCTACTGCCAATAGGGTACTGCAGCTTGGAGGCACTGAAATAGACTGGAAAAATGTTTCCTGAACTAAGCGCTGTTCATCTCTATGGGTGTGTTGCCCCAGTTTTTCTAGTAGCCAGCCAGCCAGCCACTGAGCCAGCCACTGCAGTTGCACTACTAAATAATAGTGTTCAAAATTGGGAGCTCCCAACCCCCCCTTTCTCCATTGGGAGTTGCAATTTTCATAGCGCCACCCAATGTCTGCCCTAGTTCCATATAAAGGTGCCCAATGCAGTGTGCACCATGTGGAAGACTTTCCTGGGGCTAATTAGAGAAAGATTTTAAAAATAGTACAGAAGGCGTAGAAGTATAACCATTTTTGATAATGCAATCCTGCCTTGCACGGTAAGTGGTAGGGTGCTCCAGAACGTCATTTGAGAGCGTATAGTTTTGATAGCTCTTGTAAGATTACCATCTAGTAGGTCTTGCTTGGCGTGGTAAATGTTTATGCCTAGATAACGAAAGGTGGTGGACTCCCAGCAGATTTCATGGGTCAGCAGGGGCTTAAAGAATATATAGACATGACTTGGCCCAGTTGACGCCAAGACCCAGCGCTATATAAATCTGCAAATCACCTGCATATAGTGAAGCAACGTGCATACTTCCATTTAATGGCATTTCACATTCTGCTTCTTTCTGATGTAGTTTCTGTGCCAGCGGCTCTATCGCCAAGGTGAAGAGCAGTGGAGGTAGGGGGCATCCTTGGCGCATGCAACTCGTCACCAGGAAGGCAGGGAAAATGCACTGTCCTATCTTTACTCTGGCTATAGGATCTACATGCAAAAGTTGTATATGTTTATTCATGTGGCCTGTGATGCCGAAGGCAGTTTTAGTAGAAAACATGTAGCTCCAGTCCAGCGTATCAAATGCTTTTCGAGGTCTAGGACCAAACATGCAGCATATGTTCATTGTGCTGAAGCCCTTTCCATTATTCTGTACAGTCTACGTATGTTAAGTGTTGTGGATCTCCAGGGGACAAAGCCATTCTGGTCTATATGTATTAGCCAGGCTATCTTTATTAGGAGCTTAGAGGCTATTAGTTTGCCCAATATTTTATATTCTGACCCAAACATTGAAAGAGGACGATAAGAAGTCAGCTCTTGCGGGTTTTCCCCAGTTTGAGTAGAGAAATTAGCAAGGATTCCCGCAGAGAAGGGGGGGAGCCGACCTTCCTGCAATGCCTTCTGATAGACGTGTGACAAATAGGCTTTACAAAACTCAATAGGGTATCTATCTATTCCCGGGGTCTTCCCTGTAGCTGATGGCCGTACTGCTTCACATATATCTTGAGTCATAATGGGCGCATTAAGGGCTTCTATGTCGGAGGCGCACAGCTCTGGTAGGACCATTTCCTGCATAAAGGCCCGTATTTCTGGGTTCCATCTAATGGCAGGGAGTTACATAGGGCTCAGTAGTACGCAGTAAAAGCATTATGAATATCTACTTGTGTGGTAAGCAGGCATGTGGGGGATAGTTTTATCGCCGTGGTCGGCGTTGTGGGGGCTGAGCTACGCAGCAGCCAGGCCAGTAAGTGTCCCGATTTGTTCCCTTTAGGATGCATCCTTGCCTGATATGTTCTAAAGTCAAGACAATGTAGTTGCTCTATTAGACGAGCGTGCGTCTCTGTACTAGTGAGTAATTGGCGCTTTCCTTCTGGTGAAGCCTGTGACTGGAGGTCTAACTCTCTAAGCATAGTTTCTAAGCACATTAATTCCTTATATATCGTTGCACGGATCCCCACTGTTGTATGGATACATTGCCCCCATATCACTACCTTCAGTGCCTCCTACTTAATCACGTGTGTATTTGTCGTGCCCCAATTTTCTATCAAGTAGTGTGTTAGGGTTTCTTGCGTGCTTTCCCGAAATCCCTGGTCATCCAGTGTTGCAGGTTGCAACTTCCATGTGGGAACCGGTAGTCTTAGCTGCCCCTATTGGAAGTGTACTAATAAGGGATTATGATCAGAAAAGGTTTTCCCACAATACTCTGCTGCATTAACCAATAATTGTATGGGGGATTGGCAGAGTATATAATCCAGCCTAATGTGTAGGTCATGTGGTACAGAATAGTGTGACAACTCTCTGGCTTCTGGATGTAGTATGTGCCAGCAATTGCGTAACGCCCACTGCTGCAGCCATTGGGAATAGTGAGCAGCTACCGACACCACCGGTAAAGCTGGTAGTGGGGGATATGAGCGATCCTGATCTGTGCTATATACACTGTTAAAGTTCCCACCCACAATCCATGGCAGATGTGCCCATTTTCCCAATACGGTGGATAGATGCGCAAAGAACGCAACTTGGTTAACGTTAGGGGCATAAACGCTGCCTGGAAACACAAGTCTGCCATCTAGGGAACCTTCTACAAAAACATATCGACCATCTGGATCCATTTCTGTCTTATTAGATTGGAACAGGACACCTGCACGGATCCAAACCATGGTTCCTCGCACAAACCCAGTGTATGTGGTGCAGTAGCATTGTCCCCGCCATCTGTGCTGTAGTTTAACATCTTCGCCCCAGCTATATGTGTCTCCTGTAAGAACACTATCTGTGGCCCGCAACGCCTTATATGCTGTTGTATTGCATGCCTCTTCCGAGTGGTGCCCAGAAAACGGACATTCCATGTTGCTACTTTAATTTCTGCCATTTAACCTTATCTGTGAAGAGGGTATCAGAAAGGAGGACCATACCCCGTTGTTGAGTGAAGTCTGCTACTGCGTTTGCGTGGTTTGTGCATCTTCCTTGAACTTGATTACAATTATAACTGATCCCCAGAACTCTCATCCCAGGGCTACCCTGAACAACTAGGTACGCCTAAATCATAAACACACAATCCCAAATAATGGGGTCTCCATTTTGCTCAGTAGTGTGACCTGTGGGCGCCCAGGAGTAGGGATGGGGTTAGATGGTCTGTAGCACAGTGTCAGCGTGACTTCCAGTGTGTGTGTGCCACCTGACTCACAAAAACATATTAAGTAACTGAATGCAACATCACATTTTAAACATTCAATTCCATTAGTCTTTTTCAACAGTGCAGGTGACCTAGCAGGCTGGGGGGAATGACTTTGCCTCCGCCTCCTATATTATCAGCCAGAGCTTTCCTAGAGTATCATGTCTGCTGTATGTGGGGTTACCTCTGGTAGGGTGTCAGATGGAGTCTCACTGGCTGAGGCTTCCAACTCTGAGTCGGTGTGTTGCGACATGGTTAGTCCTTCGTCCATCCATAATGCAGTTTCAGCAGTCAGTGCCGGTTTCTGCCTTAGTCGCACCTGGGATGGGGTAGGCACTCCTTTCACTCTGTCCTGCCAGACTCTTGGGGAACCTTCCTGTTGTGCTTCCCTCTATGCGGTCGGTCTGGGGGTACATTCAGTGATAATGACTTGGAGAGCTCATACCTGCGCTGCTCCACCCAGTCCCAGGCGTCTGTAGGTTCCGTAAAGAAGAAACTGGTACCATTGGCTATTACCTTGAGTCTGGCTTGGAATAACAGGGAGTATGTTAGGCCCGCTGTGATGCAGGTGCTTCTTCACCCCCACGAAGGAGGCCCGTTGTTGCTGGACTGTGACGTCCAGAAACAAGTAGATGCAAGAGTTTTCATATTGAAGTGGTGATGCAGTGCGTGTATTCTGTAGCGCTGTTTTTTTATCCCTATAATTAAGAAGGTGGGTCAGTACTGGCCTAGGTGGTGTTCCAGCTGGCGGTCTACGGGCCAGTACTCTGTGTGCTCGTTCTACAATGCAGTGTGAAGACAAAGCCTCTGCTCCCACCTTCTGGGCCAGCCAGGTCCTAAAATATTTTATGAGGTCTGGTCCCTCTGCTCCCTCCGGGAACCCCGCTATTCAAATATTGTTCCGTCTGGACTGACCTTCTGAATCCTCTGCTCAGCACTCCAATTCTCTTCCCCATAATGCCAATCTTGTGGTCAAACAGTGCTGTGTCACCAGCGAAGCAGTATGCCAGCGATGCATTGCCCGTTGTTGTCTTTCCTGATCCACCGGGCGCTGCTTCTGATTGAAAGGGGATCAAGAGGGTCCCAAGCACCTCACCACAGACCTATATTTACATGGATTGCTGCAACCTCAGAGTGGGCTCCCATTTCAGTGCCGCAGGATGTGACAGGGTTGTCGGTCCATGCAGCACTCCAGCAGCCAACTCCGGTCTGTCTGTATCATTTGCACGACTCCAGACCAGTTTTCCACTATAATTCAATGCTGCGCCATACAAGGGGTCTCCATAGGCACCTCCAGTGCCATCCTCGCCTCATCAATGTCTCATGTAGGGGCCCAACCTCCTCACCGTAGTCCTGGCATCTCTCATCAGGGAGATCCATGGCTCATTGGTGATGACACTGTCATCCGCCACTTCCCCCATGGCCTAGGACTAGCAGGGACGGGGGCCTCCTCCAGACGATACCGCTACCTGGCCGGGTGGCCCCCTGCTCCACGCCCACCCTGGCCACAGGCTATTGCAGCCCAAGCGGCAGTAGCGCTTGTTGTAGTGCCGCACCACCACTGTCCGCCTTCTCCAATCGCTATGGAAGGCCTCAAGGAATATCAGCAAGACAGATAGGAAAATAGAGGGGGGAGTTACTCTACTAGGCCTCTCCATGTCCCCCCCCTCCTCACCGCAATCCAAGGCACACTCTGCACACTCCAATCCAGCCCACCTCCTCTCCTGCACATCGGCCCGACCATCAGCTGCAGCCTGCTCTGCATTCTATATTAGGCAGCACTGCCCCAAGGAGCAAAAGGACAGTGAGGGAGGCAGTGGAGGGGACGCGTCTCCCCTAGGCCTCTCCAGGGTACCACCCTTACACCGCATTCAAGTTTCTTCTCAGCACACTCAGGTCAGGTTGCCTCTTTCACTTTATATCATGGCACGCGGCAGAACCGACAAACAGCCGTAGTCAGCACCTTGTTCCGCAAGCCAGTCTAGCCCCTCCGAGGCTCTCTGTGCGCCGGTCACTCAGCTCTGCCGCTCCCCTCGATGATCGTGCCTTGGGAGCGGCGTATCCCATAAGTTGCACCGTCAGGCAAGGAGGCGGTATGAAAGCAGGGGTGGGGGGGTGTGCTTTCCCTAGGCCTCTCTGCGGCCCTCACTCCGCAACGTTATCGAGGGGCCCTCTTGGCCTGCTGTAACCAGGCTGCATCCCCCTCCTCACTCATGGTGCGTGGCAGAAATGACAGTCAGCCGCCGCCAGTGCCATACTCCGTGAGGCCTCTTGGCCACTCCAAGGTTCTCTGCGTGCCCGCAAGCCTTGGCCACTCAGCATTTTCGCTCCCCCCAATGTTCGTGTCCGGGGAGCGCAGTATTTTCCCGGGTTGAGACTCAGGCAGTGGGAGCTCTCCTAAGCTCCGTCCACCATCTTGTGGCACCAGACCACACCCCCAAAGAAATCTACACCTCTTTCCTCAAATGAGTACACCAATCTACCAATACAGATCTACCAATCTACACCAATCTACTCTGCGCCACTGCACTCTGTCACTATACTCCGCAACACTCTATTCCACTGCACTCAGCGCCACCGCACTGTACGCCACTCTGTTCTACTCTGCACCACTGCGCTCTACGCCAATACACTCTATGCCACTCTACTCTGCACCACTCCACTCAACTACAGTCTACACCAGTGCACTTTAGGCCACTCTACTCTGCACCACTCCACTCAACTACAGTCTACACCAGTGCACTTTAGGCCACTCTACTATACACCACTGCACCCTACAACAGCCTAGTTTGCAACACTGCACTCTCTACCACTGAACTCTACACCACTGCAGTCTACTCTACACCACTCTTTTCTATGCCACTCTAAGCCCATGCACTGTATGCCACTACACTCTTCACTACCCTACTTTGCACCGCTCCACTCTACGCTAGTCCACTCTAAGCCAATCTAATCGACAATGCACCACTGCATTCTACAGCACTCTACTCTATGCCACTGCAATCTGCGCCACTTCACTCTACTCTGAAACAATGTACTGTATGCCATTGTATTCAACTCTGCAATATTCCTCTCTATGCCACTCCTCCTCCTACACCACTGTGCTCTACGCCAATGCACTCTACACCAGTTTACTCAACACCAATACACTATTCGCAACTGCACTGTACACCACTATACACTTACCAGCAACACTCTACGTCACTGCATTCTAAGCAACTGCACTCTATGCCACTTTATTCTAGCCTGCACTGCTGTTTCGACACCACTGCTCTCTCGCCACTTTACTCTGTGCCAGTGCACTCTATGCCACTGCACTGCGACACTGACAACACTGCACTCTCCACCATTGAACTCTCTGCCACTCTACTCTGTGCCACTGCACTTTGACATTGCACACTATGCCACTGCACCACTCTACTATACACCACTCTAATCTGCTGTGCACCACTGCACTCTATTCCAATGCACTCTACACCTCTTGACTCAAAACCAATTCCATCTAAGCCACTGCACTCTGTGCCAAACTACTCTGCACATTGTACTTTATAGAAATTAACTCTAGGTGACTCTACTCCACTCTACAACACTCCACTCTGTGAAGTTCTACTCCATTAAACTCTACTCCACTTTACACCACTCTACAATATTACTCGACTCTACGATTCTCTACGTAACTCCCTCTATGCCACTTTACTCCATTTTATTCTATGACATGCTACTCCACTCTACTCCATGCCACTCTGTGCCATTTCACTTTACTACACTACTCTGCTCTACACCACTCTATGGCACTCTACCCCACTGAAACACTCTATGACACTCTATGACATTCAACTCTACTGCACTCTATGCCCTTCCACAAAACTTTACTCCCTCCTCGACACTCCAGAACATTATACCTCTCCATTCTAAGCCACTCCATGACTCCCCACTTTACTCCACTCCACACTGCTCAACTCTACTCTACACCACTCCATGACTCTCTATGCCATTCCGTAACATCCACTCTGTTCCTCAACACTCTACTTTATGACACTCCACGTCAATCTGATTTATGCCACTACTTTTAGCCATGCTCAACAGCTTCCAAGCTGGTGTACAAAACGGCTAAAACATATTGTCAAAGCCAATAGCTTTTGCATAGGTGAGACCTATTGGCTTTGCCAATGCTTGTTTTCTAGTCGGGAGAATTTGGTTTGATGGAGAGATGGTGGGGCTCTAAGGGTTTGATAACATGAGGTGACATTAGTTTATGTTTTAAAGTCTGGGGTCTAAAGGAAGCGCAGCCGTCGGCATATCACACACCTTTATTTTATGTTTGAAAAATTGCCATAAAAAGACATTTCTAAAAATGGGAGTTGTACAACGATGGGCATTCAAATGAGAGTTTTTTACAAGATGTACGAGGGCCCGCCCTGCAATGAGGTCGGAGATAAAGTAACACAGGGCAGAGGGACACTGAGAGGAAGGAAAGGGGAGCAGCAAGGAAGCTCAGAAGGGAAACACGCGTGGGTTGCAAATCGCTGCTTTTAGCAGCTTCGAGGAAATGGAACAGAACTAAGTTGACGTGGCAGTTCACCGGCTGGGGCGGCAGCTGAGACTGCACAGCATCTGCCCTATTTACACTGCGCGTCACGGATGTCAAACTGAGGAGAAAAAAAAGAAGCGTGCGGTGGGAGTCCTAGGCTTCCTCGCACTTCCTCTTCATGTGACGTCACGTCGTGTTTCTTATTCACAATCTATATGTCTCTCGGTAGTTAAATATGGCTTTCCGTTGTTATTAAAAGAGCGCCTGGCTTTTCTTCTCATCATTTTTTTCACATCATGCATTTACACCATTTACACGCCTTTTCGCAATGTGAGGCGGCCTACAAAAATATACATAAGCCTGGGGTCCGAAAAAAATGTTAACTTTGTAGTATTTGAATATGCTTGAATAAATTGTTTTAATTTCAGTACATACGTTTAAAACTATAAAAGCACAATTGAAACCCATAACATTAAAAATAAAAAAATAGTTACAGGTGCACACAAATGTTTCTGTCCCAGTATTTTCCAGTAATAAATTCTGCCGTAGCAAGTATGTAAACCATGTAAATCTCTCTGTGAAAAGCAAAATAACTTCATTTTTTTACTTTAGACACATTTTGCGTTTCTTTATCCTAATGTGTGCCACCATTGCATTTTGGAAAGTGTGCCTCCAATTTCTGTGTGAGTAAGCAGAGGCCTCGCCCTTAAACCATTTCCAAAGAAGGTCAGAGCCAACACTTCCAAAGCTGACACTGGGCTATGATATGGACAGCTGTCTGCGAATCCGCTGCAAGCTTAACATCTGGGGTATTCTGTGATGTGCTGAGTGAACAGCGAGGAAGTGGAAAAGATAAACTGGGTGGCGAGTGAGAGAGGAAGGGCGAGACGGGAAGAGAAAGGGATGTAAAGGAGATGAGAAAAAAGAGGGGTGGGGAGAGATCAATTAAAGAGAGAGAGAGACCAGGAAATTCGGGGAGTGTAAGAAGTGAGGGGAGAGAGAATGTGGGAGACAGACAAACATAGGAAAAGACAAGAATAGATGAAGAGAGAGGAGCGAGAATCAATTAGGTAAGTAGAAATACGAGTGGTAGGCCCAATTCACAAAGCTAAATATGCACGTGTATCATTACTCGTGGATATAAATATTGTTACACCTAAATGTAATTCTGCACTTTTTTTGCTGTTCACCTTTTGTGTGAGTGTAGAATGGTACGTAGGTGTTGACTTACGTGCCTCTATCGGACAAGAGGTGGAACCTTCTCCAGCAGGATTTACGAGTGTAAAGTTTTTAACAGTAAACTTGCACATGTTAGTGGGAATCTCTACCACCATGGAAGAGATCTATCTCCCTATGGCACAAATAGAGAAAATTCTTAAAGTATATCCACTCTTTAAGAAAAGTCTAAAATATTTTAATGTATGATATAAATTGAAATATGTAAATTAATGTAAAATATGTATCATTAAGCTTGAACTAATAAAATATGAATGATAATAACAAAATAACATTTGAAAATAAATTAACTTACCAAATTAACTTATAGTTTAATTATATAACTTTAATTTATAAATAATGTTTAAACAATAATGAAACAAACACATTTTACTCTTATTTAATAAGTAATGAATATTCCTAAAAGTTATGTGTTAAATTAATAAAAATTATTTAAAACAAGTTAATAAAAGTGTATATATATATATATATATATATGTAATATATATATATAATTCTTCAACAGATGGACAATTAGCCATCTGACGGCTGCACCGATCCCGTCAGTGAATTTTCAATGGTAAAGTAAACTCGCATCCAACAGGCTCGAATTCAGTTGATAATTTTATTTCTTAATACAGGTGACACCGCGTCCTTAAATGCGATGTCAACGCGTTTCGGCAGAACGCCTTCTACTGGACAACTGTGGCTACAAAGCCAACATCTTTTAAGTGCAAATTAACAGTCCTTCATTTATTTCCATAACATCACGGTGTGAACTAAAGCGGCGGCCATCTTAAAACATGTTTAAATATAGAATTATGTTTAAATTTCACAATTAATAAACAAATCACCTATAATCATTAAACTACTTTAAATAATTTACATAATTTACATAAATGAGACATAGATACCTTATAGATAAGACATGATAAAACCCCAATAGACA
Source organism: Pleurodeles waltl (assembly GCF_031143425.1). NCBI lineage: Eukaryota > Metazoa > Chordata > Amphibia > Caudata > Salamandridae > Pleurodeles > Pleurodeles waltl. The sequence goes on from NC_090445.1 coordinate 785,549,439, forward strand.
ATATATAATTTTAATTCAATCCGATGTCACTCTTTAGTTATCCTATTCAATAAATAAATAGATAATAACACATGTAATATATCAACAATTCATCACTTTCATCTATAATCTATTACTAGCGAAAATAACTTACATTGTATTTATATTGCAATCTAATCTATGTCGTCAAAACGACATCATGTTGGTAATGGGTTTTCATATCTAAGAGACATTCGATCAATTATAGTCTACGACCTCATTTTGAGTTATTTACTTAACAGTTGATATCCAATTTCTTTAATATTTTTGTATTTGGTATGTATGTGGCCAATTGGTGCCATACTTCAAAAGACATCCTGAGTTATGTCTTAATGCTTAGATATTTGTCTAATGTCCACATCTTCTAAAGTGATTCTTCTTCGTTTTTATCTATATGTTAGTTAGCCCTATAAATACATGTTATTGGTCTATAATTAGACAAGGCCTGGGCTTAAAATGCAAAGTGCTGAGTGCTAAGTGATACACTGAATAAGTGTGCAAAACATGCATGTAAAGTGCAGCTAAATATTAAAAAACAATGCTAAAAGGACTATATTCATAACTTTCTGCTTCACATCCTATATCCTATAGATATATGTATAACTTCAATTTTCTGCATGTCTCAGAATATGAGGAAGATATGATCTTAAAACCAAATAGCAAATACAGACCTATAAGAACATAACAGACAGCCATTTTTCGACATAACTCCTAGACTTACAGTTGGGAATGGAGGTAAATATAAAAATAAAAAAAATAAAAAATAAAAATAGTTACCCCTCTAAAAATTTTTGATCATAGTAATGTTATCATCTCCCTCCATAGACATCATTATGGTTCTGAAAAGATTTTGTATTCACCATTCTATTTATGGAGTTGAATAGCCATTCAACGTATCTTTCTATATTAAATCAGCACAATACAAAAAGTTAGAATATCATCTAAGATGGACATGAAGCTCAGCGTCAAGATTGTGCCCCCACGGAGACTCAGAAAGTAAAATCATTTTCGATTCCATTTGTCTGAGCTCTAATATTTTGTTGCCTGCTCTAGGATTGTTTTTAATAGATTTAATACCATAAAAAGATAGTGTACTATAATTTCCTTTATGTATGTCCCAAAAATGCTTAGCCAAAGGATAGGTCCTATCCTGATTTTTTATGGCTCTGAAGTGTTGTAGAAATCTGACTTTTAGCTTGTGAATGGTACTCCCAATATATTTCTTGTGACATCCACATTCAATAACATAGATCACAAATTCCGTATCGCAAGTGATTCGATCTTTAATTTCACATTGGCGGCCATCAAAGGTTTGATACTTTTGCATATTCTGGGCATACTTACAGGCCTTGCAATGGCCACATTTCCAAAATCCCAAACTTTTGTAGCTCAGCCAGGATGTATTGGCTTTCATCGAGAAATAGCTTCTGGTTAAATAATCTCCCAGTGAGCGTGCTTTACGAAAAGTTATGGATGGGTGTGCACCTATGTTATCTCTGATGATTGAATCATTCTGTAAAACATGCCACTTTTTTTGAAGTATAGTTCTTAATGACTCATGTTGTTGATTGTATTGGAAGAATATTCTAGGTGGTGGTTGTTTGGGCTCACTGCTGGTTAGTCTATTATTGAAAAGTAAATCATCTCTATTTTTACCTTTAACCCTATGCTGTGCATCCATCAGGATTTTACGAGGATAACCTCTACTTAAGAATCTTTCCACCATTGCTCTAGCTTCAAATTCATATTTGTTTTCATCCGAACATATCCTACGAGCCCGCAATAACTGACTGTAGGGTATGCTCCATTTCAATGCCATAGGATGGCCACTATTGGCGTGCAATATGGAGTTGCAGGCCGTGGGCTTGCGATATATGGTGGTCTGTAGATGATCGTTCTCTACTTTCAATACAACATCTAAAAATGCAATAGTGTCTCTACTGCAAATGGCATCCAAATAAATGTTAAATTGATTGTTGTTCAATACATTAATATATTCCAACAATAGTTGTTCTGTGCCATCCCAGATAATTAACAGATCATCGATATAGCGTACCCACAGTACCACTTTGTCCATGTAGATGTTATTGTTCTCAGACCAGGCCACCTCCTTCTCCCACCAGCCCATATATACATTGGCATATGTGGGAGCAAAGGATGCCCCCATAGCTGTCCCTTGTTTTTGTAAAAAACATTCATTATCAAAAAGGAACAAATTATGGGTTAAGCAGAATTGTAGAATGGATAGGAGCATATTGGTGTGTTCAAGAAATTCTATTGGTTGTGTTTGCAAGAAGTATCTACAAGCCTGTAACCCATAGTGATGTTTAATAGAGGTGTACAAAGATGCCCCATCCATAGTGACCAATAAGTAATCTTTATGCCATGGGATGTTATGTATCTTGGCTAAAAAGTCATTAGTGTCACGTAGATATGAGGGTAGTTCAGTAACAAACGTACATAAAAACAGATCTAAATATCGCAAGGTATTTTCAAGTAACGACTGATTCATGCTAACTATTGGTCTGCCTGGAGGATGTGTCTTATTCTTGTGAATTTTAGGCAGAAAGTAAATGCATGGAATTTTCAGATGATCAATTTTTAAGTAAATGAACTCATCATAATCCATCAGTTGCTTAGTATACCACTCATTAAGCACCTCATGATATATCGCCTGATACTGAGTTACAGGATTGATCAATACTTTTTCATAATGATCTGTGTTCATCAATTGTCGAAATGCTTCTTTGGTGTAATCAATTGTGTCCATTATGACAATATTGCCACCCTTATCAGAGGGTTTGATGACAATTGTAGAGTTGGATCCCAGCATATTTAGGTCTTTCCAATCTTGTTGGGTAAAGTTGGATCTGCTCGTCATTCTCGATGTCTTGGATAAACCTTTTCTGCAAAACTTGTCAATATCGTTAATTACTAGTTCGTGGAATATATCTATCAAATTACCACTAGGTAACGGGGGATTGAATCTACTTGGCAATTTTAGATGGCTATTGTCATAAAGATTGGTTTTGAATCCCATCTCATTAAGTGTGGTAGTACTGTTATTCACATCATCATGTGAAGAACATCCAACTTCATTACTGTCATTGGCTAGCTTGTTAATGGCTATCAATTGTGGGCTGTCAACAATACTGAATCCAGAAGCCATAGCCCTCATGTCAATATTCTCTGCCATTCGATTGATGTCTTTGTTGGAAAAATGTTTGATTAGACGTAATTTACGAACATATTTGTAAAGTTCAATTCGAGTATTGACATAATCCCACTGAATATTTGGGCAGAAGCTTAATCCTAAATCAAGTATGCGTAATTGATTGTCAGTAAAGGTGCTGCTGGAGATATTTACAACAGTACTCAAATGATTCAATGTGTTGGTAGAGATGGGGTTCAGATCTGTTGTGATTATTGATTTCTTCTTCTTCTTAGCCCGCCTCGTCTTCCGCTTCCTCTGCCACGTCTGCGGTTTTGGCCAGGGGGTGGGGTGACCATTTGCATAAGGCGCATTTCCCCCTGAAAATCCAGCTTGTTTCGTGGTATCTCATCAGCAGAGGATTCTATCTCTGAGCTATCGTCAGCGGATACATGTTGTACAGCTCCATCGCCCCATTTTTAGACATATCTTTGGTTCTTGCAGTGTCGTATTTTCGAGCAAATGTATAGACTCGTCCATGCTCGTAATCCAAATTATCCCTATTAAACTAATGTGCTTTGCGTGATTTTATTTCATCTTCCTTGTATTTGATCCGTTCTTCCATTTTAGCTAATTGATTGGAAACTTCTTGTTGATTAGATATCTTTTCTAGATCTTTAGTTAGTTGTTCAATCTTAATAATTTGTTCCTCCATTCGTCTTTTGGCTTGAACGATTAGAGTTCCCATGAGTTTCGTTGAGCAATCTGCTGTTTGCATTCTCCATTCCTCCAGTAAATCTGGATCCATGTCGCCTAAAGTGGGTAAGATTAAAATGCGTAGACCTCTGGGTACCCTACCACTTTCAATATATTTAGTTAGTGAGGTCATCTCCCACCATTTTTTAAGCTCAGAAATTTGTGCTTTTTCTAATTGGCCTATAATACTGGAGGTGGTTTGAATCTGAGCCCTCGGGGGCCCATTACTGATTTTAGAATTGTCAAACAATTCAGCTGCAGCCTGTTCCCACAGTTTTCTCCGTTCAGCCATACTATCTGGGATGTATAATCACTTAAAAAGAATTGATTTATAGCCGTTTACCAGAGGAACGGACCATGCAGAGTAAAAGGATATAGGTATGAATTCTAAATAACAGGGCGCTGTGTAAATATCCACCAAATAACAACTGAATACTTATGTTGCTTATTGATTCTTTCTGATAGCGAGACTCGAGATTTGTTGTATAATTTAACGGGAAGGCCGTATTGTAACCGGCAAAGTTAATTATTTTCTGTCGTTTAATTTGCGGGCCGTGTGCCAATTTTCGATGTAACACAGAAACGCCAAATGTACAATCGTCTAACTGCAGGGAGAGCCGTAATCTTCACCTCACGGGCGTTCTCCAACCCCCCGGGGGACAGAAACAGTCCTACCGTATCAGTTCAGCTGCGTTTCTCTTCCAATTTATCCAAGGCACGGTGCTGCGTGAAAGGCGATTTCCAAGTTTCTCCAGTTGTAGAAATCACGCGCACTCAAATGATACACATGTATATATATATATGCATATATATATGTGTGTATATATATATATATATATATATATATATATATATATATATATTAGTTTCATCACTCCTACCACTTGAGGCTGCCAAACTCTTGTACTGAACGGGTGCTTTTCGTGAAAGGTGGCATTCACATTTTAAATCAAACTCCAATGCTCCTGAAGGAACTTCCAAGCACTCTTGGGATTTCCAATTTTCAATTTATTCAAACCTAGGCAGACGCATTTCAGCCGAAATTGCCTTTCTCACTGCCGGTTCATAAATCAATAGGTCTTTCATTTAATTTCCTTTTAAAACATTTTTCCCTGTTCTCATTGGTGCAAACATCATTGTCAGTGAAAACGGACTGATGGTTCACATTCAGTTCTTTAATCACCTTGGCACCATCCACTGCTTTATTTGTAAATAAAAAGGTGCCGCTGCCCAAAGCACTCCTTTTAAACACGAGGCTGCTGCAATTAAATGTGCGAACATGGAATACCGAGGCGGTGTAATCCTGAAGCCATCTCGGGCCTCTTCAATCCATCCAAAGCCACTCCCTGCCCCTTCAGCTCACTTTTGCAGCTCTCTAATTTCTCCCTTTGTGACGTGTTTTCGTTTTTCTCTTCCTCCATCTTTCCCATATGTGTCTTTTGCTCGTAGCCAATGATTGAGGCAGAAGAGTAAGCCCCGGCCCTCAAAAATAAGTGCCCGTGCTCAGCACCAGAAACAATAAGCACAAATAAAGCACTGCCGCAATCTTCGCATAATTCAAAAGGCCATAAAACCTTGTTTTCTTTACACCTGTGGACGTTTTCATATCCTTAGTAGATCTTATTTTCGAGGTTTTACCAAGCCACAGGGTGCACATTATCCAAAGCATGGCGTTGGTGAAATCATAATTTTAACATCGTGAGAACAGTTCCACTTATGGTGTAACCTGAGCTTTGTAACCCTCGTTCATACCGGCCATGCCATGTCTGGTCTTTCACAGCTGCAAGCCCACATTTTGTAACGATGGCTTTACATTATAGTAATGCTGACTTCGTGTCAAACAGTTGCAATTTTCCCTTCCTTGGCTGCGGTGGTTCTGGCTTGCCTTATTCAATTACTTCACCACTCCTACCACCTGAGGCTGCCGAACTCTTGTACTGAACGGGTGCTTTTCGTGAAAGGTGGCATTCCCGTTTTAAATCAAACTCCAATGCTCCTGAAGGAACTTCCAAGCTCTCTTGGTATTTCCAATTTTCAATTTATTCAAACTTAGGCAAACGAGTTTCAGCAGAAATTGCCTTTCTCAACGCCGGTTCGTAAATCAATAGGTCTTTCATTTGATATCCTTTTTACACATTTTTCCCTGTTCTAATTGGTGCAAACTCCCGTGTCAGTGAAGACGGACTGAAGGAAATCAAATGAAAGACCTATTGATTTACGAACTGGCTTTGAGAAAGGCAATTTCTGCTTAAACGCGTCTGCATAGGTTTGAATAAAATAAAAATGTTCCGCCCACCATATTATGACATGCCAATTCACCACCTTTTCCAGGGCGGTACCAATGACATCAAAAGCCTGGCGGAAACACTGCACAGAAGTGAAAGGACTCACCATTGGAGACACAGGGAACAACCACGCTGCCATGGAGCCCGAGCTGCATGTCTTCCTCATGGTCTTCTATGTGCTGCTCCACCACGAACACCAACGCCAGCGAAGACGACGACAGTGAGTACAGCTGCCTAGCACACAAGGGAGGGGGGAGGAAAACGAGAGTGACACACACGCAACACCATACACACAATCAGCTGTAGTACTAAAACATATTTACCCCGTACTTCAGATGATTAATGCAAGGATAAAACATTTTAGAAAAAGTGAATGTAAAGAGAGCAACACATCAGGGTAAATAAGTGAGGCAAGATTGTAGATATATACATATGTACATAAAAAGGGACACAGCCCAGTCCACAATGTATGTTGTCCATATGGCCACAGGCCGAATTCCAAGGCCACACATGGCACCAGCCTCAACACAAAGAGAACACTCCAGGAGCATCAGTTGGGAAATAGGCAGGCACCTCAGGGGGATGAGAGAGGGGGGCACCTCAGCCGGCAGATGGAACAACACCATTGGTTCTGGAGGGAGCAAAATGCCCTGTGCTTGCTCCTGGGAAGTGCAAGGCCACAGTCTCTGAAGTGGGTGATTTGCCCACATACTCTGGAGGAGGCATCTTGTCCTGTTCTCTTGGTCCTGGTGAGGCTGGGGTAGGTGGGTGTCTTACCCACTGGTTCTGGAGGGGGCATCATGCCCTGTGCTCTTGATCCTGGTGAGGCTGGGGTGGGTGGGTGTCTTACCCACTGGTTCTGGAGGGGCATCGTGCCCTGTGCTCTTGATCCTGGGGGGTGCAAGGTCACAGTCTCTCAGGTGGGTGCATACCCACTGGATTTGCCAGGGGCAGGCTGCACAGCAGCCCATGGAGGCCGGATTACATACCGTCCGCTGGTGGTGCCGGATGCTCAATGGTGGTGGTGGTGATGCTGCTGGTGAGGGGAGGCTCCTGCTCATCCCCTGAAGCCTCAGATGGCTACCCACTGGAGGTGGTGGTGGTGGTGCTGCTGCTGGAGGGGGGAGGCTCCTGCCCATCCCCTGCAGCCTCGGACGGCTGCACAACCATGGTTGGGGGTGGGGGCTCCGTCATAGTTTCTGCTCCAGGCCTCTTGCCCTTCCTGCCTGCTGGTGCTGGCTCCTTGCGCTTCCTGGCAACTGGGGCAGGCCCCTTAGTCTTCCTGGCAGCAGCTGGGGCAGGCTCCTTTAACTTCTTACCAGCAGCTGGGGCAAGCTCCTTAGTCTTCCTAGCAGCAGCTGGGGCAGGCTCCTTTGTTGTCCTGGCAGCAGCTGGGGCAGGCTACTTTGTCTTCCTGGCAGCAGCTGGGGCAGGCTCCTTTGTCTTCCTGGCAGCAGCTGTGGCAGGCTCCTTTCCCTTGAGGTTGCCTGGTGCAGGCTCCTTCACCCTCAGGACATGTGCCCTGGATCCTTTCCGACCACAAGTGGGTGTGGTGATGACTGGGCCCATGGACTGGGTGGCTGAGGTGCTTGGCTGGGTTTTTACCACCCAAGGAAGAGGTCAATGGTGGATAGGAAAAGTTTTTTAGGGACATTGGCGGGGAAAGAGGGAGAAGGTTTGGCAGTGGAGGAAGAGGGAGTGGTTGTAGAAGGTGTCTGTCTGCTGATTTTGGGTGCAGGTACTGTTGTGAGGTGGATGGCTGTTGGGTGTCTGAGTGCTTGCGTTTGTGTACCTTGGGGGGGGACAGACACAGTGGGAGAGGACACAGGGGGACATGTGCATGGCTGTTGTGGCGTTGTCTGCCAGTGAGGTGTGTGTTCTGCTAGGTGTGGTGGTGATAATGGTGGTGGATGATGGTGTAGGCGGAACTGGGAGGGAGGCCGAGGGGAAGGAGGAGGGGGAGACAGTGTAAATTTTGGATGTTGGTATGTCTGCATCTGGATGGTGTTTGTGTGAGTGCCTGTGGGAGGAAGTGTGGTGTTTGTGTTTGACTGTGACACTCTTGTGTGTTGTCTTGTGTGCATGCTCATCTGCCTGTGTGCTTGGGATAGGTTGGGGTTGAGGGGAATGGGATTGGGAAGAGGAAGTTGGAGGGGGAGGATGGAAACAGGGACAATGGCTGCCATCAGAGAGAAGGCCAGAGCCTGGATCGATCCCTTTGGGGCCACCAAGCCAGTGTGACTGGCCTCCAAGAATGCATTAGTCTTAGCCCCTGGATGGCATACACAATGGTTGACCGCCCTACAGAGATGGATCTCAGGAGGTCAATAGCCTCCTCACTCAGGGCAGCAGGGCTCACTGGGGCAGGGCCTGAGGTGACTGGGGCGAAGGAGATGCCCACCCTCCTGGGCGAGTGAGCACGGGCAACTCGATGAGGGGCTTCTGGGACGGCGGTGCCGGTACGGGGGTGGCAGATGTACCTGTAGCTGTTGTGGTCACAGAAGTGTCCACCACCACCAGGGAGCTTCCATTAGAGGAGGTATCTGTGTCAGAACTGTCCCCTCCAGTCCCCGCCATGGTGCTCCCCTATCCCTCTGTCCCACTGGTGCCCTCACCGTCAGTGGACTCCGCCTCCTGGGTCCTCTGGGATGCAGCTCCCTCCGTCGCCGGTGCCTCTGCTCCTCCGCCAGATGATGCTAATGCACATAAGGACAGGGTGACAAAACAAAAAGGGGGGGAAGAGACAAAGGATACACTTGGTCAATGGCTGCACCAACACCACAGTTGGTGTACACACCACCCTCACACACAGGGAACAGGCCTATGTACCATGCATTGCACTACCAGTGATATTGCTAGCCACCAAGGCATGGGGAGGGGCACACACCGGCAAATTCAGCACACCTGGGACCCATGCAGCCCTGACCAGTAGTGGATGCCTACGAGCTAGGTAGCAGGATTATCCCTTCAGCACCCTTGCCACCATGGGACCTATGCTGCAATGTCAGGCCTGGCCTAGGGGCACCCATTGACACACATCCACCACCCGGATACCTCCCCACCAGGTGTTAGTAGTAATGATGGGCACTGTATTCACCCCCTTGTGGCTGCTGTAATGCCCACAAGCGCCCATCCAGCTCTGGATAGGCCACCACCAGTATGCAGGCCATCAGGGGTGGTAAGGGTTCGATGGGCACGCCTTCCTCATTGGGAGGCCATCCCCAACTGGGCCTCCGCTGTCTTCCATGCCCAGTGTCTCAGGTCCTCCCACAGTTTCCAACAGTGGGTGCTCCGTCTGCCGTAGGCCTCCGGGGTCTACACGTTCTTGGCAATGGTACGCCATATACCCTTCTTTTGATAGGCGCTGACCTGTAGAGGAAATACACACAGGAAAATAGTATTACTCAGACAGTCCTGCCTGTTACACTTATGGCCCACCATAACCCTTCACATCACCATTTCCACACACATGGCCCAGCACATAACCAATACGCCGACCAGGGGACATCCACCCACCTCCCTTACAGGAGGCCTTCACACACCATTCCATGCATTCATGCCACATGCATCTTGCCACAGTGTACTCACCTGTTGGTCTGGAGACCCATACAGTAGTCCGTACTGGTGTAGGACCCCATCCACCAGTCTCTCCAACTCCACCGAAGTGAAGTCAGCGGAATTACCTCACTTCCACCTGTCCCTCCACACAGGACAGTGGATGCATTTTCAGGGGGGGCAGGCCCTGGAAAATTGCTGCGTCACTGTTTAAATTTGGACATACAGGACACTTCACACCAACCCATTTCAAGTTAACAGCATGCAATTGTAAGGAAATGCCTTCCTTGGCATGGTTACCCCATGACTTTTTGCATTTTGTTGATGCGAGTTATGATTGAAAGTGTGCTGGGACCCTGCTAACCAGGCCCCAGCACCAGTGTTCTTAACTGTACATTTGTTCCCACAATTGGCACAGCCCTGGCACACAGATACGTCCATTGTAAATGATACCCCTGGTACCAAGGGCCCTGTTGCCAGGGAAGGTCTCTAAGGGCTGCAGCATGTCTTATGCCACCCCCCTGGGGACCCCTCACTCAGCACATGTACACTGCCTCACAGCTTGTGTGTGCTGTTGGGGAGAAAATGACTAAGTCGACATGGCACTCCCCTCAGAGTGCCAATCCCAACTCTCACTGCCGTGGCATAGGAAAGTCACCCCTCTAGCAGGCCTTACAGCCCTAAGGCAGGATGCACTATACCACAGGTGAGGGCATATATGCATGAGCACTAGGCCCCTACAGTGTCTAAGCAAACCCTTAGACATTGTAATTGCAGGGTAGCCATAAAGAGTATATGGTCTGGGAGCTTGTCAAATATGAACTCCACAGTTCCATAATGGCTACACTGAAATTTGGGACATTTGGTATCAAACGCCTCAGCACAATAAATGCACACTGATGCCAGTGTGGGATTTATTGTAAAATACACCCAGAGGGCATCTTAGAGATACCCCCTGAACACCAGTCCGACTCCTAGTGCTAGGCTGACCAGTTTCTGCCAGCCTGCCACAACCAGACGAGTTTCTGGCCACATGCGGTGAGTGCCTTTGTCAATCTGTGGCAAGGAACAAAGCCTGTACTGGGTAGAGGTGCTTCTCACCTCCCCCTGCAGGAACTGTAACACCTGGCAGTGAGCCTCAAAGGTTCATGCTTTTTGTTACATCACCCCAGGGCATCCCAGCAAGTGGAGATGCCTACCCATCCGGCCACTGCCCCCACTTTTGGCGGCAAGGCTGGAGGAGATAATGAGCAAAACAAGGAGGAGCCACCCACCAGTCAGGACAGCCCCTAAGGTGCCCAATAGGAATAGGGATGTGCCCCTCCTCCCCTTGGGGAGGAGGCACAAAGAGGCTGTAGCCACCCTCCAGGACAGTAGCCATTGGCTACTGCCCCTCTGACCTAAACACACACCTAAATTTAGTATTTAGGGGTGACCCTGAACCCACGAAATCAGATTTCTGCAACCTGAAGAAATAAGAGGGACTGCTGACCTGAAAGCCCCGCAGAGACGACGGAGACACCAACTGACTTGGCCCCAGCCCTACCTGCCTGTCTCCAGACTCAAAGAACCTGCACAGTGACGCATCCGACAGGGACCAGCGACCTTTGAGAACTCGGAGGACTACCCTGAACCCGAAGGACCAAGAAGCTCCTGAGAGCAGCAGCACTTCAAAAACAGCGACAACTTTGCAACTTTCTAACAACTTCCAAAGAACTCTCTCTTCCCGCTGGAAGTGTGAGACTTCTCACTCTGCACCCAATGCCCCTGGCTCGACCTCCAGAGAAATAACACTGCAACTACGACCACATGAGTAACCCCAGTCGACCACCCTGCACCCCCACAGCGACGTCTGCAGAGAGGATCCAGAGGCTCCCCCTGACCGCGACTGCCCGGTAACAAGGGACCCGACGCCTGGACCAAGCACTGTACCCGCTGCCCCCATGACTGAGAGGAACCACCCGCCAGCACCAGCATGACTAGCAGGTGGCCCTCTTCCTAGCCCAGTCGGTGGCTGGCCCGAGAAGCCCCCCTGTGCCCTGCCTGCATCGCCTAAGTGACCCCCGGGTCCCTCCATTGTTTTCAATAGCAAACCTGACGCCTACTTTGCACACTGTACCCGGCCGCCCCTGTGCCGCTGAGAGTGTGTTTTGTGTGCCTGTTTGTCCCCCCCCAGTGCTCTACAACCCCCCCCGGTCTGCTCCCCGAGGACGCAGGTACTTACCTGCTAGCAGACTGGAACCGGTGCACCCCTGTTCTTCATACGTGTCTATGTGTTTTGGGCCCTCCTTTGACCTCTCCACCTGACCAGCCCTGTGTTGCGGGTGCTGTGGCTTTGGGGTTGCCTTGAACCCCCAGTGGTGGGCTGCCTATGCCCAGGAGACTGACTGTGTAAGTGCTTTACTTACCTGAGAAAACTAACCAAACTTACCTCCCCCAGGAACTGTTGATTTTTGCACTGTGTACACTTTAAAAAAAGCTTATTGCCAATTTAACAAAAACTGTGTGTACTACTGCTTTGAATCAAAGTTCTATACTTACCTGTGTGAAGTACCTTGCATATTATGTACTTACCTCAAATCTTGAATCTTGTGGTTCTATGTTAGAAATGGGGTCTCTAGTTGGCAGTCGGTTTGCACCCTGTCCAAGTAGGGACTCTCACTGTAGTCAGGATAAGAGAGATACCTGCTCAGATAACCCCTGCTCACCCCTTGGTAGCTTGGCACGAGCAGTCAGGCTTATCTCAGAAGCAATGTGTAAAGCATTTGCACATAACACACAGTAATAAGTGAAAACACTACAAAAGGACACCACACCAGTTTTAGAAAAATAGCCAATATTTATGAAACAAGACCAAATACGATAAAAATCCAACCTACAGAAAGAAAAATATGAATTCTGCAAAATGTACTCAAAACTACTGTTCCTTGAAGTCGATAGCTCCACCTGGGGCTATCACGGCGTCGTGATCAACAAAACCAACAGTTCAGGCTGGCCGCGGCGTTGCGGGCCAGCTACGGTGTTAGGAAGACCCGCAAACAGTACCTTGGAATTGCAGGGTGTCGTGATCCTCGCGGTGAGCTCCGGAGAGCGGCGTCGCTGGCGTCGGTTCCGGAGTCAGTGCAGGAGTCGTCAGGCCCTTGAAGTCATGCACCTCAGGGATCGAACTCCGGGCTGATGAAATCAGGTGCGCTGGCGTCAATAGTGTCGGGGCTGCGGTTCGAAGCGGGACGATGCAACGTGCGGTGCCCACAGGTCACGGTGCAGGCAGCGGCTTGGTGACGGCGTCCAGCGGCGTCGGTGAGACCAGGGCTGTAGTGTGAAATGGGGCTGTGCAATGTGCGGTGTCCACAGGTCACGGTGCAGGCAGCGTCGTCGTCGTTGCGGAAGCGATGTCGTCGGTAGGCCCACGCCAGCGGTGCGGGGCGGGACGGTGCTTTGTGACCCTCACGAGCGGTGTCCACAGGCCACGGTGCAGGCAAGGATGCCTGGTGACTACACTGAAGCCGATGGTGCTGGCGTCAGTGGACCGGGGCTGCGGCGCAGGATGGGACGGTGCTTTGTGCTCCTCACGAGCGGTGTCCACGCGCCACGGTGCAGGCAGCGGTGCCGGTGTCAGCAGGAGCGAAATCATCGGGGATGCCCAGGCTGCGGTGTGAGCAGGTGACGCCAGAGTGTGGGGCCCACAGATCGCGGTGTGAACAGCGGCTCGGTGAAGTCGTCCGATGATGGCTTCGGTGAGACCAGGGTCGCGGTGCGAAGCGGGGCAAAGCAATTCCATGCAGCATCAGCAGGTCATGGTGCAGGCCAGCGGCGTCGTTGGCATCGTCACAGTGGTTTCTCCTCTTGAACAATACAAAACGCACAGTTTCCAGTGCTGCAGGTCGAGGAAGCTGAAGTCTTTGGTGTCCCTGAGACTTCCAACAGAAGGCAAGCTCTACTCCAAGCCCTTGGAGAATTTTCTCAATCAGGACACACAGCAAAGTTCACCCTTTGCACTCTTTTCGGGCAGAAGCAGCAACTGCAGGCAAGTCCAGCAAAGCAACACAGCAAAGGGACAGTACTCCTCCTTCAGCTCTTCTCCTGGGCAGAGGTTCCTCTTGATTCCCGAAAGATTCTAAAAGTCTGGGGATTTGGGTCTTCTTCTTATACCCAGTTCTGCCTTTGAAGTTGGCAAACTTCAAAGCAAAGTCACAAGTGTTTTCAAGATCCTTCCTTGTCCACGCCAGGCCCCAGACACTCACCAGGGGGTCGGAGACGGCATTGTCCGAGGGCAGGCACAGTCCTTTCAGGTGTAAGTGACCACCCCTCCCTCCAGCACACATGGCTAATCAAGATATGCAGGCTACACCCCAGCCCCCTTTGTGTCACTGTCTAGAGGAGAGGTATGAACAGCCCAACTGTCAAACTGACCCAGACGGGGAATCCACAAACAGGCAGAGTCACAGAATGGATTAAGCAAAAAAATATCCCTACTTTCTAAAAGTGGCATTTTCAAACTAACAATCTAAAAACCAACTTCACTAAAAGATGTATTTTTAAATTGGGAGCTCAGAGGCCCTAAACTCCATATTTGTATCTGCTCTCAAAGAGAAACTGCGCTTTAAGGATATTTAAAGGCAGCCCCCATGTTAACCTATGAGAGAGATAGGCCTTGCACAGTGAAAACCGAATTTGGCAGTATTTCACTGTTAGGACATATAAAACACACTAGTATATGTCCTACCTTAAACATACACTGCACCCTACCACTGGAGCTACCTAGGGCCTAACTTAGGAGTCCCTTACATGTAGTAAAAGGGAAGGTTGAGGCCTGGCAAGTGGGTACACTTGCCAAGTCGAATTGACAGTTTAAAACTGCACACACAGACACTGCAATGGCAGGTCTAAGTCATGTTTACAGGGCTACTAATGTGGGTGGCACAACCAGTGCTGCAGGCCCACTAGTAGCATTTGATTCACAGGCCCTGGGCACCTCTAAGGCATGTTACTAGGGACCTATTAGTAAATCAAATATGCCAATTATGGATAAACCAATCCACAGTACAATTTATATGGGGAGCACTTGCACTTTAGCACTGATTAGCAGTTGTGAAGTGCGCAGAGACAATAAACCAGCAAAAACAGAGTCCAAAACCAGGAGGTCAGAAGGCAAAAAGACAGGGGAGACACGCCAAAAAGCTGCCAGGTCTAACATTCTAAAATAAATTAAGAAAAGATACTTTTCTATATAAAAACTATTGGCCTGGAGTTAAGTCTTTGAGTGTGTGTTCCTCATTTATTGCCTGTGTGTGTACAACAAATGCTTAACACTAACCTCTGATAAGCCTACTGCTCGACCACACTACCACAAAATAGAGCATTAGTATTATCTAATTTTGCCACTATCAACCTCTAAGGGGAACCCTTGGACTCTGTGCACACTAACTCTCACTTTGAAATAGAATAAGTAGAGACAACTTCCTACAGCAATGTACTTTTGTTGCACCATTGTTCAGTTTGTGACCGCCTCCTCACTCCTTTGTGACTCTTTTGCCCCATAGATTGCTAGTGCTGCAGTTGAATAGGCGATGGAGACATACCCCCTTGTACAGACCCCTGGTGGACTTGGCAGCAAAGGAGGACAGCACATAATACTCACCTGTAGACTTGAAAGGGCCACAATCACAGAGCTGTGGGCCCAATTGCAGCCTGACCTGATATCTGCTATCCATCACCCCACTGGGATCCCCCCCTCTTGTGCAAGTTCGATCTGTGCTCCAGTTCCTGGCAACTGGCCCTTTCCAAGTGACAGTAGGCTTGGCAGCAGGAATGTCACAGCCAATGTTCTCAATAGTGCTGACAAGAGTGTTGTCTGTCCTGATTAAACACATGTGCAGCTACTTTCCCCAGGTGAAAGATTTGGCCACAGTGAAGGCAGACTTCTATACAATGGGACATATCCCCAACATAATTGAGGTTATTGATGAAACACATATTGCATTTGCCCCATCAAAATGAACAGGTGTTCAGAAATCATAAGAGTTTCCACTCTATGAATGTACAGATGGTGTGCTTGGCGGACCAGTACATCTCCCACGTCAATGTTAAGTATCCTGGGTCAGTGCATGATGCATTTGTCCTGAGGAACAGCAGCATCCCATTTGTGATGGCCCAACTACAGAGGCACAGGGTGTGGCTAATAAGTGAGCCCTGGTCCCCACCCAGTATATGTTGGTGTATGGGTATGGTATGGGCCATATGGGATAGTGTGTGGCTAAATGTTGTCCCTCAATATTGCAGGTGACTTTGGTTACCCTAACCTAACTTAGCTGCTGACTCCTGTGAGGAATGCCAGGACAAGGGCAGAAGAACGTTACAATGAGGCACATGGGCGAACCAGAAGGGTTATAGAAAGGACCTTTAGCCTCCATAAGGTTAGGTTCAGGTGCCTCCATCTAACAGGTGGATCCCTGTGCTACTCACCCAAGAAGGTCTGCCAGATAATAGTGGCATGCTGCATGTTGCACAACCTTGCCCTGACACGTCATGTGCCTTTTCTGCAGGAGGAGGAGGCTGGAGATTCCTGTGTGCCAGCAGTGGACCCTGTGGACAGTGAGGATGAAGAGGCAGAGGATGAGGATGAGGACAACAGAACAGCAGTGATCAGACAATGCTTCCAATGACACACAGGTAAGACAGTGTTACTTCACATTTCATTGTCATTATTTTGAATTTCTGTGGCACTGGCATGCTGTTATTTCCCACTTCTATGCCCACTTACTGTACCCTTTGCCAACTCATTTTACAGATGTTGGTGCCTCACAATAGCTGCTGGTGTGATCACTGCAGCCAGCTACAGGTTATTAACATATGCTTGTTTACTGTACAGATGAATTGCAATGTTTGAACCTGGTTAAACAAATACATACTTAAAAAATTTGACATACTCCATACTTCAATTTTTCCCGAGTGTGTTTATTGAAGTGCTAAGATATTGAGGGGCAAGTGCAATGGGATGGGGTGATGATGGAGGAAATTCCAGGGTATTGTTCCAGTTTGTAGCACAGGTGCATTGTCCAAGGGGACATAGGAAGGGGAGCAATGGCAGTTCAAGGTGAACGGGGTGACAAAGTGGGACACAAGGGTGACAATCAGGAGAGTCTTATTTCATGGCGGAGGTCTTGGCAATAGTCTCTGGCTTCTGTCCGGATCGCAGGGAACGTTTGCAGTGTGGTTCTCCTTCTGCAGGGGAAGGGGTGCTGGTGGCCTGTTGGTCCTGTGGTGGGGCCTCCTGTCCACTAGTGGCAGCGAAGGTGGAAGGCAGTTCAGATGCCTGACTGGTGGCAGGGGCCTGCTATTGTGAGACTGCCTCCCTCAAAATATTGGCCATGTCTGCCAGCTCCCCTGCTATGGAGACCAGGGTGGTGTTGATGGCCTGCAAGTCCTCCCTGATCCCCTGGTACTGTCCCTCCTGCAGCCGCCTGTTCTCCTGCACATTGTCCAGGATCTGGCCCATCGTGTCCTGGGAATGTTGAAATGCTCCCAGGATCTCTGCAAGTGCCTCCTGGGGAGTCAGTTCCCATTGGCCTGTCCTCCCCCTGGAACACAGCACTCCTCCCTTTTTGCCTGTGCCTCTGTCCCCTGAACCATGTGTTCACTGCCTCTGACCTCAGGTCCCTGATTGTCTTGGGTATGAGGTGTGCCCTGGTGTCCCTGAAGAGGTGGACACATTGCTAATTGACGTGTCCTGGGGACAGAGGTGTGGGTATGCTGGGTAGGTGCTGTGGTGGTGTTTCCAGATTGGGGAGGCTCTGTGGTGGTGTGTGACTGGGCCTGGATAACCAACTGTCCAGAGGTCCCTGATGGGCAAGGTTGATCATCCAGATCTAGGAGACCAGAGTTGCTGTCATCACTGTGAGCCTCTTCAGTTGGGGGACTGGATAATGCTTGCACCTCCTCTCCGGTGGCATTGGCTGGAGTACCTGTGGGGATGTAAACAATGTGTTATTGTTTCTGTGTCTGACATATATTGTAACAGTGGCTTGCCCTCTTTTGTTGTATTTGCCCTGGCGTCCTTCACTTGTGTAAGTTGATATGTGCTGGGCTAGCTGATTCTCTCTAGTGTGCATGCTTTAGTGATAAGTGTTCATGCAGGGCTGCGAGTGGTGTCCATGCATTGGTATGGCATGCAGGGCTTGGCATTGGGATGAGTGAGATGTGATGGTGGGGTGTGTAGGAGGTGGTGGAGTGATGGGAGTGTGGGTGAGGGTGGGGGTATGTGATGGCATGCAGGTAGGAGGTGATAGTAGTAAAGAGTTGAGTTACCAGAGTCCAGTCCTCCTCCTACTCCGGCCAGGCCCTCAGGATGCATGATTGTCAAGACTTGCTCCTCCCATGCTGTTTCTTGTCGGGGAGGAGGTGGGGGACCACTGCCAGTCCTCTGTACAGCGAGTTAGTGTCTTGCTGCAATGGAACGCACGTTCCCCCGTTGGTCGTTCCACCTCTTCCTTATGTCATCCCTAGTTCTGGGGTGCTGTCCCACGGCGTTGACC
Source organism: Pleurodeles waltl (assembly GCF_031143425.1). Lineage (NCBI taxonomy): Eukaryota > Metazoa > Chordata > Amphibia > Caudata > Salamandridae > Pleurodeles > Pleurodeles waltl. The sequence goes on from NC_090445.1 coordinate 785,567,738, forward strand.
CTGTCCACGATTCTCTGCCATAGCTCCATCTTCCTAACTATCGATATCTGCTGGTCCTGTGTTCCAGATAGCTTAGGCTCTACCCTGATGATTTCCTCCACCATAACCCTTAGCTCCTCCTCTGTGAATCGGGGGTGTCTTTGTGGTGCCATGGGTGTTGTGTGAGGTGTGTAGGTGAGGGTGTGTATGGTAATGTGTTGGCGTGTGTGATGTGGTGTGCGTGGGTGGTGTATAGATGTAGGTAGTGTGTGGCTCTTGTTGTGTCTGTGGTCTTGCTGTCTCTCTCTCGTGGCAATTGTTTGTAACGGTAAAGGATTGTGGGTAATGTGGGTGTGTGTTTTATATTGGTGTGAGTGTGTGGGTGTGAGTGTGGTGTGTGTATGGGTGTCAGGTGTGTGTTGTTCGAATTGTTCAATGTGGTGTTGTTTTGTTTGTGTCACTGAGCTGGAATCGCGCCGCCTGTCTTCCAGTGTCAGGATTCGACACAGCGCCTGCCAGGTGACAGAAACTCCGATGCAACACCCACCGGATCGACGCAGCACCTGTGACTTCGTACAGCACTCCAGGATTTCCACTCATCGTCCCTGGGAGTCAAAGGACCCCGCATCGCAAGGAGGATTCAAACCTGCTTGCCGGAATTCGATGCAAAGCACTTAACGCGTGGAAAAGAATCGAAGCATTGTCTGTGTGCACCCAGAAATCCCATGCACACCTTCCTCTGTGGTCTTGATGCATGTAATTTTGACGTATAACAGATACTTTTTGCACACAAGAGGCAATTGCAGATTTTTAAAGACTTAAGACTCTTCTTATCATTGCAAAAGTGATATTTCAACTTGTACTTCTCAAATCTTGATCATTTTGACCTTAATTCACTCAGATAAATATCTTATATTTTTCTAAACCTGTGTGGTGCATTTTTGTGGTTTTTCACTGTTATTGCATGATTTATTGCATAAATACTTTACACCTTGCCTTCTAAGTTAAGCCTGACTGCTCAGTGCCAAGCTACCAGAGGATGGGCACAGGATAATTTGGATTGTGTGTGATTTACCCTGACTAGGATTGTGGTCCCTACTTGGACAAGATACCTCTACCAACTAGAGACCCCATTTCTAACAACAGGCATCAAGATCTTTATGAAGGATGGCCTGAGAATTAAGTTTCCCGTAGATCCACAAGTGTCTGCAGATAGCTCGCCACAGTCAAACCAAATATATCCAAGAAGTAAAAATAAGCACATACCTGCATTCCTAAACTGCATAGGGCTCCAAGCCTTTATTGCTCTGACCTGTCCAGAAAGTATATACTTTTTTGAGGATCCTGTATCACCACTTTCCCTACCACAGATAGCCACAGGGAAGTTTTCTATTTACCTTGGTCATGGTTAGTGTTGTATTTGCCCAGGCTGGATGACCTGATTCCCTCTGGAGATTTAGTAGTTTAAAAATGCAGTAGCAAGCGGACCCTACCTGTCAGTTGCTCACTTTACAGTGGCAGTCATCGGAGTGAATAGGTATCCCTGCCACCAAAATATCCTGAGACAGACCCAATTTGGTACATCAATTGATCTATGCAGTACTAAGGCTTCACTAATAGAATATTGACTTTCACACCGGTGAGGACACTTAAGTGGTCTCTCCTGAATTTTGTCTGCTTCCCCTTAACACTGCCTATCAAATCGTCAGCTGCTGAGCTAACTGGACTTTGAAGAACATTGACTTTAATGGGGCTAGCTTCTTCCTACATTCACTTCTGTGTGTGCTGGGAATCCCAGTTTACTGTTGGGAGGTGGGCTTTTGGGCTCTTGAAGTCTCTTGGCAGCACCTCAGCTGCCGAGGCTCAAAACACTAAACTGCCACCCACCTGAACCTAGAACCATTCTGATAGTAGGATAAATGGCAACCATAGCATAGTACATTCAATTAGAGTTAACATTGTGCCCGGCATATTTAGTCATTAAGTTCATTATCCATCACAACATTATGTATGGTGCTCCACTTCCATGTGTGGTGCTTCACTTACTCTGAGTCTGGGCTGGTGTACTTTTGAATCTATTTTTGCACTTTTAGGGCTTTAGTAACTCTATTTAAATTTTGGGGACAGATGAGGACTTATGCTGTCCTGGAAAATGTTATCCCAGTGAACTCCCATATTAGATTTATTATTGCAGATAATTCTGTAAGTGCAATAAATGTCTGTTGGATTGTACTTCACACAAAGAAGGTGATAGCACCTTCTGAGTTTTTTACTTCATAATTTGACCTGAAATATTTTATCTACCATTAATGGTGGCTTAGTCTGGGAAATTGAAGGATCTGCCAAAACATGCAGATACCTATTCTGAGCTTACAGCTTTTTAACCACGAAATTGTGAGCCGAAGGAAGGCTGGCGGAGACAGCACAATCTATGCCATTGTGTCCTGGTCCAAAGAAAACTCTCTAAGAAATGGTGGCACAACACCTGCCAATTTAGGATATATTGTCTAGCTGAGGTAATTGTGTATAAGACTGCATTGGAAATAATGATAAAAGGTAGGTATAGTCTTTGGCATGGTATGGAGATGAGCCATGTAGTTAAGGACAATGGGGGTCCATCCCTTATTTGAGGAGACATTTCCAGCGACTTCTGTTTTTTAAAGTAAGGGACAAAGGGGAGAGTGTTAAGAAATAAAAAAATAGCAATTTTGCAGGCAAAGAGGCCTCACTTCCACGTTCTCTACATTTCTTGCTGATCAGGTTACCCCTGTGCTGGCTAAGCATTTTATCGGTGTACACGCTTGATGCTGCTAAAGCCTTCGATCACTTCAACTGTTAATATCTCCTGCCCACACTAAAGGTCTTTAGAAAATAGATGGTTGTGGCAATACAGGTGTTGCATAATACCCCTCATGCCAATATTAGTACAGGAGATAACTAATGAGTTTGGTCAACTTTTAGGATACTTTGTTACTAAGCATCAATCTCACATAATGGTTTTGAATCTAGAGTATATATTCCTGGGAGCTGTAGAGGAAATTAAATATCTTAGCATTCAGACAGTAATGGATCTTAGCACCTTACTGTTTGTCGATCTTAGAAACACTACTAAAAAAGTTCAATTTATGTTGAAACAGTGGTTCAATCAGTCTCTTACTACTTTTCAGCAGAACTAATTTGCTTAATATATCTAATGACCATATTTCAGTAAGGTTCAAGTGGCTAATGTCAATGGCATACTTTATTGTTTTGTCTGAGGTTCAAGAGGTGTGTTCCTCGTCTGGAAGATGGCTTAAAGGACTGTGGGTCTTGCTTTGCCAGATGTGCAGATCTGCTATTGGGATATTCAACTCAAGAATGTTAGAGCAATATATGGGGTAATTGTAAATTGTGTCATTATTTACTTAGCAGCAGCCGTTTTGGTAACTTATGGTAAGCAAGGTTTTCTTTTTAAATACACAACTGCATCTCATGTAGACTTTGACAGAGTAGAAGAACTGCCATAAATTGGCAGTGCTTCTAACCTAACAAACTAGTTTTCCCCATTATATTTAGTGTTGGGATAGGTGCCGCATTTCACTGTGATGGAAACCCTTCTTGTCTTGCCCTTGTAAACCTGTGATTTGACAGCCTGTCTGCTACCATGTCACAAAGACTGAGGGTGGAGATACCATCATTGATATCCTCGCCTTTGTCTGCCATGCAAGGCATGGCTGACAGGGTCAAGGAAAATACTGAATGGCCACCATGCAAAAGGAGAAAACTCCCCACACGTTGGCCCATATACTTTAAGTTTTAAGAAAACAAATTGCCACTTTGGGACTGCGTCAGTACAATTTCTGGATGGGCATTGGCTGTTAAGGGAACACAAGCATTTGGGGGCAGAAGAGTCTTCATGGCACTCTTAGCTTCACTATGTAATCCTTAGAAATTTCCTTCATCTCTCTGTGACTTTGATTCCTTATTTGGAAGAGTAAGAGGGCTTAGAAAAAGGCTCAATATTGGTATTAGTGGCTGTATGAAAAGTGAATACAGCACATGTGGCAGGGTATAAATTACACCATGAAACAGAGATAATATATGACAGTATGAATCGCTGCAAGCAAATTAAGATTGTGTCAGCATATGATTCTCGTCACATAAAATGAATTCTTTAGATTCATGAAAATGTAGCATGTAGCAAAGTACACTCAACACCACTATTCACACCTAGCATGGCTATGACCTTTTCTCTGGCTTTTGGATCAATCATTAGTCCCTGGGAACTTTCCATGACAGGGACAATGCCCTAAGACTGTAGAGTCATGATAGCAGGTGCTCTTGTACTCCACGTAGATAACCTGGCTCCCGAATCTGTCCACTTGACTCTCCAACGGTAACTAGGTTGTTCAGCATAAGCACACCCCAGGAGCAAGCAAGGAACTCAGATGAAGTCAACAAACACAATTGACACAATGTCCAATAATAGATATCCTTAGCAGAACAGTAGACCAATGATCAAAGTTATGTGTAAGCTGACCTCCTCCTACGTTATAGAAAGTTCAAATTTCCTCTGTTACCTAACAATTAACTGTGGCAAATCCAACTTTTGCAGCCATTTATTGTAAACAGATCAGGACTAAAATGGTCTCTAGACATAGCCTCAAAATATTCAGGTAATATGACTTTGCATGTCCTCCTCTAGTATTGCTATTTGAATCAGCTATTGGCTAGTTATGATATGTTCCCTTGCCTGCTTTAGGCTTTCATGCTAAAAAAGACTTGCAAGTTTCACCATATTGAGAATACTGCATTTTGATAGCCTCCTGCTTTTTCCAATTAGGTTCATCTTACCTACGACTTAATTCCAACTGAATTTCACATATTTTTCCCTTCTTGAATGTCCTGTGTTGATCTAGCAGTAAACTTGTTCAAGGTAGCCAGAATCTCCTGCATTTGAATTTTCAAAATTAAGCTGATTCTTTATGTACTTGTTGACTGTTAATATAGATTTTTGTGTTACAATCTTGCTCATAAAGGCATATAGGTTTTCTACATCATGTGAATTGGGAGAAATCGAAATTATTTGTGAAAGTTTCATTGGATGAAGATATTAACTCACCCACCACAGAGTCCATAAGCAATAGTGCGATCAAGAGCACCCCCTTCTCTGCTCTTGTAGGGCTAAAATATTCTATGCATTTCTAACTATTTCCCTAGAGGAAATGATCTAAAAGAAATCTAGTCTTTTTTTCATTTTTTTAAAGTGGAACTTGTATTTTCTATGTTGAACATTCTTCATTCTCCACACAACTGATCTAAGCTCCTTGAAGAAATTACAGGCCTGATTATGACATTGGCGGTCGGAGGACTGCCAATGCCATGGACGGACCCCCGTGGATGTGGCGGTCTGACCGCCACATTACAAGGTTGGCAGGCAGACCCGCCAACCTATTGGCATCCCCGCCAGTATCTTCAATCCCGACAAGCTGACAGCGAGTGCAGGTTGTAATCAGCCAGGGCATCGCTAAAGTCAGCACCGCCCTGCTGATTACAACCTGGTTCTCTGTCAGCATGTTCATGGCGGTACCACCACCATGAAAAGGCTTTTGGAGAACAAGTGCAGAGGACACAGAGGGCCCCCTGCCCACCACCCTTCGATGTGCACTGTTTGCCATGCAGACAGTGCGCATTTCAAGGGTGTTGGTGAGTAATGGGGCCTGTGAAGCAGTCGCCATCAGGGTGGCGACCACCCCGTCTGGAGTTTGGTGGACTGGTGTTTCCATCCGCCAAACTCTTGATCTGCCCCTATGCCACAATGCATTAGGCTCATACAATATGGTGCAGCAGATAAATGATCCAACACTTAATTTATGATAACTTTAAAATCCGTTGTTATCATATATGGTCACAGAAACCCTAGCAAATCATCAAAGAACCTTTGGAGTATGGTTGGTTCAGCTACACTGGGGCCATAGAAGGAGGCTTCAATGTAGGTGTCTGGACCAATTTTCTGAATTTTCAGAAGTGTTACCATCTGCGTATTGCGGGTTGAAGTGAGTCATATAATACCCATGAGCTATCTATCTAAGAAATATTTCTTCGTTTCTGAATCAAGAAGATAGTTTGATGGAAAAGCATTATACAACACTTTTGGAGCTTTGGTGTTCTAGTATTCTCACCTTTTTATGGTAACTCACCAACAGTTTATATTCCACAATATGAATTTTATCAGTTCACTAGCCATCCACCTAATATTAGAAATATTCTCACTATAGATGTGGAATAAGGTGGCATTAATCACACAAAATGAGTAAAAATACCAATTGAACACATGATGATTTTCTTCCTATCCTTCTCGTTCATTCTGTGAGAACTTCCAAGCCCACCACTATCCACCAAATCCTCTTCTTACCTGTCACCACACAATGCTGCAATAAGCCCATTTTCCATATACTCCAATACTTTCATTCCTGTAGAAATTGCAATTCGATCCCTTTTGCAAACTCTTTTATAAAATAAAATAAAATAAAAAAGTGCTGGTACTCTGTACTGGATAGTACCGGCCCATTTAAAGCACTGCTGCTAGCTACATGTTTATGGGCTCTGCGCAGTCTAGTGTAATATGTAGTTGCTAGTGCAGGACCCTAGCATCGGCTGTGTTCCATCAGTGTTCTGCAGTGGCCTCTTCTTTAAAGAAGTCAGCAAGTTAGGTCAAGTACACACATTTCTGTGTGTTGAGGGGGAATGGTAGTTTACTGCTCAGGAGAAAACCTGCAATGTGCAGAAACCCCTTCAGGTACATTTTTGACAATGTAGCTCATATGAAGAGTTGAGAGGCAGGGCAGGAAGGGGGTACCAGAAGTGGCCCTGGCAAAAATGGTCAAGCCAACCCCGCTTCCTTCCCCTCCACGTCAAACTCTCTCTTTCCATTAATCAGTTCTCTCTCTCTCTCCCCCCCTTCTCTCTGATCACTTTTTTCTCCATCTTTCCTCTCCCACTACTTCTCTATTTCCTGAAGCCCCCTGTGCCTGTTGAAAATAACCTTGAGGTCCTGGGGAAAGTGACAGAGACACCAGAGGTGGCCACAATCTTTAACAAACATTTGCAAGCCAACAGGTCTTGCATTTTCTTGAGTTAGAGCTATTGGCATTGTAAATTCAGAAAGGGACTTTTCTTGCCACACAGATTGGCTAACCTTGTCTCATAATTTCATCTTTTCCTGACATGTTTTGGTGGTCACTGGCAGCTTCTGACATCAGAAATCGCAAGCCCTCGAGGAGAGACAAGAAGATGATTGCACTACCTCGAGTTGTGTAAACGTCTGAACAGAAATTGGAAAATAAGACTGGAAAATTATTTTCTTTTTCATTTAACAGAATGAAAAGTCTTGCAAGCATTCTTGCTTTGCATTTCAACAAGCAGAGCACCCTGAGAAGATTTATGGCCCCATTAAAGGAGATAAGCAATGCCCTGTGTGCAATGTCATGAGTGCTGGCAGGGAGGGGCCCTAGAGAGGGAGACTCGAGATGCGATGCGAGGCTAAGCACATTTCACATCATTGCTTCTAGCTTTAGCTAGAGAAGTGACCAGAAAGGTCATATTGTGGCTGTTGTGAGCATTGACCTGAACAACCTGGTGCTTCTTCTGTAACATAAGATTATTTAAGGAGTCAGAGGTAAACAAGGACAGCACTGAAATAAAGCCAAAACAAATGTCAGTGGCATGGGAGAGATGGAAGGAATGGAAAGCTGCAATAAAACTCAGGCAGCTAACAGTCTAAAACACCCTCAGTGAAAGGGGAGCACCAAAGAAATAACAAAAATAGTCCATCACAGCAACAGATAAAGAAACCATAGTGGAATAATACCATAGTTGGTCACTGCCATAAAAACAGAAAAAGGAGAGACAAAAAGACACAACTGACCACTAGCATGCAAGAATTTTTAGAGGACACTGCAACCAACAAATGAAATTGCTATAAACCATAAGAAGTATGCTCAAAGTATACACCAGGTCGAACGCTTACACTCCATCTAAAAAGTAGTCTTCAAGAGGCCCCAGCCCCCTTATGTCCGGTGAAATAAATGGCCTGTCTGACTCTGCTGGAAGGGTGCTATGTGTATTTGATTCTTCTTGAACCCCGCGCACTCTTGTAACAACTTTTTTGGAACTCCTAATAAACAGAAATCTGGCCAAATGGTTGCTCTGTTCTTTATAGGGGCCCAAGAATATTTCAACTCCTTAGTGGCATGCTGGATTCAGTATGCAATCGAATACATGCAGATGCCCCAGAATGCAGTGCCGGAAAAAAACACCCCAGGTCTCAGACATGCTAAGGGGAGCGCATTGGCAGCCAGGGACGGAAATTATATGTTGTGATGCTTTTTTTGTGCTCAAAAACTCTGCATAGTAACTATTCTCTCTAAAGCACACTATGCACCTGTTAACGCGTCCCTTTATGACCAATTTACTCACTTTGGGACTCGTTTTAGGCCAATGAATCTTTTGACCTTGATTGAAGACACCTTTAGGACGAGATAGCTAATCAACATATCAATCAATATGTCAATAATGTCATCAAAGTTCACAGTAATACGACAATTCAAATTGTTCAAAGTCATTTAGTAAACCCGAAAGACCACCATGACCTTTCAGTCATGAATAACCACACCAGTTTAATACGATTTTGTGAAGTTTATTCCCTACTGATTACAATTCTACTAGCACGTTTATTAGTCTCAAAACCAAGAAACACATTAGCATGGTCACAATATGGCAACTCTGATAAGATTTAATCAAAGCAAGAATCACAAACATTAGAATATAACACGGCGTCAGCATAGGTTATTTTAGCAGAGTATCATCATACTGTTATTCAACAAAGCATAGATTTGGTCATTTGACTATTTGCATCAGTTTTGTGATCCCCTCTCAACTAACCTCAAATTAGCATTGGCATGTTGGGCTTCATACAAAAACAATTTAGTAACACTAATTTAGAAAACATCTAGCTATGACCTTCAAAAGAAGCAGTTGGTACCTAGAAAGGAAAAGCAAACAGACAATCACAATTTAATTGTCATATAGTTACCCTCAGTATTTGGGTCAGCACTCAGGTTCGGTCTTCGTCCTCAGGACATCAGTTGATTCACCATCAGCCAGGAATTCAGCAATCGGGTAAAAGGGGCACTTCCGTCATAAGGAGGTAAAGTGTAAACGGGCAATTTATAAGGCAAGAATGGTTTTAAGAACCAAACAGCAAAGTCTCTATGCAGAGTGACAATGTCTCTGGGTCATAGCAAATCGTATCAGCATCTCCCTAACTCTCTCCTATCTCTCCTGTTCTCATTTACTTCCTGGAGTCAAGGGTTTTTATCCCCTTTTCGGTGTACATTCCCCTAAAATGTGGTTGGACAAGGGGTTGCTCCCCACTATCTTTAACCAATTGTCTTTACATTAGCTCATCGAATTTGTCACCCCATAACAGTTCTGACGTATTTTATTGGTCCTTATGATTGACGTCTTTAGCGGGTGGAATGTCCAGTATGATTTCATAGTCTTGTGGTCCTTTGCACATCTTGGTTCAGTGGCTCCGTTGTCTGTACCGGTTCAGGCGACCTTGTACCTGCTACTGTTCTACAGTGTTGCATTCAGCTAAAATGTTTCTACAAGCAAGTCGAATTTCATGAGAACGGATCTACTACAGTTACATTCAGCTTCTAGTTTGGAGAAAAACAAAAGTTCATGTCCTTCAGCAAGTCAGCACACTGCACGTTAGAAAAACACATTTAATATGAGAGTCAGGCAGCTAGGCCTCGACTCATGCTAACTAGAGCCTTATGATTCATTAGCAAAACTTTAGCATATCGATTTTCAATGTTAATGCACAATCACAATTTTTAATAAACATTTCATAATTATTAGTCAGTTTCATTAGTCCCTGTATATGTTGGCAGCAAGCGCACGTTTTAGCACAATACATTAATACATTTTCTATGGGGCATTATTGTACATTAGTTCAGAATCATTTCATGTTAATATAGATTATATAAGATACGCTCTCTCAGTCCCTCCTCTGATGACACTTATCACACAAACCTTTCCCTTCTTAACCTTTCACTTTCTGCATTATACGCATTTCAACATCCTGTCCTTTGTGTGAGCTTTCCCAAATTTCATTAAACTTTTTCTCCCTTTCATTTTCTTCATTTCTTTTGTTTGTTTTGTCAAATTTATTTTAATTCTTTCATTAACTTTACATGATAACCATAATCCCAATAAACAAATCAGAACAATCAGTAGACCCCCTAATATTTTTGCAAGAACCGCATTCCAAATATTACTAAACCAATTCCCTACTCTGGTTTTCCTTTCCCAACTTTCTCCCAAACTCCAGGTTCTTTCAGCTCCTTCAAATCTGCACTATCTCTTGTTAGGTTGGTAAGCATACCTCTAATCTTTTTGCTGTTATCTGGTATGAACGCACAACAATGGCGCTCATTAAGCATCTTACAGACTCCGACACTCTTTGCTAAAAGAATGTCTAAAGCAAGCCGGTTTTGAAGAGTCATAGCTCTTTCCGCAGCAAGTTCAGTATCCATCAGGAGTATAGTCCCTGTGAAGTTTGTCAGCATGTTTTCGACAATAGTAGACACATTTTGAATCTTTATGGAGTTTAAGATAACCCCTACTGAAGGAATTATGGCTCCAAATATGTCATCAGCGACCTCTTTTGTCTAGTGCAGTGGTTCCCAAACTGTGCGCCGCGGCTCCTTGGTGCGCCGTCAAAATTAGCCAGGGGCGCCGCACACAGTCTGGAAACCACTCGGAGGTGCTTTTAATTGGTAGCTTTTCACCGTGGTATTGGAAACAAAACCCCCTGCATTAATTATTGTGACCAGCGGAGGGCGCCAAAGTACCATTAATAATATCCCTATGACAAAAGAACAAAAATAGTTTCCAATAAATGGTTTTCAGGAACCTGAACGAGAGAATAAAAAAGTCAAACTGTAAATAGTGTAGGTACAGGTACAGGCTGGGATTACGTTCTCCCACCCGCCAAAAAAAAGTAACATAATGGGGAGCCGTGGCCAACACGGCCAATAGGTCAAAGGAGCCGGGGATCGAAAAAGTTTGGGAACCACTGGTCTAGTGTGTTGTAATTCAGACATTTTAGGAATTTGCTTTAAGTCATCAATCTGGTAAATCTTTGGAAAAACTATTCCCAAATAGCATGTCTCATACCATCCCTTTGGAAGACGGTAATAAGCATTAAGTCCACATATATAATAGATCTCAGGGATCGCAAGATCCTGTCCATTTAACATGAATGTCCATTTACTCTGAAACAAAAACACATGCCTGCATTCACTCGTTCCCACAAATAAAGTGTCATGCTCAGATTTCGGCCTATATATACAAAGCCTACCTACATGTAATGCATCTGTAGCTAACTTGCCCTGTGTCTTTATTGCAGTGTAAGCATCATCATTTGCAAGCGTGCGTTTTTCCAATCCCTTTTCTAGCCTTTTCTTTAATGCCTTTCGTCTATCATCAGTGTGATCTAAGAAGCTCTTTTCTACAGGCGTTAGTAAGCAGGTTAGATTATTGCGGTGCGCATAAGCTGTTCCAAATGTCAGTGTCGGCTCAAAGAAACCCCTAACTAATTTTATGCTGTGTTCTTTAGCTAATTCATTTAAAAACTCAATCACAGACACAAAATAAAAATCTACATCTAAGTTAGAGTAGAAGTATTGCACATGCTCTTGATCATAGAATCTTGTTAACAGCAAACTACAGCTTATCCCGTAAGTTAGTGGCAAGCTATGGTAAGTAACCCCTTCTTGCACTGACGAAGGAATCTTCGTGCACACATAACCATTCTTTGCATCCATTGTGTCAACATACTCATTCAACAAGTGATAGAAGACATTAGTAGATAGTTCCCCTCTTGAATTAGTTCCCTCGTGCAAGTATTTTGCATCCTGCTCAAACTTCTCCCATGGTGTGAGTGTAGCAGTCTCAGGTTTTGAAGCATTTTTAGTCACTTTCTTATCCATCCATGGCATTCCCACAATCACACCTGTAATTATTATTGCACATACAATACCTAGAAAAGCACTTAACCAACCACACATCTTACCCTTTTTACTCTTACTTTTAGTGAAACTCATGATCTGTAAAGAATCAGATAGCAGAATAATACAAAGCAAACAATCAACTTGAGGATGACATAAAAGCTATTTTTTTTTTTCTCTCTCGTGCCAAGTTTCTCTCTCTCTGCGAGTATTTACAGCGTTTCACTCACTCCAGGACCCCCTTTGTCAAATGTTTAGCAGCTTGTCGTAATCGGTTTTCAGAGTCAATTCAGGTTATCAGTGTCACATCCGGTAATTTATCAGTCTCTTTTCTCAGCTTCTCAGCTTTCGATTTTAATTTCAATATTTTTAACACAGTCTCTTTCTAGGGTTGAATTCAGGTGCCGTAGTATTGACCTGGTACCTCTCGATCAAAACAGAATGCCAAGAATTCTTGTTTCCATTCAGCTGTTGTTGTATATGCTCATTCAGGACCTGCGTACCTTCTATTTGCGACTCTCTTTTCAGTTTTCGTTCACCTTGTAACTCTCCTTCACTAAGATCCTCTTTTCTGGTTGTGTCAACTTCTTCCTCTATTGTATCACAAGGGACCACTTTCTCTCCTGCAGCTTGTTGCTTTGGTCAGTTATCTCCTTTATGCGTTTTCTTCCTGCTTGGCCTTTCAGAACGTTGAACAGCGCCCTACTCTTGTGCTATGGTGTTTTCTCTTGATGGACCGGCTCAGGAGGAGTCAGTTCACTTTGACCTCCCTCTGCTTCTTCCCCCTCGCCTTCAGGGTCTGTTACGGGTTTAACTTCAAACCCGTATCCGTCTGCTTCTGGGAGAACCTGTCTTTGTGTCGGTTCCCCTGTTACCTCAGCTGAGATAGGCTCACTGTCACCTCTCTAGAACTCACTTTGAGTGACTAAGCCGCCCTCAGTGGGCTCTCCTTCAGTCTCAGTTCCCCTTTGAATATTCTCCGGCCCTGAGACTTCCTTATCTACAGCTGTTGTTTTGGACAATTCAAGCTCTTCGTCAGTTGGACACGTCACTTTCTTTGTGTGACAGGCATGTATCCAATTCGGAATGCCTGCACATTTCACAGCAGTAGTGGTTGTCAGTATTACTTGATATGGCCACTTCCAACTCGGCTCCAAGCACGACTTCCTCACGTGTTTCTTGACAACAACCCAGTCACCGGCTTTCAGAGTGTGAGCTGGATCACTGATCGGTGGCAATGTGTTAGCCTCCACCTGGTGAGAAAAAGAGCGGACCACATCAGCCAGACCCTTGCAGTAGTCCAACACCATATCATCTGTGATATTCACAAGAGCATTTGCAGGTACTGCGGGTAATCGCATAGCTCGACCCATCAGAATCTCATGAGGAGATAGTCCTGTTTTCTTGTCAGGTGTATTTTTCATTGATATCAGTACCAAGGGCAATGCATCTGGCCATTTCAGATTGGTAGCTGCGCACATTTTTGCCATTCTCGATTTCAAGGTACCATTCATCTGTTCCACTAGTCCTGATGCTTCAGGGCGGTAGCTACAATGCAGCTTCTGCTCAATGTTCAATGCGGCACACAAGAGCTTAATCACCTCATTGTCAAAGTGTCTGCCCGTATCTGATTCTAAAGAGATCGGAAATCCGAAATGTGGTATTAATTCCCTAAGCAGCAGCTTTGCTACTGTGAGACTGTTATTCCGACGTGTAGGGTAAGCTTCAATCCAGTGACTGAAAACACACACAATCACCAACACATATCTCAGTCCTCCACACACAGGCATTTCAATGAAGTCCATCTGCATCCTGCTAAATGGACCGCCAGCTCTCCCAACGTGGCTCAAATTCACCACCGTCCCTTTTCCTGCATTCATCTGTTGGCAGATGACGCACCTGTGACAGATAACTTCTGCAGCTTGTCTGAATTTTGGATTGAACCAATCTATTTTGAACAACCTGATCATTGCATCTCTCCCTATATGGGCTTGGCCATTATAGAACCTCGCAAACTGTGGCAGAAGACAGTTTGGCAAAACCAATTTCCCCTCCTCTGAGACCCATAAGTCATCAGCTCTTTGTACAAAGTGCATTCTCTGCCATGAGCGTTTCTCTTCTTTGCCAGCACGTCCCTGCAGTGATTTTAGCGTGTCAACCACCCTTAATGCAAAATTCTAACATGTTTCATTCTCAGTTTCAGGTAACAATTCCCACTGATCTCGGAACGATATACAGTTCAATGCGCAAAACCTTGTGACTTGATCTGCATAGCCGTTTCCCATTGATACAAAGTCTTGTGATTTAACATGAGCATTGCATTTCACCACGGCAATTTCAAGAGGTAACTGAATCGCATGCAACAAATCCTTAATCTTTTCACCATTTTTCACTGGTGAACCAGAAGAGGTCATGAAACCCCTTTGTGACCATAATTGGCCAAAATCATGTACAATCCCGAATCCGTATCTGCTGTCAGTATAGATAGTGCCTTAGTAAGGGCAATTAATTCGGCCACTTGAGCAGAGTACACTCTTTCAATCCAGGAAGCTTCTAAAACACCGGTGATTGTACACACGGCATATCCAGCTCTCAGTACTCCTACTGAGTCTCTCAAGCACAAACCATCGACAAACATAATGTAGTCATTTTCTTCCAACTGAGTATCTTTGATGTCAGGTCTTGGTTTGGTGCACAGTTCTGTTACCTCAAGAGAATCATGTTCCACTTCCTCGGCATCATTAATGTCTGCATTTTCAATAGGCAGTAAAGTTGCCGGGTTCAATACAGTACACCTCTTGAGGGACACATTTGGAGACCCCAGTATAATGGTCTCGTATCTAGTTAACCTAGCATTTGTCATATGCTGTGTTTTGGGTCGGGTTAGCAGAATTTCAACTGAATGAGGAACCATTACTGTTAAGGGATGTCCCATCACTTTGCCTTCACACTGTGTGAGGCTTTGACCAACTGCTGCAACTGTACGCAAACAACCCAGTAAGGCTGCTGCGACTGGGTCCAAAGTAGCTGAAAAATATTGGGTGGTTTGCACCTCCATGGACCTGTGTTAAAACAGACAAAGAACATGCATCACGTTCATGGCAAAACAGTAGAAAAGGCTTTGTGTAATCAGGCATACCTAAAGCTGGTGCTCTGCACATACATTCTCTCAATTCCATGAATGCCTTCATCTCTTTTTTGGATAAGATTATGTTATCCGGGTCATCCTGAACTTCCTTGCCTGTTAGTTTCACCAACGGTTTAGAGATAATCGAGAAGTTGGGAATCCACTGACGACAGTATCCCACCATTCTGACATCTCTTTTGCTAGTCGGGGGATTCACCTGCAATATGACTGTCACTCTCTCTTTGGATATTTTTCTCGACCCTTTCTCAATCAGGTGACCTAAGTACTTCACCTCTCTCTGACAGTATTGCAGCTTTGGGGACACTTTATGTCTGTTCTTTCCCAAATGGTTCAGTAAGGAAATTGTGTCATACCTGCAGTTGTCTTTTCTTCTGGATGCAATTAACAAATCATCAATATACTGTACTAGAGTCAAACTGAAAGGCAGTTCTAACGACTCTAAATCCTTCTTCAATACCTGATTGAAGATGGAAGGTGACTCAAAAAACCCTTGAGGAATTCTGCACCAACTGTACCCCTTATCCAGGAATTTGAAACTGAAGAGAAATTGGCTATCCTCGTGAAGAGGCACCGAAAAGAATGCTTGGGACAAGTCCACAACTGCGAACCACTCTGCATCACATGGAACCTGAAACATAATCACTGCTGGATTTGGCACTATGGGGCACAATCCGGACCTTCCCACAAGACTTTTTCAAACCCATTATTGGTGAATTACAAGCGCTACTCAGCACTTCTTTCAGAACCCCTTGCTTCACAAAGTCCGCAATTATTTGCGCTACCTGAATGAGGACATCTTGTGCCATGTGGTACTGCAGTACCTGGGGAAACTGCATTCTGCTATACCTGTACTTTGACCGGTTCTACTCCTTTTATTAGTCCCACTTCCTTTCCAGTCAGGTCCCACACTTTCTCTGTCACTGTCCCCTGCAACTCAGGTGGCAAGTCTGTTACTGTAAGCATTGGGAATAAGGTTATCAAAGGGAATTCCTCATTTGGAATCTCCATCTCTAACTCTGGAAATTGTCCATCGTCCCCTTCATCATCACTGTTTGTCTGCACCTCAATTCCTTCATTGGAACAGGTAATTGAACACCTCATTTTGCACAGCAATTCTGTTCCCAGTAGGCATACGGCACTAGAATCACAGACTACAAATTTGTGCAATCCCTGGAAGTTGCCTATCTCAACTTGGACCGGGTCTGTAATCGGATTTGTCAGAAACTGATTTGCTACCCCTACCACTCTTATGGTACGCCCCGAAAGTGGTAATTTCAGAACCTCTGCACTTCTGACATTAGAGCGTGTAGTTCCTGTATCAACTAGTAATGAAACCTTATGACCCATTACCTTCCCTTCTGCATTGGGCCCCCTCTGATCTACTTCTAGGGTCGCTGCAAGCCTGCACTCCTCACTGTCTGAACAATCATCCGACCATTCATTGTTTATTCCATCCTCACCACGCAATGGGAACTGTTGTACTGTGTTATTTTGACTCATCATTTGGCCTGTGACCTGTGACCTTTTGAGGAGGCATCACCTGTTGCTGTCCCATCGGAGCTAATGGTATCTGCATTTGCTGTCTAGGTACCATGGGAACCTGCTGTTGTGCCTGTTGCATCTGTGCTTGTTGGACACGCGGCATTTGTATTTGCTGCATGGGCTGTAACCCCTGCATTTGTACCATGTTATTCTGGAAGTTCTGATTTTGACCCCTCATTTTTGGACCCCTCACATTTTTTTTTAGGTACCAACATCATTGCTTTGTTGAACAACACCATCCTGCACCACCATTGGGCATTCCCGCTTCCGATGCCCCACGCCCCCGCATGTGTGACATGGTGACACCTTTTTCATCCCCTGCACATCATTTTGAACCACCACAGTATTCAGGTCTGGACCACGGTTCACAAAACCTCGACCTCTCTGTTGTGCCTGAAACATGCCATTTCCCTGCAGTTGCGGCTGTATCACCTGCTGTACCCCATTTCCCTGTATCCCTGCTTGCGCTGCCTTAATCTGCATCACCATCACCGTCTCTTTCAATTTTCTCTGCTTCAACTCAATCTCGTCACTACAGTATTTTGCATACTGCAACACCTCATCAATCGGCTTTGCTTGCCAACAGATCAAATGATTCTTAATCATCTGACTAATCTCTGGTCTCAGCTCTTCAACAAACCTGAACACAAGATGATTCATGTCTTTTGGCTCAATGACCTCAGTGCCACTGTAATGTTTGAATGCCTTCAACAATCTCTCATAGTATGCATGAATCGATTCTTTGGCCTCCTGTGATGTTCGATCGATTTTCTGCCAATCAGTCACTTTCGGCAACACTTTCTGCTTCAAAAACTCAATCACTTTATGATAATACTTCATCACCTCCTCAGATGGTGCTCCAGTCACCTTATCCCTTGCCGGTTCCTGTGTCGGCCAATCCATACCTCTCTTGCACTCAAGCCATAAGTCGGGTGGAACTATAATCTCAAACAGTGTATTCAAGTCCTCCCAGAGACATTTTGCAAGCTTCACAAACCTGTCTGTCTGTTGGTACCATTCTATTGGCTTCTCCCTCAACCTGGGATAATCACTTGTGAATGACAGGATGTCTCCCCTGGACCATGGTTCATGGACTAGCACCCCTCCGGCTGTCTCTCTCATTGGTAACATTTTTATTGTCCCCGTGTACGGTGCGGCTTTAGCCTGTTTTGGTTCCGGACCTTCGCCTTTCTCTTTATCTCTTTTCTTTGCACATCTGCCTTCCCATTTCTCTAAGGCTCCCCAAATTTGTGCACTTTGCAGTATTTCTTTAAGATGCGCTTTCATTCCGGTAGACCTCATGTGATCAAAATCTTTAGAATCAAAGTCTAATCTGTAGCTTCTTTTCAAATGTTTAGCATTCTTAATATCTATGCCGAATTTGTCTGCCAGGTTTGCCAACCTCTGACACACCTTGCCCACTTCTTTAGTGATTTTGGGGCACAGATACCTCAATTCTGCTTCTGTGTATGACTCTAATCTGTTCACTCCCATTGTTCCTTTCACTAGTTCCGCAGCTTCTACACCCAGTCTCACAAAATTCAGGTATTCTTCCCTTTCTGACTTCTATGCGGTCACTGCAGTAGTTTGTGAAGCATTGAGCTTTTCTAGCCACTCATTTAACTGTTGCGCGGAGAAGCCTTGCAACAAAATGTTTCCTGATTGCATCAATAGTGTCTGTGTCGTACTTGTACTCAGGGTCTGTGGGGCTAGCACAATTAGCCCTGCTTGCTTCATTGTCTCTAAAGGAGCCCCAATCGGACTGAGGTCTAGGATAAGACCTGAGTCCTTCTGCTGCTTGTTCTCTTGGTGTCATTAGTTGGGGAGTTCCTGTGAACCCTCCTCTTATTGCCTCTTGGGTCATCACTCCCTGATCACACACGCCAGGCTTACCCTGCGCATACAGCGGTACTGGTGGACCAACAGTAATTGGTAATAATATGGCAGCTGGGGACTGACCAACCCCCAAACCCTGTGGAGCATTAACTCCCATAGCTTGATTCATCATGGGTGCTGTAGGTACTAACTGCGGTCCTGCAACTGAAGTGTAACTCGGAACCAGCTGTTGCTGGGGCAGCAATTGCGGAGTTGGCTCAATCTGCACTAGCTTTGATCTCGTATATATCGGATCAGGCGGCACCATCAGACTCATATTTGTCTCTAGTACTGGGACATCTGGATAAATCCTTTGAATCTGTGGCGGAGGTTGCAACTGTATCTGCGTGTCTGGTGCAATGGGTACACTGACACCATTTTGTATCAAAACTGTATCACTTGTCTGCACAGTATTTGTAATTCCCTTACTCTGTGCCGGATCCTCAGGACCCGCACTAGTGCTCGGAGCAGTGTTATTTATAGCATATGGTGGCGGGCGATCATGTAACAACTGATTAAGAAACTCTTCATCATCTGAATCATCTTCATCTACCCAAGACCTCTGAGTCTCCATTGACTTGCTAGAGCCCTTGTCTGTCTTACAGGTGGCTTTCTTTCCCTGTGTCCCATCTTCCTGGGTTATTGCCAGAAACAGTTTAAGTCCGTCAACTATTCCCCTTCTCCACATTCTGCTCTCATTGTCCCATCTAGCCTCAGCTAAAGTCTTCTCTGCCCTTTTCATTCTCCTTTCAAATTTTTGCTGTCTTTGTCGTATGGCCATTAAATCCCAGACTGCTAATGCCTCATACTGAGCTGGTCGCGGAGGCGGCTTTTGAACACTTAACATCCACCTCAAGTTCTCTAAGATTCTTGTATTGAACGTTCCATGCTCTGGAAACGCTAAACATCCCTCCTTCTCTGTTAATTTGCGCCACTGCTTCATCCAAAGACATGGCGTGACTCCCTTTTCCTCCATTACAATATAAGCTGGAGTACCCTCAGGCGGTGTAGGCTCCCCTTCACTCGCCATAATATATGTATCTCCCTTCCAGGCACTCTTTAAAGCCTTGAAAAACGTATTTTTGTTTGCGTCTTTTATTTTGTTTAGAATCTAATCAGGAAGTGACTTTAATTCCCAGAACACTCTTCACCCACCTTTCTCAACCTATTGCCTCTCACGGACGGCTGCCAATGCGTGCGTGACCTTTCTCTGCAACTGACCTATCCCAGCGCAGCACCACTGAGGTCACACTCACACACACTGCAGCTGACAAAGCCTTGAGGCTTGTCCTCCTCACACAAAACGAATGCAATATATTGCGAGCACCTTTAACAACAAAACCCAAATTTGTACGTTTACTACAGGAAGGGTAACACAATCGCTTCAGAACTTTACAGAGATTTCACTTGAAGCCTCGGCCGCTGCTCTCTCCTTCTCAGCTCCCGCATACGCAAGCAGAATTCGACCCGCAAATCCTACTCTCGACTTGTCAATGGTTTGCCCTAGTGCACTTTAGAACTTGCCAAATCTCTATGTAAGGTTTCATTCACACAATTTGACTCATACTCGACTTGTCAACCACGCCCGATTGACCTATTAAACCGCACAAATTACAACATAAACCCAAGTGTCTTCTACACTTGTCAATATACTCCGGAGTCTTAGACCACAACGGGTCCGTACATCACCAACAACAACCACATGCATAATTTTGAGCACAAAGGACCACACTCACATGAAGTTCGCTGACTTCCTTACTCTCATACTGCGGAGTACGCCCACTCCTACTAAAACAACATTACCTGACCTAAATCCCCACAAACTTCACAAAACACCTGCAATATGCATATGCAGAGCAAGCGCAACTTCTACACCACACATACTAAAACGCCGAGATTATACCCAACTCACTTAGGCAGAGATTCCGGGAAAGTCATGGGGAATTTAGAAACGCATCATACCTCCAATTTGCATTATCTCGAAAAACTATTAAAACAATAGTCTTCCATCCTAGGGCCCGAAAGGGCCTAAACCGTCGCTCTGCTACCAGAAACTGTTAATGCGTCCCTTTATGACCAATTTACTCGCTTTGGGACTCGTTTTAGGCCAATTAATCTTTTGACACTGATTGAAGACACCTTAGGACGAGATAGCTAATCAACATGTCAACCAATATGTCAATAATGCTATCAAATTTCACAGTAATACGAGAATTCAAATTGTTCAAAGTCATTTAATAAACTCGAAAGACCACCATGACCTTTCAGTCATGAATAACCACACCAGTTTAATATGATTTTGTGAAGTTTATTCCCTACTGATTACAATTCTACTAGCAAGTTTATTAGTCTCAAAACCAAGAAACACATTAGCATGGTCACAATATGGCAACTCTGATAAGATTTCATCAAAGCAAGAATCACAAACATTAGAATATAACACGGCGTCAGCATAGGTTATTTTAGCAGAGTATCATCATAATGTTATTCAACAAAGCATAGATTTGGTCATTTGTCTATTTGCGCCAGTTTTGTGATCCCCTCGCAACTAACCTCAAATTAGCATGGCATGTTGGGCTTCATGCAAAAACAATTTAGTAACACCAATTTAGGAAACATCTAGCTATGGTCTCTGTCAAAAGAAGCAGTTGGTAGAAAGGAAAAGCAAACAGACCATCACAATTTCATTGTCATATAGTTACCCTCCGTATTTGGGTCAGCACTCAGGTTCGGTCTTCGTCCTCAGGACATCAGTTGATTCGCCATCAGCCAGGAATTCAGCAATCGGGTAAAAGGGGCACTTCCCTCATAAGGAGGTAAAGTGTAAACGGGCAATTTCTAAGGCATGAATGGTTTTAAGAACCAAACAGCAAAGTCTCTATGCAGAGTGACAAAGTGTTTGGGTCATAGCAAATCCCATCAGCATCTCCCCTAACTCTCTCCTATCCCTCCTGTTCTCCTTTACTTCCTGGTGTCAAGGGTTTTTATCCCCTTTTCGTTGTACATTCCCCTAAAATTTGGTTGGACAAGAGGTTGCTCCCCACTATCTTTAACCAATTGTCTTAACATTAGCTCATCGAATTTGTCACCCCATAACAGTTCTCACGTATTTTATTGGTCCTTATGATTGACGTCTTTAGCGGGTGGAATGTCCGGTATAATTTCATAGTCTTGTGGTCCTTTTCACATCTTCGGTCAGTGGCTCCATTGTCTGTACTGGTTCAGGCGACCTTGTACCTGCTACTGGTATACAGTGTTGCATTCAGCTAAAATGTTTCTACAACCAAGTCGAATTTCATGAGAACGGATCTACTACAGTTACATTCAGCTTCAAGTTTGGCGAAAAACAAGAGTTCATGTCCTTCAGCAAGTCAGCACACTGCACGTTAGAAAAACACATTTAATATGAGAGTCAGGTAGCTAGGCCTCGACTCATGCTAACTAAAGCCTAATGATTCATTAGCAAAACTTTAGCATATAGATTTTCAATATTAATGCACAATCACAATTTTTAATAAACATTTCATCTCTGGTAAGTCTCGGCACACATGCATTTCGGACAACATCAGACTGCAGACTAAGAAATGTAAACTTGTGATCTTGAACAACAACCCATATCCATCAGGACTCCCCCAACACTGCTCCAATTTAGGGAAGAGTTGAAGATTCACCTGCTTAAAGAATACTACATCACAGTGCACTAATCTTTTGCAAGCCAGCTTCCCCTCCTATTCATTGTTGACTTTACGCCTGTCCTTGACTGTGTACAGCACTCGGCTGCACTATAGTTAGGGTCGCACTATAGAAATACCATATACATACATACATAGCTTCCAGTTTCTTCTTTTTTTATATGACTTTCAGCACATATGGATCCTCTCCACTAAATTTCTTTGTCACCCTTGAGATGGAGTAACCTGTTTGCCAAAGTCAAAGTCAGGCTCTTAATTACGATTGGCCTGACTTAGAGTTTAGCATTTGGGATTTACACGGGCGGGCTGATGAAACAAAGTATGCCGTCACCCTGAGGTAGTACCCGCCACACCGAATTTGGAGATATCCAGCAGCCAAGTGGACATATTTTGCTTTGCACCACCATTAGGACAGGCCCTTGTAAACGTATTGAAAATTTGACTGATGGTTCTGTCTGCATGATGGAGCCATATAACAAAATCCCAAAGCAGGATGTTATTTTTTAAAACAAAATAAAAAAAGACTTGTTTGCCATGGGAGATTTTTTTCCACGGTGTGGAGGTCATTAAAAAGTTTTCACTGCCACCCTACTGCCAGACTTTACCTGTGAAGGTAGACAGTGAAAACTGTTCATTTGACAGCTCACTCTATAGTGGGAACGTAATTTTAAATGACAAAAGCTCTAACTGCCCTTACTCCATCGGACCGTCCAAGGTGTATGTCAGCAACTGAGACAGAGAAGTCTCCGCCACCGATGTACCTCAGTTCCATCCGACTCTAAATGAGGAGGGAAGAAATTCAGTGTGATGCAGAGGGCATTCTGTTGCATTTGAGATGGAGTGCCAAACTCCAAATCAGGCCCTTTGTTGCTTATCTCCATCCCTCTGCATACCTCTAATATGCCTTATGCATTTCAGCTCTTCTGATCTGTTGCCATTTCTGTTTTCCTATCTTCCTATAAAAAAACGTGAAATAAACAAATAAAACTGATAGGTAAATAGATAGTTTATAATCACAAGGAAGGCAAGCAGGCAGTCAGCTAAAACAGGTGAGCATTTTCCAAACACACACTTTTCTCTTCTCGGGACATTCCACCAAACACTCGGGGAAGGTATCCGGAGCCTGTCATTAGTGCAGCAGACACTGCTGCTGTGTTACCCCGGAAGGCATTAGCTAATTTGAGCATGTGGCGAATTCGCATCATTTCCACGCCCTAATAGTGCTTAAGGCCAGACATTAAATAACGCAAGGAAAACAAACAAACAATGTCCCCCTGTTCATAGCCAAGCATGTGATGAGAGTTTCGGATCCAGATCTGTTAATGAAAGGTCTGGTCTCAGCGGTCACATCATTCTAGTTAACTGGCCATGGTCTTCCCAGGTCATGGCTTTTCCAGGCAGAAGGGTATAGAGTTGTGTTCAGTCTTGCACCCGCTAACATTATGAACCAGGACGAGGCCAAGATGACGTACAAAGCTGGTACTAGATGGGATAAAGTAACCTCTGCTTTACATAATAAGGGTATTGCAAATCACCGAGTTTACATGACCATATAGAGGAACAAGACCTCATTGCACATTCAGCTACAGTATCTGGACTCAACACACATCAAAGAACATACACATCTATGTTATTTGGCTCAATACACATCTAACTACAAACGTCCAATGCACCTGGACTAAAAAAACATCCAAACACATGGAAACATACGCAGTACATACGCAGTTACATAGGACGCTATAATAATTAGGATTTCGTGCATATTCATTCATGTGGGGATTCAGTTCATACTCAAACACAAGAATGTCATGAAACCTATTCATTAGTGCATACTCATTTACCTGATCTAGGGTGACATTGTGAGCAAAAGAACAATGGATTAAACCCAGATCTGTGACTAGGGGTGAGTGTTTGAAAAGTTGGTACACAGCAGGAGCCAGCCCTGGGGTTGGCAATCCCCAGGGCCATTATTGCTCCAGAAGTGGGACCACGTGGACCCCCTCCTTCTGTTTTAATGGACAACCTCGGAGCTGAGCCCCCTTCCCTCATTTTTTGAAAATAGAGTTGGGCCCCGGTAGGTGGGGATCCCCTGGGCCGGCGGGAGGGGGGAAGAAGGGTCGGGGGGAACTGTGCTGCTCCCCCTATGTTTTTTTCACTTTTGACCCTGGGGAGGTGATGATCCGTCCGTGTCCTTTATGTATTTTTTACATTGTGCCCCCCCGGGAGGTGGTGGTCCCCGGGTCCTGGGGGGTCCACAAAGCCCCCGAGCATAATTAACAAAAGCCACAGGGAGGTCCCTGGGACATAAAATTGCCCATGGGGGGGCACGTGTGCCCCCCCCCATTAATTTGATAAAGGAGGAATGCCCTTGGGACCTGGCCCACCCGGGGGCTTACGTAAAAACAAGCACGTAAGACTGCACTGAAGCCGAGTCCCAAAATGGCTGCCAACACTTCCTGGTTAAAGCTGTGCATTTCCCTGCATGAGCTTGTTATTCTTTGCAAAGTCGTCGGGGAGGAACCGCAGCCCTAGATTTACAAATTTGCATTTCCTTACATTTCTCAACAACTACTGAATGGATTTACACCAATAACATAAAGCACAATCTGCTGAACAAAACCTAGGTTTTTGCCAAATTTGGGGTAATTTCACCCATCAGTTCGGGCTGTAGTCGTGGCCAAAACCCCTATGGGAATTAACATGGGAAACACACTTTTCTTGACCCACACCTTTTCCTTGGACTCTGCTTGAGGGATCACCCTGCAACTTTACATGTGCAACAAGAATTACCGGCACACTTCTTTTGGAAAATTTTGTGAAGATCCATCAAATGGCGCCAAAGATAGAGGCACATAAAAAAAATCTTTTCCTATGGAAACATGGTCCTAACTATAACTACCTACTGGCGACCACCGCCAGGTAATAAATATATACATATTCTATATATAAGTAATAAATATACATAGTCGCCACTAGGTAGTTATAGTTAG
The DNA here is from genome assembly GCF_031143425.1 of Pleurodeles waltl. Lineage (NCBI taxonomy): Eukaryota > Metazoa > Chordata > Amphibia > Caudata > Salamandridae > Pleurodeles > Pleurodeles waltl. The sequence goes on from NC_090445.1 coordinate 785,593,023, forward strand.
GACCTAGCTTCTATATAAAAGGCTGTTTTTTGTTTGCCTATATCTTTGGCGCCGCTTTACGAATCTTCACAACAATTTCCCCCAAAATTCCACAGTTGCATAAGCTGTTGTCTGGAAAGTTTTGGGGTGATCCATGAAGCAGGGACCGAGATAAAGGGGAAGACTTAGAGCATCTCCAATGTTAATTCCCATAGGAAAACCTGAACAGTGATAGCACGAAAACCACTGGACGTAATTACTCCTAATTTGGCAGAACAGTAGCACGTGGTCCAGAAAGAGCCCTTATTGTTATTTGGTGTAAATCTGTTCAGTGGTTTTTGAGAAACTGAAGAAAACCCAAATTTGTATATCTAGGAACGCAAAGGATTCACAACCCCTTCCGATCTTGTACTGAGATCTGATTGGCTGCCACTTCAAACCGGGAAGTGTTGGCAGCCATCTTGGGACTCGGCCTGAGCTGAGTCCCAGTTAAAAATGCAAAACAAATAGAAAGGGGCCACAGTACGGACACCCTGAGCCCTTAGCTCTGCTGCTGGGGTCCCACAGGGACCCACCAGAACAAAACCTTGTGCCCTAAGGTAACTATAACTTGCACCCTCACCATGCATTGCTAATTACCCCACAAATTACGGCACTTACGATGTCTTTGATAATATCATTGATAATATTTGCAGTAAACGTTTTTGACAAAAAAACTGTGCATGGCTTCGGCACGAGTTATAGTTACCTTAGGACACGAGTTTTAGTTACTTAAGATAACTATAACTATAACTGGTGAATTTCTATGGGTTTGTATGTTTAAAATGTGAGCATTACTATAACAACCCTGTAGCCTTTGATTTTTTAAGTGAATATATATATATATATATATATATATATATATATATATATATATATATATATATACAGAAAAATGGTGTATTTAAATCGCACACCAAGGGCTGCACATCATTCAATACCAGCTGGTAAAATACTCAAAAAACCACTTATTATCGATAAATTCATCGGCTGCTATTTATTGAAAAAAGATTAGATTGCAGGTAAATCACACCAGCAAAAGTTGGTACAAAAGGCACAAAAAGAAGATCGACAATGTGCCCACCATTCAAAAGACACACACGCTGTCCCAACCAAATGTCTACGCGTTTCGGCCGAAGCCTTCAACAGGACATTGGCAGACATTTTACACTCAACTATTTAAACCATATAGTCCTTCTTTGATGTTCATTGCATAGCTCAAGAGAAGTGCAAATGGAGCGGCCATTTTATAACGTCACAATTTTAACTTAAAAATGAGAAACTCCTAATCCTGTGCATGTTTTGAAATAAACTATGAACTAAAAATGTGACATTATATATTTCTCTCATATTATAATACATTATCACAAATATAGTCTGGTCACCTGTGAACACTAAAAAATTAATTAATTGTAATCACAGTCTACAATTCTTGAATACAAAACAAATCCCATGTATGCTATTTTTTTCTCTCTTTCTCTTTTTCAATTTTCATTTTTCCTTTTTCCTTTTACTCTTGATGTCCACATATTGCCCACTTATACCTAATAATTTTAATTTTGATTTTGATTTTAGTTTTAATTTTAGTTTTAATTTTAATTTTAAAAGCCTGATATATAAATGTAATTAATTAATAATATAAATATATAAATATATAAATATATAAATATATGTACTGCCAATTGATTGCAATACATCCACTCCATATACAGGCTATAAATGGATGACAAATGATGACAAATAAATAAAGTAAATTCAGTAAATTCTAAAAATACAAAATAAAATACAGGTAAAAGGGATTTCAACGTGGAATAAATAAATAAATGGATATTCATCATCATAATTCATTAAATTAGTCATAGTCCTATAAATTAATATATTCTAAAAGGAATCTGAAGAGATTAATTAATAGATCCATATCATAGGTCAAATTGTTATCGATTAGGAAATTGTAAATAAACCCCACAAATTCAGCAACAGGAGAATGTATATGTGCGCCGCTATCCTCCCCAAAGACCTATGCAACAGTATAGGAATAAAATGAATGAGTATAACACCCTAAAAGTGAATAAATTATTAATAAAAAATTATTACCAAAATACACTAAGTTTCAGTCCGGCAACATGCTAATAATAATAATAATAACAATAATGATAAAGTCAATCAGTAAGGATCCTAACAAAACACAATATTCTAAAAAAGTCATCAATTTCATTTCATGTTTTCTATTGGAGAAAATCTATGTGTGAAAAAATGTGAAAAAATGTATATATATCTGTATGGGAAAATCTAAAAACTTACAGATGTACATGAAGCTCTGCGTCCAAGTTGTGACCCCAAGGGTGTTCTGTACCTAAAAGTAAAATAATTTTGGACTCCATTTGTCTCAAATGTGCAATTCTATTGCCTCCTCGGGGATGGGCCACAATGGTTTTAACACCATAAAATGCTAGGGAACTACAGTTACCTTCATGTACATCCCAAAAGTGTTTAGCTAAAGGATAAGATGGATCATGATTCTTAATGGCTCTGAGATGTTGCAGGAACCTGACTTTCAGTTTATGAATGGTACTGCCCACATATTTTTTGCGACACCCACATTCAATGACATATACAACGTATTCAGTTTTGCATGTAATACGTTCAGTTATGTCACAAATTTTTCCTTCGAACGTGGTGTATGTCTGAGTATTCTGTGCATACAAACAAGATTTACAATGTCCACATTTCCAAAAGCCCAAGCTTTTTTTAGCCAACCATGAGATATTAGTTTTGGGACTCTGAAATAGGCTTCTGGTAAGATGGTTACCCAAAGATTGAGTTTTGCGATATGTGATACATGGATGTGGACCTATACTGTCCTTGATGGCAGAATCATGTCTCAAAACATGCCAATTTTTCTGTATGATATTATTTAAATGCGAATGTTGAGAATTAAACTCTAAGAACAGTCTAGGTGATGATACCTTATTTTGATCTTGATTATGAATGTTATCAGGCTTGAAAAGCAATTTTTCTCGAGACATATTCAAGACCCTCAAGTGTGCATCTTTAAGGATCTTCAAAGGATATCCTCTCTCTAAAAATCTCTGTGTCATCGTCATGATTTAAGTCTTGAAGCAATCATCATTAGAACAGATTCTACGAGCCCGTAAAAATTGACTATATGGAATACTCCATTTCAAAGCTTTTGGATGACCACTATTGCCATGCAAGATTGAATTACAGGCTGTTGGTTTACGGAAAATGGTTGTCTGTAAGACATCTTTTTCAATAGAGATCTGGACATCAAGAAATTCTATAGTTTGTGCACTATATTTCAAGTCTAAGTGAATGTTCAGCTCATTGTTGTTCAAGATATCAACATATTGTTTGAGAGAAATCTCGTCACCATCCCAGATAAGAAAGAGATCATCAATATATCTGACCCATAGTATCACTTGTTCCATGTATTTACCATTAGAGTCAGACCAAGCTATCTCCTTTTCCCACCAGCCCATGTAAAGGTTGGCGTACGTAGGAGCAAATGAAGCTCCCATTGCAGTCCCTTGTTTCTGCAAGTAATGTTGATTGTCAAATAGAAAGGCGTTGTGGGTGAGGCAAAATCTTAACATGCTAATTAGCATGTTAGTATGTTGAAGAAATTCAATTTTACGAGTGCCCAAGAAGTGACAACATGCTTGAATGCCAAATTCATGCTTGATGGAAGTGTATAATGCAGTCACATCCATGGTTACCAATAGATAGTTGGGTTGCCATGGAACATTGTGAATCTTAGCAAGAAAGTCATTGGTGTCTCGAAGATAAGACGGCAATTCGGTGACAAAAGGACATAAGAAAAGGTCCAAGAAACGGGAGGCATTTTCTAATAGGGATGAGTTCATACTCACTATAGGTCGACCAGGAGGATGTTTTGTATTTTTATGAATCTTTGGTAGAAAGTAAATACAAGGGATTCTAGGAAACAAAACTTTGAGATAAAGATATTCATTTTGGTCAATTAGCCCTTTAGTGTGCCAGCTATCAAGCATCTCCCAGTAGATGGTTTGATATTCATTAGTAGGATTAGTAGTTAGTTTTTGATAATGTTGTTTATTGGAAAGTTGATGATTAGCCTCCTTCATATAGCTATTAATATCCATAATAACAATATTCCGTCCTTTATCGGAGGGTTTGATGATAATTGTGTTATTGGATTTAAGCTCATTTAGATCTTTCCAATCTGAGGCTGAGAAATTCACTCTTTGGGCTTTTTTCATTTTAACCCTTTTCCAATCATTCCGAAACCGATCAACGTCATCAACTACCAATTCATAGAACAAATCAATCATATTACCAGTCGGTAATTGAGGATTAAATCTGCTGGAGGGCTTAAGCCTACTGGCAACGGTCTTATTAGTAACAAATCCCATATCAGTCAAAGTGTTATTGTCTTCACCTATATCATTGCTAACATCATCCAAACAACCCAACCTGCCAATTTCTACTAAATCAGGCGCTTCATTGACATGAAAACCAGATAAAGTGTCTACATTAATGTTGGAACAAGATGTAGTGGCCTGTGTTGTCTTGGAAAAATATTTCAACAGCCGCAACTTACGTGTATATTTATACAATTCTATTCTGGTGTCAACATAATCCCAATGATTATCAGGACAAAAACGTAATCCTAAATTTAGAATTCGCTCCTGATTAGAGGTGAGCTGTACTTTAGAGATATTAACAATGATATTGGAATTGTCAGATCGAAAGGTCCTCTCTAGTCTTGATATTTGTGATTTCTGCCTCTTCCCCCTCCGCGTCTTGAACCTCCTCGACTTCGTCCTCGACCTCTGTTTGATTGTGGCGTGATTGATCGTAGTAGTCTCATTTCCCCGTGAAAATCCAGTTTATTAGCAGAAGCTTCGTCAGCTGATGAGCTCAAATCCGAGCTGTCTTCTGCTGTATTAGTTGTTATATTAGGACTGTCCATCATCATAACTTTGTCTTGTGCTCTAAGTGTATTATATTTACGAGCAAATGTATAAATTCTACCTATTTCATAATCTTTCTTGTCTCTATTGAATTTAGAGGCCTTGCGGAGCTTGATTTCATCCTCTTTTTTAGTTATACGTTCTTCCATCTTCATTAACAATTGTTGTATTTCTAAGGAGGTACCCATTTTTTCTAGTTCTTTAGTAAGAAGTTCAATTTTATGGGTTTGTTCTTCCATACGACGTTTTGATTGAATAATCAAAGTGTCCATCAATTTAACTGAGCATTCAGATGTATGCGCTCTCCATTGTTCTAGAAGATCAGGATCTATATCACCCAGGGTAGGCAATATTAGAATTCTGAGACCTCGTGGCACACGACCATTTTGTATATATTTGGTCAATGAGGTCATTTCCCACCATTTTTTTAATTCTAAGATTCTTGCCTTTTCTAGTTCAGAAATAATGGTGGTTGCTGTGCATGTAGATAAGTCCGAAGGCATTGAGGTTCCAGAAACATTATCAAATAGAGTAGTGGCAGCTTGTTCCCACAGGGCTTTCCGATTCGCCATGATGCATTAAACAATTCAAAAACTGATAAAATGAGTCCAAAAAATTGTACCAAGAGGCCCAGGTTACCAGTGTAAAAATATGTGAAAAAACCGTCGTCTATTCAGAATCAGTCCCAATACAGAGTTCCAGATAGAAAAAACGAAGAAGAAAGAAAAAATCAAACGCTTCATTCAAAAATTAGAATCCAAAACAAAAATAAATAGAGTTCAACCAAACTCAAATGCCGGACCGTTACTATACGGACAGCGTGTGTGAAAAATTCAAAGAAACACAAAGCACGCCGATGTACGTTAGTGGTTCGTATTTCGCAGCGCTGGCTACACAGAAAAAATCTGTGCAATATGACACAGTTCAAATGAATGATTCGGATGTACGACTATAATAGTCTATCCGAGTCGAGCGTCGTAATACAACCAATGAATGAATCTCGGCTACCCCCGGCACCAATCCTCCTTACCTCCAAGGGGGAAAGATTTGCTACGATGGCAACAGCAATCTCTACGGGGGAGCTACAATGTATCCAAACGACGCGGTGCAGCGTGAAGAATCCTCCTTTGAAAGCAAGTCTGGTAACGTTGTATCACGCGCACTCCAAGCGGCGTGCTAGCCCTACCGCGAACCAGACATAATGCGGAACAAAAATATCCAGAAAAATGGTGTATTTAAATCGCACACCAAGGGCTGCACATCATTCAATACCAGCTGGTAAAATACTCAAAAAACCACTTATTATCGATAAATTAATCGGCTGCTATTTATTGAAAAAAGATTAGATTGCAGGTAAATCACACCAGCAAAAGTTGGTACAAAAGGCACAAAAAGAAGATTGACAATGTGCCCACCATTCAAAAGACACACACGCTGTCCCAACCAAATGTCTACGCGTTTCGGCCGAAGCCTTCAACAGGACATTGGCAGACATTTTACACTCAACTATTTAAACCATATAGTCCTTCTTTGATGTTCATTGCATAGCTCAAGAGAAGTGCAAATGGAGCGGCCATTTTATAACGTCACAATTTTAACTTAAAAATGAGAAACTCCTAATCCTGTGCATGTTTTGAAATAAACTATGAACTAAAAATGTGACATTATATATTTCTCTCATATTATAATACATTATCACAAATATAGTCTGGACACCTGTGAACACTAAAAAATTAATTAATTGTAATCACAGTCTACAATTCTTGAATACAAAACAAATCCCATGTATGCTATTTTTTTCTCTCTTTCTCTTTTTCAATTTTCCTTTTTCCTTTTTCCTTTTACTCTTGATGTCCACATATTGCCCACTTATACCTAATAATTTTAATTTTGATTTTGATTTTAGTTTTAATTTTAGTTTTAATTTTAATTTTAAAAGCCTGATATATAAATGTAATTAATTAATAATATAAATATATAAATATATAACTGGTGAATTTCTATGGGTTTGTATGTTTAAAATGTGAGCATTACTATAACAACCCTGTAGCCTTTGATTTTTTAAGTGAATATATATATATATATATATATATATACATATATATATATATATATACATATTACCTAGGGAAGGTCGCCTGTAGGTTGTTACAGTTAGGGCCTGTTTCTATAGAAAAATTGTTTTTTGTTTTGCTATTGACTTTAGCGATGTTTAAAGAATCATCACAGTATTTTCCAAGAATATACGACGCTCACTTCAGAGTCTGTCTGGAAAGTTTTGGGGTGATCCAACAGGCAGGGAAAAAAGAGGGGGGATTTCAAAAGGCGTTTTACCCATTATTTTTCAATAGGGATTTTGAACACGTCTACAGCCTGAACTACTGGACGGAATTACACCAAGTTTGGCAGAAAGGTAGATCTTGGTCCAGCATGAGTCCTTTTTGTTATATGGAATAAATCAGGTCAGTGCTTTTTTAGTTATTAAGTGAAAAACAAATTTGTATATATTGGGAGGTGGACCTGTCACGACTCCTTTGTGGAGTGTTGCAAAACCTTGCAGCAGAAACAGTACTGTGATTAGCTGGTCGCAACCTGTGCAGAAAATTCTGGCTGCCATTTTATGAACTGGAGCGTGGTCCCTGGGGATGGAATTACAGGCTGAAAACAAAAGAAGGGGCCAGGATAGAGGTACTCTGACCCCATGAGGTTTATTAATGTGTGTCTCAGGGATCCCTTATTAGTTTAAAAAGGTTAAAAGCCCTCTTTTGGTCAAGATCGTGGAGTTGCAACTCCTTCACAGCGCTCAGCGTGGCACTCTGCGCAACGCCGTGACTGAGTTGCGAACCCTGGCAAAAAAAATAAAAAAGTACATACATTCACACACTGTCAAACCCACTGAGACCCTCAAACACGCACTAAGAGATCCAGACAGACATTTGTACAACCACTGAGAGACCTATTCAGTCACTCATAACCCACTCACAGGCCCACGGACAGACCCAGTTACACTCATACACTCACTGAAAAACCCAGTCAGACACTCACACATTCACTCAGAGACCCAGTGACACTCATACACTCACTGAAAGACCCAGTCAGACACTCACACATCCACTCACAGACCCGGCCATGCAGTCCTGTGCCCAACTCCTGCTTGTGCGCAGCGCAGGTTTGATTTGTTAGAGGGGTTGGCCACAGGGCATGGCCGCAGGCAGTGGTTGGAGTAACATATAGTAATGAAAATTACTTTCCTTTAAAAAAAAAACATAGAAATTCTCTGAAGAAAAACAAAGGTTAAAGGGACTTTATAGCTAGGAAATAGAATAAAAACCATAGAAATTCACTTGTGCCCTAAGGTAACCATAACTCACACCCTCGCCATGCACTGCTAATTACAAGTTACGGCACTCATAACATCTTTGATAATATCATTGATACTATCAAAGTAATATTTGGAGTAAAATGTTTGACAAATAAACTGTGCATTGCGGGGCAAAAGTTATAGCAATCTTAACGCACGAGTTATAGTTACTTGAGATAACTCTAACAGGTGAATTCCTATGGTTTCGAACATTTAAAATATGAGCCTAACATTAACGTCTCTGTAATCTTTGTTTTTTCAGTGAATATATATATATATATATATATATATACAGTATATATATATATACATTTATATATATAGGGTATGTGGGTCACATTTCCATAGGAAATGTCTTTTTTGTGTTGGGCTTTGGTGCTATTTGACGACTCTCCATGAATCACCACAAAACGTTCCCAGAAAGTGCTACTTTTTGACTAATTTGTCCATGGAAACTTTCAGGGTGATCCATCAAGAGGGGGCTGAGAAAAAAGAGAGGTCCCAAAACGCATTTCCCCATTCATTTTTCCATTGGAATTTTAGACACCGCTACACCCCAAACCAGTACACAGAATTACACCAAATGTGGCAGAAAGCCAGATCTTGGTCCAGAATGAATGCTTTTTATGATTTGGTGTAAATCCATTCCGTAGTAGCAATTAATGCTCAAAACAGCTAGGGACGCAAAGCCTCCTCAGATTCAACAGATCTCCTGCTGGGAGTGGTGGCAGCCATCTTAGGATGCAGGACTCAGGACCAAGTCCTTAAAAAAAGGGAGAAAAAAGACATAGCGGGCAGAGTAGGGATACCCTGACCCCTCCTCGGGCCAAAAGTGTTTTTTTTATTTTGTTGAGAATTTGCAGAGGATCTGCAGCAATTGTTTTTAGAAAATGCGCGGGCTCCTGTGTATTTAAAAAAATGTGGCGCGTCAGGCCCCAGGAAGGAAGATGTTCGGTGCAGATATAGGTTAAGGGAATGGGGTCCTCAGAACTGAAAAGGCTTGTGGGAGGGGGCCCGCTCTCCTTTTTTACTGCAATTTGGCACCAGGGGATGTGGTCCCTGGGGCCTGATAAGGCTTGTGTAGGGGGGGGGTTCTCTCCCCTTTTTTCTGCAATTCGGCCCCAGGGCATAGGGTCCCTGGGGCCTATTACGGCTTTGGGAGGATGTGCCCCCCTTCCATTTTTGTTGAATTTAGCCCTGAGGGATGTGGTCCGCAGGGCCCAAAAGCCAACCCTACGCTGCATCACAAAAGGCGATGCGTGGCGTGTGGTGGGGTTGGCAGGCTGCAGGGGGGTTTGCTGCCTTCTGGTGGGTTGGTCACAGGAGCTGGCCATAGGGAAGTGTGGGGTTGGCTGCCTGTGGCCATGACCCATTGCCCATGGTCGAGGGCCATGTACCAAATGAGGATTGCTGCCAGGGGTCCACCCAACGGTTTTCCACAGCCAAAGGGCATGCACAGTGTGGGGCTGGTTGCCTGCAAGGGGGGGGGGGGAGTGTTGGCCACCTCACAGGGTGGGGTTGGCTAACTGCAGCCAAATCCTGGTGTTCTTTACGTAGGGTAACAAAACGTTAAAAAAAGGGAGGTTAAAGCAACGTTATAGTTAGGAGAAATGTTCAGTAACAACACAACATTTTAGACTAAAAAAACACAGAAATTCACTAGTTATAATTATATCAGGTAACTATAACTCGTGCTCTGAGGGAACTATAACTTGCACCCTCTCCATGCCCTGCTAATTACCGCACATATTACATCTCTCATGACATATTCTATGACATCATTGATAATATCACTGCAACATTTTCAAATAAAATATTGATGAGAAAACTGTGCATCTGCATTGAAACATTGGTCAGATCACCTTGGGATCCAATAGTAGACATATGTTTGCAAGATGGGCAAGAGACCCAACACAAAGGCACCACTCTGACTAACAGAAGTAACATTCAGTGATAGAAGAGAGAGAAAGATGAAACACTTACCTCTGCGCTGAGGTTTTTGCATAGTGTGCAGGAGGATGAGGTAGAGAACAGTGATTCCCAACTAGAGGTCCAGGGCCCGCTGGGGGTCCACAAACCCTCCTCGACTGCTTAGAAAATTAAGTAATATTAACAAATTAACAAAGTGTATATAAATAAAGTGACTAAAAGTACAAGTGAAAATTTCAAAACATACTGTAAATGCCAAGAAATTTGAAATTGGGGGCCCAAAATGAAATTAGTATTCTCAGATTGATTGGTAGGAGCACTACAAGTGTGTCACACAGAATATAGAATGGATAATGTGTGGCTTCAATTGAATTTAGAAAAGCTCCAACCTTTCAATTAAAATTATTTTATTAATTTAATTTATATTTATTTGCAAATTAAATAAAATGTGTTATCATTTGTGTATGTGATTGATGAATGCTTGTTTCTGTATTTTATGGGTATTGTTTTGCAGTTCAAAGCATCAACAATGTTTCAGCTGGGGTCCCTGGCTTCCAGTAATGACTCAGAGTGTGGTCCCCAGATTCCAATCATGATGCAATGGGGGTCTCTGGGTTCCACTGATGATAAAGTTAGGGTCCATAGAAGTCAAAAGGTTAAGAACCACTGCACTATAAGATTGAAGGACCTAAGTCCAGCAATGAAACAGGCCGGTGCTCAGTGCCACTGTTGGTTCTGTCATGGATTACCTCTGTGGATGGACAAGGCTGATTAGACTGGTGGACAGGCATAATGTGGTGACCCAAGAGAGGTTGAGTGGAGTGATGGTGCCATAGGTGGCACGCCTGCGGAACAACCCTCACAGTTGGGAAAGAACAATTGATCCTACTGCTGGTGACCATCTTGAAATGGTCAGCATGCTGTTACTGTATATCTCCATGATGGCCATCTTAAATTGAGAGATGTAAGACCTAAAGGAAAGAATGACAGACACCAATGGATGGTCTGTCTCCCTGTGTGGAATAGAAAATTAAGTGATTCCATCACATTGAATCTGAGCCTATATGGGGTAACTCACCTCCCAAGGAAAGCACAAGAGTACAACACCTATAAGGGTTACTCTTTGCTAGGTGGTGCATTCTGCTCAAGCAGCTAGTCATATACAGAAGGGCCTGTGATCATCATATCATTTGTGAAAGGCACATGGATAGCAACTGCACAGTGACATCACTGTATCCCTTGTGTATCAACAGTACAATTACACTTCAGTTCCAATGAAAAACGAAATAATCTATGTTCGCCTGAGACAGTGGGTACACTGCATTCCCATCAGAAGCCTTGCAGACAGCTTCTCTTTTCTGAAACACATGACAACAAATGCAGACCTGTCACTCAACTCACCATGGCAAAACCCACAGTCTTAATGGAAATATTGAGGAATTACTGGCTGTCAAATCCTCCTGTCCACAACAAAAACCAGATGAGATAATGTGCAGTTTTATGGCTTACTGGAGAAGCTAGTAAGGAAAGACATATTGGATTTTTTTGGCAAGATCTTTGACAGTCTTAAGTAACCTTGAATCAAGGTATCCATGGTGCCTTCCCAAGTTGATAGCTTTAGGGACTATTGCTATTAACCCTTTGGTGAATAAGGTGCTTAATGCGTCACAGACAAAAGCTACGGTAGCATGCCCTGGAAACAGGCTAAGATTTTGCCCATGTTAAAGAAGCCATAAGCAGACCCAGGAGTCCAGTCCAACTAAGGGCCTATTTCCTTACTTCTGGCCCTGTCTAAAATATTGGAAAAGCATGTTAATCAGCAGCTCTTCTACTATTTGGAAACCAACAACTTGCTCCATCTCAGCCAGGTCTGCTTTAGAGCTCACTTCAGTACAGAAACAGTGCTAAAGGAGGTAGCAGCATACATCAAAGGCACTTTAGACCTTGAGGAAAGGCAGTGCTGATCACGTTAGTTGTATCAGAAGTCTTTGACACAGTCCCGCAAAATAGGCTTCTAGAGCGTCCTCAATCCATTGGCATGGTGGGTCGAGCCTTGGACTGGCTTGCTTCCTTTTTCATCAGGCAGAAGTCAACAGGTTTGGATTCCTCCTTTCTCTTCAAAGCCTCATGAAGTGACAGTGGGCATTCCCCAGGGCTCCACTCTGAGCCCAACTCTATTTAATGTGTGTCTCACTCCACTTGCCCAGTTAGCAGAGGCGTTGGGGGCAAAAGTTAAATCTTGCGCTGATGATACTCAGCTGGTGTTCTTGTGTGGGAAGGGAGAACAGATCCCTAGAGCTTCAATTAAAGCCTGCTTGACTGCGGTTTTCCATTGGTTGGCCATACACCAACTCAAGTGCAAAGCAGATAAAACATAAATCGTATTCTTCGGTAATACCCCGCCCCCTCCCGAAAGACGGCAGAATTTATGGCCCAAAGATGGCCACCCACCAGGTCCACTGGAAGCACTGTTAAGAATTTAGGAGTCGAATTTGATAATAATCTGTCCTTTATGCCACAAATCAAGTCTGTGGTAGCCACTTGTTTTGGACTACTGCATTCTTTTAAAAAGTTCTTACAGTACCTTTCATTCTTGACAAGAAAAAGAAAAACGGTCATCCAGGAATTGATAACCTCAAGGCTGGATTATGGGAATGACCTCAATTTTGGTCACCCTGAATGCCTGCTTGACAGGCTACCGGTGGTCCAGAATGCGGCAGCTCAACTTCTTTTGAATTTGCCAGTTAGAAACACATATGTCTCCCCACTTACGTGCCCTCCACAGGCTCCCTATCAGGAAAAGAATCATGTTCAATGTACTAGTGATGGTCAGTGGGGCATTCTACCAGACCAGGGCAGTTCATCTCAGAACAGGTGTAGTGTAGTCAAAGGAAACACAGGATGTCCAGATGAGGTTTGTTGAGACAAATGTGATTTATTCCAGAAAAGATCCGTATAACAAACGAACCCACGTCCGAGGCCTCCGATCAGCTCCACATCCACATGCAGTGCGCGGTGCGCGAGAGGTTGAATGTGCGCACCACTTCAGACGCGTGTGATGATGCACGCGCCAAATCAAAATGCACGCGCGTCAAGTAGAACGTAGAGCGCGTGCACCTTAAAAAAAACAACAAGTTCAATACTGTGCCGCAATTACGAAAGTTGTACTCCATGACATAAGCCACACACAATAAAAACTCACAGTTCTCCTCTTAATCTTCAGAGTGCGAAGGTACGTTTACTTTTGTCCTCAGATTTATTTATATTTTCCTTTCGCCGGTGAGTTTGTCGTTCGGATAATCTGCGTCACCCCACTCCTGGTACCAAAATGTAGTGTAGTCGAAGGAAACACAGGATGTCCATATGAGGTTTGTTGAGACAAATGAGATTTATTCTGGAAAAGATCCCTATAACAAACGAACCCACGACCGAGGCCTCCGATCAGCTCCACGTCCACAGAAATAACTGCACTGAGTGGAACAAGGAGTTACTCGAACTCCTCAAGAAGAGTTCCAAGCTACATCACAGTTGAAACAAGCTATACTCCTAATAAGAATACTACACTAGGGTTTAGCTTCTACACCCCCTCAAGTGCCCTGTGGTCTGCCATTAGATTACTTGCTGGTATTCTCAGAATTCGCTGTGCTAGAGTTGGGGTCGGTGGCTTACACTCACCAGCGGCATGGAATAATCTCCCTCTCGAGCTCCGCACACAAGTTAATATGGCAGATTAAAAAAAAAAAAGGTTGAAAACATGGCTTTCCATGCAGATACGTTCTTTTATTACGCTATGAAAGGTGTTTAGTGCTAGAACACTCCTGGGAGTATCTGCGCACGTTACAAGTCGCTTGACAAGGATTAGTCACCCCCCATTTTTTTAGGTTCTTTGGCCAGGAGGATGTCAGGCGGATGATAGTGGCCCTTTCCAACTGCTGAATGATGACGTTTCCATCTCTAATGAATATTTGAAAGAGTAAAGCTTGAAACTAGAACAGTTCCTGGCACGCCATCCAATATGGACGAAACGAGACATTCAATATGGCCTGCTTGAAATGGCCACTATGTTGGTGACTCTAGATGGCACATCGAAAGAATTCTACAAACCTGCTGACTTAGAGTGCCACTTTGACTTGCTCAATTTATCTGTAGTGGATATTTCACAGACGATGAATGCAAAGTGTAAAGCAACTCTACTAATCACATCAGTGACAATGGCACAATGCATACCTGCAGATGCTAAGACCCCTCACTGTCCAGGCTGGAGATGAGCAGACAGACATAATCTTAAGGATACTACATAATCCAGACATAGGAACAAATCCAGATCATCACTGAAAGAGAAGAAAGCAGCAGATGGCAACTGAACAGGGCAGAAGCCTCCTTCGTTTATTTGATTGCTGTTCATAGCTCTTAATCCTAAGAGACTGGTCTGTAACCCCTCATTGCTGTCTTGTTTTTTCAATTGAATGTTGAGTGCTTTCAGAGCAAAAACGTAAGGGGTAATAGCTCCACTCTATTACTCCGCACTTATTCTGAACTTGGATGTTAACCCTTTCCAAGTTTGAGTAGGATGGCCAATAATATGTTAACCTAGTAGCATACAAACACATTCTATCATTAGGGGAGGGCTGCATATATCCCACCTTATGGAAGGGGATATGCTTCTAAACTAGACTAAGATCCCCTTCTGTCTACGCACCTCCCGAAATCCCCCACCTGCAGAGATTTTCTATCATCCTCATACAATTCTGTCTTTCATTCAGAGAGACACTGCACCATGGTCGATTGTTTTGGTTTCAGTCTACCACTAGGCCAGCTATAGCTGGTAATAACGAAAGAAGTATGCTGGGAGATTGGTTGAGCCTTCATGACTGGCCCACCGAGGGTAAACTTGCACACAATCTTCTCCTGTGTACAGGATACGTCTACTAGAACAGATTGTTTTCTTGTTTCAGCCCCACATTTCTCCCAGGCCTGCTTTCGAGCAACATTAGTTTGGAGGCATCTCTCATCATGGTTCTGTGCAACTGACTTTAGATCACCACCCACTGAAGAGGTGAAAACTGAAAACCACGAAGTAGAGAGACCTAGTAGACCAAAAGCTACAACAAGCAAATGTGAAATCTTACCTTGAGGACAATGGAGATCCTGTCACTTCTGATCAGGTTTGAGGGGTGCCAGTAAAGGCTTTGATTAGAAATCTATAATGAGATCTTTGCACTTTCGGGCAACAAAGAAAAGGGATTAGAAGAATACAGGTGGATACAGGGATTCAGTGATGAAGTAAGGAAATATATTCGAGGCTTAGACAGGGTACTCTTGTGAGAGCTGGAAAAACAATTACATCAAAGGCTGAATACCCACTAGCCAGCCTGGAATGGATGCATTATGAGCACACAGTGACTCCGATCATTTTTTACTTTACTAACAACCCAGTTACTCATTCAGACAAGCTCAAAGAAGAAGCTACACGACAGACAAGATGAGGACACAGCCCATGCAAATGAATTCTTGAAATATTTAACCTACCGAGCCTGACTACCGAGGCAAGTGTGCAAGTGTAACTAGCATTGCTGTAAAATAGATACTCAATGTGATCAAACCAAAAGAAGTCAGGAAAGGCTTAGCTAGAAAATGGGCTTCCCATAAAGTATTACGCAATTGAAAAGCAACAACTGTCCATGATACAACAGAGTATTCGAGGATGCTGAACAAGATGATGGCATTCACTGAAAATCCAAAGGTGCTCTGATTTCATCAATTCCAAAACTGGGCAAATATCCCCTACATTGCACCAATGACAGACTAATCTAATTAATTAACACAGAAATGAAAATCCTGGCAATAATTCTGGTCACAAGACTTCAAACTTTAACCTCATCTCTGATTTCAAGTGAGATTTGTCCATAATTGCTGCTTGCTACACCACTTCCCATGGCAATTTAGAAACGATGCTGACAACAAGATTACACTTTCACCAGATGCAGAGAAAGTATTTGTCTGTGTAGAATGGCCCTTCATTTTAAGAACCATGGACTTGTATTAGCACTGATGAGATGATATGGCTGGAGGCTGACAGGTTTGCACTAACTTTGTGCAATGGATCAAATGGAAGTGATGTTTTTTTCTGTATCTCATGGACCACACTAAAGGCCCACATGCTAAGGTATACCAGCCAGTAGTAGAACCAGGAAAGGTGAATGACCTCATGGAGCATGAAGATTGGAAGCTGGTTCTCATTCTCTCCCTTCAAAACCAAAATCTGCCCAATCAATCAAATAATTGCACATTTGTACATCCAAACTCTTACACACTTCATACTAATTTTCTGAATTCAAGTTAATTGGAAAATGATATGAAGCAAGATCTGGTTTTACAAGAGGAGTCTTTAACAAAGACCCATGAAAGACTGGGTGAATGTTCATAGACTGAGGCCGTTTTAATATTAAAGTAACTAAATTCACAATTTATTGCATCACAAATGGCACCACAAGATTTTTCTAATGCAAATTCCCTGCTTACAACATACAGGGATACCAGATGTTTTTATGATTAGCATAAAACTTAAATGCATTTTTGGATATTTTTCAAGACTTCTAGTTCAGAGCTCTGCTATATATTAACTTGATTAAAGGTTCTTGCACAGAAGGAAAGGATGTTGATGAAGACTAACCCAAAGGAAATAGGTGCGAATGATGACCCTGCATGCAAAAGACTTCTCAATACATAAATGCTTTGTGTTATACCTTATGTCAAGGTCTAAGTGGAAAGTCAAAGCTCTCAACAACCCCACTGGTTTAACAATGTCATCTCTTGATTTAGACACAAGTTCAACATGTTGGGATACAGGTTTTAACATAAGAATATAGACTTGGACACTAAACACTATCTTACTGATGACAGAGTCCAAACAATTACAGAAATGTTTAGCAATAGCATTATTCAGAGATGTTTCAATCATGACATCAGCTCATTGTCCGTTGTCTTAACTGATTTGATGCTTAAACAGCTTTTTCATGATAGAACAATCCATTATTTCCATGTCTATTTACTTGTTCTTTTAACCAAACTTCTTTATCCGTTGACTTTCTGTACATACTTTTATAAAACATTAATCTACATTGATTAATGCAACTGAATGATTTCTCAGTCCTTTTGGAGATACAATTAATGGTGGGTTGTCAGTCACTTGATCTTCAACCTGCAACTGGTGTGAAATTATTAAAGCATCAACCTTCCCATTCTTAGTACTTGCTATATAGTTTATCACAAAATAATGGAGAAACAACAAAGTTCATATGTGTTGCCTTGGGAAAGTGCCCGAGCTGGTTCAAGAAAACTGTACATTTCTGTGATCTGTATCTTCTCCTATAATATATTTGGTTCCTACTAAAGATTATTTACATTCTTCAAAAGATCTCATAATGGGCAAATGTTCCTTGTCAGTGATACTATAATTTAACTCTACAGGTGCAAATTGATGTGAAAAATAAGCTACAGGATGAACCTGGCCTGCACTTGGATCTCTGTGAGATAAGACATTTCCCATTGCATGATTAGACACATCTGTCTCAATAAGGAAGGGGCATTCTACATAAGGATGTTGCAAAACTGGAAAACTAGAAAAAACATTCTTTCAAAAACTGAATGCCTGTTCTGCTTCAAGTAGCCAAACAAAAGGTACTCCTTTCCACAGTAACTTAGTGATGGACCTTAAAATGTCATAAAATGAATGAGTAAACCTCATATCTAACTGGTAAAGACCAAAACACTGAACTTCATAAACTGATGAGGGGTGTGGCCCATCACACTATTGCTCCCAATTTCTGTTCATTAATCCTTAACCCCTCTGGTGTAATGAGGTAGCACAAAATACACTAATGGTGTGAAATTGGCACTTATCAATTTTAGCAAACAAAGGTGAGATTCCCTTAAATATTGCAACATTCTCCCAACATGTGAAATTTCAGTTTCTAAGGTGTGAATGTACCTTCTAGGTAGACATTACAAAACACATTATACAGAATACATCTAACAAGCCCTCAATACCTCATCAGTAGAATATTGAAAATCTGAGGAAGCACTGTACAATTCAAAAGGCAAGATCCGCTATTCTAACATTCCAAACTTAGTGCAGACAGCAGACAGCCTCTCCTCACCCTCTATGACCTAACCTAAAGAGGAAGGACCTTTTACATCTAACTTAGTGAATATTTTCTGATCTTATGAAACAGATTTCAAAGTCAAGGTGTAACGATTCTTCACAGAAATTCTACTGAGAGCTCAGTAATCTACACATGGCCTCAACTGTCTCTTTTTTCCATGCACAATAATGATGAAGAAATTGGAGACTCTGAACATCTAATAAAACCTTCAGACAAATTGTCATCTAGAAACTTTCTGAGATATTCTGTTTCTGACTCAGTATGGTATACACTTGACTACAAGGAATTTGTGCACTTGTGTCTAAATCTGTCATGCAATCATAATGTCTGTGCAAAAGTAACACATTTCCCTTTATCTTGTCAAAGCCTTCACTAAATTCCACACAATCAGGCAGTAAAGAATTGGTACACCCCACAACTGGGAAAATGTCCACTTCTGCAAAGACCATGGAGGGACAGTTCTTTATTGATGGCCTTTAAATCATACAGCTTTTCTGACAATATTTCGAATTTACCTGCCCTGTCCTGGCAGCCCACTTGTTATAAATGATTATGTAGGGCTAACTATGGCATACTCAGAATCACCTTAAACTAAACTGGGGAGCACCTATAGGATATTTATTTTCTTGAGGATTCCCAAAACAAACCACAGAAATAATTTGCCTATGGAACCTCATTAAACCTTATGTAGGAATTATCACGTGAGCCACATCTGACTGCAATGTATTTACAACCCACCTTAAACCTAAGTTATGATATTTCCTCAAAAGGCAGCTCTTTTCCTTGTTGTGAAATTTAGCTTTCCACCTGCTGTAACACATTTTTAAGCAGCAGCAACGTCACTTATGTCTTGGATTTACTTATGCAGTTTTTACTCTCTTCTTTGATATAGCCAAATTAATACCACCTATAACATTGGGTCAGGAGTTTCCAATAGTCTGCTTTCTTCTGATTTAAGTCAATAGTTTTCTGATTTACGTTCCAACAAACGATGATCCAACTGTACCACTAACTCTATTTGCTCATCACATTTGGTAGGAGGATTAACCACCTATACTGAGACATCTTCCACCTCACTGCAAATGCCTTGACAAAATATAGATGTAATCTTTCCTTCTGGCCACCTAGTCTCAGTGTCAATCAATTTAATGTTTCAGTGTAACTGAGTACATTTTGATGGCCCTGTTTTAGATTAAACAACTCTGTATATAGAAAACCAATATATGTCTTCCTATGAAATAGCTCATAAAAATCAGAAAAATATGAAGTAAAGAATAATTTCTTTCTGTCAAAAGAAAACTTCAGTAGTCCACGTTCCCACTTATGTATGACAAGACAAAGGCCACTTTGGTTTAAGCATTGTGGAAGATTGCTGGTTTTCACAAAAAATGTAAAACACACTGATTAGGAAATAATGTACATTTCCTTGTCTCACAAAGAGTATATTTGGAGGGGCTAAAGGTATAATTGGAATCACTGTGCAATAAAGTGGTATCTTTCAAGAGTCGGGGCAATGCCATTGAGATTGAGCTTTTATCAACCATCATTCCCACGTGCTTCCACATAAAAATGGAATCCAGTTTTTGTTAATGGGCCTAGCACCACCCTGTTTTCACAATGTGGGTAGCTGTGAATTTTGGAGCTTAGCGCCACTCACTGAGTGAAACCTACCAAACCCACACATTTCTGAAAACTAGACAACCAAGGGAGCCCAGACTGGTTTGACTTTGTAGTGTCTTAGAACTGTACGTGTTAGGACCCTGTGACTAGGGGCAGACTTATAAAGGAAATTACGTAATCGATCTGGGAGGTGTCAGGGTGTGGTCCCAATAGTTATTGAGATACTGAGAGTTAGTTACATGTTGTATGCTGATAATTAAAGAGGTTAACTAGGAGCTCCATGTCTGTTGTGCTTTTGTTTATGCTATTGGGCTTGGGTGGACGTGACCACTAGCGACGAGTTGGGGATACGGGCCCAGAAGAAACAGAAGTGCTCTCCCAGAGAGTTTGCAAGAAACAACAAAGTGCTTGTGCATGCCACATGTGCCCAAGCTGAAACAGAGAAGCCTGCAGTTGGCATATGTGGAGTGCAAGCGCCACTCCAGCCAATACGAGCCCTCATGGAGAAGTTGAAGGCCCATCAAGGGAGCGCTGTTGGAAAAGGCTGCCAAGACTTGCCAACCAGGCAAATGAAAAAAGAAGGTGCTGCGCCACAACACTGAACAATCGATCATACACAAAAATGCTATTGGCAGTGACAATCGGGTATAACATAAAAGGCAGCAACAATCAGGAATAATACTAGAAGACAGTGACAACCAAGTACAGTTTCAAAGTCAGCGACAGCCAGACATAATGCTATAAGGCAGTGACAACCAGGCACGAGTAATGGAATTTATTCACCAGCCATGCAACCTCAAAATCAGGTAAGGTGACTTGAAAGCGAACACCGGAGTTGTGCTCACAAGGATGTTGTTCCCAGAAGCCGCCAAAGACAAAGGAAGTTGACATCCAGGGCTTTCAGTACAGCTCAAAAAGTCTTCAAGGCAGTGAAGGCTTCCCGTAGCTGCTGCAAGAGATGTGGAGTATGGTTCTGCTGCATTTTATTAACCTACGCTGTTGTGTAGCCATTTTAAGTATAGCTCCATGCACGTTAGTTTTACATACTAGGCCGCTGTGCACTTTGCCCCAGATATATTTTATTCAGCTTTGCACTGTTATTTTACAATAACCAGTTTTTACAGTTTTGTTTTTATTTCTTCTATCACACTGTTTAGCTTCATTCAGCACTGTGTTCTCAAACAATGCATTCTTGATCGTCCTGTGCTTCAGTCAAGGCTACAGTCTGGGACATTGCCGGTAAACGTGGTAGAAGTTTAGTCTCCAACATTCGTAGAAAATACACATCCTTACGTAGGGACATTTTCTTAGAACATTTGCTGTGTTAGTTATAAAAACACTTTCTAGTCCTAGTATACGTCAAGAGGGAGATTCCAGCCTTGGAACCACAACTGTATGCTGAATTCCTCGTTGCAGATGCTGACGCAGATTATAGGCCTTTGCCCAGGTATGAGGGTTGATGTCCTCCCGGGGGATCCTGAAAGGCAGGCTTAGAGCTTAACATGCTGTGCTCGAAATATAACTTAGAGAGAGAATAATCTAGCGACACTATGATAGCCTTATTCTTGTGTTTCACTCTCCTCGTCCCTATTTTAATATTACTGTGTTGTGTAGTCCTGGTTATTGCAGCTCACGCTTTGCTATCCAAAATGCAGTCATTTTATTAAATCAATCTTTAAAACTTATACTGCCTTTATTGTCATTTATATATGAGACTGAACTGTGTATGAGAGAACCGGTTGTGACCTGAGTGACCACGACTTCCCTGAGAAGTACTGATATGTCATGCGCTCGGCTGCCCAATTGTCTCTACCATTTGGGAGAGATGAGGCACTGCTAGTTAGCCGGAGCAAAACCTGGATTTGGAGTGACAAGCGTCATTCACCGTGGGTCAGACTAAGTCCCCCACATTGTGGACGATCGTGCTGCTCAAAGTCCAGTAGTCTCATTAGGATAATGAGAGCCTACGCGACAACGCCACCATTCTATACCAAAAAAAGAGCATTGGCACCAGTGGACCACATGGATTGACACCTTCGATGATTTCATAGATGCTCTCGAAGAAACAAATGATGAGAAAATAATTTCATAATTAAAGAATCTCACTGGTGAAGGCGTGAAAGAAGTGATAAAAACTCTCATAGACTGAGACAATGTCTTACTGTCAAATCAAAGAAGCACTAGGAGCCAAGTTCAACCCAATGCCAATCGTCGACTATGAAAGGTACCTTTACAATCAAGACAGACATCAAATTGGTGAAACGTATGAGTTTGTTGAAAGACTTGATGTACCCATCAAACACTGCAAATTTAGTGAATTTAATGATGAAGCAGCCATGCACCTCAGAGTCATTGATATTTGTGTGTCGAATTCATTCAGAAGAAGAATGTTGCAACTGATCCTCAGTCTAGAAAAGGTATTGATGGCTGTTAGATCTGAGGAACAAGCCAATCAGCGAGCCACCTACATGGAACTGGAAACACCCAAAGGTGAATCGGATTTGGTCGTATAGAGTAGATACCAGCGCCAACGAGTTGCCTGTAATTCGACATCCTCAAATAAAGAAAGACTGTGTTTCCGATGTGGATTTGCATTTCCACATGAGAATAAATGTCCAGCCATTGGACAAACATGTAGAGAAGATGGACGACAGAATGTTCCGGAAGCAGTCTCACCACACCCAAAAAGACAATAAATGACCTCAACTTCAACAGGTCGAAACTAAGCAATGTTGATCATCATCAAGTTCGTCCTGCAAGAGTTCCTCGACATCGAGTGACAGTAAAGAGGGTGAATGTGCAATGATCATAGATAAAAAAGAATGACATGCACAAGTGGGCCTTGCCCCTTGCAAGGAAGATGAAAGAAGGGCAGCATCAAGTGAGCTGGGAAAGCAAAAGAAATTGCAAGAACAGTGCCCCAAAAAATCAACCTAAAGTCAACGGTTGCCTTTGTAATCGGTAGTGGTGCATCGATCAACATCATGCTAGTTGAACAATTTCACAGTCTATTGCCTGTACCCCTACTCAAAGAGTCAAGTATGAAGGTGTACACATGGGCTGCTTCCATACCGTTCCAGAGTCTAGGAACATTCATAGCAACCCTGGGGCACAAGAAGATATCTGTGTAGGCCCCAGGCTACAAAGCTTTACAACCGCTTTTGACATGGGGCTGATAGCCATCAATAGCAACTTAAAAACACAATTTGAAGTTGTGCATCAGTTCCCGTCACTGTTTCATGGTCTAGGAGGCTGAAGTCGATGAAGGTGCAACTTCACATTAATTAAGAAGTCAGGCCTCTCGCACAGCCACACCGCAGAATAGCATTTTACCTACAAGAAATGGATGAGAAGGAACTCAAACCTTTGCTGAAACATGACATTATTGAGTGCTCTACTGGTCCTACACTATGGGTATTGCGGTGCCGAAAAAGGACAGTGGAGGTGCAGAGTGCATCTGCGTGGATAAGCACCAAGCCAACAAAGTTTTCGAGAGAGAGTGAGAGAGAAAGAGAGAGAGCCAGAGAGACATCTTGGTCTGCACATTGCAGATATGATCATGCAGTTGAATGGAGCTAAAGTTTGTTCCCATCTTGCCCTGAACAAGGGCTACCATCAGCTTGCACTGGAAGAGAACTGCAGGCATATTACCACTTTTCAAATCATGCTGGTTTATTTAAATACAAAAGATTAAGCTTTAGAGTGTCCTCTGCCACAGAAATATTCCAATATGTAGGATTATTCAGCCTGTCATACATGCCTTCAATTACAGTGATGATATACTGGAATTTGGTGCAACACAGAAGAAGCATGATAAAGCCCTCAAACAAGTGTGTCAATTACTTACAGATGTAGGCCTCACCTTAAATCCTGGAAAGTGTGAATTTCACACAACAAAGCTCAGGCTTTTTGGACATGTATTTTCTGATGGAGGCATGACTCCTGATTCTTACAAAGCATGAGCACTATCAGAAAACCAGATCTCTACAAGATGTCACCATGGAAAGGCCTTTCTTGGGCATGCCCAGTCATTGTTCAAGATACATTTGTGACTTTGCCACATTGAATGCCCCTTTGCAAGACCTCAGAAAATGAAATGTCTAGTTTCGATGGCTCCCTGAATATGAGCGCAGTTTCAAAAATATAAAACATGCAATTGAAAACATGACTGAGATGACTTACTTTGAGCCTAAACTTCACACTGAATCACTGTTGATGTGAGTTTGGTGGGGTTAGGAGCTATCCTTGCTCAGCATAGCGAACATATGAATGCTCAATGACACATTGTGGCAGTCAAAGTTTGTTTGAAAGAGAAAGTGCCAAATCCCAGCAGGAAAAGGAAAGTCTGGCGGTGGTATGAGCCTGTGAACGTTTTCATGTGTTTCTGTATGAAAAGCATTTCATGATTGTCACTGACCACTAGGCATTACTCACCATTTTTGGCAATCCCAAAGCCAAGATTCCCCCTCACATCGAGAGGAGGAGGTTGTATCTACAAAAGTACGATTATACAATTGTGCACAAGCCAGGCAAAAATCAAAACCCTGCTGATTATTTTTTACGAGTACCCCTACACACAGTTTAACATTGAAAACTGCTGAGGAGTACATCAGCTTCATTGTTCAGCACCTCCTTCATTGCTCAGCACCCATTGATCAGATCATAGCTGCTACCAATGCTTATAAGGACATGTGTGCCCTTCAAAACATTATTGCAGCCCAGTCCTGGAGATGAAGTGTTCGACCTTTAAGTGATAATTTGGAATTTAAAAAATATTGCAATGTCCGAGATGAAATGTCTGTCACCAAAGAAGAGATTGTGCTAAGAGGATCCCGGATTTTCATACCCGTGAGTTTGAGACAGCAAGTGATTGAACTCTCCAATGAAGGCCATCAGGGCATTGTGGCCACCAAGAGAGCATTGAGGGATCGCGTGCAGTTCCCTCACATAGACGAAAAAGTGGAGAGGGAATTAAAGGAGTGCCATTTATGTAACTGCCTCTCTCCCAAGATGACCCAGGATCCCCTGGCAATGGTGATCTCCCTGCACACATCTGGGAAAGAATTGCTGTTGACTTCTTTGGGCCTCTGGCTAATGGCCGTCACCTTATGGTGATTATTGTAGAACATACCAAGTTTCCTCTGGTAGAAGACGTAATCCACAACCCATGACAAAGTCACTGAGGGGCAAGCTAACATCTTTGCAGTGGGTGGCATACCAGATATTCTGAAGTCTGATGATGGTCCACCGATCAGCAGCAATGAGTTCAGAGTTTTTAGCTGATTTTAACAGCAAACATTAGAAAAGCACACCTTTGTGGCCTCAAGTCAAAGGTGTCGTGGAATAATTTATGGTGACCCTGAAAAGGATGATTCAACGTGCATCAATAGAGGAACTTGATCTGAGTCAGGCATTATGACAAGCCCTCCATGCTTATCAGTCAATGCCCCATTCTGCTCAAGTGAGAAACTTGCCTCTTTGATGTTCAGGAGAGCCATGAGAACCAAACTACCACAGTGGAACCCTTAGCAAACCTTACACGATGATGTGATTTATGCTACAGGTGCTGCTTGGAAACATCATATGAAGACGTGAGCAGATCGACGTTGTCAAACTCAAGTGGTCGTGTTCGATAAAGGTGATCTAGTTCTCACCAAACAAAAGTGAAAGGTAAAAACAGATCCTCCCTTTGATACTGAATCTTTCAAAGTTGTGACACGAAAGGGACATATGATGACAGCGCATCATCCTAATAAATCCATCACAGGGGACCCATCCCACTTCAGACATCTGTCTCAACGATCATCAGTTCAAAGTTTAGCCAAAAACACAATGTTCATCAGGTTTCTGTGTTGGAAACTTTCAGAATCTGCAGGGATCCACAAAATGTTACTGCCCAGAGGTCCCACGTGTATCCCAATACCAACGGTACCCTACTTGTTTGGGTGGGCCAACACCATACATGGAGAGATCAGTGATAGGGGTAGCTGCTTTCACCACCTTTAGAGACCAGAGTGGTGTGCCTTGCATGGAGCCTATGACACTTCCTTACCCACAATGGCCTGCAAACCTCATGCATTTTCCTTACATTTCTGTGATAGAAACTTCCAAAATCAGCAGGAATACACAACATTCCTACGACTCAGCATTACCCAGCTTGTCCCATTAAAAATGCTGCCCCACTTGTGTGGCTGGTCCTAGTGCCTGTGGCAGGAAAAAATCAAACCAGGGTCAATTGAAATCCTCTAGCAGGATTTCTTCAGGTTAGCAAGGCCTGCTGGGTATGAAAACCTGGTGAGAGTTTGGACTCTCCTGAGTCTCTAGTAATTAGAAACGTGCAGTTTGGGAAGTTTCCCTAGGGGCTGGTTCAGCTAGGCTCCACAATACACAGCCAAGCAAACTGCAAAAACAACAGGTTAATTTTAGTGGGAAAAGTTGATGTGCCTAATCTGTGTTTTGGGCCCCTTCCTGTTGCAGGGGCTCGACCCAGCCACACAAGTGCAGTACCATTTCATTTGGGAGGCTTAAGGGAATTTGGGTGGTAGGAAATTTGTGGCTCCCAACAGATTCTAGAACTTTCTGTCACAGAGGTATGAGGAAAATCTGTGCTTTTAGCCAAAGTTCAAGATTTGCAAGGGATTCTGGGTAAAATTACCTGGTGAGAGCCATGCAAGTCATGCCACCTTGGACTCTCCTGAATGTCTAGTGTTAAGAAATGTCTGGGGTTGGGAGATTCCTGGGTGGCGGCTGAGCTAGAGCCCAAAATCTGCAGCAATCCTGGCCAGTTTTTTCTGGTGTATTGTGTCAAACGTGCTAGGCCAAGCCACGCAGGTGTAGTACCATTTTTATTGGGAGATGTGTGGCACTATAGAATAGTAGAATATTTGTTATTACCAATAGGATTTCTATGTATTTGTGCCTTCTAAATGAAAATCAGTGTGTAAGAAAGAAGACATTTTGCAAAATACCCTCTGAATCACATCCTTCTATGGGTACCCATAAATTCAGAGATGTACAAGCAACCACTGCTCCTCAACTGAGCATCTGGTGGGTGATTCTGAAATACACAGGTTTCCTTGGTGCCCATTTTCAGTCTTCATATTTTACCATATAAATTGCTCTATTCTTATGACACAATGAACAAGCATTGAAAAAGCCAATGGGTTCCGCCTATGTGAATTCTATTTACTTTGTCACTGTTTTTTTATACATATTTCGGAGCAGTTGAGCTGCTGTGCAGTATAACTTAAAGTTAAAAAAAGCAGCATGACATGGACAATAGGCAAAACCTATTGGCTTTGCCAATGCTCGTTTTTTATTAAACACAAAAGCGCTGTGCAGATGAAACCTAAAAAACAACATGATTGAAGTGCAGTGGGCCCTCACACAGTCATATACCAAGGCCGGGTGCAACTGTGCCTGTTGCACTAATAATAGCTGGGATCCTGGTACGTCACCTTGTGTGACTTCATGGTTTTTGCAGTACGTCATGAAACATTCCTCCGGCACTTTTAGTTGTGGTAAAATTTCACATTGCCACAACGGCCTACAACAAAAACAAATAATGAATGCGCTGAATGAGCAGAAAAGATTAAAATATTAGCTCAAAAGTAATGAACGGGAAAGAGTTGGGGGCAGGAGAGTAAGATTTCAGATAACAGTCTTACTGAATCATGTTAGCATGTAGAGTCCTGTGTTTCTGAGCTTCCATCCATGCTTTTCTTGAAACTAAACTTTACTTAAAACAGATGACTGGGCTCTCCATAGCTATCCTAGGTGACACACCTCTGTGTTCTCCTGCGTGACTGGGGGCTGCCAACATCCAAGAGGGCATGGAGTCCACAAGAAACCAGCCCACCTACACACATCCTAACTCCCATTGTCACTGCCAGACACACAAGGTGCACAGGTGATGCAGCAGACCAGGGGGGCATTCCACACCTGCCAAAGTACAGGGTGGCAACTGCAGCTATGGGAATCCTTCTTCTACATAAAATCATCACAGCCTTTCAAAGGGGACTTCAAATTAGACTCAGTGTTTCAATGATTAAAGCCACTCTTTCGTCATGTCACTTAATGTTAAGAGAATGAAACTGGTAAGAAGAAGGCATGGTTTTGGGAACTTTTTTATCTTTCTCTGTTGAAGAAACAGTGGTTAAAATGGACAACATGGAAGGTGCAGGAGAGGAGGGAGGGAGGGAGCAGAACTAGACAATGAAGCGAATGAGAGCGGATGTGGCGTAATTACCAGAGCAGGCAACTTTGAAGCTGGGGAACTGGGTTTGAGTCTCGCCGTCAGCTCAAAATTTGCTGTAAATCAAGGCAAATCACGTAATCTCTCCCTCTCCATCTGAAATACAACTGATGCTCATGTAAAGCGCTCTGTTATGTTTGGTTGAGTTTGTACTAAACAAACACATGGACCCTATAGACTGAGGTACAAAAGAAAAAAAAGACCTCTGAAGCATGCAGCCAGTGGAAGGCCACTAGCTGGCAGCCACTGACCGCAAATTGGAAAGGATACTTGGTACAGTCTCCAGGGAACAGCCGAAGCAGAGGAAAAAAGAGAGTAAGTTCTGCCTGATTACATCAATAGTGACTGCTGACCAGTCACAAGCAAGAAAAGTAGAGTGATAGGCAAAGCCTACAAATGGTAAGAAATATGTGGCCTGAGGGCAGGATCTAAGGATTATTTTATTTTTTTATTAAACACAAAAGACTGCGCTGTGCAGGTGAAACCTAAAGACCATTGTAAGGCTCAGCCCAGTTGTTGGCTCTGGGTTTCTCAGGTTCTTAGAGAACATACAAACTCTATATGTCCCTGGAACCAGAGTCTAGCAGATGTATCATTGTAATGTTTTTTTTAATTGGCTATTGGGAACGAAGTTACAGATGAAACGTTTGTCACAAATGGCTTTTTTTACTTTCTTTGAGCGAACTTTGAGGGATCTACACAAATGACCACTTGCTGAATTCGGAATTTTGCCTACCTTTCAGAAATGTATAGCTTCCCGACATCTCACATGGGTTTCACATCGGTTTATATGATACATTGGAAGTAGGTTGAATGTAGAAAAATTCTGACAAATGAACTACCCTTTAAAAAAATGCCAAAAATGTGGTGAGCATAGTTTTTTTCCATGCCTGTTCTGCATTTTCCGGAACGCTAGGAACATGGTGATTATAGCACAGCCAACCTTTCTTAGATGCACTTTTTAGGAAATAAATTATATACTTTTTCCCAAGCACTTTGTTTCCCATTTTTCCCTGCGGACCGACCATGTTGCTATATTTTTGCTTCCCTTCCCTTTTGATTCCCTTAATGGGGATCCACAAACCCTGGGTACCTTTAGGATTCTCATGATATTGGGAAAAAGGGGGCATGCAAATTTGGTGTGAATCCCTCATGTGGACCAAACGTTATGGCAGCCTACCCCAAATAGCCAAAAATAAGCTCAGCACCCCATGAGGAGCTCCTTCTGCTATTAATCCGCCCCCTGTGAGTGTGGAATCACAGAAGCTGGAGAGGCAGAATGACAAATAGTGTTTTTGGAAGTCATTTCTCTGTACTTGTGAAAACTGTCATTATCGAGAAAGTCATTTGAAAATAGGGCTGTCAGCGAGGAGAGGAAACTCGAACAAAAGTTAAAATATCACAGTCTGTTCCCGGCGTCAGAGGGCTTTCATTTTTCGGGATGTCTCAGACTGGTATCACATGCTGTGTTCACATCACTGACTGCCAACTGAAACCAAAAACGTACAGCCTTTTTAAGAGCCGGCACTAAGCTCTGCCTTTATCCCGCCATTTCATGTTCTGTCCGCGCTGCACAGAAAGCAATCATCGTATGTGGCTGTTTTTTTAACACTGAACTCCTATAACGTGCATTTGTGCCTCTCATACAACATCCATTGGGAATCTTTCGAGTATGTGCAATGTGCCCATGCTGTGCACCTAGCCGAGTGTTTTAACTGATTAGCCAAAATGTTCTGCGACAGCATCACTGTCAGGGATGTTTCTGTTAATTACATTTGGCCAAATGTTATGTGCCTGTCCTATATTAGTACTTATGATGAATGAATTAATGAATTTGTGTTCCATGGGTGATGACAATCTCCCTTTAATATACCTACACTGGTGACCCCTGAGACCAACAGGCAGAGAGTGTATTAACGCTGGACGTGTGGGAGATGCTCTAACAAAGCTCTAGCAAGATGGCAGCCCATACGATAGAGTGAAGACAGGAGTAGTCCCCTCTAGAGATTCGGGCCACTTTTTAGGTCGCGCATAGCAGCGCGCAAGCACTGCTTTTCCGACATGTTATCTATTTGGGGTTTTACCCACGCCCACCTCACGCCAATCCTGTGGGCTTGCCCTTCAAATATCCTTTGTTATCACTGGTAAATGCTTTACGTTTGTCCCTCCTTGGGAAGGTTTGGTTACCGCCTTGGACAATGACCCTGTTACATGGCTAATTGCACTTTTGCTGATATGTTTGACTGCGAGCAAACTTCCTTTCACGCTCATGGTATGGCACTTTGAATCGGCTTGCGGCTTGCGGATGTGAAACTGTATTACTTTTCATTTTCAGTTTATGTGGCAAGAAAAGTCTTGTTATAGAAACTTAGGGGCATGTTTATGAAAAATGACACACATCTGTGTTAACACAGTTGTGCGTCATTTTTCTTGACGCCATTTCTTAAAACCATCCGTGCGCCATATTTATGGAATGACGCACGATGGCCCTAAGGAATGGCTAGCATTAAAAAAAAGACGCTGGCTGGGGGGTATGGCGTTAGAAGGAATGGCACTAGCGGGTCAGTAATGACGTTAGGCTGGTTAGCTGCAAAGGTTTTGCCACTAGTCAGTCTAGCGTCATTACTGCCACACAAGCAGCCAGTAAATGACTCCTGTCTAAGTTTAGACAGGAGTCATGGCCACGACCCCAATGCCCACCACAGGGGACCAGTGTCCACTGGGCAAGCCCAAAATAACCAGTGCCGGGTAGGAGGCCCCATGTAAGGGATCCACAATGGCAAATTAAGAAAATATAAAATATACTCGCGTCATGTTTATTACAGGAACACCTACCTTGTTTTTCATTGACGCAAGTTGGTTTCATGCATCCTGAACATGACCCTAACTCCATTATTTTGACGCTAGACGGGTCTAGCGTCAAAATATGTATATATAGAGTTAGGTTAGCACCATTTTAAAGCCAAAAATAAATGGCGCCAAGGTGAAGCTAACCATCCATAAATATGGACCTAAAAGAGCCAATCTGGTCACACTCACCCAGGGCAAAGTAAAAACTTGAGGACGATCGCGAAGGAGCCCTGCACAGCTTCAGCAAACAGGAGGCCTCTGTCAAAAGTTTACCTTCGGACTTAGTCTTTTTCTTGAAGATTTTTTCAGCGGGACGAAGTCACCAATCTGATCTCCAAATCTCCATGGAGCCCTCTTCGGATAGGCGTCACGGGAGACCTTGGTGAAGAATTCTACCTTCAGACTTTGATGATTTTTCAGGACAGAAATCTTCATCCAGGCCAAAGTTGAATCTGGATCCGACGTCCCTGGAGCCCTCCTCAGATACACTGTACGAGAAGTCCCGGTCAACTTTTTATGTTCGGACTTTGTCACTTTTTTGAAGCTTTTTCTTTCCAATTTTGAGGCAAGGTCGTCGGATTGCCTTTCTAGGAGTCCCCAGTGAAATCCTGGAAGTCTGGGGCTCCGGAGCTTTTTAGCAGGACGAACCTGCAAGTCAGGCCGAGTTAAAGTTGATGTAAGCCTACTTGACTCACCACAACGGGTCGGTCCCTTTATGGAGCTTTTTACAAAAATGTCTCCAATCTCCTCCAAACTTCTGGATCTTATTCCAAAAGGTCTTTGAATGTCCTTTACGAGTCCACAGCTCACCCCAAGGTTCCAGAGGCTCTGAGTTGCTCCTTGAGGGTTAGGAATTGAACTCCCAGAATGCAGGTCCAAAATAACTACTGGATGAACAGTGGTCAGCTGGTCAGTTCCCTCAAGATTTGATGCTGGGGACTCTGGTTAGCTATTTTTCACCCGTAGCAAGCCGGAAGTCCCTTCTTGAACCAGTTGAAGCCAGTAAAAGTCCTTTTTGTGGTGAAGCCCAAGTGTGCAGCTGGTGCAGTCCTTCAGAGTGCTGTGTCCAGGTGCAGGCCAGTGGTCCACCAGGGCAGTCCTTCTTCTTCTGACGCTGTTGCTCGAAGGGATCTGAGGTGTGGGTACAGCTCTGCCATATTTCTCCTCGCTCCTAGAGTGGAAAGCGGGGGGCAACAGTCCAGTCACAGGCGGGCCACCACCCTCTTGGATGATCACTTCCTGGGAAGTGTGGCAAATTCAATCCCAGGGAGCAACATTCTTTAAAAATCCAAAATGGCAGAATCTGAATTTTGGAGGTTAGGTCTATCTGAGTCCACCCACTGGTGTGGCTAAGTTCCCTTAACACACCCCTCTCCATCCCTCTCCTAATCCAATCAGGGGGCACCTGGCTGCCCGGGTTTGCAGGAAATGGGAGAGGTCCTAAGCTGCTCCAAATGTCCTTCCCTCCTTTGAAGACCCGTTTGGCTGTTCTCCCCCCATCCTGTCTCACCATCTGCTGAGGCAGATCTCCTCCCCCAGGCACTTCCTTTGTCTTCAGCGCAGGCCACTGCACACCTCATCAAAGCAGCCTGGCCAGGCTGCCAGAGGCTAGCCAATCAGAGAAGGGCACTCTATAGCTGAAGTTAGCAACTTCCAGGTAGAGTTCTAAAGCTCTTTCCCTGGACTAGTTATATTAAATTCAACAATGGCAAGTTGTTGGATTCATTATAACAATACGTTTGATACCAAACTTGACATATCTAGCTCCTTTTGAGACTTTATTATTTAAAATAAAGTCTCCCCATTTTAGCCCATGGAGCCTATTCACTACAATGAGGGAACACCAAATGTGGCTATTTTGTCTCACCAGGGCTTATAAAACATCTTTGATAAGGTCCCCGCTTACAGGTACACTTCACCCAACCCTGGGAGCACTTAGGGCACACCATAGGGGTGACTTGCGTGTAAAAATAAGGTAGTTGAAGACTTTTGAAGTACTTTTAATTCCAAAGTCGAATGTGAAGTTAAATTTAATTTAAAAGCAGCCAGCAAAGGAGGCCTGCCTTTAAAACGACACTGGGCACCTCAGCAGTGCACCTATGGGTGGGTGCACTACCTATGCTGGGGTCCCTAAACCTACATGCCCTATCATATACCAGGGACCTATAGGTAGGTTGGTGTAGCCAATTATAATATCCTAATTTGCATACTCATTTTAATCAGAGCATAGGCCCTTGGACTGTTTAGCAGTGCCCAAGGCACACTCAGGGTCAGGAAAACACGTGCAAAAGTGAACAATGGGGGCAAATTGTTCGGGGACTTCAGCCCAGTGTTCTCACACTAATGACGTGGCTTTTTAGGTTGAAGCTACTAGGAACTCCATTTACAAATATCTATGTGACTGCTGGGGATACAACAAACTCAAAGGAACAGATAAACCAGGTTTTACTGATTACTACTCTAAGAAACACCATGCAGAATCAGACAATCAGATTACTTTGGGAGAGTGGATCTAAATGTTTTACTGTACCACTTAATAGACAACACAGAAAATATGATCAGAGCAACAGAAATTAAGACAGCAGAGAGAGAGAGATGTGGTCAGAGGAAAGATGCCTCATTTACCTGACCAGCCAGTTAAGTTTAGTTTGTCCTCCTGTGTAGACGTATTAGCACCTACATTGACTAAAATGTATTCAACAGCTCTCTTGAAGGGCTAGCTTGCCCTGCTCGATATATGAAACTCTTATTGTGTCTCTCCCCAAGTATTGAGGGATTCGATACCACCTGTTTTATATGCTGCACATAGACTACAAAATCCTTAGTAAAATTCTAGCAATCATTGCTTTGACAGATGATATATTCAGATCAAAACGGGTTTATCCAAAAGCTAAACACCGCCTTAAATATTAGACGACTGTTTGATGTATTGGTTAGCTCCCTGTCACTATCACCTTGAGCTCAGGTAATTGCAATTGACTTAAACAAGCCATTTGACACACTCGGCTGGAGGTTCCTCCATGCTGTCCTGAGACAAATGGGTCTAGGCCCTGGCTTGTTTGGATGGAACTCTACATTCTACTCAAATCCCACTGCAAGGGTCAACATTGGCTATGTTACCGCACACCCATATGGGGTCTGGCTGGAATGTTTCTGGGGTGCTCTCTGTCCCCAATAACCTTTGCTCTAGCTATAAAGCCATTTGCCAAAATTTGTCACAAGGAAGGCAGGAATAGGGGCATATAAGTGGATGTGACACATGATATTTTTGATCACAATATGTTTTTATTCAGATTTTCTGTAAATAGGGCATACAACCAACTCACAAGAATAAGAATGCTACCATTTAACAAGCTGTTCCGAAATTATGTCAAGCATAAGAACCAAACACACAGCTTGGTAAATATTGTGGTGTATAAGTGCATGTCATAATATACAAGATAAGGCAACTGATGCCTGATAAATATAACCTATAACAACTGGTAGTATAGTTTAGAGACTTGTTGAGGTAATACGTATACCCTGACATAGTATCCCCAAAAGACAGTTAAGAAGAGAAGAGCAAGGAAAACAATATGGAATAGAGAAATAGGGGACGGGTTGAAAGAGGAAAGGAGAATAGAACATTGACTGATAGATGGATCAACTTATGGTACAGATATATGAAGTACTTGTGTCATAAGGTGGGCACAAGAGAGACGGGTATACTATGGTGAGTCACTACTTCATTGAATTTGTCAAGTGGATGCCATATGCTGTTGGACAACCTAGGGGAGGCCTGAGAAGGGAGTTGTGAAATATATGTGGTTCAGATATAAATGACCCATACCCTCCATGTATGAAATGAGATATGATTACCAGATTTCCAAATAATTAGAATCAATTTTACCCCAGTGATGATATGCTGCTGTTTTTCAAAGACCTTAATTTTGGACCTAAACCAAATAGGTACGCTAGACGAGATTGGGAGACTATCAGACTTAAAAGTTAACTGGGTCAAATCTTGCATTCTTCCTATTCACTACACAAGTGAGAGGATGGTCTTGTTGGCTTGTGAGGCTCTTAGCTTAGGAGCAAGCACATTCCTTTATTCTAGGGGTGAGTTTATCCCACACATCTGATTGTTATAGGAAGTAACAATAGAACTACGCAATCAGCTATGAGGGTCAGTGCTACATTCTTTCTCGAGAACTGTGCTTTTGTCAATGATGAGAAGAATCGCTCTGGCAAAGATGGAAATGTTCCCAGCAGAGTTGTACCATTTTGTTAATTTGCCAGTGAAACTGCCCAAAGCAGTGGCCTAGCTTGACCAGTAAGGTTAGCGGGGGAGGAGCGCTACAGGTTTTCACAATTACAGTGGCATACAATGTTAAAATACATTACAGACAAGCAGGGTGCATGGAAGGGGCCTAAGAGACAGTGGAAAGGGAGAGGAATGCAGATTGGTAGGTGAGCGAAAACACAATATTTTCTAAACTAGCAAACACTTTTTAAACTTTCAAAACAGAGCGAGGGAGAGAGTATGTGTGTGTTTTGTTTGTGTGTATGTCAAAATTCCTGGTGAAATCCGACAGACTCATCACCATACCCGACCAAAAGCACCTGTACCCAACTATTTACCAGAAAATAAATTTATTAGGGCGTGTAAGACCCCAAACTCCCCTCTGAAGCTACGCCACCTAGCCCAGACTTCTGTTCAAGGATTTGAATTCTACCCTCCTTGCTTTAGAATTGAATGCTGATGGATGCAGAGTGGTACTGGGTAAAGTAAAAACTTTCTATTACTAAGGGTGGCTCAGGTGCCCCAGGCATGCATCTATATTAAATAGCAGGCCCGCTCCATTTCGAGGTGGCGAGTGGGATTGATTCTGGGGGTTACCAGTAACTGGCCCCATGGGAAGGCTGATTAAATTGAGGGACCGATGGAAGATTGTCACCATTGGCGACAGAAACCAAATTCTAATTCTATTGGGAATGCTGTCTACAGAGAATTAACTCTTGAGCACCATATGCCCACAGCCTTCCCCTTCTTGGCTTACTCATGCGCCTGCAGGGTGTAAAAAACTGAAATCTGGAAGCATGGCTTAGTAAAGGCATCTGAATCGTGAGCAATGACTTTCTCTCCAAGAGTCTTAAAACTTTCCCAGACCTTATTCATAAGTAAAATATTCCCGTCGAGCATTTCCTGGCATTCAATTCAATACTCGTCTGAGACAGTGGGGAGATGGAATCTTCCAAACACAATGACCTCCATTTCATATTCATTCCAGGGGTGGGTGGGAAAGCGGTGTTGATATTGTATCATATACTCCTCAGCATGTCGAAGTGTTCCCTTGAAGGGTACAAAGAACAATGGATATCTAATATTGGCCATAAGGAAAATGAAGTGGAAAGTTGTAAGAACTATGCACCTAAAGTATCTGGAAATGCCAAACTCCTACTGTTTAATATCATATCTGCACCTACCTCACTGCCAAACAAATCGACAAAATGTGTCCGCAGACATATCCACCTTGTCCCAGAGGGTGGGCTACAGAGGCTTGTTTTTACCATCATCATGTAGTCTGGGCATGTCTTGTAATAGTGCCATGCCGAGAGAAACGTACACGTGACATTCATGAAGTTGATCATTCCAACTGGACATGTACTCAACAAGTTCCCCGAAGTGGCTGGAAAGAGGATCCTGTGTGTGGGGTGTAAATACTGTTAACTGGCTTGTGGAAGTTGAAATCTGTAATAATCCTTTTCATTGTCACCCTCCGTGGATCTTCTTGTAGCCTGACTCCGTCTGAGGAAGACGGCCAAAGCGCTGGCCAAATCACACACTGACTCAGTGTGGGATCATTCTATGGCCATTTGTTAACATCTTCGATTTGGCCTGCAGCCATCCTGGGCACTGCTGGCTCTACACTGCAGTCCCGGAGACAATATGCATCTGCACCTGTATTTCACCACATGCACCAGTAAATGTAGGTACAATCATTTCCTCTATGGAGCTACCATTAGATTTAAGGGTCCCGAGCCACTCTTCATCATCTCCTTCTCTAATGCACAAAATTGTTGCTGGATTGCATTCTCCTATTGCAGCTCTATAACGTGGGGAGCGGTCCTTACTGCCTGGTGCATTGACTGTATGAGACAGGGAGTTAATTGCGGTCAAAGCACCTCCTGCCTCAGGTCCTGGGCTTCAGAACTTGGGCTTGTTGCTGGCGTAGTGATGTTTCTCAACTGCAGATTAGATGTATCAATTGTTCTCATGCACACATGCAAAGAGAAGTGTCAGAAAGTGTTGTTTATGTCACACAAAGCCGTTAATAGCATGCTTGTGGACATTTGAGGTATTTTGGATTTCACCAGAATGCATGTCTTTGGTGAATCTAGCACCCGCTTTAAGCAAGGCCTGCACTCATGTGTTTGCGAAATTTACTTTATAACCAAAAAATGGATGTCATTTGCATACGATAGTATACCTTTTACTGATAATCATACGAGTGACTTCCTTTTTCATATGTTTCTTCAAAGACTTCTAGGCAGATTAATCCATACCGGGCAGCTCATGCACTGCCTCACATATACATGTATCCCGAACAAAGAGATGAAGTTATTTGCCCACGTTTTGCTTTTTAAAACATTTCCAAACTCCCCACTAATTCAGTTTGGTTACCAATCTTCTAACCCTTGACTCTAGCCATAGCACCTCTGCAAATGTACCGACTCCACTTCAAGAATTGCCCAGAAACGCACCGCATGTCTGTGTGCCAGACACCTGAGATGATTGTCACTGCTCTTTCTCTGTAACCAGCGAGGCATGTAATTTAAGATTTATGCTATTGAAGTTCCACGACTAAAAACAAGGGTCTCAAGCTTCAAAGCAAATTGAGCTCTACATTAGACACCAGCAGGCCAATTCACAAAGAGGAAACCCAGACTTAAGAAGGTTGTAAGACTTTCTTAACCCAGGGACGAGGCCATGATTCATGACGTTTTTTGTTCTGGCATAACAGAGCCTTAAAGCGTCCATGGTCATTTAAAATGTAGTCACCCCACACTAACCTAACTATGACTTGGTGCCCTTTGGTGGACAGTCCACCAGTTCAAAGTTTTCAGATGTAAGAGCCAGCTGAGGCTCTGCTGTCGGACACCCTGTGGTTTTCTCACTCTAGAACTCTAGGGGGCAGGGGAACCAGATGCCTGACAGAGTGGGTGCACTGGCATAAATCAATATGGCCACGTTAGTTTTCTGGCTTAAGACAACTTTACGACTTTTGCAACTTATTTAGAATAGCGTTCCTTTACTTGAGAAAGCCTATAGGCTGTCTTTTAAGATAGTGCTAAGAATTTCCTAATCCTGGGCAAACCCTTTCATAAATTAATCTTGCATTCAGTCTGGATCTTTCCTTTGTAAATCAGCCTCGAAGTTACCAGACTGCATACTTGATATGAGCAAGGCTGCAGGAAGGCTTTCCTTCATGTTTCCTGGGAGTCACTCTCTATATATGTCCATATAATTCTACATTAACCCTTGCCTCCCTTCCTCCACACTGGTGTGAATACATACATGATATTTACTTCTATTGGTTCTGAAAAGTGGTTATTACCTAATTGACACAGAGCTGTGCATTAAGCCTGTTATCACAACTATGTTAGACCATTTCATAACGGCCCTCTTATCTTCCACTGTGAGTGACAATACCATTAGGCTTCAGAAATCCAGGCTTTTGGTACATCACATATACCAGCCCCAATTCCCTTTTCTATGTCTAGCAAGATACGCCACTCTCTTGCTCTCCATTTTTAGGTTGTAGCCTACCGGACAGCAGAGCTGTCTGGCTTGCTAAAGACATCTTAAGGACTCTCAGAGAGTTGACCTAGCAATGTATTCCGCTTGTTGATTACCATTGGCTTTGTGGTTTGTAACTCAAAGTTTCTGGCTTCCTATTTGCTGGCTTTATTTGCTTTAGGCTCTCCAGGTTCAGTTCATCCCTCCTGTTGTCTAAACTGTGTTTACTGTATCCTTCCACAAACTCCCTTACTGTAAACAGGCCTGTACATCTTTTTCTTATCTTGTCACAATTGCTGTGCATTCAAAGACCGAGGTCAAATGTCAGGCACTGTCTTCTGAGGGTGCTTGTTTGCTTTTCTTTCTCTGACTTGAAAGTGAGAGGATTTATGTGACAATCTTGTGGATACTGGGGAAGGAAAGAGGGTTTTTCTATCATGCAACAACATTTAAATGAACTGTGTAAGTATTTCAGCCTATATCAGAATAAGTAATACAAATGAAGCACATTTTTTATTATTTCGGAAGTGAGTTGGAAACAAATACTTTAATATGATCAAAACAAATCATTAAATTAGGTGCTGCAAGTTCCATACATTTTCGTTTGTACACTGTATAGTTTTATTAGCAAAACTGTATGCCTGTGTAAATGCAATTGTTATTTAAAATGAAAATGTGTTGTCTGCAATGGCAGTGCACTACCATACCATGTTCTCCGCTCTATGGCACTCCAATCTACTCTGCACCTCTCCACACCACTGCACTCTACTCTGCAACAATCCATTTTACACTAGTGCACCACTCCACTCTATGCCACTGCCTCTATACTCTAACCGGTACCACTCTATTCTATGCCAATGCACTCTTCACCACTGTACTTTACACCACTGCTCTTAGTCACTGCACTCTACATCACTCCAGCCTAGGCCACACCAATCTACAGAGCACAACTCCACTCTACGCCACTGTACTCTACGCCACTCTGTAATACTGCACTTTATGCCACTGTACTCTATGCCAATACACTGTACGCCAATGCACTTTACTCTGTAACTCTCAACTCTATGCCCCTGTATTCTACTCCAATCTACTGTACGTCACTCTAATCTATTATGCACAATTGCACTCTCTGCCACTGCACTCTATACCACTTTACTCTATGCCATTACACTCTATGCAACTTCACTCTACTCTACACCATTTCACTCTGTGCCACTTCACTCTACTCTGAAACAATATACTCTACGCCACTGCATTGTATGCCAGTCTACTCCATTCTGCGCCACCCTACTCTATGCCACTGCACCCTACACCACTCTATGCCAATGCACTCTTCACAACTGCACTCTGTGTCACTTCACTCTATGCCACTGCACTCTACTCTGCATCACTGTACTCTATGCCACTGCTCTCTACACTACTCTACTCCACTGCATTCTGACACTCTGCTCTGCAACACTGCATTCCTTGGTACTGAACTCTATGTTACTCTACTCTACACTACTCCACTCTATGCTACTCCACTCTACGTCCCTGCACTCTATGCCACTGTAGTCTACGCCACTATACTCAAATCTCCACCACTCTACGCTACTTTATTCTGCACCACTCTATGCCACTGCACTCTATGCCATTCAATTCTACTCTGCATTCTATGCCACTGTACTCTCCATGCCACTTGACTTTGCTGTGCGCCATTGCCCTCTTTATCCCTCAGCTGTACACCACTCCATTAGGTACCACTCGACACCACTGCACTCTACGCCACTGCACTCTACATCACCCTACTCCAGGCCACTCTACTCGACAGCACTCCACTCTTCACCACTCCACTCTGCGCCACTGCACTATAATATGCACCACTCTAATCTATGACACTGCGTTCTACGATGCTGCATTGTATGCTGCTGAATTCAGTGCCACTGCACTCAATGCCACTGCACTCTACCCCACTACTATGAAACACTCTGCGCCAATGCACTCTACACTAGTCTACTCTAGGCCACTCCAGTGTATGTCAGTCTATGTGACTCCACACTATGCCACTCCAATACATAACACTCTCTGCACATCGACTCTCAAACACTCTACTCCGCACTACAACCCTCCAGGTCACTCTCTTCTATGCCACTAATGTTTAGCCAGGCTGACCAGCAGTCATACTGGTGTACAGCATGGCTAAAACACATTGGCACAGCCAAATCCTTTTGCGTAGGTGAGAGCTATTGGCTTTGTCAATGATTTCCTTAACAATATTAGGTTTTGGGTACATAAACCCTGTAAGCATTATGTTTTCCTCAGGACAGGGGCACAGGGGCCCTTGCTTCATACACTGCAGTACCATCAGTGTCCCCCCCTTCTGCTGAAGTCTTCACTGCAAGCGCATGCAGGTGTTCTGCACATAACCAAAGCCTCCTTGTGGGTGAAAACTGAATCTTTGAAGATGATTTTGTATCATACCGAGGTTGTGATTATTAAGTCCAAGAACAGGATGTTTCGGTACACTGATGGCTAAAATTTACTTTAGGACGCTGTAAGGAATGCTGAGATTGGCCCATTCAATCACAATTATGAGAATGCCGACAAGACCCAGCTGTGTGAGCAAATCCTTCCTCCAGGGATAGGGTGAATCAATGCAACAGAACAGACTCTTAGGTACTTTTAACTGTGCACATTGGTGGGTAGAAGGGTCTGTTGCTTTCAGCCTTACTGCCCTAATACTGTTAAGTGCCATGCATCCCGTCATTTAGCTTAGGCCCTTGTTTGCAAGGCAAGTAGACAGCCAGCAAAATGTTACAGTCCTCATCTGAGGGCATCCACGCTGAAGTAACAGTATGCAAAAATGATGATAAGGAAGATGGAGACTTTCTTATTAGTTTATTTTAGAAGAAAGCAAAGCAAAATCCTCCATTGGTTGAGTGACATAGTAGCTTGAGAACAGTCATCCTTTCTCATTGAGTGGTTTCCTTAAAACATTAACTACTAAACTTCCTTTGTGTCGAATGCTGAATTTATGCTCTGAAACATACAGCCAAATGCCTCTAAACTTGAGGGAGCTCAATGATTGGACTGTGATTTGTAATTGCATTTATGCAGCATTTTGTACCCGTGACGAGGCGCTGGAGTGCTTTACGGCACGTAGAATGCTACTCTGGAATCCAAGGTTAGTGGCCAATTCCGTGGTTGTTGTTGGCTAGTGGGAACAGTCATGTGCTACCGAGATAGCAACATCCCTTGCTTTAAACATGTCCTTGCAGCTCTTGGAAATTGATATAACGAAAATATAGCATGTATTCCAAATTTCCTTGAAAAAGACAACAAATCACTCTTTAAAAAAAAATGCTGGAAACGTTAAAATAGAGACATATAATCCCGAATTAATCAAGTATGTCACAGTTTTGAGTTACCAAAGAGTGAGCTTTGTCAGTAGAAATTAACAGAACTGTGTTTCACATTAATTTGCATGGAAAGTAGAATATGTTAAGTGAAAAATGGTAACAGTATCAATCATTATATTTAAAAAAGAGAGGGCTTTGTTAGTAAATAGGGAGAGCTAAAATCCACGAGTTATCCTTCTACACTGTGGTCTCCCTCAAATTAATTTTCAATATTCACATTTACAGCCTAATTTCTTGCTGTATTTCAAAACGCCCTCTGAGCAATCTCCAAACACTAAGGCCCTCATTATGAGTCTGGCGTCTCCTGATCGCCAGACTCGCAGTGGCAGTCCCACCAACGACGGGCCAGCGGTGAAGACCACCAGATTACGAGTGTGGCAGGTTGGCCTGTGTGAAACCACCACTTACCTGTTTCTACCGCAAGGGCGGGCGGACCGCCAGGCCAGAGATAAGGATCTCCGACCTTGTGGTTCACCAAAGACTGCTGGCAGTATCACGAGTCCCCTTCCTGCCAGGAAGAAATCCATGGCGGGAAGGCTACCGGCAACAGGAATTTGCATTCATGCCACCGGTGGACGACTCCCCCCCTGCAATCCCAACACCTTCCACCCCCCTTCCATACCAGGACCTCTCCCCAGCCCCCATTCCATACCAGAACCCCCCTTCTCCCCCACTTCCATACCGGAGCCCCTCCCCCCTCATACATGCACACACACCCACACGCACCGCACATACACTAATTCACAAATACTGACATAGACGCATTCACTCACACGCATCCATACATGCATGCACAGAGACATTCCAACACGCACTCACTTCAAAAATGATACACAAATTCATACATGCATTCACTCACATGCATTCAGACACACTTACAAACATGCATACAAACACACATACACACACGCATACACACTTATATTCACACACGCAGGCAACACCCAATTACACACTCACACACAACACCCCCCACCCTCCCGCCCCCCTCCCCTGTTGGACGATCGACTTACCTTGTCCGGCAAGGAGGTCGTCTAGCAGGGAACAGGCACTTCTACTGCCGGCAGCACCCCGCCATCAGGACACCGTCAGGCCGTATTACAGGTCGTAATGCTGCTGGTGGAGTCCTTTTGGTGGGGCGAGGCAGAACCGTCCCTGCACCTCCAACCATCAGCAAGACTACTGGTGGATTTCTGCCCAAATTGTGCAAGAATTACCTCAATACTCTAGCGCCCACAGCTTCAGGGGTCTGTGTTAAAGACCATCGAAGTTGCAAGGAAGGCCTAAGTCTGGATGAAGGTGAAACCAGATGCAGCACGAAGCGAACTTTGACCTTTCTCACAGGAAGAGAGAAGCAGCTGAAGTGATTCCCAATGTTCTGGGGAAAGTCCGATGTCTGATAAGCTAGGCCACATCTTCACACTGAAAAGAGGATGTTTTCGCAGATATTGCCCTACTCCAAAGCAGCTGCGGCTCACCCGCCTCAGAAATCAAGATAAATCAACAGAGGGACATTTCTCACTGTGATCGGAAATAAACTTCAGAAGAAAACAAGTATAATAACCTGTGTGTTTTAGCTGCATTTTATTGGCAGTTTCCTTCAATTCTGCTCTGAGTACTAGGTGTTTCCCTGCAGAGGAGATTAGCAATTTTCCAAAAAATAAATGTTAGCATTAGAAGTGCAAAAAAGATGTTCTGGATTATTTAGCTCCAGTTCCTGGTATTGCAAGGGACAAATGAGCTAAAATGGTGTCAGTGAAACCTTTCACACTGAGGGGCCTATTTAGGAGGTCCCAGCTGGGTTTTCGATATTAATGACATCCGATAAAAGCAAACTGCCTGTAGTTTAAAATTCATCAGGTGTGATAAATAGCACTTATTCAGAGTTTGTTTTTTCCCATATTGGGGAAAACATGCAGATTTGGGCACTTTCTGCGCCAAAATATGCACGTTCTGATAAGTACTGGGCTTTTTGCTACTCTCTGAATTTCGCCAGGTTGTGCCACCTTTAAAGAAATGGAACTGCTGCACGCTTGTGCATTGTAAATGTAAAGACATCAAGCACACGTGAATGAAGCTTGGGGCCTATATCCCGGAACAAAGGGGTGGTTGTGTTATGTTATGCCGATTTGTATAGTGTGCTTATCACCCGTGAGGGTATCCAAGTGTTCAGCAAGAGGGTACTGTGTGGACTCCATGGAGGTTATACAAAAAGCCAGGTCTTCAGCTTCTTGAAGAATTCAAAAAGTGATGAGGAGGCTCAGTTCTCCTGTGGGAGGTCGCTACATGCTTTAGGGGAGATGTAAGAAAAGGTGCCGCAACCTGGTGTGCTACTGTGCATGCGAGGTATGTGTGCAAGTGAGAGTCTGACTGAGCGGATGTGTCTGTGGAAATGTATGCAGCTATTGGGGTATGTAGGGCCAAAGTTATATAGAGCTTTGTGTGTGAGGAGTATGAATCGGGCGCATTTGTGTATGAGGAGCCAGTGCTGTTCACTGAGGTGTGGTGAGAACTCA
The DNA here is from genome assembly GCF_031143425.1 of Pleurodeles waltl. Lineage (NCBI taxonomy): Eukaryota > Metazoa > Chordata > Amphibia > Caudata > Salamandridae > Pleurodeles > Pleurodeles waltl. The sequence continues at coordinate 785,637,887 of NC_090445.1, forward strand.
AAGTGGTGAGATAGGTTAAGGATGAGTTTTGCTGCTGTGTTTGTATTGTTTGGAATCCGTTCAGGAGCTGTTTGGTGATTCAAGCATACAATGTGTTTCTGTAGTCAAGTATGCTGATTCGGAGTGCCTGTGTGATTGTACACCTGGTGTTCTGCAGTAGCCACTTAAAGATTTTTCACAGCATCATCAGGATGGGTAGTCAGTAGGAGGTCACTGAGTTGGCCTGGGCAGTCATGGCAAGTTTACCATCTAAGATGATTCCTCGGTTGCTGGTGTGGCCAGTGGGGGGGAGGGGGGAGGGGAGGAGGCTGGGTTTTAGGTCTGCTGGCCATCAGAAGGAATCTCATGGAGAGATTTATTTTCAGAAAATCACCATTTAGGCATTGACCACCTTGAGCTTGAGGCAGTTAGATCTCATCCAGGTTCCAGGTTCATGCATGTGGCAACGTTGGTTCTTGTTACATGTGTCCTGTCTGTAAGAGAGAGTATCAGTAGTGTGTCATCTATGTAGGAGAGAATTGTTGATGCAGTGTGACCTGATAATATTGCCTAGTAGAGTCATGTAGGTGTTGAATATGGTCAGGCTGAGAGATGAAACTTAAGGGAGAGTTTTGGGTTGAAGTTGATGTAGATAGTTGTGATTTTGTTACTGAAGAATTCTTGTAGCGGTTCATATTTAGTTTTAATGGGAATAAGGAGTTTAGCTTAGCCTTCAGGCTTGCAGGCCTGTGTCCCCGTCACCTAGTGACTTTTAACCTACTTAACTTGCTCTGTTTATAGTTAGTAAAATGTTTTGATTTTACGTTATCAGTGCCACTCTGTGAAGGCATCACTATCAGCATCAAAGTGAAGGGAGATGTGTTGGTATTCACATCATATTCCTTTCCCACTTACGTGTGACAGGAACATATTGTACTTTTGGATGGAATTGTTTCTATAATTGCCACCAAAAGCATGCCTCCTGATCCATTGTTTGGGAACATTCCTGTGTCAGGGGTCCTACAAGATCTATATAAATACATCTCACACAGACAAGGTTATCAGAGAGATTCCTACCAGATGCTATTCACGCCATCTATGCTGCACGTCGCCTTGATGCAGACCCATCCTCCTGTCACCACGAAGTCTGATATAGAGACCTCATTCCAAGGAAACAAGGGTTGTGGGGCCCTTCTCTGGACCTGGTACTGGTAGATAAGGTTTATCACACCTAGCTCTCATTAGGTTAGAGATTAGGTTCTCTATGCTAGGGTTTTAGGGATTTTACAGTTTCATGTTTTTTGCAAGATGGTAGGGGTCTTTGTATTCACTACTCTCACATTTGTAATTCTGCTTCTTGCATCGTTCATTTCCCTAAGTATTGCAGCTCATGCATTTTACAGTAAATTGCAGTCTTTTTAATAAACCAATTGAAAACTTTCCTGCGTCTCCTTTATTGCCTGTGTGTGACTGAGAGTTGTTCCTAACATGAGAAAAGGGTAACTTCCGTTCCACCACGACTCCCCTGAGATGTTGAATTCTAGGTTCCATGCGTAAAGGCTACCAGAAATCACCTTTTGCTGTTTGGGGTTTTTGGTAAGGTACTGCCTGTGAGCCGGGAGGGTTGGGCGACAGTTGCGACTTGTTGTAGGATTGGCTTAGTCACCTGTAAACAAAAGTGCTGTCATCCCTAAATCAGCAGTCTCACCTAGGAGCGAGAGTCCAACTATGACATGGCGAACAACTATGGTGTTTTGCCACTAATTTACGGATGTCCTGAGTATCTCTGTCACACACACAACAGGTACCCTAAGTACCATTATAGGGAGACGTCTGCGGTCTTGGGGATAATCCACCTCTGCTGAACAGGGAGCACCTAACTAAGCTGTAGGTTGTTCAAGCTTGAACTCTTAAAAGGACTTTCTCCTCATTTGGTGTTCCTCTCTTTACCCATTATTCAACATGGCTAACACCATTGACATTCCAGAAAATGCTAGACATGCATTAACACTACATCTAATAGCGCATGGCTTGAAAGATGAGGGCGGGGATGTTACCTTCATAGTGGAAGCATATGAAGGTTACCAAACAGAAACATTCTCTTCCTGGGTCACCTTTCCTGAGGAAGACAATATAACATATACATTCAACACATATGAAGTAGCGAACGCATCCATATGGTACCCAGCATACCAGTAATACCTATTACCTATGAAGGACACCAGAACTGGTTTAATGGCGCCCTACCACATGTAATACAATCCATGAGATTAGATCCCTTAAGTAACGACAGACCAACGAGGCCAGTGTTTGCCACATATTCACCACACTCAGGTGTACAAAACATGCAGGCAGCTGATCTGTGCAATCTTTACAATGAGCTAGTAACATTATATAGATGACTTGTTCAGTTCATATTGCGAACTTTGAACACAACACCAGCGCACCCAGCACCACCAGCACCAGCTGGATACCAATTGGCCATTACTGGGATTAACCCACAAACAGTACATTCTATCATGGGCAAGGTGCCCACGGAGTAAGAGAAAATACCATTCTGGACAGCACAAAAAACGAATGAACTGGAAGCTGTGTTTCCCCATCCGAGACCAAAGGGAAAACATAGAATTCTCACACTGTGCTTGCCATTTGGAATGGTTCCCACAGTGGATGACTGCACCACATGAGGTACCCCTACACTTGCCAATTTACTGGAAGTGTTGAAACAAATTCAAAATGAGCTGCTCCAGCCCTGGATTTGGGGTTGAAACTGATGCGTAACTTCGACACAGTCTCTATGATCATACTCAGTGACATTAAAGGGGAAGGGGTAGCGTTGGCAAAAAACCAGAGGCTTCAGGAGATTCCACAGTTGGAACAGGAGATCAACTACCAAAAATTATTTCTGACACCTATACCTAGTATAAGACAGAATAGTTTGGGGGTCAAGCCGAAGAAACCTGACATTCAGAGTATTACTCCTAGGGAAGGTACTAAACAAGCATAAGAGAGTTCTAAAGAGCTCTGGAGTAAGCAAAAACAAATTAAAGACAGACGAAGTCAGAGAGCAGATTCTCTGCACCTGGAAAACTCTGGAAGGAGATATAATTTCAGAAATAGAGAAAATATAAAAGCTCCTGACAGATATACTGATTCACGTCACTCTTGTTTCTTTCAGGACACACCGATTAGGTGTAGCAAGAGAGTGTGCCGGTCAGAGCAATGTCCTGACTACCTGAAATAGAAGAAGGACTTACAATGGTCTTCAGACAAGAAAGAAGAAAAATACCCACAACAAAAGACACAATTAAAAAAAAAAAGTGGCAGCAATTTCAATTAAACATGTCAGCAAATTTGAGAACATTGCTGGAGAACAAGACGTGGGCAGTGACTCTGCTTGACAACGCAGCAGAAGTCACGATATGTCACTAGAGTCTGAAAGATCATCTGAACGCAACAGTAGCTAGCAACTTTCTTGCAGTTGAGACTGCGGACAAGTGTGTTCTCCCCCCAACAGGGTTTATGATGTAAATATCTAAAAAGAGGGAGACTCATTAGAGTACTCTTTTGGGATTAACTTAATTGTGATATCCTATTGACAGAAAGAGACTGGGCACCCAAGCACGTCTCTAAGCTCCCACATGGGGAAGATGTAATTTTGCCTTCAATCTCAGATCTTGTTCTGGAAGCGGTAAAGGAACCCTACGCTGTCGACTGGGCTTTGGTGCAAGCACCTGTGCTATACCGCAACCATGTAGGGTGGGATAGAGATTCCCCCTACCATGTAATACTGATTAGATCTACACCCCAGCCTCAGCCTCAATATCCTGTTAAACATGGGGTTAAAGCTCCGGTGAGGGAGATCCTTACTCAGCTTGAGTACCAGGGAGTAATTGTGCCCTGTGTCTCTGCAATGAATAACCCATTATTCTCCATTGCAAAACCAAATCATTCGTATAGAAGATTCTTAGACTGCAGACATTTAAACAGTCACACACGCACTTATGCGTAAAAAATACAAAACAACCTTGGAAATTTCAGATGTTTGTTTCTGCCAGAACTTAGCACATGAAAGCCGGGACCTGAGTGCTTTCTCATTTGGTTTACAAAAACACTTCTGTTGTTTGCCCCAAGACTACAAGAACAGCTCAGGGTTGTTCTCAGCCCGTGTAACATCAATATTGCATGATATGGATCCTGAGGCGTTGTCCTATGTGGATGACATCTATCTCACAGATGACGACCTCAACATTCATCTTGCCAGGGTCAATTGGATTGTTTTAGGATTCGTAGCCCTTAGCTACAAATTCAATTTCAAGAAAAGTAATATAGCCTTTCTCGGTGTATTTTTCCTGGGATATGAGCTATCAAACGAGGAGAAGAGCCTGGTGCCGCACTTTTTAGAAAAAAGTGCTTAACTCCAACCACCAACACAATCAAGAAACTGCAGTCTTTACTTAGCTTCTTTAACTTGGCAGAACTTACATGCCAGACTATACACAACGCATCATGCCATTCTTTGATTTAGTTTTCTCAGATTTCTTAAGCAAACACTGGACAATTGAATATCTTTAGAGGATTGAAGCAAGACATGCTAGAAGCAAAACACTTAAACACATCTGACAACAAAACAAATTTGGTCATCAGAATAATTGCTAGTGCCATTGGGTTTACCTGTGTCACCTTTAATGGAGGCAACATGGTGCCCATAGCATACAAATCTCATTTATACTCCAATGCGGAGCAACCCTTTGCACCCAGAGACAAAATTCTAACTGCTGTACAGATGGCTGTCATTAAGGAGAGACCACTTGCCAAAGGGAAACGCATTATTGTCATTACCCCGGAGCCAGCTTTAGAGGTTGTCACCAAAACAAGCATTCCCAACGCTAAAGCATTACATCCATGTGGAATTCAATTGCAACCTGATGGTGCATACAAATCCATCTTAGTTGCTGTAGATTCTTGTTCTGGATTCCTGTGGGTAGGGCCACAGTGGTTGGTTGATGCTCGATCTCATAAAAGACTTGCTGATCTTTATTGGTACATCTGCGGTTGCAGTATTCCATTCAGGCCAGGGACTTGCATTTGCCTCTAAGGCATTTAGGGACACCATGAGGATTATGGGTGTTGAACTCCATTACTCTTCACCCTCCTATCCTAAGGGTAATTCAGTCGTGGCGAGGATGACTCGAGATCTAAAGCACCACGGCTCCCCTGATATGTCACACTCTAGAGTCCATGTGTAAAGGCTGCCAGAAATCACCCTTTACTTTTTGGGGTTTTGGTATTGTACTGCTTGTGAGCCGGTAGGGTTAGGCCGACAGTTGTGACTTGTTGTAGGATTGACTTAGTCACCTACAAACAAAAGTGATATCATCCCTAAACCAGCAGTCTTGCCTAGGAGGGAGAGTCCAACTACGACATTCTAATAGGCTCTCACAAATGTCTTGGGAGGGAGTGATGCTGTTAGTGATGGATGCTGGTGCGGTGAAGTCCTTGATGATTGCAAAGATCTCTTTGCTGCTGTTGCATTCGGCTAGAGTCTTCTTCCTGGTTTCTCTGATTTGTTGATGGTAACTTCTTAGGGTCCCTCTGAACTGGTTCTCCATTTTCATTCCAGTTGTTACCAGTAGCGTTTGGTTGATTGAAATTCATTCATGTCCCAAATGGCCTGCTTCGGGTTCTCTTCGGGATCTCTTCTGGTGGTTATATTTGCAGGGTGCCAGGGAGTTGGTGCAGTCTGTGATTCACTTGTTGGATTGTTTGATGTTGCTAGTTACGTTTCTGGTGGGGTTGGGACAGTTCTTGCATAGGTTGTGGGACCAATCTGATTCTGTGATGCTGTTCCAACTGTAACTGGCCAGACCTTTAGTGGCAGATTTTTTGTGGTGAAGGATGTTGATTTGGAAGTGGTTAATGGCATGGTCATTCCAGGTGACAGTCATGGCTGTGGTGACTATGATGCCAATGACAAAGACTGGATCAAGGGTGTGCCTTGCGGTGTGGGTAGGTCAAGTGATGTCTTGTGTCAGCCCGAGTTTTCCCAGGCTTTCAAGTAGTGTGGCTGAGTTGGGGTTGGTCCAATCTTCCAGATGGAATTTGAAGTCATCCAGAAGAATGTATGCTTTGGAGTCATTGGTGAGGAGGGGAGTGAAATCTGTGATGTTGTTGGTGAAGTTTGCTTGTGTTCTGGGTGGCCTGTTGGCTAGGGTTCATTCAAGGTGAAAATTGCTGACGTTCGAAGCTTGAAGTCCAGTTACTCCATGAAAGGGGTTGCATTCTTTCTGGCTGTTGTGCAGCTGATTATTATGATTTCTCCTCTGGGTTTGTGCTGGAGGTCTTGTTGTGCGATTGTGTATCCTGCCGGGCAGCCTTCATGATGTCTGGTGTCTTTGTGGGGGTCAATCATTTCACCATGAGGAAGAGGAGATCCTGGTAGTCATCACTGCACAGTAGATCCCAGATTTCTGTGGCATGCTTGCTGAGCAGGCAGGTGTTGAGGAGCATGTGTGATAGTATTTCTTGGGGTGTGCACATGCTGGTGGGAATGGATGGTGTGCTAGGTGTGGGAGGAGTATTTGTTGGTGGTGCTTCTGTGGTCGGTGAGTTGCTGCACACAAAATAGCAGTAGGTACAGTAGAATGTCCCTCCTGTGTTGTGTGGCACACAAGCAGACTAGAGACTGGTGTCTTGGGTTGAGGCACTGGAGTAACTCTGCTGGGTACCTCTGGGGAGCGGTTGGAACAGGGTTTGTGGTTTTGTGGCCAGTCCAGGAACAGACAGGTGAAGACCGGCATGCCTTTGACATGCATTTGACTGCCATTAAGTAGGTCCTAGGATGAAGGAGAAGCACAGGGCTGTGGGAGGAGTTTAGCGGGAGTCCGTGAAGAAGCAGGAAGCACAGGAGGGCGCAGGTAAGAGAGGAGGAAGGAGGGAGAGGTGTGGGAGGTGGGAGAGTGGCACAGGAAGGGTACAAGAAGGAAAAGAGGAAAGTGGCACAAACAGATGATTCAAAAACTGCACAAAAGGTAACAAGAGGCACAACAGGACAGAGGCACAAAGAGATGGTGCAAGAGGAAAGCAGTAAAAGGAACTAACGGTGCGAGGACTGACAGAGAGATAGCACTGGAGGCGTGAGAAAGAGGCAGTAAAGGTTCAGATGACACATCAAGCTGAAGAGATGTCACAAAAGAAAAACAAGGGTCGGTGAGAGGCGGTAAAGACGTGAGTGGTGACAGAGAGATGGCACTGGAGGTGCAAGAAAGAGGCAGAGCAAGATATACGGACAGAGAGCAGGAGTGTGATGGAAAGAGTGAGAGGTCTAATGAGAGCAAGAGAATGAGGCAGATTCTTTGAGGTGCAGGAGCCAGTTTCCGAAAAGGCTTGGACTAATCGGAGGACTAGTCCCAGGTAAGCCCAGGGGGGCTGGGCAAAGAAACCTGCTTTAGGGTGGTCTGAGCTGCAGTCGCAATTAAGCAGGTCCTGGGGGAGGAAAGTGCAGGGGACAGTGGGCAGGGCTTACTGGGAGCACAGAAGGGAAAAGGTAAGGAGCAGGAGAGGAGGGTGATGGTGCGGAGGCAGGAAAGAAGTGCAGGAAGGGTGCCCATTCATGTAACCTCCAATAACTGGAAATTAGTATATGCCCAGGCTCTGAATAATCTACATAAATGTTTGGTTAATGTTTTTCTTTCTTCCCTGGAGACTATCTTATTATCCACATGAGGGTGCTAGGCTAAGAGCTGATAGGTGTCCTCTGGATCTGATATTGATTTAAGGTGACTTTAATGCTAAATGATTCAGTGATGTACTGTAGGATGACAAGCTACAAAAAGAAAATTAAATGTGGAATAACACTAGGCCTGTCCTCCACTATCCTGGCCTGGTGAGGAGAGACTTCAAGGTATTCACCCAAGCATATTCTAAGAACCGTTGCTCTCCCTCTCTTTGGGGTCACTGAAACTAAACATATAACATTGGGTAACAGCGCTTTCCCAAGTTCCAGGATTCCTTCCTTCCAACTCCCACCCATTGGACATCAGCTCGAAATCAAATCAATTAAAATTTGTGGAGAAATTTAAAACATTGATACTCACAGAGCAACAGGACTGATTCCTGAAAACATATTATGGTGGCCTAGTGCTTCTTCCCTCTTGTTTGGTATGATTGGTAGTATCAATATAGTCCTTCAGATGCCTTGGGGGTGCTGTACTGCCTACATGCAGGAAAGGTTCCTAAAACATTGTTTTTGACTAGGGGTTAATTTCAATTCCCAATTAAGATCAAAATCTCTTTACAAAATGGTTGCAGATTTGCCAGCGGCATTCTCTTACAAAACAATAAGGCTTCTAAATTAAGCACTGTCTACAATGTAGAATTTTATGTTTGCAACAGTGAAGGCAAAGAAGGCATTGAAAAGTGCACTATTATATTGTACTTTTATTGTCTTCTCCACCAACTTCAATAAAGCAGACCTCCTTCACATTACAGCATCGGCACACCTGCCCTACTGGGCTTTATTGAGAAGTAAATGTGGATAATACACGGTAGTGACCACTCTAAATAGTGCAGATGGTGTGATGTACTTACAACGACATCATCAAGTCCTTGGGCCATCAGTTTAAGGAACCAGTGGGGACACTGGCTCTAGAAACATGACAGTCCTGGGGCGTGGCTTCACAGGGAGTGGAGTGAGATGTACTCCATCTACTCTCCGGGTCCTTGCTGACTTTCCTGCACCGTGGTAGCGATATCCAAGCCCTCACTATAGGGGACACTGCTGAACCCCTACTGCTTCGGAGGACACTGTATTGACGCTTGATCGGCACCCCGGCACCCCAGCATCAGCACTGCAGACTGAGGAGCATGGTCACTCTGACCTATGCCACCAATTTGTGGAGCTGGACCCTAGGCGGGGTGCATCAGACGAGGGAGAGCCGTCCTTACCTGGTAGGAGACAAGTACTGCTATAGCTCAGAGGGTCCCGATGCACTTTGGTGCCTGGGGTTCTGTGATTGCGACTGTCAACCTCTCAGTTCTGCCGCTCACTGGCCATCATTTCCCCAGCACTAGGACTAGGCACCTGTACTTAAGCTTTGAGGCCTTTGAAGCCTGGGGCTGCAGGGACCGCCCTGAGTTATTGATGCTCCGGAGAGTGTTTGCTGAAGGGGCCTTGCAGACCTCACCAAGACATTGTGACACAGGCAGCTCCTCAACACTGTGCTGCAGCCTTCATATCAGGCCTGCTGGGAATCATCTGATGCAGCCCGAGGGATGTTGTGGGGCCTGAGGTGGGAGCACAGAGTACTGTGTTCCACGTTGGTGCTTAGACTCCTGTGATCATAGCAGCCAGCCTTTGTGTTCCACTACTCGCGCAGAGTCGCACTTCCCCTGTAAATCAGACTCGATCCTGAACTTGAGCCCTGCTGCCTGCTGAATCACAGGCGGTGGATGCGAATGCCAGGCCCTATTTGGACCCACCTGCTCCTCCTGGGTCTGGCCGATACAGGAGTTGCGTGCCCAGCTCCCCGCCAGCTTTTCAGTCCTTGCAGGTGGAGCCGATGGTCCTTTGGTGCGGCCTTCGACCATGGCGCAACCATTTTAAGGGAGAGGATGCCGTGAAATACAGAGCGGCAGACTGACCCCTTCTATGGAGGACCTAACTTGAGGCAGGGGCAGTCTGTGTAGGCCCGCTGCTGTGGCCCTCCTTCACATTACAGCATCTGCACACCTGCCCTGCACTATCTACATTGACTGCATCAGCGCACCATGCTGCGCTTTCTCCTCCATCTGTCGCTTCTCCAGGCAGCGACACGGGCCCCTTACCTGCTCCTTCAGCGATATCTTGTACCCATTGCCACACTATTGAGGCCCCCTGTGGGAGTTCTGGGCTCACAAGAGTCTATGTCAAACATTGAGGTCTCCTGCTGCACTAAGACTTTTGGCCATGCTTGCACTTGACCGTTTCAGTTGTGGCTTCTGATGATTTTTTAAAAAGTTTTAAGCAGAGGAACTTAACTTACCTTATCTCAGACATTGCATGGACAGACCTCACTCCTGGCCTTCTGCTCCCTGCAGTGACCCCAAGCACCAAAACACTTCCCCGGATCAAATGCACCCCTGCACTCTTTGGTTGCAATTGAACTTTGGTGCCCCCTGCTGATAATTGTACACCTTTACTGCGCCTTGCATCGGCGATGTACACCAGGACTCCTCTCATCCTCTGCAGGGCAACATACCAAAATTGGAGCCCATACTCTACCTGTGGGGCAGCCAAACAGTTGTCCATGTTGCAAGGGCACTCTGCCTGGATTGCATTGGGAGCAATGGCCTGAGTCCGTCTCACTGCTCATCACTTGTTGCCTTAGTGTTTTAATACCATGCTACCCAGCATGCTGCGTCCCAACTCAGCTAAAGACGTCCCAGTGCCATCCCTATGGTACAAGTCCTCTCCTGCAAACTCAGAAGAGATGCTGCATCCATCTCTGTCCATGCCTGGCAGCTCATTCACAGCTCCAGCAGTCCCTATCTCACAGGAGTACATGGAACATTTTTTGCAGGAGGTTCGGTCTGAACTTGGTGCCCTAAAAGATTCAAATCCTGCCTCAAAGGCATTCACCATGAATTATCTGAGATAGGGGGAAGTGTGGATGATCTGGAACAGTGGAAGCCCACTTTGAAGACCAAGAGATGCTATGGCGTTGTGTTGAGATGCTTGAAGATCAACAGACAGAGCTGCAAAGCAAACAGGAGGACTTGGAAAATAGGAATCGCTTAAATAAGGGATGCTTCTGGGGCATCCCTAAGGGAGCAGAGGGATGCCCTTAAAGGAGCAGAGGGTGACAACATCATGGCCTTTACCACTGAACTTCTACAAATGACATGAGGAGATAAAGAGGCTACCCTCCCGGTCCTACACAGGGCCCATTATATGGCATCGGCTCCTGGACATCCTAACCCCATCACTGACATTTTGACTCATGTCCACTTTTTCACAGAGAAAGAAACTATTCTATGTCCCCCCAGAAGCAATGCTGATCTAGTGTTCTGTGGCCACACCATCCAACTTTTTAACGACCTTTCTCCCATCACTTTACGTCATCGCCGATTCTTCAAGCCAATCACTGACAAACTGAGAGAGATGGAAATTGGATAACAATGGGGATATCCCTTTGCCTTGCTGTTCACCTGGGATGGCAAGCGGAGAGCCCAGTGCTCCATGACCACGGCAAAACAACTGCTGGGACTCACCGTTGATGCCCAAGACAGGGATGCATCACCATCTTGCACATCCCATAGACAGAGCCTGGGCCCTGTTTGGACCAAGGTGCAACCCTGACTCATGGACAGGCAGCAAAAGGAGACACAGTCCCAGGAGACAAAATGTGACATCATCCAGCATCTCCAGAGAATAAAAAAAGATCCCCCACCAACTCTAACTACGGCAAGCTCCCCATAGTGCATTCAATTCCTGCTGCTGCCCAATGGTCTTCCCCTTTGTTGTGGGGGCCCTAGCATGACCTGCAGACTTGACCAATGGTTGTGAGAAGTTGTTGTGACCTGGAAGTGGCCCTTGCTACACACCACTAGCTTTCAGTGAACTACTTCAAAGGCCAGCCCCCTCTGGTACGCACCTCAGCAGAGTTACTCAAGCAGAATCTGGACATACTTGTGCTCTTTTCTCACGGGAAGCAGATGACTATGTTATGCCCGTTAGCCTGCTGCTTTTGGTTTGTATTGTTTGTTTCCTCTCCTTAGGTCGACTTCCTCTAGAGACTGCAACTTACACATGTCTCAGGACAAGAAAAGCTTACTAATGTTCTTTGGGCAATAGGCCTCTACTTCGCTCATCACCTGCCCTGGCTTGTTAGATCACTCTGCTTTCTGAGGTATATGCAACCACCTTGTTCAGGAAACCGGGGGAGGGAGATGGCACACCAATTGGCCTTTCTATATCTCCTTGTTCTGTTCCCTTTCATCTCCTCTCCCCTTAGCAGCTACCCCTTGTAACACTTACCGATGGCAGTTACAAAGGACACTCTACTGCTTTCTGTAAACGCACAAGGCCTAAATTCAGCCAACAAGTGCATACAGGTGTGGAGTTACATACTGTGGCATGATCTAATCATTGTCCTCCTCCAAGAGACACACCTTCTGGGGGCTGACACACATCGAATGACTCACCCAAATTATCCTCTGCAATACTGGGCCTCCACTTTAAACAAAACATTGGGGTGGGTGTGTTCTTCAAGGCCGGATTCCACCCCGAGGTCTTGAGGGTGGTAAGAGATAGGGAGGGTCATTTTCTGCTGCTACAAATGCACAGGCACAAGGTGCTTCTTACACCTTTCAACATTTATGCCCCAAATCATGAACAAATCCCTAATTACAACGCATTCTGCATGGCCACCTAGCAGGAGTCGAGGGAGATTATGTTGTAGGGGGCGACTTCAATTTGGTATGGGATCCTCCTGATTTATACCATAGCACAGTCACATATCAGGAGACGAGTACTATGTCTGCCCACTGAAGAGGGACATCACAGACTTAGGTCTGGTGTTCGCCTGGCATTATAGCCATCCCGATACGCAGGACTACTCATTCTACTCTCATGTCCACACATTCTACTCAGACATTGATCATGAATTTATCACTCACTCCCTCCTTCACGATCTTGAGGCTCCGTCTACCTCTGATATCTGCCTCTTTAATCACATGCATGTAGAATTAGATTGGTCTGCCTTCATTGCATCCCACAGAAGTACGCTGTGCTGGCGATTAGCTCTGAGGCTCCTTTGGGATCCTGTGGATGTCGATGAGATCCGTAGAGGCATTACTGAATATTTTTAACTGAATGCCCTTCCTGATACACCACTGCATATGCTTTGGAATGGCTTCAAAGCTACCATTAGGGGGGCAATCTCCACAATAACTATTGCAAGAGGGTGGGAGGCACGCTTGGTGGAGTGGAACCTAGTGTGGGGATCAAAGCTCTGGAAAGCCATGACAAGCTCACTCCTACTTGGTGTAATAAAAGACAACTGGCCATGCTCTGTTGTCAAATGAAAGCTCATAGAACTAATAGAGCTGACCGTTCCCTTTTGGTTCTAAAGCAGAAGTTTCATGAGGAAGGTAACGAGGTGGGCATAATGCTAGTGCGGAGGCTTAGGCAAGCACGGACCAGTACTCATATTGCAAGATAGGGGTGGGAGGTCTCTGAACAGGACAAACAACGGGTTTTATTGAGCATTACCAGACTTTATTTGCCTGTGAAACTGTACCTCCTCTGCTGATAGAGCGATATCTGAGTGCCAGTGGCTGAGAACCCTCCATCCCCAACATGTGGAGCTTCTTGAAGCCCCTATCACTTTAGCAGAGCTCCGTGGGGCTATACAAGCTTTTCCCCTTGGGATGCCTCAAGGCCCTGATGGGCTACCTGTCCTCTTCTATCGATTATTTCTGCCTTACATTCTGGATTACCTGCTGAAGCTGTTTAACTCGTTCACACAGACCACAGGCCTCACGCCCACTTTGGGCACTATGAAGATATCCCTTATATCCGAGCCAGGGAAAGACCCCACTCTCTGTTCTTCATACCACTTGATAGCTCTCCTGAATACTGATGCAAAACTTTAAATGAAAATACTGGCTGCCAGGCTAGAATGCTACCTCCCAGGACTTATTGACCCTCATCAGGTGTGGTTTATTCATAATCGGCAGCATGTGGACAATGGTTGTCAGGTAGCTCACCCATTCAGGAAAAATCCCACTGCCACAATATCCCTGCGTGCCTTCTCTTGCTTGATGTGGAGAAGAACTTTGATAGAGTTAAATTGTCTTTTCTCAGAGCAGTCTTGGGCAAGGTGGACTTGGACTCGATGATGATAGATAAGATTGTGGCCTCTTATGTCGCTCTGACGGCTACCATCAGGATCAAAGGGCAACCCACAATACCTGTTGCTCTTATTATGGGTACAAGACAGGGGTGCCCACTGTCACCCCTGTTGTTTGCCCTTGTGATGGAGCCTCTGGCCATTACCATTCATCCTAACAGGGAAATTATGGAAATAGCGTTCGGGTGCCGGGAGCACAAACGTATCCTGTTTGCAGATGACCTCCTGCTCCCTATTTCCTAGCCTGCCACCTCCTTACCTGCCATTGTTACTGACCTAACTGTGTTTGAGGAGGTGTCAGGTTTCAAACTTAATGTGGCCAAGTCCTGCATGCTAAACCTGACTATCCTCTAACTGGATCTTCCTGCTTTACGCGCTGAGCTCTATTTCTGTGGTCCTCTGGTAAAATCAGGTACCTGATGCAGTTGGAGTTTTCCCTGTTTCACCCCGCAGAGGCTACAAGTCTGAGCCCCACTATGATTCTCCTCTTGGTGGCTAGGCCCTCCTTTACCTTCTTGACAAACATCACATTAACCGCTCTCATGTGTGAAATGGCCTCACTTTTTCAACTGTGCCAAAAGACTTCAGCCAAGAGTTTTTTTATTTTGTTTTAATATTGTTTCTCTTCATACCACTTGATAGCTCTCCTGAATACTGATGCAAAACTTTAAATGAAAATACTGGCTGCCAGGCTAGAATGCTACCTCCCAGGACTTATTGACCCTCATCAGGTGTGGTTTATTCATAATCGGCAGCATGTGGACAATAGTTGTCAGGTAGCTCACCCATTCAGGAAAAATCCCACTGCCACAATATCCCTGCGTGCCTTCTCTTGCTTGATGTGGAGAAGAACTTTGATAGAGTTAAATTGTCTTTTCTCAGAGCAGTCTTGGGCAAGGTGGACTTGGACTCGATGATGATAGATAAGATTGTGGCCTCTTATGTCGCTCTGACGGCTACCATCAGGATCAAAGGGCAACCCACAACACCTGTTGCTCTTATTATGGGTACAAGACAGGGGTGCCCACTGTCACCCCTGTTGTTTGCCCTTGTGATGGAGCCTCTGGCCATTACCATTCATCCTAACAGGGAAATTATGGAAATAGCGTTCGGGTGCCGGGAGCACAAACGTATCCTGTTTGCAGATGACCTCCTGCTCCCTATTTCCTAGCCTGCCACCTCCTTACCTGCCATTGTTACTGACCTAACTGTGTTTGAGGAGGTGTCAGGTTTCAAACTTAATGTGGCCAAGTCCTGCATGCTAAACCTGACTATCCTCTAACTGGATCTTCCTGCTTTACGCGCTGAGCTCTATTTCTGTGGTCCTCTGGTAAAATCAGGTACCTGATGCAGTTGGAGTTTTCCCTGTTTCACCCCGCAGAGGCTACAAGTCTGAGCCCCACTATGATTCTCCTCTTGGTGGCTAGGCCCTCCTTTACCTTCTTGACAAACATCACATTAACCGCTCTCATGTGTGAAATGGCCTCACTTTTTCAACTGTGCCAAAAGACTTCAGCCAAGAGTTTTTTTATTTTGTTTTAATATTGTTTCTCTTCTGTAATGTGTGATGTGACATATTGGGGGGCCCCTTACCACTGTTATGTGAAGCATGTGTTATTTTCTGCTCCTCTGAAATCTATTGTTGATTCTATGCCACAAAACTATATTAAACTGTCATCTGTAACACTGTGCTTGTGTCTGACGTTCATGTTGCCTTCTGTTGTACCATTTCTTATGAAAAACTCTTTAATAAAAAGATTATGAGCAAAAAAAAACATGACGGTCCATCTGGCTCTAAATAGAATGGAAGTGGACTGACATATGGGTTGGCATGCCCCCCCCCCCCCCCCAAGACTCCCCTCCATTTCACACTCCAGGTCACACCCAGCATGGCAATACCTCACCTTCAATAACAACAACTCATTGGAATTGGGAGTCATGAACTCCCGGCCGTATTTTTATTTTAATCAAAACAAAATTCAGTCAACAAAATAGTTTATGCAGTAACCCCATTTTATTTAAATGGTATGTACATTTTCAAGATGCCTAGCCTTAACAAAGTCCGCTAATACATCAAAAACTCCTGCCACTGTCTAAATCAGTTCCTGTGCATACAAACTTTCAAATACCAATGAGTGTTGATGAGATCATGACTGTCTAGTGAGCCACACGTTCCTCAAACCTCTGGCTTTATGGTCCCAGATGTAGTATCTCCATGGGATTGGATTGCTCCATCCCCTCCTCCAAACACTTCCAGTTGCATGTAAACCATGTGGAGGGGCTCTCCTGCCCTCCAGGATACCTACCTTGGGCAGCCCCTCCACCCACAAACTCCCATGCTCTACCCCTCCCCCCCCGGGGCCTGTGCTAGCTTCAAGTCTCTCTGCATGCGTGTGTGGTTGGCCCTAGGGACCAGATGCCAGCGACCGCTCGCAACCCCTAGCACCCCTTTGCTGTGATTCTCCCTTCCCGCCAGCCACCCTTGGAGAGTCGAATTACCTTGCCGCCCTGCTGGGGTGAAGAAAAAAGGCATTCAATTGTCCCCCCAGTCATGATCTCACCCCGCCAACCTTAACCACATGAAATACAATAAAGCAAAGATACTTTCATGGCGAACGTTTCCATGGTGTAGGGAGAAAAAGTTAGTCCTTATGATACCAACATAAGGAAACTTCGATAAGCACAACGCAGATTAAATAGGTCCCATCGGAACAGAATATGCAAGGACAAGTACATGCTATGCGGGGAGGTGGGTGATTTGTTTAAAGCTCTGTCCCCTGAGGAGTGCAGGCAGCAACCGGTTGGCGAGCGGTGTTAAAAAGGACCTGCTCGCCGACTACTCCCCCCTTTTAACAGCAACGAGTGCGTCATACAACCGATGGATCATCACCACCATGGATGTTACAATAGACAAGGAGAAGGAGGGGGTTGAAACAGTAACTGGAAAAAATTTTTGGTTCAAGGAGCGAAACAAACCATCTTATTTCCAATGTCTGGATGATCCTCAAAATGAGTACAAAGTATCCTAGGTGGCAGGTCAGGCAAACCCCACTCCAGATCAAGGTTCCACGATGCCCACTTCGGCACACAGTACTGCCTGCCTGCCAATTTGTGGCCCGGAGCTGACTACTAGATCACAAGAAGCGATCTGAGGGTACTGTAAATACAACTTACGGTAGACCCCAAAGGCCATTTCAGAGACTTCTTCTGATAGCTCATACAACCATGCCTGATTCTGTTGGATTGCTGGGAGGTTTCGAGTTGGTGAGGAATGTAATGTGCTACTGGGTACCTAGAGGATTGGTGTATGCGTTGGCACATGCTAAGATGCCAGGCACGCAGAGGAGCCAAAAAGGGTGCTGGAGTGCTTGTGCGTCAGTCCCAAGAGTACCACTTTGTCCTGTGTGCATGCATCACAAGACATAGCCCTTGGCTGACAGTCTGACCCGACCACTCGGAAGCTGCAATCCCAGACCCATTTTTGAAATTCCTTCACCCCATTACTGTTTATCCATGATGCAATTACTTATCTTTACAGCTTTAATAAATGTAAGACGTTTTTCGACCTCTAAAGCCGCCTTGTGTTTCTTTCATATCTCTTTTCAACATGGGTGTTTTCTATAAAGCACTATCTCGATTTTGGCTTCCTAAGCAGGTGTTACTGCCTACCAAAGTGGGTTCATCACAGTTTTTGCAGGTCACAGCTTCTAGGAAGCCAGAGTTTTCATAAAACTGAACAAGTCCAACCACTGAGACACAGGAAGTACCGAATCTAGACAGTGGGACTTTCCATTTGAATTCAATTCATTACGAAATCGAACAGCATTTGGGCTGGGAGAAGCACTGAGCTCTGTTTGAATGGAAGAGAAAGCAGCACGTGGAGTTCACATGTATTGGAGCCTGGCAACTTTGCCTCAAGTTCCTCTTTTAGGACCAACTTACACTCTTGGCAGGAATTATGGTTTTCTCTGTAATTCGAAATAATTTGCAAGATGCCTACTTCTCTGTGTGCTTATGTAAATCGATTATTGCGGGAATTCAAGGGAGGTATTATTTGAATGGGTTATGTGTTCCTGAAAATCGAATGGAATCAACCATGCTAGTCCAGGAACTGGTAGTAAAATTACAAATTCATATAAGGAGCTCTAGGTAGAACTCGGTAACATACACTCTGATTTTGTAATTATCTCACTAGGAAGTGTGCTGGGTTCTCGAACTGTGCCAGCGCCACGCTTTTTAGTGATAAAATAAACTAGACAAATTTAATGTTTTTGACCATTGTTGAAAATCCTAAAAATAGTCCTTTTGTTTGGAGAGAATATTTGTGATTTCTATTTCTCATGTTGCAAACATTCCCCTTAAAAGAAAAAGAAAAACACAGATTCAGAGACACGTTTCACAATGCCCCCACCCACTTAATCCACGTCTACCCAAAAAGAGACCAAAATCAATGGAATTAAATAAAATCTTCAAAATCTATGCCAATTATTTCCATGTACGAGCAGTAGAAACAAACTATAAATAGAGTACTGTAAACCAAACAAGACCCCTCTCGAAGATACAGAAAACAAAATGTTCATGTCGTCGCTCCGTTTGGGATTCCTGGTTTTCATGGAGCTAGTATGCTTTGAGTGTACTGAAGTTGGAAGGTGGATAGTTACAGAACTGAATGTAATGTTCAACAAAACAAGCAAGGAAAAATGAACATTGTAACGTGCGACAAAAAGATAAATTCCACTTTATTATTATTCACACGCTACTCTCTGGCACATATTCTCCCTGAGGCAATTATTGGAGTTTTTTCTCTAAAGGCCCAAGTCCTAACCAGAAGGTGCGCACCTTCTCGCTATGCACGCCTGCGGCAGAACCAGCCCTTCCCCAGTGAGCCATCCCTTCACTATGCGCCTCTGCGCCCTTTCCACGGCTCCAAGCTGGTTCCTGCTTTCGTTGAAGTAAATGTTCCCTGAGTGGTGAGAAAGCTGTGCTGCCTTCCCAGGTACATGTTCTAGCAGTTCTCTAAACGGGCATGTACTGTCCGGTACTTAGTACCTGCGCTTCTTTAGTTTGAAAGGTACAGTACTTGCACTTTTCAGCACTGCTGCAATACATTTACTGGAAGAGTACCGGCACTTCTCAGGAGCTCACGGGAACTCCAAATAGTGAGTGCCTCCCCTGCGACATATCGATGTAAAGCATTGTTTTCTGGCCTGTCACGTGCGTTCTTCCAAGTGAACTTTGGAATCTGTGAGTCCTCTGGAGGTGATCCCACTTTGAACTGTGCTTCCATCAGCTGGCCATCACCCGTTTCCTCTAATCTGATTGAAAGTGGCTATTGTCCCCTCATCTAAGGATATAGTGTGACTGGTGGGAAATGCAATAGTGTATGCAGACTCACTAACACATATTTCCCTGTTGCAAATCCTAGGGGTCGTTTAGAGGTTAGTGGGGTGAGCGTACCTGTCTCGCCATATTCATAGTCCCTCAACCCATTTAAAAGAGGGGTAACCCCTTTAAAACCGTGTTTCTGTCAGTAGAGTCTCAGCTGACTCCACAAGAAGAAAATTCTTACCTGGAGGTAACCAGGTCATAGTGATGGTCACATTGCCCTATTTGGGGCAGGGTGATCACCATCGTATTTTCCTACTGTATTTTCTTTCCTGGACCAGCATAACAGACATAGGGGGTCATTCCGACCCTGGCGGTCCATGACCGCCAGGGCGGAGGGCAGCAGAAGCACCACCAACAGGCTGGCGGTGCTTCCTGGGCGATTCTGACCGCGGCGGTAAAGCTGCGGTCAGAAAAGGGGAGCCGGCGGTTTCCCGCTGGCCCAGGGAATCCGCCACGGCGGCGCTGCTTGCAGCGCCGCCATGGGGATTCCGACCCCCTTCCCGCCATCCTGTTCCTGGCGGTAATTACTCTTAGTCACCCATGAAGAGTAACCCACAGTAGAATCCCCAGGTGGGTGGTGGAATGCGATTCTTAGTTTCCCTGTCTCTCCAGGCCCAGAATTGTTGGGTCCACAAACGCTGACCCCAGTTATTCCAGGCCTAGAGAAACTGCCCTGGCCTCCTGTGTGGATCTCTGAGGTTTACAGGAAATTGCTGTGAATATCATCCAACTGCTCTGTAAAAGCAGTGAACGTTCTCCTCTCGTCTGGTCTGTCCTCATCCCACAGTTGTGCCACAGCACCTGCACAAAAGACCTGGACGCAGTGCCCACCACACTTCTTTACCACACAGGTGGTTGCAGCAGGTGGTAAATATTTGCAGTTTTGAGCCTCTGATTTCCCCTGGAAGATAGAAAAACATGCAGACGTGGTCCCGGTATTCTCAGGTCCATGTGTAGTTCCACATTTTGGAGGAAATGTAAATAAGTTATCCCCGGATTTAGGTGCAGGGATACCAATGCAGAGCTTCTCACAGTTCAGTGTCACCACACCTATATCCAGGGAACTGGTATTGTGGCTTGTAGAGTGCCTGCCTCATCTTGACGCAACGGCTTTCACCACAGCTTATCTATCTTCAGTGCTCTTGTGTCCTCTCATTGAGACTTCGCTTCTCATTTCCAACAGGGAAGCAGCTTTACTTGTTTGTTGTTGGTAAGGGTAAGGCTGTCTTGAAGCAAAAATACATAGCCTGTTTATTTTAAAGTACTCAGTGAATTTCAATCAACCTTGTTAGAGGGACATGCAGGCGAAACACTGGTGAGAAATGGGCCAACCAAATTAACTAAGACATGCATATGTAGCGGTGTATTTGTGCATAGATTTACGCATGGAGATATACACACATGTTCATATATGTAGTCACTCATGCAGACACAAAGGAGCCTAGTCACAAACTGCATTTTGTAGTATGTTTAGTAGTATTACAACACTACAATCTTTTCCAAAAGCGGAGATCTCTGCACTCATACACCTATGTTTTAGTAGTAAATGCTGGTGGGACATGGGAAAGTGGCTGGAAAAGGGTGAATATTTATTATGAAATGGGAGCTCTTGTTTGTAGGAGTAAGGAGTAGCTAAGTGATGGGTTTAGAGAAAGTCATACCCCATCCACAAAACAGTAAGCCAACAGCCATAAAGAACCCAAAGCAGCAGTAAATGTACTCCATCTCAGACGTGGAGTAGGTCAATCACCAAACAAGGCTAGACACTGGTACTGCAATATCTTCCCATACAAAATAATGGTGGCAGACATTTGGAAATAATGTTGAAATTCAGTGATTTATTATTTCAACTTTTTAAAAATATGTATACATTTAACTAAATGGTAATACATATATATATATATATATATGTGTGTGTGTGTGTGTGTGTGTATATATTTAAAGCTATTTACAATTATTACTGTGCATCACTTTAAATAATTTGTATACATAGAAAACAAATATAAACATTTAAAAATATAAACATTTTACTTTAGGTGTAAAAATGTTAAAATACATTTAAAAAAACATTATTTAATATAATATATAAATTAATGAAATATTTAATTCAAAATTAAGTTTAGTTATGTATCTTTTTTATTTTGGTCTACATTTAAAAAATATATTTTAACATTCATCACACACAAATTCGTTTATTAAAGTTTAATAAACTGGTTTACATTTTCCTGCACTTTGCTGCAGGGAGCTCTCCAACAAGCAGCAGAAATGTCTGGCTACATATGAAAAGTTACGACTAATAGTAGCATTAGACTCATAAACTAGGTTCCACCCCTAAATTAAGGGGGTGGACACATATAAGTCTACACTCTAAAACATTTACAGTTGTAAATGCTGATTAGCCAAATCTGGCAAAGTTACTACAAAGTGTAAAGGTACATATGCATGTGTAGATTTACTTAACGTGAAAAAATATTTTTGCAAATAGCTCACTGTGTCTCATATAAGGTTACACGCAAAAGTTCATGAATTGATGCAAGAACTTGACACAATTATGTACACTAACTTAAACTCATTTAAACAGTCACACATTCCATACGATGCACTCACGTGCACATTTCTGCTCACAGACACGGATTCCCCTCAAATGAGTGTGTGTGCATGCACATACTTGTGAACAAACATACATAAGATCTCATCCACACAAATACACTCGCCCACCCAGACACACTTATGCAGGCACACAGACACAGTAATACATAGTCATGGCCCCACCTTATCACATTAAAGTGAGACCTATTGTCTTTTCCCAAAGCACACAAACGAGAATGCTAAAATGTACTTTAAAAAAGTGGAACGTATTGGCTTTGCCAATGTTAGATCTAAATATTTTTTTAGCCAAGAGCAGGTCATTTTTAATTAGTAATATGCACATATACGCTGTTGTTTTCCAGTAAAAAAAATGTCATTCTTCCGAAGCTCCCAACCGTCCATCTTCCCAGATATGACATCACATTTTCTATGTATGTTTGATAGATTTACTTCTAGGCACAATTATGAGTCATCCATGTTCTTGTCTGGTAACCATGCATCTTCCTTGGACCTTATTATTTCTTGTCTGCTTGCCTTACACTCACCTGGAATGCACATCAGACATTGTTTCTACAGGTAGTGTTTGCAGTAGAGCAGACATGTTTGCCTATTACATCATGTACAGAGTTGCAATCATGTTGTCTACTTACATCTTGTGGTGGTCAATAATCCGATGATGTGTATATTCTTGCTGGCAATGCATCTTCACTCACATCTTGCTGCGGCAATGACATCAGAGTAAATGAGTATTATGTACACCTTTATCACATACGAGATGAAATCACCTGTTGCTTGCAATAATGATGTTGGTTTGGGAAGATTAGGTGTAGTTGGAGTCTATTCTGTGGAGTTTCAGATATGTTTCAGAACTGTCTAAGCCTTTGATTAAATATATTATTAGTAATTCTATGTGTATTGTGAGTTTGTGTAACAACTATCTGCAATGGCACGTTCTGTGATGTCACTGTTTATGCTAATTAGTAGTTACCCGCTGAATGAGACTACATCTTTGTGCGTCAGGTAAGCTCGAGGCTTCGCAGTCAACATCTGAGCAGAGTTGTCTGTCTCCTGCTTTTTTCACCATGAAAGGAAATTGAACTGATGAGAAGGCGGAGCAAGATTAAATGATGATTTACATAAGTGGATGATTGTTGTAGTGGAGTTGCTGTTTCCCCTGTACTGTTATCAAAGAAGCACAGGCAATTTTCGGGTTGCCTATGTGTTAAATGTTTACGCTGACCCACAGGAATCTTCATGTGATTGCAGTCACACATGGTCTGCAGTATACTAGGCACTAGTGGACTTGCCCAGTCCTGGCACTGGTCTTGGTGTTGTTGTACCTGCTGTATCTGTTACCAATCCATAGCCATGATCATTGCAGAAGCAAACCACCTTACCCTGAGAAATGCTCCAGAAACAGAGCAGGGCAGAAGGGCATATGATGTCAAAGTTACTCCTGGGTATTCTTCTTTCCACAGAAAACATTGCTCAGCATCTTTTTTTCTCTGCACTTCTCTGCCACTCCCAGGTGGCTCTTGCTGTAAGCAATTATGGTTGCTATAGACGCATCTAGGGAAATTGCACCAGAAAGCCTTCTTGGAAACAACGAATTCTGATTGGATGTTTACTTCCTCTAACTACTCGTGCTACAGGATTCCCACGTGTACCTGGTGTAAAGAACTCCACGTAGGCACGTTCACACTGTGTGAAATTCACCAATAAACACATTTGTTCCCAGAGATCCTGTTAGTCATGCTGCTTATCATCAAAGCAGGTTAATGCGCTCTTCTGCGACAGGGTAAGAAACTGGAACTCCACCCTTTCTGCTGTTGACAGGCTCAGACAAGAGCAGGTGACCTCAGTTCGGGTGTTGGGAAAAGGTTAATAAAATAATGGTGCCTGCAGGGGACTTTTGAAATATGGAGTCCCTCCCCAGGATATGACTAAGTGATCAAGTGCACCTCACCCTTTGACTATAAAGCTGAGAGAAAGAAAAAAAAGGCATGGGGCCAATTTGGACAGTAAATCTGTAAAAGAGATGACAACACCTGGCCTTCCAATCGACCACAGTAGTAAACATATTAAACAATGCACAGCAACACAATAATTACTGATGCTGCTGAATTAAATACCTTTAGTAGGGAAATGTAAACAACATGTAAGACATTTTTAAACCTAGGCCCAGATTTGCTAATATTTGACGCAAGGCAGCACAGCAACCTTACGTCAAAGGAAGAGTGAAAAAATGTGTCATATCTACTAATATATAGGGCATTTTTTCTTTCCCCCAGCATTGGCGTACTTTTGGCTGCCATTTGCCAGTGCACGCACCATTATGCCATAGTGCAAGCGTGTGTGTTCTTTGATGGGGATGTTTTGTCCTGAAAGTGGACTCTTTTAGTACAAAAACTTTCTTTTAATACTTTTCCCTCTTCTTATGTGTGTTGCAGAATGCAGCACACATAGAAAGTTAAAAAAATTAAGTAAAAATTAAAACATTTTTCCTTGTTATGCCTGTCTCTAGGAGGCGTAAGATTTTAGCACAACTCTCTGTAAATGTTAGTAGACAAGGATTTTCATCAGAATCTATGAGTAATTGCATGGGGATGCCCACGCAACACTCATGAAACGCCTCCTTGATGCAAAGTAGCACAAAGTGCTGCACAGGTCAACTTTGTGTTACTTTCTGATACTATCCAAAGCAAATCCAGATTTGTGTTAGGTATTAAACCCACCCCAACACTCCACATCAGGTTTGCATCACAAAAGTGTCAAAAACGTTAAATACTAAGTTATTTAGATATATACACAGTCCTCATAGCCTTGTGAGTTAGAAGAACTGGAGAGAACATTATCCATTGTGAAATGTTTTTGGAAGTTGGCCTACATGCCTCCCACAGAGTGCATTCCAAATGCATCAATGTGTTTAGGCCTGTTTATCTATTTGGTGACAGTGTAAGGTAAGAATGGTGAAAAGTGTGAGGGATATTGAAAGGTGGAGACTGTTGCACCAAACCAGGATGGTGCCACAAAGTGGGTCTCCGGTTAAGAAGATCAACAAGGCCACATTTATGGAATATTCCACTGAATTGCCAGAAAGAAACAGATCTGAGCATGGCTGGCTGATGACAAACTGAACTCTCTTTTTCAATGTTGAAGGAAAATCCAAGGCTATACACGGGTTCTATTTGGTCGATGATGGAAGGCCATGGTTTAAACTTGCTTTAGACCACTCATACGATTGTGGTGAAATTGAGGCAGTTTCTTTGGTATAATTGTAAAAATGAAATGGACTGTCAATACACCGCAAAGAAATGGATTGCAGTTCAACACAGGCTCTGGGCTGTTGATCTGCTCAATATCAACAGTTCTGTCCACTGGATATCACATCACAAAAATTACCAAATTGGATCAAATTCTAATGCTAGGGCCCCTCCACGACCCCGTGGTGGATGACGAATCCCTTGGTGTTTGACCTAGGTCATGGACACTCTTGTGACTGGGACTCGCAAATCAGGGTGGAGACACTCATAAACACACTTACAGTTCTTTAATAAGCAGCTGTTAGCAGAATTATGCTAAGTGTATTAGCAGGTACTGCAGGCACTGCAGATGAAGCCTAGTCAAAGAGGCACTTTATCCCTGGCCCTATATATAAAGCTAAAGTCCAGAGCTGGCCGGCAGAAAGGGCAGTCAGGAAAAGTTGTGCCCTCTTCTTATACCCTCCTTAAAAAAGCAGCAGACTGAGACAAACATTGGGCTGAAGAATTTAACTCAGAAGTACTACCCTTTTCCTCTGAAGTTTTCACAGAGTGTGCCCTCAACTACCACATCAGCGCTCATGTATCCCAAACCTTCATAAGGGCGCCAGTCAGGTCTGTACAGTTATTCTTTGAACAGGGCAGGAAACTCACACCAATGTGTGTCAAGCTTACCTCATGTGGCACCCACTCCTTTCCTGAAGCATCATTGTGATGTGAGGCAGATCACCTCATTAAGGGATCTAATAAGGGCCTAGCGCCCATTCTCAAGTCCCTCTTCTCTTTGTACCTTTATTATCTTGCCCTCTGCTAACTCAAGCTAGCATGGAGTCATGGGGTAAATTAATATGGCAGCCCACGCATGGCTCTAGTCTGGTAGGATCTCGGGTTTCTAATCTTTAAGAAGGCAACAAAGCTATTGAGGAACTAATCACTGGTCATCCAGCTGTAGAACCGGCTTCAAAGACCTAATCACCAATAAACAATTTCACTATCAGCCCACACTGCTTCCCTCCAAGAGCCAACCGGATGAAGAAAACTTCAACTTCCGAGCAATATTCAGTGGCTGGAAACTATAAGTGATAACCCCTTCCCCATGGTCAGTCCAGAGTTGTGGGTTACTCATCAAGCCGCCCAATCTTACCATTTGGTTCCGGGTAACACAATTACCCCTGAGGTGGACCTCCTCTCCCGTCACTCCCATGAATACACATTGGAGGCCTACTTTGTGGTAGTAGCGGCGAGGTGCTGCCAGCTCCTACTGTCCACACCAGATTCATCCTGGAGGCTGAGTGCAATCAAGTGCTGGGTGGTACTTTGAGGAGCCAGTGAAGGAGGGCGTGCACTACCCAAGCTCTATCAGCTTTTGTGGGGCTATCCTTATACTCAGAAAGGCCTGAGTGAGGAAGGACACAAAGCCAGTGGAGAGGTGGCTGGCTCAGCATTATTCACGGCTCACACGCAGGGGGCCACAGCAGGGTGAGCAGTTTACAGCTGTGGCCTGCAGCTGGGCCTTGGAGGAGGAGTAGAAGAGCTTGTGAGAGAGCGGGCCATTGACGGCCCTCGAAGGGCAGCATCTGCAGCCCATGCTGCATCTGTTCAAAGCGGGCGTACTCGTTGTGCGGACTCCACCTAACTCGCATCCAAAGCATATTATGTTTACTTTCTGTGTATCTTTTGAGACAAGCCTAACTGCTGCTGCTCCCATCGTATTCGAATATAACGCCTTCAATTTTAATTTACATTTCAATTTTATATATTTTTTTCTTCAGTTTTAGCGTTAGCCCATTAGCAGTGAGATGGCCATTTGAAAGGCTGTCCCTGCCCTCTCACCCATTGGTCTATTTAACCAATGAGCAATGATTGCCTAGTAGAAAAAAGTCAAAAAGTTAGGAAATACATTTTATTTTTCATTTCACAAGGTCGCTAGCTGGCACTATGACATATGATACCATCAGCATTTCTTAGCTTTTCAGTCAACAACATGTTGCATTGTGGGGCTTGTAGTTTTGCATTTTTTATGTCCTCAAATCCCCAGCATGCAAAGTGCTGGTGGCAAAAATGCCAGAAGTGGCGGAACATGTTATGTATGACATGGGACTACCCGTCAGCCTTGTTGTAACATTTCCAAAGTAGACTAGCCCCTTTAAAAATGCTTGTTTCACATGCAAATTCAAAAGTAAACTGCTTATAAATTTTGTGAGGATTCATGGCGAGGGCATGAGTTACAGTTATCTTGTGTCGCGAGATCTAGTTACTTGAAATAAATCTAACAGCTGAATTTCTATGGTTTTGCATGTGTAAATCTGAGCCTAACTATACCGTCCCTGTAACCTTTGGCTTTTTAAGTGAATTTCTATGTTTTTTTAAATTCTGTTTAATAACTATAAAGTCCTGTAACCTTTGGTAGCCACCCAACCCAGCGCCATGTACAGCCTCTGGCCATGCATGGCAGGGTTTGGTCTTAGGGGGCCAACACCGTCTAACCACCCAACCCCCTGTAATCACCCAACCCTGCGCCACATACAGCCTTTGGCTGTGCACAGCAGAGTTTGACCATAGGCAGCCAAAGCCCTCTAACTACCCAACACCAAATGATGATGTCCAAACTCATGGCCTAAGTTAACTATAATTCGTGCCCTCGCCATGCACCCCTAATTACCCAAGATATTACAGCACTCATGGGTACTTTTATAACATCAATAAAAATATCAATGAAACAGTAGAAGTCAAACTATTAAAGAAAAAACTGTCCATGGCGGGGGGACGAATTAGAGTTAACTTAGGCTGCAAGAATTTCAATGGTTTTGTACAAGTGAAATCTGAGCCTAACTATAACGTCCCTATAACCTTTGGTTTTTAAGGGAATTTCAAAGTTTTTTTTAATACTGTTTCCTAACTATAACACCCTGCAACCTTTGGTATTTCAGTGAATATACAGTATTTGTAATATATATATAAAACCTTTTTTTGTTTTGCTAATAACTTTGGCGCAGTTTGATGAATCTTCACAAAAATTTCAAAGCTAGTTTGCAAGTTAGTTCAGCTGTTTACTGTGAAGGTTCGGGGTGATTCATCAAGCAGAGGTCAAGAAAAAGGTGGGATCAAAGCTCTTTCTCCACACAATGACTATGGGGATTTTGCAACTTTTAGACATGACTACAGCCCGAACCAGTGAACAGAATTACACCAAAGTTGTCAAAAGCTTGAGCTTGGTGTTCTTTTTGTGATTTGGTGTAAATCTGTTTAGTAGTTTCAGTGTTTTTAAGGGAAGTAAAATATAGATATCTATGGAAGTGGATCCTTCTTGAATCCGCGGGTACTTGCAGAGGGTCTGTGGGTACCCGTGAATCCGGGCGAAAAGCAAAACCCTGATTGGTTGGCTGCAACCTGAAAGGAAAGTTATGGCCACCGTTTTGTTTCTTGGCTGGGTCCCTGGGAGAAAACATAAATAAAAACACACATATGGGGTCAGGATAAAAGTATCCTGACTGCACAGGACACATGGAGGGGTCTCTGAGGGACACCTCATGGGCAAACAATTGCCCATTTCTTTTTTCGGGCTGATCCATGGATCTGTAAATCCATCGCAGTGCACAGCATGACCCCTGTGTAAGTCTGTGATAGATCCGCAGATCCGAAGTTCAATGAAAAAAAAAACTCACCCGCGAACACACCATACCCCCGCAGTGCAGGACCGGTGGTTGTATTAGTGTACAGTACTAATATATTACTTTACGTTAAAAAACATAGAAATTAACTGAAAAAAACAAAGGTTACAGGGACGTTATAGTGAAGTTGACATTTTATCCACACATAGTGAAGTTGACATTTTACCCACACAAAACCACAGAAATTCAGCAGTTATACTTATACTTGTCTGATAAAACCATAACTTGTGCCGGTAAGTAACTTTAGGCTACAAGTTGTAGTTTCTTAACATAAGTGCTGTATTTCTGTGGTTTTGTGTGGGTGAAACGTTAACCAAACTATGACATCACGGTAACCTCTGTTTTTTTTCAGTGAATTATATATATACATATATCAGCATAACATTCCTTAGATTTCTTCAGGAACCACTGCACTCCGGGATCTTGTATTTCAAAAATTCATATATTTAGGCTCCATTCAATTTGTTTTCAGCACAAAAACCACCCGCCCTACGCGTTTCGGTCTGAGGGTCCTTGATCACGGCCATTTCCGTTATATATATATATTTTACCTAGTGGCGGTCACCACTAGGTAGTTATAGTTAGGACCATGTTTCCATAGAAAAAGCACTTTATTACTTGCCTCTATCTTTGGCACCTTTTGACAAAGCTTCACAAAATCTTCCAAAAAGTGTTCCTGAGAATCTTGTTGTACACAGAAAGTTTCAGGGTGATGTGTTAGGTGGGGGCAGAGAAAAACAGGGGTCAAGAAAGAGCATTTCCCATGTTAATTCCCATATTGATGTTGAACACGACTGCAGCCCGAACTGCTGAACGGAATTTCACCAAAACTGGCAGAAAGGTAGTTCTTGGTCCAGAAAGAAGCCTTTTTCTTGTTTGGTGTAAATCCATTCAGTAGTTTTTCAGATATTAAAAGAAAAAGAAATATAGATATCTAGAGGTGTGAAGGATTCGCAAATGACAACAAGCTTGTGCAGAGAAATGCACAGCTCTGATTGCCTATTAACATTTCAACCAGAAATTGTTGGCAGCTATCTTGGGATTCGGCTTCAGCCAAGTCCCACTATAAATGTTTTAAAAAAAGGCAAAGGGCCAGGGTAGAGTCATCCTGACCACTTAGCTCTGGTGCTAGGGACCCAGAGAGACCCTCCCCCCAGAGCAAAAAAACATTTTTTGTTTTACATTTTTTACCTTAATTTGCGACAACGCAGAGAATTTAGGAAAATGTTTTAAAAGCAAACAAGCACTGTCTCCCGTGCTTGTTTTTTCAAGCCCATGGGTGGGCCAGGTGCTTGGGCATTCATATTTTCTATATGGGGAAGGGGCGCCCTGCCCCCCGCAGCCCGTGAGAACACCACCTACCTGGGGCACTAAAAAAGATTGAACGCAGGGGGGCCACCAAGCCCCCCCTACAGCCCCGAGAACTGCAACCTCCCAGGGGGACATACATTAAAATGAGTGCGGGGGATGAGTGCCCCCCCCACACAGCCCCAGGGAACGCCACTTCTCCGGGGCACTTCTTTATATGTAATGTGGGGGGCCTCCGCATCTCAGGGGACACCACCTCTGCAGGGCACATATATTAAAGTGAGTGTGGGGGGGCACTCGCCCCACCTGTAGCCCTAGGGACCACCACCTCCCTGGGGCCGAATGGTAAGATTGAATGCAAAGAGGGATGCTCGGACCCCCTGTAGCCTCAGGGCCCGGCGGGGCACTAACAAATTTTGAATGTAGGGTGAGCACCTAGCCTTCCCCCAGCCCGAGTGGAGGTTTCCCCTGTTTCCCTGCTCATGGAGATGCAGGCGGGGAAACAGAGGAAACTGCTGTCATAGAGAGGGAGCTGCTTTAGCAGTCCTCGCTCTGTGACAACAGTGCCAGCTCCCACAAGAGGTGGGGAGCTGGCTGGGACCATGGGGGCCTTCAAGCTCCCCTGCAGCCCCCAACAATGTGACAGGCACCCAGGTCACATGGCTGGGCCCTGGGGATGGGGTCACAGGGCCAACATTGGCCCCTTGGTACGGGGGCCACGTTAGCCCTCTCCCCAGAAATATGTAAATATTTGTCCGGGCCTCAGGGGATGGGGACCCCAGGGCCAAGATCTGCCTGGGGAAGGAGGCTGTGCTGCCCCCACCCCCACAAAACAAATTAAATATTTATGCTGGGCTCTAGGTTATGGGGTCCCCGGTGCAGGATTGGCCTGGGGAGGAGGGCTGCATGGCCTCCCTCCCCAAACAAAATTAAATATTTATCACTGGCCCCGGGGGATGGATTCCCTGGGACCGAGATCAGCCTGGGGAGGGGGGGTGCACGACCCCCCTCCCTGAAAAACAATAATATTTAGGCCATGCCCCTTGGGGATAGAGTCCCCCGGTTGAGATTGGCTTGGGGAGGTGGGGTGCGTGGCCCTCCTATCCAACAAAAAAAAGTATTTAGACCAGGCCCCGGGGGAAGGGTCCCCGGAGCCGAGATCAGCCTAGAGAGGGGGCCTGCATGGCCAGTTTTTTTTTTTAGGAAGGCTGGGCCCTGGGGGATGTGGTCCCAGGGTTGAAATGGGCTGAGGGAGGAGGGCATGCGGACCTAACTGCTGCATTTCTATACTTTTGTATGTGTGAAATGTGAGCCTAAATATAATGTCCCTGTAACCTTTGTTTTTTTTCAGTATATATACATACATATATATATATATATATATATATATATATATATATATATATATATATATATATATATATATATATGTGTATATATACATATATATATATATATATATATGTATATATATATATATATATACACATATAAGTTCACTGAAAAAGCCAAAGGTTACAGGGACGTTATAGTTAGGTTCTGAATTTATACAAAACCTTAGAAATTCAGCAGTTATACTTAGAGTTATTTCAGGAAACTATAACTCGTCCTTTAAGGCAATTATAACTCGGGCCTTTGACAATTCTTCAATAAGAGTTCCAAAAAAAGGGCCCCTGTGATTCTTGTTACACATGAAAAGGTTCAGCTGATCTGTCAATCTTGGGCTGATAAAAAGGGGGTTAAATAAAGTTGTGTTTTCCATGTTAATTCCCAGAGGACCTTTAGACATGACTACAGCCCGAACCACTGGACAGAATGACACCAAATTTGGCAGAATGCTAGCTTCCAGTACACAGTTTACGCTTTTGCTTATTTGGTGTAAATCCATTCAGCAGTTTAGGAGATATTAAAGGGAAAACAAACTTGTATATCTAGGGCCGCCGATCCATCCCGACGTCTTCGCGAATAATGACAAGCTCAGGCAAGGAAATGCAGACCTCTGATTGGCTGCCAACACTTTAACCAGGAAGTGTTGGCAGCAACAAATTACGCAAAAAGAAAGGAAAAAGAGCTAAAGTAGAGTCACCCTGGCCCGTTATCTCTGGTGCTGGGGTCCCAGAGGGACGCCACCAGCAGTGGCGGACAGTAATTTTAGGAGGGGGGTGTGAGCAGGAGACACAAGCACATATGCACACTCATTCATTCACACATGTGCGCACACACATAGTGATTCACAACACTCATTATCAAATATTTAAACATACACGCACACACCAAACATTCATTTAAAAAAAAAAAAACACATACACACTTACCTTCAGCTCTGCCTCAGAGTTCCCCGTAGGGTTGGGACTGCTGCCTTCCCTCCTGGCTAACATAAGGTCAGCAAATGAGGGAAGGCAGCAGTCTCAACTCATCACAGAGTGGGATGGGATCAGTGAGACTGCTGACCTCACCCCACTCAGTGACGAGGTGTCACTGATTGATACTCTGCCTGAGAACTTTAGGGCTTAAAACGGAAGTACACAGGTTCGAATCAATCAGTTTCAATGACATAGCTATGTGCGGCTACCAGGTATTAAACAGTTCTCTGTGGCTTAGTGGTTAAGGTCTCAAGTCTCTAACTCAAAGGTGGAGGGTTACAATCTAAGTGTGTTAGTTGTCATTTCTCTGATTTTTTTTATTTTCGAATTCAAATATTTAAGATACATACCAAAAGGTGATCTCACTCTTTTCAATTGACAAATATATTTTTCTTTTCAATTTGTCCAGAAACATCTCATTCTAAGTATTTCATTCATCAAAGCCTAAAAAACTCTCTATCTACCTCTCACTCTCTCTTTCAATATCTTTCTCCCACTCACACACCCACTTAGACGCTTACGCACCGACTCACAGACCCACTCAGACACTCACGCACCCACTCACAGACCCACTCAGACCCTTGTGCACCCACTCACAGGCCCACTCAGACACTCACCCACCCACTCACAGACCCACTCAGACCCATGTTCACCCACTCACAGCCACACTCAGATCCTCATACACCCACTCACAGACCCACACAGACACTGATGCACCCACTCACAGGCCCACTAAGACAGTGATGCACCCACTCTCACACCCAGACAGACACTCTCACAGCCACTCTCCCATCCGGATACACCCTGTCACACCTATTCTCTCACCCAGAGAGACAGGCCGCAGGCAACTCCTGCTGCGCCCGGCCAAAGGCCTTACACAGCATGGGATTGGGTGGTTAGGGGAGTTGGCCGCAGTGTCTAGCCACAGGCCAGGCCCTGAGGCCAGCCCCCACTTCACACGCCTGCAGCCAACAGCCACAGCACATGGCCTTTGGCCATGAGAGGCAGTGGTTGGATTAACGTAAAGTCATGAAAATTACTTTACATTAAAAAAACATGGAAATTCCCTGAAAAAACAAAGGTTACAGGGACGTTATAGTTAGGCTTACATTTTAAATGTGCAAAACCATAGAAATTCACCTTGTATAGTTAGAATGATCTCAAGTAACTATAACTCGTGCCCTAAAGTAACTATAACTTTCACCGCCACCATGCACTGCTAATTAGCCTACAAATTACTGCACTCTTGACACCTTTGATAACATAATTGATAATATCACTGTAATATTTGCAGTAAATAAATTTTTTGATGAAAATACAGTGCATAATTATAGCTACACCGCTGGGTGGACACAGGCACTCTGACCAGGGGAAGATGGCTTATGCCATATTGGATTTCCCAGAATTCTGCACAGGAGGATTGAGACAGAGGTGGGGGATAATATGGCATCCTAGGATTGGCCAGGGGTGCCAATTCAGGGAAGATCTGAGCTCCTCTGCCACCCTAAACCTTGCAAAACATCCAGGAGGCTCTGGCACTTGTGAGTTTGGGCAGGAAGGTGCTCTTATGGTTGGGAGTGGAAGGCCTACAAGGAGAAGAGCACCAGGAGCTAGGAGAAGAGAAGCCTGCTACGAGGAGCCATAAGAACCAGATGTCCACAAAAAGTACCACTCCAGAGACCAGTAGACCTGTTGAAAATACCCCTAGTGGCTTGGGCTCACCACAAGGAGCAAAATGATCCTATGAGCAAGAAAATAAGCCCAATATACAGATCTCAGGTCAATGGTGCTGAAAAACTGAGCACCATCCGCTTATGCAAAAATGTCTAAAATTTTAGGTAGGGAGTGGCAGTCATTCACAATGTTTCTATTTAATGAACTGAGATCTGCACACAATTGTATATTGTCATTTTTTTGGCCATGACTTTAGGGTTGACCCCGCTGTACTGAATCAACTGATACTGAAGGGAATGTTGCGACCCTTATGTACCACCGGTATAGTATCTTTCTTCATTATACTTTTATGCTTGAATCCTTTCATACACCAAGGTCTGCCCTCAAATAGCTTTCTATGTGCCTATATAACTTGCTGTAAGTCTTCCTGCTCCAGTGCAACTAAGGAGAGAGGACAAGTCCTACCAGGTCTTAAAATCATTCCCAAAACATTGTAACTCTTTTTTGTCACAAACACTTTTATATAAATGTTCTCCACATATCTCACCTCCTCCCAGAAATAATCCTATATATTAATTTGGTACGGCTGAAAGCTACAGGGTTGAAATCAGACAGAGCAAGATGAGTGTCAGGCCATTCTTTGTATAAGATGTATTCAGAAATTATGGTAATAAGAGATCCAGAGTCAATGGTCACCTTCAACAAACTGACCCAAATGATTTTTCACTCGTAGGAGCCCCATTTTTCTCATTCAAACATTCCCCTTGATCATCAAACCACACAATATCAGATACACTTCCCATTGCCCCCACCCAGCTTCACATCTTGCACTTTGTTAACAGGTATAATTTTCAAGCTATCCTTGCACGCCTTCACACACCTTTTACCACACCTGTTACACTTTTTACTGATTGCAAGGCAAACACCCCGATTAACCAGTTGTAACCTTGATCCACATTCGAATCAAAGCTTGGGCTTAGTCCAACCGCGGATACTGAAGTTTGTCAGGGCACTCACCTAATTTGATAAACAAGCCTAATTTTATTAAAGCCTTTGAGACCCAAATTGAATGTGCTTTGCACTTAGTGATGTCAACTCTTTGTCTGAAAATAGGATTTTTTAAACACAACAAGTGTCTTTGTACTTTCTTCTCATAGTAGTGAATCACTGACTGATCTCTTAAATATTAGTTCAGTTTCTCATCAGAGTTGCACGAAGATGTAAGGATGTGTAGTTCTGCTACGTATTGATCTATAGATTTATCTGGGAAATATTTTGTTCTTTAAAAGCAATGTCTCTCCACAATAACGCTCGGTACCTCTTCAAAGAGGCTTGTCAACCTCTCCACAGCCTCTATGTAGTCATCCAATTGTCCAAACTTGATGCCATCAATGACAATAAGGCATTGGCCAAAACTCCAATACTATTGTTTCCAGCTGGTTAGCGGTTTGCCTGGAGTAAGCAAAAAAAGGAAAGCAAACATAAAGGTTGTGATTTACTTCCCATTAGATTGTTCCACAAAAACAAATGCTTGTTTAGAGCACCTATTTTTGGTCTCAACTGGTGCCTTTTAATGAAATTTAAGAAATAATGCTCCAAAATGTCAACAAAAATTCATTGAGGAAAAGCAGCACCTCAGTATGTACTTTCCCAAAAAAGTTTAGAAATAGAAGAAATAAGCTCTACTAGAAGTGCACTTACAGTTCAACTTTGTGCTCTAATCTTGCATAAAAAGACAATTTTCCCTGAACGGTGTAATGCTCTTCACAGAGTCATGTGCTGGTCTTCCACTCGGTGGAGGTGGTCCACACATCACAGGCAGTCACAAATGGATACCTGAGAACGTACATTTCAGAGTCTCTGTGACATGTAGGCGCCAACAGTCAGTGTTATAGCGTTACCATCTGAGGTTGCACAACATACATGTGCGTCGCTTGCCTGACATCGCCTGATGCTTACATCATCACTTGGGCCAAGAAAACCTTAACCTACCGCCCTTCCTTCTCATCTAGACAGGCGGGCACAGTGAATAAGTACTCCTTCTGTTGTGCCTCCCAAGACAAAGACGCCACCAGCTGCGATTTTTCACAATCGAGACACTTGACCTGGCCAAGAACATACCTGCCGGTCTCAGCTTGTTTCCCAGCTGCCCAAAGCCTGGAAAGGCTTCTCCACCCTCATTAGTACTTATTTGAAGTAAAACTAAGCAGCACATGTGTGTAGAAACGGTACATATCAGTTTATTCATGGATCAAGATATTCTGCCAAACGAGGCCACCTACTACTGTAGTCAGCACCTTCTTCAGATTGTTGTAGAATGCTAACACCACCACAGATAGTGCAGAAGCAGAAGTCTGACAACAGCTTGTGCAGGAAGCATGAGATAGTCATAAAGTACAACAATATATACATCATAACTGATTTGAGGAAGGATATAACACTACTTCAAGCTAGATCATTTTTCTCCTTCCTTCGGGCCTCTCATCCTTTGCATTCCTTTCCTGTTTTAACCTCCATTTCCCATTGCTGGTCTCTCATTCCCTTTTCTCTAGGGGCCATCCAGTGAATGATGATGCAATCTCAAAACCACGACTGACCTCACGAAATCAGTATTGTTGAACAGTGGTTCTTAAAGGTTTGACTTCTCTGGACCCACACTGCATCACTTCTGGAAGACTGGAATCCCCTCCTAAGCAATTATGTGATTTGAACTTCAGCACACTATACACAAACATACATAAATAAGTATACTTCAAATAAATACACTAATTATGGACTATTTTCTTTGATTCACCAACAAACCCAAAAAAATCCTACAAATTGAAATTTTAATTTAAATAGAAAGGCTTGCACTTTTCAAAATTTAGATTTATTTCTAAACGATGAACTATGTAGACTGGCTTATCGCTTTTACTTTTTTGCTCCTTACTGTCTTTTTGTCAGCTCAAAACTGTGTTGCTTCACTTATGCCATACATCGTCTGTACTGGATCCCCTTTGCTGTACTTGTGCTGCTACCACAAAGCAAGATACTGATACCAACTTCACTTTTAGCTTCCAACTTCAAATCCTTTGCTTTCACAGCGTGTTTTACGATTTTAAAGATATCAATTTTTTTATGTATATGTACTTTATTCATCTGCTAATATTATTTTATTTCATAAACAGTTGTGGGCAGACCACTGGTTAAAAATCACTCTATTAGAATGCCTATTGTTGGTGATTGTCTGAAATGTAAGACTGGCTGAACAGAATTGGTTTTCTATCCATACTGAGCGCACCATGTGAGCTCCTCTGATCCTTCTAGGCCTCTAATCTAGGCATTTATTATCTCTGTGAATAATCCCCGTATGCCTCCGATTCTTATTTAAATGTATCTCTGTCCCTCACTCATCGTCTGCCTTCTTGGTCAGGAAAATATTTCAATGCCCACTGGTCCAGCCTATCAGACCACTTGACAAAAGGCACAAACATCCATTTGGGGTCCCTGCATTCAATTACCCATAATTCATTTCAAACTGCTTACACATTTTTGTTAGGATTATCAATGAGCACGAAGGGTTGGCTAAATTCATATAAATGGTAAGGATAAGGGCACACTTTTAGCTTTCAGAAAGTTAATTGCGTTTTTCAACACATTCGATTATTGTTTCAATTGTGCTTTAATCATTCTACGTCTTTAATTGTAATGCGCCAAATATTTATAGCATCGATAACAACAGGCAAACACTCTTCCCGTTAAAATGAACGTCAATGCAGAAGGGAACACTTCTATCAAGTGACCTGAGAGGTGGTAGAGAAGTGTACATTTTACAACTGAAATACATACACAAGCAGTGGCGTTCTTGAGCTTTCCAGATCGCATCTGTTTGATCTGGAATAATCATAGCCTCCATCATCTTTGAACTTACTTTGTTGGTGAAATGACAAGTATTACTCCATATCATAAAACATACAAATATGACTCATTCATGCATAGTCAAAGGTACGGATAGCCTTTTTAATGGAAAGTCCACCTCAAAGTGCCTTAGCACTACTGCATCAGTCCGCATGAGGGCACGGAAGTCAACAGTGGCATTGTCTTTTTTCCACTGGTGTATTGTACGCAAAAGCTCCCAATCATTTGTGTTGGTTCTTTTGGTAAATTTAACTCTGTTTTGATTTGGTACCTGAATCTGGAAAGACCAATACTGAATAGACCGGTTTATAAATATCAGTATTGTTTACAGTTTACAAGAGGTAATGATGGGTTTACGGACACCAGTATGAAAATGAGGTGGGAAATAAATGGGCTGAGCAATCTTTTTATCAGGAAACTTGGACTCCACGATACAAGCTTGTTTTGTGCCTGCCACGGAAGCTGTGGCAGGTGACTCAGATGCGGCTTGGAACGGGAAAGAGGGTGTAGCCACAGGTCAATATAGATTAGCTCATCCAGGGCAAGATGGAAAAAATAAATCTTCCTAGAGCATTGCAGGAAAGCGTGAACTTATGGAAGGAGACAGATGGTTCCAGATACGTCTGGGTCAGTAAAAGCGGGGAAGATTTTAGCACCAGTCACAGCATTACACTTTACCTGGCAGGTTCTCTTTTCCAGACGCACAGTTTGCACCATTTCCTGCACTTTGTTTTGTTTTGCTTCACCTTGGTTCCTCCAGGTGGTTAGCACAGGTCGGGTCAACCCTTCCTTCCACTAATACTAAATTGTGCTTGCTGCTGTTCCATAATTCCTAATCCAACTTCAAATACTCCAAGTCATCCTTGCTCCCAGGGCGGCTACTATTGGAGGCAGACGTTCATTTTCAGATCCAAACTGAATCCTGGGCATCCAGGGTTTAGGCTCAGCCTCTGTGCTTCCATACCCAGGTAAGCCATTTTACTGATGCTCTCAAGACATTGCTTCCTGTTGTACGCAAGAGTGTTTAGATTACCTGTACCTTGTTTTATGGTATTATAGGGTTTACCAGTCAGTCCATTGAAGATGGTGAGTCCTTGCTACACACTTTCCACCAGCCTATGCCCCTGAGGTTAGCAGGCCGAGATGCTTATTTACTGTTTTTTTCTCTCTATCTCCCTTCTCCTAGTTCCCCCTCTACAGTCACTTCAGATTCTAGAGTTCATTACAGAGCTTATTTACCCTAAAGGGGAAAGAGTGGGGTTAGCATCGGAGTCCCTGGCCTGAATTCCAATGAAACAGTTTTCCACACTTTTTCAATAACCACGTTGATCCAGCTGGAGGACCTGATCATTTGCTTGAGAAAACGTATCACGCTGTATGACTCAAACAGCCACAGAAGGTTTCCTGGGACACCAAAAGGAAACTCCTGCTTCAATATATCTCCTGCTCCAGTCCACAGAACCCAAGCTGAATTTAACAAAATGTAAATATCTACTTTTTATATGGACCCTCGAACATACTTTAAGCCCTGTTTCTCTACCCTGGGTCACCCACCCTACTGGATGGCATGTAAGTCTGTGATCCTAAACTGTAAAGGAGAATACTCAGGTCATGGGTTATTGTGCAAAAGTAATGTGAGTTGCTGGGTCCCCATCATGTATGCACGTTGCTCTTCCTGTGTACTTCTAGTTATCAGGTCCAAGATTCCTCTTGTGTACCTCAATACTCTCACACAGCTATTTTCCTATCTTTAGTCTCACAGAAAGCAAAGGGTTCCTGTAAGCCATTAGAAGCCATCCCATGCGGGAGTAAGGCCTACTTGTGTAAAATACCCTGACGTTCTTTATGCAACAGTATTTGGTGCCAGTCTGTTTGGTGGCCTTCTATTTTAGATCATTTTTCGTTGTGAGTGGTTTCAAATGGTGTGATCCTTAACTAATGGAACGCGAAAGTTATTAAGCCAATCCACAAAAAAGGGGATCACAAAGACCTCTCTAATTACATTCCTCATGAGCATGGAGGACTCCATGAAAATAATTTTACAAAAGAATATTACCTTGTCCTATGGACTCTAGCAAGTGGTATAACAGAGACCCCCACAGCCTCGAAGTGCAGGGGGCCTGACCTTCAGGTGGGGCCCCCTCAGCCAATTACACTGTGCTCGGGCCGCAGACCACTGACCGGGTCCAGGAGGAGGGGGCCCCCTCCAGGTACTTTGCAGAGGGGTCCCCTCAAGTTTCATTGACTGACTGTGGCTCAGAGCTCAACAGTGGTAGCAGGGAAGTTGTGCTGCTGCTTCATGGATTTCTGGAGAGCATTTCACTTGGTCCATCGCACTAAAGTCGGGAATAATCTAGTGAGCCATAACATATCTTCAGGACTCCTGGCAATTTAACAGATTTTACATAAAATAATCAGGTCTGTTAGGTTGTAATGGAAGGGATAAATTACAACACACATATCAGCGTAGCATGGTTTGAAACAAGGATGTGTCTTGGCCCATGACTAGTTGATTTTTATCAGATATTCCAAAAAGAATTCTCTGCCACGTTCTTTCTCTTCTATAATATGGTCAAAACATCTAGCCTGCTTAATTATGCTGACAACTTTGGGGATCTTGGATTATGCTCCTACAGGTCTTTGGCAGAAAATTACAATTATTAGGAGATTTGTGTAATAATAACCAACTAATAATCAATGTGGATAAAAGAAGACATTGATATTTTCAATGAAATCCAGAACTTAGTCCTGGCAGCTTCATAACTTCTTCTTTGAGCAGGTTAGCCTTTATTACCACCGTGGGCTCTATTCTTCTGCTAACCACTGGAGCAGTCATTTCGCAGCACTGATATCAAAACATCTATCCACAGTTAATCAAGGGCGGCTCCTCCATTAGGGCGGAGGAGCGTCGCCCCAGCCACCAACAGCAGCTGTAAATTCTTTACCAAAAAACGATAATAAACTGTGTTTATTATCGTTTTTTGGTAAAAGGGGTGGGGCACTCCCACTCAAAGCACATTTGTGTTTGGCCAGCCACCTTGGTCCAGCCAAACACATATGCGCAGTAGGCTCTCTCAAGCCCAGCAACACAATTGCCAGGCTGGAGAGACCCTGCACAGGCTCCCAGTCTTCCGGGCGCACTCACAGCCAATCCTGATGCTTCTTTGAGCAGCATCAGGATTGGCCACAAGTCAGGCTGGGAGCCTGTGCCTATAGCCTGGAGCTATGAGGGACAGAGGAGCGGCGCAGCGGAGGAGGTAAGTGCTTTTTTCAAATTATTTTTACATTTAATTTATATTTATTCAC
The DNA here is from genome assembly GCF_031143425.1 of Pleurodeles waltl. Lineage (NCBI taxonomy): Eukaryota > Metazoa > Chordata > Amphibia > Caudata > Salamandridae > Pleurodeles > Pleurodeles waltl. The sequence goes on from NC_090445.1 coordinate 785,679,214, forward strand.
CCCTGTGTGCATCGCACCGCCCATTCTGGTTGTCGCAAGCTGTGACTGCAGTTAATGCTTTATTATGCTTTGATTCCCGATATTGAGGGCTTACAACCTCTAAAGAAGGCACGCTCCAAATATTTAAATTATTGCTTTCCAGTGGGCTTATTGCAAAAAACCCATTTCAGGTTAGCCAACAGCAGTAGAATTGCGTTCACTTACTTAGCTGGTGCTGAACTTTGCATGTTCCTTTTTGGCTCCACCAGACTAGGGAAGAAAACTGAATCCTAGGGATGACCTAGCGGGTTATACCTGCGTTACATGGACTTAATGGTAAACTATCTGGCTGTCTGCCTCTTCTCTTCAGTGGCCCATATGATACCTATTTGGTGTGTGATGGGAGCTTGAAATAATGGTTGTGCCTTTCATTTGAAGGTGTGTGGAAAACCTGAAGACTGTCTCTGTACACTGGGCAATGCACTTGGGCCATGGCTGGAACAGAGCATTTTGAGGTTTGGTCTTGGCATCAGCATCTGAGGATGTGTCCATACTGGTTATCTATGTATGGAGATGATTATTGCAATTTTGATGTATCATGGCAGCACTCCTGGCATATAATTGCTGCACTCATAGCATATGTACTGCCTTAATTAATATATATGTGCGGTACAAAAGTGCATTAGTAACTGCTTTAGAAACCTGGTGTATTATTTTATTATTTTTACATGTATTATTTATTCTTTCATTTAGTGTTTTTTTCAGTTCAATATGTTACTACCTATTAGATATTGGGTCTCTAGTTGGCAGAGGTATACACCCTTGTCCAAGTAGGGACCACAATCTCTGTCAGGGCAAGTTACAACACAATCAAATTTATCCTGTGCTCACCTTTTGGTAGCTTGGCACAAAACAGGCAGGCTTAACTTAGAAAGCAATGTGTAAAGTAGTTGTGCAATAACTCATACAGCAACACAGTGAAAACACCTCAAAAAGTACTCCACACCAGTTTAAGAAAATAGATCCAATATGCTCAAATCGAGATATTTTTTAAAGGTTTAAATTAATCTCAATCCTTTGGAAACAGTGGCTATATCCCTGTAACACACAGTACCTGGGATGCATCAAACATAACAATGCACGGGGCCACAGAGGAGGAGATGTGTTGAAATATAAGGCGCTGCGTCTGATTTTCCAGCGCGGCACAGACGATGCGTCATTTCTTTCCACGCTGCAAGGTGATGCACCGATTATATGGAACACAGCCTTGGTTCCTCACTGCAATGCAGGGATAGTTTGACACCCAGGGACGATGCATTAAAAATCCTTCATGCGCTGGTAGAAGGTGCAGGAGCTGCGTCAATTTGGTAGGCGATGCAGCAATTTTTCCACCACGAGGAAGGCGCTGCATCGATTTCTGCAAGCATTGTGTCAATTTTTTGATGCACGGGATTTTCTTCTCTGGGGTTAAGTCTTTGTGGCCCTGAGACTTCAGAACAGGAGGAAAGCTCAATCCAAGCCCTTGGAGAGCACGTGTGGGGAAGGCAGAGTCCTTTCAGCTGAGTCAGGGGCCAGCAGACAGCAGGCTGCAGGACAACAAGCAGGGCAGCAGTCCTTCTCAGCAAAGCAGTCCGGATGAGTCCTTTGGGCAGCCAAGCACTCCCTCTGACAGAGTCCAGGTGTAGATCCAGAAGTGTCTGATCTGGTGGGGGTCAGAGACCCAGTATATATACCCCAAAATACCTTTAAAGTGGGGTAAACTTCAAGGAGTGGTTTTGAAGTGCACAAGATCCCCTTTCAGCCCAGTCCTGTCTGCCAGAATCCCTGTGTGGGTTATCAGTCCTTTGTGTGAGGGCAGGTCACTGGCCTTTGAAGTGTAAGAGAGAACCCCTCCATCCTTCCCGCCCTGGGAGACCCATTCTGTATGCAGATGAATGCAGATGTGACTGAGTGTCCTGTGGTTAATGCTGTCTGGGTGGAATGCACAAGGGGATCTGTCAACCAGCACAGACCAGATGTTGATTGAAGACAGGCTGTAAGGCACAAATGGCAGTAAGTGCAGAGAAATGCCCATGTTCTAAAAGTGGCATTTCTACAATAGTTATATTAAATCCATCTTCACCAGTAAGCAGGAATTTCTGCTACCATTCTGGCCATACTAAACATGACTGGGCTATTCCTTTCAGATCAGAATCTAACACTTAAAAGTATATAAGGGCAGTTCTAATGCGTTTGTATAGGAGGAGAAGCCTTGTAGTAGAGGGTAACAAATTTGTGAGTTTTTCACTCCCAGTACATGTAAAACACATAAGTACATATCCTGCCTTTTACTTACACAGCACCCTGCCCTATGGGTTGCCTAGGACCTACCTTAGGGGTGACTTATATGTAGAAAAAAAGAAAAAGGAGAGTTTAAGGCTTGGCAAGAAGTTTTAAATGGCAAGTCGAAGTGGCAGTGAAACTGCCACACACGCCTTGCAATGGCAGACCTGGGACATGGTTAAGGGGCTACTTAAGTGGGTGGCACAATCAGTGCTGCAGGCCCACTAGTAGCATTTAATTTACAGGCTCTGGGCAACTCTAGTGCACTTTACTGGGGACTTACAAGTGAATTAAATATGTTAATTGGGTAGGAGCCAATGTTACCTTGTTTAGGGGAGAGAGCACATTCACTTTAGCACTGGTCAGCAATGGTAAAGTGTGCAGAGTCCTAAAACAAGCAAAAAAAGCTGTCAGGTCTAACACTACCTTAATGCCTTTGTCTAAAAGGTCAAATGACAATATTTTCTTTAGCATCATCAGGGTCAACAGGTCACCTGATGTCACTTCCTGCGGTCATCAGCGACTGACCATTTTGTTGACATCACTTCCTCTACCTCTGGTATGTTGTTAAGTCTAGGTTCATGAAGCCCTCTAAATAAAATTGTTAACCCAAGCCCTTTATGTGTTCTGAATTGTTAGCAACTGATACGAAGTTGACTTGGTGGGGTATTAGTGCACAAACTTTCCAGCTAATTTATAATATAATTAAGCATTGCAGATAAAGATTTCCATACTGATCACACACATGAAATGTACAATAAAGGAAAAAATAATCAAAATTAATAGACAAACTGATGGAGATTACGTGCCTATTAAGAAATTAGTAACTTGTTTTTTTACTATGGTTATGTATTCATACACCTATCTTTCCGTGCCTTCACCATTCCTCTCGTCCATCCATATATCAATTTATCTATCCTCCATTCTTCTGCTCTTCATCCGCCATCCTTTCAACCATGTGTCCATTCTTCTGTCTATTAACACTTCACCTATTGATAATTTCACTCTTATATTGAACCTTTCACCATCTCATTTATTCTTCCTTTTACCCTTTCATTCTTCCGTGAACGCTTTCTTTCTTATTTCCTCTTCTTTTCAGTCCTACCTTTCCCCTCATATTCCTTCTTTCTAAATACCTTTCCGTTGACCTTCCATTCTTTCTTTCCTATTTCTACTTATCCTTTTTTGCTCATGCTTACTTTTTCGTTCTTACCTTTTTTTTCATGCTCACTTTTTCGTTCTTACCTTTTTTTTCATGCTCAGTTTTTCTATCTGTCGTTCTGTTATGGAATAGAATGAACATGGAAAGGAACTTATAGAGCGTATTATGCGAAGGCGTCAAAGTGCAAGAAAAAAATAGAAAGGAGCAGCTGCTAAATCCAAAAGAAAAAGAGAACCTGCCATTACAGAAGAGAAAAGAGAAACATTTTGAATTGCTTCTAAAATGCAGCAACAGAGTCCAGACTAGCAACATGAGTGGGCAGGGTGGTTCAAAACTTGGCAGCAGCTACAGAAAATTAGTGGCTGCCCCATCTAGCTTTTTGAAATCTTGGAATAGTCACCTTCCTTAGGGAAGATTATCTAAGATGTGTTTCTGGGGGATACCAACCAAGAGCTGGTAAAGTCCCTTGCTGGTGCAGAGCCTGAAGTACCATAGAGAGCGCCTTGAATGTCAAATGCTTTCCAACAGGAAGCCAGTGAAGTGAGCGCGTACCCTCCCTCACTGAAAGATGTTTGGGGGCATTCAGAACCAGGCGGGCGGTCGCATTCTGAATGACCAGCAGTTTGTGGAGAGAGGACACGTTGATGTATAAATATAAGGCGTTGCAATAATGAAGGCGCAGTCATTTGAGAAATAGCTACTGCCAATCTAAGCTCAGCGGAACAAATGGAAAATACCTTTTTAAGGACTTTGATGTTATAACATCAGGAGCTTACAGTTCTATTGACCCGTATGACAAAGTCAAATTCAAAATCAACTTTATTCAGTCTAGCTAAAATATTAAAGTATAAAAACAGTAATTTCAAACAAGTTGATACAAATCACACTAAGATCATACAAAAAGCTCTGCACATTAAAAAACTTTAAAAGGCAGTTAAATGAAAATAATCATAAAAACATAGTAGGCCAGACAGATACATGGAAATGCATCAGATACTACATAGTCAATGAGGCCCTCTGCTTTATTGCACATTAAATATAAACGGAAGATAAAAAACACACTTTCACGGAAGGAAGAGTCTGCAGATAATTCAAGCAGCTTTACAGTATCAAATGTTCGCATCTTTTAAGGAAGGAAACATAGCATTTTCTCAGCAATGAATAACATTTGCAAAAAAAACATAAAATGAATCGTGTTTTGTTCTGAGTAATTGTCACAAGGGCAGACAAGTAGGATACAGAAGTAAGAGCCCTGACAAGACAAGGCGGCCAAAAAGTGCAGTGTGCATAATCTGAGTCTGACTAACAAAAATATATGACCCTGATATACACCCATATCAGACGAGGCTCAATCCAGGCATTTTCACTGATCCACATATATGCTTGAACACTAGACATATCAGTCACCCTTTGCATTCTCTCCTCTGCTAGACTAGCTAGAAAAGTGTTTGTTAGGGAAGTGAGGTAGGCAGCTCTTGCACTACTAGGAGAGGTAAACAAGTCTTCCTGTCCCAGGCTCGGGCAAGTATCATGGATTTACCTTATCCAAGAAACTGTGAGGAAATGGTCAAGTTCAGGCAGTCAGCAAGCATGGCCCTGTTAAATAAAGACTGGTCCCAAGACCAAACTCAAAGCCACTGAAGAAGTGGTTGCAACTTTATGGAATTGCTTGTGTACCCAATCCCGACCTCTGAATGACATATGAAAGAGCTGGTGCTTTTTGGGACAGATGAGAGTCTTTTAATAAAGTCATTCGCAATACCTTCTAGACTCCCTGATCATTAATATCCCATAGCCTGGCCTCTTAAGAAGCAGCAGCACAACGTTTAGCTTTGTAAATGGCCACGGGTTCCTAAATAGGCTTATGGCCCAGTCTATGGGCAAAGTTCAGGTGAGCCTCAACGACTTTGCAAAAAGCACCGGCTCTACTAGTCTTCTAGGCACCCCATGTTGGTAAATGAACTGTGGAACAGTGCTGACCTTAGAATTGTCAACTATAAACACAGTACTATCCTTTTCCTTACACCATAGATCATAACATGCGTCTTGGCCTGATTGACCCTAAGATCTAGACTAGTCATAAACTCGCAAAAACGATCCAGTAAGCGTTGTAAGCAGATTGCTGTCCTAGCTACTAGGACAGTATCATTGGCATGGATTAACATGGGAACACTGTGATCACCTATGCAAAGGAAAATAGCCCTAAGCTCAACGAAGCTCTCTTCTGGGCCATTTATGTACAGTGAGAATAAAAACGGGTCCTGAACACAGCCCTAGCGTTCACCCTTAGCCAGATTGAATGCTAAAGTTGTCTCTCCACCAGGGCCATATCTCACACTGACTGTGACCTCGTTACGAAGCCCCCTCAAGAAGTTGACAATGTACTGATCCACCTCCATATCAGTCATCATGCTCCAAAGCTTAGACCTATTAAAGGAGTCGAAAGCGGAACTCTGGTCCATAACTGCCAGGTACGCTTGTCCTTCCTAGCTACCATGAAGGACTGACTTTAGGGCAGTGTGACTGGTGCAGCCGCACTGGGTGCTGACCAGGTGATAGGGGTGCTAATCTCAAGGGGGCTGTGTTTAGCAATAACTCACAACTGAAAAACACCTGATGCAGCATTCCTTGTGCGTCCAGCTTTCAGACAGCAATGAAAATGTCAAGATAACTCTTGTCATTAATGTTCCTGCTAGAGAGATCGGAGTTTTCTCTAGGGGGAGTTTTGACTCACCATAAAGTAGTGCAGAGGGTTAATATGCCTGCTACAAAGAACACATACCGTGCAGAACACAGATCTGAAATTTATGTCCATAGCTGAGTGGATTACTGCTTTTGTCACCGAGATTCTTTTGTCACTGAAGTCCATAAGATACAGCCCTAATATGGAACAGTGACTGTTAGGAATGGTCATCAAAGAGCTGAGCGCAAACTGCATAAAATAGGTTAGGAGATTATGTTTTTGTCCCCTGGTCTTTCATTACCTATTCCTAATGTTGCTAAAAATGGGTTTGTTTGGGTATATATACATTCTTATTAGTAAAGCCAGTCTTACCAGTGCTTTAAAACAAATTAAATGTCTGTGAGAGAGGGGTATGGAGAGATGAGGGGCACAATTGCCCAGTGGTAGTGAGGGAATCTGAGGAGGAGATCATGGAGGGGCACCAAAAATGATTGTCACACTGGGTGCCACCAGCGCTAAAGCTGGCCCTGCCACTGTATATTTATTTATAAGTAGGTATAAACTGAGAGACTGCTCCACAGTTCCAAGCCCAGGACGAAAACCAAATTGAACCTCTGAAAGCACATTGTGTTTGTCGGCCCATGTCTGAAGACGATCAAGCAAAATGCGTCCCATGATTTTGGAAGTTGAATGATTCAGGGATATGGGACGGTAGCATTGTAGGTCACCTTTTGAGCCCTTTTTAAATACTGGAACTATGGCGGCATGAGTTCAATGCTTGGGCAGATCGAACATCAGGGCTACGTTGAAAACGCTGGCCAGGAGGGGGGGCATAGGAAGGTAGTAGCCTAAAACAAATCTGAAAGTATCCCATCTGGGCCCAGAGAACGTCTAACCAGATTATTGGCTATTGCTAGAAGAACCTCTCTCAGCTCTTTCTCTGGGTCAGCTGAAGATGTCATCAGGGGCTGAAGATGAGTCGGGGAACCTAATGGCAGCCCAACAGGGTCAGTTAAAGAGTAATCTGCTGGAACAGTCATCTCTGTGGCGAGGCCTGCGTAGAGCTTTGCAAAATGGGAAACCCACACGTGAGGGGGAATCACAATGTCAATATCCGGGCTTTTGGCTTTCTCCAAGTAGTTGCACTTAACTGAAGATCGAAATGTCTTGATATCCTTTAATTCACTTGCTTTCAGCAGAGAAGAATAAGCTTCTGCTCTATTAGCATTCTTCCTTGCTCTGAGGGTACACATAAACGGGCCTACAGCTTCAAACCACTTCCTGATCTCTCATTGTCTTCTTTAGGGCAGCTAGCAATTGGCTATGCGCCTTGGTGCAATCAAGATCGAGCCATCTTCTGGGCGATCTTCCACCTGATTTCATTGGTACCAAAAAAGTTCATACGGCATACCACAAATTCTATCAAAGCTCTTAGGAAGCCCAGTGCCACAACCCAGCTTATAATCGTCAACTGGACACTTCAAGAAATCCAGGAGCGAGGAAGCCACCAGCTGAGCTAAAAAGGTGGTTTTATTTATATTTTCCTAACTCTTGACCACCCCACGGTTCCTAGAGAATGTTAAAAGGAGGGGATGATTTAGAGCATCCTTTGTGGCAAAGAACGAAGCATGCAACGAAAGGACAAGGAATCTTTAGTCACTCAATGGTAAGTCAGTAAGACTATAATTCAGCACCCATTTCATTGGAATCGGTGAGAAAAGGATAAATTCAATATGACTCAGGGTACCCCCTCCTGACATATGTGGGCATAGAATTTTTCACTTTGTTTAAGGAATCGTAGGAGAAATTACACTGAGTTTTGCCCACAAATTATTAAATATATCTCCCTGCTGACATTGGACAAACTGAGTGAGAGGGTCCCCAGTATCATCCATAAAGACACAGACTCTGGCTGCAGAAAACTGACACTGCTCAAATTAAAGTCCCCCAGTAATACCACAGCATAGTCCCTTTGTGTATTCCTAGTGTGCTTCCTGATATCCCCTACAGTGAGCTTGCTAAGATAGTGTTAGAGGTGTCAAAAACATTATACAAATTTACCAGTAGGAGCCGAGTTGATTGGCACTGAAGCAAGAACATCTGGTAGTTCACAGAGTTAGTCACAATATGACCACAGCACCTGGACAGGGAAAGTGAGGGAAATGAAGGTAATGAGACCCCCTTTAGCCATACCCATGACTCCTCCAGTGACAGGTGTATAATAGGTGGTATACCATTCATAGAAACCGAGTCCTTAAGCCAGGTCTCTTGTAGACAGATGACTGCATAACGGCCAATGAAATCAATGCATCTTGCCTATCTAGCTTGCTTACCAGACCCACAACATTCCATGAGACTAACAGCGCTGGCTGGGTTTTATCACAGCCAGAGCCCCGAATGGACTTGTCACAAGCAGCCAAAATAGACATAGTGCATACAACAGACGTCAGAGAGTCAATCCTGGTGGTCCAGATCTGAGATGGGAGCAAACCTATTGGAGGTCGTAACAGGGTTTCTAGGCAACAGCGAGGTGGACAAGCCAGCCTACGACCTATAGAAATATCACAAGGGGAAAACCTCAATTGTGTCCAATGGTGCCTGTTTAAAATATCTGTGGCCACCCTCCTATCTCTATAATTTACCACCACACAAACAAAGGCATCAGGTTTACGAGTGTTACCCACCCAGAGGACTCAGCTAACAAGATTGATCTGACTGTGGAGTAGAACAGGACCTTTCAGTCTATTATTGGTCCAACAGACAACCTTGTTGATCAGTTGGTCGTGGTCCTCAAGCAAACCGCTACTCAGAGGTGGAACATTTTTCAGTATCATTACAAAAGGAGTCACCTGGGGTGGGAGATGCAGTGTATGGGCCCTAGGGGGTTGGGGAATTTGAATTGGGTCAGCACTAACATTCCTAGAGGTTTGACGCCCAGGAAGTTGGTTCTGTGACTCGCCCCTACTACCCAAGAGGACCTGTAAGGCCACCCTGGATGCAGTGGTAGGCATGTCCGACCTGGGACGTCCTTCTCTTCCCAGGGGAGAAGCACCCTGGCCACCGGGAGGTGCGGACAGCAGAGGAGGAGATGCACTGGTGGAGTTACTGGTGAAAGCAGGTAGACCAGGACTTTCTGTGCAGCACGCCAGCACTGCATCGCTTAATTTGGTCAATACTTCCTCCAACTTCTCCAAGCGAATCATAAAGAGGGCTGCTGCACTTGTGAGAGAGGACATCACACTCCTGACTACTTCCTGAGATATGTCTGCTACAATTGTCTTCCAATGGTTTGAAGAAAAAAGGCTAGGAAGGCTAGAAGGCGTCGCAGCTGGAAGACCAGGACATTGCAATTTAGACGTTGTCCTCTGTCAGCACTTTTCCTTCCCCCCCCCGGCTTCTGGACTTCCCTCTATCAAGTGGGCTTGGTAAAACAATCCGTTAGAGAAGTAACCGAGTTCTCTGGCCATAGTATCGTCCAGAGTTTCCATGTCCGGGGAGATGGTTTGGGAGGTGTTGGCCAGAGTTTGCACTGGTGTGTCAACGTTGGGGGTAAACGTGGTAACCATCACGTTGACCTCAGATGAAGCATGTGGTTTCTCAAATGCCAGGTCTGAAAGAGATGTTATAGACAGGTGACGCTCTGCAATGTCAAATTCCCTACTAATGACCCCCAGTGCTTAATTTGTGCTTGTTGTTTCCGGTGCTGAGCACCAGCACTTATTTTTGAGGGCCGGCGCTTGTTCTTCTGCCTCAAGCATTTGCTGCGAGCAAAAGACACATTTGGGAAAGACGGTGGACGAGAAAAACGAAAAAACATCACACTGGGAGATAGCAGAAAGCAGCAAGAGTGAGCTAGATGGGCAGGGACTGGCTTTAAATGTATTGGAGAGACCCGAGATGGCTTCAGGATTACGCTGCCTCGGTATTCCGTTTTCCCACATTTAATTGCAGCAGCCGCGTGTTTAAGAGGAGGGCTTTGGGCACCGGCACGTTTTTATTTACAAAGTAAGCACTGATGACCCCCATGGCTTGCTGCAGAAAGCCATCGACGGTGTTACCCATGGGTGGTTTGCTAGAGACCGCCCTCCGTTTCCCCATTATGACTCATGAGCCAACTCAAGTTGAGGCCAAACTGCTAATAAGTCAGAAAAGGTCAACCACTGGCAAAGTCCAACCGTAAAGAGGTACAGGTTAAAACAGAAAAAGTCAAAAGCTCAGGCGCACAGTACCTTCACATATAAATGGAGGTGGTGGCCCAGCCCTGCCTCCTACGGGTGATGACGGGCGTAGACATGCCCGGACTTGGTCTGGGCACACACCTGGGCACTGCTCGTGTCCCGTGCTGCGGGCTACTGTGGATGCTTTTAGCGCTTAAACAAAGTCCCGCCCGTCTGGCGCTTAGTGAGCTAGTGGACTGAGTCCCACCCCAACTGTGAAGGCAGTACTGGTGAGGGCGATAACACTGGCTGAATAGCCACCAGATTAAGGCTCCGCACTGCGGGCTACTGTGAGCGCTTTCAGCACTAAACAAAGTTGCGCCCCTTGAGCACGAGGGGAGTTGAGGGACTGAGTCCCTCCCCAGCTGTGAAGACAGTACTGATGCGGTCGATGGCACGACCAAAACAGCCACCCTATGAAAGGCCCCGCTGCGGGCTACCGTGGGTGCTTTTAGTGCTAAACAAAGTCCCACCCCTTGGGTGCGCAACGACCTGGGGGACTGAGTCCCACCCCAGCTCTGAAGGCAGTGCTTGGGCGGGCGATGGAACGGGCAGAAAGCCACCTGAAAGCCTGAGTGTGTGTGTGTCAAAAGTGAGGAAGTTGTCAAAAATTACACCGACATTTTTGGCCGAGGCCACAGGAGTAGGTAATGGGCAACACGCAACAGGCCACCAGATTGACGACCGTACCGATACCTGTGCTCCAAAAACGAGGATCTCTGTCCTATCGGCATTTAATTTCTGGTGATTTTCCTTCATCCAAGTACAGACACTGACCATGCAGAAGTTAAACTTTTCAGCTGTACATTCGCCATTCGTTATAACTGCTGTTTTATGCTCCTGTCAACCCATATCCCACATCCCTCTGACACGATATGTCATGAGTTATTTATGCCAAGAGGTATGTGTGGGTATTTTGTCTGCAGACAAAAGAGGCTTATAGATAACGAATTCGTGTTTTAGCGGGACTCAGATCACATCACAGTGACAGCTACGACTTAAACGGCTAAATTGGGGGGTGTTCCCTACTCCACAGCTCATAACACCTACATAGTGGGCTGTTAGTAGAACTCACAAACCGCTATCAAATTGAAACAGCTTTTTTGTTTCAGGGACAGCACCACACTCATTCCATAGGTATTATTTCGACATTCTACATTTTTAATCAAGGCACCGAACTCCCACCCTCCGTGACTGATGCATGACACATACCGAGGGAGCAAAGTGACTAGCTATGAATAAGAGGGAGTGTTGCTCGGCTGTTCCCTGCCTGTACTTAATTTATCATAAAAACACGATAAGGTGCGAAAAGGCAGTGCCTCAGCATGGGGAACAAAGTGTTCTTTTAAGCGAACTGGTGAAGGGGCGCCTCTTTTTTTGTGGGATTGCTGCCCTTGCTTGATGAGACAAGATGGAGGTAAACAAGCGGAAGCGTGCAATGCCCGAACGCTTCTTTGTTTACTCCTGAAAATGCCCTCAGTCCTGGTGCTCATGATGAGTGGCAGCACAACATCCAGCACACCATCCATTGCGGATGTGGAATCAGGAGATTTCAGTTCTAGCACCATCACAGAAATGTGTTGTCATATCATGTCAGCAGGGAACATTTTTATGATGATAGCATTTTCACGTGTCACAATGTAGTCCAATGCTAATTTGGCACTAACCTTTTTTGCTAGATATAAATCAACAGAACACTTTAAGGTTTAAATAATGGTGCTTTTTAGTTGATGTACATTTTCCAGATTTTGTGGGGCTAACATTCATTGGCACTCTGAAAAACAGGATTCTCTGGCTACCTGTTCACATACATACGCTTTTTAATAGGCCACAAACTTGGATGACAGCTTGGGCCTCTATTTTCTGCCATAGCTGCAATTGGACTGAGGGCACAGTAGTGCACAGGAGGATTCAGGAGTTGAATATAATGGTGCTGCAAACACAGGAGTGGCAACAGTTGCCTCCTTCCCTGATTGCACACTCCCGCATCTGTCAGTCACATGGTCTTTTGACGGGGCGCATGCACTCACTCAGCTGATGTGACCCTTTTTCCACAGTACCCCACTCACTGGGAGAAGGGGGCATGGCCAAGAAATAGAATTACATCTCCTCACTCTAAGCACTGCCATAGGCTGGCATTGGATATTGGAAGAGTTACCTTTTCTGCAGCACAATCTGCTCCACTGAGTACCTGCCTGCCCCATCCAAACACTCTATATACTTTAAAGGACCCACATTGATACTGAATCTGCCTTATATGCCTGCTTGGCACCAAGGCTTACACCTACCTCAAGGCCACATCTTAAAGGGCCCTGTCAGCCCTAATGATGATACATGTAATGGAAGCAGTGATAAAGGGGACAGGTGGACCAGGTGAAGTGCAACAAATCTGAGATGTGTCTATATGTGCCCCCCTCCCCCCGCTGTAACCTCTATCTTCAAAACAGACTGTTTCATGAAAAAGGCTCTAAAGGCCATCACCCCTGCCTCTTTGTCTGACAAACTGCCCCTCTCTGGTACTTCTTAGCACATCCGCAACCAGGACACCCTCAGATTGGAGGCAAATAAGTGTAAAGAAGAAAAAACAAGGCAGCAGACCTTCTCCATCTATATACCAGGATCTGGGCTCTGGAACAACTTCCCTGCATTCGTCAGGACTAGCCCCAACCCTGTGTAAATTTAGGAAAGAGTCAAAGACTTACCTCTTTAAAGAAACCTGCAACACAATACATTAACAATCCACTTCTGCTCCCGGATCCCAGCTACCTCTTCAAATGTTTTTTGACTTTATATTTTTCTGACTTTGACCTGTACAATACTTTAGGTCCGTGCTTTAGAAATACTACATGCATACTTGGATTTTAAAAACATATTTATTCATTTCTACCAGAGACACAATACATGTCAAACAGCACTAAACTGCCTATAGAATCTGGATTGGCACCCAGGACTCCCAGATTCAGGCCTGCCAACTTAACCACTTAACAGGCGCCTCTCTCTGTATAAACAGAGGCGTGTAAAGTGTTATGCATATGATATTCCTAGCTTATTCCTAGAGCTAGAGAAACAGAAGACTGGGAGGTTTTCAATACAGTGCACACATCCACAACAGCAGTTCCTCTGACAACATGAGTACTTGTTTGACTACAGGCAAAATTAAGTATGCTACCAACAACCTGAATTGAGTTTTGGATATTCAATTTCTATGGTTGGCGGATTTATCACCTCCACCATGGTAGCAGTGACAACTTTGCTTTAGAGTTATTTGTCACCAGTATAGCGGAGGTAAATTCTCCAGCAGATGCAAAACCAAAATGGCTGATTTCACCTCAGATGTTCTGGCAAGGGTGTGTCACTTTGGTCGTACCTGTCAGTGGTGGGTGCTCAAGATGACAACCAATAATCTTTGGAACACTGAAAAAGAAACAAGCATTGGTAAAGGCAATAGGTCTCGCTTATGGGCAAACAAATGGCTTTGATAATAGGGTTGGGTGGGGAACGGGGTATAACTAGATGGTTAAGAAAGAGCTATGAAGCTGTCAGAGATGGCCGCTTCATAAAGTGTTTTTCTTCCTTGATTTAGGGGACTAGATAGAGTCGGGGTAGGCGAGAGGGGGAGAAGAAACGGGGCGGTGGGAGGAGAACAAATTAAGGGACATATTTACAAGCCCCTGCCCTAGCCTCATTATTTCACACTAAGGAGGCATTAAGGAGGCCCCCACCATGCGACATATTTACAAAGTGGTGCAATGCATGCACTGTGACACTTTTTAACCCTTGCACCACATTATACCTGTGCCAGGTATTATGTATGTAAAGGGGGCGTTCCCATGCAGTGAGGCCCAAAAAAATGGCACGGTGAAATTTACAAGATTTCACTGCACCATCTTGTCTGTCATTTTTAATGTCTGCTCAGGGCAGGCATTAAACTAATGCTCCCATAATAACCTATGGGCCTGCCTGTGCTTTGCTGGACTAGTGCCATAATTTATGGTGCTAATCCAGCAAAGCGCCACAATAACCTCATAAATTATGACGCTATTGTGTTAACGTGGTCCATGGTGCGCTGTATAGTAAATGCAGTGCTACGGTGACATTAGGGGGGAGCAGGGTGACAGAACAAAAGTGGCGCATCAGAGGTGATGTGCCACTTTCTTGTATAAATGCCCCTAAATGTGCTGCGTTTCGTCCGGCCCTTCAACATCACACTCGGAGAGCAGCCTCAAAATGCAGTAAGATACATAATTCTACTTTAGAGGCTATACATGGCTACATTCCAAAACACAGTGCATGGTAAAGTTTAATTGCAATTCACCATATAGGGAGACAGCTGGGAAATGAATGGGTAAGAATTTCACAACAAGAACCATTAAATCAAACATGAAACTGACACCTACTTTATATAATTGTAGATTAGGTGCACAGCTCCCTGAAATGTCAACAGCAAAAAAATCCTGTAATTCAGCTCATGATCACAGGAAATGTAAATATAAACCAACTGACAGATTAACGTTTTTATGAAAGCATGATGTCAGGTCACAGTAATAATTTTAGATGGATATGTGTAGGCGTCCGGTTTTCATAAAACAGAAAAATATACAGACCAAAAAAGCCCACTTAAAACAGTAGATCGCCTAACTCCTTAGTATGGTGCCCTCTACGGACGAAAAAACAGCAATGTTCAAAGTATCTACACTGACCACCGTGCATTTGATGTCTTATGCCCTCCATTTGTGTCGAGGCTCTGGCAAATGCATTTCCTACAATACTATTTCCAACCAGCGAATTATTTTCAATCTACAATTCTGTGCCTTGCAAGATATGCAAACACGAAGGTTTAAGATTTAAACAAAAAATGAAAGAAACAATGGAAAAAGAAGAAAGGTCCTCTAGTCAAAAACAGGGTAAAATAAAACGTTTATTAACACCTGTGACACTGCAAGGTCAAACATGACAAAAATGTTAAAATAGTGAGATTCGTGTCCAATAGGTTTTCGAATGCCTGGCAAATAGTACGTGAAAGCAGAGGTGAATACGGACTGGATATGGTGATCTTTAACAGCTGTGGTGAATGCACAGACATGCATTTCAGAAGAAACTAACAGAAAAAGTAAGCGAATTCTAGCAGGAGCAGCAGATGGTCATCGGCAACTAATCAAAGCTAAAAATCTGTAGTTGGTCCATGCACCAGACAAGAAAAGAAAGTGAGGCATTGCAAGTGTTGCCCAATGAAACGGTAACAAAGAAAAGCGACAATGATGCCAACGAACGGCAAGCTATGGGCTGGTTTCACGCCCATTATTAGACTCAAGACTCGACCTAATGTAGAGATTTGTGGATAGTTTAGGATTAGAACATCTAGTAACCTCTCTCTGTCGACCAAGTGGTAATGGGGTGGGTAGGAGATTCAGTCGAGTAATGTAAACAGGAAACATGTCACATATGGCCCATAGCAATAGACATCCTGCTTGGCATGACAAATGAGCACTCTTCAGTCCTCACGCACACATACAGAAACTGAAGTCCTGGTTCCCCATCTCACCCCGACCTGGGCACAGCCCATGCAGCTCCTGCTTTAGTGCCAGGGCACCCTCCCAGGTGAGTTGAGCGTTCTACAAATACACATACAAATACACATACAAATACACAACATACCGTTGTGCGAGGGAATGAGGAAACCTGGATGAATGGTGCTGCTATGAGAGTACAACTAGATGGAGTACAAGAGAGGTAAATAATGCTTAGGATGCCAAAGATATGTTTTTATTGGAGAAAGAAATTGAAAGATGGAAATATGAAAAAATGGCCAACGGAGGGTAAAGGTGGCTGAAGAAAGTAGACGCTAAGTATAGTCATCCACCGTAGGCAGTGAAAGTGTTGTGCAGTTTTTGTCAAGTTGAGTGATGGACGAATGTGTCATTTAAGTGTGATACCTTTGTGTAGAATAAACGGCCAAATTGAAGGTAGTGAGTTTGGGTGAACGTGTTGAAGTGCAAAAGATGGATGAGACTGTCTTAGAAATGGGTTTGGAAGAACAAGAATAGACACAAAAGCTGAGCGAGAAAGGCAGGGTACCAGAACATCATTATCAGAATATTGTCTTACCTCAAAATTATGGACCCATGGGAGTATGTAACAAAGAAAATCTACACCCAATAGCAGGCCGGACTGGGACCCCAAAGCAGCCCTGGAAAGTTTTGACAGACCAACCCCTATAGGGTGCTTAGCGAGCGAGCCTGCCGACTACAATGGGGCTTGCGGGGTTTCTTCCCTCCCCATAGGAAAATTTAGGAAACAATGGAAGAAAACGGTGCATTCTACCACATATTTTCCATTACATGTTCAACTGTATTCGTTTTTTGGAACATAGTAAATCATGACCTTATAGTTCTAAGATACAGCAATCTTTATTGGAGGTCTTGAATGATTCCCTCACCATCACCCTCTAACAGTGCCTCTCATCTCTCCATAGACCCTCTCCCACATGTATTTCATTTGTTTTATAGCACCCCTCGTCCCAGCATTGGGTGCTGGAGCACTTCACATCACAAACACATACGTAGACAACAAATCATACATGTGTAAATAAGTGCATGGAACATGTTACATAATAAAAAGGGGATTACAAGGTGTAGGATTCACATGTCATCCATACAGGTAGGCATTATTTAAGAGTATTTGGTCTGGGGAAGCATAAACTCAGGATTCAGATCGTAACACAGTGGTTAGGGTTGACTTTACTAATAACAATTTATTTCTACCCAAACGCACCCTTTTTATTACAATGAGGATAATCAAAGACTAGAGAAAACATAACTTTCTAACCTGTACCATGCAGATTGCATGCAGCTCTTTGATGGAAGTTCATTGCTCACTGTGCTAGATTATGATTGTAACTTATAAACTGCACAGTAACAAAAGGAGCCCTGTGACAAAAGCAGTATCCCACTGAGCCATGCACATAAAATACTGTTGTGTGATCTGCATACTACAGGGTTCTTCACAGCAGGCATATTAATCCCCTGCGCTTCTTAGATGAGTCAAAACTGCCACTAGACAAAACCCTGATCTGTCTCCAGCAGGTACATTAATCACCAGAATTTACTTGGCAATTTTATTGTTGCTGGAAAACTGTTGGATATACAAGGAACTCTGCAGTGCTTTTAAAACTGCTGCACTGCTTCAAAACCGTCTCTCAGTCACAAAAGTGACCCCCTCCCACCCTTCCAGACTCCTGGGGAAATGCCCGATGCCCAGTACGACCAATCCGACCTTGCCAAATAGGACCATATATTTAAAAACGATATTTAGGAAACAATGTTTATGTAAGGTAGTGCTGTATATCACATTTTGAAATACAAGTGCGAAAAAGGAGAGAGGACACCAGTGGTGAGCTGAATAGACGCATCACTGAAGGATTAACTTACCAAAATAGTTATAATATTAAAATCACAGTTCAGAATATTAGCTGTTTTTTTCTTAGGAGGGAGGTATGGTGTAGTCCTTCTCAGTGTCCAAGTGGTAATGTTGGGTTTAGCATGTCTTCTGGGGTGAAACTGCTATTGTAGAATAGGGGAGGGCTATTTTTTTAATCAATAGAATATGATCCTTGGCAGTGGTGCCTGCCATACAGGTTTGTGCCTAATGAAGCTATTTTTACTAATACAAACCTTTCACGGAAGAATCCAAGCCACTGGGAACCACCATTTCCCAAACATGGGTTTCTTTTTAACAATCATTATTCTGAGGTGTGCTATGCTGATTGGTTCAATGGAACCAAAACAAGAATATGTCCCCAATAATGCACATATTTGTTCATTTAAAGCCTATAACTGGAAACCCTTTGGTCCAGTGACATCAAATCAGCAGTTACCCTTAAGAGGGCCCATCCAAGAAATGAATGTGCAGCATGTTGACATGTTAAACTACCTGCTTCTTAACTTTTTAACAAAAGTTTCATCCCACAACACTTATTACAAATAACAGGTGCAAAATTCTACATCATTACTATTCCCATAGTTCTCTTTATGCACTTCGCTGCTGTTCTTATCTTCAATGAGATTCTCGCATCCAATTCAGAATTGAGAGATATATTATGTGTGCCTCCTCTTAGATGTGCAGGTTAGTCCCATCTTTTGTACACAGGTGAAAACCATCATCGGTGGGGAGACCCGCTTTCAGCCTACTAGATTGGCGAGGATCACATTAAAGCGTACAAGCAGCAGGGTGGAACAAGAGTAGCAGTTATAGGAGATGAAGCTCCTACTTGAATGCCACCCCATATCTTGCCCCCAGGAGGAAGCAGAAACACCCACAGGCATAACTGGGCATGGAGAAACATGAACCACAGTCAGCTCGTGCAAGGAAATGAAGGAGGAACTGGACATGTGAAATAAGTGTTGCCCAGTGCTGACTGCTGACATTGGGGTATGCCTAAGCCCAGAAGCACTCTCAGAGCTTTAGGAAAAATAAATACAGGATCACAAAGGGCCGGCAGCAGAAGACAAGCTATGACGTAAGCCATGCCGTGTGGCTTTCTACTGCGGCTTGCAACACTGAAATTATTATAGCTCTTACTCCTTTTGCTTGAGGCGGGTTAAGCTACGAGTCCCCGGGTGAACTCTAATACTCACCTTCCTGGTGTCTCCTGCCGGTCTTGGTAGGATGAACAGATTACCAGGCTGTAGCTTATTCACAGAACAGCCTGACACTTAAAAAAACAGCTGCCACCTTGCTGCTTTTCACAGCTGTATCATACATAGCACCAACGCAAAGACAATGGTAGCTTTACATGCATTTCTGCATGTGTAGACAAGGGAGCAAGTGAAAACGTGCGCTCGTGAAATGCGCTGTGAAACAAAGAAAAAAGTAGTCCCAAAAACATTTCCTAAATGGGACAAGTGTAAGGCTACAAGCAATGGAGCGGTACTCCGTGGGAGGAACCAACCCACAGAAAGGAAGGACAAGTAGGAAAGATTAGCCATTTGGAAGCAAAGTGTGGTGATGGAACGTGCGATCTCATTCCAAGATAGTAATTCTATTTCCATGACACTTGGAAAGTAGAGAGTAGGATGATGATGTGACATTCTGAGTGGGACAGTTTACAGGGGACACCGAGCCAGGCTGTGGTCAATAAACCTGTGTTACTTTAAATGGTCTCCATGTGATATTGAACGCAAGTAGCACCACCAAATTGGCGATGAGTTGGCCACAGTGAGGACTTTTTTTTCATGCATGACAATGGATATCCTTGACTGCGTGGGACTGTTTGTATATTCTGAAGCTCCAGGTTTGTGAGGAACCATATGCCGAAACGACATTCCCTACGTGATGTTTCCGAGTTGATGGACATCTCCTTTGTAGTGGTGTGCCGAGGTGGAAATCGAACAAATCTGTAAAGTAAACACGAGCACGCAGCATTATTTAATTACTCTGTGAGCCATTTCAGAGATAAGGTGTAGCCCACGTGCGCCTGACCTTACCGTCTTGGCTCAATACTGTCCTCGCGCAACATCTTGGAGCGGACTCTAGACGTTGCACGCAGGATACATCTATTACGTAATAGCGTGTTCCAGTTGGAAGACTAGTCTGCGCTCATGGAACACTGTGATTCGCACACAGAAGACTAAAGCTGAATGTCAATAACGCGCATCACATCCATGCTCATCGTATACGGTGCACAGCAACACTGTGATGCACACACACTAAACTAATACTGAACGCCTTACAAGGGCACAGCTAACACACTGTGTCACATCTACGTTTGAAATACTGTGACACACACACACATTTGCATAAGTACAATCAGCAATTGAAGTTAATTAGGAAAACATTTAGGGATTACTTTTACAGTCAAAAACTAGAGCCTGTGATCTGAACATAATGTTTACATCCATGTCAAGTCAAATTAATTGAAAAATATTCTGTGAAACGCACACAATACTTGGGTACTTAGTCATAAAATATGTACAACATAAATTCTAGTTTTTATACAGTGGTAACGGTTACCACAGAACTTATTTAGTCATTAACCCAAATCATTATGCAATGCTCCACCACCTTTCTTGCAGATGCCAGGAGACCCACCCATTTCTTAGCTTAATTGGTATGGAGGTTTTACAAAATATTTGAGGGTAATAGGTGGCAACAGATATTGCCTTAAGCGGAAAAGATATATATTGGAACACAATTTAGGCTTTGAAGGCCAGTCTGTGTATGAGCATTTACCCCCTTACGTTGTACCTGAGGGTGATGAAGACATCAATGAATATCAAGTAGCAGTGAAAAAAATAGAAAAACAGGTTGATGTCCAACCTAGTTTAATTGTCAATAGAAATAAATTCTTTGCAAGGGAACAATGACAAAATGAGTCGACTGATAGTTATGTAGCTACATTGCGTACTCTGGTAGCAGGATGTGAGTTTGAAGGTTTTATGTCTCAGCTTATACGGGATCAAATCATTGTAGATTGTTGAGACAACAAAGTTCATGAAAGATTATTGTCTTTGAAGAAACCTACGCTTAGCGAAATTATTGACATTGTGAAGAGTATAGAGTTATCACGTTAATCGTGCAAAGAGGTGACGCAGAAAGATCTAAGTAATGTGACTGTAGTAAAAGAAAGTTCTGTTTCTAATTTTAAAGGACAAAACACGAAATTCAATAAAATTAAAGATGGGAAGGAAACATTTTTCAGTCAAAAAACATAGGTTTCAGGTGTGGATAGCCCAAGCATGTTTTTTGTTGCCCTTGTCCGGCACAGAAGGCAAAGTATAGAATTTGCAACAAATTGGGACATTTTGCAAAAGTCTGTCAATTGAATAAGAATAAAGACGAAGTGAATTTGGTACCAGACAATGAGTTCAGTCAACACTCAGACAATGAACTTCATTTTGAAAGGGATTTAGTTTTAGTAGTACAAGATGGAGACTGTGTTTGTGCTGACCCGTATGAAAACATCACAGTTCATGGTGTTGAATCTATTGATTGACTTAGGTTCCAGCATGACTATAACTAGTGAAGAAACATTTCATCAAACATTGGAAGGAAAATATTTACTCCCACCTGATAGAAATCTGGTGACCTATGATGGACAGAAGATAGAACTAGTGGGATATTTCAATTGCCATTTGAAATTTAAGGGAACGTATATGTGGCCAAGAAAGGAATGAACCTCTTAGGGTGGTATCATCAGGGATTATTTGGTTAAGGCCAGGAAGAAAAGTCCAAGTCTGTTTGGTTGCTGATGACAAGAGTTTGGGTGAACAGAGTGTAGAGAACCATTGGACGAGTCAGTATAAAGAAGTATTCACAGAAAAGTTGGGAAAGGTCATTGGATTTAAACACAAAATTAAATTTCAAAGAGAGTCACGCCCATTAAACATGAGTTAAGGAATGTACCTTTCAGGGTCTGTGACGATCTTGCTGAAATACTCAAAAAAATGTGTGAGGATGGAGTGAGAGAACCTATTGAGTCATCATTGTGGTTATCCCCTTTGGTGATTGCAAGGAAGAAAAATGGCCAACTGAGAGTTTGTGTGGGCATGAGAAGTTTAAGCAAAGTTATATGGGTTGACTCACACCCATTGCCACACAATGATGATATTGTTACCACATTTGCGGGTGCCAAAGTGCTTAGTAAAATTGATCTGGATCTGCATATCATCAAATCGAATTAGATGAACCTTCCAGACATTTCACAGCTTTTGTATCACCTACTGGAACTTTTCAATTCAAAAGGATGCCTTTGGTATCGCATCTGCTGCTTCTGTTTTCCAAAGGGTATTAAAGACTGTTTTGCAAGGTATCAAAGGTGTGGTGACATTCCAAGATGACATTCTGGTAGCTAGTGAAGACTTTGAAACTCATGATAAACTCATGCATAACGTGTTGAAGAGATTGCGAAAATATGGAATTGTAGCTAAAGAAAATTCAGTTTTCTAAAGAAAGTATAGAATATTTGGGACATGTCATCTCTAAAAAGAGGGGTGGAACCAAGACCAGGGTTAGTCGAAGCAATTAGGCAAGCTCCTGAGCCCAAATGTAGAGAACAAGTGGCATAATTCCTAGGCCTTTGTAAATTCTACAGTAAATTTGTAAAAAAAACTTCTAAACTAAAACTGCTTGTCTCAGGGACCTTTTAAAGAAAAGAAAAACATTGGTGTGGGATGACGCTTGTCATCAGGAATTTGATACACTTAAAAATTACATGATGTCTGCTGATGTTTTGGCACCATTTGATACTATGAAAGAATGCATTATAACTGTTGATGCCAGCAATGAAGGTTTAGGTGCTATGTTAGCTCAAAAGAACCGAGCTGGAAGTGAACTTTTGCTTCACAGGCATTGAAGGAAAATAAAAACAATGTTTTTGGTTATAGATAAAGAGTTATTAGCTTGTTGTTGGGCGATAGAACGTTTTAAAATCTTTATATTGGGGAACAAAGTTTACACTTAAAACTGATCACAAACCATTAATGAATATACTTTTTTAAAAATATTTATTTATAATTTTATGTAAACAACATACAAAGAAAATATGAAATGCCACCTTGGCCCTTACAATAATAAATCAGTCAGTTACTTTTACTCGTTCTTTGGCTCTCCAAGCGTTTGTCATGTCCCATGTCTCAGTAACTCTTGTAGATCAAGCAGAGGGAGCCCAAACGTTGCTGAATGTCCCTATAGCAGTATGCCTCTGCCGGAAGGACCTAACAGGTCATCGAGTCCAAGGGTAGGACCAAACATATGTGGCAGAAAAAAGGAAACAGAAACCTCAGAAATAAAGGGAGAGAGAAGGCCGGGAGGAGCAAGCCTCACTCTCAGCAACCGTTCTATACAACCTTAATCCATTGTAGAGGGAACAGCACTCATCACATCAACATACCCATCCACAACAGGTTCTTCAGACAGACGCAGATTCAAGATAGGATCGAAGAGGTGCCCAGATGTCCCGTGGCCTGGAGCCAACTGGAGTCAACTCCCAGTAGTTTGTTAATTGTTCCTGGCAAAACGTGGCATCTCGTAGCCAATCCGAAATCTGGGGAGACTGGGCCCGGCCCCAACAGATTGCCACCCTGCGCTTAGCTAATAATAACATCATGCCAACCAGACACCGCACTGTAGTCTGCACCTCATTCACCCCTCCCAGCAGCGCCATCAAGGGAGACGGAGGAATCTCCAGCCCAATCATCTCAGAAAGTACACGAAAGACCCTCCCCCAATAGGCACATACTGCCGGACAGGTCCACGCCAAGTGCATAAAATCAGCAGCAGGGGCGCGGCATCTTACACAGACATCATCCGCTCGTAGCCCCATAGCACATAAACTTCTAGGGGTATAATACAGACGGTGCAAAAACTTAAAATGTATAAGACGCAATCTATAGTTTGGTGACAGCTCCTTCATATGCGTACAGCACATCCTCCAAACATCTTCTGCAATGTTCTCACCCACATCTTCCGCCCATTTCATCCTTACAGACAGCCCCGCCCCATCTCCCTGCCCCTGTGTATTGCTATACAGCTTAGTGATAAGCCTCTCAGGCGACCGCACACTCCACAACACTTCCAACGTGCGGCAAGAAGTCGGGGTCGCAGGCAAGCAGGGGTAGCGAGCACGCAGCATAGCGCATATACGCAACATGTAAAAACGGTGGAGAGCAGTGGCCGGCCTATCCCCCAGGATCTCCTCCGGGGACATCAATCTGTCATCAACAAACCAATCATCGAGGGTTATCAAATCAAAGTCCTGTAGGAAGCTCCGCAGCCGCGAGTCCTGAAACATCACCTCATCTCCAGCCACCACCACATGCATAGACGGTGCAAACGGCACACTCATCCCAGAACGCTTCAGCAAACCCGACCAAGCCCGGACCGTGGAGGCCACCGTATCAATGCCTTGAGGGCGTGCTCTGTCCAGATTGCCCAATACTCGCTCGAGCCCATCCGGCCACACCACGTCGCTTTTGGGAGCCAGG
The DNA here is from genome assembly GCF_031143425.1 of Pleurodeles waltl. Taxonomy (NCBI): domain Eukaryota; kingdom Metazoa; phylum Chordata; class Amphibia; order Caudata; family Salamandridae; genus Pleurodeles; species Pleurodeles waltl. The sequence goes on from NC_090445.1 coordinate 785,703,556, forward strand.
TGTGGCAGATAGCGTATCGGGTTGATCCAATAATATGCAAACAGAGCCTGCGCGCAGAGATAATAGAGCTCTAGATCAGGGGCCGCAAGACCACCCAACTCAAATGGCAGCACTAGTGTCTTCCAGGCTATGCGAGGCTGACCTCCTGTCCATACCAATCGGATTAGCGCAGAACAAATGCGCTGCAAAAAACTAGCTGTAAGCACCAGCAGAAGGTTAAGAAACAGATACAAAAACTTGGGCAGCACAAGCATCTTAGCCACCGCAATCGGTCCAGTCAGGGACAATGGCAAGGAGCGCCATGCCGTGACTCTGTCATCCAGCCAGGCCATGGCCTTACCATAGTTGGCAAGCCAAAGCGTGTCAAAATCACAGCTCAACCAGATGCCTAAATATTTAACAGGACCGTCCGCCCACACAATAGGGTAGCGGGACCGACACATTGCCGTTTCAGACATCAGAGGCAGCACAACCGACTTAGTCCAATTTATTGCCACTCCAGATATGCCTCCGAACCTGACGACTTCATCCAGCAACACATCCAGGTTTTGCACAGGATCTCGCACATACAGCGCCACGTCATCAGCGTACATGGAAATCAGAATCACTCTGGCGAAACGGCAGCCCCCGCTCACTGTGGTGCTGTCTCATAAAGGCTGCCAGTGGCTCCATCGCAATTGCAAAAAGCAATGGTGACAGGGGGCAACCCTGCCTAGTTCCACACGCCACCTTGAAGGGCTCTGACACGCATCCGTTCACCCGTAAGCGAGCCACTGGCTGTGAATATAGCAAACGTATCCAGTTCACAAAACGACTACTCATCCCCACTCTCTCCAGGAGCGCAAACAGATATTGCCACAGCAATGAGTCGAATGCCTTGGTAGCATCTAGGAACACCGCCACAGCCCCATCATCGACGGGAATTGAGCCAGCAACAGCAAAGAACGCACGCAAGTTTTGTGGCGTGGACCGCCCCGGGATGAATATCTTATTATCAATGTTGATCATCGACAGGGGCCGGTACGAATCACAGCTAACTGCAGCCTTCCCAGGCTTGAGAATCGTGACAATAAGGGCCTCGCGCAGAGAGGCCGGGAGCACTCCATTCCGCAATGCCTCGTCATAAACCTTCAGCAGATAGGGCGCCAAAATGTCTGCGTATTCTTTAAAAAATGCCGAAGTCAATCCATCCAACCCAGGGGCCTTGTCTCCAGGGAGGCTCTGAATAGCAGCCTTCACCTCTTCTATAGCAAAAGGAGCATCAAAGTATTCCCTGTGCGCCCTGTCAAACCAGAGGAGGCTAATGTCAGAGAAATATCCCCGAATCACCTCCAAAGGCACCGCAGAGGGAGCAGAATAAAGATCCTGAAAAAAGGTAATAAAGACCCTCAGAACCTCAGACGTACCCGCTACTCGCTCCCCGCTCGAATCATCCATTTCAGTCACATAACCACTAGCCCACGGCCTGCAGAGTAGATTCGCCAAAGTGCGTCCAGCTCTATCACCCTCTCCATATTGCCTGGCCCGTGCAAATTTCCCAAAAAAATTTAATTCTCTCAAAGAAGCCTCTTCATACGTGGAGACCGCAGCCCTCAAGGCCGCCAGAGTGTCTCCGGACCAGTCCAACACCAGACGAGCCTCCAGATCTGCAATCCAGCCCTCTAACTCAGTCAGCTCACGACGCAACGCCCGCAGCACACCGTGTTGCTTTGAGATGCATATCCCGCGTACAACCACCTTAAAGGCTTCCCACAGCGTATCAGCCGACTTCACCGTGCCCACATTCTGTTTAAAGTAAAGATTGATATCACGACGCAGTTCCTCACTGAACAACTCGTCTCTAAGTGCCCCAGGCGGCAACCTCCACATATTGGCCTGAGCAGGTCCGCCAGGTATCTCCAACTCTACGCGCACCCGGGCGTGGTCCGACAACGTGCGCGCCATATGATCAACTGAGCGGGTCCATAAAGCCACATCGCGAGAGCCTATCCAACGGTCAAGACGCGACCAGCTGTTATGTACATAATTAACACAAGTGCCTTCCCGTACCGCAGGGTGTTTCATCCGCCACAAATCTACCAGCGACACATCGTTCATAATCGCAGATAAAACACGAGCAGCAGAAGTACGCTGCGTCCGAGCTGAGATTTCTCTTTCGAAAATAGGATCAAGGGTCACATTGAAGTCTCCCCCCCGAAGCACAGTTCCTCCCCCCAGAGACTCGATCAGTCGCTAGACCTCACTAAAGAACTCAGGATCATCCGAATTAGGCCCGTACACCGACGCGAGGCGACACGGCTTATCCATCAACACTCCGCTAAGCAAAACATACCGCCCGATGGGTCAACAATCACTTTGCGAGTGTGCCACTGCAACCCCTTGCGTATCAGAATCGCCACGCCTCTAGCATAACCTGAATACACAGACCCGTGGCATTCCCCAATCCATCCCGCCTTTAAATAATGCAAGGTACTCTCCACCAGGTGTGTCTCCTATAGCATGCATATGTCTATATTCTGCCTCTTAATGTATGCCGACATAAGACACACCTTCCGTCTATCATTCAAGCCACCCACATTCCATGTTAAGCAGCGAATCAGAGACGCTCTCATCTGTGTCATCTATTCTCCTCAGCGAACACACAACGCAATTCCATCACTCCTCCATCCCGGCCAATCTCCCAAAACCACAAAACACAAAAAGAAAAACAAAAAAGCACACAATACAACAACCCCAAGAACCCACTCCCCCCCCCACCCACACAGACCCCCCAAACGGGTCAAAGACATATCCCTCCCCCCAAAAACCACAATTACCCAAATATGCAAATAATGGGGACTCATCCAGAGGGCGGAAGCTAGCCGCCCAACCCGCCTAGTGTCAGGCAGGGAGGGCAGGCAGGGGCCCAGCACAAAAGGAGTGTCTTCAGGACGAGCGGCACAAAAAGAAATGCATCTCACATCCAGTTGCAGCGACGCATTCTCTGCTGAAAAAAATCTGTAACGATCAGTCATTATCGCTCAGCGACTCTCGCTCTGCGGCACTCTCAGCCACCGGCACCGCTTCAGACTTCCGAGGAAGAGACTTGGCATACCTCGCCGCTAGCTTCGGATCCGTAAAAAACTGAAGAGACCCGCCATGTTGCACCTTTAGTTTCGCCGGGTATATAAGCGAGAACCTAGCAGCAGTTTGGGCCAGCGAGCGCTTCACCGGCAAGAACGACCTGCGCGCCGCCTGCACGCCAGGGGTATAGTCTGGAAAAAAGTTAAATTCAGTGTTTTTATAAATAACCTGGCGGCGATCCCTGGCCAATCGCAGAATCGGGTCACGGTCTCTATAGTTCAGGAGCCGAATAATGACAGGACGCGGGGGAGCTCCAGGCGGGGGCGCGGCCCCAACGATCTATGCGCCCTCTCCACTACCAGCAAACACGACAGCTGACCGGGGAAAAGATCGGACAGCATCTCCTCCACAAAATCCTCCATTCTGCCCATGTCTGTGGACTCGGGGAGCCCTATCAACCTGAGATTGTTCCGATGCGATCGGGCCTCCAAATCTTCGTTCTTTGCCCGGATGACCTCCAGCAACCTCTCCATGCGCAGCAATTGTTCACTCTCACCTCTCTGCGTGTCTTCCAGACCAGAGGTAGGCGCTTCCAGCTGGTCAAGGCGGGCGTCATGTTTGTCCACCCGAGTCTTGATGCGATCAAGTTGCTCTGTCACGTGATCTAGCTTCTCATCTATGCCAGCCAGGCTGGTTTTGAGGTCCAGAAACATAGCCTTTAACGATCCATCTGAATTCTCCTCATCCGTCGCAGGCCCCTCCGACTGGGATGAGGGTGCACCCCCCTTCCATCGGCCCCCCTCAAAGGAGAGCCTAGCTTGTCTCTGCTCAGCCTTCCCCATCACTCAACCAGTGGGTCGTTGTTGAACACACTCCACTGACCCCCCTGGAAGTCCAGGAGGGGAGGCCAGATATTCAGTCCACCTTCACAAAGTCCACCAGCCTCCCGCTAATCAGCTTTATCCAGTGCCAGCGGTGCTATGAATCTCACCAATGTCCGGCGTCAGACAAGCCGCTGTACCAACGACACCTGGTCAGAGCACCGCCTCACCAGTTCCCACTCCGAACTTTTCCTTCACCACCACCGCACCTCCGGGCCCCGGCCACGATCTCACCACTTCCGCGTTCGACCGTCCCTGAGTGTGTCCTCCAGGCCACACAATCGACTCCATCACACCAGCAGCCCACACATCAGTGCAGCAGGGGGACACACTAGCCTCACCAACCTCCAGAATCTGGGCCCAAAACGCAGGGTCAAAGTCACACCAGTCTGCCGTACCTTGTATCTGTCCACACCGGTCCCATTGGATCAGGTCCAACACCGGCAGCCGATCACCAGGCCAGTCAAGTCCATTCAGAGGAGGAGGGGGGGAGGGTGGAGACCCCCCCTCCGCGGTCCAACCTGACCGCTGATCGACTCCCCGGAACCCCCCTGACTCCAGCAACACTCTCCTCCAAAGATGGCCACCTATGCCTCCAGTCCTTCCTGGCAGTAGGGGCTCTCGGGCCACCCAACGCCCGAAGCCGTCCGCGCGAGAGAAGGCCGTCAATCGTTGGGGAGAAGGGGGGGGCCCGCGGCATGACACCACCGCCGATATGGCCCCCCAGAGCACCTCAATGAGCAATGCCACGGAGGCCCGCCAGGCTCCCGGGGGGAATGCGCAGACCAGTCCCACTCAGCGCGGCGGCCGGGAGCACGCCGCGCTCCGAAGAGGCCGGTTGGACCTCCCACGCTGCACCGCAATTGCCGCCGCTGCAACGGGGGGAAGCCACCAACATCAGGCGTCCCCCCACCCTCTCATCGCTCAGCCAGCTCCGTCCTGGCTGGAGAATTTAGCAAACTGGGCCCCCGCCAGAGCAGAGCCCCACAGAGTGCCGGCCATCTTGCCGCTGGCTAGCTCCGCCCCCCATTAGTGAATATACTTAGTGGTGTAGTCATCAAAGACCACACACCAAGGTTAGCTAGATTAGGCTCAAAACTCTTGCAATATGATTTTAATGCTGAATACATTCCAGGTGGTAAAAATATCAGAGCAGATTATTTATCACACTCTCCAATCAATTGTGATGAAAAATACTTATGTTGGGAAGAGGAAGATGAAGAGTGTTTGATAGCTTCCATAGATGTTTGCCAAGGAAATGCATTTTCTGAGGATGAATGGAATGCTAGAATGTTGGAAGATGAGGACCTTGAACTTGTCCAGAAGTATGTTAGAGACGGGTGGCCGAATGAGAGAACACTGTCTGTAAACATCCAGCCATACGTCAAGGTGGCAGACGAGTTGTCAGTAGAAAGGAAGGGTTTGTTGATGAGAGATGACAAATTTGTTCCACCAAGTCTGTTAAGAGACAAAATAATTTTGAGTGGTCTTGAAGGACATCTTGGAAAAACTATTACAAAAAGGAAGATTAGAGAGAGTTACTGGTGTCCCAGTATGGACACAGAAATTGTCATGAGAGTAAAAGCATGCGTGCTGTGTGCCAATAGTGACAAAAGTTTGTAAACTGAAAAAATGCCTTTAAAACCGGGTAGTCTACCAGAAGGTCCATGGTCAAAATGAGGAATAGATTTTATAGGCCCATTTAACAAGTTGCCTCATAGATCAAGGTTTGCCATAACGGTAGTAGATTATTACAGCAAATGGTGGGAAGTTGTTTTCATGGAAGAACCCAACACATGTGCAGTTATAAAGTTTCTTAAAAAAATATTTTTGAAAGAAGGTATCCCAAAAGAAATTGTCTCAGAAAATGCAGTGCATTTAATTTCATAGGAAATGAGGGATTTCTTTAAGACAGTGCCATTGAACACAAACACCTAGCATTATACCATCCCCAAGCCAATGGGTTAGTAGAGAACATGTATTGCACATTAGTAGAATGTATACAGTGGGCAGTACTTAATAGAGTAGATGTTCAAGAAGCAGTAGAAAACATGCTTTGGTCCCATCGGTCTAGTCCAAATTCTGTAACAGGTGTGACTCCTTTTGACATAATGAGGGGGAGAACTCCAGCTTCATTACTTTGTCCAGCATGGCTGAAGGAATATCAGCTGAAATCTGAGTGATTGAACGCATTAGATTAAAAAAATTGGCATCATGAAGGAAGGTTTCAAGTAAAATTGAAGAAGGATTATAACACCAGTCACATAGTTAAAGAAGTAAAATATGGTATCAAAGTGGGTGATTGGGTATGCGCGAAAGATCCCATTCATGTCAGTGAAGGAAGATCCAAATTTAGGTCTCCAGAAAGAGTTGATGCCATTTCTAAGAATGCCATTCACATTAAACAACGTGAGTGGTGGAATAGAAGTACAGTGATGAAAGTTAATCCTAGAGGTGAGGGAGCTGTTGCATAGGAAACACAGGACAATAAGTTGGGTAGGAAAAAAATCACTCTACACCACGTAAGAGTAATCGGGTGATAGTTAAACCAGCCAGGTATTGAGGTAGCTAATAATGAAATTTACACTGTAATAATGCACTGATCCAAGTTTTCTGATGCAAGTATTTTGATAAAAACGTTATTACTTTTTTTTATAATTGTTTTTTTTTTTGCTTTTGTATGTTTCCAGTATTGTTTATTAATTATCGGCGTGTCATGTTTAAGGTTGTTTTAGTTTTAAGCAATTGTTATGTTTTTGTTATATGAAGGGGAAAGATGCTGTGGTGATGTAACCTGCGATCTCATTCCAATATAGTAATTCTATCTCCATGACACTTGGAATGTAGAGAATAGGATGATGATGTAACATTCTGAGTGGGACAGTTGACAGGGGACATTGAGCCAGACTGTGGTAAAAAAAACTGTGTTACTTTAAATGGTCACCGTGTGATATTGGACGGAAGTAGCACCACACCAAGGTTTTTTAGAGGGCACTCAAAGAAACAAATGAAAAGGAATGGACAGGCTTTAAGCCCACAAAGTATAAACAACATGTCTCAAAGAAACAGTGAAAGCACTGCATAGGCCTGACCTAAAAAACAAAAAAAATAATGCTTAGCTTGGGTCTGCAGCGCTGCCAGATGTATGAATTTTGTGCACAGATTTGCAGGAATGCCACTGCTAACGTTTAGAGCACTCCACTAGGCCCTGCAGACAGGGGAGGAGAAGAAACATGAGATGCTGCACAGTAGATCCTGAAGTGCATTGAAAATGTGGGCATCTTGATCAACACAACTGTTATGGAGACATGAAAGTTTTAACATTAATACATTGTGCATGAGGATGACGTGAATGTAGCAGCATTTCTCTACTTTACATATGATAAAGAATCAACTTATTTTGCTGTGTTGTTTACATACTGCATTTTCCGGTGGGTGTGCCACATTGTTACAGGAGCATGTCTGTGACATCTGTTTTTGTTGGGTACACAGCAGTGCTTGTTGGGAAACCTTAGACTCAATCACCGTGAATCACACTGACCACCTAAGGCCCCTGGCTGCAGCAATTCTTCTGCAGTTATCAGACACACTATTTGTGCTGCGTGTGCTGCAGGTAGCAGAGTACCACACCTGCCTCTCTGTACTTTAGGTAATCTGTTCCACCTGTACCTCTTTGGACTATCTGCTTCTAAGGAACCTGCTATCCCAGTATACTGAGCATCTTCCCCTAACCCTGCCCCTGATGTGGGAGTTTTCAATTCTAGTTCAGGATACTGAACACCCTTACAAAACAATAGCCTATAGTTTTAATTTGTATTTGCAATTGTACTTCCTGCCGAAGATGTTTCAACACTTCAGTTGCTTCCATCCTTGAACTCTCAGTAATTTTCTCTGCTGCTCCTATGGGGTGACAACGTGTTAGGGTAAGTAGCTGAGGGAAAGTCTGAGTGTCTCTGATCAATTCAAGACAATGTTTTAACAATCCCTTGATTCTTCTGCCCACCCACTCTGACATAAGTCAATTACACACATCAGTCATTCCTGAAATTGTCACAAAAGCAAAGTGGATGTTAACCAGTTCACTTAGATTTTTGATAAAAATGGCTTAGCTTTTATCATCTCTGTTCCACTCCGAAAAAACAAAACAGCATGTTTTTGTAACACTTGTTCTAAATATGGATGCCCACGTCACTGATATTTTATGATGTATTCCACCATTAGGAGGTTTCAAAGGATTGTATTGGTGGCCCAGTGCTCATCTCTATTGGTAATAGAGTCTGGCTGGTACATGTGAGAAAATAGATGTAGGCAGTATACCCAGGTGTCTGAAGCGTACATTCCCGATGCTTGAAACTTGCAAAAGGCAATTCAACATTACACTAATGGGTAATTTTGGAAATGTTAGTGCCTTAACTCTGCCATGGAATATCTTTCCCATACATGTTACTGCTTTTCTTCATGCAAACTCAGAGCCCATAAAACACTATTCAATGAACTGAAATCCACAAGTGAGGCTAGTCTTCAAATCATTACATTTAAAGAACATGAAGCACATTAGGCCCACAAGGAAGACAGAGCGTGGTTACATTTCAAACCACAAATGTTTATTAAAATGTTAAATGGTTTACAAGTTCAAAATCAGCAAATTGGTATCACCCAGTAATCAATACATGAAAGCAGTTAGTAATTATGAAGTTCAAATTATTTAAAGTCACAAGAGGAAAAATTTGTACAAAGTTGTCCTGAAGGAAAGGTTAAGTAAATCAGTTCTCCTGTAAAGAGAGCACCGTCCTCTGCTCTAACCTGTCTCGAAAGTGGACAAGAGCATGCCTGGAAAAGTTCCACTCTTTGCTAATTTAAATCACATGAGTCTAACATTTTGTATACCTTCACATGCACCCCATAAAATGCCCTAATCAGGTTAAAGCATACAGATACAATCTATAGCTTATTAGTTTCTCAGGATACTAACAAATGCAGCTTCTCTGATTGTCCTTCAAACGTACAGTTATCTACAACAAATGGGATACATTAGACCATCCTGTCCTCTTCAAGTCTATTGTAACAACTAATTGAAACGTTATGCAGTTATCACGTAAAGGAAAACATTTCACATGAGAAAGAAAGCAAAGACACAATGCCTTTGTTAATTGTGAGTTAATCTTCTCCTAGAAATAAAATACAAGTGACATGAAACAAGAATGCTCTTAAAAGTTTGCCACATGAAACTACAGACCTACATTCCCTATGATCAATCTAAACATGAATAATAAACAATTGGATAGCATTTGCATGTTTACATGTTAAGGTAGTTAACATGCAAAAACATTTATTATGAAAAAACCCTATCAACCCTCCCTCTGGTGACTCGGAGTTGGCACATTTTATACCCAAATTTCTTTCAAATCTCCCCTTACATAGAACTTATCAACTTTTGCAGTTTGGTACTAGATTCTTCTAAATCCTTTAAATGACTGTGAACTTTACCTTGGATGTCTTTGAATTCCACTTATTCCCTCTTTATTTTTCCCCCTCTCAATTCAGGCAACTGCTTTTCTCTATGGCATCTCGACCCACCCATTTCAGTAAACATTTTCACCCCTCTTATAAAAGGAAATAGGCATTTCACACAAATTATAATGAGTAGTATTGGGGTTAATATTTTCTGTAATGTTCCATTACCAGTATCACTAAACCACTCACCTGCCATGGAAACTCCTTTCCATATACCTTCCCAGGCACCTGTCTTCTCTAAATCCTTTACTTCACAAGTGATTTCAGATATGTTAGTTATAAATTTGTTCATTTTGTTACATGTATCTGGGATATATGTACAGCACTGCTGGACACATAGCATGCAGCAGACTCTGCTCTCTATTGCAAGTAAGGTATCTAAAGCAAACCTGTCCTGCGAAACCATTGTGAATAGAGTCAAAAGCTATTTATTCATTGTGGTTAAAGCTCGAGCTGTGTTAGTAATAAGGTTATCTACCAGGGTAGACACCTGTCTGATCTTCAAATCAAACTATGCCTTCAGAAGGAATAATAGCACCAAACACATCACCTACTACTTGTTGTGGAGCACTAATCCCTTATCTTTTATGTCATCTACATGATACACATTAGGAAACACTAAACAGCTACCAATCCAGTTTGAGAGAAGTTGAAAATAAGCATTTTTCCAACACACATAATAAACTCTTGTAATAACAGTATCCCTACCTGAAAATATCTGTTCACCTGTAACTTGTAATCTTTGTACAAAATCACTCCAACCCAGCATCTGTGGCCATTGAACCTGCTCTTTTTGTCTGATAAACACTCCTTTCCCTTCTTCTGTAAGTCCAAATTTAGTTATTTTGAATATATTCCTGATTCTTTCTAATTTCCTCTGTCTGTTCCCAACTGATATTTACTTCTTTCTTTAACCTCTTCTCCATTTTAGCCCTTTTTTGTCCAATTCCTCCATAACTTCCTTCTCAGCCCTACTCAGTTTACACATAGCCATAGCATTAAGTAGGTTAGTAACAATAATTAGTGACATAAGTGTTAAGTAAAGACCCATTCTTTCCCCAAACTTACCTCCAGCATTCCAATTCAAATGTTTAAACATAAGAGCATTACCTAAAAGCAAGTTGAAATAATATTCAAAGTGTCCTCGTTGATAAAACAGACTCATAGTTATGCATAGTTATGCTAGAGGATAGTATGTTAAGGATGAGTGATCACAGCATCACAGCAGCTAGGGCTGATGTGGGTAAACAAAGTGCATATATGGCAATCTCTTGCTCTTACAACTTTGGAATACTCGTGCAATAAGCTAAAGAAAACATTATCAGAATTATTTCCCTCAGAACAATCTTTGTACAAACTCTTTCTATTGAATCTGTGTTACTCAACAAAATAAGCACAGTCAGATCTATTTTCAAGTTAACATCCTAATAAATCTATGTTGCTCTGCTAAATAGGTTAAGCCAGGGTTATGTTAGGGTGAAGCTGGCTTGACTGAATGGTTAAGGCTCACTAGTAAACCAATCAGTAGTATGAGTACAGCAAATCCTACTACTATTATTAGCAATCTACAACTTTTCACTGTACTTGACAACATGGTTTCTCACTGGTCAGATCAAAAATAAAAGGAAAATCAAAAATCTACCTGCTGATTCCACTGTGCAAATCAACAAAGCTTTTGGTTTGTTTTTAGTGTAAGTTTGTTAGATCAGTTGATCTCAGTATTAGAAACCCAACACCTACACCTGGATACTCCAAAGGGACACAAATCCAACTCTTGTTCTAGAACCTGTGGACATAACATCTTCACCAGATAATCAGGATAGAATTCATGACAAAAATATCAATCAGTCTTCAATGTGGAAGCATTACTCATTGCAAGGGGCTTTAAAAACTCTGTGATGATTCTCAGTCTCATGTGCTCTCAGAAAAGTAGGTCCACTCAGGAGCTGAGTATCTTTGATTGGTCTCTCTTTGTCTCTTTGGTCTTTTGACTTCTTGCTTCTCACTGTCACTTTGTTCAATTGGTTATTTCCTGTCTTATCATTTCTGTGTGTGTTCTGACAGAGCAGCTTTCAGTTTGTTACTCTTTTTCAGCTACTTCTCTCTCATCCACCCTAATATGGAGAAGTGATTGTACCTTCTTCCAGCTTGAGTGCACACTCTCAGGGTCAGCTGCTTCGTTCACTGCATTTACTCTTGGCTCATTCAATACAGACTGCACTTGCTCGACATGGATATGGGGCACTTGTATGCAATCTTCTCCTCTCTCTGAACAATTGTTCTGTGCTTGAGTTTGATCAGCAAATCACTGATTGTGTCAATATTTCTTCAACAGCTTGTTTCACCCTCTTGGTGTAGAAGGCATGAATCCAACTCTACTGACCCCCCAATAACTAACAGCAGTGTTCTTCTTAAGGATGGCCTGAAAAGTATCTCACCAATGCAGTTTGAAGCAGGTCTTCTTAACGTGTATCTTCACCGGAGCCCAATCTCCTGGACTCATGTTATAGCACTGGGGTTGTCTTGTAAGCGGGGTCACCAAGACAACATACTGCGAGATAGAAAGCACCACATCAGCCAACTCCTTACAGTAGTTAAGAATCATATCAACCATTATATTCACAGGCACTACAGAAAGACTCATAGTTGGCCCCATCAGGAGTTTGTGTGGGGAGAGTCCAATTCTCCAATCAGGAGTGCTTTGAGGCTCATTAGAACCAGGGGAAGGGCACTGGGACATTTCAAGGAAGTATAAATGCACACCTTAGCTAGTTGAGATGTTAGCATGTCATTGACCTGCTGCACTACTCCAGATGCTTCTGGTCTGTAACAACAGTGAAATCTCTGCTCCACCTGGAATACTACACACAGCAGTTCCATAATCTCATTTTAAAAATGTGTGATGTGATGTGATCTGACTCCAGAGAAACCGGTAGGCAAAACCAAGGAATCAAATCACTCAGTAATAATTTGGCCACGTCTCCTGGTCGGGTATACTTCAACCCAATGGGAAAAAAGGCAGGCTACCATCAAGACATAGCAGAGTCCATTGAAGATGGGCATTTCTAAGAAATAGAACTCCATACAGTTAAAGGGCCCATCTGATCTCATTATGTGACTCATGGTCACGACTGCCCTCCTGCCCACATTTAACTGCTGGCAAGTAATGCTCCTGTGACATAAAGTCTCTGCAGTGATACAGAAATGGGGATTATCCCAGTAGGTCTTGAAGAAACGTACCATAGCATCGCTCCCAAAGTGGGGGGGATTGTGGAAATGTGTGGCCATGTGTGAAGGGATCCTGATTCCTAACGCATCCAGACTTGACTCACTTTTCTTTCTATGACTGTGGGGCTTCATACTGTAGCCCTCTTAACTCCTCCTGAGTATCAATAGTGCTCAGGTGGTTGGAACAGTGTCATTTTCTGATTCACATTGGTCTTGACTGAATGTACAGTACTCAAGAGCATAGTAACTAGCAGTTGCATCTGCATAGTGGTTTCCAGCAGTCAGAAAACCCCACCCACTCCTGTGTGCTGCACATTTTAGAACAAATAATTCTCCAGGCAATTGCAATGCTTCAAGCAAGTCCATGACATAATTCCCATTTCTTATAGAGAAACCAGACAAAGACAAGAAACCTCTCTTTGACCACAACTGTCTGCTACTCCAAAACCATATCAGTGCAAATGGTGACAACAGAGACATTCAAACTGTTGAAACGCAACATGCTCTGGTGTGAGGAATCAGCTCAGCCACCTGTACGGAAGTCACATTGCACAAATAGGAGCATTCCATGACACTTTCTGTGGTTCTCACATCATAAACTGCTTTCAGAACTCCTAGTCCATCTCTTAGGCAAGGGCTGCCCGCAGACAAGGTAAAATCGGGCTCTTCCAATGGGAATATCCTGAATATTAGGGGTTGTCTTGCTCCAAAATTCAGTAACATCTTGACAGTTATGGTTAACTTCATCATCATCTTCTACATAATTCTCTGGAAGTTGAAAAAGAGCATCAGGATTCAGTATGCTTCATTGCTCTAGAGTCACATTTTCTGCAGCCAAAATCACTTGTTTGTCATGTGTTGTGTTCGAGTCAACAAGACCTCAACTGAATGTGGAAACATTACCATAAGCAACTAACCCATTAAAAATGCCCTCGCACTGTTGGATACTGACAATTACTGCTACTACTGCCTTGAGACATCCAGGAAGCAGCTTTCTAAATACCCTTGTGGGACTCCAGCACCACACCAGGTTTCTCACAAAAAATCATAATGCAAAAAGGAACTAAATGTCTTCATGTAAGGGAATGAAAATGAATGCTTGACAAAGATCAATGACTGAGATCCACTCAGCATCACTTGGAATTAGGAAAAGTAGCATGGTAGGATTCAATACAGCAGAACAAACTGGGATAACAATTTGATTCACCCTTCTCCGGTCCTAAATTATCCTCCACTTCTTGAACAGTTTCTGTAAACCCAACACAGGTGAGTTACAGGAACTCCCTAATATTTCTTTTAAGATGCCTTGCTCTAGCGTGTATTCAATCATAGATTTAATTCCAGTCACCGCCTTGGGTGTGAGGTTGTATTGGGGTGTCTAGGGATTCTCTACATTAGGCTTCATTGTGATTCTCACTGGTTTCAGAATCTTAATGGGACAAGTGCCTTTGCTTCTGAACTCCCAGAAGTCTTCTTTCACAGAATCTTTTAAATCAGGACGTAAGCCTTCTTTTGTTAGGACTGGAAAATGTTTTTTTAGTGATTTTTATTTGAAGTCTACATCCTCATTGTCGGTCTGAAAGACTGCCCTATTTGGTGCGCAATAGATCACATAGTTTCACATTCTGAGTCAACAGATAGACTGAACTTGAGCCATGTATTACAAACTGAGGGCATGCTTCAAGAGGACCTATTTTCACAGGGACTTTAGCTGAAACTGAGTTTGAACTCTACTGGTTTGGAAGACCTACAACAAGGACTTGTTTTACTGAGAGGAATAGGTTTGGAACCTCCACTATTCAAACAGTAGATTGAGTAGCCCTAGTATCAATCAAGAATGATACAGCATGGCTAGTCACCCGTCCATTTCATATGGCACACTCCAGTCTACCTCTGGAACTGCACCAGCACACAATCCTCTTCCCTTCTCAAGCACTGTTATTGCTATTGATCAGTGTCCCGTCCAATGGGACTGTAAAAACCAGGAACTGTGGAAGATTATCTCCATGCATGAAAAGGTTCTGTTAAACCTTCAGATTTGTATTCAAATTGCACTTTCAGGTAGCCATGTTTTGCTGCATCACTGGGACTTGGGGCATGTTGAGATTATATGACAGTTGAACTTCCATATTCTGCAATGGCATTGATTCCATGCTTGGCATCTGAACATCATTTTGCATTCTATTTGAGTTTTCCAGTGGTCGACCTTATTACAATATGACAAGTAGTAGTTTTCTTCAATGTGCGTATATCCTTTCCTGTATTCTGGTTAACAGCATTCCAGCGGCCTCTGTGCTGCATACCAAATTCCCTGTCTGCGACATCTGACCACCAACTTGGTAAGCAACACTCTGCATTCCTGCACCAACACCTGAAAGTGACACATATGGACTGTTCTGATGTCCTCTCTACATTATTTTAGTCTGGACCAACATAAACTTCTTCTAAGCCTTCTGCTTCACCTCCAAAATGTCAGTGCAATATTTTGCATAATATAAACTTTCATCCAGAGCTTTCAATTGCCAACAAATCACATTTTGCTCTATAGCAAGGCTCATTTCTGGATGAAAACGGAGAACAAACTGTGACAAGAACCCACTAAGATTCTCCCTTTATGGATTTTCAACACCACTGTGCTGTCTGAAAGCTTGCGTCCACCTCTCATAATAAGAAGACACAAGCTCATTGGTTGGTTCTGGTTATCTTGAGCCAATCAACCTCTTTCTGCAGAACCTTCATTTTCAAATGAGCAATCAGCTGGTTATACTTGTCCATAAAAATATGAAAAGGCACATTCATGTTATCCAGCATTTGGCAAAACTACCACCACCTTGCATTCTGCCCACAAATCTTTAGGGACCACATCAAATAAGGTATTCAAGTCCTCTCAAAGCACTTTCAAAATCTTCACAATTCTGTCTACTGCAGTATACCTCTGGTTGGGATTCTCTCCCAACTTTTGAAATTGATTTGTGACAGTGGAAAGAATACAACTACTTCAGGTCAATTAACCATACCATCCTCCATGCACCTCTCTCAAGGGATGCCCTCTTACCTCCCTTTCACTAATAATAACTTCCTCTTCACTCTCACCTGTATCCTCTTTCTTTTTCAGTTTCCTTTCCTTTCTTGGCTATCAGTCCTTGTTCTTTTGAGTGGTTTCCCACTATTGAATACATTCCACTAAGTCCCTCACATACATTTTCAAACCTGGTGTTCTCATATCATTGAGCGTGACCATTCTGTAAATCTTCTTCAAAACATGACTTTTATTCAAATGGACTCCAAACTCTGTAGCTAGCCCTTCCAATTTTCCATGAGCAGGCACACCTTTCAGCTTCCTTACTCAACAAATTAAGCTCTGCTTCATTATACCCATCTATGAAAATCTAACTCGAGATTTCCCTTTGCAAGCTTCCCAAGAATTGCTTTTAATCTTATTACATCCAATTCTGTAAGGGAGACCTCTTTTTCCTGCGTTTGCGACTCTTAATCTGTGTCTATATTAACAACAGGCACATTTATCAGGGGTACTCCTCCTGGACAGAGTTGTGCTCCCAAATCTAGTGGGGTATCGGTAACTGATACACTAGGGGTTGTGCTGACAACAGACACACTAAGGATAGGATTGATAACAGTAGTTCTAGTGGCTCTTAATGATCCAGGAGGAGCAAGAAGGGGTAAATCTCTCTCTCTTGGTAACCCTGGTCAACAGGCGCACTCACACCCAAGTTTGTTTCTCCTCCCCCAGCTCCTAAATGGGGCTGAGGCTCCCTGCAGCCCAATAAACAAATTGTATGGAGGTGGTCGGGAATTTAGCAATTCATCCAAAAATGAGCCATCTTTATCATTGTCACCCTCCTCCTTTCCCTTTCCATCTCCACCTGCCTCTTGTGATTTAATTCCTTCTGTTCCTGCCTTTCCTATCATAGGATACATCCCTATGCCCTCAATCACATTCTCTCTCCACTCCTGCTGCTCTGCATTCAGCCTTGCCTCCATCCAACTATATTTCTCCCTCCCCTTTGCATGCTTCCTTGCATTCAAAGCTTCATATTGAGCAGGTTTTGGTGGTGGATTCATTTCATACAACACTCGCCTTAAGTTCTCAATTATTACATATCATATACATTGAATGTGCCATGAGGAGAAAATTGCTAGGACCCTTCATTCACTGTGATGTTATTCCACATTTTGACCCAGAGACAAGTGTGTAACCGATGTTAGTGGTCGTGTAGTATGCAAGTGTGCCCTCTGGAGGAGCTTCTGCATCCTGAGAGTATACTTGCATCATTTCTCAACATAGTTCTTATTTTCCTAAATCAGTTCATCTTTGTGTCTGATGCAAAATAACACAGGACTTATGAACCTAAAATTGAAATGGCCACCAGTTCCCACCAAATCACAATGCAATAGCTATCTACACAAACATCTAACCATAGCGCAACACCACTGAACTGACCACTCACAGCATGGCACCCAATGCTGTCACAATCAATCCCAAGTAAGGCATGCAAGCCAAACAACCAATCCCAATGCAACACTTAATGACGTAACTTGCAGCACTACACTGCAACTCTGACTTCTCTCTGATCAACATAGCATTGGCTAAAAGTGTCAAATATAAAACAATATTTCTTGTCTGATTGCTTGAAGAAAAATAGAACCAACAAATGTCCTCAGGGAATAGGAAAAAGTACTCTCCTGGTACTGTCAAACACACAAAGTCAGTGGTCGACGAGCAGGAACCCACTCTGATTAGTATGCACTAATTCTGTGCACAAAGAATCAACCAACACCAATTACAACAATCTCACAACAGAAGTTTAATAGGTCTCTATTTTGGTGTGGCCATTGGCACCTCACAATCGAACTCCTCAACCTTAACTGACAAGTCAAATACCTCCTAATCTAAATTTATCTTTCCCGGGATCTTTCATTACAACAAATCCAACGACCAAACTTCTATCTTAGCAATAAGCGTACTAATCTCCATAAACACAACCAATATACATGGAAAAAAAACACTTAATTTCTCACTTCAGCACAAAGCTCTCGGACCAAAATTTGGCAACACAACTCAAAACATAACAAAACAACAATAACCGCTAACACAGCAAATCTTGATTACTCACAATCGAAATCACATAACCTTACATATATTGACACTCCTAGAATACTGCAACCAATTTCAGGAATGCTGAAACACCAGCAATAATCTGAAAACGGCCATGGAAAGTCAGGAATGCAGATTAAGTTAGAGCACATTTTGAGCCTCAGTGAGACCATCTTCTGCTACCACTTTTGGTAGAACCGTTCTTCTTGTAAATTGGGAGCAGAAAAATCACTATCTGATGAATTGAAATACACAGCTGAAGTTAATCATCAAATCAATATATTTTAAAATGTGAAGCACGTTAGGCTTCACAAGGAAGTCAGAGTGGGTAAGTTTATAACCATAAAGGTTTATGAAAAGGTTAAACGTTTTACAAATTAAAAGTTCATCAAATCAGTATCAACCAGGAATCAATTAATTAATACAATTAGTAATTATGAAGTTCAAGTCATTCAAAGTCATATAAGGAAAAGGACAAATTGGCATAAAGCTGTCTCAACGGAATGGGTGAAGTAAATAAATTCACCTATTAACCCCTTACGCTGCCAGACCTTTTCCCCTCCTGGGCTGAGCCTTTTTTTGGCTATTTGGGACAGTTTGCGCTTATGCCCTCAGATATTTTTATCCACATAAGCTATCCACACCAAATTTGCGTCCTTTTTTTCCAACATCCTAGAGATTCTAAAGGTACCCAGAGTTTGTGGGTTTCCCTGGAGGAGACCAAGAAATTACCCAAAATACAGCTAATATCTCATTTTTTTAAAACAAAATGGGTAAAAAAAGCTGCAGAAGAAAGCATGTGTTTTTTTCCCTGAAAATGGCATCATCAAAGGGTTTGTGGTGCTACAATTACCATCTTCCCAGCTTTCAGGAACAGGCAGACTTGAATCAGAAAACTAAATTTTTCAACACAATTTTGGCATTTTACTGGGACATACCCCATTTTTACTATTTTTTGTTAGTGACAGAAATGTGTGTGAAACCAATGCTGGATCCCAGAAAGCTAAACATTTCTGAAACGTAGACAACATTTTGAATTCAGCAAGGGGTCATTTTTGTAGATCCTTCAAGTTTTTCCTACAGAAAGTAACAGCTAAAATAAAAAAAAAATTGAAATTGAGAAGAAAAAAAGAGCCCTTTCTGTCCACATTTTCTTCTATAACGTTTTCCAGCTATGGCAGATTTTTAAAAGCAATGGCCCTCATTCTGACTTTGGCAGGCAGCGGTCGGCCATGGAGATTCAGCCCATGCAGGGGAAATCCGGCGGGAAACCGCCGGATTCCCTTTTCTGACCGCGGCTTTACCGCCGCGGTCAGAATGGGCTGGGAAGCACCGCCAGCCTGTTGGCGGTGTTTCCGTGGTCCCCGGTCAGAATGACCCCCAATATACTGTTACGTCTGCTGGACTCTTCTTGTTGTGGGAATATATAGGGCTTGTAGGGTCAACAAGAACCTTAGGTATCCAGAGCCAATAAATGAGCTGCACGTTGTAATGGGTTTTCATTGTATACCGGGTATACAGCAATTCATTTGGTGAAATACAAAGAGTGAAGGACAGGTGTCAAGGAAACCTTTGTATTTCCAAAATGGGCACAAGAAAAGGTGTTGAGAAGCAGTGGTTATTTGCACATCTCTGAATTCCGGGGTCCCCATACTAGCATGTGGATTACAGGGCATTTCTCAAATAGACTTCTTTTTTACAAACTGACTTACATTTGGAAGTAAAAAATGTAGAGAAAGACAAGTGGCAATAACACTTGTTCTCCTTTTCTATGTTCCCCCAAGTCTCCCAATGAAAATGGTACCTCACTTGTGTGGGTAGGCCTAGTGCCAGCGACAGGAAACGCAACATGGACACATTACATTTTTATATTGAAATCTGATGTGTTTTTTGGAAAGTACCTAGCTGTGGTTTTTGGCCTCTAGCTCAGCCGTCACCTAGGGAAACCTGCCAAACCTGTGCATTTTTTTAATCTAGACATCTAGGGGAATCCAGGATGAGGTGACTTGTGGCGCTCTCACCAGGTTCGTTACCCAGAATCCTTTCAAACCTCAAAATTTGGCAAATAAACACTTTTTCTTCACATTTCTGTGATAGAAAGTTCTGGAATCTGAGAGTAGCCACAAATTTCCTTCCACCTAGCATTCCCCCAAGTCTCACAATAAAAATGGTATCTCACTTGTGTGGGTAGGCCTAGTGCCTGTGACAGTAAATGCCCCAAAACACAACATGGATATATCACATTTTCCTAAAGAAAATGGCCTGTTTTTTGCAAAGTGCCTAGCTGTGGATTTTGGCCTCTAGCTCAGCCGGCACTCTAGGGAAACCTAGCAAACCTATACATTTTTGAAAACTAGACACCTAGGGGAATCAGAATGTGGTGACTTGTGGGGCTCTCACCAGGTTCTGTTACCCAGAATCTTTTGCAAACCTCAACATTTGGCAAAAAAAACACTTTTTCCTCACATTTCAGTGATAGAAAGTTCTGGAATCTGAGAGGACCCACAAATTTCCTTCCACCCTTCCACCCAGCATTTCCCCAAGACTCCATATAAAAATGTTGCCTCACTTGTGTTGGTAGGCCTAGTGCCTGTGATACAAATGCCCCAAAACGCAACATGGACACATCACATTTTTACTTTGAAATCTGACGTGTTTTTTGGAAAGTGCCTAGCTGTGGGTTTTGGCCTCCAGATCAGTCGCCACCTAGGAAAACCTACCAAACCTGTGCATTTTTTTAAACTAGACACCTATAGGAATCTAGGATGGGGTGACTTGTGGGGCTCTCATTAGGTTCCGTTACCCAGAATTCTTTGCAAACCTCAAAATTTGACAAAAAAACACATTTTCCTCACATTTCAGTGATAGAAAGTTCTGGAATTTGAGAGTAGCCATAAATTTCCTTCCACCCAGCATTCCCCCAAGTCTCTCAATAAAAATGGTAACTCACTTGTGTGGGTAGGCCTAGTCCCCGCAACAGGAAATGTCCCAAAACAGAACATGGACAAGTAAAATTTTCCCAAATAAAACTGACCTGTTTTTTTAAAAGTGCTTAGCTGTGGATTTTGGTCTCTAGCTCATCCGGCACCTGGGAAAACCAAGCAAACCTGGACATTTCTGAAAACTAGACACCTAGGGGAACCCAGGATGGGGTAACTTGGGGCGTTTTCACCAGATTCCGTTACCCGGAATCCTTAGCAAACTTCAAAATTTGGCAAAAAAGCACTTGGTCCTCACATTTTTTGCTGCAAAGTTTGGAGTTTGAGGGGAGCCACAAAATTCCTTCTACCCAGCATTCCTCCACATCTCCAGATAAAAATTGTACCTCATTTGTGTGGGTAGGCCTATTGCCTGCGACAGGAAATGCCCCAAAACACTACATGGACACATCAGAATTCTCAATTACAAAACTACCTGTTTTTGCAAGCTGGGTGCACCTGGGTTTTTGGTCCTGGGCTCAGCAGCCATCTAGGGAAACCTACCAAAGCCAGACATTTCTAAAAAATAGACACCAGAGGGAGTCCAGGGAGGTGTGGTTTGCGTGGATCCCACAGTGTTTTCTTACCCAGAATCCTAAGCAAACCTCAAATTTAGCTAAAAAGATCAAAGTTTCCCCACATTTCTGTGTGGGATCACCGCACCAGCACAAATTTCCTATCACCCAATGTTCCCCTCAGTCTCCTGATAAAAATGATACCTCAATTGTGTAAGGGGCCAAGTGCCTGTGACAGGGAAGAGCCAAAAACATGTCAAAATGAGGGGGAACCAAAGCGGGTCGAAAAGTGGGGCAGAATTTTTATCGGTATAGATGCGACAATGCTGTGTGGTAAGAATTTTGTGGATTCCGGAAAGTTCCATCACAAAATTGTGGGGAAAATGTGTGATTTCAAGCAAAGTTGGAGGTTTGCTGGGCATGGAGGGTAATAAAATGGTGCAGGGTGCATGTGAAGCACACCACCCGGGACCCACCCAGATGTTTTGTTTTCAGATGTGTCTAAGTCTCATAGATTTTTCTACATGGCAGCGTCCCAAAGTCCAAAAAGTGCAGCTTTAGAGAGTTAGACAAGCTCTCATGGCCCAAATGTAAAACCAAAACCCAAAATAATCATATGTCCTCTTGCTTGCCATTGGGATAAGATCTTTTAGTATGCAGTGGGAGCTGAAAGACTCTTACCCCCTTCAGTTGGGGTGGAGGCATAACCATGCCCTTACTGGTTGGTAGCCACTACCCCACTTTTATTTTATTTTATTTTTATTCCCTGGCATCTAGTAAGCTTTCTGCCCCGAGGGGAGTGGATTTGGGGTAATTGCCCCATCTCCCCACCGGTGGGCAGAACAACTTTGTCCCCATTTATTTGGGGTTGGGGTATGGCCATACCCCCAGCCTTTTTTTTTTTTTTAAACAAAATTCTTCCCTGGTGTCTGGTGGGCATTCTGCCACCCCTGGGGGCAGATGGGCCTTACAAAAATAGGTCAAGGGGGGCAGAAATGGCCAACAGTTATGTGCCCCCATAGGGAGTGACCCTTGCCCAAGGGGCTGTCCCCCCAAACAAAACACGCACACACACCAATCCCTGGTGCCTAAGTGGTTTCTGCCCCCCTTGGGGGCAGATGGGCGGAATAGAAATAGGCCGATCTGTCCCAAGGTGGGCAGAAATGTCCGAAAATAAATTTTCCCCACAGGAGAGCAACCCTTGCCTAAGGGGTTGCTCCCCACTTGTAAAAAAAAAAAAAAGTAAACATTCCCTGGCACGTCTAGAGGTTTCTGCCCCCCCCTCCCTTTGGAGGCAGGTGGTCCTAATAAATGCAGGCCGATCTGCTCCAATGGCCTTATAAAAAATGCCCCCCTTGGGGAGCGACCCTTGCCCCAGGTGGCCGCCCCCTCATGTCCATTTTGTTGAAAATATAAATTAATAAACTCCCTGGTGTGTAGTGGGAGGCTCAGAGAGACATGAAAGGAAAGCCTTTCCTTTCCTTTCATACATCTCCGACCTGCCCCTTCCCCTGTTTGGAAGAGAAATGCTTTCATGCGCGATGGGAGTGACCTCTGATCAAGTCAGCGCTCGATTGTGCACTGACGTCATCATACGTCACTGGGGGGGCTTGGGGTGGAAGGACAAGCGATTTCCTTATATCCCTGCCAGGTGAAGGCGTGTGGGAGGCCCACAGGGGTGCGCTAGTGCCCCCCATGTGGGCAGGGTGCAGGCCGAACTAGTTACGTCCTCGGCACACGGCAACTGTGGCTGAGGATGTAACAGGCTCGTCCCCGGCACCCACAGGGTTAAGAGAGCACCTTACTCTGCTCTAACCTGTCTCAAAAGTGGATAGAAGCATGCCTGGAAATGTTTGGCACTGCATCAACTTAAATCACTCAATTATAACATTTGCTAAACCTACCCATAGTTTCCATAAAATGCTCCAATCAGGTTAAAGCATACAGCTACAATCTAACGCTCTTTATTTCCCAGGATTACTACACAATGCAGCTTCTCTAAGCATCCTTCCAACTTAGCAACTTTACTGTAAAAACAAATTAAAACATTCTGCGGTTATCACATAAAGGAAAACATTTCATATGAGAAAGAAAGCAAAGACAATTGTGTGTTAATTGTGAGCCCAGCTTCTCCTACAAATCAAATGCACACATGACATGAACCAAGATAACTCCTAAACATTAGCCATTCTAAACTGCAGGACTGCATTCCCTTTGGTTAATTTAAACGTGAATGAGACACAGTTAATAGCATTTGCATGTTTAGATAATGTCTATAAAATGCAAAAACATGTGATATGAAAAAAGTCCTAGTATATATAATGGTCAGGAAAAGAATTGGGAAATATCCTGGTCTGGCTGAGCTACCAACTTGTGGACGTGGAAACGTTAGCCCTCTGTGGGGTACTTGCTTTAAAATGTAGTTACATTTATGTGTTATGTTATGCTATGACTATTTTATAGCATGCTAATCACCCATGAGAGTATCCAGGTGCTTTACAGGTGTGTAGGCAGCTGTCTCCCCCATGATCTTATTTGAAGAGGCAGATCTTCAGACTCTTGCGGAACTCAAGAAGCGTCAAGGAGGCTCTTGTGCTGTGGTAAGTCGTTCCATGTTTTAGTGTGGATGTACGAAAAAGCATGGCCTCCACCTCTGTTTCTGTGTATGCAAGTTTGTGTGCTAGTGAGAGTCTGGCTGAGCTGAGGTGCCGGGGAGGTTGGTGGAAATGCATGTGGCTATTGAGGTGGGTGGGGCCTATTTTGTGTAGTGGTTTGTATCTGTGTGTGAGGAGCTTGACCTGGGTGTGACTGTGTATGAGGAGCTAGAACTGGGTCTGCTGGTGTAGAGGGAGCCAGTGAATTTCCTTGAGATGTGGGGTGATGTGGGTTCAGCAAGGGAGGCTGAAAATGAGATGACCTTTCCGAACAGCACTGCAGGTACTCAGTGGTGGAATGATATGCCAGGACTGGACAGGCCTTTTATTTCACTGGGCGTTTCTCTTTTGGGCTGGAGCAATTAGAGGCCAATTTTGAAAGCCGAGGGCCGCTGCTAGTGCTGCTGTCACTTTCCACAGGTTCCTGTGGTGAACTGCAGCAGACACAGGTGGCTTGAAGAGAGAGAGTGAAAGGGAGGTATGGGGAGTGTACAGAGAAAGAGATCAGAGAGGTAGAAGAGAGAGATGAGAGGTAACCGGAGGATGCAAAAAAAATAGCACAAGGAGACAAGGGAGCAGGGCTGGTTTGAGCATTTTTGTCAGAGCTGCTCTCGGTTCCCCATTGCTCTGGATGCACTCACCCAGGGTACAGCACAATTCTCTTACATAAGCACAACGTTCTGATCTCTGCTACTGAGGGATGAGCTCTCAGCCTCTGGAGGTATTTGTTCAGGATATTTCCTGCCTGTTGTTGTTTCTTATTGATCCATGAAAAGGGGGCACCACTGCTGTGGCGGCCCGTCCTTTAGGGCGGAGGGGCCACACCCCCCCACCTTTTGCCCCTCATGAAGAGTGTCTGTCAGGCTGAACAAAGGTCAGCCTGACAGACACTCTCCACGTTCAGCTCAGGCAGCCAGGAGCAGACACGCGCAATTTGCGCACACTCCTGGCTGCCTGAGCTGAACTTTGCTGGGCTGAGGAGGTCACAGCTCCTATGGGTGTGACCTCCTCAGCTCAGCAAAGGTGCCTCGAGGCCCTCCCCTGGGTGACGAGGAAAGCGTCACCAATTGACAATCTCCCTGGGCGCTTCAGTTTTAAGCCCTGAAGTGCCCAGGGAGAGTGTCAATCAGTGACACTTTGTCACAAATTGGGGTGAGGTCAGCAGTCTCACTGACCCCATCCCACTCTGTGACGAGGCTGGGACTGCTGCCTTCCCTCATTGGCTGACTTAGGTCAGCCAATGAGGGAAGGCAGCAGTCCCAACTCTCTGCTGGGACCTGGAGTCTGAAGGTAAGTGTGTGTGTGTGTGTGTGTGTGTGTGTGTATGTGTGTGATGTTTTAAATTGAATGTTTGGTGCGCGCATGCATGTTTGAGTGTTATGAGTGTTGTTAATGGATGTGCGTGTTACGACTCGGTCGTCCCATTTCCAGGGGGCGCTGTAAGGGGACTGTCAGAAGCCTGGGAATCACCTTGAACACCTATCTAGAGTCCCGTGCTGACTCCTGTTTGTTTCTCTTTTCTCCATGGTACACTTGTGTAGGACTACATTTGCTTCTTGGGACTGCAAATCCCATAATGCACAGCTTGGTAGTCAGGAAAACCCGGATTCTGTTTCCCATTGTTTTCAATGGGAGAAGTCCAGTTGCTCCTTTTCACTGGATCCTCTCCTCCAGGACTTGCAAGTGTCCGAAACCACACACACCTGAAACCTCTCCTGTGCAGCCCAGCTTGGAACTGCTTATAAGCAGCCATTTCCTCAAGCTCCCCGTCATGCATCGGACTTCAATTCCTTTGTGTTACAGACCCCTTGTCGGATGGTGTTCCAGTTTTGTTCCTGTTCTGTTCCAGCCTGATCCTGTTTCCTGTTTCTCTGCCCTGCTCCTGATTGTTCCAGCCAGAGTCTGCTCCCTACTTCTTAGCCTTGTACCTGTTTGTTTCTTCCAAAGCCTGCTCCCTGTTTCTCTGCCCTGCTCCTGCCTTGTTTCAGCCTGAACCTTCTCTCTGTTTCCCAGTCCTGTTTACTGCTCATTTCCTACTCCCTGTATTCCAGTCCTGTCCGTGCCTGTTCCAGCCAGAGCCTGTTCTCAGTTTCCCAGTCCTGTCTCTGTCTGTCCCAGACAGAAGTTTGCGCCCCGTTTTCAAGTCCTAGTCCCGCCTTTGCTTCAGCCTGAGCCTGTTCCTAGTTCTTGCCTCTGCATCTTTGTTTGTTCCCTTCTGTTTCTGTTTCTTCTTGGTTCTTTGTGTCTGGTAAGTGTTCTATCAGTCTTCACCAGTGTATATGTGTCCTCCTGTGTACTGGGGTTGGCTCCTGGTTTCCAGGAGGCAATTCCAGCCCCCATCCTTGTCCAGTGTTATACGTTGTATTTCGTGCCTAACAGTGACAGTGTGCTATTGCTGTTTTCTCAGGAATCGCCACTGTGTTTCCAGCTGGACCCACAAGAGCGTGTCCTGTGTATGTAAGTACTATCCTTGTTTGTGCTCTAGGGTCCAGAGACAGAATCACTTCTGCTGCCTCCTTTCTATGGGGCTGGCAGGGTGACTATCTGTAAGAGCAAACTGCACAGAGGCATTGAGATTCCCTGTCACTGTGGGAGGTTCTGCGCCTTACTCTGTGTACAACCCCAGCGTGTTTGTCCACTGGTAATCCGTTTCCTGTTTGTTCACACAAGGGTTGCTCTGCTTTTACTTTCCTGTTTCCTGTGCCTATCCATAGCTGTCCTTTCCGTGTATGCCTTTAGCTGCTCTTCTGCCACAGTACACTACCTCTGTAGGATATTCGGTGACCTCAAGGGGTGTCCCAACCAAAGTCCTGATCAGCCCTGCCCGAAACCGTGACAGAATGCACGACCCAAACATTTCAAGCTCCCCAGGCAGTAAAGGCACACACAAACCTAAAATGCTTTCCTGTCATGTTACAACACCCCTTTCTAAACCTAGACATTCTCTTAAGACCTCTAAAAAAGGCCTTAGTTTAAAGGATAGACTTGTTAAAGAAAATCAAAGATTGCAAATGCAGTACTACATTGCGTGGCTTGCTGATCCATCAATGTTCAACTATTATAATATCTGTGATTATGACCCCCAATCCCTGTCTGTAGAAGAATTACAAAGCAATAATGAGTTTTTGGAGGTTCTATTACCTCAGACAGGGGAGAATGTTCCTAACAGTGAAAGTGCTTTTGCTACTTCTGCACAAGACATTTACTCTCAAGAAACACTGGTTAATTCCTTGCCTCATGCTAGCGCATCCCAAGTTCACTTCCAGCACTCTGCCAAAACAAAGAACCCTGACACTGTTCAAGAAGCCACACTAGGGATTCCCTTGTTTTCTGTTGAGTGCTTCACCCCATCTAGGCCAGTTTCTCAGACTTCAAAGTGCAGTGCTGACTCTTATAAAGACCTCTCAGTCCCTCAGAGTTTTCAAGTCAGCAGGCTAGACTCTGTATCTAAGGGATCAGTAAAGACTGTGGGATTCCTTAGTTCAACTCAAATGGCTTGTGCTCCTCCCAAATTGGATGACAGTACATCAGTCTCAATTCCTAAGTGTTGTGCTGACTCGTGTAAAGATCTACCAGTCCCTCAGTGCTTTCAAGTGAACAGGATAGAACCTGTATCAAATGGATCAGTAAAGACTGTGGGATTCCTTAGTTCCACTCAAAAGGCTTGTGCTCTTCCCAAACTGGATGATAATACACCAGTCTCAATCCCTAAAAGCTCTGCTAAACCCTTTTCTATTCTGAGTGGGTTTGATAACAATATGGACATACACACACTAAAAGAGCAGTTTTGGCAGATTAAAAGGCAGATATTGGACTTCTATGATGAATATGTTATAACATACACTAGAAATCTTGCCCGTGGGCTCTTTTCATCAATGCATATTTCACTGTTGCCAGAACCAGACATTCTGTTTATCTGTAAGGTAGAAGAAGTAACAGAGCAGCTGATGGAAACTACTGCAAGGCAATTTGAAAACCTGAAAAAAGAAAATGATCACCAGCTTTGGCTTAAAGAACAGTATGCTACCTCATGTGCCTCTCCAAAGACTACTATAGAGCAGATTTTCCCTGCTATGAATGAATGTCAAAAGACTGCTCCAGTTATAAATATATCAGCCTCTTCTTCAGACTCTCTCTCAGCTTGTAGTTTTCCAGAGAATATCCCTGTGCAGTTGACTGAATCACTGCCATCTCTGAGATATTTGACACCTCTTGATTCAAAGGATGGATCAGAGTCTTCAGAAGGAAGTGTCTCAGCCCCTCTATC
This sequence comes from Pleurodeles waltl, assembly GCF_031143425.1. NCBI lineage: Eukaryota > Metazoa > Chordata > Amphibia > Caudata > Salamandridae > Pleurodeles > Pleurodeles waltl. Next base: position 785,731,772 of record NC_090445.1, read on the forward strand.
AGAACAAATAAAGCCAAAGGAAGAAGCGAGTTCTGATGCAGACTCCAATAGCTGCATCTTAAGAAACCAAGATATGACTTTACTGGAGGTTAATGGCAAGTTGTGCAATAGTGTTGGAGAATCTGAATCTAGTGATGACAGTGGTTCCTGCCTTGCCGTGAATAAACCTGCAGATAGTGCTGTTCAAATGGCGCACACACCAGAATTTTCAGATTGTGGGGATACTCCTGCCCTTTCAAACAATATCATAGAATTTTCAGATAATGAAGAGACAGTTCCTGTTTCAAGTGAATTAATGGATTTTTCTGACCGTGAAGAAATACCCGCAGTTACTAAGATTGTAATGGACTTCTCAGAAAGTTTAAAAATCTCTTCTGTGTCAAAGCAAACTGTGGAGATTTCAGACAAGGAAGAAAGCCAGGAATCTGAAACTGATCAGCCTGTCATAAGAAATGAGAGCCTTCTCCTAGAACAGGACACAGTTGCAGCCTCAACCACTGATTCTGACTTGCTGTTCCCTGCCACTGCGTATCCTGTTTCCAGCTCCACGATTAGTGAAGAACAGATCTCTGAGCTACCGGTATCTGATCTTGATGAAAAATCAGGCACACCAACGTCACCTGCTGTGTCCCTGAAACTAAAGACTCCTGAAAACCAGCAATCTGAAACCGAAGCTCAAGTGCTGAAAAATGTAATATTTCCCACTAAAACTAAAGATTTGAATTTGAATCTTGTATTCGAAGATCTGATGATAAGTACTGTTCTTAGTGTTTTATTGCAAGAAACCCTCATCAATTCAAAGGCAAGAGCTGAAAATGTAGATACCAATGTAAAGGCGATTTCTGAAGAGACTCCGGTTCCATTTCTTTCCAAAGAACAACCTTTCAGTGTTAACAGAGTTGAAGATCAACTACCTGTAGGAGAAACGCCTTGCAAAGAAACCATTTCTGATACCACAAACACACCACAGAGCACTTGCAATGAAGAAATCCCAGTCTTGTCTGAAGATCACCCTAAAGAATTAGTTTGTGGAACTTCTACATTTTCAGATGTTAATCCAGTTTCTAAAGACTTAAAAACTCTTGTTGCTCCTGAATTTGATACTCCGAAGTCATCCAAGATGAAAGAAAATTCTGACCTTTTCATGGTTACTTTGAGAACACCAGTTACCCATGTTTCCCAAGTCTCTATGCTTTGCAAGCCTCAGACCACAATCAATGTAAATACTGCTGCAGAAACAGACAAATCCTGCTTGTCAGAAGGTGTTACAGACCTGACAGTTACTAATACGCCAATTATCTCCTCCAAAGAAGACAGTACTGAACAGGGAACTAATGTCCTAAAGAATACTGCCCATGATGCAATTCCAGATCTCCTTGCTCCTGAATCCACTTCACCAGAAACCAGCTCCATGCACTCCTCCCGTATCACTCGAACAATAAAGAGGAAAGACATTGGAGCCCATATGGGTATTAATACATGCTTTGCTCATTGGATGATTCATCTGTGGCAGGACTGTAAACTTATCAACCAAGGTTGGTGTTGGATTTTCTTGCTTAGGCTTTTCCTCTTCAACTTTTTTCAGCCAAAGGATCACCTTCTCTACTTGAGCGGACTGGTGGGAGGGGGTATACTGTTACGACTCGGTCGTCCCATTTCCAGGGGGCGCTGTAAGGGGACTGTCAGAAGCCTGGGAATCACCTTGAACACCTATCTAGAGTCCCGTGCTGACTCCTGTTTGTTTCTCTTTTCTCCATGGTACACTTGTGTAGGACTACATTTGCTTCTTGGGACTGCAAATCCCATAATGCACAGCTTGGTAGTCAGGAAAACCCGGATTCTGTTTCCCATTGTTTTCAATGGGAGAAGTCCAGTTGCTCCTTTTCACTGGATCCTCTCCTCCAGGACTTGCAAGTGTCCGAAACCACACACACCTGAAACCTCTCCTGTGCAGCCCAGCTTGGAACTGCTTATAAGCAGCCATTTCCTCAAGCTCCCCGTCATGCATCGGACTTCAATTCCTTTGTGTTACAGACCCCTTGTCGGATGGTGTTCCAGTTTTGTTCCTGTTCTGTTCCAGCCTGATCCTGTTTCCTGTTTCTCTGCCCTGCTCCTGATTGTTCCAGCCAGAGTCTGCTCCCTACTTCTTAGCCTTGTACCTGTTTGTTTCTTCCAAAGCCTGCTCCCTGTTTCTCTGCCCTGCTCCTGCCTTGTTTCAGCCTGAACCTTCTCTCTGTTTCCCAGTCCTGTTTACTGCTCATTTCCTACTCCCTGTATTCCAGTCCTGTCCGTGCCTGTTCCAGCCAGAGCCTGTTCTCAGTTTCCCAGTCCTGTCTCTGTCTGTCCCAGACAGAAGTTTGCGCCCCGTTTTCAAGTCCTAGTCCCGCCTTTGCTTCAGCCTGAGCCTGTTCCTAGTTCTTGCCTCTGCATCTTTGTTTGTTCCCTTCTGTTTCTGTTTCTTCTTGGTTCTTTGTGTCTGGTAAGTGTTCTATCAGTCTTCACCAGTGTATACGTGTCCTCCTGTGTACTGGGGTTGGCTCCTGGTTTCCAGGAGGCAATTCCAGCCCCCATCCTTGTCCAGTGTTATACGTTGTATTTCGTGCCTAACAGTGACAGTGTGCTATTGCTGTTTTCTCAGGAATCGCCACTGTGTTTCCAGCTGGACCCACAAGAGCGTGTCCTGTGTATGTAAGTACTATCCTTGTTTGTGCTCTAGGGTCCAGAGACAGAATCACTTCTGCTGCCTCCTTTCTATGGGGCTGGCAGGGTGACTATCTGTAAGAGCAAACTGCACAGAGGCATTGAGATTCCCTGTCACTGTGGGAGGTTCTGCGCCTTACTCTGTGTACAACCCCAGCGTGTTTGTCCACTGGTAATCCGTTTCCTGTTTGTTCACACAAGGGTTGCTCTGCTTTTACTTTCCTGTTTCCTGTGCCTATCCATAGCTGTCCTTTCCGTGTATGCCTTTAGCTGCTCTTCTGCCACAGTACACTACCTCTGTAGGATATTCGGTGACCTCAAGGGGTGTCCCAACCAAAGTCCTGATCAGCCCTGCCCGAAACCGTGACAGTGCGTGCATGTGTGTGAAAGAATGAGTGTGTGCGATCTTTTAAAATGAATGTTTGGTGCGTGTGTGCATGTTTGAATGGTATGAGTGTTGTAAATGGATGTGCGTGCGTGCGTGTCTGTGTGTGAAAGAATGAGTGGGTGTGGGGGTGTGTATCCTGCCCAGCCCCCTCCCTCCTAAAGCTGCCGGCCACCACTGCACCACTGTCCACAAGGACCAGGAAGATGGTTTCTTCTATAGTGCGTTTAATGGGACCAAGTGATTCACTAAACGTCTCCTCCTCCACGTATGTTGTCTCTGGGAGTAAGTGGCTATCATTTTGTAAAGGTGCTTGCGTAGTTCTGCTTGTTCCTTCTGCCAGGGGCACTGTGATGGCACTGGGTGAACTGGTACGCCCTGGCACTCCTCAGCATAACTTCTCACCAAGTAGCTGAAGAAAGATTCACGTTCAGTCACCACACTGTACATGAAACAACTTCAAATGTGTATAATGAAACCTTCACACCTGCGTGGGACTAGAATAATAATTTATATAATTGAAATTCAAGTTAATAATTATGATAACAAGAGAAGCAGCGATGCCAACCAACAGCCATACTTTAATTATTAAATGCGAAGGGTGGGACTGATATCTCCCCGAAGGGCGAGGGGGAACAGTAGCCTGAAATTACTGCTATTTTAACTCCCTGCCCCCAAGGATGTGGACGCCTTCTAGATTTGCTTGGCTGCCGCCAGTCCTTCCGCTTAAACAGGGCGTCATTCTCCACTTAAAGAGAAAATTACAGCTCTACAAAAGAACTATTAGTACCGCCCGGTGCCAAAGTGGTACTGCCACCTAAGTAACCTTCGCCAGGCCGCACGATGCCCACTGATGCCGACAATAAACCCAGGCTAACTAGTCCCCTTTCTAGAAGTTCTCGATTTAAAAAAACAGGAATGCACACTCACTTGCTAATTTTAAGAACTACGTGAATCGAATTTAAAGCTCTTTTGCTTAAAATTCATGGGGAAAAATACATTTTTGGAGCCTACCAAGCACTGTGCTAAATTAGCACTCTGCCATGGACAAAATGCCTCCCCCACCATCAAAAACAATAGGGAAAAGGGCAAAGGGCAAATGTAAAGGTCTCGGGACCCTGTTAGCGATCACCAATCTTCATTTTAGAGGGTTCTTAACAAAACATCCTTGTTAGGAACCGAGTGGTGTTCTAACTTGCACTAATAGCTGACCAGCTCTTTAGTGCAAGCTTTCTACTGAACAGAATCCTAGCCCATAAGGACACTGCCATACCAGGGGCCCGAAGGACTGGACTCCTGACATTTTACAGAAACACATAGGACCAGATTTAAGAAGTACTAACGCCATATTAGTGTTATTTTTTTACGCTAATATGGCATTAGACTTCAAAAATTGCTGTGCCATATTTACAAAGTGGTGCAATGCATGCATTGCACCACTTTGTAACCCTTTGCGTCACATTATGCATAGGCCATGCATAATGTATGCAAAGGGGGCATTCCTCCGTTAGGGGGACTGCAAAAATTGCACAGTTGAATCTAAGAGATTCCACTGCGTCATCTCATTCTTTGGAGCTACTTTTAACGCCTGCCCTCAGCAGACGTTAAAAGGGGTCACACCATTGGTTACAATGGGCCCCTATGCACTGGTCAGGGTTAGCGCCAAACTAACCCTGAACAGTACATCAATAGCGTCAAAACGTTTTATGCTATTGCCCTCTACCCCCTGCCATTTATTTTAAATATGGCATACACATGATGGTGGTAGGGGGGTGCTACGGGGCACAAGAAATGTGGAACTGCACTGGGTGCAGCGCCACTTTTCTTAAATCTGCCCCATAGCGTTAGGAGGCATTACTACATCCCTTACTTCAAAAACAGCAGACACCAGCACACCTAAGGCTTGCATCTGAAGACATGCAGTATGACTGCCATATGGAGGCTGACTTGCCAGTGGATGAGAGGCCCCTTTATTATTGCACCACCCATCGCTCATACAATAGTCATCCATTCTTTACTGCATACTCATGGGCGCCTAATTAGCTAAAGATGCATTTTGGAAACTTTCATGGCTATATACTCAGATGGTTTGACCTCAGCGAGGTGAAAGCATTGCTGGCATGCAGGAACTTGTACAGGTATGACATCTTTTATCACCAGCATGTTTTTTAACATCTCCCTGTTTCTGCTTTTCACACATTGTACTTGGGTTGGGGGTAGATAGTTAATTTTATGCAGAGGTTATGAAAGCCTATATACATGACAACTTCCTTCTGCTTAATAGCCACAGGAGAATGAATTATTGTTTTCCTTCCCATTCTATGGCTTGACATTATATCTTCACAGAAAATAAGAAACATTCAAATGATGTTTAATGATGATACAGTATTACATACACTGATTAGCAAAGTGGTCATTTTCTGCTTTTTCAACTCTGCTCTTCTTCCACGAGAGGCCACTGACGTTTAGGATCCTGGTGATGGGGTTAATGCCCACTAGGGCTACTGCAATGCACTTGGCACTGCTCTCTCCATGATTCAGCGGTACAGACTACAGGAAGAGCAGAAAGCTTCAGCCAAAGTTGTGTACAGCCTGAAGAGGAGCGAGGCCATGTCTGGGGCAATACAATATTTCCTGTGAGCAAAAGAATCCGTTTTAGGTAATTTATTAGGGCTTGTGGGACGTATTGCGAGCTTTCAGTGGACTTAGAGCCCACCCTTTGCTTAAAACTGGATGGCTGCCTTGTTACTCTCATTTTTTTGCTTCTTATTTGTTAGCATGTGTTTTCCAGCTCTCTATAGTGCGCTTCTTTTCCCCTCTCTGCACTGCTGTCTCTTGCCCATGTTTATCTCCCCTGCCCTTCTCTGTTATGAGCATGCCTCCATATGCTCCCCTCCCCACATTATCATTCTATGCTTCTGGGGGCTTTTGCCTTTTGTGTAATTAACATGTTTCTGTCCACCACAGTGGGGGTCAATGAGACAGGCCACTTCCCTGATTGGCTTCCCTAATTGCCTAATTGGAGCATTCTGTTCCTTCACAAGAAAACAATGACTGACAAGTCAAAAGGCTGTCAGCCAACACCAGACCAACTGACTTTGCCAATGCTTGTTTAGCTACTGCAGTTTATGTCACCAGTGTCTTGAGACCAACTGAGGATATTAATGCACAATAAAAATGCCCTTGTTCAGTCACTCACCCTTGACTTAGTCACATGCACTTTCTTCATGCAATGTGTGTCACACATTTTGCAGTATTTGTCAGACATCTCCCAGGAGCTACACAAGTGCTTACCCAAGTTCTAATTAGTAATAATAATAATAATAATAATAATAATAATAATAATAACTTAAAATTGTAAGTAACCTAAATGGCTATCTCTTTTCTGCTCTGGCTCCAGGCTGGAGGTTTCACAGCTTATAGACACAAGGGAGAGAGGGAGCAAAATGCATGTTCAATAAATGAAAAACAAATGATGAAAGAAATTAGTGTCAAAATAGTGATGATTTTGTGACACGTATTTATGATATTCCGTTTTTAATTTTAATTAAAATAGGAAGGCCTTTGGGGTCGAAATTCTTCTCCCCTATCTCTCTGGTAAGAAGTGAAACTCACTTCTGACAATAAACACATTTTATAAAAAATAATTTTAAATTAATTAACGCTACCTAGTGATTCTCTCTCTCTTCTTTTAAAGTGGATAATCTGCATACAGCATGATATTAAGATTTCCTCTGCAGAGACCAATATCCTTGAAGTCTCCTCTATAAACAGTTAATCATCTCAGGTGGGGGAGGAGGATTACAGTTTCTCCTCTGTGGCTACGCGTGAGCGGTGTTTGGCTGCTATGGACTCCGTGTGTGATGTCTGACTTAATTTGTAAATCAGCTGGTTCCTAACATCAAATTACCCAATACTGTGAGGAGGACCATGTGATCCATTCTGTACCAGAGCGCTGCTAATGCATCCCTACGTCACCACCGGGGGATGTCACTGGCGGCGTACAACACCAGAAATGCAAGTACTGTAACCCTCTGAGGAGGGAACGTGACCGGATGGCGAATGTCGCGATCGTTTCGAGAAATGCAGGAAAATATGTGGAGATGAAACGCTGGTTTCCCTGTACGCTGCACAAATATAAATACATCCAAATTTATCGTGTGAGTAAATCCTTTCTCTTGTGATCTTTTGAGCGGTGATGACAATTCAAAGCACAAGAGATAGCGTAAAGCAAAAAAAAAGAACAGGCTGCTTATTAGGAAATATTTATGGCTTCGTCAATCTACAAGGGACAATGCTGCGATTCGTGACTAGTACCACGATTGCACCCACTACCTTTCAATGAGTTCTTCAAACGGAGAATAAGAAAAAGAAAGTGTTTAGGTTCATAGCACAGGCCTATTAACCAGCATAGTTCCCCCCTCCTGATATTATTATTATTAAACTATGCCAGCCTCTTACACATCACAGAATGTATGAAGAAGCATTTTAAATGCACTTAGTGGGCTGTTGTCTCACTTCTTCGTACGCAGCACGTAATCAGTGCTCATCATCTCCCCAAGAGCCGACATTGACATCAAGGCCGAGGCAACCAGGCGCACTCAGCATCATGGCTCATAGTAGAAAGGCGCGGCGTGGGATGGGAGTGTATAGCGTGAGTCATAAGAGAGTGCCTGATGACACTTTCTGCAATCCCACCTTCTGTGTCAAGTAGTTCTTTAGAAATATTGTCAAATCCTTTACTGCACAGATAGTGATTTGGAAGTGTTAAATTGGGTGAAACTCAGGTTCTGCATCAGGCATTTCTTCATGTGCCACTTTAAGACGAGTTACTTTAAAAACAAAACTACTTTTCTTGTATATTTTTTGTTGTGCTGTTAACCAAGTCCTTTTACTAAAATTATATATTATGCCTTGACGTCGAAGGCCATGTGCGGCAGTGGTTGGATTAACCTTTAGGAATTAATTTACTTTTCGTTAAAAAAGAAAGAGAAATTCACTGAAAAAACAAGGGTTACAGCAACGTTATAGTTAGGTTCTGAATGTACTCGCACAAAACCATAGAAATTCAGCAGTTATAGTTATGGTTCTCTCGAATAACTATAACTGGTGCCCTAAGATAACTGTAGCTCACGCCCTCACCATGCACTGCTAATTACCACACATTACAGCACTCGAACATCTTTGATAACATAATTGATACGATCAATGTAATGTTTGTAGTAAAATTATTGAGGAGAAAACTGTGCATGGTGGAGACACAAGATATAGCTACCTTAACGCACGAGTCATAGTTACTTGAGACCATAATTATAAATGTTGAATTTATATGGGTTTGTGCAAGTAAATTCAGAACCTATCTATACTGTCCCTGAAATCTTTGTTTTTTCAAGAGAATATATATAGATATATATATACAAATATATATATATATATATATATATATCCGTAGACAATAGTTCTTCAAATCAAAGGCCAGCCACAGACCAACTCAGAGCTCATGATTTATTCAAGAACATTTGTTCTTCTTCAATAAACCGTGAGCTCTGAATTGGTCTGCGGCTGTTCTTTGATTTGAAGAACTATTGGCTACAGATATTTAGAGCTTCCCAGGCCCATTGCGGAACAACGTCATAAGTAGGTCGGAGGGATCGGGGCTCTTTGTATGGGTTGATAAATATATTTATATGTCAGTGTGTGTATATACCACTGGTTTGTTGTATCATTTACACTTTTCTTCTACAAACTATAGAATGCAGCATGGGGCAGTGGGTCAGCCCCCTTCATCAACTGGCTAACTTTACTGTGAGTGACAGCATTCCTTTCTATCACAGGGAGCACATCCGCATACATAGTAGCTCCTTTCAGTTCCAGGGACTGCTATGGCAATTTATGCTTTTTGACACTAAGGGGGTCTTTCCTACCCTGGCGGTCTGTGACCACCAGGGTAGGTGACGGAGGAAGCACCGCCAACAGGCTGGCGGTGCTTCCGGGGGCATTCGGACCGCCGCGGTCAGAAAAGGGAAGCCGGCGGTTTCCCGCCGGCTTCCCGCTGCCCCAGGGAATCCTCCACGGCGGCGCTGCAAGCAGCGCCGCCATGGGGATTCCGACCCCCTTCCCACCAGCCTGGTTCTGGCGGTTTTCACCGCCAGAACCTGGCTGGCGGGAACAGTGCCGATGCCACTGGCATGGGCACTGCAGGGGCCCCCTAACAGGGCCCCACATAGATTTTCAGTGTCTGCGTGGCAGACACTGAAAATCGCGACGGGTGCAACTGCACCCGTCGCACCCCTTCCACTCCGCCGGCTCCATTCGGAGCTGGCATCCTCGTGGAAGGGGGTTTCCCGCTGGGCGGGCGGGCGGCCTTCTGGCGGTCGCCCGCCAGTCCAGCGGGAAACTCAGAATGACCGCCGCGGTCTTTTGACCGCGGTATGGTCTTCTGGCGGTTCCCGCTTGGCGGGCGGTGACCGCCGCCCGCCAATCTAGGAATGACCCCCCTAAGTATTATTTTAGTTTTTAACCATTTTTGTATATATTGGCGAGGGGCCATGCAACTTTCCAACAAAAACGTTTCATATTATTGTGCAACATTATAGGTAGCAGTTAGCATTAATGGTGTCACAGCAGTACACTCCCACTTTTAGGCTCTTGATTTATGATAACCCAAAATGTATTCTAAGCATGTTATATGAAGCTGTTCATGTAAATAGGGAAAGTGGATCTCAATTTCTCCCATGAGGATCAGTGATCAAGGACCGTATCATGAAGAGTTTTGCTGTCTCAGTGAACAGCCGAAAATATTTTTTATGCATTTAAGCTCTCACCTTTGCTATCATTTACCTCTACATTTTGAGACCTGGTTTAAAAAAAAGCTTGAGAGGCACAATGATACACCAAATCAAACAACCAATAGCCATTGGCACTGCATGAAGGGATGCTGGGGTGCTGCTGCACTCTTAGGAATAATCATGCTGTAGTTCAGAAGGCAAATGAGCAATAACGATGCCTTCACATTTTGTGTTTATCTTGACACTGTTGCTGCATGTTCAAAGACAAAGGTCAAATGTCTTTCTATGTCTTCAGACAAATTCCTGCTTATTTAGAAACTGCAGAGTACCTTTGTTTCTCTCACAGCATAGTGGGAGACCTTTGTGAAAGTGATCTAGGTGACAATCTGAAATTTGACTTAGCAAGGGGAAACAAATGCAAAAGAATGTAGGATGCCAGTTTTTTTTAACACATTAAACTATCAGAAAATGAACAAATTATATCAGCAATTAGGAAACCCAAATGCAGCACTTTTTGTAGTTCTAAAGTGTGATGGAAACAAAGATTTTAGTAAAATCAAAACAAATCTAGACACTTTACTTGGTGATGCACAATGATAGATATTCACTGAAACTCGATTTCCACACATTATCATTTTTGCACTGTAAGGAAATGGCTCCCTGTTGCAGTTACCCCCCACTTTTTGCCTGATACTGATGCTGACTTGACTGAGAAGTGTGCTGGGACCCTGCTAACCAGGCCCCAGCACCAGTGTTCTTTCACCTAAAATGTACCATTGTCTCCACAATTGGCACAACCCTGGCACCCAGGTAAGTCCCTTGTAACTGGTACCCCTGGTACCAAGGGCCCTGATGCCAGGGAAGGTCTCTAAGGGCTGCAGCATGTCTTATGCCACCCTAGGGACCCCTCACTCAGCACAGACAAACTGCTTTCCAGCTTGTGTGTGCTGGTGGGGAGAAAATGACTAAGTCGACATGGCACTCCCCTCAGGGTGCCATGCCAACCTCACACTGCCTATGGCATAGGTAAGTCACCCCTCTAACAGGCCTTCCAGCCCTAAGGCAGGGTGCACTATAACACAGGTGAGGGCATAGGTGCATGAGCACTATGCCCCTACAGTGTCTAAGCAAAACCTTAGACATTGTAAGTGCAGGGTAGCCATAAGAGTATATGGTCTGGGAGTCTGTCAAAAACAAACTCCACAGCTCCATAATGGCTACACTGAATACTGGGAAGTTTGGTATCAAACTTCTCAGAATAATAAACCCACACTGATGCCAGTGTTGGATTTATTAAAAAATGCACACAGAGTGCATCTTAGAGATGCCCCCTGTATTTTACCCAATTGTTCAGTGCAGGACTGACTGGTCTGTGCCAGCCTGCTGCTGAGAGACGAGTTTCTGACCCCATGTGGTGAGAGCCTTTGTGCTCTCTGAGGACAGAAACAAAGCCTGCTCTGGGTGGAGGTGCTTCACACCTCCCCCCTGCAAGAACTGTAACACCTAGCAGTGAGCCTCAAAGGCTCAGGCTTCGTGTTACAATGCCCCAGGGCACTCCAGCTAGTGGAGATGCCCGCCCCCTGGACACAGCCCCCACTTTTGGCGGCAAGTCCGGGAGAGATATTGAGAAAAACAAGGAGTCACTGGCCTGTCAGGACAGCCCCTAAGGTGTCCTGAGCTGAGGTGACTCTGACTTTTAGAAATCCTCCATCTTGCAGATGGAGGATTCCCCCAATAGGATTAGGGATGTGCCCCTCTCCCCTCAGGGAGGAGGCACAAAGAGGGTGTAGCCACCCTCAGGGCTAGTAGCCATTGGCTACTAAACCCCCAGACCTAAACACACCCCTAAATCGAGTATTTAGGGGCTCCCAGAACACAGCAAGATAGATTCCTGCAACCTAAGAAGAAGGGGACTGCTGAACTGAAAAACCTGCAGAGAAGACGGAGACTCCAACTGCTTTGGCCCCAGCTCTACCGGCCTGTCTCCCCACTTCTAAAGAAACTGCTCCAGCGACGCGTTCCCAGGGTCCAGCAACCTCTGAAGCCTCAGAGGACTACCCTGCATCTAGAAGGACCAAGAACTCCCGAGGACAGTGGCTCTGTTCACCAAACACTGCAACTTTGCAACAAAGAAGCAACTTTGAAACAACACACGTTTCCCACCGGAAGCGTGAGACTTTGCACTCTGCACCCAACGCCCCGGCTCGACTTGTGGAGAACAAACACCACAGGGAGGACTCCCTGGCGACTACGAGACCGTGAGTAGCCAGAGTTGACCCCCCTGAGCCCCCACAGCGACGCCTGCAGAGGGAATCCCGAGGCTCCCCCTGACCGCGACTGCCTGCTTCAAAGACCCGACACCTGGTAAAGACTCTGCATCCGCAGCCCCCAGGACCTGAAGGATCCGACCTCCAGTGCAGGAGCGACCCCCAGGTGGTCCTCTCCCTTGCCCAGGTGGTGGCTACCCCGATGAGCCCCCCCCCCTTACCTGCCTACATCGCTGAAGAGACCCCTTGGTCTCCCATTGATTTCTATTGTGAACCTGACGCTTGTTTACACACTGCACCCGGCTGCCCCGTGCCGCTGAGGGTGTACTTTTTGTGTGGACTTGTGTCCCCCCCGGTGCCCTACAAAACCCTCCTGGTCTGCCGTCTGAAGACGCGGGTACTTACCTGCTGGCAGACTGGAACCGGGGCACCCCCTTCTCCATTGAAGCCTATGTGTTTTGGGCACCACTTTGACCTCTGCACCTGACCGCCCCTGAGCTGCTGGTGTGGTAACTTTGGGGTTGCCCTGAACCCCCAACGGTGGGCTACCTTGGACCCAAACTTGAACCCCGTAGGTGGTTTACTTACCTGCAAAAACTAACAAACACTTACCTCCCCCAGGAACTGTTGAAAATTGCACTGTGTCTAGTTTTAAAATAGCTATGTGTAATTTATGTGAAAACTGTATATGCTATTTTGCTAATTCAAAGTTCCTAAAGTTCCTACATGAAATACCTTTCATTTGAAGTATTACTTATAAATCTTGAACCTCTGGTTCTTAAAATAAACTAAGAAAATATATTTTTCTATACTAAAACCTATCGGCCTGGAATTGTCTCTGAGTGTGTGTTCCTCATTTATTGCCTGTATGTGTACAACAAATGCTTAACACTACTCCTCTGATAGGCCTACTGCTCGACCACACTACCACAAAATAGAGCATTAGAATTATCTCTTTTTGCCACTATCTTACCTCTAAGGGGAACCCTTGGACTCTGTGCATACTATTCCTTACTTTGAAATAGTGCATACAGAGCCAACTTCCTACATGCACTATATAGTTTTACCAGTAAAACTACATCAGTGCAAATTGAATGGTTGTTTCAGTGGGAAATGCACTGTCTCTAAAAGACAGTTCACTACCTCACCAGTGCTCCAAAATGCACCTACCAGCTACATACCACACCTTGACCACTCTGCAGTGAAATGGGCAAGACACATTTGCTACACTTGTTTCTGTATGTGATGCTTGGATTTTTCACAGTCCCTATGACTTTAGTGATATAACATTAACAGCAGCACACCCACTCTGAAAATTGTGGCAAAAGAGGCATACTCCTCTTTGTTGTGGGGCTTGTGTGTTTGCATGTGGTGAGCGGGCATGCGGATACAATTGGGTTTAGGAATAGCAGTTTCACTGACTGATGTGATAGAATGTAGAGCGTAGAGGACTTTGCAAATATTGAACTAGACAGTTATGGCCGGGTATGGAAGGTGAGAGGATTGTTGTCTGTGAGCTATTACGGCTGAATAAAGAATGTAAATTTTCCTAGTATTCATGAAGGAAACACAATTTTTTTAAAGGCACAGAGGCAAGTATTATTTTTTTCTTAGCTTGCTTTATTTTAAATAGTAGCAGTCAAGAACATTAAAAAACTAAAAATCCTATCAGGCTTAGAAACAGTAAGCCAATGAGGATAGAACAGTAGTATGATCCCCAACCAATTAGGGACATTTAACCCCTATAATACCTATCTTGACAGCAAACAGTCCTCTTTTCTTGAGCAAGATGTCATGAAAAAGTATGAAACATGAGCAAAATGAGAAACACAATATAAACTGCTAATATAAATGTAAATATCTCTTGAGAAAAGTCTATGAATCTGTTTCTTGAAGGAAGCGATGGAGAACAAGCAGTAGGATTCAGGAGGGTCATAGACCTTGATGATGAAGAAGCCGACTTGTTGATGCTGAAGAAGTCCGAAGGTACTTTATGTGGCTGAAGAAGTTGTAGAAGTGGACACTACAAAGGTGGCAAAAAACATATTAATAACAACTGTTGTGGTGGAATACTACTCACCTCCTTGTCAATAATAAAATGAAGATGCTCCTTCGTGAATACTAGGAAAATCTATATTTTATGACAAGACCTGGGACTCTTATTATGCTTGTTCAAAGCATATTTATCACTACAGAAGAAGTTGTATACACAGGTTTGCAATAAAAGGTCCGAAAAGTTTTATCATTTTATCATTTGACCAATCAGCCAATCTTAGAATGTCCTCCAAATGAGAACCAGCCCAAAAGATTTTAGAAGTCGTGCTACCCGTGAAAGAATGAGCACCAAAAATGGAAATGTCTATGCCCGCAAGGGACATAACCCATCTAACCTATCTGGCAGGAGTCGGAGAAGAAACAGGTTTGTGAGATTTCTTCATGGAAATAAAGAGTTGCATATCTGAAGAGGTTGTGAGATGGATGGTCTTTTGTTCATATGTTTTTAAACAATTACCCACACACAACTGCTGCATCGGGCCTGGACTGCAAGGTGAAGTGTCCAACGGCAGGGTTTCTGGCTTCAAACTCATTAAATTGTTTAGAGATGCTTGCAGGCTCCTTTGCAATCCAGAACTTTGCAAAACACAAGGTAGGTAGCTTAATATTTCTTCGAATAGATAATCTCACCACAGTAAGATATATCAACTATCTCGGACGTACAAAGTCCAAACCTCTAGCGGAATTAGCAAAATGTTTATGGGAATTCTGTCTCACTCAAAATATCGGTAACAGCAGAAAATCTTCTGGGTGCTCTCAATACAGTCTCCGACTGGCACTTTCAATATCTACATCATCCAAGCAACTAGAGACTTCATTTTTCTGTATTCAAGAAACTCTACCACAAATGGGGGACTCTCCAAATAGATCTTTTTGCTTACAGGCTCAACTCATCTTCCATTTTTTTTCATTTGGGATTCCCTCTTTTTTTTTTTATCACCAGAGTTCTAGCTCAAGTAAGGTGACAGAAATTGCTGCTGTTCATAGTAGTTCATATTTGGCAGTGCCAGGTAAGGTATCCACCTCTCCTAGAACTCACAGTGGATTATCTAATGGTTACCTTCCTTTCCCAATCTCCTGTTAGATCCAAAAGGACACATGCACAATGTAATACTTGACAATATTCTTTCAGCCTGGAAAGTAGGGGGACAACCCAATCTAATCTAGGCGTTTTGTCAGAATCCACAGACTATATCAGTTAATCCTGGACTCCAGTTGCTACCAAACCCTCTAAATCAGCCTGGTCTGTTTGGTCAAGTTGGTGGGTGCGAAAATGTCTTGCTCCCTTTCCAGCAGATGTCACCCTAATGGTGAATTTTTAACATCACAAGCTAGTGGTGGAAAACCTATTGTACAGTTAACCTATACGTTTAGCAGTTTTGGTGAATCATCCCCATATCAATGGGAAACCAGTAGGAGAACATCCTCCTGTTTGTTTGTCTTTTAAAGAGAGTATGATTTTGTAATCCAACTCTTCTGAAATACAGTGAGTTGTAGGATGTTAATTGGGTTTTACAAATATTCATTGCTTTGCCAGAGGATATCTACCTGGTTTGCCTGCCAAAAGCGCTCCTGAAGACCCTCCATGCAATGCAGCACTGGATTATGAGAGGCTACAGACCTTGATTAGCACAAATTTTCAAGAAAGCCCGGGAAGTAGCGGATGGTGCACAAGTGAGGCAACTACCCCCTGCACTCCCTGGCACTACTGTAGGAGACTTTCCTGATGATTCAGCCTGCCATATGAGAATAGGGCAGAGGTGGGGTGCCTTAGCCCCCAACCCATGTGGATAGAACCTTTTGCTGGACATATACTCCCAGTTATCCAGCTCTGGCAGAGGTCAACTCGGCACTGCTGAAATCATTCTTTGCCTGTCACAGGACACTGATTGTGGGCAGATCTGACAGGCCACACCCATTGATTGAATTTCCATCTGATCCACCTGGCGGAGATACATCTTGCAAATCTATTGGTCTGTACAACCCTGCAGCCAACTGCCCATGCCGTCAGCACAGTTAGCCTACGCGGGGGGCTGGGAGACATAGACGGTTGGACAGACCCTATTAGAGACCCCTGAGCTCATCACCTGCAATATTGGCGCTATGGGGAAGAGAGGGGGATCCATTGCTGGCCTGCCAGAGCAATGGGCAGTCATATCTCCAATCACTTCAAGGACACACCACGCAGTGGATACCCCGGCTCCCACCCTCCACGATGAAAAGCTTGACAAAATCCTGGAGGCTATTGGACCACTGGGCAGGATTTGTATACTATAGTGGATGCTGTAGCAGTGGAGGACAGCCTAATGCAAGAGGATCAGTCAAATTTATCTGCGAGAGTAGCATACGCAGAGAGTGAACTCAGAGGCTTGCGACCATCGCTAATGGAACTAGAGGGGCAAGTCAGGTCCCTCACCACGAAGGTCCGGCAATTGGAGCATTGAGCAGAAGATTCAGAAGACTGGTCTGAACTGAATATTATCTGAATGGTGGGGTTCCCAGAGGGGACAGAGGGACTAGACTCCATCCATTTTTTTTTTAGCTCTGGCTAGCCCAAATTGTGGGAGTAGACAATTTACCTCCACACTACATTGTTGAACGCGCACACAGAGTGCCAGCCCACAGGCCGCCGGCTGGAGTGCCGTCCAGACCAGTACTGGTCCGCCTTCTTAACTACAGAGACCAAGAAACAATACAGAAGATACGCATTGTAACACCGCTCCTGTATGAGAACTCCTGCATCTACTTGTTCCCGGATTACACAGCTGTCGCCCAGCGTCAAAGGCCTCTTTTGTTGGGGTCAAGAAACATTTGTGCCAGGCTGGTTTAACATACTCCTTGTTATTCCCAGCCAGACTCAAGGTAATAGCCAATGGTACCAGTTTCTTTTTTACTGAACCCACAGACGCCTAGGATTGGGTGGAGCAGTGCAGGTATGTGTCCTCCACGCCATCTTCACTGAATGCACACACTAAGCAGCCAAAAAGAAAAAAGCGTAGTTGGAAAACCCCCAAGAGTCTGGCACAGATAAAATGAAAGGTGGTCCCACACGGGCCCAGGCATGAAGCAAAAGCAGGCTCTGTTAGCTGCAACAGCTATATGGATGGACGAGGGACCAACCATGTCACAGATCATAAATGGATGGTTCACAAAATCTGAGTCGGATACCTCTGCAAGTGAGACTCTCTCGGACATCCTGCCAGTGGTCTCCCAGCAAACAGCAGACATGCTAATCTAGTAAGGCACTGGTTGTCAGTATAAGTGTCACTCCATCATTCCGCCACCCTTTGTACTGCTGGTTCTGCTGAGTAAGACTAATGGAACTAAGTGTTCGTTACATCCAGTTACACAGTATGCTTTATGAGTCAGGTGGCGCGAACACTGGGAGTCACACTGATGCTCCACTACAGGCCACTTAATCCCCCACCCTACTCCTGGGTGCCCACAGCCCCCGTTGCTGGGCAAAATGGAGACCCCATCGATATGGACTATGGTGGTCATTACAACCTCGGCGGTCTTTTTACAAGACCGCAGAGGGACCGCTGTGCGGAAGACCGCCAGTAGTGGCGGTTTGCCTCTCGGCGTATTATGACTGTTGGCTGCTCTCCATCCTTTTTCGGACGGAGAGCTGCCAACAGCCATACTGGCGGGTGGCGGGGAAGTGGAGGTTGCTCCACCTCCACCGCCACGCCAACAGAACACCGCCCAGCGAATCACGTCCTGTGATTCGGCGCGGCAGTGTTCCGTTGGCGGTGTGGTGTCGGCGGGGCAGCCCTCATGGCTCCCGTCCCCTCCCGGAGGATCGACGGAACAGGTAAGTCGATCGTCCATTAGGGGAGGTGGTTTGGGAGGTGTTGTGTGTTGTGTGGGTGCATGGGGGTGTGCGTTTGTGTATGTAGAGGGGGTGTGTGAGTGCGTGTATGCTTGCGGGGGTGTTGCGTGTTTTGGGAATGAGTGCGTGTATGTCTGTATGTATGTCTGTATGGATGTGTGCGTGCATGTCTGTATATGGGTGTGCGTGTCTGACTGAGTGTGTGGATGTAGGCATGTATGTCGGTGTGTGTGCGTGTGTGTGTCGGTGGTGCCTGCGTGCGTGTCGTGTGTGTGTGAGTTCTGTGATGTTGGGGGTCGGGGTGGGGAGGGGGGCCCTGCCACCTTTGGGGGGTGGCAGGGGTGGTGGGGTGTGTAGGGGAGGAAGTCGGGGTGGGGGTGGGGGAGACCCCTATCAGTGCCAGGGAAGAAATTCCCTGGCACTGATAGTGCTTACCGCCATGGATTTCATGGCGGTTCCTACCGCTAGAAATCCACTGCGGTAAGCCGGGTAAAAATGCCGGCGGCGGTATTGTGACGGCCGCCGGGCTGGAGACCCAGGTCTCCAGCCCGGCGGGCGGAACAGAGAAGCGGCAGATGACTACTAAAAAAAAGACCGCCGGTCTTACCGCCGCTTCTCCGCCTTCCGCCAGGGTCATAATGACCCGCAATGTGTTCATGGTTTGGGCATACCCGGCTGTTCAGGACCGCCCTGGGCATAGGAGTTCTGGATATCAGTTGTGGTTATAATCAAGTTCACGGAAGATGCATAAAACGCGTAAGCACAAGTTTATATTCGTTCCAGACACAAGGAATGGCCATCCTTCTTGTTACCTTTTTCATTATCGTGATTAGATGTCAGAAATTAAAGTAGTGACTTTAGGCAGCACTCGTAAGAGACATGTAATACAACAGTATATAAGACACCATGGAGCTCAGATAGCTCTATTACAGGAAACACATATATCTGGGGGCGAGGATGCCAGACTGCCACACAGGTGGCGTGGACAATGCTACTTCACCATGTATTCTGGGCTTGCACGCTGAGCCATGGTTTGTATCCGTGCAGGTGTCCCATTTCATTCCATTGGTACAGAAATAGATCCAAATGGTCGATATGTTTTTGTAGAAGGACTCCTAGACGGTAGGCCTGTACTGCTGGGCAGTGTCTATGGCCCCAACATCACTCAAATGACGTTCTTCACACGTTTATCAGCTGTTTTGGTTAAATGGGCACCTCTGCCATGGATTATGGGTGGGGACTTTAAGAGTGTACTTAGCATAGATCAAGGTCGCTCATATCCCCCACTACCAACTTCACCTCTGGTGTCAGTGGCCACTCACTTCCCCCCAAGGCTGCAACTGTGGGCGGAGCGACTGCTGGCGCACACTTCATCCCAAAAGCTAGAGAGTTTTCACACTATTGCATACCGCACAACTTACATGTCAGGCTGGGCTATATACTCTGTCAGTCCCCCTTGAAATTATTGGTTCTCACAGCAGAATATCTTGGGAAACTTTTTCTGACCATATTCCATTATTGATACGCTTCCAATGGCAACAAATACGACCACGGATCCCACATGGAAGTTCCATCCAGTAGCATTGGAAGACCAAGGTTTTACAAAAACCACACAAGAAACCCTAACACATTACCTGACTGACAATTGGGGCACGGCAACCACACATGCGATCAAGTGGGAGGTGCTGAAGGCCGTGCTACGAGGGCACTGTATTCGTACAACAGCGGGGGTTCAAGCAACGATACACAGGGAATTAATGTGCTTTGAAACTAAACTTAGGAAAATGGAGCTACAATCACATGATTCCCTAGAGGGAAAGCACCAATTACTTGCTGCCACCAACACACATGCCTGCTTAATAGAGAAACTCCATTGTCTTTACTTGAACACACACAAAATGTATCAGGTGAGGATGCATGTTGAGGGGAACAAATCGGGGCACCTGCTGGCATGGTTGTTAAGTAGCTCAGGCCGCTCACCACCAATCACTGCGATTAGAATATCCCCCCACATACCTGCTCACCACCCAAGTAGACATCCATAATGCTTTCACTACTTATTACCTATATAACCCCATCATTGGATAGAACCCAGAGGACACAGACCTTCATACAGGGAGTGGCCCTTTTGGCCCTATCCCCCTCCAGTGTAGAGGACCTAAATGCGCCCATTATGACCCAAGTAATATGTGAGAGGCTGCGGGGATCAGCTACAGGAAGGATCCCGTGGTTGGATAGGTACCATATTGAGTTTTATAAAACCTACCTGCCTATATTAGCTCCCAAATTGCCAGAGGTTTACCAACTGCGTTGCAGGAAGGTAGACTCCCTCCATCCCTGAGAGAATCCTTGCTAATATCTCTTCCCAAACTGGGGAAAACCCCACAAGAACTAGCTTTCTACTGTCCCCTTTCAATGCTTGGATAAGATTATAAGGTCCTGGGCAAAATCATTGCCTCCAGGTTAATAAATCAGATGCCCGGGCTGATACATATAGATCAGAATGGATTTCTCCCAGGCGAATCCACAACACTTAACATACGCAGGCTGTATAGAATAATGGAACGGACTCCAGCCCAATGGCAGTATGCGGCTTGTCTAGCACTAGATCTCAAAAAGTGTTTAATACTCTGGACTGGAACTATATGTTTTCCACCATAACAACCTTCGGCATCACCGGCCACCTGCATAATCTTATACGTATCTTATAGGTGGATCCCACAGCCCGAGTAAAGATTGGACAGTGCATTTCCCCTTCCTTCCCAGTGACAAGAGGCATGCATCAGGGAAGCCCCTATACCCCCTACTTTTCTACTTGGCTATGGAGCCGCTGGCTCAGAGACTTTGCCACCAGGGTGAGGATTGGGGGATCCGATTCTAAGGAACCCAGCATGTTGCTTCATTATATGCAGACGACGTGCTGATTTATATCTGTGATATAAGGAATGGTATAATTCCATAACAGAGATATTATCTGAATTCCAGACAGTGTCAGGTCTTGGGGTAAACTGGTCGAAGTCTTGCCTATTTCCTTTATACCCACACTGTTCTCCACAGCAAGTGGATTCACGAGTAATTCGTTGGGAGCCCAATACCATTCACTATTTAGATATAAACATTTACCACAACAAGCAAGATCTGCTGGATGGTAACCTCACAAGAGCTATTACTACTATACACTCTCAGATGGCCTTCTGGAGCACCTTTCTGCTCACAGACAAAGGCAGAATCGCATTATCTAAAATGGTTCTACTCCCGCTTCTCTTGTATTATTTTCATAATCTTCCACTATTTATCCCCAGGAAGGTCTTCCGTATGTTTCATGCTGCATTGGGTACCTTTCTTTGGAAGAAGGGCAGACGTTGGGTTCACGCTACGTAAATTGCAACTTTCAATTGAGAGGTGGGGTTTGGGAGCCCCCAGTTTTGAACATTATTACTTGGCATCACAACTTCAATGGCCGGCCTGGTGGTTAAAGGGCCGTCTGCTAGAAGAATTGGGACAGCACACCAGAAGGGATGCACAACATATGGTCCAGGAAACCTGTCTCCCATCCACCTCGCCACCTCCTACACTGTAGCACACTACTAACACACTACTTACACTAGAGACAAACGCAGTATCAGAATTATGCCCCCACTCCTTACGTATTGCCCTGAAATTAAGCTAGCGTCCTTTAAGCCGTTTCAGACAATGTTGGGCCAAGCAGGACTTCTACAATGAGACGCAGTAGGGATTAACACAGTGTCGAACTCTATTCCACAATAAGGTGGTTGAGTCCATTGAACAATTACACACCGAAGTAGGACCCACTTCACAGCACAGGCTAGACTTCTTGCCAAACTGGCTGAACTAGGGCAGATAGCAGACTCGGAACCAGATCCTCACCCGTTAGTACACGCCCTACATATCATGGGCAGTGGAAAACGCCTAATCACTTAGTTCACACGGGCATTGGCGCACATGACCCAAGACCCCCTTCAAGCAATACGTGGGAGCTGGGAACAAGATAGGGTAGGACATTTCAGTATAAAGAATGGGACAAGGTATTGATATACCAGTGTTGAGGAATGATAAGTTTCAATATATACAGTACAAAATATTGCACAGGGCCCACCTTACACCAGATACACTAACTAATATGTTTGGATCCCCATCAGAATGCCCCCACTGTCATGATCCGGTTCCCAATATGATCTATATGTTCTGGTCCTGTCCGGAATCAACTTGTTTTTGGCGTCAAATAACAGATACTTTTACATAATTGACTAGACGTACAAACATACATACAGCAGAAGGCCCCCTATTGGAACTTTTTCCCATGCGAGAGACTAACTAATTGCTTTATTGACCTTGCACTAATTATAGGGAGGCAAGCCTTCGCCATGAACTGGAAGTCACCCACGCTTCTAACACTTTCCCACTGGAGTGCTGTATTGTTGAAATGCGGTAAAGCTGAGATGATCACATTTAGACAGGAAGAAGCCAGAGGATTGCACAAAGTCCCAATAGCAAGTGGCAGAGACATCTACATGCAGGAGTTGCATACTTATATAGAAAGAAGCCAGCCCCAATGGTTGCGCCATAACAACTAGGCTAAACTGTAAACAGCCTAACTTGACAAAAATCCTTCCCCGACGTTCTCATACCAGAGTCACATACCAATTCTCCATAGTAAGAAATATAGGTGGCGACTAGCTCAACCCCACAAGTCATCAGAAATGAGTTGGCAGAGACTCTGGGATGTAACTATATATTGATATTACCAGTAATAACACAAGATTAATGCTGTAGACCAATGTACTTCACCTTCAATTAAGTGATGCAATGTGCTTGTATGTAATCCTTTCACCATCAACTGAGGAGAAACTTCCAGCTTTGTTTGATATTAAAGTTACGTTTTGTTTAGAATTTGAAATGATTGAACCAGTCACTTCTATCTTGCCACTAAAGCATATGTATAATGTTGTCTACCGGACAATGTAATAATCCGTTGTATGATGTATACGGTAATAATATAGATGGCTTGTAAGTATGACTTGAAATACTAATGAAATTGATTTAAAAAAATCATAAGAATCTGCACAATGATTATAATCATCAGTATCCTGAATATCAGAAATGAGAATTCGTTGCACAGGTTTATGTACATTAGATAATATCCCCTCCTGAAAAGGAGGCATAGGAGGAGCAGGAGAGTAGTTGAGTTTGGCTTAAATAGGAGGGGGGGAGTAAGATTTAGGATATTCAACAGTGCCATTTTTTATTGGTGGTTATTAATTTGTAAAATTATTCGGAAACAGGATGTTGGGAACGGGTGCATGACATCTCTGATCCAGTGCGGTAAGTGGAGATGTATTTATCAACTAAAAGCATTCATCCGTCAGGGACAATACATCTTGCTGGGGTCAGTATGTAAACATGCATAATGTGGGAACAGCTTCTACAGGATTAGATTAGGATGCATACAACACTGGTTGCTCTGTATTTTAGATCAGTTACTAACGTAACGTCATTTAAGTAAGTCTATACTTTGCATGGATAGTTAGTAAGGTGATTTCAACCACCTATGGAGAGAAACCGAATTGAGATGAAAGAAAAGTGTGTAGAAATGTGTGAGTACTCTCCCATGCAAGATTATTTACTAAATAACTGGGATCACAATATAGAGTGATATTTGGATTGTAGGCATAGTATTTCTACACTTTCTTTTGATTCTTTTATTCGTTTTTATATGTTGGGTTTTAGTTTGAGGCTAATCATCCTTATCAGTATTTCTTGGCACAACATTTTTCGTGTATGAAACTTTGCAAGGTTATTTCACTTGGTGGTTGGTGAGATGTCTTTTGTCTATTGTACCCATGGCTTTCGTTTTTCTTTTAAGGGTTGAAGAAGGATTTCAATGTGCTTGGATTATTATTATCTTGATTTTTGTTTTATAGTTACAAAGATTTAATTGTGCATCAGTACAGGACAGAGAACATTTGTTCTCTGTCCCATATTAAGAATTGGATAGAATTTGTCTTCATAGTCCAATGCCTCAAAGAAGGTGCATGGGCTTTGTTCCAGTTGGCACCAAAATGCACATCGGCACCTGAATTCCACCCATTCCAGGTTAATTGTATAATTTATCATGAACAAGAAATTTAAGTGGAGTAAACTGAAAGGCAATTTACAAAAGTGGAACATTTCAAAGTGTCAATTTAAAAAACTGCTATTATGAGATATTGTAAACCTGCTTTAGATATATGAGTGATTAATAATCTTTTAATCTGAGTTGGGGGACAGATGATGTGTTTTTTTAATAATGTGTGTGGTATGACTGGTATGTGTGTATAGTACAAATGT
Source organism: Pleurodeles waltl (assembly GCF_031143425.1). Lineage (NCBI taxonomy): Eukaryota > Metazoa > Chordata > Amphibia > Caudata > Salamandridae > Pleurodeles > Pleurodeles waltl. The sequence goes on from NC_090445.1 coordinate 785,756,147, forward strand.
GTATTTGGAAATTGTTTTAATTGTGGTGGGGGTTCTCTGTTTGAACATTAAAGTTGGAAAGAATTTAAATTATGATTAATCAATAATAAAAGAGAGTAACCTGTTCATTTATGTTTATGTGTATTTAACTATGTTGTATTAAATGTGTTTCATGATTTTGTTTTCTTATTAAGGTATATTTTGGAGGTGGGTTTGGCCTGTTTTGCATTTTTGATAGCATCACCCTTTACCATGTGTAAGGAACCGTCACTGGCTAAATGCACATTCTTTGATTTTTAGTTGGCATATCATCCAAAGTAGATGTTGCAGCACTATATTTTTTTATTTTTTATTTATTTTAAGATACCTTAGCGGTCATAGTATGTGCCTTGTGCTTTCTGCCTTCCCCCACAGAATGGGCCAAAATACTTTAAACATAGTATTTTTAACAGTATTTTCAATATTTTTTTGAAATTTTTATTGTAGAGGAAGATACTGCGTGTTGCACTTATGATTAAATAAATACATTCCGGTTATTACGAAACTCCTCCCCTTCATTGTCAATTTCATATAAATCAGATGGAAAATTGACATCCACTACCTAGACTACAAATTAGCCAATTTAAAAATTGACATCCATGACCCAGACTACAAATTAGCCAATTTAAAAAAAACAAGCAATAATATATAATGAAGGTAATGGGAGGCCAAGGGTTAACTATCCCACAATGAAGAGATGCAGAAAAACAAACCCTCCACAAGGGGAGGAGAAAACTGAGAGCTAAATAAGGTTTGTGAGGCAAACATGCTAAAGCAGGTGTTCTAATAAAAAATATTAAATAATATTCATGTATTCTGAGTAATGGATTTGTGTAGAAAATGTATTAATATAGAGAAAAATAATGCACATATTTGAAAATGTGTCAACGTGAGTGGCCGCCACTGTTCACAAATTGTACTTATTAATGGCTTATTAATATGGAACATGGAGCTTATGTTTGATTAATGTAGTAATATGTCATATTAAGGGTTATGCATTATGTATTAGCTTTATTAATTGTAGGCCATAACTTATCGGAGGTCTTGGCCCAGTTGCACGCCCTCATGTCAAGCTGTATTTCTGGGCCGATTAACAAAATGTCTGCTTAGAGAATTAAAAATGTAATTTTCCACTGTGCTGACCAAATGTGCTCATAGCTAAAAGTCTTTCTCATGAGAACCGCTTGCTAGAAGATGATGTTCTTGTAAAATGTAACAGTATAAGTGTAATGTGTGTAAGAATGACTTTCTCAGGAGGAGAACAATAGAGACACTGACTGGAGTATAAGCTGCAACAATATTGTTACCTGACGAGCCGGATGATGAAGACGTTACAAGAGAAGCCAATCAGCGACATGTGCACTTTACTACTAGAAATTATAGATTTGATATTATAGTTTTATTGGACAAAGTGTATACATTTGATCCCTCGATCAATATGGACTTGGGAAGTAGATTTAGGAAATCTAAACTAGCCGTACCGCACTGATTAAAGACTGCACATTTGCCCATTATCTTCTCGCTGAAAGGCGAGCGTCTAGAGACGTGTTTAACTTTAATGTTTAAAGACTTTGGGGGTCATTTTGACCTCAGCGGTCTTTTTTAAAGCCCGCCGAGGGACCGCCGTGCTGAAGACCGCCAGTGGTGGCGGTTTCCCGCTCGGCGTATTATGACTGTTGGCAGCTCTCCGTCCTTTTTCGGACGGAGAGCCGCCAACAGCCATACTGGCGGGCGGTGGGGAAGTGGAGGTTGCTCCACCACCACCGCCACGTCAACAGAACACCGCCCACCGAATCACGTCCTGTGATTCGGCGTGGCGGTGTTCTGTTGACGGTGTGGTGTCGGCGGAGCAGCCCCCATGGCTCCCGTCCCCTCCCGGAGGATCGTCGGACCAGGTAAGTCGATCGTCCGTGAGGGGATGGGGGTGGGTGGGTGTTGTGTGCGTGCATGGGGGTGTGTGTGTGTGTATGTAGTGGGGATGTGTGAGTGCCTGTATGCTTGCGGGGGTGTTGTGAGTATGGGAATGAGTGCGTGTATGTCTGTAGGTATGTCTGTATGGTTGTGTGCATGTATGTTTGAATGTGGGTGTGCGTGTCTGACTGTGTGTGTGGATGTTGGCATGTATGTCGGTGTGTGTGCGTGTATGTGTGTTGGTGGTGCCTGCGTGCGTGTCGTGTGTGCATGAGTGCTGTGATGTTAGGAGTCGGGGTGGGGAGGGGGGTCCTGCCACCTTTGGGGGGTGGCAGGGGTGGTGGGGGGTGTAGGGGAGGGAGTCGGGTGGGGGTGGGGCGTGGGGGAGAGCCCTATCAGTGCCAGGGAAGGGATTCCCTGGCACTGATAGTGCTTACATGGTGGTCAGCCGGGTCCAAATACCGCCGGTGGTATAGTGACGCCGCCTGGCTGGAGACCCAGGTCTCCAGCCCGGCGGGTGGAATGGAGAACCGGCGGATGACCATGGCGGTAACCGCCATGGTCATAATTCCTAAAAAAAAGACCGCCAGCCTGTTGGCGGTCTTACCACCGCTTCTCCGCCTTCCGCCAGGGTCATAATGACCCCCTTTGTGTTTTCTGAACTTTGATGCTGAATCCTGATGCCTTGCTGACCAAACTGATGACAAAGACTATCTTAGCTTGCCGATCCAATTGAGAAGAGGTATACTGTTACTCATGTCTTTTGTTATGCCTACTTGCTTTTTCTTCCTAGGTACCCAACCGCACTATTTTGATAGAGCCCTAGTTAGATGTTTTCTAAATTTGTGTTGACTAAAATGTTTTGCATGAAGCCCAACATGCTAATGCTAATCTGGTGTTAGATAAGGATCGTCACTAATGAAAATTCACTATAAGGAGTAACAGCAGATGTCTTTCCTTTGCTAAATCTAAATGTATGTGATATCGTTTGCACAATTGCTCTTGTTATTACTTTGCACCGTAACCTTAGAATGTGTAATTGTTCAAGCTGTAATTAGATTACGTTTCTTTTGCAGATTTGGACAGCCAGTGATGTTTCTGTATGTTTATCATTTGATTTTGAGATTATCTTATGTGACATTAGCATTGTTAATATAGGGAAATAAATATTCTAACATTTACTCAAAGGTGTGGTTATTCATAACTGAAAGGTCATGGTGTGTGATAATTACTGACTCCAATTGATTACTAATGTTATTGATTATCATTGATTATTTATGTTACTGATTGGTTATTGATTATTGATCTGCCTGTACTGGATCTATGGTGGGAACATCTTAAATGTGAGTCAAAAGGTTCATCGACCTATTCGCTTCCCCTTGTAAGTTTACTTATTAAGGTCTGACACGCTAACAGATGTGGCAGCAGACTGATGGTTCGTCTCCTTAAGAGCCCATAGATGCCTGGTATAGTATCTGGATTCATTTTTCCAATGGTATAAATTAGAGAGAAAATGTGCCCTTAAGTCCTGAAATGACTTTCCCAGAATCTCGGATCTTGCCAATGGTTGTTTGAGGATGTTCTCTGCGTTTTAGTGATAGTATGAATGAAGTAGGATTTGCGCTTGCACAGTTTATGCAAATCGCAAGTGAATTGTGATATATGTGAGGGTTTAGGGAGTTTGCGTACTCCAAATCAAGTTGTAGAAGGAGTGTGCGTACTCCGCAGTGTGAGTAGGGAAGTCGTGGAACTTCACATGTGTGTAGAGCTTTGTGCTCAAAAACTGTCCACGTGGTTGTTGATGTACAGACCCTGCATGGTTTAAGACTCCGGAGTATATTGAAAGGTCTATGAGACACTTGATTTTATGTTGTAATTTGTCTGGTTTAGTAGGTCAATTGGGAGCAGTCGACAAGTCAGAGTGTGAGTCAAAGTGAGTGAAAGAGAATTTTGACTGAGATCTGGCGAGTCCTATGTGCTGCAGGATATACCCACTGATCACTTGAGAGTAAAATTTGCGGGTTGAATTTTGCTTGTGAATCAGGGAAGCTGAGAAAGAAGGAGTATTTGTAAGAGCGGGAAGAGCCATCAGTGAAAAATCCTTAAAGTTTCTGAAGTGATTGTGTTACCTTTCCAGTAGTAAACCAGCAGATTTGTTTTTTTGATTTTGGGTTAGTGCTCGCAATTTTTGCATTAGTTTTGTGTGAGTTGAAGTTTGGAAGGACAAGCCGCAAGACTTTGTCAGCTGTAGTATGTGTGAGTGTGACATCATTGGAGCCGTGCTGGGATAGATCGGTTAGTAAGCAGGGTCGCACACGGATTGGCAGCCGTCCATGAACGCACAATTGGTTAAGAAGGTGGGTGAAGAGAATTCTGGGATTAAAAGTCACTTCCTGATTTGATTTTCAATGGCAAAGGTCAAAAATATGCATTTTTCAAAGCTTTAAAGAGTGCTTTAAGGGGAGATACATACATTACAATGAGGCTACACCGCTAGAAGGTACACCAGCTTAAATTGGCTAGAGCAATGGTGCAAAGTGACAGAGAAAGATGGAAACTTAGCATTTCCTACAAATGGATCATTCATTTTGAGAGTTTTACACCATTTAAGGATTGTGCTATATGAATCGAAGCTCCTTTTGAGACCAGCACAGTTTGAGGCATTATCGATCTGGGAGCTAGTAGCCAGACAGCAACAGCAACAGAAATTTGAGGGGATAATGAGAAAGGCAGATAAAACACTAACAGAGGCTAGGTGGGACAGCGCTCAGAAAATTTGGAGAAACAAGACTTTGCACGGAATTAAGCTGTTTCCAGTGATTATGCAGGATAATGAGAAGGAAGGAAGAAAAGCTGCTAGAAAGACTAACAGAAGCCATTCTGAGAGTAGGGAGGCTAGAAAATCCTCAACGGCAGAGGAAGAGTCAGACGATGATGAGTTTCTTACAGAGTTACTGAGAAATCGTCCACCACCACATGCAGCACATGAGAGTGGTCCGAGCACCAGTGCTGATCCTTCACCTCCAACACAGGTTAATGGGACAGTGAGTCCGGTGCAGGTTAATACTGGCCTGACACAGAGTCTGATGCAGGGTAGTATTAACGCGCCTACTACTCCAGTGGTACAAAATCAGGTGCCATCACCACAGGTCCAGAGAATTTACACTGATATGCCCATTATGGAAACAACTACAAACTTAGTGGTGCCTACGGAACAGGTTTTCCAGAGACTGACGTTGGTTCAGACAGAACCAACTCCATCTTTACTGCCCCAAGTGCAGCCACAAGTCATGCCGAGATTCATTCCAGTAACAGGGATACAGTCAGATACATCTTCAATGATGAATCAGAATGTGGGAGTTACTCTCCCACAGAACTGAAGTACCAAAACAATCCCAGATGCTATATCCCTACCTATTACTATTGGTCCAGCCGTACATTATTTGCACAAAAGAAACCTAGTATAGGTGAACAGGGCGTCATGACACAAAATGCAATGAGGGGAGGACATAACGAGAACACTCAAGTAGTTTCTCCTGTGGGACAGACTTTTGGCAGATCGAAATCGCTGTTGGACCTTAGTCCATTCGGAGTACTTCCAGATACTATGATAGGGTCAATCATTAGCCATAGCTTGAAATTGCTGACACTGCAGACCCCGAATGCAGTTGCACAGCAGGTACCACCTGTCCAAGCCAGCAACATCTTGTTGCAAGGTTTGACTGCTCAGCAGTTGACTGAATGGTTAGACAAGCTGAATACCCCGCAGAGTGCTCCTAAGGGAGAGGAGTATTTGCATTACACTAGACTAAGCATGGAAGCGGGTGAGCTCATTGACGGAACTATGGGTGTGAACAGGTTAGAATCCTACACAGAAGCAGAGTTGAGATATCTGTGCCCAAAGATTACAAGGGAAGTGAGCAATGTGCATCAGAAGCTAGCAGACCTGGCAGCGAAGTACAGCATAGAAATAGCGAAACCGAAGCATTTGAAAAGGAGTTACATATTACATTTTGAGACTAAAGATTTTGAACACATGAGATCTGCTGGAATGAAGGCACACCTTAGGGAATTACTTCAAAGTGCCCAGACTTGGAGAGCATTAGACAAATGGGAAGGTGGATGGGTAAAGAAAAGAGACAAGAGAAAAAAGGAATTCTATGGAGCTGACTGCCAATGTGCAGCAAGACAAGGATCCGGTGAAGATTTTACCAATGAGAGAGATTCCGGGGGGATTTTTGTCCATGTCCCTTGGGGCAGAAATTATATTCTATCATTTATAAATGATTATCCAAAATTGAGAGAGAATCCAGTAGAATTGCACCAGCAACGAGATAGGTAAGTGCCTTTGGGGGGATTTGAACACCTTACTAGAGATAGTAGTCCCAGCTGATCTGTGGATAAAGTGCAAGAGGAGCATAGATTGGCCAACAAGAGAACCAGAGAGAGATAAAATTTCAGGTGCACCATCTCCCGAGGTAATGAAATATTACTATAAAGTGATGGAATTTTTTAAAACAAGAATTTCGCCCAAGAACATTGATTGGCAGGGAATTAACAGGACAGCTCAGGAAGCAAAGGAGGCGATACATAAGTATTGTGAGAGATTGTTACAGGCGTTCAAGTATTACAGTGGTACAGAGACAATTGAGGCGAAGGACATGATTCATTTTGTGTTCGGATTTGTGGCTGGATTGAAACCTGAAATGAGCCAGATGATTAAGAGTCATTTGATTTGCTGGTAAGAAAAGCTGATTGATGAGGTGTTTCAGTATGCAAAGTACTGTAGTGATGAAATTGAGTTGAAGCAGAAAAATCTGAAAGAGAAAGCGATGGTGATGCAGATTAAAGCTGCTCAGACAGGCATGCAAGGGAATTTTCTACAACAGCTACCACAGCAGCAGGTAAACATAGTATTTCAGCCCCAGATGAGAGTTAGAGGTCACAGAGGTAATATGAATTGTGGTCCCGACTTGGGTACTGTAGTAGTTCAGAATGATGTGCAGGGGATGAAGAAATTGGTGCCTTATCATGCTTGCGGAGCTGTCGGACATTGGAAACGGGAGTGTCTGATGTTGGTGCAGGAAGGTGTTGTTAAGCAAACTAATGATGTCAATTCATTTGAGAACATGTGAGGACCGAGAATTAGAGGTCCTAATCCAATTTTTCAAAATAATGTGAATCAAGTGCAGAATTTCCAACCAATGCAGCAGGTGCAAATGCCACATGTACAAATGACACAGTTGCAGCCAGTGCAGCAGCAGGTTCCCATGGTACCTAGACAGCAAATTCAAGCCCCAATTGAACAGCAGCAAAATATGCTTTCTCAACAGGTCACAGGTCAGAAGCTTAACCAAAGTTATAACACTGTACACCAATTCCTGTTACACAGTGAGAATGGAATTAATGATGATTGGGTGAGCGAGAGTTCAGATGAGGAGCCATGTGTGCTTGCTACCTCCTTAGAAGTAGATTAGAGGGGTCCCTATGTGAGGGGAAAAGTCATGGGTCACAGAGTTTCATTATTGGTTGACACAGGAGCTACACGTTCTACAGTAAGATCAGTTGAAGTTCCAAACTTGCCCCTTTTAGATAAAACAGTTCAGATTGTAGGGGTAGCGAATCAGTACATGACCAACCCGATTTGAGAAACAGTTCAGGTTAAAATTGGCAACTTCCAGGGATTTCACAAATTTGTAGTCTGTGATTCAAGTCCAGTATCCCTACTGGGAAGAGACTTGCTGTGTAAAACAAGATGCTGGATTAGTTGTTCAAATGATGGAATAGAGATTCAAACGAACAACGATGATGAAGATGACCAAGCCCCAGAGACAGAATGTGAGACAATAAATTAGCAATACCCTCTGATTGAATTTTTCCAGTATTCACAGTGAAGGAGCTTCATCCTGATTTACAGGGAACGGTGAAGGAGAAGGTGTGGGATCTGACAGGAAAAGAGATAGGTCTGATAAAGGGAGTTGAGCCAGTTAAAGTTACTGTAAAGTTGAATGCTATTTTTCCTCCAATTCCCCAGTACCACATGCCACAAGATGTTCTTATGAAGGTCACCTAAATAATTGAAGAATTTGTGAAACAAGGAGTTTTGAAGGAAGTATTGAGCAGCCCATGTAATTCACCGATAATGGGTCTGAAAAAGCCCTGTGGGAAAGTTCGAATTGTCCAGGATTTGAGAAAAGTAAATGACATTGTGGTCAAATGTTGTCCCATGGTGCCAAATCCAGCTGTGATAATGTTTCAGATTCCATGTGATGCTGAGTGGTTCACAGTCATTGATTTGTCGCAAGCTTTCTTTTCTGTGCCTCTTCATGAGGACAGCCAATTTCTCTTTTGTTTCAAATTTTTGGAACAAGTTTACTAATGGTGTTGAATTCCTTAAGGGGTTTCAGAGTCCCTTTCCATGTTCAATCAGATCTTGAAAAAGAATCTGGAGTCATTGGAATTGCCTTTCCAATCGACCTTGATACAGTACATTGCTGACTGTGTCCAAAACAAGGGACGAGTGTAAGTATGACCCGATTGCCTTGCTGAACCATTTGGGAAGAAATGGTCATAAAGTGTCTCCACTTAAATTGCAATAGTGTCAGAAAGAAGTGAAATACTTGGGTCATCGGATTGAGAAGGGGTCAAGAAAGATATCTAGGTTACAACCATATTGCAAATGAATCCCCGACTACACAGAGAGATGTCAGGATGTTTTTAGGGATGATAGGATACTGCCACCAATGGATTCCCAAATTTTCAGTCATTTCAAGACCATTGCAGAAGCTAACTCATAAGGAAGTCACCGATCCCATAGTGTTAGACCAGGCTGGAATGAAAGTGTTCACTGAATCGAGGGAGAGTCTGTGCAAAGCTCCAGCTTCACGTGTGCCTGACTACACAAAACCTTTCACATTGTTTTGTCATGAGAGTGATGTATGTTCTTTGTCTGTCTTGACGCAGGTCCATGGAGGTGTAAAGTGCCCAGTAGCATATTTCTCAGCTAATTTGGACCAAGTTGCAGCAGCCTTACACGGTTGTTTGCGCACAAAGCCTTACACTGTGTAAGGGCATTAGGATGGGATATCCCTTGACTGTAATGGTCCCTCATTCTATTGAGATCCTGCTTACAAAGACGAAAACTCAATATTTGACTGGTGCAAGATTGACCAGATACAAAACGTGTATTCTAGGGTTACCAAATGTGTCATTGAAAAGATGTACAGTGCTGAACTCGGCAACTTTACTTTCAAATGAAAATGTAGAAATTGAAAAATTGGAAGACATTGAGCATGATTGTCCTGAAGTAACTGACTTGTGCACAAAACCAAGACCTGACATTAGAGAGACTCGATTGGAAGAGAATTACAAAATTATCTTTGTGGATGGTTCTTGTCTAAGAGACAATACAGGGATACTGAGAGCAGGATATGCTGTGTGCACAATTACTGGTATCCTGGAAGCTTGTTGGCTTCGAGGAGTGTATTCTGCCCAAGTAGCAGAATTGATAGCCCTTACTAGAGCGTGCCAAGTTACTGCTCAGCTGAAAGTTACCATCTATACGGACAGCAAGTATGGATTTGGAATAGTCCATGATTTTGGCCAGTTATGGTCACAGAGAGGTTTCATGACTCTTCTGGTTCACCAGTGAGGAATGGTGAGAGAATTAAATATCTGTTGCATGCTATTCAAATGCCTGAAAAGATTGCCTTGGTGAAATGCAGTGCACATCTGATATGCGGATCAAGTCGCAAGGTTTTGCGCATTGAACTGTATATCGTTCAAAGATAAGTGGGAACTGTTACCTGAAGAAGATGAAACATGTCCAATTTTCGCATTGAAAGTAATTGACACGTTGGAGGAATTGAATGTTGCAAAACAATGTTGACAGGGAGGAAAACCGTTCATGGAGCAAAATGAAATGTGTATAGCGACAAGATTAATTGTGGGTTTCAGAAGAGGGTCAATTAGTTTTGCCTATTAGTCTATTGTCTCAAATGGCTTGGTATTATCATGGTCAAGCACATGTTGGGAGGGATGCCATGATTTGTTTTTTCCAGCACGATTGGTTCAACCCAAGGTTTAGACAGGTTACTGAAGCAGTTTGCCTTAGTTGCGTCATTTGCCAGCAAATGAACACGGGGAAAGGGACAGTGGTTTATTTGAGCCAAATTGGAAGAGCAGGAGGTCCATTCACCAGAATGTACATGGATTTTATTTAGATGCCTGTGTGTGGAGGTTTGAGATATGTGTTGATGATTGTCTGCATCTTTAGTCATTGGATTGAAGCTTACCCTACACAGTCTCACAGTAGCGAAACTACTGCTTATGGAACTGATACCATGTTTTGGGTTTCCGATCTCTTTAGAATCAGATAGAAGAAGTCACTTCAACAACGAAGTAAGTAAATTACTGTGTGTAGCATTGAACATTGAGCATAAGTTGCATTGTAGTTACCGCCCTGAAGCATCAGGACTATTGGAACAAATGAATGGTACCTTGAAGTCAAGAGTTGCATAAATGTGTGCATCCACGAATCTGAAATGGCCCAACGCACTGCCTTTAGTTCTGATGACAATGAGAAACACACCTGACAGGAAGACAGGATTGTCGCCGCATCAGATCCTTATGGGCCGAGCTACGAAGTTGCCAGCGGTGCCTGCAAATGCACTTGCCAACATTACAGATGGTATGGTGTTGGACTACTGCAAATGCCTGGCTGATGTGGTTCGCTCTTTCTCTCAGCAGGTGGAAGCCACCACACTGCCACCGATCCATGACCCAGGGCACAATCTGAAGGCCGGTGACACTGTTGTGGTCCGGAAACACATGAGGAAAACGTGTTTGGAACACTGTTGGAAGGGTCCTTTCCAGGTAGTTCTGACAACTACCACAGCTGTAAAGTGCGCTCGAGTTCCAAAACTGGATCCATGCCACTTACACAAAGAAAGTGATACACCTGACTGATGAAGAAGCAGAGTTGTTGAAAGTACCAACAACAACGAAAAAGTCTCAGGGCCAGAAGGAGAACAAAGGGGAACTGAGACCGTTGAGGATGGTTCAGTCACTCCTGTGAAAAACGAAGGAGAAGACCTCCACGAGAGTCACAGTGAGCCTATCTCAATTGATTCAGCAGGAGCGCCTAGTCAAAGGATGGCTTTCCCAGAAGCAGATGATTTTGAGAGACAAACAGAGCAATTGCCAGACCCCGAGGGGGAAGGAGTTGAGGTGGATCAAAGTCACTGTGATATGACTCCTCCATGACCAGCTGCATGTCCGGCAAGAGAAAACACCACAGAGCGAGGAGAAGTTTCAAGTTCAACACTGAAACGAACTTTGATGAAGGGTCCACTGAAAGGAGATAAGTGGCCGGAATCACAAGCAAAGAGAAAGGAAGTCGGTGTTGAAACAACAATCGAAGAAGAAGTAGATACCACAAGGACAGAAAATCTAAGTGAAGGAGAATTGAATAGTGATCGAAAATTGAAAAGAAAGAGAATAGCACGTCGAAGATATGCAGGTCCTGAATGGGCGTATGCAACTACAAGTGAATGGCAGAAATAATTTTTGTCTTTTTGTTTTGATAGAGACATTCCAGGTCAGTATTTTGGCACTTGAAAGAAGCTGATGAACTGAACTGTTGAAACAATCTGAGAAAGTTTTTGAGAAAAAGACTGTTGAAAGTAAACGGGAAAGACTTTGATAACCTGATTTGACTTCTTGAAACCTGATTTTGACAAGCTGCTTACAGAATTTTGACAAGGGATCATGGAAGAAAGACCGAGAGCTGTAAATAACTGCTGAAAGAAGATTTTTTTGGGGATCTTTGCTGCAGTTTTTCCAAATTTCTCTTCTGCTTTCTGATTCTTTACAGATCATGAGTAACATTAGCCAACAGGGTAGGAAAATAGGTGCTGTAAACATATGAGTATTGATTTGGCGATTGTATGTGGCATATCGTTTGTGGTATTGATTGTGGGAATGATTGTTCTTGAAAAGAGCAAAGCCAACCAGACTTCTGCTTTTAAAACAACCACTGCACTAACACCGATAGAGAAGTTTAGATTAGATGAGAAGTATTTGCATGAGGGTACTTATGCCCAATGGGAACCTTATTCTAATGTCTTCTCTTGCTTGCTGAGTGAGTATATTGAGACAATGGATGGGAGGAATTGTTATGTGTGTACGCAGATTCCTTCATCAGTCAAAGAAGGAATTACTTATCACAGTTTGCCTCTCACTTATGGGATAAGTTGTAGTCTGTTACTAACAAGATTCTATAACCAGGAGTACATCCAGTACTTTTACTCTAACCACAATGTTGTGTTTTCGTTTGTCCCTATAATTAATTATTTAAGTAAGCTAAGGAAAATGACATAAGCCCTCATTTTGACATTGGCGGTAAATCCCACTTACCGCCATGCTGGCTGCCGCCAACATACCGCCGCTGCGGTGGATATCCGACAACCATATTATGACACACATACCAATCCGTCACTATACAGCCACACACACAAGTCCGCCATCCCAAAGGTCAATGATAAACTGGCGGTAGCAAAACCCACACCGTGACGCCAACAGAACTATGCACACAACATTATGACCCACGAATCACCCCGGCAGACATTCAATGGTGGTAAACCGCTGTGCTCAAAATACACACACATACAAAACAGCACCACATTGGGCAATTCAAACTACACACACCTGACACCCATACACACACACCACACCCAGACCACTATAAAACACACACCCACACTACCCACAACCCTTTACAACTACAAATCATTGCCAACAGAGAGAGACAGCAAGAGCACTCACATAGCCAGAGCCGCATACCACCATCACCTATACACCACCCACGCACCTCACATTACACACCCCAACACATCACCCTACACACCGTCACCCACACCACTCACACCACACTCATGGCACCACAACAGCAACCCCGGGTTCTCTGAGGAGGAGCTAAGGATCATGGTGGAGGAAGTCATCCGGGTAGAGCTACAGCTATTTGGATCACAGGTGCAGCAGATATCCATTGCTAGGAAGATGGAGCAATGGCGGAGAATCGTGGACAGGGTCAATGCCATGGGACAGCACCCCAGAACAAGGGATGACATCAGGAAGAGGTGGAATGACCTACGGGGCCTCCTGTCCATTAGCGGCAGCGGAGGTGGAGGGCTGTTCAGTGGTCTGGCTAGTGTCAGGGGCCTGTAGGTTTGCCACTGCCTCCCTCATACTGTTGGCCATGTCTGCAAAAAGAGATGCCAAAGGGTACAGTGAGTGGGTATAGAAGTAGGAATTCACAGCCTGACAGTGACAATGTCACACATCAATCTGTCAATTATATGTGAAATAACACTGTCTTACCTGTGTCTCATTGGAAGTATTGAAGAATAATTGCACTTCTGTTGTCCTCATCTTCATCCTCTGCCTCCTCATCTTCACTGTCCACAGGATCCACTGCTGCCACACGGCCATCTCTAGCCTCCTCCTCCTGCAGAAAAGGCACATGGCGTCACCAGGCAAGATTGTACAAAATGCAGCATGCCATGATGATCTGGCAGACCTTCTTGGGTGGGTAGCACAGGGATCCACCTGTTAAATGGAGGCACCAAAACCTGGCCTTCAGGAGGCCGAAAGTCCTTTCTTTAATCCTTCTTGTTCGCCCATGTGCCTCATTGTAACGTTCCTCTGCCCTTGCGCTGCCATTCCTAACGGGTCAGTAGCCATGAAAGGTTGGGGTAACCAGAGTCACCTGCAAATATCGAGGGACAACTGTTAGCCACACACTCACCCTTATGGCCCACACAATTCCCATACACCAACACCCACTGCGAGGGAAACAGGGCTCACCTATGAGCCACAACCTGTACCTCTGGAGTTGGGCCAACACATTTGGGACGCTGCTATTCCTCAGGATAAAGGAATCATACACAGACCCAGGATACTTTGCATTGACGTGGGAGATGTACTGTACACCATCTGGACATTCATGGAGTGAAAACTCTTTCGATTTCTGAACACCTGTTCATTTTGCCAGGGGGGACAAATGCAATATGTGTTCCATCTATTGCCCCAATGATGTTGGGGATATGTCCCATTGCATAGAAGTCAGCTTTCACTGTGGCCAAATCCTCCACCTGGGGGAAAACGATGTAGCTGCACATGTGTTTAATCGGGGCAGGCAACACTCTGGTCAGCACTATTGAGAACATTGGCTGTGACATTCCTGCTGCCAAGCCCATTGTCAGTTGGAAAAAAACAGTTGCCAGGAAATGGAGCACTGATAGGACTTGCACAAGAGGGGGAATCCTGGTGGGGTGACGGATAGCAGATATTAGGTCAGGCTCCAATTGGGCACACAGCTCTGTGATGGTGGCCCCGTCATGTCTATAGGTGAGGATAATGTGCCTGTCCTCCATTGTTGCCAAGCCCACCAGGGGTCTGTACACGGGGGTATGTCTCCATTTCCTATTCATCTGCAGCGGTTGCAATCTACGGGGCAAAAGAGTCAGCAGCTGGTCATTATCTGTACATCCTAACCACTACAGTTCAATTCATATTGTGATTGTAACATTATTTTGGTGGGATATGTCTAAATAGTGAATTTGTGTACTGTGGTGCAGTTAGGATCCATGGCCCGCCCCTCCACCCCCCTGAAATGGTGTCCGCCTGTCCTGTATGGGGGGATAGGTGGAAATGAGGTAATTCCGGTGATGTGTGCCGTAGCGGGAGGCGGTCGAGAACCGCCGTGCAACTCCTCATTGGTTATCATTGGGCCCTATGGGGTACATTGGCCAATGGTGATGTACGCCGGTGGTGACGGTAAGCACCGCCGCTGACATGACTACCATTTTCTCTCTGTTCACTCACTTACTGCCTGACCTTCAACAGGAGAGGACCTACACTGCAAGTGCTGCTGTGACCTGTGTCTGGAACTGACCATGGCTTGTGTTACTGGAGAAAGGGCCCCTGCCTTCACCTCGACGGAGTTGGAGCGACTGGCGGATGGGGTCCTACCCCAGTACCGACTGCTGTATATGCCTCCAGACCAACAGGTGAGTACACCGTGAGTACGATGCATGGGGTGTGAATGCATGGAGTGCTGTGTGTGAGGGCCTCATGTGGGGGGGTTGGTGGATGGGCCCTGGGCAGCGTGCAGCATGTATGCTGGGCCATTTCTGTGCTAATGGGGATGGGCAGAGGCATGGTGGGCCATATATATACCAGGAAGAACGGTCGGACTAATACCTTTCCCTTTGTCTATTTCCCTGCAGGTCAGCGCCCATCAAAAGAAGGGTGTATTGCGTGCCATCGCCAAGGACGTGTGGACCCTGGGGGTCAACGGCAGGTGGAGCACCCACTGTCAGAAACGGTAGGCGCACCTGAGACGCTGGGCATGGAAGTCGGCGGAGGCCCAGCTGGGGATGGCCTCCCAACGAGGAAGGGGTGCCCGTCGAACCCTGACCCCCCCCCCGATAGCCCACATACTGGCGGTGGCCTATCCGGAGCTAAATGGGTGCTTGGGGGATTCACAGCAGCCACAAGGGGGTGAGTACAGTGCCCTAATTTACAACTTACACCTGGTAGGGTGGTGTCCAGTTGCGGGGGGTGGGCCCTGTGGGTGCCCCTAGGCCAGGCCTGGCATTGCACAGTTGGTCCCATGTTGGGCAGGGTTCTGATGTGAAAGTCCTCCAACCAAGCTAGTAGACATCCACTACTGGGCAGGGGTCTGTGGGTCTCAGGTATGCTGCAATTTGTGTTAGGTGTCCCTATCAATGGGCTGGCAACTACCATTGTGACTGGTAGTGTATTGCCTAATGCGTAGGGCTGTTCCCTGTGGAGACTGGAGGGGACAGTTCAGACACAGATACCTCCTCAGATAGAAGCTCCCTGGTGGTGGGGGACACCTCTGTGCCCACCCCAGCTACAGGTACAGCCACCACCCAGTACCAGCACCGCCCTCCCAGCAGCCCTTCAGCAAGTTTCCTGTGCCCGCTCACCCAGGAGGGTGGACATCTCCTTTGCCCCAGGCACCTCAGGCCCTGCCCCAGTGAGCCCTGCTGCCCTGAGTGAGGAGGCTATTGACCTCCTGCAAACCATCTATGTTGGGCAGTCAACCATTGTGAATGCCATCCAGGGGCAGGCAGCCCAAAAGCAACAGTCCAATGCATTTCTGGGGGACATTCACACTGGCTTGGCGGCCCAACAGAGATCAATCCAGGCTCTGGCCTCCTCTTTGATGGCAGCCATTGTCCCTGTTTCTATCCTCCCCCTCCAACTTCCTCTTCCCAATCCCATGTCCCTCAACCCCAACCTATCCCAAACACACAGTCAGGCGAGCAGGCACCCAGGACAACACACAAGAGTGGGCATGGCAAACACAAGCACCACACTTCATCCCACAGGCACGGACACAAACACCACCCAGAAACAGACATACCAACATCCACTGCCTCCACTGTGTCCCCCTCCTCCTCCTCGACCACCTCCCTCCCAGTAGCATCTCCACTCACACCTGCATGCACTACATCCTCATCCACTACCCCCATCACCAGCACACCTATCAGTACACACCCCTCACTGGCAGTCACCACATCCATGCACACGTCCCCTGTGACCTCTCCCACTGTGTCTGTGCCCTTCCTCCCAAAGTACACAAACGCAAGCACTCAGACACCCAACAGCCATCCACCTCACAACAGCATCCAGCCCATGCATCTGCACCCAAACACAGCATACTGACACCTCCTACCACCACTCCCTCTTACTCCACTCCCAAACCATCTCCCTCTTCCCGCCCCAATGTCCCTCTCCACCATAGACCTCTTCCCTAGACCTCCACCCCCGCCCCTCACGTTAGGCCAGGGTGATCAAAACCCAGGCAAACACCCCAACTACCCAGTCCATGGGCACAGTAGTGTCCCCAGCAACTCCAGGTGGGAAAGGATCCCGACCATCAGCCAGCCAGACGGAAAGGATGCCTGCCCCAACTGCTTCAAGGAAGGGTAAGGAGCCAGCCGCATGAAGGAAGGCTAAGGAGCCAGCCCCAGCTGCAAGAAGGAAGGACAAGGAGCCAGCCCCAGCTGCAGGGAGGAAGGGCAAGGAGCCAGCCCAGCTGTGGTAAGGAAGAGTAAGAAGCCAGCCCCAGCTGCAGGAAGGAAGGGCAAGGGGCCTGCAACAGCAGGCAGTAGAGACAAGGGGCCTGGTGCTGGGACTCAGTCAGAGCCCCCACCCCCAACCATGGTGGTGCAGGCCGTCCAAGGCTGCAGGGGATGGGCTGGAGCCTCCCCCCACCACTGCCAGCTCCAAAAGCAGCACCGCTACGAGCACCGCCACCAGCAGCAGCAGCCTCAGTGGGCAGCTTTCCGAGGGGATGGAGCCTACCCCCACCACTGCCGGTTCCACAAGCAGCACCACCACCACCAGCAGCAGCCCCAGTGGGCAGCCATCCAAGGCTACAGGGGATAGGCTGGACCCTCCTCCCACCACTGCCAGCTCCAAAAGCAGCACCACTACCAGCACTGCCACCAGCAGCAACAGCCCCAGTGGGCAGTCGTCCGATGATGCAGGGGATGGGCTGGAGCCTACCCCCACCACTGCGAGCTCCACAAGCAGCACCGCCACCAGCAGCAGCAGCCCCTGTGGGCAACCGTCCGAGCTGCACGGTATGGGCTGGAGCTTCCCCCCACCACTACCAGCTCCACCAGCAGCACTGCCACCATTGAGCAGCCGTCACCACCAGCAGACAGTGTGTAGTCCTGCGTCCATGGGCTGTTGTGCGGCCTGGCCCATGCAAATCCTGTGGGTATGACACCCAGCTGAGAGACTGTAACCTTGCACTCCCCAAGATCTGCGTCACAGGGCACAATGCCCCCTCCAGAACCAGTGGAGATGACATCCACTCACCCAATCCTCCCCAGGATGAAGCTCACTGGGCACGATGCCCCCTCCAGAACCAGTGGAGAAGACATCCACTCACCCCATCCTCCCCAGGATGAAGCTCACTGGGCACGATGCCCCCTCCAGAACCAGTGGAGATGACATCCAATCACCCCATCCTCCCCAGGATGAAGCTCACTGGGCATGTTGCCCCCTCCAGAGCAGGTGGGAAAGTCACCCACTTGAGAGACTGTGGCCTTGCACCCCAGGACCAAGCACAGGGCATGTTGCATCCTCCAGAACCAGTGGGCAAGTCACCCACTTGAGAGACTGTGGCGTTGCACTCCCCAGGACCAAGCACAGGGCAAGTTGCCCCCTCCTGAGCATATGGGCAAGTCACCCACTAGAGAGACTTTGGCCTTGAACTCCCAGGACCAAGTAATGGGCATGTTGCCCCCTCCAGGACCAGTGGTGTTGTATCATCCTCCGGCTGAGGTGCCACCCCATTCCCCGTCCCCCTGAGGTGCCTGGCTATTTTTGACCTGATGCCCCTGCAGTGTTCTCTCTGTGTTGTTGCAGGAGTGAGGTGGGGCCTTGGAGTTTGTGATGTGGCCCTGTGGCTCACAAACATTGAGGACTAGGCAGTGTCCCTTGATTTGTGAATATGTATATACTTTTTGATTTGGATGGATGTTTTTCTACTATATTTATCTTATTACGTTCTTTTTACTCTATTGTAGTTGTCCTTGCATTATTCCTGAGAGGTACGGGGTGAATATGTTATGTTACTGCATTTGCTTGTGTGTATGGTGTTGGGGGTGGGGGTGTTGCGTGTTGTGTGTGTGTCTCACTCTCTTTTTCCTCCCCCCTCCCCTGTGTGCTAGGGGGCAGTACTCACTGTGGTCGTCTTTGCCGTCGTTGGTGTTCGTAGTGGAGCAGCATGTGGAAGAGCATGGGAAAAACATGCATGTCGGGCTCCATGACGTTGTGGTTCTTCCCTGTGTCTCCAATGGTGAGTCCTTTGACTTCTGTGCTCTGTTTCCGCCAGGCTTTTGACGTCATTGGTACCGCCCCGGAAAAGGTGGCGGGTTGGTGTTTCATAATACAGTGGCCGGAACATTGTCCTCCGCCTGGCTGTAGGCGGTTACCGCCGTGGTGTCTGTTGATTCCGCCCTGGCAGTCGGTGTGTTAAAGCAGCTGTCTGTCTGAGCGGTTTCCGTTGTGGTAATAATTTCTCAGTTATTACTGCCCACCTGTTGGCGGTATTACCGCCACTTTATCACCGACTGCCAGGGTTGTAATGAGGGCCATAGTGTTAGTTAGAGGTTTCTTTGAACCTACATTAACCTTTGGCATGGCTTATGCACACCACAACAACTTGGCATGCTTGCGTACACCTGTAGAGAAGAGCTTCTTAGATCACACAGATGACAGGAGAAAGGCATCGAAGGAGAAGTTAGAAAAAGGCTTAGCGAAAAGGACCTACAAGAATGATTATGCTTCTAGTGCAATTAAAACACAAGGGAAATTAACTCTAGATGCGCAACACGTTGGGAAACTTTGCATATATAGGCCTAAATCACGCACTGACACTTTATTTGTGGGAACGAGTGAATGTAGACATGTGTTTTTGTTTCAGAGTAAATGGACATTTATGTTGAATGGACAGAATCACGTGATTCCTGGGATATATTACATCTGTGGTCCTAATGCTCATTACCATCTTCCAAGAGGATGGTACGGGACATGTTATTTGGGAATAGTTTTCCCAAAGATTTTTCAAATGGATGACTTGAAGAAGTTTCCAAAAGTGACTGAATGACATCATATGAGACAGAGAAGAGAGTCTTCTTCTGGTATAGTGGGAGATATATTTGGAGCAATAATTCCTTCAGTGGGAGCTGTTCTGAATTCAATAAATAATTGAAAGTTGTCTACTACTGTGGATTACATGCTGACAAACTTTTCAGGAGCCATACTCCTGATAGATACTGAATTAGCTTCTGAAAGAGCTATTACTCTTCAGAATCGCCTTGCTTTTGACTTTGTTTTAGCAAAGGATGGCAGAGTTTGTAGAATGCTTAATTCTAGGCATTGTTTTTCGTTCATTCCTGATAATAGTGAAAACATTAGAAGCTTACTTACTAACCTGACTAATGATAGTACTGATTTGAAAGAATTGAAGGAACCAGGTGTTTGGGAGAAAGTTGGTAAAGGTTTTGCTTCAGTGGGAAATTGGCCCAGCAACACTGGGAAAGGGATCTTATTGAAAATCTTACAGGTGATGTTAATTATCATGGTTTGCCTAATTGGAATATGGGGAATGTGTAAAAGGATACATTTGAAAAGGTCATAGAATAATCAGAGGAGGGAAGAAAATAAAAGGGAAAAATTGTTTAGGGGAAATTCAAAAAGGAAACAAAGATTTGAAGGGATTAAATGACAGAATTTTAGCTGATGCAAAAAAATATTTATGAGTGATAGTTTAGTGTCATGACACAGGTAGTCATCTGAGGAGGGATTACTAAAGCAGGTGTTCTAATAAAAAATATTAATTAATATTCATGTATTCTGCATAATGGATTTGCGTAACAAATGTATTAGTATAGAGAACAATAATGCACACATTTGAAAATGTGTCCATGTGAGTGGACGCTAGTGTTCATGAAGTATACTTATTAATGGCTTATTAATGTGAAACATGGATCTTATGTTTAATAAATGTAGTAATATGTCATATTAAGGGTTATGCATTATGTATTAGCTTTATTAATTGTAGGCCTTAATTTAGCGGAGGGCTTGGCCCAGTTACACGGCCACATGTAAAGCTGTATTTCTGAACCGATTAACAAAATGTCTGCTTAGAGAATTAAAAATGTAATTTTCCACTGTGCTGACCAAATGTGCTTGTAGTTAAAAGTCTTTCTCATGAGAACTGCTAGCTATAAGATGATGTTCTTGTCAAATGTAACAGTATAAGTGTAATGTGAGTAAGACTGACTTTCTCAGGAGGAGAACAATACAGACACTGACTGGAGTATAAGCTGCAACAATATTGTTACCTGACGAGCCGGATGATGAGGACGTTACAAGAGAAGCCAAACAGCGACATGTGAACTGTGTACTAGTAGAAATTATAGTTTTTATATTTTTGTTTTATTGGACGAAGTGTGAACCTGCGATCCCTTGACCAATACGGACTTGGGAAGTACTTTAAGGAAATCTAACTTAGCCGGACTGCACTGATGGAAGACAGCACATTTGCCCATTATCTTCTCGCTGAAAGGCCACTACTTTACTGAGCATCTAGAGACATGCTTAACTTTAATGCTGAAAGACTTTGCGTTTTCTGAACTTTGATGCTGAATCCTGATGTCTTGCTGACCAAACTGATGTCCTGATGACGAAGCCTATCTTAGCTTGCCAATCCAACTGAGGAGAGGTATACTGTTACGCATGTGTTTTGTTATGCCTATTTGCTTTTTCTTCCTACGTACCAACCGCTCTATTTTGATAGAGCCATAGTTAGATTTTTTCTAAATTTGTGTTGACTACAATGTTTTTCATGAAGCCCAACATGATAATGCTTATCTGGTGTTAGATATTGATCCCCATTAATGAAAATTCGCTATAAGGAGTAACAGTAGATGTCTTCCCTTTGCTGATTCTAAATGTATGTGATATTGTTGTGCAATTGCCCTTGTTATTACTTTGCACCGTAACCTTACAATGTGTAATTGTTCAAGCTTTGATTAGATTACATTCCTTTCATAGATTTGGACAGCCAGTGAGGTTCCTGTATGTTTATCATTTGATTTTGAGATTATCTAACGTGACATTAGCATTCTTTTTATTCGGAAATAAATATTCTAACTTTTACTCAAAGGTTTGGTCATTCATCATTGAAACGACATGTTGTGTGATACTTACTGACTCCAATTGATTACTAATGTTATTGATTTTCATTGATTATTTATGTTATCGATTGGTTATTGATTATTGATCTGCCTGTACTGGATCTGGTGGGAACATCTTAAATGCGAGACAAAAGGTTCATCGACCTATTCGCGCCCCCCCTTGTAAGTTTACTTATTAAGGTCTGACGCAATAACAAACTGAAGAAAGGAAAAGGCACCACCCAGAGGAGGCTTCCACATT
This sequence comes from Pleurodeles waltl, assembly GCF_031143425.1. Lineage (NCBI taxonomy): Eukaryota > Metazoa > Chordata > Amphibia > Caudata > Salamandridae > Pleurodeles > Pleurodeles waltl. The sequence continues at coordinate 785,778,128 of NC_090445.1, forward strand.
AATGCTGACCACATCCGAGAACTGCTCGGCCGGAATTGAAGGTAAGGAGCACACAGAGATTGAATGTGCTGTGCTGAAGAGAAAGTATTTTGGGGTGAGGTGCAAACAGCGACCTATGAAATAAGCCCAGATGAGGGAAACATACGGCAGAAGGAGCAACGGTCATTCAAGCTAATGTGGGGGCGGTAAGATAATGGTCATGCACTACACGCAATGAACATTATCAAGCGAGACTCTCATAAACAACTGAATAGTACTAGTAATAAATGGAATAATAAATCTGAAATATTAAATAATACAGTTGTACAATTGAAAGAATAAACAAATAATACTTAACTTGACTGCAAGCAGCAAGAAAAGAGGAGTGTTTGCAGTCCAGATAGGTATTATAGGGGTTCCATGTCCCTCATTGATTGGGAATTGTACTACTGTTCTATCACCATTGGCTTACTGTATCTAAGCCTGATGGGATTTGTAGTTTTTTAACGTTTTTGACTGCTGCTGTTTAAAATAAAGCAGGGTAGGAGCATATAGGAGCCTCCAGTGTTGCCATAAAATTCAACTTCACTGTGTTTGTACACATAGTTTACAATTTGGTGACAATCTGGTCGTGTCTGAAGAGTGACAATTTCAAACCACATGCCGACAACTTGGAAGTTGGATCACCACTGTGTTTCCAGGGTCTTCCAGTCACATGGCACCTTGGAGAACAAAGTACATAATTCAACTAGGAATCGTACCAGTGCACTGTAGAGAAGGTTGAATCTATCCCAGTATGCTTCACCTTAAAGGAAGTGTAAGCTCGACCAGGGCTCGCCCAACAGAACAGTTTGCGTGTTTCAGCATGTCTTTGCAGCATTGAGAAGACAGCACAATTCACAATGGCTCACGATATGTGGCTCGACATGGTGGACATTTTATGACATTATCACCAATGTCTGAGTGAAGGCACCTACTCCAGAGGCCGGAACTGATGTGATTATAATACTAAATGAAATTACATTTGCGAGGTGAGAGTGTTTCTGAGAGCTGGTTCCGAAATACAATTTTGTACTTTGATTTGTTGCAATTATTGGAATAAATATTGCTGCTCCCTCGAGATTCATTGAAGGATTACTGTGGCTGTGACTGCATGTAATCCACTCTTGGCTACCACGTAATCTCTTTAATTGAAACTCTTCTCATCTTTATTATTTTCTATAGAAGCCATTGAGCATTTGGTGAAAATATATATCAGTGAAATAGTCATTTTTTGGGGGTGAAGAGTGGACGTTGGACAACTCTACACAAAACATATCTGTGAGTGGGCAAAGCTATACAATTTCACTGCCCAAGCCTTTTGACATTTAGGTGGGGTACCAGGAATGTGTTGGCAGAAATGGAAAGATTATTTTTTAACTACATCCTAGTCATAGATTAACAGGAGAATATGTCTTCTGCTACACTCTTTCGGCCCCAGGGTTTACTTGTCTATAATCAGATAACCAACACTGAGGTATCTAGAGATATTGATGTGTTTATTGCAACTATTAGTGACATGGACAATTACTTTGCACCTACGGTCTGCATTGGAATCACAAGATGTACACATTTCAAAGGAACCAGCATATGCAACAAACAATTGATGAATGTATAACCTCACACTCACCCACACACCCACCGCAAAAATACACCAAAAGAGGTCGCCATTTCTCCTACATAGCACCCAAAACATGGAATGATCTTCCATAACACATCAGAGCCTCCTTCTAGATTCTTGAGTTTTGCAAGAAGCTGAAGACCAGGCACTTCAAATAAATTCAGTGAGGAATACACATCTACATCCCTGCTCAAGTACCTGCATACCCTCGCGAGTGATTAGTGTACTATTCTAATCGACATAACATAACAAAATTGCTGAACGGAGCAATCTTGATCAGGAGGTTCACATTATGAAAATCGTATGGGCCTATAAAGTCACCGGCAAGGGAGTTTTCTCCTTTTGAGATGAATGGAAGGAGGAACCCTAGAATTAAATATGCCCATCTGTAGCTATTCAAATTGGGGATGGAAAATGGTCAGTGGATTTGGTACAGGGTAAGTTGAGAGAAGCATATGACTAGAGTAAGGCTTGGTTTGACAATGAAAGCAATGTCACGATGTTGATGTTCAGGTTGTATAGTCGCTCCATTTAACAAAAAAAAAATGGGGAGATTTCCTGAAGATTAGTCCGTTTTTTAACCTATGGAAGGAATTTGGGTTTTGCAGAATTCAGTGAGGTTGAGTGATAATAATGTGTGGAATCTGAATCATGTAGCTCTTGCGAATTAGTGCAAGTGGAATGATGTGTACGACTATGTGGGTGGTCAAAAGGGTGATCTAGGGGTGGATTTGGATGAAATGACAAGTGCTGGTGAGACATAATGCTGGTTTGGTAGAACATCTGGTGAATGAAGGCACCCTGTGAACTCAGGAAGTGGAAGAAAGCAGTGTGATTGGGTCGACTTCTTCTAGCTCTACTGAAAAGGAAAATTAGTTGATGGAGTGTGGTATAACTCCATATACGGGATACAGTGAAATTCTGCAGGTGTTACATTGCAAATGTATGAGGTGGGGTTACTGAGGGAGATTTACTCAAAAGGGGAATCGTGAACCTGCAGGATGGTTAACTGATGTTGAATGTGACTTAGACGTTTGACATGTATTTTTGGTTTTGTATGGGGGGGGTGATTTTAGCTTTAGACTTCTTTAGCTTCAGATTTGTTTCCCTAATCGTATTGTTTTGTCCATACACTAATTGTTTTTTTAACATTATTACAATGCTTGTTTTGTTGTAGGATTTTTATTCTGCTCAATTATGTTTAAGTATGGTTTAGTCTTTGGGGGTGTATGCGTAAAGAAAGGGGGTGTTTTGTGGGGCTTCTGTTTGTCTGTGGTGTGTGAGTGCATGGGTTATTACCGCGTTTAAGGGTTGCAGTTCCACTGTCTCGTTTGACAAAATGTACAGTGTGGAAGGACTTTGGTTAATGTCGACCTCAGTAGTTGTGGACATGTACTGAGGCAGTTGTGGAGCAATCTATTAGCTCCTCGGGATGAAAGAATTTAACTTCACCACGTTCCTGTGCATCTTTTACACTCTTGGTGGTGCCAAACCCCACACTTGGTATATTTTAAAGAATTGGTAGCAATAGGTAATTAAAGAGAGCTGCGCTGTGAAGCCAGACCTAATGATTGCACTCACTGCCAGCCAATATGTCCTTCAACAGGAGCATAAAAAAGAAAGTGTTTTTATGTATAGCACAGGCTCATTACCAAGCATCGTTTTCCCCTCTTGGTGCTACTATTAAACTACGCCAGCCTCTTACACATCACAGAAGACATGAAGAAGCATTTCAAATGCACTTAGTGGGCTGTTGTCTCACTACTTCACACGCAGCACGTAATCAGCGCTCATCATCTCCTCAAGAAGTGGCATCCGACATCCGTGCCGAGGCAACCAGGCGCACTCAGCATCATGGCTCATAGTAGAGCGGCGCGCGCGGCGTGGGCGGGGAGTGTCGCAGCGCGAGTCATAAGAGAGTGCCTGACGACACTTTTGGCAGCTTACTGGTGTCAGGCACTTCTTTAGAAACAGTCGTGATAGTGACTTGAAAGCGTTACTTTGGGTAAAAAATCAGTTTCTACATTCGATAGGTCTTCTGGTGTCACTTTCACTTAAATGCCTTGGAATTTAAAATTAATTTTCTAGTGTTTTTCATGCGTTCGTTTAAAACTATGTCCAGCGGGTTTCTCCTTCATAGCGCTAGGCTAATGCTGATTCAGATGCGATCTAAGCAAGTTGTTTTCACCCTCTCACCTGCATGACGATGAATGCCCTAAACTCTTTTGAAAAGAGTAACCCAGTGTGCGGGGGTTAGGGGTACATATCAAGAGATGTCATAAAATCGAACGTTACATGTTAACAGTTTTATATATCGTTTTCAACAATTATAGTATATCCCCCATTCCCGAAAAAAGCGATATCAATTGAAGGGTAGCATTCTCTTTGTTCACAGTCCATAGCGGATGTCAACACTAGGGTGACCACCTGGCATTGAGGCAAATTCTGGACAGGACTGTAAACAATTTAGGACAAAGGGTCAAAATTCAGGACAAAAATTCAGGACAAAGGGTCAAAATTCAGGACAAAAATTCAAGAACAAACGTCAGTTTTACAGACACACGCAAGAGAGGCCATGCCTCACTATGTTGTCAGTGCATTTATGTACTCTTTTTTAACATAGCACTATTTATTCACTGTGGACCTTTTGTGATTGCCTCCTGGTGTACTACATTCAGGTGTCACATTACGTCCTTGTTCAGTAGTAAATTAATTCCCTTTCAGTACTTTGGAAAGCCCATCCCCCCTACCCAAATCTACCCGATCTTTCCTGAAGAGAAAGTAACAGCAATATTTTGATTATGTTTCTGAACATTTCAAAACCCCTGGCAAACAGTTTGGGAAACATTAAGGTAATTAACCTTATGCTAGTTTAAACAAATTGAAAAAAAACATCTGGCTTACCCCAACCGCCCATGGACTTTCAACCTAATTTTTTTTAAAGAGGCTGGGCAGATGGTGTGGGTGACAGTCTCACACCTAATGACAGGATGTGATGTACCCATAACTTGTCTGTAGTCTCACTGCACTAGAGTGTATGTTTGTGACTCTACATTTATCTCAGAAATGGGAGCCCGGACTACGAATCAAAGATAATAAAAGAGTAGGATGAAATTGAGATCAAATGGGAGATCCACAGCAAGTAATTCAAAGGGTTGTTGCTAACAACTGGATAAATAAAGAAGAGAAGAACAAGGTGGGACAATTCCTAAAATCAGACAAGATGGGTCCACCAAGACTATTTGAAGGTATTGGGTACCTGGGGAGTTGTCTGCACACAGGAGCGAAACAGAAGGGGCACTGTCAAGTGGTTGAACAATCAACACCCATCCACCTTGGCAAACTCTTCTGGTGCAATGGTCCGCTGTTCGTGCTTCTGAAGAGTGAGCAGGGGCCAGACCCCTTGCAAGGTTGTGCAAGTCAATTGCCCGCTTAGTCCATGTCTTTATATGGTTTTAAAATTGAGCAAAAGCCAAACTAGAGATCTGGGTTATCCCTAAGTGCCAAGTACACATAGAATCTTCAAAATATTTAGGATGCAAATTGCACAAACAAAATTTACAAATTTTAAAATGTAATTAGTGTTTCTTTAACATATGGTACTGTTTTCGCCTTCATACACAATTAGATCTCAGATTGAACTGGGAACCAGTTACATTTGATACCTAGTGATTAATATCTACCATTCGTACACTGATTTCCAGGATGATAATCTTGGCAGAGCGAACAGTCCCTCCAAGCCCAGTTTGCTTTTTGGTCTTCTCTTCTGCTTTCTGTAGAGGCCATGTGGCACTAGCGAAGATGGTGTGCTACCCCAATGATAGTATTATTTTGCAAACCTTCCCCTGCTCGTCCTTCATTCCTTCTTCAGACAGGCCAAACATCTGATTTGGTCGCTGCAGCGCCATCGGGAGCTCTTTCCACCCTAAAGCTAACTGTGACTGCGGGTGGATTAGATCTTCTGGACTTAGAATGCTTTTATTCAGCTGCAGATGTCCAATGGGTGGCTCACTGGCTTTCTACCCACCTCCTTGCATGAGATGGGGTTTACCAGTAAAGACTTTTAAGGAAGGCTTAATGCACTGCTCATCGTTTCCTACTGACCATTCTATGGATCACCATCCGGGGTTATCATGCATGGCTTTCTCTTGCCTTGCCAGAACCTGTAAGCTCACTGACACGAAGAAACCCTGTGCTCCTGCACTACCTTTGCTAAGCCTCCCCACTCGCATAGGATGGCTGTGCTCAGAGCAACTCCATCAGTGGCATGTTGCAGGTGTCTTAAAATTGGGGACTTTGTTTCTGAACAGTGAGCTACTAAATTTCCAAACCCTTGTGGCAGACTACCATCTTCACCCCGGTCAACTCCTTACTTACAACCACCTTAAATAATCATTAAATGCCCTATTTCATGCCTGCTACCTAGCACTAACCCTACAAGAGGTGTGCCAGAAGCTCTGTACCATAGGAAGTGGTGGCAAACTGATAGAATGGGTGTACAGACCTATCCTGCAACATGGAAACCACTCCAGGTCTTCTTGTCATACTACCTGGGTGATTGATGTAGCCAAACCTCTGCAAGATATGGACTAAAATACTGGACTTTCCCCACAAAGTATCCCACAGCTGTCACTTTAAGTAAATTCATAGTGCTTCCTTGTGAATGCATTCTACCCGTTGCTTGCCATTGGCCTTGTGGTTTGTAACTCACAATTTGTTGCTTTCAATTTGCTGGCTTTATTTGTTTTAGGCTATGCAGCTCGAATTCGTCCCTTCCCTTGCCAAAACCTTATTTACAGTATCCTGCTGAGTGCTCCCTTTCTGTAAACAGGCCTGTAAATCTTGTTCTTATCTGATCATATTTGCTGTGCATTCAAAGAACAAAGTCAAATGTCAGGCTCTGTCTTCGGTGGGAACTTAGTGTTTACTTTCCTTTCTCTGACTTCAAAGTGAGAGGATTTATGCATCAATCTTGCTGGATACTGGGGTTAGGAAAGAGTTTTTTCTATCACATGACAACATTTAAATAGACTTCAGAATTGCACCCTACTCTGTATCACTCCACTTTACGCCACTCCATGCCACTGTTCTCTTCTCCATTCGGAACCACTCCACATTATGCCACTGCTCTCCATGCTACTTCACACTATGCCTCTCTACTCTACTCTGTACTACTCTACTCTAAGCCATCACACTTTGCGCCTCTCTACATCACTGCGCTCTGCTCGTCTGCACGCCATACCACTCCAGTGTAGGCAACACCAATCTAATCCGCACAACTCCACTCTCTGCCACTCTGCAACGCTGCACTGTACGCCACTGCACTCTAAGCTAATACACTCTATGCTAATGCACTTTACTCTGTAACACTCAACTCTATGCCCCTGCACTCTGCATCAATACACTGTACATCATTCTAATCTACTCTGCACCTCTGCACTCTATGCCACGGCACTCTACACTACTTTACTCTATGCCACTTTATGTAACTCAACTCTAACCTGCAGTTCTCCACTCTAAGCCCCCTCACTCTACTGTGAAATAATCTACTTTATGCCACTGCACTCTGTGCCACTGCATTCTATGCCACTGCACTCTACCCTGCACCTCTCCACTCTATGCAACTGCACTCTACTCTGAAACAATCTATTCTACGCCACTGTACTCTATACCACTCTGACCACTGCACTCTAGTTCAATGCACTCTACACCACTGCAAGCTGACACTCTGCAACACTGCTCTGGCCGCCACTATACTCTACACCACTCTGCCCTGTACTACTGCATTTTGCACCAATATACTCTATTCCACTGCATTCTATGCCACTCTACTCTGCCCAATGCCACTCTATGCAACTGCACTCTACAGCAGTGCACTCTAAACAACTGCGCTGTATGCCACTGCCCTTTACTCTGCACCACTGTACTCTATGCCACTGTTCTCTGTACCACTCTACACCACTGCACTGACACTCTACTATGCAACTCTGCACTCTACACCACTCTACTCTATGCCACTGCACTCTAGGCACTATACTCTTCACCACTCTACAGTACTCCACACTGCACCACTACACTCTATGCCACATGAGTCTACTCTGCACTCTATGACACTGCACCACTCTGCATTACTGCACTCTCTGCTACTCTATTGTATGCCACTCTACTCCACTGGACTCTATGTAACTCTTCCCCATGCCACTCTATGCCACTGCACTCTGCGCCAATGCACTCTAAACTGCACTGTACGCCACTGCCCTCTACTCTGTACCACTGTACTCTATGCCACTCTACTCCACTCTACATCACTGCACTGACACTCTACTCTGCAGTGTTGCACTCTCCACCACCGTACTATACACCAATGTACTATGTACTACTGCATTCTATGCCACTGCACTCTATGCCACTCTACTCTGCATCACTCCACTCTACAGTACTTTGCCCTACTCTGCACCACTCTACGCTACACCACTGCACTCCCTGCAGTGTGAGTCTACTCTGCAATCTATGCCACTGCACCACTCTACACTACTGCTCTCTCTGCTACTCTATTGTATGCCACTCTACTCCACTGCACTCTATGCCACTCTACGCTGTCCCATGTCACTGCACTCTAAACCGCTGCACTCTACGCTAACGCACTCTAAACAATTGCACTGTACCCCACTGCACTGTACTTTGCACCACTGGGCTCTACGCCACTGCTCCTATGCTACTCTACTCCACTCCACACCACTATGCCACTAGCTTTAAGCCATGCTGAAAAGCAGCTACTCTGGTGTATAACATGGCTAATGGCTGAAACACATTAGCAAAGCCTATAAGTCTTTCAATGATGAGACCTATTGGCTTTGCCAATGTTTGTTAGTACTATGAGGTACCGAGGTACCTGAAAGAACTTTGAAAAATACAATTACATCATAATAAAGGCTGCTACAAAATGCGCAAATACATTTCGGTTAAATAAAAAAAAAAGTGCTTCTCAAATACAGATTTGAATAATATACAGTTTATACCTAGTGATAAAAAATTTTATAACACTCCATTAAAACCACACACTCCACAGCTCACCTTGGAACACCATTACAATACCACTCTGAAAGAAATATCTTTGCCACCAGAAAACTTAAAGTGACTCCTTTTAGTAAAGTCAATGCAGGTTTTCAAGCCCCTTTGTATTTGCAGATTTACCAGTTGCCCACATTTGCATATCTTTAGGGAAAGAGCCCCCCTGGCAAGAAGGTCTTTTCTTATCTGTCTGCCCCTCCCTCAGAGCACAGGAGACCCCTGCCTTCCAGCCCAGCTGGGGAAACTCCTCTGCCGGTAATTTCGCCCTGCCTCCGTTGCCCTTTAGGTGAAAGGCTAAAATTACGGACAAATGCCGTCCGTTAAAGCTTTCATCACGGACAACGGACAGCAGGGCGAAATTACGGACAGTCCGTGAAATTTACGGACGGGTGGTCACCCTAGGCGGGATATCTAATATTCTATATATTATTTGAACCCTAACTATGGGCGTACATCCTAATAGCTGGTATTTGCCTATGGCCGGTTTATTTTCCATGAGTGATTAAGAATGTATCGATTCAGCAATTTTACACTGTCATGACTCTAAGTTACCAATACGAGAAATCCTCAGGGTCAAAATGGACACGGGAATCGATTAAGCCAACATCTGTTGCATCATTTGGAGCTCCCTTCTCTCATGATGTAGAGGTTGCCAACATGGCGGGCATGCTGTCTCACAACCTTTGCTGTTCCAAGTGCCGTTGCTCACTGATGAGGAGTAAAGTGACCCCCTGCTGCACTTCGGATTCCGGTTAAGCCCTCTTTCTTGCACACCAGGCCTATTCTGGGCACGAGTCGAATTGCATTCTTCAAAATCTTCATACTCTCCCCCACTTTTAGTTCCTGTTTCAGTCCCAGCACCAAATGCTGTGCTTACTTACTCCCTCACCTATATGCACCTTTCCAATGAATCTATGTACTACATTTCTTCTGCTTCGACCAGAAAGTACCAGGCTAATGTGTTTCCTTAAAACAGAAATTACACAGCTGATTTTTCTGAAGAAGTCTGAAAAATGGAAGCTTGCCTTAAGCATATTAAACCTTTTGTCACTGAGCGTGTTGAGTAGATTTCACTTGCCAGAATCCTGTTCCAAAATGCACTCGCACACTTTTGCTGAACTTGTGACTTTCATTGGGCATCTTACATGAAAGGCAATAGTGCATATTAAATGATATGGGATCTATACAAACATCTCTAGCACGATCCATGTGGGAGCTTTATAGTGTATTGGCGGGCCAAGCAAAAGGACTTTATTTCCCATTGCCCATCTGCACAGGAATTTACATCACCTAATTTCTCTTAATCCATTTGCACAGGAAGTGACACCACTAGTTTCCCGCTCACTGTACCTCAAGCTCTTCCCTCCTCCAAGGACCTATTTAATGCGGCTGCAGCATGGACACCCAGCACAAGCACGCAACAGGTGCACCACTGGTGCTCCAAAGGCGTGCTAAAGACGAGTTTGTCTGCGCCCATCCGTGCCTGGACTAGGCCCTTCGTCAGGAACCCTGGTCCTCCCCCTATCCACCAATACCCTACTAGACTCCTCCATGCTCTTACCCCCTGACACTGCTCTCCACCTTGCAGCTATACCACACCACACAACATGGATCAGGAGTTCACATGCACCAACTGCACGTACTCATGCAGTCTCCTACAACCTACTTCCACCACTCTGCACCAACAGCACCCAGAACCCACTTGCTCACACTCACACAAACTAGTCACCCACTCACACAGACTAAACACCACCTAAACAACACACCACAGTTGCATACATGCTCCTCAACATCCACTCACCCACCAAACATGGCATGGAGATAAGGGACCTCCTGCGCAACCATAGTCCGGACCTTTTCTTTCTCATGGAAACATGGCTAAACCCAACCTCGGCACTGGACATCGCTACAGCCATCCTCACCAGCTTGAAGGTCGTTAGGCAAGACCGTCAGCACAAGGCCAGAGGAGGAATCGCCATCATATTCATAAATACCTTCAACTGCACCATCTACATGGACACCCCCACCAGCTACATGGAACACCTCACCTTCAAGATACGCATCACAGCTAACTTTTCCATGTGCAGAACCTCATATACAGACCACAAGGACCCAGCACCCATTTCATCAGTGACATTACGGGCATTGTCGCACCCCTCTTCATCAACGCCAGCAGCTTTACCCTCTTCAGAGACCTTACCTTTCACCTAGAAGATTGCACCAACCCAAACTTTACAGCCCTTCTTGAAAATCTTAGAAACCTGGCCTCACCCAGCACATTACCAAACCCACCTACACCCCAGGACACCTATTGGACCCAATTTTCTCCTCAATCACCAACATCTCAGACAACAAGCCAGCAATAATGACCTGGACAGACCACACCCTCAACAGTTTTAGCATATCCATCCTGCACAATCGCAGGCCTACCACCACCAGCCACAGCTAGAAAAGCATCCCAGAAAAGGAATGGGCTTCTGCTCTCTCCGAGCACCAGTTCGAGCACACTAGTGACTTGCAGAAAGCCAACAAAATCTCAACAGCTGGATTACCACATGTACTGACACCCTAGCTCTCCTCAAGCGGAACCCAGCTACAAGAGCTGGACCAATGGCCATCTGGTATACAGAGGAACTCACACTGACCAAACAACACTGCAAGGAACTGGAGCGTAAATGGAGACCCTGCAGATAAAGACATCTTCATATCAGCCCTAAGACAATACCACTAGCAGATACAGCACACCAAGCGCACAGCTCTTGCAAATCACATCAACGCTAGCACTAACAGCAGCATGGAAATCTTCGCCATCATCAAAGATTTCACCATGCTTCCTGACACCACCAACATCACCCCTCACAAGACTTTTGCAACAAACTCTCCAAATTCCTCTGTAACAAAATCACCTCCATAAACTGCAACTTCAACCCTCAACTGGACCCACTCACTGTCGCAACTCAACTTTCCATCGTGGCCAATGATTGAACCCTGACCTTGTGGCCTTCCATCACTACCATTGAAATCACTACTACCATGAAGACCATCCACTTGAGGACTCCGTCTGACCCTTGCCCACACCACAGCTTCCCCAAAAGGACTCCTACCAAAACACCCATCCTCAACACCACCATCAACTCAGCCACATTTCCATACACCTAGAAACCGGCCACTGTCATGCCCCTGCTCAAGAAACACTTTTCAACTACAGACCCATCTTTCTCCTACCATACCCAGCAAAGGGGTAAGAGAAACTAATCAACTGAGGCCTCACCTACCACCTCAGCAACCACAAGCTCCTCAATGACACAGTCTGGATTTAGGCCAAACCACAATACAGAAACAGCACTTATTGCTGTCACACATGACATCTGCATGATCCTTCACATAGGAGACACAATCACCCTCATTCTCATGGACCTCTGCAGCATTGTACATGGTCTCACACCCCACACTCATCAGGTGCCTGCACGAGAGTGGCATCCAAGGACCCGCTCAGTGCTGAATCTGCTCCTTTTTGACAGATAGAACACAAGTTATCAGCTTGCACCTTACTCCTCGGAAGCCCGCAAACTCATATGCAGAGTGCCTCAAAATTCACCGTTCAGCCCCACCCTCTTCAATGCATACGAGATCCCTCTGACCACTGTCATCCACGGACACATCAACATCCTTTCCTAGGCAGATGGCATGCAACTCAAGCTGTCCCTCTGGGACAAGACAGCCGACACAAGAAACAAGTTTACCACCTTCATAAGCAAAGTTGCTTACTAGATGAAAGCCAACTATCTCAAGTTCAACAAAGATAAGACAGAAGTAGTGATCTTTAGCAAAAATACCTCACCAAGGAACTTCAACTGGTGGCCAGCCGAACTCAGACCCACATTCAGAAACCACACCAGGAACCTCACATTAATCAACATCAACCACTTAACTTTGGCAGCTGGGTGTTTGCGGAACATGGGGCAGCGTAAGCAATAAAGCCTGCTGTCCCCACAATTTTTGAATAACTTTTCCATTTGGAGATTCACAGCACACAAGTTCAACAGTATAAAACATCTGGAGGGCAAAATTATTGCCCAAAAAAGTGGTGATGTATTTTATGATAGTCTAACATTTTCAGACCTGCATAACATTTACCTTTAATAGTTTGTGTGAAATGTTTTTAAATAAGAAACTTTACAGGAAGACCTGGCAGACTGGAATGTTTTTTGCCTATGCCTCTGGTCAGGACTGAAACCCATGTGTAGCTATAAGAAACGTATATCAATAAAAGAAATGTAAATGAATTTACTCCAGTTCAGGATTATCTCTCTTCCTTGATCATGGGTTAGCTGTCTAAAGAATTAAATTAAAATTTTCTCTTGAAAGGCCAATATTCTTGAAGTCTCCTCTATGAAGATTTACTCTTCCAAGCATAACCGAAACATGTCTTTATGTCGGAGGGTCAGAGGGAGAGAAACAGTTTGTCTTCTGTGGCTATGCATAAACGGCCAACATTTGACCCGTGTGGGTTGACTGCTATGAACCCTGTGTCCTGATGTGTGACTTTGTTTGCAAGTCATCATATCCCTTTAAAAGCCAAAGGCTAGCAAGTGTTAAGAGGACCAAGTGATATATTCTGCATCTTAGTACTTTAGCCAATAGATCCCACTAGTTGCACTGTTGGATGCCATCGGTGGCGATGGAAACCTGAAACACAACCACAGTGACCTACAGAGGACATGTATGGAAACTGAAGGCAGAAGCCATTAGAGAAATGCTGGGAGTTATCCAGAGATGAAACGCTTCTTCCCGTACACAGTGTATAAATATAAATACAAATAATAACATATGTCTCAATTTATCACATGAAAAAAAATCCCCTTTCCTGTAATCTCTCAAACTGTGGTGAGAGATTAAAGCACAATAAATAATTAGTTGAAAGTGCAAAACAGCAGAGTTGTTTATTAGTATATAGAGTACCTACGATATAAATAATTTAATGTGTGATAATTCAGTGTACCTCTGAGATATAAAAGAGTCCCTCGTGCATTGTAAAGCAACCAGTCCTTAGAAAGCACAATGAGATAGATATACTCTTCTGGGTGGGCCGTAGCCCACGCTATGTATATTTTAAAGAATCAGTAACAATAGGTTAGGCTAAAAACAACGCTGTCAAGCCAGATCTAATGTCTGTACCTTCTGCCACTTTTTGAGGCAGATTCACAAACTCCATTTGTAGCACGTAAAGGGCTACTTCAAAATTATTTTCATAAACCTATTGGTGGAGACCTCCCCGTCCACCTCTCCCATCTTTCCTGGGTGGAGCTCACGCCAGAGTGGTGGACAGCTGCACCTACTTGTGCAAAATTACTAGTAATAACTTTACACTGTTAATCTTGCTGTAAGAGGATCCACCCCCGATTTTAGAGGATTAGATATGTAAGTCTTCACATATGTGTTAATTTGCACTTGGAAATGGTGAATAATAAAAAATGTAGTGTTACATTGTGGTGTAACAGTAAATATGCACATGGGTATATATATATTTTTATATATATATATATATATATATATCAAATACACTTCCTTAAATAAACATTAAGGCTCCAGCACTCCACGAAGGTTAGAAAGGTTTATTATAACCGAGCAGGAACGCGTTTCGGCGTGACCGCCTTCTTCAACCTGCGGGCCGCCATTTTGGCCCCCTTTAAATATCCTTAGTAGTAACATTGATTTAAAGCAATACACTCCCTTTGAAAATTAAATAACCACTACATTATACTCCATTTGAGAAAAAATGTGTGAATTATATGCGAAAATATATAAACCTAGTGCCCCAATATGCTAATAAACATGACAAAATGAACAAGTACACACATAAAGATATCAAAGAAACAGTAATAAAACTTTACACATCTTAGTAAATATTAATGAATGAAATAAGATATTTGTCTCTGGGAAACTGCTGTGTGTATTCATCTGAAGAAAATATGTATGAGAAATCCACCCGGTCCAATCACATTGATATTAATATTAAGTAGGGCATTATTAATCAATGACAACACTTGCAATTTGAGATTCACAGGCAAGATTGATTCGCAAAAGATTGAGTTTTTAGATATATCAGTGATCGTAATGGACAATAGAATTGAGACAACACTACACAGGAAGAGCACAGCTGGAAACAGTATATTACATGCCAAAAGTTATCATCCACAGCCATTGAAACATAATATTCCTTATGGAGAGTTGTTAAGAGCAAAAAGGATTTGTAGTACAGAACAAAATTATGCTAATGTAGAGAGTGAAATGATAGAAAGATTGAAACAGAGAGGCTATGCCAATGAGGTTTTAGAGAACACCGTTAGAAGAGTAAAATCCCGAATGAGGGAACAGTTACTATTTACGACAGATAATAAAACTAATGTGCTGGACATCAAGAATGACAAAAAACATAATGATACGGGGATCGTGAGATTTATTACTACATTTAATACTGCACATGACTCCGTAAGAAAGTTACTGCAACAACATTGGCATATGCTCAAAAGTGATCCAGTTATAGGCACACTAATAAGCAATAGGCCCACCATAACTTATAGAAAGGGAAAATCAATGAAAGATTTGTTGGTCAAAAATGATGTGAGACAAGAGAAACCATCGATTAAGAGTTGGTTAAAGGCACCAGATGGATTTTTCAAATGCACCAAGTGTAAGGCATGTAAAAATGGGGAAAACATCAAAACTATTCAATTAACCGATAGAACTACACATACCATCAAAGGCAGATACGACTGCAAAAGTGACCATGTAGTTTATATTTTAAAATGTAGTTGCCCCAAGCTATTTGTAGGTAGCACCAAACTCCAAGTGCACAAAATAATTTTACAACATTCAAGGGCCATAGTTAATAGAGATGAGTCTTACCCGGTTGCCCGACACATCCATGAATTTCATGGAGGTCGCATGGAAGAAGTTAAATATAGTGTAATAGATGGAATCAGGAAGGATATCCGTGGAGGAGATAGGGAAAAACAGCTGAGGAGATTAGAGTCCAGATATATATTGGCATTCGATTCAAGAGAACCAGTGGGGCTTAACTCGAGTGAAGAGTTATACATACATTTAGGTTAGCATTGTTAAATTATGGATTACTTTTCATTAATGATATGAATAAGTTTATTATAACGTGTTAACTATTTTTTGAGATGGTGAATGAGTATATGGGAATCTTTTTCATTTTAATAATTGTCCCTACAAATAATGCCCTACTTAATATTAATATCAATGTGATTGGACCGGGTGGATTTCTAATACATATTTTCTTCAGATGAATACACACAGCAGTTTTTCCCAGAGACAAATATCTTATTTCATTCATTAATATTTACTAAGATGTGTAAAGTTTTATTACTGTTTCTTTGATATCTTTATGTGTGTACTTGTTCATTTTGTCATGTTTATTAGCATATTGGGGCACTAGGTTTATATATTTTCGCATATAATTCACAAATTTTTTCTCAAATGGAGTATAATGTAGTGGTTATTTAATTTTCAAAGGGAGTGTATTGCTTTAAATCAATGTTACTACTAAGGATATTTAAAGGGGGCCAAAATGGCGGCCCGCAGGTTGAAGAAGGCGGTCACGCCGAAACGGGTTCCTGCTCGGTTATAATAAACCTTTCTAACCTTCGTGGAGTGCTGGAGCCTTAATGTTTATTTAAGGAAGTGTATTTGAAGTACAAGACGAGGTGGCGTGCGTCTAAGTCCAAGCACCATCGGCGATTAGGTGCAGAGAGAGAAGCGCCAAACGAAGTGTTTATATATATATATATATATATATATATATATATATATATATATATATATATAAATATACAATTTACCTTTGTGAATGGCCCCCCACTGTGTTCTTCAAAAGGAGCATAAGAAAAAAAGTAAGTAAAAATAGAGATTAAGTGCCATGCAAACTGATTAACCGACAGAGCTTTTCCTATTCTTTGGTGTAAGCTGTTATTGCACGGGGCCAGGCTTCAGCACGTCACAGAATGACTGAAGCAGCAATTTCAATGCACTTGGTGGCCGTCCTCTCATTCCCGGGTGCGAAGCATGAAATGAGCGCTCATCAACTCCTTAGAAAGTGTCATCCCACAACTGTGCTTAGGTTCGGCATCATGGGTAATTTAGCAAAGGCATGGCGTGGGTCGTGTGTGTCACACCGCAAGTCATAATAGAGCACCAGATGACAACTTCTGTCGCTTATTATCCCACCTCCTAAAGTGTCAGGCACGTCTTTAGAACTATTGTAGAACTATCACTGCCCAGGGAGTGGCTTGGAAGCGTTACCTTGGGTTAAAATGTATTTCTGCAAGCAACATGGGTCTTCTCGTGTCACTTTCAGAAGCGTTACTTTAAAAAACAAACTACCTTTCTAGTATTTTTCATATGTTGAACAAAAATGTATGTAGCAGGTAGCATTAGTGGCGTCGTAGCACTACACTTTCACTTCTAAGCTCTAGGTTTATGGTAACACAAAACATGTTCTCAGCAGGGTATATGGTGCTGCAAATGGGAAGCAGGAAGCATTTGAGAGCCGCTCTTATCGGGTGTCATTTCTTCCAAAGGAAACCCAACTTCCTGTAAGGGAACCCTTTCCCAGTGGGATCCTCAGTGTAGGATGGCTTCTTCTGCAAAGAGACAATACAGTAATCCCATCCCGTTCTGCTTCCCATTCTTTTCTTATGGCCACATGATTGAAATTCAGGTTTTGCAACTCGCAAAACCTGAAGTACAACAGTGTCAATGACACTGTTTGCGATTCCCAATGGGGTCGCACATGACCTACCTCATGAATATTAATGAGGTAGGTCGCAATTTGCTACCCCATTGGGAATGGCTGTCCTCACAGGGATGGTAGCCTGCTGGAGACAGCAGACCACCATGTCTGTGAATGATTTTAAATAAAGCAGTTTTTTTTTTTTTTAATGCAGCCCGTTTTCCTTAAAGGAAAATGAGATGCATTTCAAAAACAAAAATGACGTTTTCTTTTAATTTTTTCAGAGCAGGCAGTGGTCCATGGGAAATATTTTCGCTGCCATTCACAAAAGGGAAGGAGTCCCATGGGGGCCCCTTCCAGTTTGCGTATGGGTTAGCACCAGTTTAAAACTGGTGCTAGCTGCGATTGTTTTGCAACCGCATTCGCGGTCACAAAACAATCATATATACCATCTGGATTCGGTATTAGGACAGGATGACCTTGTCATGCCCCTTCCTAATACCGAATCGCAAAACCCAAACTGTGATTCGGTAACAAGTTACTGAATCGCAGTTTGGGCTTTGTACATCCCAAATAGCATTTTTCAAGTCGCAAACAGCCAGATTCGCCGTTTGCAACTTGAAAAATGCTCTGTACATCTGGCCCTTAATGTGTTACATTTACTCAGAGCAGTGACTAGTGCTTGAGACTACCACAGTGACGTCAGAGGCACTGGCCTTTATAGATGAGATCATGTGATTAACGCAACTACAGCAATAGAATCTTAGCTGCTAAAATCAATGAAACATTCTCCTCACACGTAAACAGATATGCCCCACCCCAAGTTAAAGGCAATCCAACTGATATACCTATAAAATATAGCTATAGGTAGTGATGCCTCCTGGTGGATCTACTAAAAACTTGGCATATCCAAAAGATAGCTAAACCTACTTAACATTCGCCAAACTTCATGTGGATTCAGCAAATGGAGTCAAATCTATCAGCAAATGAATGATTCTTTGACACCCTACTTTTATTGTCCCTGATGGACCTGCAAGGAGTGGGCTCTACATGCTATTTCTCTCTCTCTCTGCAGATCCATCAAACAGTACCAAAGTGATTAGTAAATGTTTACCCACCATTTTAACCTTGCACTACCTTGCGTCAATCCCATCCCATTTAGAATGACACTAATCTTTGAAGACCTGCACCAGTGTAACTTTCTAGTCACATATAACCTAGATCCTTAATTTCTCCATACACGTCAAAGTTATAAGTACATAAAACAAAAAGCAATCATTTTTTGTTATGTTTCACTGCAATACACCATGGTACACTAACAGCAAAAGAAATGAATGAACTACTTTCCAGTAGAGGAAAGACTCTTAAGCGTCTCTATCAACCACATTTAGCCATTAGGCCACTTTTAAGATGTATTTATCCTGCAGCTTCTCCACTCCTGCCAGCTGGCCACTCTTGAAAAACAAATTCAGTGCATTAAGGGACTTTGGGAAAACCAATAGGTCTTGTCAATGCAGAAGCCATTTGTTCTGGAATACAAACAAGATGTGGCCTTGCCTATATTTGCTATTTTTCTGAGCTATAGCAGGATAAATGTCAAATAAGTGACTGGCATGCCACTTTGTGAATCCTGGCTTTACACATGAATTGCTGGTGGCACACATTTTTGTCCCGATCTCATGTCCCCCTCCGATTTTGAGTAAAAATTCCAAGAACATAGACATATTACACTGTAAGATGTAACGCAGTGGGTGGCATAATTTAGCAAGGATTTTACCACTCTGTGACCCAATCACAGAAACAGATAATAGAGGTGAGTAAAAGTGAGTGTAGAAAAGTACGAGACAGAGGACGAGAGTAAGGAAAGCGCAAGTCAGTCCGGACCAGCCCACCCAAGGTGACGTATTGGGAAGGATGGCTGCTTTACAATGAATAAGGATGAGCTGCGGGGACGCTAGGTAGTGGGGCCAAGAAGAGCATGTGATGCAACTGGTTTGACCTTTAATATCTCTGGTACATCCATTGCTACCATGGACTAGGAGTTCATAAAAACAGCGAGAGGAGCATACAGTAGATAAGTAGGGGTGGGCGGTGAGCTGCGCTCCAATGGCGGAGTTGACGGAGTTGACTGAGTTCTTGAACAATGTGTTCACCCAAAAACTCCATTAGCCCAGCAGCGGAGCGGAGCTCACCTGCGTGCACACTGCAGTCCAGTTATGGGACACACAGCACAAGCACAGACAGTCTGCATGTGTGCTTTGTGGCCCATAACTGTGCTGCAGTGCACACTCGACCCAAAACTTGGCATGGAGCTTCTGCAAGATGCTGCTGAGGGGCTGCACCAGATCTGGATCCAGGCCTCCCTCCTTTCACTGTCATCAGCAGCCCGGGAGCAGGGGGCAGAGGGAGGCAAAGAGCCAGGCCACTGGCAAAGGGGACCCTGGACCCAGATAGCATGAGGTCAGATCCTCATTTCGCTTTCTCTTCTATGTGCACATGGGTGGTGGCACTGGGCATGGACAGTATTTGCATCTGAGGGTGAGTCTGTGCTTGGAAAAAAGGAAACTTGCAGTCAGAGCTTCACTTGAAATTATCCTGTCTTCCCAGAGTCGGTGGGAAAGGAAGTGGTGTTATGGGGAACAGTCCTGAGGCCAGCAGGAAGAGATGGAGACCAGGGGAGCATCAGCTGTTGATTGGAAATCTGGCAGCCCCCTCCAGACAGAAATGTGAGTGGCCTCAGAGAGTGACGTAGAGCCCAGTGGCAAGCAAGGCTAGGCACTTTGTGAAAATACCAGGCTGCTGGTGGTGAGCTGGTTTGCTGTTGCTAGTGCTGGGCCCTTAAGGAAGGATGCTCCGTGTCTGTGCATAAGGGCAGAGGAAGTGATTGCGAGGCTGGTGCAAGACAGGGGGTGTGCTTGGCCCTCCATACCAAGTTTGTGAAGGAGGGCAATTAGTGAAGGGAAGTGTGCGGTGTGGAGAGCAGCGTGCTCCGGGCCAGTGGGCTGTGTCAGAACAAGAGGCCTGGTCTGAATGCGCCCGATCTCGGAAGCCAAAAGAGGGTCAGGCTGACCGACTCTGCTTAGCGCTTCTGAGATTGGGGCATTCAGGCTAGGGTGGTAGGGCAGATGGCACTATGCTGCACACGGAACTCTGTGGAATTCCGCTGAGTTTTTAGCCAACTCTGCAGAATTCCGCAGATAGAACTCCGTGAGCTCAGCCCACTCCTATAGAGAAGCACGCTTGAGCCCTCCTAGGTTCTGTAGTGTTCATTACTTATGTTATTAGGGTTACAGGGAAATTAGCTCACATCGCAAACGTTTTGGAGATTAACGTGGAAGCAGCCACCCCACCTGGAGTGTGTAGTAGGACCCCGGTGAGTGTGTACAATAACTTTTGTGTGGTTATCGCATTCATAATATCTGAGCAAGGCTCATGAAGGGCCCCCAGCCTATAATTTACCTCAAGTCATGGGAAGTGAGAGAAGGCAAAAGGTGACATAAAAGGTCCCTTTTTGGCTGCACAGTGATAAACCTAGGGGGCACGCAGGGTATGTGCTTTTGAAAAGAGTAAATGCGGTCTGGAGGGACATGTGGCTCTTTACTTATGCTCTGTTTACTTTTAATTCATTACAACACCTCATTGTGCCAAATGCACAAAAAGTGTTACGGAATATTGGTGGATTCAACATATTAACAGAAGTAAAAACAAAAGTATGTGATGCCAAAAATAAGAAGCACTTGAGTTACAATTAGAACTGAATGAAAAACAACAAGCGTTAGCAATGCCAATAGGTCTGGCTTTAAACTAAGGAATGGTGCATGGTAATGCAAATCATTACAAGTAAATAGCATTGGGATACATATATGTATGTGGAAGCAAAGAACTGTAGAATAATATTGCTGTTGGTTAAAAAGTTAGGCGACAGTTGCACTGTCAAGCCAGAAATAAAAATCCATGTGGTTTAGTCACTGCCCTCCCATCTGTGCAACTGCCAGAGAAAAGCAAACTGTTATCTAAGCCACTTTTATAGCATTACAATGTCATGGGTGTGCTCCTGAAAGCTCAAACTTAGCCAGCTAGAAAAATAAAATGACCACAGCTGCAGTGGAGGGCAAGCACTGTTTTTTATGGAAGGACACTACTTCTGCCCACTCCAAATATGTACTCCTGGCTCTCAAAATGTGGGCGGAGCCAAAGACCCTCGCTAGTGATGCTCACATGATTGTCTGGCGGCATATGCGCTGTCAAGTCAGATCAGAAAAGCACACAGGCTTAATTACACCAATTAATCTATTTGTACTTAAACCCTACCATCATCAAGTTGTGACCCGTTCATAAAGAGAACTAAGGCTTTGCTATTCACACCCTAAGCACCAGGGCCGCAGCACATTTATTAGTGCTGTGCTATGCAAATTTCATAGCATACTACAAAACACTAAACAGCTGGAATAGCTGCAGGCACCACAGCAAAAGATCATAGGCACAGGGTCACACAGGGTCACAGACATAGGGGGCATGATGCTAGAAGGCCACCATCAATCCTGTCAATATAACACCAAAAATGTCCATATTCAGTCTGTACATAGTTCGCGGATCCTTACCATGTACAAACTGAACATGACCATCTTCATTGCTGTTATTGCAATAATGCTGAACTAGCTAGAGGCCACATTGACACTGCTGTATACCCACTGGTAAGATTATTGACAGGCCTATATTCCTGTGCAACTGCATCATCAAAGTTGTCATTACCCATGGATTGTTTCAACATACCTTTTCCTAAATCTTCATGTGGGTCTTCAATATATTCCTGAAGCATGTTGACCAACATAATATATATGCCTAAATGACTTGAAAACAGTGAAGTGAAGGTATAATTGCATGCAGGTACTGGATTTATAATGTAGTTTACGCCACTGAATGCATCCACATGCCAATGGTACTCCAAATGTTCAGCAACCAGTCATAAGGAAACCTAGGATTCAGCATACCCATAAATGTCCAAATGACATGATGCTGACGACGTGACTAAATATTACAGTGCCCACACTGCTGGTTCTAACCATGATGACACTATTCTGCAAAACAACTGCCCCACACCACAGAGACTACAAAACTGCAGTAGGACTTAGCTCTTAAGTACTTATGAATAATCATGACACAGCGTGTCACTGTGGGACACTAAATGTGCTCTTTACACATTTAACTTCACCCACCTTCGACCCCATCCATGCACTTCTAGGGTGATTGAGTTGCTCCATGAAACTGGCACAACTCCTTGCCTAGCTTGATATTTTGAGTCAATCGCTGTCATTAGTTTATCAGATCTAGTAGGTTTAATTGTAGTGAGGAAAACAAAAGGTGATGGGTGGAATGCCTAAATTAATCTCCGCCACTTGTAGTTATTCTGGGCAGCACTCCAGTCCATCATGTTTTGGTCTTTGTACCATTCAAGTTAAGAGTCTTTTTCACAAATCAGGCTTGGTCTTGCTCCATTAGGAACACCTCAACCCAAACTGCCTATCCTGATCCCCACAGAATGGGAAAGAAGCAGCTCCAGACCAGTTTCAGCCTTTTAGACCTAGTCACTGAGGTGCAGCACAGAGATCATGGGACCCGTGTCTGAGCATATCCATCAAACTTAGACCATATGCTGACGATACCCAACTTATTTTTTCAGTGAGATATGTAAAGGACGATCGACCTCCCTCTCATGACTCCTGCATTATGGATGTAGCTAATTGGATGAGCCGTTGCGTTATGCTCTGAAATTCAATGGGGGTGTGGTAGGTTGAACGGTATAAAAACCCACAGAGAGTAATTATGATGGTAAGATAAATGATTTATTTGAGTTTTTATGAGAACGTCTCTAATTGTCCCTTTTCTTTCTCCTATGGCTTCAGTCTTATGGTCTTGTTTTTATTCTCCTTCTTGATTTTTCTTGTCTCTTCTTCCTTCAGGTGGATGTTCTCCCTGTCTGTCGGCAGCCTCCGATGGGGTGATACCGTGGGGAAAAAGGAAAACGCTCAGGTAAGTGGGGTATTTAATTATGTTTTACGGTTTATTAACTTAAAGGGGAAGAGGTGTCAGAGGGGGGGGTGATGGTTGTGAGTTAGGGTCACGTGAATAAACTCTCTACAGTGCACTTTTGTGGCTCTTGTGGTTTTTCTTGTGCTCATTAAACTCCCTTCCAAATCCTCCCCTCACTCTGTTTCTGTCCCCTTCCCCAGTGCCCTCTTAGTTGTGATAATCCCTTTTGTCCCACAAGGACCGTACCTTAGCAAGCCACGACCCTCCTGGGTCCTGGCTGGTGCTGGCGTGTTCCTTCGGCGTGATGTCCTGGACACTCCTCTCCGTTTCCTCTTCACTCTGTGATGGTCTGGTCTCTCCCGCTTCTCCCGTTCTTCGTTCGTCTCGCTCCTTCTCCTCCTGCCCCCTCGGGTCGTTCGGAAGTCCCTTTAAATCAGGAACTTCCCGCCGCGTTGTTGCCGCGGCCCGGAACCCCTCCTGGGTTGCCGCGGCAACACGAGGACACCAGCCGTCCTCCGAGGGCGTTCCCACGGCAACGTGGGAACGCGGAAATGATGTGTCGGAGAGGTCCGACACGTCTATTCCGGTTGGTGCAAAGATTGTGTTCGGGCTTGCCCGTTCACAGGGGGGAAAACAGAGCTCCTGATTATAGGTAGCTCCTCTCCAGATATGATAAATCTGGGATGAGCTAATGAATTAAGTACCCCGCCAACACCAAAGCCAGAGGTAAAAAGTGTAGGCGTTTGGCTGGATAAAGACTTGACCATGAACACCCGAGCAACAAAAGTTGCTACCTGCTTTGGGATGTTGAGAGCTCTAAGAAGAATGTTATACCTTCTCCTGTCCCTACCTAAAAAGACTTGCAGTTCAAGCACTCATTCTGTCTTGACTGGACTATGGAAATGCACTGTATTTGGGCACTCCCAAATCAACAGTTGACAAATTACAAGTGGTGCAGAAAGTTGCTGCCCGTCTTCTATGTAACATTTTTTAATTTCACTCTGCCCGGCAAGCTCTAAAGTCACTACACTGGCTGCCAGTTGCTCAAAGAATTACATTTAAATCCCTATGCATTGCTTGCAGATCACTCACCCAGACAGGTCCCAAGATTGGGAATGCAAGGATCACTCCTTATATCTCTACAATACGCTTGCGTTCTTCCAACGCCTGCCTAGCTATGGTTCCGTAAATCCAGAGAGTGAGAAGAGGCAGCCTATCTTTCTGCTACAATGTTTCCAAGCTATGGAATTCTATGCCTTCTACCTTGCGGACTGCTGAATTGGAATCACCATTCTACGAACAGCTAAAGACTTGGATGTTCACACAATCTTGTTGATCACCTGGCTCCAATGGCAGATGTTTAACATTGGTCCGACACGTCTATTCCGGTTGGTGCAAAGATTGTGTTCGGGCTTGCCCGTTCACACACCCCTTCCCAAGACTGGTCCTGGTCGAGGACCGAAGAGGTGCAAGGGTAGCGAGACAAATAGTCAGCAGGACCTTGTTGCGACCCAGGGACGTGTCGAACCTGAAAGGAAAAAGGCTGCAGTTCAAGGAACCAACGCAAAATCCGTGAATTGGAATCTTTATGAGCGGCCATCCAGGTGAGGGGAGCGTGATCCGTGTATAGAATAAAAGGCCGGCCCAACAGATAATACTGTAAACTGTCCACTGCCCATTTAATGGCTAGGCACTCTCGTTCGATGATAGGATAATGTCGTTCCCGAGGGAATAGTTTTCTGCTAAGAAATAGGATAGGGAGATCCCGACCCTCTTCGTCAGGCTGACTCAAAACTGCCCCTAGTCCCACATCGGAAGCATCCGTATACAGATGAAATGGTTTGGTGAAGTCAGGGCATTGTAATATTGGTTCTCTAGTCAGATAGGATTTTAATCCCTCAAAGCTATTCTTCTGAAGGTCAGAAAAGGGTAACAACTGGTTAGGATTGGATTTTGACAAGAGATCTGTGAGAGGAGCAGCAAGGGTGGAATATCCCGGTATGAACCTACGATAATAGCCTACTAGACCCAAAAAAGAGCGTAGGTCCTTCTTTGTTTTAGGGGTACGGGCGTTTCTTATGGCTTCTACTTTTTTTATTTGGGGCTGGAGAGTGCCTTGGCTAATATTATACCCGAGGTACGAGATGTCGGTTTTCCCTAGTACACACTTCTTGGGATTGGCTGTTAATCCTGCTGTTGTCAAGGTATGGAAAATTGTTTTTAGATGGGTTAGATGATCCCCCCATGACTCGCTAAAAATGACTACATCATCCAAATAAGCTGCTGAAAATGTTTGGAAGGGCTTTAATAACCTATCCATTAACCTTTGGAAGGTGGCTGGAGCTCCATGTAGGCCGAAAGGCAACACTGTGAAATGATAAAGCCCAGATTGGGTGGAGAAGGCTGTTTTTTCTTTATCCTCTGGGGCCAGAGGAATCTGCCAGTACCCTTTAGTCAAGTCGATTGTGGACATATATTTAGCTTTTCCTAATTTTTCAAGGACGTCGTCTACTCTAGGAATAGGATAGGTGTCAAACCTAGAGATTTCATTAAGTTTCCGAAAATCTATGCAAAATCTTACGGACCCATCAGGTTTTGGTACTAGGACTACCGGGGAGCACCAGGGACTATTAGAGGGTTCCACCACTCCAAGAGCTAACATTTTCTGGATCTCATCCTCTATGATGTGCTTTCTCGCCTCTGGAATACGATAAGGTCTTAAGCGGACTACTTTACCTGGAGAGGTTCGTATGTGATGATAAATCAAAGAGGTTTTTCCGGGGTTTTCTGAAAAAAACTTTTGGAAGTGGTTCAATAGGGAAAATAACTGCCCTTTCTCGGACCTTGTTAATGACTCATTGATAGAGGGTATGTTATTATTTTCGGGTTGATAGTTAGGGTAACACTCAATGTGTAATTCCTTACTTGGATATAGAAATTGTCCCATTCCTACTACATTGTCTGTGTTCTCCGACGCTTCCCATTTCTTTAATAAATTTACATGATAAATTTGTGTCTTTTTAGGGTTAGCCGTTAACTCAATTAGGTAAGTAACAGGAGAGACTGCTCGGATTACTCGATAAGGACCTTGCCATCTGGCGAGAAGTTTTTCCTCAGACGTGGGACGCATTATGAGAACTTGATCTCCTGCCTGGAAAACTCTCAACTTACTCCACTTGTCGTAATAGTGTTTTTGTGTTGTTTGTGCCTGTTCCATATTTTCTCGTACCTCCTCCCATAGCCCTTGTAAATGGGACTTTAAGTTGTGGATGTATTCCAGCAATGGTCTTCCCCCTTCCTCAGCTTCTTCTTCCCAAGTTTCTATGGCCATGTCTAAAAGGGAGCGTGGTTGCCGTCCAAACACTAATTCGAATGGGCTATGTCCTGTGGATGCCTGCTCATGAGTTCGAATAGCGTACAAAACTAATGGTAATTTTTGATCCCAGTCTTTCCCTGAATCAGTGACTATTTTCTTTAGCAGGGTTTTGATGGTCCTATTGTAGCGTTCCACCAATCCATCTGTCTGTGGGTGATAAACGGATGTTCTTATTTGGGAAATCCCTAAAGTCTTACAAACCTGCTTCATGAGATTAGACATGAATGGAGTCCCTTGGTCTGTGAGTATTTCGCGGGGAAACCCTATTCGAGTGAAAACTGTTATCATCGCTTGTGCGACAGATTTCGTGGTCATGCTGGTCAGGGGAATGGCCTCTGGGTATCGGGTGGCATAGTCAATGATCACCAATATATATGTGTGTCCTTTAGAAGACGGCACTAAGGGTCCAATTAAGTCCATCCCCACCCTGCTAAATGGAATATCTATGATGGGAAGAGGCAAAAGTGGTGCTTTCCTGGGCTTACCAGGTTCTGTCAGTTGACACTGGGGACACTGGGAACAATACCTTCTGATATGTGCAAAAACCCCTGGCCAATAAAATCGTCTGAGTAGATACTCTTCCGTTTTTTCTCTCCCAAAATGTCCTCCCCCTGGTTGATTGTGAGCTAGGGTCAGGACTTGATTCCTAAAATTTTCGGGTACTATTAGCTGATGTTTGTGATCCCCATCCCGGGTAGTGGTCACCCTGTATAGGAGATTTCGTTTAACCAGGAAGTAAGGACCCACCTCCTCTGTTTCTTCTGTTTTTGCCGATTTCCAAGCCTGAGCGAGGGAGGGATCCTCTCTCTGTTGTTGGTGTAAACTTAGGGGCGCATCATGTATTTCTGCTATAAGTCCTTGATTTTGATCCCGCTCGTTATGAGACCTGAACTGTATTTTTCTATCTCGCTTCTCTCTACGGGAAAGTTTCCTACGCGGTAAAGGACCTTCAATATTACTGTCTGAAAAAGGAGCCTCACACCACCAATCCTGGTGACTTTTTGGTTTTCGAACATGATCCAGAAGTTCTGGGAAATGTCTATAGTCCGTACCAATGATACATTCCTCAATAAGTTGAGACATTACTCCCATCGGATGTAAGTCCTTGTAGCCTTCCCACTCTATGTTAACTCCTGTCACGGGGTACTGTTCCTTATCGCCGTGAATACAACAAATCGTGACCCACCTACTGGATTCCCTCTCGATTGGGCTTATTAAATCTTCCCGAACCACGGATTGGCTGCAACCCGAATCAATTAGAGCACATACAGACCGACCATTTAGCCTCAGGGTTTGTTTAAATTTAAGGTCTCCCTGTCCCGTACAGAGCACTCGTCTCCGGGTCACCCCTATCTCCATAGGTTCACTTCCCTCTAGTTTCCGCGGACACATACGAGCTATGTGCCCCCACTCTCCACAGTTATAGCACTGTGGTCCCTGTAAAGGAGGACCTTCTGTAAATCGGCGGGGACCCGGGTCTTCCACGGGCAATCTCGAGGACGGTTTTGGATTGGGTACAACAGGTTTTATGTTGGGTCGTGGTGGCATACCTCTCACATCTGGGGATCGGTGGTATGCGCAGGCTAGATCAATGGCCATGTCGGTATCCACCTTTGGATGTTGTCGAATCCAATTCTTTGTCGATGTAGGTAAAGAGTCTAGATATTGCTCGAGGACAATAGTCTGTATCACCTCCTCTCTGCTATTCCCAATTGGACCCAACCATTTCAAAGCTAAATCTTTCACGCGGAAGTAGAAGGTTCGGGGGTCCTCATTTGGTCCCCATTTTACTTTCCGAAATTTAACTCGATAATACTCGGTGTCGTGGCCTACCCGTTCTAGGATGCTGGTCTTTATATCTTTATATGGTGTTGTTCCCCCGGGATTTGCTGCTTGATAGGCCGCTTGTAGGAGACCTGTAAGCAACGGTGCCATATTTTGACCCCACCTGTCTTCTGGCCATTGAGCTGAAGAAGCAACCCTTTCAAAGTTAGTGAAAAAAGACTCCGGGTCTTCTCCCTCCTGATATTTTTGCAAAACTGAACTGGGTACATTGGGGTGTACCTTGCTAGCGGCGATTGTTTCCGTTAATTTCTTCATGGCCGTTTCATGAACCAATTGGTTGTTTGCTAATATCGTTGCTTGGCTCTTCAAGGCTGACTGTAAGGCCTCCCTGTCCTCTTTCGCCTCTCGTTGGTGTGCTTCCCATATTAACTGCAGATGGCGTTGGCCCTCTGCTAGTTGTTTAATCATATCTTCTAGGGATGGATTGTCACTCATTATGTATACCGTTCAGTTACCCATGGGATGGTTCCTTTCCTATCAAATCCCACTTCTGACACCACTGTGGTAGGTTGAACGGTATAAAAACCCACAGAGAGTAATTATGATGGTAAGATAAATGATTTATTTGAGTTTTTATGGGAACTTCTCTAATTGTCCCTTTTCTTTCTCCTATGGCTTCAGTCTTATGGTCTTGTTTTTATTCTCCTTCTTGATTTTTCTTGTCTCTTCTTCCTTCAGGTGGATGTTCTCCCTGTCTGTCGGCAGCCTCCGATGGGGTGATACCGTGGAGAAAAAGGAAAACGCTCAGGTAAGTGGGGTATTTAATTATGTTTTACGGTTTATTAACTTAAAGGGGAAGAGGTGTCAGAGGGGGGGGTGATGGTTGTGAGTTAGGGTCACGTGAATAAACTCTCTACAGTGCACTTTTGTGGCTCTTGTGGTTTTTCTTGTGTTCATTAAACTCCCTTCCAAATCCTCCCCTCACTCTGTTTCTGTCCCCTTCCCCAGTGCCCTCTTAGTTGTGATAATCCCTTTTGTCCCACAAGGACCGTACCTTAGCAAGCCACGACCCTCCTGGGTCCTGGCTGGTGCTGGGGTGTTCCTTCGGCGTGATGTCCTGGACACTCCTCTCCGTTTCCTCTTCACTCTGTGATGGTCTGGTCTCTCCCGCTTCTCCCGTTCTTCGTTCGTCTCGCTCCTTCTCCTCCTGCCCCCTCGGGTCGTTCGGAAGTCCCTTTAAATCGGGAACTTCCCGCCGCGTTGTTGCCGCGGCCCGGAACCCCTCCTGGGTTGCCGCGGCAACACGAGGACGCCAGCCGTCCTCCAAGGGCATTCCCACGGCAACGTGGGAACGCGGAAATGACGTGTCGGAGAGGTCCGACACGTCTATTCCGGTTGGTGCAAAGATTGTGTTCGGGCTTGCCCGTTCACAGGGGGGAAAACAGAGCTCCTGATTATAGGTAGCTCCTCTCCAGATATGATAAATCTGGGATGAGCTAATGAATTAAGTACCCCGCCAACACCAAAGCCAGAGGTAAAAAGTGTAGGCGTTTGGCTGGATAAAGACTTGACCATGAACACCCGAGCAACAAAAGTTGCTACCTGCTTTGGGATGTTGAGAGCTCTAAGAAGAATGTTATACCTTCTCCCGTCCCTACCTAAAAAGACTTGCAGTTCAAGCACTCATTCTGTCTTGACTGGACTATGGAAATGCACTGTATTTGGGCACTCCCAAATCAACAGTTGACAAATTACAAGTGGTGCAGAAAGTTGCTGCCCGTCTTCTATGTAACATTTTTTAATTTCACTCTGCCCGGCAAGCTCTAAAGTCACTACACTGGCTGCCAGTTGCTCAAAGAATTACATTTAAATCCCTATGCATTGCTTGCAGATCACTCACCCAGACAGGTCCCAAGATTGGGAATGCAAGGATCACTCCTTATATCTCTACAATACGCTTGCGTTCTTCCAACGCCTGCCTAGCTATGGTTCCGTAAATCCAGAGAGTGAGAAGAGGCAGCCTATCTTTCTGCTACAATGTTTCCAAGCTATGGAATTCTATGCCTTCTACCTTGCGGACTGCTGAATTGGAATCACCATTCTACGAACAGCTAAAGACTTGGATGTTCACACAATCTTGTTGATCACCTGGCTCCAATGGCAGATGTTTAACATTGTCACCCCTGTGTAATGTGTATTACACCAGAGCGCTTGGATGCCCTACAGTAGCTAGCACCCTTTAACTGCCTAATGCAATACAATACAATCTCACTGAGAAAAACAAAAAAGTGATGAATGAAATGCAAGAATGGGCTCAAGCTGTACCTCATTGGCAAGGCCCAAAAAGCAGATACAAAACTGGAGTTGCATGTCTTCCCACCAGGAGGGGAAATGTGCTGCTGCTTTGGGCTGCACTGATCCTATTGGAGCAAGACAAAGACTGGTTTGCACATGGATGGTTTCGGGTCTAGTGGTTGACAGTAGAAAAAAGAGGATGGACTGGAATGTGGTCCCAAGTAATTAGCAGTGGCTGAGATTAATTCAAGCATTTCAGTCATGACGTTTTTGGCATGTTTTAATGGTAGAAAATAAAACAAATCTAACAGTATTATATGTTAGCACTAGAAAGTTGATTAACCGGTAACATGAAGTAATTTGGCCACCACATGTATGGCATGAACATAGACACATAACTGTAGTACCTGTAAATAATACTTAATGCCAATGAGTTGAATCACAAATGGGTGTCAAAGGTCAGTGTTGCAATCCTTTATCACTTAAGTGTTGTTGTAAAGTCACACTTAAGTGTTGTTGTAAAGTCACACAACACCTCCATAACGGTTCACACATATCCACTAGGCCGCACATCACACTACAATGAAACAAATCTCACTGTACATTCATTTCAGGCCAGATGTGGGTGAAGCTTTAAAACATAATAGCAAATAAACGACTTTCCTCGTTCCTGCTTTCTACAAAAGAACTTAATATCTTCTGCTGCCCCGTATGCATGCATATGAGACAAAGTGGAATTGCCATGGAGCAAAGACACAACACAGCTCATGACTAGACATGCAACACCATTGAAAGCGCAATTATACCAACAAAAACAAGTTCTGTGCATAGACAAGAACCTGGTGTGTGTGATGTACAGTCTGTACAAGATGAACAACATAGTTATTTGTTGCATTCTGCACAATATGGCAATAAGGCCCTGATACCTACGTGGCAAGTGGAGGATGTGCACCCGCCTAACTAACATGATGAAGAGGCAAGCAGACGTGCACCACAGCATGAAGATGGCAGCATTTTTTTCTCCTACAGTCATTTACCACGAGGGTCACTTGGCCTCAGAGAGTATGGTGCCCCATTTGGAAAACAAAGTAACTCCTCTTTTTTCATTAACTCTCTGAGGATGGCTAGGTCGAGCAGTTATGCTATTCTTTCACAAAATAATCTCACTCAATTGACTCAGTGTTTAATCAGAGCTTCTGTTTTTTTAAA
The DNA here is from genome assembly GCF_031143425.1 of Pleurodeles waltl. Classification (NCBI taxonomy): domain Eukaryota; kingdom Metazoa; phylum Chordata; class Amphibia; order Caudata; family Salamandridae; genus Pleurodeles; species Pleurodeles waltl. The sequence continues at coordinate 785,810,291 of NC_090445.1, forward strand.
CAAAATAAGCTTGTATTCGCATATCAGTAGCTAAAATGCACCTACTGGGAAAAGATAAACCCAAAACAGTTTTGTAGCACTTAGTAATGTATTACATTGCACATAACATGAGTATCAATTGTCAACGTTATTTGGGGTAGGATTATGACTTTTCGTCTATCCATGTTAATATTTGGATCTCAGTCTTCTCATTGTGACTTTATTTAGAGACCACACTCAAGGGAACATGGGTGTTAGACTTCTGTGCATGTATGAAGTGCATGCAGTACGTCTGCCTTTTGACCTAGTTCCTCAACAGGTCTGGGTGAACAGATAAATATTTCAATGGTTCTGGACCAAGGAGCTGCAAATCTGCCGCAAACATCACAAAGCACAAACATTTTATAAACCAAAACATTACTATCCAAAAAATTAACTAAGATTCCTGACCATTACAAAACGAGGGATTTGCATGCCCAAAAGAAAAAACCCTCAGTAGAAGTCCCTCTGTGCTGTGTTAAAAAGGACTGCTGGCTTCCACTGGTCAGTGACAAAGGGCACCACTACACCGTTGAAGGAGAGGCCAGCTACAATTTCAACTGGGCTCCAGAGCTAAAAGTTGAAAGATGGGTCTGGGTGTGCCAGAAATGATCTAGAACCCATAGTATGTCTCATGCTGGCCCCAAACTTCAGGGACTAACTCTGTCCGGCAAGCTCTAAAGTCACTACACTGGCTGCCAGTTGCTCAAAGAATTACATTGAAATCCCTATGCATTGCTTGCAGATCACTCACCCAGACAGGTCCCAAGATTGGGAATGCATGGATCACTCCTTATATCTCTACAAGACGCTTGCGTTCTTCCAACGCCTGCCTAGCTATGGTTCCGTAAATCCAGAGAGTGATTTCAGGTGGAAGTATCACTACGCCTTTAAACGACAATACTTCCTGAACTAATATACTTTTTGAAAGTGCACTGCTTTCCCCAAGTTGAATATGTCTCCATGAATCGGTGTGAAGTTCAATTGTAAGATGTGGTAGCGGTACAGGAAGTCTCCATGCTATTGGCATCATACTCCACAGTGTTTTCCTATTAATCAGATCAAAAGTCATGGTTCGCTCTATGTAGCAGAGCTTATGATCTCTCTTGTCATTTCCCAGAAATCCTTTGGTTTTTTTTCCTCAGTGCCACCGTCAGATATGTCCAGAGTACTTTTTTGTCCTTATGTTTAAGTTGTCTCATTGTACTTTTGTACTGGTGTCTATATTATTTTATAGAATGGAGTCTCTTTCACTTCTCCAGTTTAAAGCCCTTGCAGATTTGTTTATTGGGAAACATTCTCATTTTCATATTAAATGAGCCCTGTTCCCTGACATTTGTCTCGACTCCATTCCCTTTGCTGCCTGCTCCCAATTAGATTTTTAGGGCTGTGATAGATGTATTGAAGATCTTAAGGATTAGCTTGTGTCTTGTAACCATAATTTCACTGATGGTACATTTTAACTGGTGTATTCATCTGTTATATGCTTTTGCTGACCTATATAATCAGTTTGACCTAAAAATGTTTGTACATTTGCCACCATGGGTCAAATCCCCACTTTGTTCTCTCGTTTTCAAAATTGTTTTAATTGGTCTATGGTCACTACCTCCAAAATCTCCGACTGTCATAGCCAGCACCAAAGAAAAGTGTGGGGCAGAAATGATCATGCAGTCAAGTGAGAAGGTAGAAGATTCATGATGAAAAGTAAAGTTTGCTGAATGATCACTGGGGCTTCAGCTGGTTATCACACTAAAGTTATGTACTTTAAAATAATATCTGTTCCTCTTCCTCTCTTAGTTGAGATTATGTTGCTCACTATCTGTTCAGGTATCTCCAAGTCTTCTTCATATGGATGAAACCAGGCATCTTCAGTGCTTGCAGCTGGCATCCTGGCAAAAAAGTCACTAAATACTACTATCTTTAAAAAAAGGATAGGGATCTTTTAACTAGACTTAAGCTAGCAAAGGCCCTTAGATGAGCTTCCCCTAAATTCCAATGTGGAAAATACACATTAACTACAACCATCCCACGTGGGTCCTCTCAAATAACTGATCCCTTACCTGGGTGCAAACCCTGCAAAACCACATTTAAAAACGTGTTAAGCATAATCTTTCTGTTTTTACATTTGAGATCGTAAGGATTAGTGTTACCTGCACATCTGATATATGCACATCTTTCCTTTTGACTGTTTTAAGCTCTTAGTTAAATAGATCAGTTTAACATCTATTTCAGGTTATTCCGTCTTTTGCTAGTTTATGCTCTAGCCTACTCCACCACCTATTTCTGCTGCAGTGTCCCAGGTCATTATAATCAGAGACCCATCATTAGGAACTATACAGTCTTTGTACTGGAAGTCCCTGTATTATTGCCACCATTAACCAATTTCAACTAAATCTTTTGTCAATTTCATTTTCCCTAAAATTATCTTTTGTTTGTTTCACACTGCCATTATTTGTTATTATTATTTGTGCAGCTACATGCTTGGATATCTGGTTATTCCGTTTGTACTGTAAGATTCTATACTAGTAACTAAGGGCCTTTTTACAATTTGGCAATCGGAATACTCTATCAAAACATTTAACCATCCTGTGCTCTGTATTAGAACTGCACTTGTAGAATGCACTTGTAGTACGGGGGAACGGGAAATCCACCAGGTTAGTAACAATGTATCCCATAGATCAAACTCTAAATAAGCCCTTAGCTCGGTTGCATAGTCATTGCACTTTTAGTCAATCTATCACTAGGCACTGAATTTGCAGGGGATCAATCTCATCCTGCCTCATTTCAACAGATGTGTTTAGGATTTCACCTTTTATGGCAAATGAATTTAACAGAAATCCGGGACAGCCATGTTCCTTATTTTGTTTCTGCTAACATATTTTGGGAAGGATACTAATCTTAGGTCTTAAAATGAGATGTTCTGTGGATTATAAATTAGGTGCAAATGACTAAGGGCCATATTTATACTTTTTGACGCAAAACTGCGCTAACACAGTTTTGCGTCAAAAAAATTAGCACCGGCTATCGCCATTCTGAAGCGCCATGTGGGCGCCGTATTTAATCAATGACGTTAGCCGGCGTTAGCCGCCGGCGCTGCCTGGTGTGCGTGGAAAAAAACGACGTACACCAGGAAGCGCCGGCGTAGGGGGATATGGAGCTTGGGCGCCAAAAAATGGGGCAAGTCAGGCTGAGGCAAATTTTTCGCCTCAACCCGATTTGCGCCATTTTTTTCCGACTCCCAACCCCCATAGAAATGACTCCTGTCTTAGCAAAGACAGGAGTCATGCCCCCTTGCCCAATGGCCATGCCCAGGGGACTTCTGTCCCGTGGGCATGGTCATTGGGCATAGTGGCATGTAGGGGGGCACAAATCAGGCCCCCCTATGCCACAAAAAAAAAAAAAAAATGTACTTACCGGAACTTACCTTAATGTCCCTGGGATGGGTCCCTCCAGCCTTGGGTGTCCTCCTGGGGTGGGCAAGGGTGACAGGGGGTGTCCCTGGGGCATGGAAGGGCACCTCTGGGCTCCTTCCGAGCCCACAGGTCCCTTAACGCCTGCCTTGTCCAGGCGCTAAAAAACGGCGCAAAAGCGGCCGTACGTCATTTTTTTTGACCCACCCACTCCCGGGCGTGAATTTTGCCCGGGAGTGTAAATACGGCGCACATGCCTCGGAGTCAATTTTTTAGACGGGAATGCCTACCTTGCATCTCATTAACACAAAGTAGGTGTCCACGCTAAAAAATGATGCAAACTCCATGGACTTTGGCGCTAGACGCGTCTAACGCCAAAGTATAAATATGGAGTTAGTTTTGCGTCGGAATTGCGTCAAAAAAAACTACGCAATTCCGGCGCAAACAGAGTATAAATATGCCCCTAAGTATTTTTGAGTGGTTCATAAACGTTCCCAAGTCATCCTGCCCAAATACGTATTCAGTTTATAGATATTTGATAGTCACATATTTGTCGATATCATAGCTACTAAATTCATGTCTGCTGATGAAGGCATTATTTTTGTTCTCGTTATTTTTCTTGGTGTATTAGTGCCGTCCTGCTCTGTGGGAGTCTTTTTCACTGATCTTAGTGGAGTTAGGTTCTCTTATTTGCCACACTAGAATTTCAGTGTCCTAACCGCACGATGTTTTCTTATGTGTTATTCCTTACCTGTTCTGTGCAAGGGAGCAGCTTATTTACTCCTGTTTTCCCCCGGTGTCATGTTGCCTCTTACCACAGGTGGCAGATTTTCTTTAACAGTACTCCAGCTTTTTGCCAAAAATATTGTAGCTGGGCGGTTCAGTGGGTTACCATATTATTTTCAGGTACAACTTGCTGTTCCCTGTCTTCTTTCAATTTCAGATCCATGGGGCAATTCCTTCATATTCTTCTAGTAAGAGCTTATTTTCTTTTGAGCTTTTCTCTTTTGTTGCTAAGACATATTGGTAAAATGTAATACATCATGCTCTTTATCCTTCTTAGAGGAGTCACTTTTAATATTTACTATGGTATGCTCTATCCAGTCTTTTTCTGTCTCATAATTTCCAAGATCCTCATTCTTTTTTTTGCAGTTTTTATACACATATTTGTTCCGCTTGTCTATGCTTGTGGACCTCTCTTCTTTCTTGCTCTCAAATGCACATCCTATTTCCACTAGTAGGTTACAAAGTTCCTTCCCTGTCACTGTGAATTTGTGTGACCTATCCTCCTGCTGTGTTGGTAATTCTTTACCTTTTCCAGAGCTATCAAAATGTTCTTCCTTCCATTCATGGTCACAGTTTCCACTAGAAAGTAATGAATAATTGGCTCTTCTGTTTTTGTTTTTTTTTTATTTTGGAAGCCAGTGCTACAAACCTTTCCAAAGAGTAAGCATTGATTTTAGGATTGTTTGCATAGCTTGCAGTACTGTTGACCATATAACTGGCACCATTAATGGGGCGATTTCTAGTGGAGCCTCACTGTTCCTAATTTATACATTCTGGTCAGAATGAAAAGTAAATGTCCTTTAAGTTATAAGTTGATGTATCTGAGATCCATTGGGTTGGTCAGGGAAATTATCACTATTTACTATTTTGTAGTTCAAAATCATGCTTTCTTTTTTGGTAAGGAAATAACAGCGTTTTGTTATTATGTAGTTCAAACTCGTTGTTGTGTTTTAACTTGGACTTCTTTAATGGTGGACTGATATTTTTTACAGTACTTCTAAATTCTCCACCAGCACAGAACGCACAGTTAGCAAAAATATTTTTTGCTTATACTCGGACCACATGGAGCGATAGTAATGAAACCTATTAAGTTTGCAGCTTATAAATTCATGTCTTCCTTTATCACTCGTTCTTAACAGTAGTGAGGCGCTTGCTATACCTCTCATTTTCTTGGAAGGCATTGATGAAGCAGAAAATGAAGGTTTTACATTTATTAACATAAACGTAGTGTGAAATAATCATGTGTGACTTTAACCGAACTAATAAAGAATGTACGGGGACAAAATGTGCCCTCAGAGTAGTTTGCCAACATTTATAAGCGTGCTTTATATAACGTGGTGTATTAGAATTGCACTAATCCGACATAATCGTAAACGTGTGCTATGATTTGCTTGTTTGAATTGTTTTAGCTTAGCATTACTTTAGCGGAGGCTTCGGCCTAGTGGCCTGGTCTCACGGTTTAGATGCTCGTATTTTTCCAATGTGCTAATAAACGTGTATTTTTGCTTGAAGCTGTACTTTTCCACTGAGATCGTTCACATGCTTATCTTAAAGTTTCGTGCCAGCCTGGCATATTTTCTCTTTACTCCAAGGTCGATCTGCAGGTGCGGACAATGGAGGCTCTGAAAGTGAGCTAATTGGTATACAATGTTGCAACTTGCGTACCCATCTCCAAGGATAATGTATGCTTAAGTAAAAGCTTGAGAACTGTCGTTTTTGATTGGACAATTTGAAGCTAACCTATGAACCCTCCAATGGAAGACCCTACTGGATTTGGACTGTTGTCTATAAAACCCAGGTGCACGAGAAGAAAGTAGCCATTACCCGGACATTATAGCCATTACCAGATTATTACGGCCATTATTGGACATCCCGCCATTTTGCAGACTTCGTAGCTATTATGGCCCACTTTGCTGCGACGCCATTTTTGAAAGAGACTTTGATGCTTTCTCTAATCGAGGGAAAGAGACCTTAATGATTCTTGCCCTAGAGACTTTAACTTTGATTTGATCCCTTGCATGAAGTAGTAGTTTTACCTTGCCGCCGTGAGGCAACTGCCCCGTCCACCCTTGCCCCTTTGCCCCGTCCCATGCTGATCGAGAAACGGTACCTGTGAGACGAAGACTTCCTTTATTGCTGATCGTAATTGGTAAATATGAAAGGAAATTGTAAAATTGCATTGTGTTTCCTTTAGGTAACCAACTGCTGATTTTGATAAGAGCCCTAGTTAGGAGTTTTTCTAAATTAATGTTGCTAAATTGTTTTTGCATGAAGTCTCACATGCCGATGCTAATTTGAGGTTAGACGAGGATTCCATATGTCGCATGATGCAATTTGAGATCTTGTTATGCTGACTAAATGTATGCGATTAGTTCATTACAGATTATCGTATTAGTGATTTGCATTGCTATTATCGAATGCCTTGTGATTCAAATGCTACATAGATTGCACCTGTTTCGCCGCTATGGACAGTTATTAATGTTCATTTACGTTTATCATTTGGTGTTGAGACACATTTATATTGTGCTAGCTTTGTTAATATAGGGAAATAAATTCATTAACTTTGCAATAAACGGGTGTGGTTATTCCTGACTGAAAGGTCAGGGTTCGCCGAAATGTATTCTGGATTAATTGTTAAGTGTTATGTTGATCAGGGCATTGCTTATGTTCGTTATTGATTATTGATTTGATGCAATTGATCGATTAGGAGTACAGAGAGTCCCACTTAGTCAAAAGATTCATCGGCCTAAAGAGCGTCCGAACACAGGTAAAATTATTAGTATGGACCGCTCTATCAGTAGATGGTAGCAGAGGACGGTTTCGTCTTTTGGGACCCTGTACTCTTAAAGTACATGGTGTTGAATTAACGGTTACGCATTTTGAGACCCCACTCGAGAAGTTGAATTAGATTTTTCTTGGGTAAAACAGATTGACAGAATGATGATGGGCTAGGTCCACCGCGACTTTCCCGGGATCTCGGAGCTTGCGAATGGAGAGAACGGAGGTGTGGAATCGGCGTCGGCGGTACTAGTGATGGTATGAGTGAAGTTAGGGTTTTGCACTTGCACAGCTTATTGCCGCAGGGTGTGTGAAAAGGTTGCGAGGATTTTTCTTTTTAGAGGATAGCGGAGGTGCGACTCCGAGTGTAGAAGTAGAGAAGTCGTCGAACTTCATAGAAATAGCGGAGGTGCGGATCCGAGTGTGAGAGTAGGGAAGTCGTCGAACTTCACGTGCGTGTGGCGCTTTGTGCATAAAAAGGTCCACGTGGTTGTTGTTGTTGAGACGGGCCCTGCGAGGTCAAGAGACTCCGGAGTATGTTGATCCATGTTGTGGTCTGGGCGGTTTAGTAGGTTGATCGGGCGTGGTCAACGAGTCGGTACATGTGTAAGGGAGTGAAAGAAACTTCGACTTCGGGCTTTGACAAGATTCTAAGTGCACTAGAACAGATCATTGACAAGTTGAGAGTAGATCTGCGGGTCAGATTTGCTTGAGAACGTGGGGACCGAGAAAGACGGAATAACTGCCGAGGCTAGTGAAAAGTCCCTAAGGTCCTGAAGCGACTGTGTTACCCTTCCTGTAGTAAACCGACAGATCTGTTTTATTTTTTGGTAGCTCGCGATACATGCAAGAAGTTGTTACGAGAGGAGGTGAATGAAGGAGGACTAGCCGCGAGGCTTTGTCAGCCGCAGTGTGTGTGAGTGTGACGTCACTAGGAGCCGCGCTGGGATAGGTTGGTTGTAGAGAAGGGTCGCGCACGGATTGGACGCAGTCCGTGGGGCTCAATTGGAAGGGGAAAGGCAAGCGAAGAGTATTCCGGGAATTAAAGTCACCTATTGATTACAAACTTTGTGAAATAAAAGGACGAGAAAATGAAATTCTTTAAAGCATTTAGGAGTGCGATGAAGGGGGAGTCTTACATTAAAGCGAGCGTAGGAGAGGAAACGCCGCCCGAAGGTACACCAGCTTACATTGTAATGGAAGAGAAGAGGGTAGCTCCGTGTCTTTGGCTAAAGCAATGGCACAAACTGACAGAGAAACATGGGAGCGTAGCGTTCCCGATACATGGGACATTCAATATAAGGATCCTAGAGAATTTGAGATTCACGATGTACGACATGAAGGTGCCTCCAAGGCCAGCACAGTTTGATACTCTAGCGATTTGGGAACTAATGGCCAGACAGCAACAGCAGAAGAAGTTTGAGACTAGGATGAGAAAGGTAGAAAAGACACTAGCGGATGCTAGGTGGGATAATGCACAGAAGGTGTGGAGGTCAGATGTATTGCAGGGGATAAAATTGTTTCCCGCAATTACTAAGGAAGAAGAGGAGACAGGTAAGAAAGCTACCTGTAAGACAGACAGGAAGTGTTCCAAGGATAGAGAGGACGAGGAAAAGTTGAGAAGAGAAGAGGAGTTAGAGGATGGGGAGTTAATAATGCAATTGCTGAACGACCGTCCACCACCTTATGCAGAGAATGGACAAGGTCCAAGTACCAGTTCTGCCCCTCCGGCACCGGTACGGAACAGTGAAACCCAGAGTTCAGGAGCGTCATCGGGATCTAAGGACCTGAGTTTATTGTTCACCCCGCAGATACCGCAGGTTAGGAGAATATATCCAGATGTGCCCATGTTGAAACCAGCAGAAAATTATCAGCCGCAGATGCCAGGGTACTACAGCAGTGACAACAGTGGAGGAATGATTCTAGAACAAACCGTAAGGGGAGTACAGAATGGTCACAACCAGACATTGGCACAAGCTGAATCAACTCAGTTTTTGATGCCCCAAAAGCAGATGCAGGGGGGAAACGCACATGCTCAAATGACGGGGAGTCAGATGGGCATGCCGGCAATGATGACCCATGGTGTGGGAATGAACATGCCACAGAACATGGGAAATGGACAAAACCCAGATGCGATATCACTACCTATTACTGTAGGTCCACCAGTACCTTTGTATAGTCAGCCTAACTTAGGTATGAGCGGTCAGGGATCAATGCTGCAGAATGGGACTGAAAGGAGGTGCATAGAAAACACTCCAGGGATAACTCCGATAGCGGCCCAGCCAACCGGATCTGGGTCCTTGATGGAGTTTAGTCCCATATGTGCTCAGTCGACACTGGTGAGGTCGAGCCCCCCACTGATAATACCTCTAACATCGAATACTGAAAAGTTGCCGCAACCATCAATGGCAGTCGATGTGAACGCTACACTGATGGGGTTGAATGCGCAACAACTGTCACAGTGGTTCAACAGTCTGAACTCCACACAAAGCTCAGCCAGCGGGAAGGGAGAAGATTATCTGAATAGGATGAGGTTAAACATGGAAGCACAAGAATTGGTGGAAGGGACTATGGGTGTGAATAGGTTAGAGTCCTACTCGGAAGAGGAACTGAGGTACCTATGTCCAAAGATTACAAAGGAAGTGAACAAGGTACATAAAAGCTTGCAGGAAATAGCCGACAAAAATGGGGTTGACATAGACAAGACAAAACATTTGAGTAGGAGCTACAGGCTGGATTTTGGGACCACAGATTTTGAACACATGAGGTCAGCAGGCATGAAGGCGCACCTTAGAGAACTGCTGCAGAGTGCACAAGTGTGGAGGTGCTTAGACAAGTGGGAAAGCAGATGGGTAAAGAGGAAGGAAAAGAGGAGGGACAGTGCTACAGAGCATAATGAGAAAAGACCACAAAGCAGCGAGACAGTAACCATGTTACCAATGAGGGAGACAGCAGGGGGAAAATTAATACATGTACCATGGCACAGAAGCGACATTCAGTCTTTTACGGATGATTTTCCCAAACTGAGAGAGAAACCGATTGAATGGTATCAACAGACTGATAGGTTTGTGAAGCTTGCAAAATGTCTCTGGGAAGATCTGAACACTCTCTTTGAGATTGTGGTTCCAGCAGATTTGTGGGAGGATTGCAAAAGAGCTGTAGGTTGGCCGACAAGTGAACCAGAGAGAGACAGGGAGACGGGTGCACCATCACCTATGGTGATGAGCTTGTACTATAAGGTGATTGAGCATTTGAAGACGAAGGTTGCCGCGAAAAATGTGGACTGGCAGAAGATCGATCGAACGGCCCAAGAGGCTAAAGAGTCGATTCATAGTTACTATGAGAGGTTGTTGAAGGCGTTTAAGAACTACAGTGGCACAGAGACAACAGAGGCGAAGGACATGCTTCATTTTGTATTTAGATTTGTGGAAGGGCTGAGACCAGAGATAAGCCAGATGATAAAGTCGCATTTGATTTGTTGGCAATCGAAACCGATTGATGAGGTGTTGAATTATGCGAAATACTGTAGCGACGAAATTGAGGTGAAACAGAAGAAGCTGAAAGAGAAGGTGATGATGATGCAGCTTAAGGCAGCTCAAACAGGTTTGCAAGGTTTGCAAGGTCTGCAAGGGTTGCAAGGGTTCCAACAACAGGTACTGCAACCGCAGCCGCAGTTGCAGGGAAACATGGCGTTTCAGCCACAGACGAGAGGCAGAGGCAGAGGCAGAGGAGGTTTTGTGAATAATGGTCCGGATTTGAACACTGTTGTGACGGGTGTGCAGGCAATGAAGAAGGTGATGCCGTGTCACGGGTGCGGAATTGTCGGTCATTGGAAACGCGAGTGCCCGATGGTGGTGCAGGAAGGTGCAGGTGCAGTTGCAGGTGTTGGTCAGCAAAACAATGATGTCAATGCATTTCAGACAATGAGGGGACCGAAAATGAGAGGTCCAAACCCAAATTTTCAGACCATAAATCAGTTGCAGGGATTGCAACCTATGCAGCCGCAGCAGATGCAGATGCCCCGTATGCAGATGACGCAAATGCAGCCAATGCAACAGCAGTTACCTATGGTACCTAATAAGCAAATGCAAATACCCTTGGCACCAATGAGTCAGCAGCAAGTGATGGTTCCTCCACAGGTCTCGGGTCAGGTAATGAGTACAAATGGCACCGTACAACAGTTCCCATTACACAGTGAGAGTGGAATAAACAATGTATGGGAGAGTGAGAGCTCAGAAGAAGAAGGAGATTGTGTGCTTGCAGCATCCTTGGAAGTTGATCAAAAGGGTCCGTACGTGGAGGGAAGAGTAATGGGTCATCGTGTCTCATTCCTGGTTGACACAGGAGCAACACGTTCAACTGTTAAGAGCAGTGAAGTACCAAATTTGCCACTCTCAGGGAGGACAGTTCAAGTGGTGGGAGTAGCAAACAGGCACCTGACGAACCCAATAACAGATCCAGTACCAGTCAGCATCGGTAACTATCAAGGGGTACATCAGTTTGTGGTATGTGACTCAAGCCCGATAGCACTGTTAGGGAGAGACCTATTGTGCAAATTGGGTTGTTCGATCATGTGTTCGAACGAAGGAATAACAATACAGACGAGCAGTGATGGGGAAGAAGAGGACAGTGTAGAGGGGGATGAAATGGAAACTGTAGATGAGGAGTATCCTCTGATTTGTCTTTTCCCGATGATAACTGAAGAAGATATTCCAGCCGAATTACGGGAGACAGTCGGAAAGGAAGTGTGGGACATGACAGGGAAAGAGGTGGGATTGATGAAAGGAGTGGAACCAGTGAAAGTGACTGTAAAGCCCAATGCAATCTTTCCCCAGACCCCACAATACCACATGGCACAAGACACCCTCATGAAAGTTGCCCAACTCATTGATGAATTTGTAAAACAGGGAGTACTGAAAGAAGTGTTAAGCAGTCCATGTAATTCACCAATAATGGGACTAATAAAGCCAAGTGGAAAGGTCCGACTTGTGCAGGACTTGAGAAAAATAAATGACATCATAGTCAAGTGCTGCCCTGTCGTACCAAATCCAGCTGTGATAATGTTTCAAATTCCTTGCGATGCCGAGTGGTTCTCAGTCATCGATTTGTCACAAGCGTTCTTCTCGGTGCCTCTTCATGAGGACAGCCAATTTCTCTTTTGTTTCAAATTCTAAGACAGAGTGTACAGTTGGTGCTGAATTCCTCAAGGGTTTTCTGAGTCACCGTCAATCTTCAATCAGATTCTAAAGAAAGATTTGGAAGCATTAGAATTGCCGTTTGAGTCAACCCTAGTACAGTACATTGATGATTTACTGATCGCGTCAAGGACAGAAAGTGGCTGCACAGCCGATACCATTGCTCTGTTGAACCATTTGGGAAGGAATGGACACAAGGTGTCTCCTTCCAAATTGCAGTTCTGTCAGAAGAAAGTGAAATACTTGGGTCACCAGATAGAGAAAGGGTCACGGAAAATAATGAAGGAAAGAATAACAAGCGTACTTCAAATGAGTCCACCAAAGACAAGGAGGGAGGTGAGGAAGTTTTTGGGAATGGTGGGCTACTGTCGCCAGTGGATTCCCAACTTCTCGACCCTAGCAAAGCCTTTACTGAAACTGACCCAGAAGGATGCCTTGGATCAAATTGAGCTGAAAGGAGATGAGATGGATGCTTTTGTTGAATTGAAAGAATGCATGTGCAGGGCTCCAGCTTTAGGTATGCCTGACTACACAAAGCCTTTCACATTGTTTTGCCATGAACGTGATGCATGTTCTTTGTCTGTCTTGACTCAAGCCCATGGTGGCGTAAACAGACCAGTAGCGTATTTTTCAGCTACTTTGGATCCAGTCGCAGCAGCACTCCCAGGGTGTTTGCGCGCCGTAGCAGCAGTTGGTATCAGCCTCACTCAGAGTGAAGGAATAGTGATGGGACACCCAGTAACAGTCATGGTCCCTCACTCAGTTGAGATACTTTTGACCCGCTCCCGAACGCAGCACATGACTGGAGCAAGACTCACAAGGTATGAAACGATAATTCTGGGCTCACCGAATGTGCAGCTGAAAAGGTGCACTACGTTGAATCCAGCAACCTTGCTCCCTGGAGAAAATGCTGAAATTGAGAACGCTGAAGACGTCGAGCATGACTGCCTTCAGGTGACTGAATTTTGCACAAAACCTCGACCGGACATTAAGGATACTAAGCTTGATGAAAATGACCAAATTCTTTTTGTTGATGGTTCATGTCTAAGAGACGGGATGGGGATTTTGAAAGCAGGATACGCTGTATGTACTGTAACAGGGGTCTTGGAAGCGGGATGGCTTCAAGGAGTCTATTCTGCACAAGTAGCAGAACTTGTAGCCCTTACCAGAGCATGTCAACTGTCTGCATTGATGAAAGTCACCATTTACACTGATAGTCAGTACGGGTTTGGGATTGTGCATGACTTTGGACAACTATGGTCACAGAGAGGTTTCCTGACTTCTTCAGGATCCCCAGTGAAAAACGGGGAGAGAATAAGGGAATTGTTACACGCCATTCAAGTGCCAGCCGAAGTTGCAGTGGTAAAGTGCAGTGCTCATACAAAAGGACAGGACTATGTTTCTCTGGGAAATGCATATGCGGATCAAGTCGCGAGATTTTGTGCCTTGAACTGTATATTACTCAGGGACGAATGGAATTCGATAAGTGAACCAGAACTCGAACCAGCTGAAGCATTTGCCTTGAAGGTCGTAGATACAATAGATGAACTAAAAGCATTACAGAATAATGTCAGGGAGGATGAAAGAGATTCCTGGATTAAATCACAATGTATAAAAAGACCAGATGAGTTATGGGTTTCAAATGAGGGAAAATTTGTTTTGCCAAATAGTCTCTTATCACAGCTTGCGCGGTTCTATCATGGGCAAGCTCACCTAGGGAGAGATGCCATGATAAGATTGTTCAAAACTGATTGGTTTAACCCCAGATTTCGTCAAGCTACAGAAGCAGTTTGCCATCGATGTGTCATTTGCCAGCAGATGAACCCAGGAAAGGGAACAGTTGTGAACGCGAGCCACATTGGCAGGGCCAGTGGGCCTTTTAGTCGTATGCAGATGGACTTCATTGAGATGCCTGTGCATGGAGGTCTGAAATATGTGTTGGTGATTGTGTGCATTTTTAGTCACTGGATTGAGGCATACCCCACACGTAGAAATGACAGCCTTACAGTTGCAAAGCTATTGTTGAGGGAGTTGATACCACGTTTCGGATTCCCGATCTCTTTAGAATCAGATAGGGGAAGTCACTTCAATAACGAGGTGATAAAGTTACTCTGCGAAGCGCTGAACATTGAGCAAAAGCTGCATTGTAGCTATCGCCCTGAAGCATCAGGACTGGTGGAGCAAATGAATGGTACACTGAAATCAAGAATGGCGAAAATATGTGCATCGACAAATTTGAAATGGCCTGACGCATTGCCCTTGGCGCTAATGTCAATGAGAAACACCCCTGATAGAAAGACTGGATTGTCTCCGCACGAAATTCTCATGGGCAGGGCTATGAGACTTCCTGCAGTTCCCGCAAACGCGCTTTTGAATATTACAGATGATATGGTGTTAGACTACTGCAAGGGTCTAGCTGACGTGGTTCACTCTTTCTCTCACCAGGTGGAAGCGACCACCTTGCCACCGATCCAAGGTCCAGGACACGCACTGAAAGCAGGTGACTGGGTCGTGGTAAAGAAGCACGTGAGAAAGTCGTGTCTGGAACCCCGTTGGAAAGGCCCTTTCCAAGTGATCCTGACGACAACTACCGCTGTGAAGTGTGCGGGGGTTCCCAACTGGATTCACGCCAGTCACACAAAGAAGGTGTTGTGTCCCACAGATGAGGAAGTTGAAGCGCTGAAATTACCAGTGCCTGACAAAACAGTGCTGAGTGCTGAGACAGAGCAAAACCGAACTGAAAGCGAACAGGCAGAAACGGGAGAGAGAGAGATATTCTCTGAGGACGAAGAGACCAACTCGCTTGGGGGAGACCAAGGGGAAAGTTCAGACAGCGACGAAGCAGCTGAAGGTGACAAAGAACCTGAAGCAGCTGAGGGTAGCAAAGAGCCTGAAGCAGCTGAAGGTGACAAAGAACCTGAAGCAGCTGAGAGTGATAAAGAGCCTGACGAAAGTAACGGTGACGAAGGGCTCGAAGAAGGTGAAAAAGCAGGAGAGCCTGATCAGAGGAGGGCTTTCCCAGAAGCAGATGGTATAGAAAAAGAAAAAGAGAACGTGATTGATTCCCCAGAAGGAGGGGACAAGGCAGAACAGAACGAAAAGGTTCAAACTTCTACAGAAAAGGTCGCAGGTCCAACAAATGGACATGGTGCGAAGAGAAGACTAAGTATATCACCAGTAAAACAAAGGACTGGAGAAGGTTTGAACGACGGAGAAAGGCCAAAAGTGAAAGAGAAAAGAAAGGAAGTGTCTGTCGTGGTACCAACCTCAAGTGAAGAAAAGGACTTGACAAAAGAGGAGAGTACCAGCGAAGCAGAATTAAAAAGAGAAGCAAAATTGAAAAGGAAAAGGATACCAAACAGGAGATATTCCGGTCCTGAATGGGCATACGAAGTCAATGACGATTGGACTGACGAGTTTGTATCTCTAAGCATCGAGAACGAAGAAGAGGAAGAGATACCAATAGAAAAGAAAAGTTTTATGGACAGTGTTGATTGAAAGGGTGATAAATGACATTGCTTGCTACAATATAACGTGAAACAAACAACCAGCTGAGACATTGCTAAACCGGATGAGACATTTGCTAAACCGATAAAGACTGAGTTATTGCCGAATTGAGACAAATGCTGATAACCGATAAGTGACTGGCCTCTTGAAGAAAACTGTGTGAACATTGTGCTCGTTCAGCTTTGTGACTGAATTGCTAAATAGTTTCATTTATAGGTGCTTCTAGCTCTCTGATTCTATACAGATCATGACGCAAAACAGTAGAAAGAAATATTGTAAATATGTGTGTATAGGCTTAATAATTGCATGTGTACTAATAATAATGGCAATTGTGCTTGGAATGCATGGTAAGACTGAGAATGAGAGAATTGATGCTTCTACTCTTGCTCCTGTTACTGTCACCGAACTAACCGCATTGAAAAGACTAGCATTGGATGAGAGACTCTTGCACGATAAGAAAGAGCTTTCGTATAATGTTTTCTATCGCTTGCTAACAGAATATGTTGAGACTATGGATGCGAAAGATTGTTATGTGTGTACACAGATACCGACATCAGTGAAGGAAGGGGTGACATATCACCACATGCCTCTTACATACGGGATTACATGTAGTATAGTAATGTCTAGATTTTATGGTCAAACTAACATACAGTATTTTTACTCAAATTATGATGTTACCTTTGCATATTGTTCCTATAATAGCGCAGCTAAGCCAGATTGCTAAAGATTGGGATGCTAAGATAATGAGGGAATTTTTCGAGCCAATGCAACCTTTTGAAACGGCTCACGCTCATAGGGAAAATCTCACCTGCTCGCTCTCTGCAGTAGAGATAAGCTTTTTAGATCGCACAGATGATAGAAGGGCACAAATGAATGCGAAATTAGAAAAGGAGCTACATAAGAGGGCTTCAGTAGATAATTATGATTTTGCTGCAATAAAGACACAAGGGAAAATAGCTTTAGATGCTTGGCATGTAGGGAAATTTTGTATATATCGAGGTGAATCTTATTATGACAACATTTTTGTAGGAGCGAGTGAGTGTAAACATACGTTTATCTTTAAGGCCAAATGGACATTCATGATGAACGGACTTGACCCTGTCATTCCAGGTGTATATTACATTTGTGGGTATAATGCCTATTATCGTCTTCCAAAGTGATGGTGGGGGAGATGTTATTTGGGTATAGTGTTCCCAAAGGTTTATCAGCTCGATGATTCAAAAGACATCTGGATCCCATCGTATCCAGAAAAGAGAGACCGCAGCTGCTGTGGTAGGAGATATATTTGGAGCCATGATTCCTTCGTTGGGAGTTGTGTTGAATTCCATCAAAATAAGAAAGTTGTCTACTATAGTGGATAACATGTTGACAAAGTTTTCAGGTGCTATAATCCTGATAGATGCTGAACTTGCAGCGGAAAGAGCTATGACTCTTCAAAATAGGCTTGCTTTAGACATTCTTTTAGCAAAGGATGGTGGCGTTTGCAAAATGCTTGGTGCACGACACTGTTGTACTTATATTCCAGACAATAGTGTGAAAATTAAAACTATGCTTGCTAATCTAACAAAAGAAAGTGCAGATTTGAAGGAACTGAAAGAACCAGGAGTGTGGGAGAAGGTTGGAAAAGGACTTGCATCAGTGGGACATTGGATTGGGGGAATTTGGAATGGGATATTACTGAAAATAATAGAAGGAATATTAATAGTAGTAATTTGCATATTTGGAATTTGGGGAATAAAAAGGGGGATAATAATGATTATGGAAAGAATTAAAAGAAGAAAAGAAGAGAAAATTATGAAAAGAATGGCAGAAGAATACAAAGCGCAAACTAGGGGAATTAAAAGGAAAAGGGAACTGACAGAATTTTAATGGAATAAAATTTGTGGGCATGATTTGGTGTGATGACAAGTAGTCATCAGAGGAGGGATTGATGAAGCAGAAAATGAAGGTTTTACATTTATTAACATAAACGTAGTGTGAAATAATCATGTGTGACTTTAACCGAACTAATAAAGAATGTACGGGGACAAAATGTGCCCTCAGAGTAGTTTGCCAACATTTATAAGCGTGCTTTATCTAACGTGGTGTATTAGAATTGCACTAATCCGACATAATCGTAAACGTGTGCTATGATTTGCTTGTTTGAATTGTTTTAGCTTAGCATTACTTTAGCGGAGGCTTCGGCCTAGTGGCCTGGTCTCACGGTTTAGATGCTCGTATTTTTCCAATGTGCTAATAAACGTGTATTTTTGCTTGAAGCTGTACTTTTCCACTGAGATCGTTCACATGCTTATCTTAAAGTTTCGTGCCAGCCTGGCATATTTTCTCTTTACTCCAAGGTCGATCTGCAGGTGCGGACAATGGAGGCTCTGAAAGTGAGCTAATTGGTATACAATGTTGCAACTTGCGTACCCATCTCCAAGGATAATGTATGCTTAAGTAAAAGCTTGAGAACTGTCGTTTTTGATTGGACAATTTGAAGCTAACCTATGAACCCTCCAATGGAAGACCCTACTGGATTTGGACTGTTGTCTATAAAACCCAGGTGCACGAGAAGAAAGTAGCCATTACCCGGACATTATAGCCATTACCAGATTATTACGGCCATTATTGGACATCCCGCCATTTTGCAGACTTCGTAGCTATTATGGCCCACTTTGCTGTGACGCCATTTTTGAAAGAGACTTTGATGCTTTCTCTAAACGAGGGAAAGAGACCTTAATGATTCTTGCCCTAGAGACTTTAACTTTGATTTGATCCCTTGCATGAAGTAGTAGTTTTACCTTGCCGCCGTGAGGCAACTGCCCCGTCCACCCTTGCCCCTTTGCCCCGTCCCATGCTGATCGAGAAACGGTACCTGTGAGACGAAGACTTCCTTGATTGCTGATCGTAATTGGTAAATATGAAAGGAAATTGTAAAATTGCATTGTGTTTCCTTTAGGTAACCAACTGCTGATTTTGATAAGAGCCCTAGTTAGGAGTTTTTCTAAATTAATGTTGCTAAATTGTTTTTGCATGAAGTCCCACATGCCGATGCTAATTTGAGGTTAGACGAGGATTCCATATGTCGCATGATGCAATTTGAGATCTTGTTATGCTGACTAAATGTATGCGATTAGTTCATTACAGATTATCGTATTAGTGATTTGCATTGCTATTATCGAATGCCTTGTGATTCAAATGCTACATAGATTGCACCTGTTTCGCCGCTATGGACAGTTATTAATGTTCATTTACGTTTATCATTTGGTGTTGAGACACATTTATATTGTGCTAGCTTTGTTAATATAGGGAAATAAATTCATTAACTTTGCAATAAACGGGTGTGGTTATTCCTGACTGAAAGGTCAGGGTTCGCCGAAATGTATTCTGGATTAATTGTTAAGTGTTATGTTGATCAGGGCATTGCTTATGTTCGTTATTGATTATTGATTTGATGCAATTGATCGATTAGGAGTACAGAGAGTCCCACTTAGTCAAAAGATTCATCGGCCTAAAGAGCGTCCGAACACAGGTAAAATGATTAGTACGGACCGCTCTATCAGCATTCATTCACTCAAAAGCTCTCCCGGTTAGAGAGTTGTGCATCTATAAATTACTTGCCATACAATATGCTCCCTTTTATACATGTTTATGACCAGGTAGGTTTCAACATTATCCATAGACACATATCTGAAAATATGGGTTTTGACTGCGATGAATTTTTGCCATGCTTCGGTGCAGCACCTAAATTCAGACTCATTAAAACAAATCCATGAAGCTGAATGCTGGCTATGGCGAACCAAAGCTTGCAGAATCAGGAGGGGCCAAGACATGGAACTCCCTCCCCATCCACCTCCGGACAATGCAAGACCATCTCGCCTTCAGGAAGCAACTCAAGACCTGGCTGTTCGAGCAGTAGCGTTCCCCCCCCCCCAGCGCCTTGAGACCCTCCGGGTGAGCAGCGCGCTATACAAATGCCTTTGATTGATTGATTGATAAAGGGAGATGAAATGTGGAACACCAGGACTCAGCTAAAAGAACCGCTTGTGTATTGTGTTATTTCATGCTGTGTTGGGGCATGACAATGTTTTATGGCCTGGCATGATGTTCTTTGGAATGGTGTTGAACATGCTACTGAGCTGGGCCCTCTCAAGGCTACCTCCTACGGTCTTTGCCAGGCTTGCATGCCATAATTGGTAGATTTCCAACCATCTGACAATGAAGATGTGTTTTGCAGTGTAGTGGCTGGTGCGCTCCATGTACGTGTGCGCCATGCTATTATTGTCCGGCCCCTCGGGGACAGAAGGCATCGTAGTCGTCTCTGGACTTCACTTCTGAGGGAGAAGTCCTCTGGAATTTAATACTCTTCTTAACAGCAGGTGCCCACACCTCCGTCAGGCAGCCTTTTAAAATGGCGCGCCCCCGCACGCGCAGCAGAACGGAATGGAGCCGAGAAGAATAAATAACCGAAGCGCGCGACAAATCCATCTTTAATATTCTTTTTTTGCCCAGCTGGATCTTCTATTAATCCGTGTTCCAACTCGTCTGACTCATTCACACACACAGAAATCTATCACACAAACGTGAACTGACTCACAAGGGTAGAAGGATCTGGATTAAATATGGGGAAAATGAAAACCCGTGCGGGCGGGGAAATGGGCTGGGGGTGGGGAGCAGTCATCATCCAAATGCTTTTCAACACACCCTCTCCCGCAGCTCCAGGCCTGCCCAGGGCGCACTGAAGCGAGGCCTGGGGCAGGTGCTAGTGCCAAGGCCTCGGGGTCAGCTGCTATTTACTGTATGCACAGGTACAGGCGGGGTTGCTGGGGGCGAGAGGCTGATGAGTAACCCTCACTTTGCGAAGGAAGCTGTGAAAATGACTAGTGACAGCAAGCTGTTGGTTATTACAGCAAGGGAGGTTTCATGATTTCTCGTTGACTCATTTGCATACCGGTTCTCTCTGCGCTGTTGTGGATACCGCCCCCTCTTTCTTCCAAGGCAAACTGTAATAAGCTCTAAAAACAATAGCGGCTTGACACGGACTTGGCTCAGATGTGCGCTCTCCCACGCGCGAGCAGCCAGATCCAGGACTGCCTGCTGCACCGTTCTCTGCCGGCGGGATTGGGGAGGGGGGGGGGGGGGCTTACCTGATCGAGGCAACCGGGGTTGTGTGCCTTTTGGGAGAAAGTATGCTTGGATGCTCTTCAGAATGCTCCACAGCGCAGGATACCCTACCCCGGTTATACTGCGCTCCACAAATCTGCATGCATTAACGGCCTAGCTCACAAGAGTTCACAGATCAATACTGCAAATGTCATAGACTTCGCGCCTGCATTAATAAACTATAATACGTGGGATTCTCAAAATCTTGTTTAAAAACCTTTCTTTATAGGTTTCCTTACAATAGGCGACTAGTGAACACCCAGTCCCCTATTATAAAGAAATGACTGTCCACTGTAATAACTATTAACAGTTGATTTCTGACTGCCTGCTGCCATAGCCTGCAACTGAGGGGAAGGCAGGTCACGTTAAAGAGCATAATAATAGCAACTGTTTAAAGAACAAATATGTGTTTTTTCTAGCTGCACGGCGACAAGCTGAAAATATATATTATGACAAGTTTATTCTTGCACTGCCAAGGCAATTCAAGAAAAGTTAGGATCTTTCTGCATGTTTTTACACGTTTGAGTTACTGTGCTTTTTTTTTTTTTTTAAATGACTAGCATTAAGTGGATACTAATTTCTTTTTCAACAAATATCTAATAGCTTTTTGATGTGTTTACTTTTGTACTAGATATTATATTTTTATTCTTCAATATTTGCAAACATGCTCTCTCTTCCATTCATATGAAAGAGCTATGCATGAAGGATTTAAGTAATTTGTGAGATAGGTGATGGAGTAACCATGTATTTTAAGTAGGAATAAATGTTTCATAGTAATTACTTTTTGACATTTACAGTTGTATTTACCCATATTTATTTTCTGCTAAGTTTATCTGTAGTCACCTATATTTGTTATGAGTTTTGTGAAAACATAAATCTGAAACTAGTATATTTCCACATTTGGTAACTAATAAATGTGCAATAATTTCAATGCTAGACAGGTTTCAATGATATGAACATCCACAGATGATAAATCAATGCACTTTTATGAAAACAAGCACATTTTAGTACCAAGTTTGTGCATATCTGCTGCTATTTGGGCCTCTTTACTAACATTTCTTTATGTTTTTGAAGCCCATGTCGGTCAATCCTTAAAGCTATTGGGCTGGCAGTCATGAATGACTCTTTTTATCCATATTTAAAAATAAATACAGAGAGGAAAATAAATGCTTTTCAGTCTGTTTTTGTCTGTAACAATCAGTTAAAACGGAAAATAGGGATCCATAATTATAAGGAATAAAGTGCTCCCTGCCACACATAATAAGGATATTGCAAGTCACCCCAGAGTTCCATAACCTTGTAAAGTTAATCGGTCTTGTTCCTCTAGGTGGTTATGGAACTCATTGGTGACTTGCAATACTGTTATAAGGTATGCTTCATCCCACATATAATGTTGCTCTATGTATAATAACTACAAAGTATGTGTAGTGTGCACAAGACAACTTACTTGCCTCTTGTGTCCTTCATAGCATTTTTATCAGGGCAGGGCCATGAAGGTTCCTAAATTCATGTTTAGAAATTATACTTTCTATAAATGTCAATTAGTGGATCATAATCTATTGTACTACAGTGAAACACTGGCATCTCCTCCATTACCTCCAGTCTGGCTTTCGACCACTCTTATTTATTTATTTATTTATTGAATTTATATAGCGCACAGCTACCCGGAGGTTTCCCGGCGCCTAAGACAGTGCAAGACAAAGGCAAGATCAGGAGATCAACTTGGGCGGTTACTGGTTAAAGAGCCATGTCTTAAGCTCCTTACGAAATCTAATGAACACCCTTTCATGACGCAAGTAGGAAGGAAGAGAATTCCAAAGAGAGGGAGCTAGGAAGGCAAAAGAACGTCCCCCCATTTTGGCACGTCTGATTCTGGGCACCTGGAATTTTTGTTGATTGGAGGATCGAAGTGAGCGAGAGGGACGATAGTGTTGGACCAAGATTTTGAGGTAGTTGGGAGCTAGGCCCGTATTAATTCTATGCATATAGCATAGGGCTTTGAATTTGGTGCGATTCTCAATTCTCAGCCAATGTAGTTCACGAAGTGCACCAGAGGTAGGAGCGATTCTGGGAAGTTGGCAAAGAAGCCTGGCCGCAGAGTTCTGAACAACTTGAAGTTTGTGTAGTACTTCTTTATTCGCACCCAGATAGAGCACGTTTCCGTAGTCCAGTCTAGAAATAACCAGCGCTTGGACCACGGTTCTTTGGGCAGCCACAGGAAGCATCCAGAGAATTTTACGAAGCCACTTCAGGATAGCAAAGCAGTTAGAAGCTACTTTGGTCACCTGTTGTTTCATAGTCAACTGGTCATCAATGATGATGCCCAGGTTACGTGCAGAGAGAGAAGGGATTGGGGGGACACCCATCTCAGAGGGCCAATGTTGGGGGCCCCAGAGTGATTTTTTGTTTCCAAATATGAGGAGTTCTGTCTTTCCTCCATTAAGTTTGAGTTTATTAAAGTGCATCCAATTGGCTATCTTAGATAATCCTATTTGCAAAGAGGGAAGGTTGGAGGTTTCTTTGGGAGAGAGTGAAAAAATAAGTTGTGTGTCATCAGCATAAGAATAGATAGTTAGACCAGCTTGTTCTGCTATGCTCGCCAAAGGACTGACATATATATTGAAAAGTAGTGGACTGAGAATGGAGCCCTGGGGGACTCCATAAGGGGATGCGTGAATCAGGGAGGAAGCTGTGTGGGAGAAAACCTGAAAAGTCCTGTTGGATAAAAAGCTGGACAACCACGAGAGGGCTTTGCCGCCAATGCCCTTGATGTTAAGAGTTTTTAGGAGAGAGGAGTGAGATACAGTATCAAAAGCTGCGCTTAAGTCCAGTAGGATAAGAGCTACTGTTTCTCCTTTGTCAATTTGTTGGCGGATATTTTCAGTCACACCCAGTAAAGTCGCCTCAGTTGAATAGCCGGCACGAAAACAAGATTGAGAAGGATGAAGGATGTTACTGGTTTCTACAAACTGGGTCAATTGAAGATTAACGTGTTTTTCCAAAATTTTGGGAAAAAAAGGAAGAAGAGAAATAGGGCGGAAGTTAGAGAAAATTTCAGGATCAGAGTTAATTTTCTTTAGTAAAGGAAGGACCATTGCGTGCTTCCACATTGCAGGAACATAAGCTTCCGTAAGTGACATGTTAAGGAACTGCATGATGGAGAGAAGTATGGGGGGGTCTAGCTTTTGGAGTACCGTAGTGGGGATAGGATCTAGCGGGGAACCAGACTTAATGCTTGTGAGGATATTAAAAAAAGAGGCAGTATCCATGGGGAGCCATTCATTAAGTAGGTTAGTGTTAATAACTAGGGTCGTTTCTTGAGTGATAGGAGAAGGTAAAAAGTGAGTAGATTGGGGTTTAATACTGGTGCTGGGATGATTAGGGTAATTGTGGAATTCAGAATAAATTTTGTCAATTTTATCCACAAAGAAAATTGCCAGATCATTGCATTTTTTGGAATCAAGGTCAGGGGGCTTGGATAAGCGGGAATCACCAGAGAGTTCATTTACTACTTCAAACAGCACTTTGGGGCAATTCTGAGATTGTAAAATAATCTTGGTGGCATATTCGGCGCGCGCGGTGTTCCACAATCGGTGATAGTTAAGAAGGGCTAGTTTTTAAGTAGATTTCCTGTCTGGATCATAGTTTTTTCGCTATTTCCTTTCCAAGTTCTTGCATTTAGTTTTTTCTATTTTAAGTATTTCTGAGAACCAGGGGGCGGGGGGATGCTGGTAGCCCTGTTTATTCTTTTTATTTGATAGAGGAAGACATTCATCAATGGCAGAGGTAAGCCAATCAAGGATAACCCCGTCATCTCTTATACTCGTGATCGATGGTAAGGTTTTTTTCAGCGTTGAGTTCAGAATATTAATATCTAGATTTTTCCAGTTTCTATAAGTACTGGATTTGGCGAGGGATGCGGAGGGAGTCGGACCCTGTTTTTGTACAATCATAAATTCCACCAGAAAATGATCAGACCATGGAATGGGAGTGGCTTGTTTACATGAAATGGTAGCAAGATTGGAAAAAATAGGGTCTAATAAATATCCTGCCTTATGCGTGGGGCCTGAATTATGTAAAAGAACATTTAATGGCGCTAAGTTAGCTAGAAGAGTAGCGCTCGTAGTGCAAGATGTATCATTGAAATGTAAGTTCAGGTCACCTAAGATAAAAAAATTGGTGGTTTCTAATAGAAGGGGAGCAATAAGGTCAGGGAGGGTCGATGCCCAAAGACCCGCGGGGCCAGGAGGGCGGTAAATAAGGGCCCCGGAAAGAGTAAAATTAGGTGATAGTAGGAGTTTGAAAAGCCCGGCTTCACAGTTTTTAAAATCCAGGTCAACCCATTTACATGTGTAGTCTGTTTTAAAAATTAAAGCTATGCCCCCGCCAGTTCGGTCAGTGCGATTTCTTCCATGATAGGTATAGTTGGGGGGAAGCGCATACGCCATGTCAGGTCCGGAACTCTCATTGAGCCAGGTTTCAGTTAGAAAGAGGGCATCAGGTTGTAGGTCCGTAAGAATATTCAGAATATCGCCCTTATGTTTAGGTAGTGAACGGCAATTTAGACTGAGGAAAGTGAAGGGGGTGAGAGATAAGTTAGTCTTGTTGGTCAGAGGAGGAATTCGGCTAGACTCATAACAAAAGGAGCTCCAATGAAGGGGTGGTGGGAGGGTAAAGCTACAGCAAGAGCAGCTGTATGGGGCTGAATCAGGGATAAGAAGTGAGCAGAAGGGGTTGAGAACAGGTATACATCTTGCCCTCTTGACCACAGATGAAGATGACCCTGTCTCCTGATGTTGCTGGACCTTTCATCTGCCTTCAGCACATTTGACCATCTCACACTCATACACAGCCTTGAATTGCAAATGGTATTCACCAGCAATGTCCTTCACTGGTTCTCCTTCTGCCTTTCCAATCAACATCAGTTTATTTATATGAGCACCTCCAGGTCACAAAAGATCTCTATCATATGTGGGGTCACCCAGGGTTCTATACTGGCTCCTATCAACTTCAACCTTTACATAGAGCTGTTTGGTGCTCTACTCACAGAAAACAGTATCAAGATTCACAAATATACAGATGATACACAACTTTACTTGAATGTTTCCTCTGCATCAGACATCCAATGCCTCAAACACTACTTGCATCATAGATGTACAGCGCCTTTCTGAACAGAATGCCTAACATTTGCCAAGAATACCAAACAAGCCTCAGAACAAACCTGGCTCAATGAACATTGAAGGCTTCAAATCCCAACTCTCACAAATGCCAAATGACATGGATTTACCCTGGCCACCAACTTCGACCCCAAGGAACACATTGCCAGAAAAACACAGATAGCCTGGTACCCGTTCTCTCCTCTAAAGAAAGTAAACCTGTTTCTTCCAGAACTGCCATACAAGTCCTTGTACTCTTGCATCTGGATGGTGGCATCCTCACACTGCAGCATGTCTTATGCAGGGCTTGAAGAAATATGATCACATTACTGCCACCCTGATGGAATTCTATTGGCTCCTTTGTTAGGCCTCACCATCTTCAAAACTAGCTGCATCATTTAACAAACCTTCTCAATCAGCACCCACACTTATCTTGCAGACAAGCTTACCATCTTGGCACTCCTGCAGCCAGGACACAATCAGAAGAAGTGTAAAAAAAAAAAAAGACAGGAGGCATTTTCCATCTATGCACCCAGCATCTGGAAGAACATCCCCAACTCCACCTGGGCCATCACAACATTGCTGCAATTTAGGAAAGAGTTGAAGACTTGCCTCTTCAAAGAATACTACATCACAGCGCACAATGTAATAACAGTTTGCAACCCATCACCCTCTCCTATTAGTTGTTGTCCTTATACTTATCTTTGCACATGTACAGCTCTCTGCTGCCTTTCGGCTAGGTGTGCACTGTAGAAATACCATATATTTACAAACATACATACATACATATGCTTGCACATGTTAAAGATATATACCTTTTTTGAATCTTGCAGCCCATATGTTTACATGATGTTTCGTGAACAATTTACATACCAAATATTTTGATGGCTTGGCTCAGGTTCTAGCTCTTAAAGCCAAGCCAGAAGCTTGGCTTGGCTCTCATTAATTTGCTACCCTGCTGACCTCCAACTATACACATCTGAGAGCTGTACAATATGAAGATTTTACAATGAGGGATGAAAGGGGAGTGCAGAGGATAAGATAGGCATGGGTACATGGGTGACAGAAAAGAGACGGTGAGATGGGAAAGTGGCAAAGGAGGAGGGTACAGTGGATGGGTTAAAGCTAAGGAATCGCCCTTGCCAGGGTAGCAGGTTTGGGAGTGATAAGTACACATAAGAAACATGGGAAGGGTGGCATGAGTTTTGGGGAAGAATGCACAGGTGCTGCAGGAGTGTGGATGAGGGGAGAGGAGGAGGAGGTGGAGGGAACATAATCTTCCTGCTACCAATTGTGTTCTTCTCCATGTGAAAACCATGGTAAAGGCTTAGTTCAACTCCAATCTGTTACTACAGAAGTATAGTCTGTAAATAAGTCTTTCAATCACGAAATATCCAGCTCAAGAAAGTAAATTCTCCAATGCCTGAATGTAGGATGCTGGCTTTCTACACTAAAAAGAGGTACACTGCAGAGTCCAGTAGATCCCGATTGGTTTGCAGAGGTAAGAGTAGACAGCACTAATGCTCTATTTTGTGATAGTGTGGGTGAGCAGTTAGGCTTATCAGTGGGTAGTGCTAAGCATTTGTTGTACTCACAGAGGCAATAAATGAGACACACACTCAAAGAATAAATCAGAGCCCAATAAAAAAAACCTCTTCTTTTTATCTATACTGTGAAACCAAGCACTGTGTTACAAGATAAGCATGTGTTTAAGCACAAATACTTTTCACTTGTAAAAATGGACACAATGCAATTTTTGAGTTCTTCAATTGCTAACCTATGGGAGGAAAACAAAATCAGCAAATAAGTTGAGTACGGTGACTTACAGGACCAATCTCCTGTGTTTAAGGAAAGGTCCAAGGCAGCACTCACAATACACCTTCAGCGAAACGGGATGGCCGGGTGCAGGATGCAAAACAGCGTAGGCTGTCCAGTGCATCCCTATGGAGATCGGTCACTGTGAAAAGAGGCTGCAGGGTAGGACTAGGCATCCTGTTTGGATGAACTACTGAGTGGTCTGAGGTCTTGTGATGCTTAGGGATGTAGGGAGGCCAGTGGTCCTCCTCTCCTTGGTCCGAGGCATCAGGGTGCAGAGGGTCCTTGGACCATCAGCTGTCCATCACCGGTGGCGGTCGCGGTTGATGGGGGCCCACAGAACAGGCTGCAGGCGTGGACCGGGGAACCAATCCGGGTGTACTAACAAGTGGGCTCAAGTGTCACGAGTCTGGGGCATGTGGTGACACCAGTGGTCCTCTTCTTCTTGGTCCAGGGCATCCGGGTGCAGAGGTGCAGTGGACGGTCTGGGTAACCGTCACCGGAGGTGGTTGCGGTTGAGGGGAGCCTGCACAAAGAAACTGCAGGCATTGTTGTGAAGGTCACAGTGGGTAAACCCATGATCAGTTTTGATGCTAGAGATGCTGGGGACCAGGTTGGCTCCGTTGGCCCACTTCAACATGGGCTGGGAGGCTTGGGTGCAGTGGTGCTGTCCGGTGGCAGGTTTGGCAGTCCAGACTCATTTTCAGCTGTTTTTCGGTGCCTGCAAGGATGCAGGGGAGCAGCTCCACTACTCCATGGGAGATCCTTGTGCTGGATTGAAGGCTGGCAGTCTTCCTGGGCTAGAGGACGAGGCTTCTTTCTCACAGCTGTCGAAGTCCACAGACAGGCTGGCAGGGCTGGTGCAAAGCCCGTTTTGGATCTGCAGTTTTTGCTTTTTGTGTCTCTGGAGTATCTTTCTTTGGGTCAGCAGGGATCTGAGTTCTTGGGTTCAGGGGTGCCACATAAATACTTAATTTAGGGATGTTACAGGGGGTGCCAGGTAGCAGCCAATGGGTTGCCCACTGTTGGGAAGTGGGCACTGTGATGACGGCACATGCCAGGGATGGTCAGGTGCGCATGTAGACCCATGGGAGGGGGTAATAATTACAAGGGACACAGTGCTGTGTTTGCTGCCGACCATGACTGACTAGCCACGCCCTGCGCTATTTTGTTAAGGCTCTTGCATCTGAGGGAGCAAACCATCTTACACCGCGGGGGTCTCCTGGGAAACAACACAGCTGCAATACCCAAAGAGGAATATTACATTCCTCCCCAACGTTAATAAACAAACAACAAACACACAAGATAAAGACGTTACAACATAATTAAGAACCATGTACAGCCTGTCCAGGCTGTAGTTTGTTCAATCTCTTTGTTCCTTAAGTCAGGACCTCTGCTAGACGTAAGGACAGGGCCAGATTCTGCCTCTGGTGATTTCTGGGATGAGCATCATCTGCTTGACAGGCCATTATCAGAGTACCTTGCCATTTGATCACTTCCTATGGCCATTGTTCGAAGGGTAGCCTGAATTTGCTGCCTGGGTATCGATCTCTGACAAAGACTCAGTCTCCTGTTTGAAGTGAGCTATGGTGGGCTCTAAAGGGCAGTACTAGCCCACTGATTTGTGTCTTTTCTTCTGTGAAACACTTCAATGTCACCAATGGAATCTGGCGACCATCTCGGGTGGTGAGGGATGGTATCAGTGACAAATTTGTCCTCATACTAGCATGTCCTGGGGTGCAACTAGTTGTGGAGTGAGGTGTCTGGCAGTATTCTCGTAGAAAACCGTAAATGGCTTTCTCCACAGTTTGGTTCTCTGTGTGAGCGATGTGGATTACCTTGTTCAGGGTTCGCATCAACCTCTCCACTTCTCCATTCGCTTGTGGCCACCTGGGAGTCACCTTCTTGTGCTGAATCCCCATGTTTGTAAGAACTCATTGAATTCCTGCCTGTGGAATGGAGGACCATTGTCAGTCCTGATGTTGAGCATGATACCATGCATGGCAATGACTTTTTCCAATTTCGCGATGACCTTTTCCACCGACTGAGACCATATAGTCATCAACGACGACTAAGGCATGTCTACCATCAGGGAGTTGTCCACAATCCATATTGACTGTTTCCCAGAGCTGAAGAGGCATTTCTTCCATGATTACAGGTGAAGATGGTTCAGGTGGCCCGGCTACCTGATACCAATGGCATGATCGAACCACTTGCTCCACCATGGCATCCATCCCAGGAAACCAAACTTTCATCCAGAGTCTGTTCTTGTTTTCGTGATTTCCCTGATGTTCATGATGGGCTAGCTGCACCGCACGCTTAGTGAGACTGGTGGGAATGACTAGGCAAGGCCCTCTGAGAAGACATCCACCCACACCTGTTGACAGTTCCTGTTGGACGTGTAGCAAGGATTCCAAAGTTTTCCTCGCTTCAGTAGTTCTTTGTGAGAGGCATGACAAGAGAATGCGCCAATTGCTGGAGCATAGAACAGTCAGGGCTAGTTGCAGGCACTCGTTGGCCTTGGTTGCTTGTTGTATTGTTTTTAGCGCTATCGGAAGAGGCTGCAAGCGTTCAGTGATAAAGTTCACATACACCTTGGTTGCCTCAGCTTCAGCTTCCTCGCATGTGGTGGACCTTTCGGGGTGCGATAGATAATCAGTGGAATTGGTTAAGCCTGGTTGGTATTCTACATGACTGTCATATTCCTGCAGTTGTAACATCCACATCTCAATACGAGGGGGTGGTTTGGATGCAGGCCCCTGGAATAATGGTATCAACAGCTTGTGGTCAATCATGACGACAAAAGGGTGCCATACCCATATAGGTGAAAGTGTCTGCAGGCGCAGTGTATAGGCCATGGCTTCTCTCTCAATCTGTGAGTACCATTGTTTGGTGTCAGTAAGGGATCTACTAGCATAAGCGACCTGGGCCAAGTCCCAGGGAGACTGCTGTTGGGTAAGTACTGCCCCAAGTCCTTTTGAGCTGGCATCCACTGCCATGCTCATGGGTCAGGTAGGGTCATAATATGCCGCTGTGATTTTGGCTGATAGCGCCTATTTGGTATGCTGAAACACTTCTTCTTCAACTGGATCCCATGACCAAGTGGTGTTCGCCTTGGTGAGATCTCTCCACAGTTGTATGAGCCTGATGAGGTCATGGATAAACCTCCCACAGAAGTTGACCATACCGAGGAAACTGGTGTGTTGGTGGGCACAGGGGCAGTTTGCATGTCCTTTATCTTCTCTGGGGCAATGCTATCTGCTGAGAAGTTGTATTGGAAGAAGCATATTTCTTGTTTGAGAAATTCACATTTTTCTCAATGTAGAGTAAGACCAGTATCTCGGATTCTCTGGAACACTTTTCGTAGGCATTCATGGTGTTCCACCAAAGTCTTGGCATGGATAAGGATGTCATCATTGAAGTTGATGATTCCTGGGAGCCCAGCAAGTACTTCTCTCATAGTGTTCTGGAATATTTCTGTTGCACTGGAAATGCCAAAATTTAGGCAGCAGTAACTTCGGAGCCCCATGTGAGTTTAGAAGATCGTGATGTACCACAAATCCTTGTGGGTTGGTAGTCGATAGTATCCGGATTGCAGGTCCATTTTGGAGAACCACTGAGCTCCTGTGAGCTCCCTAAGGATGTCATTGACTATTGGTGTTAGATGTTGTTCTCAGCGGATTGCTGCATTCGGTAGCCTCATATCAACGCAGATGCGAACTTCCCCTGACTGTTTTGGTTTTCAGGTGACAACGATCGGGGAAACCCACGGATTTGATCCAGTTACTTTTTCAATAATGCCAGCTTTCTCCATTTTTAGGATGAAAAGTGATGTGCCTGTGACGTAAGGTTGGAACGACATGTCAATGTGGAGTTTCACCTCGCCTCCTCGGAGACAGCTGATGCCATTGAAGACTTTGTAGTATTCATGAAGGATGTCCATTATTTCTTTGTCTGCACTCCTAGGGCAAATGATATCAGCTTCAAGGTCTCACTGTCTGTCCGCTGATCAGCATTCCTGTTCCTCCCTTGGCTATGTACACAACTGTGTTGGTTTCTGTGGGATATGGGTGTCTGGAAGCATCCCAAGAGCAGTATGGGTTTTGTCTGGCCATAAGCGAACACACAGATTTTCGCCTTTCGTTGCATGGGGTGTTCCTTTAGGGACAAGTGGATTTCTTCTGACATCAGTTCAGTGGAGGTCCCATTGTCAATGGTTGCTGTGATCTGCTGGGATCCTATCAATATTTGACATTTAGGGAGTGGTCAACGAGGCTCATTGTTGGCACCTATTGCAAAAACCGTGTGGATGACAAAGCTCTCAGTGTCATCATCCCTGTCATTTACTTGTTCTGGGTCTTCTGAGACTGCTTGAATGACTTCCTTTGGGGACTTGGACTTGGACGAGCGACACATTTTCGAGATGTAGTTATATTTCCCACAGGTGGCGCAGTGCTGCCCTTCGCAGGGCAGGTGGTAGGTCTGTGAGGTGATCTACCACAATATCCACATTCTTTCCATCTGTCTGAAAGTTCTTTCTGGGCGGTTGCCTTGGATCCTTGCTCCCTGGGCCTGTCATGTGGACTTCTCTGGGCCATGACTTTGGGTCGTGTTTGGACGACATTGACCTGTTCCGTCTTCATTGGCCTGTGTAGCTCTGCTCCATATGGGAGGCTCTGACTTTGAACAGCTCCTTAGACCTCCCCAAGGTTAGGATGCTCTGTAGTGATTTGCCTAGTTCTTGGAGAATTACCTCGCATAGTTTTGTCGAGGAACACCCTTGTATGATTTGACCAGGGATTTCTTTCTGCTCGTCTGCGAATCCGCAGGTCCTGGCTAACTCTATTAATATGCTGTGCAACACTTCTAGTGATTCCTCGGGCTCTTGTTATGTTTGGCGGAATACGAAGCGTTCGTAATCTCTGTTCGCCATTGGTTCGAAGTGACTGCGCATGGCTCTTAGCAGGGTGTCATATATTTTTGGTGTCTCTTCTGTCAGTGTTTTATATATTTTTTGGATATCTTTGCCCCTCAGATGTAACATTAGAGGTCTCCGTCATTCAGCAGGGATGGCTGCCCCTTCAAAGTAGAATTGCAACCACTTCACCCAGTCTTTCCATTTCGGTGTAAGTGCAGAGGGTACACCATCTATGGCGAAAGGTTCAACAATGGGAATGGTGGCCATGTTGCTGCACCACACGGGAATGAGTCTTGTGCTACTTGCTGTCAACTCCTGTGTAGTTTCTAGGCACTATGCATTCGCTGCGGGACAGCCGCTAGACTGGGGCCTTCTTGACCTGTTCTTCATTACTCCCAGTAATGTCATGCAAAAGGTCCTCTAGGCCCATGTGGCACAGAGGGAAAATTGTGTGGACTGTACAGACTGACACCAGCAGCCCCCAGGGTTTGTTTTATCCTCTCTCATCTGGGCATAAATGCATATCAAGACACTCGGGTTGCTTCTATATGGTGCGCAGTGCCACAGTCACCAGGTGCTCTGATCTGTCGGAGGCCTTTCAGGTGACAGGTGCGATGTGCGGGGTTATGTGTAATATGTGGTGTCTGCCTGCTGAGGCGGCCGTGCCGGTCGATGTGACCTGATTTGTTTCGTCGGGTTGTCGCCAGTGTGGTGACGGCATGTACCGGGGGTGGTCAGATACGCATGCAGGCCCGGGCGGTGGTAATAATTACACAGGACACATTTTTGTGTTTGCAGCCAACCGTGGCTAATTGACTAGCCATGCCCTGCTCTCTTTTATTAATGCTGTCACGTCTGTTAGAGCAAGCCATCTTACACCACAGGGCTGGAGTCTTGCGAGAGACTACCCAGCTGCAATACCCAAAGTGGAATATTACAGGCCTTACCCTGACTCTCGAGGTCTAATTCTGTCCAAAACAAGATGGAGGAATTTAAAAAGTGATGTTCACTTCAGCTCATCCACCTCAGGGGTGGGACTGGCTTGAAGTGAGCACACCTACTAATCTGACTAATTTTCCCACCTGTCTTGCCACCAAAAGTGGGGTCAGGATGGGGGTTGATCATCTTCGCCATTTGGGAAGACCTCAGTCTCATTACAAAGGTGGCTAGGCCTTTGAATCTTCTGCCCTTGAATGCTCACCCTGCCTGTAGGAGGTGACAACATCCCCGCCGAGTGCAGGCTTTTGTCTCTGGACCCCAAGAGTGCTGGCTCTTACCTTAGGGAATCAAAGGTGGCTGAACTGGTCAGGACCAGTCAGTAAACACACTAGAAGCTGGTAGGTTTTCAGGGGCACCTCAAATGTGCCCTCTGGGTGCATGAATTGGTGGGCTCACCAATACAAGAAGTTTGGTACAAAACATCCGTAGATTCAGCGAAGCCATCAGGTAGCTGGGAAACTTTTAGTGATCAGTGTCAAGCACATGAATTTAAAATGGCTCCCCTGGTCCCTTACTATGTCTAAGAATCAACAAAGACATAGCAGGGACATATCTGCTCATGCAGATCTGCCCTCCCATGTAATACAATATCTTGGGGGCTGTAAACCCAGATCTGTGACTGGGGGTGAGTGTTTGAAAAGTTTCAACACCCCGTCCATCATATTATTTTGTGATGTTGCCTTGTGCGCCCTAAGTGGCTAGAGTATGCCCAGACGTGGGTCTCTTGCTTCCTACGTCACTGGATTCAAGCTAGCCTGGCTGATGAAGGATGATACCCTGAAACCGGTCCCAGGATGCTTGAATCCTGTCAAAGGAGGACCTGGCTTGGGAGTTCGGGTTGGACTGCTCCCATAGGGAACAGGCTCAAGACTGATTTGCATATGGCTGTTTCCGAACTTGGGGTGACGTCGCAAGCAAAATAACGATGGATTAAACCCAGATCTGTGACTGGGAGTGAGTGTTTGAAAAATTTCAACATTCCATCCATCATTTTATTTTGTTATGTTGCCTTGTGCGCCCTAAGTGGCTAGAGTATGCTCAGACGTGGGTCCCTTGCTTGCTGCACCACTGGATTCAAGCTAGCCTGGCTGATGAAGGTTGATACCCTGAAACTTGTCCCAGGATGCTTGAATCCAGTCCAGCTATGACCTGGCTTGGCAGTTCGGGCTGGACTGCTCCCATGGGGAGCAGGGTCAAGACTGATTTGCATATGGCTGGGTCCGAACTGGGGTGACGTGGCAAGCAAAGTAACAATGGATTAAACCCAGATCTGTGACTGGGGGTGAGTGTTTGAAAAGGTTCAACACTCCATCCATCATTTTATTTTGTGATGTTGCCATGTGTGCCCTAAGTGGATAGGGTATGCCCAGACGTGGGTCCCTTGCTTGCTGCGCCACTGGATTCAAGCTAGCCTGGCTGATGAAGGATAATACCCTGAAACCTGTCCCAGGATGCTTGAATACTGTCCAGGGAGGACCTGGCTTGGCAGTTCGGGCTGGACTGCTCCCGTAAGGAGCAGGGTCAAGACTGATTTGCATATGGCTGCGTCCGAACTGGGGTGACGTGGCAAGCAAAGTAACGATGGATTAAACCCAGATCTGTGACGGGGATGAGAGTTTGAAAAGTTTCAACACTCCGTCAATCATTTTATTTTGTGTTGTTGCCTTGTGCGCCCTAAGTGGCTAGGGTATGCCCAGATGTGGGTCCCTTGCTTGCTGCGCCACTGGATTCAACCTAGCCTGGCTGATGAAGGGTGATACCCTGAAACCGGTCTCAGGATGCTTGAATCCTGTCCAGGGAGGCCCTGACTTGGCAGTTCGGGCTGAACTGCTCCCATAGGTAGCAGGGTCAAGACTGATTTGATTATGGCTGGGGCCAAACTGGGGTGACGTGGCAAGCAAAATAACGATGGATTAAACCCAGATATGTGACTGGGGGTGAGTGTTTGAAAAGTTTCAAAAGTCCGTCCATCATTTTATGTTGTGTTGTTGCCTTGTGCACCCTAATTGCCTAGGGTATGCCCAGACGTAGGGTCCCTTGCTTGCTGCACCACTGGATTCAAGCTAGCCTGGCTGATGAAGGGTGATACCCCAAAACCGGTCACAGGATGCCTGAATCCTGTCCAGGGAGGACCTGGCTAGGCATTTCGGACTGGACTGCTTCCATAAGGAGCAGGGTCAAGATTTATTTGCATGTGGCTGGGTCCAACTGGGGTGATGTGCAAACACAATAATGATGGATTAAACCCAGATCTGTGACTGGGGGTGAGTGTTTGAAAAGTTTCAACACACGATCCATCATTTTATTTTGTGATGTTACGTTAGGGGCTGTAAGGCCACCTAGAGGGTTGACTTACATATTTTGGATGCATTGCTAGGGGACAGGGCACACATGGTGTGTGTCATGTTGTGTTTTCACTTTAGTCTGCGCCAAGAAACGCAGTTTGCAGTGTCAGCCTGCCATATGCTTGGCGAGGGGTCCCTTAGGGTGGCAGAATTCATGCTGCAGCCCTCAGGGACCATCTTTAGTTTCCCAGGTCCTAGGTACCAGGGGTACCATTTACTAGGGACTTACAGAGCGTGCTAAAAGTTTTTCCAATTTGGGAAACGACTGTTCCATTTTTGGGGAAGAGATCGGGCACTGGGGACCTGGTTAGCAGGAACCCAGTGCACTTTCAGTAGAAATTACATCAGATACCATATAAAAGGTGGGAGCTAGCCATGCCAAATAGGTGATTTCCTACACTGAAGCAGCACATAGAAGGACCACAAGCATATTTTCTGCTTTCCGAACTCAGTCACTTCATCACTAATAATTACATTTTCCAGTTCATTACTGTTTTTGCAATTCCAATTTTCCAGACTAAAATCAATCTGTAGACCAACCCCAAACTGTAGCTTCAGAAAGCATGCTGAGATAGGAGCTGCTCCCTGCATCCTCTGACACTGAAGAGGTGTAGGTGACATTAGTAGGGTGTTAAGTCTCACCCAAAAGGTGTGTAGCCGTGAAGAAGTGGCTGGGATCCTAGAGGGTCCGGGGTGGCCTCGAACCACCTCTGCTTAGCAACACGAATAATAGTGAGCAGCTGGCGGATACCCTGCCCTCCCCTCTGTGTTCTGGCACATTCCAGTGCAGGGGGTTGTTATGCAAAATATGTGAAGGTCGGGCAGGCCCGGTGTCCAGTTTATTACACTGGGAAAAGGATGACCAAATAGATGGAAATCATCTGTTTTGTGAAGGAAGTGTTAAATCCGAACAGGAATCCTTAACGGAATTTCCACTAAAATACGACCTCCATGGTGGAATTAATTCCAACAGTAAATTTTCCTCAGAACTATACACTTCCTTCAGAAATCGGATGATATACAATTGCCACTCAACGAGAAATCAGACCATTAGGGCGGACCCATCTATCAGCCTTAAAAGAATTCTAGCTTAAATCCTCATACACAAAGGAAGTGACACTTTTTTAGGCAAATGAGGTGGACACACTGCGAATCTCACTTTTCCTTTCCTTGCTGCCTAATTGAATCTCTTCTAGTTTACCTCAGTTCTAGCTGTTATAGTTTAGCTCTAAAGCAGAGATATATGGTTAATCTGAGGGTCCATGGGATTGGTTCCTATAACAAGGACCTAATTTTAGTCCATACCCAGGTTGGTAATATAAGGACTGCAGAGTTTGATGATAATGCCAAAAGATATTAGCACACCAAGTCATGATGAGCGCAGTACACAGCCAGTGTAATATGGCCCTTTGTGCGGGGAATGAAGTTCCTCCTCCCCCCTGCAGCTGTCAACAGGGGCCTCTGGGCCCTAGTGCATCTGCACCTGCTGCACCAATGCCCGCTACGCCTCTGCTAAAGCACAGAGCACGTCTGCTGTTGTTTCTCTGTCATGATGTTTACCATTATGAAAGAGAGTGATCCATTTGCAGATGCAGATTTACACAGCAATACAAAGCTCCTCTGGTTTACCTCCTCCTAGGCCCATATGTATGGGCTTTTGGCTCACGGCAGCGCAGCAAGCTGCCTTGCTGCGCAGCCCTGCATCAAGGAAAAAGGGAGGAATGCGATGTTTTTAAGCAACCTGCCCTTTCCCACTGCACTGGCGCCATTTTGGCAGCCTAGCGCCAACACAGGCACCTTTGCATCATAGTGCAAGGGTTTCTGCGTTCCGTGCAGGTTTGTTTTTGTTCAGGGAGAAGGACCTTTCTGCACAAAAGCAATCCTGGCGGCTTTTTCCTTGAGGAAAAAAAAGAGGAGAAATAGAGATATTTCTCTTTGTTCGCCTACCCTGGGGAGGCATAAGGTTTTGGCAGATCCCCATGTTTAGAAGCTCTTGTAATTCTGGGGATGCATCAAACTCCATGGGTGCTGCATGGGAACACCTCCTGCAACGCCCATGGAACGCCTCCCTTGCGCAGAGTAAGCCAACGCAGCGATATGTGCTGCCTTGCCTTACACGAAATCTATGAGGCCATTCAAAGCCACACAAAGTGGATTTGTGTGGCCTCATAGATTGAAGCTCAAGGTGTGCTCAGCAGTTGCGTCACAAAAAGTGACGCAACAGCGGCGCAAGGGGCTCATAAATATGCCCCCTAGTCAGTGTGTTCCTACAGAGATTGTCCTGCACCAGGCACATCCTATATCATGTAATTTAAGGTGTTACGAAGCAGCCCCATGTGATAACGAAATCTTATCTTTTCGGAGAAGCCGTTTTCCTATTAGCTCGGCTTTCCGATATCCCCCCTGTACACAACGCAAACTTTCCAACAGCTCTTCACAAGTTTTGTGCCTCTGGCATTGTAATGGGTTCTCGTCCAGGAGGTAGTTTACGGCGAGGGATTGGTGACGGCCTTTCTCCCAGCAGAAGAGATTTCTGAGTGCTCAGTCCGGGCCCGCCCCCTCACCTGTGCGCTGGCAGCCATTAGGGGGATGAGACATCAGGGCAGGAGTGTACTCGACGCCGCCGCGCCAATTACCGAGGGCAGCAACGGTGCCTCCGCCTCCTCCACAGCAACCTCCGAAAGAGGACAGCCAACGTGTCCGCTCATCTCTGCATCACTCTTGATGCACAAACAGCCGCTCAGGGACCCAAACTGCAGAACTTGAAGGCGCGTTCATTATGTTTTAACTTAACAGCATTACATGAAAAGCGCGGCAGCATTTTTGGCATCCTAAGACTATTCCAAAGAAAGATTGTAATGCAACGTGAAGTGTTGATAACATATATGTGAAATGCGAATCCATGAAGACTGTACAAACTGCACCCACGTCTGATGTTAGTCATCATATTTCTGCCTTTAAGAGGGAAGGACCCTCGAGCCCACTCGCTCTCCTCAGACTTTAACTTTAATTAATGCATCACATGGTGGGGAAGAACATGAAGTGAATTCAATCGGAAGATCAAGTAGATGTTCTCAAGCTCTGGTAAAGTGTTACTGGGAAGTGCGTTGTGAGAGAAGATGTACGGCCTTGATACCCCCGTGAGGAAAGTGCTCTGCGAAGCCTCCGTTCCTTCTGTTTGCACCAGACCTCGAAAAAAGCTAAGCAGTAAGAGAGCGTCTCAATGTAGCCATGCACATAGGCAGTCAGGCGGCGGTAGTAACTTGCATTGCATTGGATTACTACGCCATTTCCTTAGCACCTCATGCCACCTACGAGCCCCCTAAGTGTTTTAGCGGACTGCCCGCACTGTACTCAGCAGGCGACGTTTCGGTAGAAGTGCGTGTGCTTATAATGTGGCTTGTGGGCGGTTTCAGTGTTTGGGTGTTATACACCAGTGGTTCACAACCTTTTCACTTCTGTGGACCCCTACTTTATCATTTCTGGATCCCGGGGACCCCCACTGAATCATTATTGGAATCCAGGGACCACCCACCGAGTCATTACTGAATGCTGTGAACCTAGTCTGTTTATTATTTCGTTTTCTAAGTAGTCACGGACCCCCTGAGGAGGCTTCACAGACCCCCCCCCCCCTCCTCCCCGCCCGGTCCACGGACCACAGGTTGGGAAACTCTGTTATACATAATTATAGGTCGCTGAAGTTAGACATCAGTAGAAGCTGAAGTGAAAAATTAGCAGTCACTGCTCAAAGGCACATGACATAACAACTGAGCTCAGTGAATACCAAGTCACCCAGGGCAGATTTAACATTATGTTTCCTACCACACTCTGTGTGTCCATAGTTGTAATCAAGTGACTTAGGGCCAGATGTAGCAAGCAGTTTTGCCCATTCTGTGTCTATGGGAAAACGTGTTCGTACATATGGCCCTTACTCTCTCCCCCAGAATATATAAATAGAATTTCTTAGTCCTTCCAGTGTGTTCTGCAAATGGTTTCTTCTACACCCATAAGGCAGTATTAGAGGAAAATGTGGCAGCCTCTCTGCCCACGTTGTGCAAGGGTGGCTCGAATATCCCAGCACGTACAATAACACTTACAGCTTAACACACCCTCTGCCCTCCTCGCAAAAATCCAAACAGGTTGAGCTGACACGTGCAGGTCACCGTTATGCTCACGCTGGATACTGATACTTTCAAAGATACCAGGTGCACTACTTGATGTATGGCCTGGCCTGAATAACTCATGCATGAGCTCAAACTGTTAGCTACATTCAAGGTTTAGCAATGTGTCCAATGAACATATACAATTGTGTCTCCTGTGCATGCGGCTAGTGACATGGTTAGTACACGTGTAGAAGAGCGTGCTGTGCACAGATGCAGAGTAACATTTCACTTCTCATCTTGTGTGTGTGCAAGTGAACCCTTTCCAAACCCTAAAGTTACAGATTATATAGATTGTAGTGGCAGCCTACAGTGCCCCCTTCTGGCCACAGTGCAAGTTGACCCTGAGTAGATACTATTAGTGTGACCCTTGCAGTACTGGATACCCCAGCATCACACCCAGTAATCCATCTGCACCCTGGACGAAGGCAGGGGCATTCATCCGCTACGGTAGAGGAGTGTCGTGCCACTGCTGAAAGGCATCAGAAAAATAAAATAATAATACAGCTATTGTATTATCATTTTATTTTTAGCTTCCTCCTCGTAGGGCAGGGAGGGGCAATCATCGTCAGCAGGGGGAGGAGGAGTAGTGTGCACTATAAGTGCGCATTTCGGTTTGGCCGGCCTTGGCCGGGCGACCATACCTAAATGCGCACGTAGGCCCATATTTATACTTTTTTTATGATGCATTTGCATCATTTTGTGATGCAAAAGTGGCGCAAACTTAGAAAATCTAATTGTATTTTGTAAGTTTGTGCCGCTTTTGCGTAAAAAAAATGACTCAAATGAGGTGCAAAAAAAAGTATAAATATGGGCCATAGAACTATCCACCTGGGCTGTGTATAACAGCCTTGGTGAAGAACCAGTGCAGGCTCTCAGTCCCCAGCTGAGCTGCATTTCAGGCCACTAAGACCAATCCAGGTGCTTCTCTCATGGTGGGTAACAGCATGAGAGAAGAATCTGGATTGGGTGAGGAGAGAAGATGCAGAGAAGCACCAAGATAGCGAGGAACACCAAGGCAGCATGCACCAGGTAAATGTTTTTTTACTATTGTTATTTTTTTAATTATTCCCAACCTCCCAGGGGAACACCCACCCAGGCACAAACACCCTTCCCTGTGCAACCCCTCCTCCACCTCCACCCCACCGAGTGTTATTAACAGCAGCCGCCCCTTGACAAAGAGTGCTTTAAGAGGAATGGCGCAATATGCTCAAACCCCTGGCGCATTCCCCGGGGTACTTTTTTCCCATGCACATTCTTTGGTTATATGAGGCATGTCTGCACCATGCAAAACAAGTATTGCCAAGGCCAATAGGTCTCACCTATGCAGTTGTGCTTTATCCATGTTGTACATCAGTGTGGCTGCTGTTCAGCATCCCTAAAAGTCAGCCCCAGTTCCAGGAATTTTATCTGGATGGGCCAAAGGTTCATTCAGGTGAGCCAACGCGGGCCCAATTCATGTAAATGCTGGAGCCCACAAGCCCTATATTTACACATGGAGTTCAATTAATAAAAATGCCATTGGTAGTGGAAATTACATCACACATCCTTGATGTTTATGACTTCACAGAAAGGGACATCATATGACCTTTGAGCCTTAATAGTCCTACGAAGTGATATCACATGACCTTAACCTTGATGACATCACAATAATTGACATCTCTGAAGTTATAATAAAAGCCATAATAAAAGTATGACTAATATAATAACACAACATAGAGAAATGTCTGTTTTAGATACCACTTTATTAGGTTGCTGACATGATATGCAAGGAGATCATTAATAATTTCTCTTAGTATTACATGAAAACTTACAAGTTCATCTGAAGGCAATAGAGTAGCACAAAACACAAAACAGCACTGGGAACATACATGTTTTATACCACAAAGGGCCATTATTTATTAGTTTCCCTACTGTACACAGAATGAGAAATGTATTGCTAAATCATATAGAGAGAAAAAGGATCTAAATAAAGCAATAGTAGTTAAGTCCACATGTATTGATTGAGGTAACATTGAACATATACTAAATATAACTATATCATTGGTGTGAATTATTCTTTACTGTTAATACATTTTGATCTAGGATCACCCGCAAAGTTAGTCAAGTGAAGCACAGAGGTGAAGGTTTTATTTAGACACTTAGGCCCTCATTAAGACTTCGGCAGTCTTTCAAAAAGACCGCTGAAGCCGCGGGCGCAACTATACCGCCAGTGCTGGCGGTATTGGTGGCTCCCTATTATGACTTTTTTGCTGGGCCATCGGACGGAAACAGCATTTCCGTCCTGTGGCCCAGCGGAAAAGTCACATCAACATTGCCGCCGGCTCATAATAGAGCCTGTGGCAATGTTGATGTGCAGCGGGTGCAGCAGCACCCGTTGCGCATTTCACAGCCCAAAATTCGGGCAGTGAAATGTGCGATGGGGCTGTGCCTGGGGGCTCCTGCACTGCCCATGCCAAGTGCATGGGCAGTGCAGGGGCCCCCTGGTGCACCCCGAGTCCCCCTTACCGCCAGCCTTTCCATGGCGGTGTTTACCGCCATGGACAGGCTGGTGGTTGGGCACTCATAATCCCCAGGGTAGGGCTGCTTGCAGCGCTGCCCTGGGGATTATGACCTCCTGGCGGAAGCCTGGCACTCAAGTGGAGGGGCCGACAGCATGGCCGTGGCTAATGCACCACGGTCATAATACACTGGCGGAACACCGTCAGCCTATTGGCGGTGTTACCGCCAGTGTACCGCCGGCCACCAGGGTCATAATCAGGCCCTTCATTTTTCATGTATTCACAGTAATGAAACATCAGAACAAATTGTTTAAAAAAGATTGTTTTTTAGTGTTTTTTTCATTAAATCAAGTGAGTGAACGCTTTCAGACGGAGAGTGATTCATGTGTGCTACGTCAGTATTCCTTGGCAAGGCACTCAACACACGCCTCTGCTGGGTGGCTCACGACGAGAGCGTGCGCGAGGACGAGAGCTGCGATCCCGCAATCTCCCGACAGGATAGGACGGACGTGGCAGAAAGGCCAGTGGCAGCGGTAGGCGGTAAACAGCACCTGAGATCCCCCGACGGCTGCGACAAGACACCCGGTGCCGCAGCAGCAGCGGAAAGGAGCTGGTGGCAGAGAAAGGAGCCGGTAAGCACTGCATCAAGGAGCGAGGGGGGGCAATGTTTCCTTCTGCTGTGAACTTTCAGCTTTGTGCCCAGCTGAGCCCCCCTCTCCTTTCCCCCAACGCTCCCCTGCCTCCCAGCTCTGCATACAGGTGCCGGACAAGGGAACCGGGGCTAGAAAAGCCAGAGAAGAGTGGAACAAAGCCCAGGGTGTGCTCCCGGTCGTCGCAGCCATACGCCATAAGGCGGGCAGAGGCATATCCAGCTCCCAGCTCCCAGGCCTGGGAGCTTTAGACTTCAGACAGTGCACTATGGAGACCGTGGGCAAAGAATACAGTACATTGAACGCTGAACACTGAGCATAGAACAAATACAGGAAAATTCAGAGACCATGTGGCAAATTGTGTGGCAAACTGGCAAAACTGGAAAACTAGTGGCAAACCAAGGAACGTTAATCACCCAGAGCACGTGGTTGTAGCTGCCTGTAGCTGCCTTTCCGGTAAAGAAGCAACCAGAAGCAGCCAGCAGCCAAACAGACCGACGTGACTTGTACACACACAAGACTTGAATTGACCATCAGTTGAAATTCTCAGATATAGCCTGCTAACCCAGGGGTGGCAGCAAGGATGACACTCACACGCGGAAGGAAAAGAGCAGCAAAGAGGGAAAGGCAAGGCTCCCCAGGCGAAGGTTGGCATGAGCCAAAAAGTGAATCCGCAGAAGGCAAATACCACCAAATCCGCCGCAAACAACCAATGCGTCTCATAAATCTCCGAGCAAGGGGAGGAAGACAGGTTACAAAATCACGGACTTCTTGCTTACTAAGAAGGAGTCGAACTCCATCAGTGCCTTAGAAGGTACTGCTCTTGCCAACGTCCCTGCCAACAACCCTGATACAACAGGAGTGGCGGAAGTGAAGACTGCGCAGGATTTTGAAAGGTCTTGTGTTTACCTGGGAACAACAAAGGCACTTAATCATCAGCCCAACAAAACTGGCATAACGGTCAACTCAGAAATTCACAGATGTTACTAAAACGACACTATTTCCACTTTAAATCTCAGTAACTGGAACAACTGGGGTGAGAGTCCGTGCTGCACCTCATTTTCTAAACACCCCCGCA
Organism: Pleurodeles waltl; assembly: GCF_031143425.1. Classification (NCBI taxonomy): domain Eukaryota; kingdom Metazoa; phylum Chordata; class Amphibia; order Caudata; family Salamandridae; genus Pleurodeles; species Pleurodeles waltl. Next base: position 785,854,752 of record NC_090445.1, read on the forward strand.
AGAAGAGAACTACACTGACTGTATTACAACAGAGGAATTTCCACTGATAGATCTTTCAGATACTTGTTCAGTTACATTCCAAGGCAATCAGACTACAAATAACAAAACAAAATTGAGATCCATTTGCAGTACAATCTCACCAAGGAAAGAGCGTTCATTTTGCAAAATAATAACCACAACTACATCTGAAACGCATGTAACTTCAGCTGCCACAGCAATGGAGCAGCAAGAGTGACAAGAGGCACCTGATGACCCTTTGGACCATATAACGGGGGCCAATTCAAACGTTGAATCATTAACATCTGGAGACTCGTGGAAGGCCTTGCTAGCGATGTCAGCAGCTATCCAATTTCAAGCAGATAAGCAAGACACCCAGGTAGACTTACTTAACATCTTGGCCATCCACATTGTGAGCATTGACAACAAGCTACAATCCTTGAACAATCTGATAAAAAGGGCTCAAACCCACTCATACACCCAGCAGGTGACATGCCAGTGCGCCACCATAGGCGACAATTCACAAAGAACTCTGGAAATCCTAAATGACATCTTGAAAGAGGTAAAAGTCCAGACCCTTAGGACTCAAGAGCACTTTAGTCGTAGTGGCGAGAAGACCCCTAAAACCCCAGCGATCATGGAAAGCACACAAAATGTGGAGGAACCTAATCAGGGAAGCAATAATCTCATGGAAATGTACTCATCTGGACAGGGAAGTTCTCAGAGTAACACAGAGGGGAGATCATGCCTTAGCACACAAGAAACAGGTTCCTCCACGAGTGGATCAAAGGAATCAGTTCCTAATAATTCAACAGAGGAAGAACTGTCCCTCACGAAAAGGGAAAAGAAACGACTGAGGAAAGCACAGAAGAAATCTAAGGGGGTCCACCAACACAGTATATGGAAATCATTTGATAAATCTAATGGCTTGCAATGTAAGGAACCAGGAATAGCAGACAACAACAAAAAGACAGCAAGCTGGGTTAAATCTAGTCAGATGAGGGAAGAACAGCCAGCCAGTGAGGTCAATCCCACGTGTGAACCAAGCGCTCTGGGCAATCAATACACATCACAGCAACAGCCTCCTAAAACCCCTCTCTCCAGCAGCAAGCAGGGTGGCAGCTTTTCGCATGGCGAGACTGTCTTAAGAGAACCACAGAGAAAAAGATCAACTACTAGTCAGTGCCCAGAAAGGGAACTCAGCAGGTTAGTGACAGGCCGGAAGCCGCCAAACTCAGGGAATACAACACTCAATGTGCAAGCTCCGTGCATAACACGATTGCAACAAACCAACCTGCAACAAACCAACCCGTAGGTAAAATGGAACAGTTTTTAGATCACGGGCACTATCTTTGGTCAGACGACTGCATAAACAGCACAGCACAAAAAAGAATTCCAGGACATCAGACATTGCAGGACAAAGTGGCTTCAGAGGACAATAAATTACTCTTAATCCCTTGTTATGATCCGAAGGGGGGCTTTTGACATACTAAATAGAGGCACCACACTGAAGTTAATAAATGCGATTTCAGCCCCTGGCTCACATCTCAGCAATAGAGCTGATGACTGTTGGGTTCATTTCACACCCAAATAACAAAGACAAAGAGGCAATACTGACATCCTGGGCCACGTCTGCCACAATTGACCAAATTTTAGCATATCAAGACACGTTCAGCGCATGGGGCATTGTTCTGCAAAAATTGTATCTGCCCAGATACCCTAATCTTCTGATACCGCAACAAAAGAAGGGCAGTTCAATTTTAAAAGGGGACGTGGGAGTAGAAACCTCACCAAGCAATCGGGAACACTTAACAATAGTAAAACATCAAAGCTTGCTTCATCATGGCACGCACCAACAGATCTTCATCGGCATGCCCTCGACAACCAAACAGGCTGGAAGGCAAACCTTAAACGACAATAATTATAATTGGTCCTGATGGAAACCCAAATAACATCCATATATGCTCTTGGAACACCCATGGTCTAAAAAACCTGGTCACCGACAAGGCGGGCTTGAGTTTCCTACTGCAGTTTGAAATCATCACGTTGCAGGAAACATGGAGCACGGAGCCAATAAAAATTTCTGGATACTCTGGAATAGATGTCTCTGTAAAACAACCTCAAAGACACGAACACCCCAAGGGGGGCCTCACAACGTACTGCTCCACGAAAATCAACTGGGTGACCAAACAGATCGACCTGGGAATTGACTGGCTGCTACCGACTATGTTGTAACACCAGGCTCCATCAGGCAACAATAGAACCTTACTATTGATCAATGTATATATCCACCCTAATAAAACGCAATACTGAGAAAATATGGAAACATTGATCAGCATTGTAAAAATACTGCAGAAGCAAAATAAGGACGCGATCCTCATTCTGTCCGGCGATTTCAACCTCGATTTGAGAAAGGGCAGCACAAAACCTTTTAACGGAACAAGCGCAAACACAAAGCTTGAAATCCTGGGATTGCGTCTCCTGACGCCTCTCCCTGAGGATGCTTCATCCACACAAGTAACCTTCTTAAGTGGCACAAAAAAATCCAACATAGACTTCACATATATCAATGAAACCTCACTGCCATTAGTTTCATCATATAGGATCCAAGAACGCACTGAGAGCGACCACTTCCCACAACTCATCAAGATCTGGAATAATTGGAGCCGGCTATCCTCCGCTAATATCATCATTTTAGCCCCAGTGACTTATGATACAAAAAAATTGAAATGGCGGGGGCCGGGCCTTGGAACAGTAATGGAAGAAGTGTACCACAGTGCCGACATAATTAATGAGCTCAAAGAAACACTAAGAATGCAGGAACAAGAAGATCATCCTCCAGGAGAACGAGTGACCGCTTGGACGCACTTGTGTGATTCCGTAATGAATACATTTTCCATCAAAAAATGTCTCCCAATCTCAGTTATAGAGACAAAAAACAAAGTTAAGAATGGCAGAGCAGAAAAGCCATGGTTTAACAAAACACTGTGTAATCAGAAAAATCAAGTCTCTAGAGAATTAAAAAAGCCCTAAGGGACACACGCTATGGAAGGAAATCTGACAACATAAGGCTCTCTGAGCTAAGAGCCAAATACAAGAAAAATTGCTTGATGGCAAAACTGAGGTATCATCAGGATTTATGGACCAAGCTGCTCATGTGCAATAAACAGAAAAATAATAAAAAGTTTTGGAAACTGATAAACAGGCTAAATCAGGGAAAAAATCGACACATGAACGCCGGTATCGACGTGGCCACATGGGAAGCCCACATACAAACAATGTTCTCACTCCCAAAGCACCATAAGAAGGAGGAGGCCACTCAGGCAACCACTGACTCAAGTACGATTAACTTTGGTTTCAGAGTGACAACGCAAACTGGTTCACCTCCAAACAAAAATGATCAAAAGTACACACTAACGAGTATCGACATCGAAAAGTTGACAAGCCTTATCAAGAATTTAAAACTGGAAGGGGCAGCTGGCCAGAACAGAAGTCTGAACGCTTTGTTGAGAGGAGACCCTTCATTCTGGGCACACTACATGACACTGCGTTTTAATGACCTCCAGGGCACCACAGGTCTACCAGATGCATGGAAAGGTAGTACTATTCATCCAATATACAAAGCAGGCAACCCTGCAAGCCCTTCAAACTACAGGCTAATAGCATTAATAGACATGGAAGCAGAACTCTATGCAGCCTGTTTACTGCAACAACTAGCAGAATGGATTCATGATAAACATCTAATTCCACAATGCCAAACAGATTTCAGAGCAGGTATGGGAGCCTCTCCTAACCTGACTACCCTGGCTCTGCTGGGAAACAAAGCCAGGCTTAAGAAGAAAATGCTATTTGTGTGCTTTATTGATCTAAAGGCAGCTTTTGATTGTGTCCCAAGAACCCATCTATGGGAGAAACTGAAAGGTTGGGGCTTACCCTATAGCCTCTTCAATGCAATGAGGGACTTGTACACAGGCACTTTGGCGCAAGTAAAAATTGGAGAAGGAGGACACCTCACCAACAGATTATTAACGGTAAAAGGACTAAAACAAGGGTGTGTATTAGCTCCTACGCTGTTCAACTTATATCTTGCTGACCTAGCTGAGGCTCTAGCACCTGTAAACAGCCATCCGCCAGTACTGGCCAAGAAAGGAATGGAATGGCACCAGTACACAGATGACATAGTTTTACTCAGCCAAACATTAGTCGGCCTACAGCACAGCATCAATGCATTTCATATTTACAAAACAATGCAAGGTCTGGAATTGAATTTGAGTAAAACCAAGGTTGTCCGCTTAGTAGACATTAAGTAGAAATCTGCTTCATGGTCCATAAACGGAACCTAGGTGGAGGTTGCCCCCTCATACAAATATTTGGGATTCACCATGGATCGCCTCTTGACTTTCAAGCCCATCTTGCTGTTGCTTAAGCGAAAGCCCTTTCATTGACCTATGGCTTCAAAGTACTAAAACAAAAATTAAGCTGCCCCTCATACTCTCACCTGCTCTCAGTCATGGCAGCACGGCTAATGCCCACCGTCACTTATGGCGCCTAAATCATGCTGGGGAAGGAGGCAGCTTTATTCAATCAAGTCCAGACAAAGGCCTACAAAATGATTTTTCGTATTCCACGACCAGCACCTCCAGCCCAGGTCCGCCTAGAATTGGGTCCGAAAAACTACGAATTTCAGAGTAAATGCGCCTTCATCAAATTATGCTGGAGGATGCGCGCAGCAGAGATTGGTACCTTAAATAACTTGTGTTGGATGGAAATCGAGGAGCAACAGAGCCACAACGATAAAGGCACCTGGGGCCAGCATTTAAACAACTGTATTAAAGTGCTAGGTCTGCCAGAAGCCTTGGAGCAGAACCTGGGCAAAAAGGACTTTTATCGGAAGGCAAATGCTGTCACCAAGATAAAGGTGGTCATTACAACCTCGGCGGTCTTTTAACAAGACCGCCGAGGGACCGCCGTGTGGAAGACCGCCAGTAGTGGCGGTTTGCCGCTCGGCGTATTATGACTGTTGGCTGCTCTCTGTCCTTTTTACGACGGAGAGCCGCCAACAGCCATACGGCGGGCGGCGGGGGAGTGGAGGTTGCTCCACCTCCACCGCCACGCCAACAGAACACCGCCCAGCGAATCACGACCTGTGATTCGGCGCGGCGGTGTTCTGTTGGCGGTGTGGTGTCGGCGGAGCAGCCCCCATGGCTCCCGTCCCCTCCCGGAGGATCGACGGACAAGGTAAGTCGATTGTCCGTTAGGGGAGGGGGGTGGTGAGGTGTTGCGTGTTGTGTGGGTGCATGGGGGTGTGCGTCTGTGTATGTAGAGGGGGGGTGTGAGTGCGTGTATGCTTGCGGGTGTGTTGCGTGTGTTGGGAATGAGTGCGTGTATGTCTGTATGTATGTCTGTATGGATGTGTGCGTGTATGTCTGTATATGGGTGTGCGTGTCTGACTGAGTGTGTGGATGTAGACATGTATGTTGGTGTGTGTGCGTGTATGTGTGTTGGTGGTGCCTGCGTGCGTGTCGTGTGTGTGTGAGTTATGTGATGTTGGGGGTCGGGGTGGGGAGGGGGGCCCTGCCACCTTTGGGGGGTGGCAGGGGTGGTGGGGGGTGTAGGGGAGGGAGTCGGGGTGGGGGTGGGGGGTGGGGGAGACCCCTATCAGTGCCAGGGAAGTAATTCCCTGGCACTGATAGTGCTTACCGCCATGGATTTCATGGCGGATCCTACCGCTGGAAATCCACTGCGGTAAGCCGGGTCGAAATACCGGTGGTATTGTGGCGGCCGCCGGGCTGGAGACCCAGGTCTCCAGCCCAGCGGTGGTCTCCGCCCTGGCGGGCGGAACGGTGAAGCGGCGGATGACCATGGCGGTAACCGCCATGGTCATAATACTCAAAAAAAGACCGCCAGCCTGTTGGCGGTCTTACCGCCGCTTTAACACCGTCCACCAGGGTTGTAATGACCCCCAAAGTCTTTAAATTCTGACAAACAAAAATTGGCAAGAAGACAGCACGCCTGGATTGTAATAACATCATACAAAACCTTACGGGCACAGGAATATCTAGCAGCATCCTTCAACCAGTTGCTGAAACACCCGTTCATGCTCTTTCGATTTGGGTTGATGGAAACGAAAGACATGGTCCCTTCATGGAGACAACAAGATTCAACACATTCCTGTCAACTGTGTGGGCACAGACAGGAGTCACTAGAACACATTTTTTGTGTGTGCCCGGCGTTGCAAGGTTATCGGACATTGGATCTGAAAAACACTTTTAGGACATTGAACATACGCTCATGCAGGCCGGCCATCATCAGTTGGCTCAGTGGTCTCTCAGTGGTCTCTCGATCACGTTTTCTTGTCAAGGGACCAAATTTATGGTACGGGTCCAGAAAGAACTAGAGAATAAAGTCTAGTGAAGCGCACATGGGCTATGATTTTATGTTAGTAAATCTCTTAATAGGTTAACTGCAGCCAGAAAACATTCTCAGGCAAAACTTAGTGTTAATAACTTTTAATATTCCCTGAGCCTCACTCGTCTACAATCATAGTCTGTATGGGCATAAGAAAGCACTAAATTCAAGACTAAGAGTAAGGTTGGAATCAGTGGAGAACTTGTTAGCCAGGTACAAATTTATCCTAATGATAAGTTTTAGTTTAAACAAGCACTTCTTGTTTTATGAGTCTTTATCTACAACAGTGAGTATGCTAAGTATTTATACAAATATGCATGTTTGAATTGCGATGGTTTTAATTAACCGTGTCAATAAACTTAAACCTCTTCAAGTGAGTGCACATTGCATTGCTGAATTTATTAATTTTATAAAATCTAACATGTAATATCGTAGTGGAAGCTGCAAAACATAAACAGAGCTCATGAAGACAATATTTGCCTGTTCTTGTAGTTGTGGCTAGTGATTTTTTAAAGTAGTGGGCCATAAAACGTGTCCTGAATTGTGGAGAGTGAAGCGAGTGAGGCTGACATTTTTCTAGGGAGGGATACCAGGGGTTGCCCGATGAACATTTTGAGAAAATGGGACCGATAGTGCATTTTAAAGCAGATTTCCATATACATTTGTTAAAAAGCCATAGGCTCTGCTCTCATTAAATATTCAAGTCTTTCATGATGGGCCAGGCCAATTTAACCTGATGCTCCAGAGAGTTCACCTAATTTTTCCCAAAATGTGCTAGCAGTGCAAACATTACCTCTATTGTGCCAGATACAGTATATCATCATGAGCATCCTCGTATAGCATATGTGATCTTTGAATCCAAAAATTACATACAATATGCCCGTCCCAGAATTTTGATTAACATGAACAATTATCTCTAGTATGTCAGGGCCAACACTTTGTCATAATTTAATTTACTTCTAAAATTAACTTCTGTATTTCTGGATTTTGACATGTTTGGCCACTGGTATTTTAATGTCCAAGCCAAATAAGCAAAATCACCTAATGCAGTTTTTTTTAGCCCTTATCTGTACACATTTCAAACAGCAAATATAAACATAAAACACTTTTAAATGTGTCCTAAAGCTGGAAAGGTTCCTGACCAATAAAAATTAATACATACAAAAGAGTCATGTTACAGAGTAATATGGTTGATTTTATTCATAGTCCTATTTAGTATCATGTCCAGGCCTTTGCACACTCTTAAAACCAGTGGTCGAAGTACATTAAAAAAAGTATGGAAACTATGATGCTGAATGCAATGGGGGTGGGGTCAGAGAGTGTGGGGCAGAGACAAAGGTGTGACTAAAAACATTTTGTATGTTTTCTTGGCATTTCACTGTCAGCGCAGATGAGATGAAAACATCAAAAAATGTTGCTCAGTAGGAAATGCACTATAGTACATGAAGAAACCTCTATTAGTTAATTCACTGCAGAGGTCTATGTGTAAACAGACAGCCACAGAATTAAATATTGGTTGGTGCATGGAGAATAGCGACTTGTGTATTTGTAATCCTACGAGATCACAGCCTGTGACAAAAAGCACTATGAATATATAAGTCATTTTAAACTTGCATTACACACAGAATAAGATGGAGTGCTACAAAATGCACAAAAATGTATAAGATAAAATGGTGTTTCCAAAATATAGATTTTAGTAAAACTCAGATTGTACGTAATAAGGTTTTTTAAATATAAATGTCCCTTCAACACCATGTCAACTTACAAATAAAAGCACACACTTAGCAGCACTGTTGTTAAATCTTTGCACTACCACTCAAAAAGGACTATGGCCCTCATCACAACTACAACTGATCTATGCATTCCGCCCACAATCTAGTGAAATTCCGAGACCAGTCGTGCTGGAGGTTGGCGGTGCAGAGGTGGTACCGCAACCGGTACTGCCAAGCCTCACAGAGACCACACACCGTATGACTCTCGTAATACAGTGTGGCGGTGTCCAGATGACAAGGCACTGGAAGCTCCAGGACCCGTTCCCTCCCGGGTGACCTCATCGACAGACGAGGTAAGTGGATCACCCGACCTGGGAAGGTGTGTGTGTGTGTGTGTCTGCGTGTGTGAGTGTATGTGTGAATGTTCAATCAATCAATCAGGGATTTGTAAAGCGCACTACTCACCCGGAAGGTCTCAAGGTGCTGGGGGGGCGGGTGGGGGAGCTACTGGTCAAACAGCCAGGTCTTAAGGTGTTTCCTGAAAGATAGAAGGTGATCGGTAAGGCGGAGGTGGAGTGGTAGGGAGTTCCAGGTCTTTGCAGCGAGGTAGGAGAATGATCTTCCTCCGGTGGTCATGCGGCAGATGCGAGGAACGTAGGTGAGGGTGTGGTTGGTGGAGCGAAGGTTGCGGGTCAGGATGTGAAAGGTGAGTCTGTCATTGAGGTATGTCGGGCCCGTGTTGTGGAGGGCCTTGTGTGCGTGGATGAGGATCTTGAAAGTGATCCTCTTCGATACTGGTAGCCAATGTAGGTCTCTGAGATGGGGGAGATGTGGTTGCAGCATGAAATGTCGAGAATGAGACGTGCGGATGCGTTCTGGATTCTTTGCAGTTTTGTCTGGAGTTTGTTTGTGATTCCTGCATATAGGGCGTTTCCGTAATCCAATCGACTACTGACCAAGGCGTGGGTGACGGTCTTCCTGGTTTCGATGGGAATCCACTTGAAGATTCTACGGAGCAGGCAGAGGGTGTAGTAGCAGGAAGAGGAGATGGCATTGACCTGCTGAGTCATGCTGAGTGTGGAATCCAAGATGACGCCCAGGTTGCGTGCGTGGGTGGTGGGTGAGGGTGTGGATCCTAGGGAGGTGGGCCACCAGGAGTCATTCCAGGCTGAGGGGTTGGTTGTGTGAATGCAGGAGGTGTTTGTGGGTGCGTGTCTCCATGTGTGAGTGTGTGTGTGAATGTCGTGAATGAGGGGGGAGAGGGGTGTTTGTGGGTGCGTGTCTGCTTGTGTGAGTGATTGTGGATGGGGTGGGAGGGTGAGTGAGTGTTCGTGGATGGGGGTTGGGTGTGAGTGAGTGTTTGTGGATGGGGGAGTGGGGTGAGTGAGTGTTTGTGGATGGGGAGGGTGAGAGTGAGTGTGGATGTGGAGGAGGAGGGGGTAAGTGCATGAACGTGTGTGCATGTGTATGTAAGTGGACGGGGAGGGGAGTGAGTGTTTGTGTAAGCGGACGGGGAGGGGGGTGACTGCATGAGTGGGTGGGGGAAGGGGTGTGTGTTTGTGTGGCAGTATGTGACTGCATGTGTGTGGGAATGTGGATATATGTGCAAGTGTATCCTGGTGACAGGAATGCCTATTCCTGTCACCAGGGTGCAAGACCGGAGATGTTTCTGCTGTACAACCGGCAGAACAATTCTGGCGGTCTCCTGCCTCATGATACCACTAGCAGTATCGCAACGTCTGTTGTGCTGGAGGTGCTCACCTCCAGCCCGGCGGAACGCAGTAATGTGGTGGGACAGGTGGAGGCTCGGCGGTTTAGCTTTGGCCAAACCACCAAACTCCTAATTTGGTGGTATTCACCACCGGCCCGTCGGCGGTGACACCGCCACAGCGGCAGGGTCCTAATGAGGGCCTAAATATTTCCTATCACGAAGCTTTGAGTGGCTGATAAATTAAAGACAGTACCGTCTCCCAAGCATCCTTAATATTTGCAGATTACCATTTACATTTGCAAATTAACTTGTTGACCACCTTTGCATTTCTTTCAGGCAAGCAGGCTCCCTGGCAGGAAGGTTTGTTTAGCTGTCTGCCCAGATCAGTTGTCTTTTTACCGAAAAGTAGTGGAACAGCTTTCATAAATCAAAAAAAGATAGGCATGTTGTGTCTCTCTGATCCCAACCACTTTAACATCTGCTTAAAACTACAACAAATGGTTGGTATCTTTCTTTTGGAAAGGTGGCAACCACACCTCAGACTTATAATTAATGTATGTAAACCAAGTGAAAATAAATCACAAGGTTTTGCCATCTACATGGAGAAAGCAATTCGCTGGTGCATTCTCCAAGCCTCTTCTGCTGACTGGGAGGGCCAAAGGTCATGTTTGGGTGGGCTTGTCCCACCCACTAGAATTGGGCCTGCTAAGAGTTAGTGGTGTGGATTAGGGTGGGGTAGATTTGAGTGGGGTAGACGGCGGAACAATAAATTAGGGTAGATTGGTGGTAGATTGGAGTGGGGTATGTTGGCATGAAGTGGAGTGAGGTGGCTTGGTGTAGATTGAAGTGGGGTAGATTGAAGTAGGGGAGTTGGGTAGATTAGCATGGTATATTGGAGTTGGGTAGATTCGGGTGGAGTGGGTTGAATGGGGTGGCAAGAGGAGATTCTTGTGATTAGATTAGAGTGGGGTAAAATGGAGTGGAGAAGATTGGAGTTGAGTGGAGTATATTGGAGTGTGATATATTGGGTTGACTGGAGTGGATTGGGGTAGGTTCAGAAAGAGTTGAACGCAGTGGATTGGGGTTGATTGAAGGGGATAGATTGGAGTGGTGTAGACTGGAGTGGGGCAGATTTGAGTGAGCTAGATAGGAGTTGGATAGATTCCAATAGATTGGAGTGTAGTGGGGTAGATTGGATTGGAATAGGTTGAAGTGGAGTTGGATGGGATGGGTGGAGTAGACTGGAGTGGAGTAGATTGGGTTAGGGTGGGGTAGATTGGAGCGGAGTGTAGCAAATTGGAGTGGAGTAGATTGGGGTAGATTGGAGTGGGGCGGATTGGATGGGGTAGATTGTGAAGGGTAGTGGATTGGAGTGGGGTAGTTTGGAGTGGAGTGGGGTAGATTGCATTGGGGTAGAGTGGGGTCGAGTGGAATGAGGTATATTGGGGTGAGAAATATTGGGATAGATTAGAGCTGAGTGGGGAAGATTGGGAAAGAGTGGAGCAGTGGATTGAGGTACACTGGAGTGGAGTGGAGTAGATTGGAGTGTGGGGGTTTGGAGTGGAGTAGAATGGAGTGAGGTAGATTGGAGATTGGAGTGGGGTAGATTGGGTGGAGTGGGGTAGATTGGAGTGGTAAGGAGTAGATTGGAGTGGAGTAGGGTAGATTGAAGTGGAGCGAGGTATATTCGAGTGGAGTTGGGTAGATTAGGGTGGAGTGGGGTAGATTATGGTGGAATGGGGTACAGTGGAGTGGGGTAGATTGGGTGGATTAAGGTGGGGTAGGTTGGAGTACAGTGTGGTAGATTGGAGTGGAGTGGGGTAGATGGGACAGAGTAGAGTCGGTAGACAGAAGCAGTGAAGATTGGAGGGGGGTAGATTGGATGGATTTGAATGGAGTGGAGTTGTTTTGAGTGGAGTGCGGTAGGGTAGATTGGAGTGGGGTGGACAGGTGGAGTGGGTTAGATTGGACTAGAGTGACGGTAGATTTGAGTGGCATGTGGTAGATTAGAGTGAAGTGGAGTCGGGTGGATTTGGTAGAGTGGAATAGAGTGTGGTAGATTATGGTACAACCAAAGGTGGTAGAGTGGGTGAATCTGAGTGGGTAGATTGGAGTGGGATAGATTTGTTACAGTGGAATGGATTGGTTAGAGTGTAATGGATTGGAGTTGAGTGGGATGGATTGGGTGGACTGGAGTTGGTAGACTGGTGTGGGGTGGATTGGAGTGGAGTGGGGTAGAGTGGAATTGGATAGGTTGGAGTGGAGTGAGATAGATTGAGGAGGGTGGAGTGTAGTGGGGTAGACTGGAGCGGGTGTAGTTGGGCAGATTAGGGTGGGGTAGAGTGGTTGAATTAGAGCAGTGTAAATTGGAATGGAGATTGGAGTGGGCTACATTGAAGAGGGGTCATTGGATTTGGGTAGTTGGGAGTGGGCTAAATTGGAGTGGGGTGGGCTGGAGTGGAGTGGGGTAGAATTGGGTGGGGTAGATTACAGTGGGGTGGGTTAGAGCGGGGTGAAGGCGAATAGATTGGGATAAACTGAAGTGGAGGAGATTGAAGTGGATTACATAGAGGTAAATTGGGCAGAAATAGATTGAGAAGGGGTAGACCGGAGGAGAGTAGATTTGGGTGGAATGGGACAGTGTAAGTTAGAGTGGGGTGGGTTGAGTGGAGTGGGTTGGATTGGAGTGGAGTGGGGAAAGATTTGAGAGGAGTAGAGTAAATTGGAGATTGGAGTGGGGTAGATTGGAGTGGAGTGGTGTAGAATAGAGTGGAGAGGAGAGGAATTGAATACATTAAAGTGCAGTTTGAAGTAGAGTGGGGTAAACTGGTGTGGAATCGGGTAAATTTGACTGGGGTAGATTGAAGTGGAATAGAGTAGAGTGGAGTGGGCAAAGACTGGAGTGGATTCAGGTAGATTAGAGTGGGTTGGAGTTTGGAAGATTTTTTCTAGTGGAAACTTGGAGTCCTCATAAAGTAGCACACAGTGTTAATATGGCTGCTGCAAAGAACATGTGCAGATCAGAGTGCATATAATGTAAAAACAATAATGCTGATCAAGTTTGCGCTCTGAGCTCTGTGAGCGCCATGGCAGCCACAAAGCACAAACAAAAGAAAAAAGTAGTTCACTCACATTTGGTAGATTTGAGTGGAGTGCAGTAGACTGGGGTGGAGTGGGGTAGATTGGGGTGGGGTAGATTGGAGTGGGGTGGGATTCAATAGGTTAAATTGAGTGGAGTGGGGTAGATTGGACTAGAGTGGAGAGGTTTTGAAGTGGAGTGCTGTAAATTGAAGTGAGGTAGATTGTAGTGGAGTGGGGTAGATTGGAGTTCGGTATATAGTAGTGGAGTGGGGTAGATTGGATTGTAGTGGTTTGGATTTTGATAAATTGGAGTGGAGTGGGGTAGATTGGGTTAAAGTGGGGTAGACTGGGTTAGAGGGTGTAGATTGGGCAAGAATGTGATAGATTGAAGTGTGGTGGACTGGAGTGGTGTGGGGTAGATTGGGGTGGGGTGGGTAAATTGGTCTGGGGTATATTGGATTGAAGTTGGGTAGACTGGAGTAGAGTGGGGTAGATTGGATAGGGTGGAATGGGGTAGATTGGAGTGGAGCAGATTAGGAAAGATTGTAGCAAAGTGGAGTGCAGTTGGGTAGATTGGGGTCATTTGGAGTGGAGTGGGATAGAGTGGAGTGGGGTAAGTAGTGTGGAGTTGAGGGGCATAGGGTGGAGTGACCTGTTGTGTCATGGAATGTATAGCGTAGATTGGAGTGGAATCGAGTAGCATGGCGTTTCATAGAGTGCCTTAGAATGGAGGGGAGTAGAATGAAGTGGCTTGTCACAGAGTGGAGTGGAGTGTGATAGAGTGGAGTGGCTTGGCATAGAGTGGAAGGGTATAGAGGGGAGTGGTATAGTGTAGAGTATGCATGGTGTGGTAGGGCCCTGCCATTATAAAAACACATTTCAATTGAATTGACAATCACATTTTTACCAAAATACAGTATTACTGCACACAAACGATCATGTATGAAAAAGTAATCAACTAGTGTATTGATAGATTTTAATCATATTCAAATATTTGTTTCCAACACACTTCAGAATTACTAAAATATGGGCTTCATTTGTACTAATTCTGATAGATCCTGAAACACCAGCACAGTTCATTTTTCAGGTCAAGCATGCAAGCCTTTTTACCTGTTGTATTATTGTGGGCTTATAACCACGCCCACCTCACGCCCATCACTTTGATTCATTTGTGGGCTTGCCTTTCAAAAATCACTTTATGTCACTGGTAAATGCTTTATGTTTGTTCCACCTTGGGGCAGTTTAGTTACCGCCTTGGACACCAACCTTGTTAGAGGGATAATCGCACAGTTGCCGATATACTTCAGCGTGAGTGAACTACTTTTTTCTTTTGTCTTCACTTCGTGGCTGCCTTGGCGCTCAGAGTACGAACTCGATCAGCGGTATAGTTTTTACATTATATGCGCTCTGATCTGCAAAATACACATTCTTTGCAGCAGGAATATAAACCGTGCACTACCTTATGATGACTCCAAGCTTTTACTAGATAAAACTGTTTTCTCTCCAGAAAGAACGTAAATTGCCAGAGTTACTTTGACATTTTTACATTACATGCACTTTGTGATTTGCCTAGTACACTTCCTTTGCAGCAGGCACATTGACCCTGTGCGCTACCTTATGATGACTCCAGGCTTCCACTGGACACAAAAGTATGTTATTTTGGCTGCCATGGCGCTCACAGTGCTCAGAGCACAAACTTGATCGGCGGTATTGTTTTTACATTATCTGCTTAGTACACGTTCTTTGCAGCAGTCATGTTAATCTTGAACACTACTTTATGATGACTCCAAACTTCCACTAGACAAAAGTAGGTTCTCGCTCCAGAAAGAACATAAATCACCAGAGTTATTTTCACATTTTTACATTACATGCACTTTGTGATTTGCCTAGCACGTGTTTTTTGCAGCAGGCACATTAAACTTTTGTGCTACCTTATATGAGTCCAAGCTTCCACTAGACAAAGTATGTTCTCTCTCCAAAAAGAACATTAGACACCAGAGTTATATTGACATTTTTACATCATATGCACTCTGATCTGCTTAGTACACGTTCTTTACAGCACACATATTCATTCTGGGACTTGTAGTTTTATTTTTATAACATGATACAAGCTGGAAACCAGCCCTAGAAGTAGTATTCATAAAGTTGCCCAGCTCCTTAATTCAATGTGTGATTCGCTCATTTAGTTTACGTTTCAGCTTTGCATTCTGGGAGTTGTAGTTTTATTTTTATAAAGCTGCAAATACAAAGCAGAAACCTGACTAGATGAACTACACACGTTTGAGTCTGTGAAGCTTGAGCTGCGTGTATGTGTATTTATAAAACCTACCTAGAGGAGAGATTACAGTTGATTATGCTGTACAATGGTCAATATTTTATACTAATATTTCAGTTCAAGGCTGACTGCGGATCATTAATATCATGTGCGGTGGCTCTCCTCAAGCATGTGAAAAATCATGGGTGATTTGTTTGACTACCCAGACTGCAGTAAAGGGGCAATGATCTAGTAAGTACGCAACCTTGGAGTGTAATCATTTATTCATTGCTGCACATAAGCAATCACACCCTTCAATGCAGACACCCTTGCACTATGGTGCAAAGTTGCCTTCGTTGGCGCAAGCTGCTTAATTTAGCGCCTGCGCAGGGGAAATGGAGAGGTGTGCCATATTCTTGTAAATACGGTGCATCACTGTGTTTCAAAACTGGTGCAGCGCAGATAATTTTGGTGCAGCACTGCACTGCACCAGTTTTATCTAAATCTGGCCCTTAGAGACTTTTATCTGAACCCCTTTCAGAAGACTCTTGATCAGGCTTCTGATATGCTGATGCTTTCCTTTTGTGCCCAAGATATCCTTTTTCGTAATTATTTTTGCCCTTTTTGTGCTTTTTGTTTTTGCCCGTCTGTTTTTCGCCCAACACATTTATTTCCCTGACTTGGCTAACAGTAGGGTTTTTTCCTGTGCGCAGCTAAAATTATGACTCTGCTTAATTGATATGATTGCTAATTCTGAGCAACCCTTATATTCTGTATCACATATTTCTTTATTGATGATGTGTAATGTTCTTCTTGAATGCTTAGTTCTGTTGATGTTACTTCATCTGCATTTATTTTGTTGCCTTGGACAACCCTTGGTAATTATGTATCTTTAAAACGTGGCTTTGGGAATTGTGTACATGACTTTGAGCTTTAGTTTGAAATAAACCCCTAACTTTATTTTTGACTGGAGTCTTCCTTCCATGGCAAAATTGGTCATGGTGTGTAAATTAATTGGGTTGTATTGAAATTGTGTTAATTGTTCTACCACTCCCTGTTGCCGGGTCCAAAGATCCATCTGCCTCAGAGAGCATTGATTCCTGCGAAGGATGAAAATGCTACCGCAAATGTTACTGACTTCCTCTTATTAGTAACAAGGCTGGTCTCTGGACTGCTCTGTCTCCCTTCCAGTTACTATAGTGGCCCACATGCATTCCAAGATTAATATTAGGCAATAGGATCCACTGGGATCTCAAAATGCTCATTTGTAGCTTGTCCAAGATTTGTTTTAGAATGACTGCTCTTTCTTGCAGTCCCAGAAAGATCTTCAGTGCTGGCTTTATCTTTAAACTGTTGGTCTTATTTTCTTTTCAGTATGCTTTTAGGCACCTCTTGTCTGGAAAAGCGCTGTTCAAACCACCATTCCACTGAGCTGTTGAATGACATGCCATTCAAAGATGGCCGCTGCCGCGTTGTTTGTACACCTTTGCTCCTTTCCCTAAGACTTCACAGACTTTATTTTGTAGTCAGCCTTCTTTTCCGTGATGGCCTCTGTAGTTTCAGGACTCTCAAAGAGCCTTGTTCAATGCCTCATTAGCCATCCTTTTCCTACATGGCTTCCAGACTTCACTGAGGTAGCTGGTTGTCTCACAGATTTCCGGCTCCACTCTAATGATCTATAATACTGACAGATTAATTGATGATCGGCTAGGGTTTAGCTAAACTAAACTTATGTTAGACCAACTAACCAGCACCCTCGTCAAAAACCCACCACCCGACTCAACCGACCCGAGCACTGCCGCCATCAACCTCCATCAATGGATCCTCGACTGCGCCAACACCTTAGCCCCACTCAAGAAACCCACCGCCAACCAAGGAAAGAAAAAACCAGCCTGGTTCACAGACGAACTGACCGCCACCAAAAGCCGCTGCCAGAAGCTCAAGAAGAAGTGGATCTTAGAGCGCACACCCGACAACCTCGCCTCCCTCAAAGACGCCAACCGTGAACACCACCAACGGATCCGAGTCGCCAAGCGCGCCCACTTCACTGAACGCATCAACAACAACGCCCACGACTGCAAAGAACTCTTCGGCATCGTAAAGGAACTCTCAAACCCCAACGCCAACTCCAACGACATCCCGCCCTCCCAGAAACTCTGCGACGACCTCTCCACCTTCTTCCACCAGAAAATCACAACCATCCACGACAGCTTCAACACCACTCCGCCGCCAGACCCCACCCCTGACATCTCCACAGACGCCTGCCGCCTCACCGCCTGGACCCACGTGGACGACACCGAAACAATGACAACCATGAACACCATCCACTCAGGCTCCCCCACGGACCCATGCCCACATCACGTGTTCAACAAAGCCAACGCCATCATCGCCCCCAAACTCCGCAAGATCATCAACCTCTCCTTCGACTCCGCCACCTTCCCAGACAGCTGGAAACACGCAGAAATCCAACCCCTTCTCAAGAAACCCAAGGCTGACCCCAACGACCTCAAAAACCTCCGACCGATCTCTCTCCTCCCTTTCCCAGCAAAAGTCATCGAGAAGATCGTCAACACCCAGCTCGCCCTCTTCCTCGAAGACAACTCCATCCTAGACCCCTCTCAATCCGGTTTCAGACGAAACCACAGCACCGAGACTGCACTCCTCGCCGCCACAGATGACATCAGAACTCAAATGGACAACGGCGAAACCTCGGTCCTCATCCTCCTCGACCTATCTGCCGCTTTTGACACAGTCTGCCACCGCACCCTACTGACCCGCCTCCATGAAGCCGGCATCCAAGATAAAGCCCTCAACTGGATCTCATCCTTCCTCTCCGACAGAACCCAGAGAGTACGACTCTCCCCTTTCCGCTCCAAAGCCACCAACCTCATCTGCGGCGTCCCCCAAGGCTCCTCCCTCAGCCCTACGTTGTTCAACGTCTACATGGCCCCCCTCGCTAAACTGGCCCGCCAACATCACCTCAGCATCATCTCCTACGCCGACGACACCCAGCTCGTCCTCTCCCTGACCAAAGACCCACTCACCGCCAAAACCAACCTCCACGAGGGACTAAAAGCCATCGCCGAGTGGATGAACGACAGCCGCCTGAAGCTCAACTCCGACAAGACGGAAGTCCTCATCCTCGGGCGCACCCCTTCGGCCTGGAACGACTCCTGGTGGCTCACCGACTTCGGTCCCCCACCCACCCCAGCCAGCCATGCAAGAAACCTCGGCTTCATCCTGGACTCCGCCCTCACCATGTCCAAACAGGTCAGCGCCGTCTCCTCTTCCTGCTTCAACACCCTTCGAATGCTCCGCAGAATTTTCAAGTGGATCCCAACAGGAACCAGAAAGACGGTGACCCAAGCCCTCGTCAGTAGCAGACTTGACTACGGCAACGCACTCTACACAGGCATCCCAACAAAAGACATCAAACGACTCCAGCGTATCCAAAATGCATCCGCCCGCCTGATCCTCGACATACCCCGCCGATGTCACATCTCCCCTCACCTGAAGGACCTCCACTGGCTCCCTGTGGACAAGAGGATCACCTTTAAACTCCTCATCCACGCTCACATGGCTCTACACAACACCGGACCTACCTACCTCAACTCCAGACTCAACTTTTACGCCCCCACTCGTCAACTCCGCTCTGCCAATCTCGCCCTCGCCATCGTCCCCAGGATCCAGCGCAAGACCTCCGGCGGCAGATCCTTCTCCTTCCTCGCCGCCAAGACCTGGAACTCTCTCCCCACCTCACTACGACAGACCCAGGACCTCCTCACCTTCAGGAGACTCCTCAAGACCTGGCTTTTCGACCGCTAACAGCTCACCCACCCCCCTCTCCCCAGCGCCTCGAAACCCTGACGGGTACATAGTGCGCTTTATAAATGTAATGATTGATTGATTGATGAGTACAGACAAGGCCATTAAAGGCGCTCTAACCAAACATTGCCCAAAGCCAAGGCAAGACGGTGAGGTAGAAAATGCGCATACAACAAAATACTTTAAGCACAAAGAGCCCTGTTTTCAGGCGCTCTAAATATAGTCTCATTAAGACACGTTGCCTGCAGTGACACGTGGCTTTATTTTTCTATCCCGCAGGCCTCTCTCCGAGTGCATTTAACTGGCTTTGTGCTGAGAAGCCTTCAGGGCAGAGTGACTCCCAGTCACGCTGTCCTCAGATGGGCTAAAGTATGCAGGTCATAAACGTCATCATCAGCTCAGCTCTGAATGGGGAAAAAGAACACCATAATCTTTTCATCTTTCTGGCTGTTCCTCGAGCCCCTATTTCAATGCATTCGCAATCAGGGAGCATTAAGGCCAAAATACACATTGACCTTTTTAACAAGTGAAGCTCGATGGGCAGCGGTTTCCCAGCATTAACGCGTCTTCTTATTTCTCAAACAAGGAAAGGGTTGGACACAAAAGCGTCTCTTTTCATGTTGTTGAAGCCGCACACATCTTGTTGAGCAGATTCCAGTGAGAGTTGGTTAACCTTCTCCGACAAAGCACAGGAAACAGGTGATGTTTAAATGAGTCAAGCGTTTTACATCCAGCCCACACTATTTAGCTTGAGCCCATTGACAGACTCCTATAGCTGAGAAACAGGCAGCAAGCTTTGGCAACGTCAGGAGGCCTGGTGGTAGCACGCCACTGCAATGTATATTGCAAGCATGTGACAAAAAAATAAAAAGAAGAAAAAAAGGAGAGATGCTGCCTCCTAACAGTAAGGTGACTTATTAGCAGGCCTATGTACTCTGAACTTCCAAATAAGGAAAAAATACTTTTTACTTTGAATGTATATCATAGGAAAATAGAAATCCTTTTTACACAAAGAAAATATGTTATTGACCCTGAATTACTGTAACCTGAAAACAAAGTTCAACGAATAATGACTAAAAAATACAAAAGGAAAAGAATGGGGAAAAAAAAGCATTGGGACTGTAAAGTATTAGCCTACCAACTCTGAAACAGAAGTGTGCTTCTTTTTAGGGAATTGTGGATCAAGCAAAATGCCAAAACTCACAGAAGCAAACGGTGAGTGTCATTTGAACAAACCAAAGGATGAAGAGGGCTGGTCTGAAGCCCTTCTAGGTATGTAAGTCATTTTATGTAAGAATATTGATTACTTGAGGCCGGCGAAAAAGCTAGAGCTGATTTTCCGATGGACCTAAAAAGCTATAGACAAGGTTGAGTGGCATAAGCAACGGTGCAATGTACCCACGATCATATTCTGTCTGCTAAAAGACATTGTGATGGAAGGTAGACATGGTCCGATATCAGTACACACTGAATCAGTGCTAATCGGGTAACAATAGATGAAAGTGACAAAAAGATTATGTCATAGGCCCACAGAAGAGACTTTACTTCTCATAGCTACCATATTATTAGAGAATCACAAAATAACACTGCCACAGGTTCACACACATTCATTATGAGATGGAGTTACACTCCAACACTTTGAAGAACTTCTCCTTGACCAGACTTCCGGACCTGAGTTCTGTCAATTTCCTGAAGGCTGGGGCTAAGTATGTAACTGTCTAGATTAGGGGACTTCAAAGAATGGCTGAAGCCCAGCGGGGGAGCACACCAACTGCTATAAAACCATAAGTGCTATGAGCAGGCCCTGCTACCACTTTACGAGGCGTGCTCTCTGCATTGATGTAGGGCAAAGATTAGCAAAACAGAAGCCAGAGTCCTCTACTTTCCCCCCAGAGTGCTCTGTAGGCATGGCCGGTGAATGTTCCAGAGCAAGTGTAAGAACTGAAAAGCAGTCTAAGGCTCATTCACAGCTCAAACGTGAAACTGGGAATCATCAGGGGAAGCCTGCGTGTCGTTTCCCTACTTAGTCAAGTGTGAGACAATGTGTGTGTGTGCGCGCACGTCCGTGTGTGCAGGGTATATGCGTATTTCAGGATAAATGTCTAGTTAAGCTTTTAGTGCTTCAGAAAGGCTCAGTGAGTTAAACATCACTGCTGAAACCTACAGAGATCTCAAAATCACAAGTTTGCATCCTCCCAAGACTGACACAGGCTTCCATCTTTCCAAGATTGGTAAATTAATATAATTAAATAATACATAAATCTACATGTATGCAGCACTTAGAAACTACAGACATGCGGCATTAAATGCCATGAAAAACAACGTATAAACATTTATGGAACACGTTACCAACAGATTTTAACACAATATTACTAACTCAGTTGAATCCAGTTTATCAACATTTGAAGAGTAACATTTTAGTTTGACCTGAAAGAGAAAATCAGATCACAATGAGATGTTTAAAGGAATCACGCTAGCCTAGCTGATTAAGGGTGATACCCTGGAACCGGTCCTAGGATGCTTGTTTCCGGTCCAGGGAGAACCTGGCTTGGCAGTTCGGGCTGGACTGTTCCCATGAGGAACAGGGTCAAGACTGATTTCCATATGGCTGGGTCCAACCTGGGGTGGCGTGGTGAGCGAAAAAACGATGGATTAAACCCAGATCTTTGTGACTGGGGGTGAATGTTTGATTTGCTCTGTAGTACGTCCATCATCTGTTCTTTTTGCATTTGTCGCCCCAAGTGGGAAGGGTATGCCCAGACGTGGGTCCCGTGCTCACTGCACCACTGGATTCAAGCTAGCCTAGCTGATGAAGGATGATACCCTGAAACCGGTCCTAGGATGGTTGTTTCCGGTCCAGGGAGGACCTGGCTTGGCAGTTCAGGCTGGACTGTTCCCATGAGGAACAGGGTCAAGCCTGATTTGCATATGTTTGATTTGCTCTGCATTCTGTCCATCATCAGTTCTTTTTGCAACATAGCAAGAAAGCAGCACCAGGACTGGTCTGAGCGGCTTGTTCTGCCGCTCAGATACTACGCGGGAGTCTGTGGAGTTTCTCCTGCCCTGCTGTGTAGCAGAGCCGGGTTGGAGAATCCTAAGGGTTCTTTGACATATCACATCTCCCTGAATTGGCTGCTCGCATATCTTCACGTCTGATAGGAAACTGAAGAAGTTCCTTGATGAGCATGAAGACTCTGATATGGATACCTCTTTTCCAAACTCTAAAGCTTCTTTGAACAATGATTTGATGTCTTCAAGCACTCATATTCTCAGTACCTGGTCTTATAATAATGGATGACAAAATTGTCCTTTTCACTCTTCCACCAATATTCCTAAACATTTCTTCAACTACATGAATATTCACCTTTGTATTTGCTGTAATATGTTTTTTTTAAATGCCATCAAAGAAGCTTTCAGAAGGATGTGTAGAACCACACTAGTCATATCATCTGTCAATGTTCAGTTATCAATGCTATCTATATTTATGGGGACTCAATGTTCAAATAATTTTTTCTGTGCTGGGGAAGTAGCTTGTCCAGCATTTCATAGTTTTGTGGGGAAGGGCTTTGGGGTGTTAGGGCTGAACAAACTGTTAATTATTTCAGGATGTACATTTTCTTTACTTTGGTTGAAGCCTCTGCTCTTTGACCCCCCTCTTCTTTCTTTCTCCCCACTGTCTCATTGCCCAACCTTTTCTGGAGTTTTTCTTACCCTTTTATGATTTGGTGCTGTTGTTTTATCTGTATGGCATGCCCCTCTCTGTAATACTTGGAGGAACACTTATTATCTGGTTATATTCAATATTCACATTGGAGTCCCTTCTCTGAGGAACTCTCTCACCACCTTTATTACACAAACTCATGCACACACTAAAAACAGTCTCAATATACTCTCACTCAATACCAAAGGTCTCAACGCCCTCCTTAAATAGCCAAAATATCTGCCTATCTTTATAAGTTGAAAGATGATATAATTCTGCTTTAAGGGACTAAGATCCAAGAGAGGGAAGCGACCTCTTTTAAGAATAAATGGATAAGTGAGGCGGCCTTTTCCATTGCTCTGGGTATAAAGAATGCGGCATTCCCTTTAGTTGCCAAGAAATCTAATATCTCTATGCTGAATAGTAAGTTTGACAAAGAAGCCAGATGGACTATCTCCAAAATGTGTACAGAAAGTAAATCCGTTTATTTCATTCATGATTCTGCACTAAATGGGGACCAACGTTTTTGGGAAGAACTTTCCTCGAATATGGCTTTTGTCCCCGATGACTCACTAATATTCTGTGGAGGGGGTTTCAACCTTCCTATGGATTGTACTATTGACAGATCCTCTAACTGTATTTATTTACCTCTTTGGACTCTCAGAGCCATGAAAAATGATTCTCTCTGGGTTTAAATAAAAAGATGCATGGATACATCAACACCCAGATACACTAGACTTTATATTTTTCTCCCCACCACACCTTTTCTACTCCAGGATTGATTACTTATTGACCTCTGGCTCTGAGACACCACACTGACTTCACTAGTATAGAACCCAGGCAAATCTCGGGCCATTCCTTTATCACCTTACAGTTTACATGAGGAGCGCCTTCTACTAAACGTAATTTCTGGAGATTGAATGGAGATTTGAATGACAAGATCATTACAGATAGTAAATATGAGGCAAAAATCAGCACTGAAATTCAAAACTTCCAAGATGCAAACCCAGTCGATGATACTTCCCGTCTTACCAGATGGGAAGCCTTGAAACAATGTCAGAGGCATACTTATTAACATCAGATCCTTGATGAATAAACAAACTAATGAATCACTGAACAACCTGGAAAAAGAAATTAAATCAAAAGCATCTCCAAAATAAGAAATAGGACTAATACACAGTTGCTGGCCAATTTAAATAAAAATAAGTATTGATATAATTGTTTATTGAGTAAGAGAGCAGGTTAAAAATCAAAAATTTGTTTGCATGTGCGAAGTTAATAGAGCGGGCAAAATGCTGGCCACACTTAAAATTTAAGAGAATAAATTCTTATTTTCGAGTATATGAGACTCGGATGGTACAATTCATACTAACTCAGAATGTATCGCAGACATTTAAAAAAAAATCTATTTGACCTTATACACAACATTAAACAATTTGACTCTGAACAATATAATACATTCCTAACTAGACTAGTACTCTCGACTATCACTGATAAGGAGAAGATAACTCTTGCCACAACATTTTTCTATGAGGAAGTTTGGTCAGTTACAAAAGGACTGAAATCCTCCAAGGCCTCGGGTCCCGATGAATACATTGCATCTTTTTATAAACTCCTTTGGGTTGATCTAGATGTCCCTTTGGGACTTAAACCAATCATTCTCCTCTTCAGGAGAAATTACCAGCATGTCGGTTGAAGCCTTCATTGCACTTCCAATAGAAGGAAATGGTTTATATCTCCCTAAAATGTATAGGCCAATATTGTAGATTAATATAAATGCTAAAATCTATGCTAAAGCCCAGGCCACTCTCTTAGACAAATTAATTCTAAAATGAATTCACCCCACCCTAGTGGGATTTGATGAAAATAGGCTTTCTAGCAATAACACAGGACTACTCTGTCATGTAATAGAGAGGGCATCTCAATTATCGTCCCCTACAGTAGCAATAGCTCTTGATGCAGAAAAGGCATTTGACAAAGTATCTTGGCCCCTTTTCAAAGCCGTCCTTAATAGATCTGTTTTAGGAGAAAATTTTATCGAAATGGTGATGACCCTATACACCCATCTCAGATCAAGAGTCAGACTTAATAGCATTCTCTTTGATTATTTTTACCAAAAGCAGGGTGCAAGACAAGGTTGTCCCCAATCACCTTCATTTTTTCTCTTAGCAATTGAATCACTGCTACAAGCCATAAGAGATAATGACAAGATTGCAGGGTTTAATTTGTTGGAAATGGCCCTTTCTGCAGTGTTATCCCTAAACCATTTGCCTTTCTCTTACTATTCTTCAGACACTCTTTTTGCTGGTTTTAAGACTCCGGGTACTTTACTACTGCTCATCAGTGTTAAAGTGCATTGGTTCTCTTCCCTAGAACTTGATATAATTGGCTTACACCTGTTTGGTTTATTTAATTTACCTGTAAATCCCTTGTAAAATGGTATATCATACACCCAGGGTCTGTGAATTAAATGTTACTAGTGGGCCTGCAGCGCTGATTGCTACACCAACAGAATTAGCCTTTCAAACTTGTCTCAGGCCTGCCACTGCAGGTCCTGCATGTGTAGTTTACTGCCACATTGGCTTGGCAATTAAACTACTTGCCAAGGTCTAAACTCCCATTTTACTACACCTAGGTCACTCCTAAGGTAGACAAAACATAGCTCTATGGGCAGGGTGCTGTGTATGTAAAAGGTAGGACATATATTTCTATGTTTTCCGTGTCCTAGTAGTGACAAAAGCCTATTTTGTTTTTCACTACTGTGAGTGCTGCTCCTCTCATAGGTTTGCATTGGGAATTCCCTTATATATGTCTAAGTAGTAATTTCTGATCTGCAAGAAGTAGCGTCGGCATGTTTGGTATGTTGAGTGGTAGTGAGAAATCCCGCCTACTGGTGTAGGTGGATTTTACATTTTAGAAATGCTACTTTTAGAAAGTGGGCATTTCTCTGTGCTTATAACTCTAGTGCTTTGTAGCCTGACTCCAATCCACCTCTAGGGCAGAGTGACAGCTCCACTTGGTGCATACTTTTCAGACAGCCAACACACAGGAGGGTCTGGGTGTGACAGAACAGGCATGTACATACTTATAGTCATACTGGACTGGGGAGAGGGAGGGTTGTTCACACCTTACATGTGAATAGGCTGTGTCCTGCCCTCACACAATGGGCTGATTATCCCCTACTGATGTCTGGAGACAGGGCTGGGTTGAAAGGGTGTTGTGCTTCACTTGAAAGGGCTTTTGAAGTTAACCCCTGAACAAAGGCATTTTGGTGTATAAGTAAAGGGGCTCTGGCCCCATGATTTTGAGAGCACTTTTGGAACTGGGACTGATCCTCTGTAAGACGGACTGCTGACCTACACAAATAACTCATCTGGACTGCTCTTCTATTGTTGCCCTGCTAGCTGCAGCTGCTGGGTGGTATAAAGGACTGCTTTTCGGAATTTTGCTCTGCTGTCAGCTGTACCCTGATATTGGACTGCTAAAGAGCTGTGATGCTATCAGGAGAGATCACCATTGGAGCTGCTGGTTTTACTGTGTTGGTATGTGCTGCTCTGCCTCCCCACTACTGCCTGCTTGTGCCCCTTCAAGAGAATCTCAAGGAGCCCAGTGCAGGAGGAGCACTGTTTCCTGCTCTTTGGTTTGTCTAACACAGCGCATGAATAGCGCTTTCATAATTATTGCTTTAGCGCTGGGTGAGCACTATCCGTAGTCCATTGGTTGCTCCTGCGAACCGGGTGTGAGGAAATTTGCCTAAAGAGCGTGGAGGAGCGCTGACCACTCTCTCCCTTGTCTGGACCTCAATTAGTGCATGGTCAGTGCTTTTAGGTACTCTGTGTCTCAGCCCCTAGTAGGCACGCTCTGGGCTCAATGGAGAGATTGTTCCACACTGAGCACACCTGAGAGTCAGCCAAAGCCTGAGTCCTGGGGTATCAGCCTCCTAGCTGGTATGCCCTCTGGACTTCCCTGACGGCTAGCACAGGCAGTCTGCCACCACCTCAACGGCCCTTCCTTTCTCCAAGGGGGATGTACTGGTGAAGAAGGAGTGTGGGGGACCTCCGGCCCTATCGAAGATGCATTCTGCACGGCAGGTGTAGGTTCCTGTGAATCCGGATATCGCACTCCACTAATTGAGGGCACCCACAGTTGGCGAAAGGCCTCCAGGATGGGGGGGCCATTCCCTGGATCTCGTCTGCACTCCTCAGTGCCAGTGCTTCGGTGCGGGGACACATATTTCCCAGGTGCTCCCCAGTGTGGCGGAGTGTTGGGCTTAGAAAAAGAATACTTGCAAAGCATTATGGGCAGAGTTTACCCGAGCGCAGTGAATATACTAGCAGCAGCTCTCCTGCTGTGCTGGGAGAGCTGCTTTAACTTTGAGGATTTCTGTTTTATGTAAAGCATTTACCAATTTCAAGTGTTTTAAGGGGAGAGCCACAAGAAATGACTCTGATTAGGTAACTGTGAACAATATGACTAGCGCTTCAATACCGTCAATCGAGTTCCCGCTGTTGTGCCTGTTCGTCCTGTGAGCACTATTGTCACCATGCTGCATGAAAGGAAGAGACAAAATAAACAATTCACCCACCCTGAAGTATATCAGCAATTGTGAAATAATCCATGTAAAGGGCAGTCCACAAAGCGTGACAAAAACAGCCTCAAGGCGGGACAAATATAAAGCAATTACCAATGAAATCAAGAAATGTTTGAAAGGCAAGCCCACAAACGAGTGAAAGTGATGGGCGGGACATGGCATGGTTAAAAGCCCACAACACTTACAGCAGGTCAAAGCGCTTGCATGCTTGACCCAAAAAAACAAAGTGCACCCAATTGAAAAGGGTGTGGTCGCAGAGGTCAAAAAGGACCGTAAGAGGTCCTCCAAACATGCATAGCGATGAATCGTGCAGGACACCCCAAGCCTTCAAACCAATTTAAGCATTAGAAACAGCTCTGCTTCCTCAAGTAACGAAGGTGGGAGAGGAAGCTGTGTGTTCAGTGCGCTGTGGTGTTAGTCCACTTCACACAATTTAATCATTTGACCCCAGGTGCCGACAGCTCATGGCAGCTGAAGAAGGGTAAAGTAGGGTTATTATGGCCTTCTATTGCCCCGCTAGGCCATGGGCAAGCGCCGCAATTGCTGCAGCTCTATGCTGGCTCCATCCCTCAGCCAGCATGCCGGCAGACACCATTTTGACGGGGAGAGAAGGACATCACAGGGGCTTGGAAAAGTCTCAGATCTGTGGATTCCTGCAATGTAGTCAGTCCTCATTCATCACAGCTGGCAGAGAATGGGTTCCCCCCTCATGGTCCAGCTTACCTGTTCCACCTGGATATGACGGGTGCTGCAGCCTGGAGGGCCCTCACACCAGAGGATCAGTCTACACGGGTCCCTGTCATAGCCATGCCCCCCTCAATAAATGCTTTGACTCCTCTCTTGTGACATACTTATGAAATATTATAACCAGAACTTATTTATTATTTGAACACATGCTATCATCTGTTGTTGCTTTTTTTTCATTCAAAACATTTATAGTAAAGAAGTACCGGACGTACCCAAGTTACACATCTTATGTGGATATAGAGTAATCGCCACAGTATTTATCTTAAAACACAGACATATTTGGGATATCAGTAGAGCAAGAAAACCTAAACATGCATTCATTTAAACCTTTCCCACTTAACTTTCAGCAAGGGAGCTAATGTAATTAGGCCCTGATTCAAAGTGGTCTGAAAGAGTCTGTGGTCTGTACCCCACATGGCGAGTACTGATACATTATTGTATTCACCATATGCAGTATAGACCCCATTTCCCACTGTTTCCTTGGCAAAACTGAGATATTACATACAGAATATGGTGGTTTCTGTGCTGAATTCTGCCTATATCGGTATTTATCACGTTTTCACCTTGTACATTTCAGCTGTAGGTTTAATGCAAGCTAGTTTGCATTATTCAGGAAGTGTATTTTCAGCATTAACTACTTGGTTATTTTAGTCCAGACTTCGGACAATATTTAGAGTGTGGTGAAGTGGGAGCACTGCAAATCGAGTGTGCTCTAGCAAACCTCTGCTTCTCCTGACCAATTTAGAAAGTTTCAGGTTTATAACAACTGACACCACTGCCGCTGCTGTTGTTAGCTTCTCATCTGGTGGCTCATCCATCAAGGAGCTGAGAGGTCATAATTATTGCCAACACCTACAATTGAGTAAAGGGCAGCCATAAACCATTTCCTATACACCATGTCATGATTGGCAGAAATAGGCAGGGAAAATGCAGAACGGCCGCCATGTGTAGGGAAAAAACTCTGGGCCATATTTATACTTTTTGACGCACAACTGCGCCAACGCAGTTGTGCGTCAAAAATGTTAACGCCGGCTAACGCCATTCCAAAGCGCCATACGGGCGCCTTATATATGGAATGACGTTAGCCGGCGGAGCTGACTGGTGTGCGTAAAAAGAAATGACCCACACCAGGCAGCGCCGGCGTAGGGGAAAATGGAGCTTGGGCGTCAAAAAATGGGGCAAGTCGGTCTGAGGCAAAAAATCTGCCTCAACCCGATTTGCGCCATTTTTTTTTACTCCCACCCTCCATTGACATGACTCCTGTCTTAGCAAAGACAGGAGTCATGCCCCCTTGCCTGTCCCCTGGGCATGGTCATTGGGCATAGTGGCATGTAGGGGGGCACAAATCAGGCCCCCCTATGCCACAAAAAAAAATAAAAAATTACTTACCTGAACTTACCTTAAGTTCCCTGGGATGGGTCCCTCCATCCTTGGGTGTCCTCCTGGGATGGGCAAGGGTGGCAGGGGGTGTCCCTGGGGGCATGGGAGGGCACCTCTGGGCTCCTTCCGAGCCCACAGGTCCCTTAACGCCTGCCCTGACCAGGCGCTAAAAAATTACGCAAAAGCGGCTGGACGTCATTTTTTTTGACCCGCCCACTCCCGTGCGCCATTTTTGCACGGGAGTTTAAATAAGGCGCAAATGCCTTGGAGTCATTTTTTAGACGGGAACGCCTACCTTGCATATCATTAACGCTTTGCGTCGGATTTGCGTAAAAAAAAACGACGCAATTCCGGCGCAAACAGAGTATAAATATGCCCCTCTGAGTCACAAGATTCAAGTCATTTGTTTTTTGTTTAGAGAAAACAAACTCCCCAAGAGAAAACAAACTCTCACTTTGGGTGTTTGTTTTCATTAAACGAAAAAATTGTCCTAGCAGGCACATTAAATAAGGAGCCCACTCACCAAACCTTCAGTGCTGGGAAGGGAGTCACAGCAGTCACCTTCACACCACAGAGTTCACCAGCTAACAGGCAGATTGGTGGCGTCCATAGCATCTGCCCTCCAAGCAGACCCACAAACGGTCTGCCTGGGTCTTAATAAGACCAAAGGAGTAATTACACATTCGATAGTTCGTGACCTCCGTACGGTTCAGGGAATTCAAGAACTTTGATTGGGAAATAATTGGAGATCTTTTTGTGCAGAAGGGCCCATCTTGCCTCCGATATTGTTATGCTAGGAATGATTACAAATATGTTTGGAAGCACATTTATTTTTCATATTTGACCCAGGTCTTCTGAATAATGAATAACTGAGACGGCACGGCCTTTTGCTGAGGGGAATAATCTCAAAGGCATGCTTATTGAATTCTAGTTTAGAAATTCAGATGTTTAAGCATGGGTAATAGCAATTGCGGAGACAACTGTTCAGCAGGTGGAGGTTTTGTAAGTGGGCTGGTGTATTCCAACAGTTCTTTCTGCAGAGGAATTCCATGCTGGGTAAGTACTCCTTCTCTGGTGATTTTTAACTTTTCATCATGCTACAGAGATCAAAATGAAATCAGGTAGCACAACATTATAACTATTTATTCACTTCGTAGTAAGACTTGTGCTGTGTCTCAAAAAGTGGGTCTACATTTATGGCGCCATTGTTATGGGAACTTAGCTGCATGACAGCACTTATAGGGAGATTAGGAAACAATCTACTTGAAGCAATGGTGGGGAGATGAAGCTCAAAATCTCCTAAGAGAGGCATTTGCTTTGACCACTTTTGGGTAGCAGCTATTTACCTGGCTGCCTGGTAAGCAGTGCTTTTTTTCTACTATTTATTTGGCTGCTGGCTAAATACTGGAAATTATGTTCTGTTTGGCTGGCGACCATGCTAATAGCAGAAAAACGTAGTTATTTACACAGATGTTGGCTAAATAGTAGAGATTCTGCACTGATCCGCTGGCACCCGTGCAACTAGCAGAACAACTTCATCATTTACCCAAACTCTGGCTAAATTGTAGAGATTCAGAACTGTTTGGTCAGTGGCCATACAAAAAGCAGAAAATCTTCAATGTTTATTTCCCAGCCACTGGCTAAACAGTAGAGATTCTGAACTTTTCGACTAGAGGCCATGCAAATAGTGGAAAAACTACACTATTTAACTGCCCACTGGTTAAATAGTAGAGATTCTGCACTTTCTGGCTGGTAGCTGTATAAATAGCAGGAAAACTTAAATATCTACCCAGCTGCAGATTAAATAGTAGAAATATTGTGCTGTGTGGCTGGCACCCATGCAAATAGCAGGAAAACATCACTATTCACCCGGCCACTGGCTAAACAGTAGAGATTCTGCACTGTGCGACTGGCAGCCATGCAAATAGCAGAAAAAAATCACGCTTTACCCAGCTGCAGGGTGAATAGTAGAGATGCTGCATGCAAAGGCTGGCGGAAAGTGTGTGCCTTGGCGAATTACGGGTAGTGGAAAGCGCAGCGGGTGCGGCTGCACCCGCCGCAATGCCACATTGCCGCCGAGGCCATGTTCACCGAAGTGCCAGTGGGCAGAAATGCTGTTTCTGCCTGCCAACCCTCCAGTGAACTCATAATAGGGCCGGCCGTGTTCTGGCCGAACTGGCGGTCAGGTGGTTGTATGAGCCATAATGAGGGCCATGGTGTCTTGGGAGTCCCTTTTTGGAATTGTCTCGTGCTCCACAAATGTTCCTACTTCTTTACATTTACCTGCAGATGTGACTAATGATAACAATGATTAGAATGTTTGCAAAACTAGTTTAAACTGTTTACTCTTCTAAAGCTATATACTCGTATACTCTGACTTACTCATGAAGCCATGGGCATGTGCAAGGGCCAGATATAAGATTACGAAAAGACTCAAGTTTGTGAGAACACCTTTTTGCTGCAGCAAATCAGTGGTTTCTGGAATTATTCATTCTGGTTCAGTTCAATTAAACATATAATACTAAAGCATCTGAAAACAAACATCCGTAAAAGCAAACAACAACAATTGAAATGTTGTATCCCAGTCACATACAACCATCTAATATTTAGGGTGATTTTATCAAAACAGAAATCATTGCATTTGGCCCCTTATGAAGTGACCAACACAATATAATTGAAAGGCTTCATTATAATCTCATGACAGAAGTTAAAAACACTATGGACCTGATTTAGAGTTTTGAAAACGGAGTTAACTCCAACAGGAAGGTGGAGGACAATACTTCCGACATCCTGAGGGAAAGCTGTCTGCCAAATTTAGAGTTGTCCGCTGGCCCTGTAGTCAACTGTTTACATTGAGAGGAATTGCTGTCATGGCAGCTCCAGTCTATGCACAAAACATTTGCAGGACAGTACAGTCAGATATGATGGCTGAGTAGGCAACTTTAAAAAAATGTTTCTTTTAAAAAATAAAGTCCCAAACAGGAGTTTGTTTTTGAAAAACAAAATAACGAATGGTCCCACATGCTGGCAGTTTTCTCCCCAGGTGACAGGGTCATTATTTTCTTTCCTGTCCCTTACAGCTAGGTTTCACTCTAATTAGGGTTGATGGTATAAAGACCTTCCTTCAACAGCCCATACTTTATTGGGCCATCAGAGGAAGTATTCTTTTGAGATGCGACAAGCCCAGGAATTTGACTATAATAAACTACACTGAATGTCATTGGAATATAATAAATTGTCCCACTAAATCAGAGAAAGACATATAGGTGGTCATTATGACATTGGCAGTCAGCTGACCGCCATGCCAGCGATGGCGGTAGGTCTGTTGCCAGTCTGGCGGTGAAGTCTGCCAAATTATGACCATGACGATGATCCCTCCCATAGGCAGCCAAAGTACCACCGAACCGCCAGTGCAGTCCGTCCACGCTGACCACGGCAGTTGCCATCTTCAGGCTGGCGGAACACCACACCCCACCCACCATATTATGACATAGCAGTCTGCCAGGATTTCCGGGGCGGGACCACCGCCATGAAAAGCCTGGTGGAAAAAAAATCATATAAAGGAGACACTCACCTCCAAGGACACAGAGGAGTTCGCGCCCGCCATGGAACCCTAATTGGAAGTCCTGCCGATGCTGTACCAGGTGATGGCAGTCCAGGAGAAGCAACGGCGACAACAATGGTGAGTACAGCCGCCTAGCACACAAGGGAAGGAGGGGAGAGTGACACACCCACATGCACAACACACACCATATACACATACCACACACCGAGAACTATCATGCAGAGAAATGCAACCAAATAAGCCAGAAGCAAAGAAAGCCAGGAGACATGCCTTTAGTCCAACCACTTTAATTCGTTGGGAAGAGTGACCTCAATAACATATACAGAAAGGGCCATTGGCCAGTCCAGTGTCAGTAAAAAAACACAGGGCGACATCCAAGGCTCAACTTGACACCTGACAGCCCAAATCACTCCACTGGGCAGGGGCAACATGCTGACGGTAGGCAGGCACTTCAGGGGACAAGGGTGCTGGGGTTTTCTTCGGAGGGGGGTCCTTGCACTTGGGTTTGGGAGTGGTCAGGTCCTTGCTCCATTGCCTAGGGGGCAGAGGTGGTGGCCTGGAGCGGGGCCAGAGTGCCACTCTTGTGCCCCTTAGTGGCAGGTGTAGCTGCAGGGGGAGGGACATTGTCAACACCAGGGCAGTGCGCGCTCTATTGGCGACTAGAATGCAAAACCCAGCACTCTCAAAACAACGTCATTTATGCATTGTGCTGATATGTTGTTGTTTAACCTTTTGCATTGCAGAGTTCAATCCTAAAGACTTATTTTTAATGTGCTTACAAATGCTGTTCATTTGCAATGTATTGCTGCAGGCTTTCAGAGTGTGTTAGGGTGTGGTCCCTTTCCAGGGCCTTTCTAGAGACTTTCCCTGCAACATGCCTGGGTGTGGTTGTGGGCTGGGCGAAGACTCTATAAAAAGGAGCCAGCCCAGCTCCAAGTGCTCACTATTCAGAGGTCCCGGTGCAGAGCAGCAGCTACTTCTTGAGCTCCTGTCCCGTTGGCCTATTTGATCTTCCAGACATCTGACTTTCATTCTTCATTTGGAGACCCTTGTTCTGGGCGGTAAGACGGTGGTTGGGCTGGCCTCCCGACGCCGTTATCGAGAACTCTCATGTTCTTGGGCCTAATTCTTTTATGATTTGACAGAGTACTTTGCGCATGTGAAATATGCGCTTGAGTGTTTGTGACATTTGCAGGGTGACTTGCGAATCGGCAAGACGCGTGATTCGTTTCGTGATAATTTAATCTTGTTATTCATTGCACGCTACCATTTCTTGACAGTTGCATGGTGGCTTAAGAATCGGCAAGACGCGCAATTCGTTTTATGGTGTTTTAACTTTGTTGTTCATTGCTCGCTACCATTTCTTGACATTTACATGGTGGCTTAAGAATCAGCAAGACGCGCAATTCGTTTTATGGTGTTTAAACTTTGTTGTTCATTGCGCGCTACCATTTCTTGACATTTACATGGTGGCTTAAGAATCGGCAAAAGACGCATGATTCGTTTCATTGTACTTTGATCTTGTTATTCATTGTGAGCTGTTATTTCTTGGCATTTACATCGTGGTTTACGAATCGGCAAGACGCGTGATTCGTTTAATGATGATTTGACTTTGATATTCATTGCGTACTACCATTTCTTGGCTTTTTACATTGTGACACTCGAATCGTCAAGACGCACGACTCTCTCCTCGAGTTTAATTCATGTTGTTTATTGTATGCCACTATTCTAAGATATTTATCATGTATTATTCGAGTTGACAAGTTATGTGATTTGTTTTTCCTGAATCTATATTGTGTTATTCATGGTGCACAATCCTTTTATGGTGTTTACTATATATATATATATATATAAATCTACAATATGCGCAATTTGTGTTGAAACATTTTAAGAGTACACAGAAGATCAGAGTGTCTGGATGCAATATTGTATGGTCCTAGTATGCATTCTCAAAAAATGATTTATATGACTGGTTTAAAATTTAGTCAGAATGTTTTTCTGATTCTCATGTAAAGGAAAGTACTTGAATAAAAAAGTTTTCATTTAATCCATCTTGATTCCCTTACAGGTATCCGGCCATCTTGAAACTTAGTCATTTTAAACTTAATTCTTAGATTGTTCATGTTTTCATAATGACTATGCTTAGAATCATAGTCTAGTATTGATTTCAGGAGATATAATTTTCATATTG
Organism: Pleurodeles waltl; assembly: GCF_031143425.1. NCBI lineage: Eukaryota > Metazoa > Chordata > Amphibia > Caudata > Salamandridae > Pleurodeles > Pleurodeles waltl. Next base: position 785,889,914 of record NC_090445.1, read on the forward strand.
TGTGTTCTAACCTTTTTCTTACTACAGGTCTCCATCCCAGCTGTTTCCCTTCCTAATCCCCTCTTCCCCTCTTGAACTCTCTTAGCCTCTGTGATTTATCTATCAGAGTCTTGGAGCTGTTGAGTGGTGGATGTGTTGGGAACGTGCGCAGACCCCGAGGATCTGGTGACTCTGACAGACATGAGTGGACTGGAAGCTGGAGGTACTGGGCTGGGGGAGAGGGAGCTTCCTCTTAGTGTCAGGAGGGGAGGAGCAGAGAAGAGGTCAAGGCGGGAAAGGAAAAGTTTCTTAGGTCCAATGGGGCGGGTTGTGGGAGGAGGTTTGGCAGTGGAGGTAGAGGGAGGGATTGTAGGAGGAGTAGGTGTGTTGAACTGGTTTTCAGGTGCTTGTACAGTGTGCATGTGTGAGATATATGGCTGTTGAGTGTCTGAGTGGGAGCGTTTATGTGTCTTTGGAGGGGGCAGACAAGGTGGGGAAGACAAACAGGATGGGTGAATGTATGTTGTGGTGTCTGCAAGTGAGGTGGGTGTGCTGCATGAGGTTGTGATGGTGGTGACTTCGCAGGTGGTGTATGGAGTGTTGATGTGACTGTGAGGAAGGAGGAGGAGGGGGAGACAGTGGAGGCAGTGGCTGTTGTTGTATGTGCTTCTGTGGGTTGGCTGTGTGTGTGCTTGTGGAGTGAAGTGTGGAGCCTGTGCTTGTCTGTGTGAGTTGTGTCTATTGTCTTGGGTGCATGATGGTCTGATTGTGTGTGTGGGATGGGTTGGGGGCGAGAGCTTAGGGACGGGGAACAGGTAGTTGGAGGGGGGATGGAAGAACCAGGGACACTGGCTGCCATCAAAGAGGAGGCCAGAGCCTGAAATTATCTCTGTTGGACAACCAAGCCAATGTGAATGCCCTCCAGGTAGGCCTTGCATTGCTGCATCTGGGATGCTAGCCCCTGGATGGCATTCACCATGGTTTACTGCCCTACAGAGATGGATCTCAGGAGGTCAATAGCCTTTCATTGAGGGCAGCAGGGCTGACTGGGGCAGGGGCTAAGGTGCCTGGGGCAAAGGAGACGCCCACCCTCCTGGGTGAGCGGGCACAGGCAACTGGGTTGGGGGCTACTGGGAGAGCTGTTCTGGTACAGGGGTGGCAGAAGATGTTGTAGCAGGGGTGGTCCCATGGGGGTCTGCCACCACCAGGGAGCTTCCATCGGAGGAGGAATCTGAGTCAGATGTCGTAGCTCCTGTCTCCCCCGTGGTGCTCCCCTTGCCCTCCAACCCACTGGTCCTCTCGGCATCTGTGGACTCTGCCTCCTGGGACCCGTGGGCTGCAGCTCCCCCACTCGCCAATGCCCCTGCTCCTTTGCCAGATGATGCCAATGCACACAAGGACAGTATGAGAAAAGGAGAGAGGGTGGGGGAGAAAGAAAGGGAGCACAGGATCAACCAAAGCAACAACAGCACATATGGCATACACATCACAATCACTCACTTGGGCTAACACTGTTCAAGAACCACAATGACTAAACATTACCTGGGAACAACAGCAGAAATGAACCCAAATATTACCATCTGCACACCTATTGGGACTCACTAAGCCATGCCTGCCATGGTATGCCAGATACTTGCCTTTACCAAATATACATACCACCCAACATTGCAAAGCAGGACTCCACAAGATTAGCTAAACCGACATATTCGGGCATCCACTAACTAGAACCTTGCACCCAAACACCATGGCATGCAACAAAAAAGAATACCACACAGTGTGTAGTCACCCCCTGGTGGCTGCTGTGCTGCCTTCAAGTGAACATCCTACTCTGGATTGGCCAGTGCCAGTATGTGGGCCATTTGGGGGCCAGGGGGCCACGGTCACCCCTTCCTTGTTGGGAGGCCGTCTCCAGCTGCGCCTCCAAGGTCTTCCAGGGCAGGCGCAGCCCGTCCTTAAGGGTGGAGGGGCCACACACCCCCACCTTTGGCCCTTATGAAGAATGCCAGTCAGGCTGAACAAAGCTCAGTGTGACAGACACTCTTCATGTTTAGGTCAGGCAGACAGGAGCGAGACACGCGCGATTTGCACAGACTCCTGGCTGCCTGAGCTGAACTTTGCTGGGCTGAAGTGGTCACAGCTCCTGTGGGTGTGACCTCCTTGGCTCAGCAAAGGTGCCTTGAGGCCCTCCCCAGGGTGACGAGGGAAGCATCACCCATTGACTTCGACCTGGACACTTCAGGTTTAAGCCCTGAAGGACCCAGGGCGAGTGTCAATCAGTGACACTTCGTCACAGAGTGGGGTGGGTTCAGCAGTCTCACTGACCCCATCCCACTCTGTGATGAAACAGGGACTGCTGCCTTCCCTTATTGGCTGACCTAAGGTCAGCTAGCGAGGGAAGGCAGCAGTCCCAACCCTCCTGGGATCTTCGAGGCTGAAGGTAAGTGTGTGTGTGTGTGTGTGTGTGTGAGATCTTTTTAAATGAATGTTTGGTGTGTGCGTGTATGTTTGAATGTTGATGAGTGTTGTTAATGGATGTGCGTGCATACATGTGTGTATGAAAGAATGAGTGTGAGTGTGCCTCCTGCCCGCCCCCTGCCTCCTAAAACTGCCGACCGCCACTGCTTTCGGGCCCAGCGTCTCAGTTCCTCCCACCGTTTCCTGCAGTGGGTGCTCCGCCAGCTATGGACCCCCCAGGGTCCGCACGTCCTTGGCAATGGCACGCCACAACCCCTTCTTCTGATGGGCTCTGACCTTCATAGAGAACACAGATGAATGGACACCATGAACTCAACACTCCATTCTTTAACAAAAATAGCTTGCACACTGCATAGATCTCACATCAAACAAATATATGACCTGTGCCCCTGCTTACACATTGCATGCAGCAAAAATACACTCCACAAATGACACACTGCCAGCGCACACATACATCTCCATATAGCCATGTCGCATCCAATGTCCCCACAAGGTACTCACCTGTTGGTCTGGAGGCCCATACAACTGCCCATACAAGGGTAGAGCCCCATCCACAAGCTTCTCCAGCTCCTCCAATCTGAAGGCTGGGGCCCTTTACCCTGTAGCACGGGCCATCGCAGGTTCCAGACACAGGACACAGCAGCACATGCAATGGAGGTGTTGACCTGTAGAGAGTCAGGAATCAAGTGAAGTGGGACAGAGAAAATGGCGGTCACGTCCGCAGTGGTGAATACCGGCATTGATCATCATTGGTTCCTGTGCTCCACAGACCTCCAAGTTAACCAATGAGGAGTTACACGGCGGTGCAGACCACTTTCCACCATGACACCAAATGCCGGCAGAGTGAGGTCACTTCCACCTGTCCCTGCACACAGGACAGGCGGTTGTCAAATCCTAATGCTGGTACTCATGGCTGACAATATAATGTGCATCATAGGTACCGATGGTACACACCAAGACAATTCCAGTCTCTTACATACATACCTGCTCTGTGTACTGTGATATTGTATGTCCATACTTCCTGTAGTCCCACACATCTCATGTTTGGTTAACCTAGATACCTACCACTGGTGAGGAGGAGGAGGCAAGCACCCGTGTACAGACCCCTAGTGGACTTGGCTACACTGGAGGAATGCCACATCATTGTGACCTATAGTCTGGACAGGGCCACAATTACTGAACTGTGTCAACAATCTCCCACTGGCCCCAGTGCCTGTGTCCCCTGAATGGTGTGCCCACTCCCACTTATACCACGGCCTTCATCATCTTTCCTGTGTGGTGTTGACTCGGTCCCTGTGCAGGTGGGAACACTCCCCCCATGCTGTCAACTGTGGGGGAGGAAGTGGGGGTCCACCACCAGACTTCCTGATGGCAACTCGGTGCCTGGAGGCCACTGCAGGCACCTTCCCCCGTAGGTCGTTCCACCTCTTGCGAATGTCATCCCTTGTGCGTGGATATGCTCCAACGGAGTTCACCCTGTACATGATCCTCTGCCTAGATCCATCTTCTTGGTAATGGATATCTGCTGGACCAGTGCACCGAACAGTTGTGGCTCTACCCTGATGATTTCCTCCACCATCACCCGCAACTCCTCATCTGTAAAACAGGGATTCTTCTGTGGGGACATGCCTATTGTTTGGTGGATGTAGTGTGTGTGTTGTCCAGAGTGGAATAGGTGTTGGGGTATGGTGTGGGGTTTGTGATGCGTGAAAGGTGAATAGGTAGCTGTGATTTCTGTGTGCAGTTCTTGTATTATCTTTTGCTGGCAAGGTGTAGCAGTATTTTTGTGTTTGCAAAGGATTGTTTGTTGTGTGAGGGGGTGTTTTATGGTGCTGTTGGTGGGCGTGTACGGTGTGAGTACATGTGTCAGGTGAGAGTTTTTCAATCTGGCCAATGTTGACTTCTGTTTGTGTTAAGTGCCCAATTCTGCCTCGGTAAAGTGCACCGCCAATGGCTTACCACCGTTGAGTGTCTGCTGTGGTGATCTGTGGTCCATAGTTTTGAGGACAGTGTATTGCTGGCATAGCAGGGAGGGTGGTGGGTCAGACAGTTTTTTCGTCTCCGTTTGGTCTGGCGGAATTGTTCTTGTGGCTAGTTTCTGTCAGTTTTGTGTTTGTGGCATAATCTGGTGGGCGGATTTCCACCTCCATGGCGGTCTGTTGTGGCCGTCACCACGGCGGTCTTCGGAAAAGACCGCCAATGTCATAATGACCATCCTAGTCATCAAAACATAGAAGGAAAGATACTCACAGAGATTTTTATTAAATGACTTTATTACAAATACTGTACAAAATGACACTTAGTAAAGTAAAAAGAGACATTTGGTTACCTCCATTCTGTCATCCTGGTTGACTATTTCACAGAACCACTTTCTCATTTTATAGATAGGGGATGTGGTTCCACAACTGAGGTTTCAGATCTGATTTGGGATACTTCTCTTTTATGGATAATTTTCTGGTAGTCGCTCAGACACAACCTTTGTGCTAGGTGATGGCTCTCACAGTAGTAGTTATAGCGCTGGCTCCAAGCAGGAGAATCCAAAACAATTACACAATGAAGCATGAGATCTCAGCACATGGCTTTCTGCCTTTCTGAGCAGTCATCAGGCACAGACAAAAGAGCAGTGCCTGCTGATTGCCTTTGGTACCTTTAACAAGAGACAACTTTAACAACGTTGACATCTTTAACAAGAAAAAACTATGACCTACCCTTTCGTCTACCATCAGACTTATGTCATCACTCAGGAAGAAATAATCATCTGCCCTTTGCCAAAAATGACATCACAGAATTGTTTTGGATAGCCTTTTCTCCATTCTCCCTCATTTCAATCCTGGGTCTCTGCCTTCTATCTGCAGGGTTGCTCTCAATACATTTACACTGGGTAGGGAAGCTGTATCTACTCTCCATCACATCATGCAAAATGCATCCTACTGGTCCGTGCCCTAAGATTTTCATCACACAATAAGCCTTACTACTATGCACTTAGGAGGAGATTTACTATGGTTGTGTGTTGCTCTTGCATCCAGAAGGGCAATGCAAGTCAATATGAGCCCTTATATGGAATTTTCTAACCCATGCAAAGCACCTTGCTTGGCTCTACGTGGCTTATTAAATCCAGAGTAAGGCAAGGCAGTGCAAATTGTAGGCTTACGTTACCCACTGTTGCAAGATTATCCAAGGGTGGAGCGTGGGCATTCTCATGCACCCACCTATGCACTGTGATTCAATCCCAGATTTACTAAAGTGAGTAAATCTGGGATTGCTTCAAAATGTTACACTTTCCCTAGTGAGGCATAATAGGGAGAAATGTCTGTATTGCTCCTCATTAATTTCTCTTTCTATGTGTTCTGCATTCTGTTGCACATACAGAAAAAGGAAAATGCCTCAAAGGATTGTATTATCCTTCTCGCAGTGGAGGCACCCTTGAACCATGATGCAAGAGTGCATGTGTTGGCACTAGGCAGCACACAGTGTGCTAGAACAGGGAGGGATCAGAAATATGTCATATCTTAGTAGATATGGTGCATTTCTGTTTTTTCCCAGTCACGAAGCACAGCAAGTTGTCTTGCTGCCTTATATGACTTCTTAGTAAATCAGCCCCTTCCTACATACATACCTCACACACACACATGTAATGTCTTTTAGCCATCTGAGACCATGCATATGAGTCTCTGTCACCACCCTTCCTGCTCATGAAAGCCTTCTTATGATCTTGACTTTCTCTTTGCTAATTGCTATATCCCTTTGACCCCTTTGTTAGCCATTATCCTGACTTCAGCCATCTGAGTTTCTCAAACCCTTTCTGCCATCCTTCACAGACCATACTTATTTTCACCCATCAACCTTTAAACTCCTCTGCCAAATTTCAGTCCCTCTGCTCTCAGATCTATCTTCAGACTACTGTGCCAGCATCAGACCGCATCCTCTATACTAAGAGGTCAGTGTGTAACAGTCCTGCTTTTTATTCACTTTGTGTGCTCTAATTTTTTAACAAATACTTACCAAATCAATACCTGGGTGGAAGAGGTGGGAGTTTCTTGGGGTTGGCAGCATAAAAAGCATGAATAAGGACTATTTACAAAAGGGATATCCTAATATATATGGCTTAGACTCACACAGGTGTCCTCCTGCTCCTTCACTTCTAGGCCCTTCTGTGCCTTTAGGAGGTGATGGCCCTTCTCCTTATCCTGTTCCAAGTCCTTCCTTTCTGGGTTCTTTTCTAGGCTTTCCTGATCCTCATCCCGACCCTGGTCTAATTAGTTCTGGTCACTTTGGCACTGGTTCCCTGAATCTGGGGGTCCTGGTTGTAGTCCTTCCTGATCCTGGTCTTTCTGGCCTTTCTCCTTACTCATCTCTGTATTAGCCCTTCCTTGGCCTCCTGATCTGATACTACTGATCCACGTTCTGATCCTGCTGTCTGCTCACCTAGACTTGTTGTCTAGGTTCTCCCAGGCCTGGCACTCCTAGTCTTCTTGGTTTTGGTCATCTTGAGTCTCCTTGCCCTTGTCCTTGTAGTCCACCTGCTACTGCCTCCACTGGTCGTAGTCTTCTTTATTAGGTCCTCTCGTGCTGGGTCTGGCCATTTTGGTCTGGTCTGACACCATTGGTCATTATTGTTCTGGTGGTCCTGGTTCCCCTGATCCTCACCAGTCTGGTCCTAATACCCCAGTTACTAGTCCTCATACTCCACTTGGAACAGTCCCTTGGTTCTGACCTCTCTGGTCCTCTTAGCCCTGTTCCTGGTCCTGTATATTTTGATCCTCCTAGTCCACCTAATCATTCCTCATCTGGTACCTGGTCCTAATGACCCTAGTCCATATACTACTCACCTGAAAAGTTATCTGGTTCTCCTCCAAAATGTCATGATATACTTAGCTCTGGTCATCCTTCTTGGACTAGCTTGTCCACGTTATCCTGATCCTCCTTGTTCAGGTATTCCTGTTCTTAGCCATTCTTAGCCACCCAGTTTGGTCATCATAGCTCCTGCCATCCTGGCCTTCCTTGTCCCAACCCTTCTTTTCCTCCTCATCTTGGTCCTGCTTGTCTTGGTATGTCAGGTCCTGATACTCTGGGCATCTGTGAATTGAGCTCCCATTTCCCCTAGGTTGTGGTCCCACTCGTCCTCACTGCCCTGGTCCTCTTAGCTCGTGTCCTGTTGGCTCTAGTTGCCTGGCCATCTCCTCTTTATTCATCAAGTCCTGTTCTTCTGGTCATCCTCGCTCTCAGTCTGGTCTGGCTAGCAATGATCTTCCTATTCCTGGCCCTCAGAGTCTGTGTTCTCTTCCTGGTTTAGTGTCCTGGTTTAGTGCCCACTGGAGTTGATCATCCTTGTTTGGGTTCTTGCAAGTCTAATCCTCTTGGTTCTTGTCCTTCTGTCCATCGTGATCCTTTCAGATCCTGTGCTCCTAGCCCTTTCTTTTCTGTCCTGATCTTCTTGACCCTTGTACTTTTAACATTGCCCTTCTGATCGTTCTCACGCTAGTCATCTGATTCCCATTACACCAGTTGCAGGTCCTGCTGGTCTCTTCGGTCTGTCGCGTAGGCTCTCATTATTCTAATGAGACTACTGGATTTCAAGTGGCAGAATCGCCTGTGGTGTGGGAGACTGAGTCTAACCAACTACAGGTAACACCTGTCGCTCCAATCCGGGTTCTGCTCCAGCTAACTAGCAGTGCCTCATCTCTACCCAAGGACAGGGATGATTGGGCATCCGAGTGCATGACATAACTGGTTTCTCAGGGAAGCCGTGGTCACTCAGGTCTCATCCGTTTCTCTCAGTTACATTAGTCTCACATACATAATGACAAACAGAGGCAGTAAATATTTCAATAATGCTTTAATAAAGCAACTGCATCTTAGATAGCAAAGCGTGGACTGCAATAACCAGGACCATACAGCATGACAAGATTAAAATTGTGACAAGGAGAGTAAAACTTACAAATAATGCTACCATATGGTCACTAGGATCGACCGAATAATTCCTACGTAGGCTATGATAGAGCACAGCGTGTTAAGCTCTAATTCTGCCCTTCAGGTTCCCTTAGAAAGACATGATCCCCCGTACCTGAGCAAAGGCCTGAAGTCTGCAAAACAGCTGTAGTGAAGCATTCAGCAATCAGCATACAGTTGTGGTTCTCTGGCTGGAATCTCCCTCTAACATGTAAGGGACAGGGAAGTGGACAGCTGGTGTTTTAAGAAAATGGCCCTACGTAAGGATGTGTATTTTCTATGAATGTCAGAGACTAAACTTATACCACGTTCACCGGCAACCTATCTTGCTGTAGCCTTGAAAGAAGCACAGCGTGAGCAAGAATGTCTTGTTTAAGAACAGAGTGCTGGCCTAGGCAAAAACAGTCAGATAGAGAGAAAATAAAACAAGACCGTAAAAGTGGCTACTGTAACAATAATAAAGCAAAGCCTAATAAAATACATCTTGGTTAAAGTGCACAGCGGCAGGCCTAGTATGTTATAATAACGTGCATGGAGCTATAACTAAAATGGCTACACAACACCCTCCCCTTGTCGGTTGAAGGTTGTTCTAAGCCCAAATATACTTAAAAAGCTACTAAGCTCAACCCAAGATATATATGTAAAAATGTTAATGATGACAATTTAAAAGGACACAGGAGCGTATAAAAGGACAATTTAAAATTGTTAACATGTGGCATATAAGGGACCGAATTTCAAGAGTCAGTGTTATTTTTTGAATTTCCAATCGATTCCAGGACAATGGAGGACAGGAAATATTCCGCTTCGGCAGGTGTTAAAGTTGGAAATGCTTCGCCGAGAAGGACCAAGGAGCAGTTGTGTTCCATAGCCTGAGCCTCAGCTAAGGCAGCATTCCGTGGTGTGCCCAATGATGAGTTAAGAGCCACATTCTCCAGGAAGGGCAACTCATAAGTAGCTTCTTGTAGCAACCGCACCCTCAATGCGCATGTCTGGTAATGAGACCTCAACGAGAACATCAACAGATCAGCATCCAAAGAAAGCAAGCGCTGCATAGAGAGACAAACTTCCAGTGCATGTTCTAAAGAGCACCAGAGGCACCGAAACACGGGCTGCACACAATGTAAAACCGGTCTGAATGACAGAGACCAGTCACACTCCAATTGCTCCAGGAGTGTTGCTCCAAAATACTGCATTGTGCGTTCACAACACAGCTGCACTGATGGGACATAGTAAAAGCAAAACGCCAACTATTATAGCCAAAGTTATTGGAAATACTGGAGAATATTGAGTGGATGGCTGATGGTATTAAACCAAATATGGAGGAGAAGTTGTGAACGAGTTTGCAATTCCAGTGGTCCTAGACGCATTAAATATCCGTCCCACGAGTTCACCAAAGTGTCTCTGAAAGTTGGTACTTAAAAGGGACTGTATCTCTGCTGACAATCTTGCCACTTGAAGTGCGTAGGTCTCGCGTGCAGATGTAAGAGCCACATGCTTTTCAAAAAATAAATCCTTGAGTCTGCTCAACTTGTCAAAATTAACATTAGAAGTAGCAATATTAGGCCAAGTGTCTGCTACCTCTTTTGTTTTAGTGGGAGGAAAAAGTACGTTCCCGCAGCATGTAACAATCTTGGAGTCTGAAACAACATAAACTATTCCGGCTCGCATCCCACAACAGTCTTCACCATTGAGGAGAACACAGCTGCCGTTTGAAACCACCTGGAACGTAGGTCTAATCAAGGGGACTGGAACTCCCTTCAGATACCAAGCCAAGTTCGCTGCGGATGCGTTACATGCCCCATGCAAGGACAGCTGTTTACAAACCATCGAATGGCTGACAGAAGTCTTGCATTCATTACCGCTAAGAATGACTTCTTTCATGCCACTGAGACATTTGTATGCGAAGGGTAGCTCCCACACCTCATGGGTGTAACTATCTCCCAGTTTTTCATATCTGCCTACCGGAATGTGTTTTAACCAGGATGTGAATTGTAGTGTGGAAATAGGCAGATTAATGACCCAGTGTATTAACTACTCAGCAGATGGTGTTTCAGCCACAGTAAAAGGCAACTTTTCTAATTTTTCAATGTTTAGCATGACATAAGTTGTTTCTTTCTTAGCCATTAGTTGTTGTTGTTGCATTAAATTAAAAGAAGAAAATCTTTCCCTTGTGCTGAAATATTGCCAGGGAACGCGACCTGCCTTCAGTGTTTGAAGCGTCCAACTCAACTGCAGGATGGACCTTAGCCGACTCTGTCCATAATGTAAGGAAGACATATTTGTTTGTATAATGTCTATAGCAGAAGAAACTATGTTCTTCAGGGTATATATATTTGGTCGGACAGGGTATTAATCTCATTATCTACAACACCTAATGCCTTCTTTAAATTTTCCTGGTCTATTTGCCTTAACCGGGCAGCAGCTTCTTGTTGTGAAAGCTTCCACATTTCATTATATACTTCGTATAAGAAATGTTTTCTGCGTTGTTTTCCTAACAGGAAGTGCTGTAAGTCGGTGTTATTAGACAGGAGACTGAGGTGTTCTCTAACCATGTCTAGTGAGGCAGTCTTTAACCATTGCTGGCATAGTTTCCCTACACTGTATGTTGTTACTATACCCGCATGTTCGGACGATATATAGCGAGGGTCCGGCCTACTAGTTCTAAAACCCAGAGTAGTTGATAAAACGTTTGTGACACCCATTGGTATCTATTGGCCGCAATAACCACCCGCCTGGACGTGTATACTGGGCGTGTTCAATTCCTTAATCTTTGCTAAGCCTAAACAACTTGTTTGTTGTACAGTTTCATTTACAAATATCATTTGAACAGGTATCAGGCATGCTCTAAATAAAGCTTCCTTCCCCCTTATTTGCCAATGTCTAGTTCCCCACACACTTTGCAAGTCAATCGACTTTAGTCAATTCATAGCCTTCTCTAGTCTAGGAAACAAAGGAATCTGAATAAATACATTTCATATTTGTTAATAAAATGCGTACATTTTGTGTTTGAGGCAATTTAAAATAATATGCTCAGCATTTTTAACATTGTGCCAGAAAAATATGTAAACTTTTCAGAATACTTTTTAGAACTCCCTTGTGGTGGAGTCGGACAATGTTCCCATTGCGTATAGTTAAAAACAGCCTTTGGGCTGCTTGCTCTGTGGATAACATGGTGCCCATAATAATTATAGCAAAACATATCACCATAATTTTCTCTAGATTGATAAACATCTTTGTTTTCAAATATAGATTGATACTGCAATTCAGTCATCATAGAATCAACTGTTTTCACATCCCAATCATCAGAAACAATCCCGGGTATTATTATATTGTTCATTGAAAGTTTAAACACATATGGTATTTGAATGACCGCCGTAGGGCTGTATATATCAAATATTACTTTATCCCAAACAATCCCATCAGGAATTGGTATAGCGGAAATGTTCAAAAAAGACAAGTCTTGTGAGAAGAAAAATGTGGTTTTAGGACCTCATCCACCTGTCCAACTGCTGATTTTTCAGGAAGAAAATGACCATGTATTAACAAAAAGAAAGTGATGACAAACCCAATCCAAAGCAGGAAAGTCAGTACAGTCAAAGAAAGCCACAGATAGTTCCATGGAAGAATGAAGTAAGTTACTTAAGCCAATTTATCAGCTTACGTGGTTTTGATAGTTCAGGTGTCGAAGAGGCGAATGAGTCTGCAAAGTCATCATTGATGTCGGCAAAATATCCAGAAGCAGTTTGTGCAAAGACTGGAGCCATGTTTGTTGGTGGAGTTGGTGTTTCTCGTGGTGGCACTGAATAAATGGCACCATCCGTCTGTGTCGAAGTTGTGTCAAATCGATCAGTAATTTCCGTATTATTTGATGTCAGTGGAACTAATGTAAAATCATTCCCCCCCTACCCAAGCCCGGAGAGGTGTCATGTTGCTGCATACAACTTGTAGAGGAGCTTCTTGAGCAGTAGTGAGAGGGATTCGGGAACTACTGGCTAATCCTTTTGGTCGGGATCGGCCACATGGTGTAGTTTTACATTGTCGATAGAGACAAAACGATTTTCTTTGGCACCTGCCATCGGTGGTAGAATGATAGTTCTGGTACCATGTATTCCCAAGACGGGGACTGGTGCACGATAAGAAGGACCACATTCCTTTTTCACAGCAACCTTTTCACGTACTAGATCCCCAACTTTAGGAATCCAGCCTGTAGGTATTACAGGTACGTCCTTAATTCCTATGGAGGCAGCACTGGCAGAAGAGTTGTCATCTCAGAACTGTTGTAATTCCTGTAAGACAGTGACACGTTCATTTATGTAAAAAGCTGTTTCTGCCGCCTCCACACCAGGACCATCAAGATCTGGAACAGACATTCGAGTTCCGAACAGGCACTCATATGAAGTACGACCCCCCAGGGACCTTCTAGGCAGATTGTTAAGTGCTCTCTGGACTCATACAGGTGATTAAGCCAACTACGACCCGTACCTAAGACTCTGGCTGCTAAGGATTGCTTTAAATCATGGTTTAATCGCTCCCCGACACTATTTCCCTCAGGATGAAATGGAGACGAGTATGGAGTAGTACCCCCAACGAAGCCATGGCGTCTCTGAAAGCCCTAGAGGCGAAAGCAGGGCCCTGTTCCAAGTGGAAAGCCACAACTGCATATGTACCGATAAAGACTCACAAATCTTTAAAAACAGTCCAAGTGTCAGCCAAGCGTTGTGACCATACCCATAGAAATCTGGAGCAGGAGTCAACAGTGACTAGGATATATTTGTATGCACTATCCGGTGTTAGGGGACCGCAATGGTCCAAGTACACACATTGTAACGGTTTGTTAGAAATTAGGAGTGGGTGTCTGTGGTGGGCGTTTAGCAGTAGAAACTATGATTTGCTGGCAGATTTCACAACAAAGGACATACTGCTTGGCCTCCTTGTATAGGCCTGGCCACCAAAACAGGCTTGTAGCAATGATATTGTAGCTGCCACACCAGCATGGGCAGATGTTCCCCCCTCATGCGCTGCTTTAATCAACTCTGGTCTTCTATCTTTATTGGGAATTTCTCGAAACCCTACGCCTGGTATCTTAACTTCAGCACTTAGGCAGACTCCCATTCTGTAGGAATATTTAGCAGGAAATGCTTTTGGATAGGGCGTACCAGCAGCCGTAGCTGTCATGGCAGCCCATATGTCTGCGTCCGGTTTCGCTCCTGGGCGGGTTACTGCAGCAACAGTGGCCGTAGCAACTTCTGACTTTGCGGCTTCATCAGCCAGTGTATTCCCAGCCATGTGTATTCCAATGCACTGGTGTCCAAGTGTATGTACAACATGGACATATGGTAGCGTTTCCTTCAGATCCGCTACTTTCCCCCACATTAATCTGTGTTTAATGGTGTTGCCTTTAGAATCTCTGAACCCATTCTGGCGCCAATAATGCAGGTATTCACTGAAGGACTGGACACAATAGTACGAATCACAAACAATCAGCGTAAGCTGTGCAGGATCCATACGTTCCAGTGCCATCACCAGAGCTTTCAGCTCTGCCAGTTGTGCTGTGCAATCCCCTAGGGTTTGCATAAAGGTATGTAGGGGACAGAATTTATTATCCTTCCTGTAGCCACTTAGGACTGCGCAAGCAGCGGAGTATTGATGCTTTGTGCCAACTGCAGGTTGTGCAAAGCCACCAGTGTACATGACTCTATGATATTGTTGAATAGGCAGTGTGTTTGATGGAACTGGGTATTCTAGTTTGTATTGCAAAAATTCTTGAGTTTGTAATTTTGGGTCAAAAATGTAATCTACATCAGTGGCTGTCAAAGACATGGCCCATTGGATCCAATGTGGATGCAATGCTTTTGCGTTTGGAATGCTGGTTTTGTGACAGTCTATAGGGCTGGGATGGGAGAAACAACAATAATGTGTTTACCCTGGGCTAGAGGTCTTTCTTTAATAACAGCCATCTGAACAGCAGTGAGACTTTTCTCAGTGGGAGCAAGGCGTTGTTCCCCTGCAGAGTATAAATGTGATTTGTATGCTATCGGGACGGTCTCAACCTCATTAAAGGTTACATAGGTGAAACCGATGGCACCAGCAATTACTCTGATGATCAAATGTGTTTTGTTGTCCCTTGTGAATAGATGTTGTGCTACAAGCATGACTGTCTGCAGATCTCTGAGAATGCGTGTGTGTTCGACTGTCAAAAATTTCCTTGAAAAATCAGTCCTGGTTAAGTCATATAAGGGTTTTATGCATGATGCATAATCTGGAATGTAAGTTCTGCCAACATTTAGGAAACCTAATAGAGATTGGAGTTTTTTAATCGTTTTTGGAAGTTGTAACTGTCCGCACTTTTCTAAGAATTGTGGCGCAAGGCTCTTTCTGAAGTTGAATTTGTAGCCGAATTCAGCAAATCCTACAACAAGGTGGGGAACCGTCTTAAATGTTGTAGTATTTCATCATCCGTAAGATAGATATCATCTACATAGGACAATGCTTCAGGGTCAATGTTGTGTAAAATTGCAGTCACATGAGCTGCAAACAGTTCTGGACTGTTCTTGTACCCCTGAGGTAAACAACTGAATTTTTCTAAGAACCTAGTGCACTGAAACTAGTCTCTACTCTGAGGCGCTATATTCTGGCAGAAGAAACCATTGGAAATGTCCAGTGTTGTTTTGTATTTTTTGTGCCCTATGTTATTCATTAGTGCGGTGCTATGTGAGTTTTGTATAGCATATGTACGTGTATGGCTATTTAAGTGTCTAAGACTATTCTATATGAATGGTCCGGTTTAGCTACAGGTAATACAAGATTGTTCATTGGGGGGACACAGGTTAAATTATGCCCTGGTACTCTAGTTGTGTGAGGATTTCTCTCACGGGTGCTTTCGCATCATCTTTTATAGGATACTGAGGTTGATGTTGATGTTCATTTTTATGAGATATTACATGGTAAGAGGATTCTCTATCCCATCCTACATGGTTGTGATATAACGCGGGTGCCTGCGCCAATGCCCAATCGATGGCGTAGGATTCAGCGAGTTCCTCTGGAACAAGAGGCGAGAAAGAAGGTTTAATAACCTCTTCCCCATATGGGCAGGTACGGACAAATTCAGTTGGCCAATCTTGTTCGGCCAATAAGATATCATATATATTTACAACGCAATCCCAAAAGATTGCGTCTATTGTGCGTTCAATGTCTCCTTCTAACTGTAATGTTACTTTATATACCCTATCAGGTGTGGAGACTCGCATGTCTGCAGTTTCTACTTGTAGAAAGTCATCAGTTGCTTTCACCTCCAAATGCTCTAGAAGGCTCCGGCAAACTATTGTGACCTCTGCGGCGCTGTATATCAGCATTAGTGCCCACTTCCTGTTCTTCAAGAGGACCCTCTTCTTGAGCAGCGTGTCGTATTGCAACTGCAGCCACTTTTTTCTTTTTAAATTGGGGTTTTTGTTGAGGAGGGTTCTCTTCCTTTTTTACAGAAACCTCTGAAGAGCGTTGTGATTCCTATCTCGGTTTCACATACTCTGTTCTTAGCTCTGATCGCCCACCTCTCTCACTGCGTTTTTCCGATGAGTCCTGAAAGGAACGAGATTGGTGTGTATCAGCATATTGATATCTATCAGGCGTTTTTATATTATTTCTATTTCGGAGAATACATCTATTCTGCGGGGTCTCCATACGCAGAGATTCTGCCCTTTCTTTTTTAGGAGTTTGTTGTTTTTTATCCCAGGGTTTCTTATTGCCCTCTGGAGCTTGCTTGGAAAAATCTTTATAAAATTTGCCCTGAAATTGTGGTTTAGTTGGTCTGGCCCCCAGACTATCCTGACCAATACTAGAATAGATCTCTGCGATAGTCTTGGGCAGCTCGCGTTCCTGATCCTGTTGAGGAACATCACGGAGCCGCATGCGCACCGCTAGTGCGACTGCTTCCCCTTTAGGATTGCTTAGAATAATTGAGGATACAGTGGCAAAATTGCCCATTAATTGCATCCCCAAGTCCAGGGCCGGGGCAGCCCCGTATTCATCTTGAATGTGTTTCAACACTTCCAGTATATTGGCAAGTGTCGGCGTACCGTGTGCGGAAGTATAGAGCGCGGCAAATACCATGCCCCAGGTATTACATTTATTTACTGTGGGGACCATCCCGAATGGCACGCACATCGTTAGAATTCTATGTTTATCCAGAGGTCCCGTATGGGGAAATACTGCTTCCAGTGCATTTCGTTTTTGAGCTAACCAAAACTGAGTTTCCTCTCGTTTGGCGGGTACTTTACCCATTATTGAATGTATAGTTGCAGGGTTAATACCTGGCGTCACTGCATGTGGTTGCGCTGAAGCAGCACATGCTGGGTTTGTATTCAATGTTTGCATTACAAACTGTGCTAATCGTCTGTATATTGCTGTCAGCTCAATATATAAGTCACAAACCTCAGCTCCTTCTAAATTTGCTACTGCAGGGTGAGGTGTATAGGTGGCCAATGAAGGCCAGGTAGGACCTTCATTACTTATAGGACCTAACCTAACTGGTAAAATCGTGTGGGGTAGGGTGCCATCAAGCCAATTATTATGTTCTTGATAAGATAAAGGTATTTCTAAATATACATTTGCTCTGTATAGTCCAGGTACGTTTGCAAGTGTATAGTGATGATAAGTGTTTGTGTTCCCATCGACTGCTGGAAAAGTGACCCAAGAATAAAATACTTCTGTTCTATAAGCTGCATCTGCGTCACCAACAAATGTGAGTGGACCCCCCTGGACCATTAGGCCATTTGCCAGTAAATGTGCAGTCGGGGGTTGGCTCATATTTACTGCAATTGCTACCTGTTGTGGATTCACCATAATAGATTATAATTTTGTTCCGAGAAGGCACGCCAAATGGGGATTATCCTTTTAGAGTTCAAGCTTGAACAACCTCCAGCATCAGACAGGATGACCTACTTAGCCGAGGAGGAAATCCTCAATACCATGGACGTCTCCGCATATAGAGTACTGAGGTGTCTTTGTATATAGTGAGACAGAGATACTCAGGAAGGCCCGAAAATTAGAGCCTGACCAAACGTTGGCGGCACCATGTCGAGTAGGCTCTCATTAATCTAATGAGACTACTGGATTTTGAGTGGCAGAATCGCCTGTAGTGTGGGAGACTGAGTCTAACCCACTACAGGTGACACCTGTCGCTCCATTCCGGGTTCTGCTCCGGTTAACTAGCAGTGCCTCATCTGTACCCAAGGGCAGGGATGATTGGGCAGCCGAGCGCATGACGTAACTGGTTTCTCAGGGAAGCCGTGTTCACTCAGGTCTCATCCGTTTCTCTCAGTTACATTAGTCTCACATACATAATGACAAACAGAGGCAGTATATATATTTCAATAATGCTTCAATAAAGCGACTGCATCTTCGATAGCAAAGCGTGCACTGCAGTAACCAGGACCATACAGCATAACAAGATTAAAATTGTGACAAGGAGAGTAAAACATAAAAATAATGCTACCATATTGTCACTAGAGTCAACAGACTAATTTCTACCTAGGCTATGATAGAGTACAGTGTGTTAAGCTCTAATTCTGCCCTTCAGGTTCCCCTGGGAAGACATGATCACCCATACCTGAGCAAAGGCCTGAAGTCTGCAAAACAGCTGTAGTGAAGCATTTGGCAATCAGCATACAGTTGTGGTTCTCTGGCTGGAATCTCCCTCTAACGTGTTAGGGACAGAGAAGTGTTTTTATAATTAAACAGCTGGTGTTCTAAGTAAATGTCCCCACATAAGGATGTGTATTTTCTATGAATGTCAGAGACTAAACTTATACCACGTTCACCGGCAACCTATCTTGCTGTAGCCTTGAAAGAAGCACAGAGTGAACAAGAATGTCTTGTTTGAGAACAGAGTACTGGCCTAGGCAAAAACAGTCAGATAGAGAGAAAATAAAACAAGACAGTAAAAGTGGCTACTGTAACAATAATAAAGCAAAGCCAAATAAAATACATCTAGGTTAACGTGCACAACGGCAGGCCTAGTATGTTAAAATAACGTGCATGGAGATATAACTAAAATGGCTACACAACAGGTCTACCTGGCCTCTTATGTCCTGACCCTCTTAGGACCTGCCCTCTTAGCTCTTGTCTATTGCCCTCTTAGCTCTTTCTTGCTGCTTTGGATCATCCTGGACATCCAGGCCCTGTGCCTTCTCCTCATGGTCCTTCTGGCACTGCACACAATAGTCTAGGCACTCTTGGTATTGGTTCTCTTTATTTTGGTAATTCTGAGCCTCATCTATTTGGTCCTGGTCATCCTGGATGTCCAAGTCCAGCTCCCCCACAACACTTCCTAGCTTTGACTGCTCTGGTCTTCTTGATCTTACTCACCCTGGTCCTTTAAGCCCTGGTCTTCCTGCTGCTTGCCCTTGTGCTGCTACACAAACTCATCATGGTCCTCCTTCATCTGGTCTTCCTGGGCCTGGCCATCCTGTTGCTTATCTTCCTGGCCATTTTGTTCCCCAGCCCTATGTCCTGGACCTCTATGCTGTGATCATCCTGGTACTGATGTCCCTGGTCCTGATCCTCCTTCCCTTTCTCACCCTGGTCCTCCTGGTCCTCTTTGCCTTCATCTTCCTGCCCCCCCCAGCCCTTTGTTTCTTGGTCCTCTTAGGATTTTTCCATCTGACTCCAGCTGCCTGAATCCTTGATTTCAGCCACCTGGCAGTCCTGTCCAAGGTTATGTTATTCTTGTTTTTCATAGTCCTTGTCTTTCTCGAGAATCTGTGTTCATTGTCCCAGATCTTCTTAGTCCTCATTTTAATAGTTTGGGTTCACCTTAAGTTAGTTATCCTTGGTCCTGGTTGTCCAGGTACCTTCATGTCCTATTGTGCTTTTTATCATAAACTCTGCCCTTTAGCCATCATGGTTCTTCCTGGTCCACCCAGTCTTGGAACATCTAGCCCTGTTCATTTGTGGTCCTCCTGGTCTTAGCCACTTTGCTCTGGGTCTCCTCCCCATTCAACATCCTAGCCCTGGTATGGCAGGTCCTGGTCCATCTTGCTTTTCGAGTTCTGGCACTCTTAGTATTTGTCTTCCTAGTTTGGGTTGCCTTCGTTCTCCTAGATCTGTTTCTTGTCCATTTAGTCCTACAGCTACTGCAGAAATTGATCCAGGTCCTCTTGATCCTGGTTCTCCATGAGCCTGATTATTTTGGTCCTGGCCCTCCTGTTCACCACTGTCCATTCTACTTGGTCTTCCAGATGCTGATTGACCTTCTTACCTCATTCTGGTCCTGATACTTGTAATGATTGCTTTGCCCCACTTGATGATGTGTACCCTTCCCCACCCCCAGGTCCTGAGCTTCATGGCCTTCTTAGACCTGTTTCCAGCTCTCCTGTCTCGATCCTTTTAGTTTACAGAGGCCTCTTGCTCTGGTTTTCTGGGTGCCCTTGCATTGCCCCCCTCCATGCTCCTAACCCCATGATTTACTGGCCATTGCCCTCCAGGTCTTGATCTTCTTAGTCCTCGTCAATCCACATCCTGATCCCCCTTGTCCTCGTCTTCCTGCTGCTTGCCCACATGGCTGTGCAATAATTTGTGCTATTATAGATCACCCTAGACTTTCCTTGTTTTGATGTTCTTTGACCTGCGGTTCATGCTAGTCTAAGAACTTCCTGGTTTGACTTCCTGGTCATTCCTGTGTACTCCTGGCCATTTGGTTCCTGGGTCTTCTGTTTAACAGGCTCCAAGTTGTGGACCTTTTCATCCTTATCACCTTAATTCTCATGCATCAGTCCTCCCTCCTGGTCCAGCTCTCCTGGTTTATCTTGTCCCTTTGTTTTCCTGTTCCTAATCCGTCTGATCCTGGTCACCGTGGTCAATGTAGTCCTGGTCTTAGTTCTGGTACTTTTTTGTCTGGCCCTTATGTATTGGGTCTTCTCATGCTATTTCTACTGGCCTTAGCTTCCCTAGCACTCCTAGTCCTCGCTCCTCCTGCCCCATTCTCCTCCTACTAGTCCTCCTTGTTTGCCTATTCTAAATTGCTCTTGTGCATTTGACCATGGGCCTCCTATCATGGTCCTCCTATTAATGGTCCTATTTGGTATGGTCTTCCTAACCCCTCTAGCACTGGTCCTCCTAGTTCCTATGTTGTGGGTCACACTGATTCATGTAGTTCTTGTTGCCTTAGTTTAGGATCCCCCTAAGTCTAACACTCTTGGTCCTTCTGATTCTGGTCCTAAGGACCAAGACTTTCTTGTCCCTTTATAACCCTTTGGTCATTCTAATCAAGGGTCTCCAGACCTTGCTAGCCCTGGTCTTTTCTGGTTGTGGCCTTCCTTGCTTGTGGCCAATTGGTCTTTCTTAATCTGATGTCTGTAGTCCTGGACCAACTGTCTCTGGTCCTTCACTTCAATGGTCTCCTGGTACTGGTCCTCTTTGTTCTGTCTACTTGGGTCTGCTACTCCTGTTTGTCCCGTCCGTCTGGCCCTGGTCAGTGAACACAGGCCCTCAAAGCCCTCCTTGTCATTATGGTCCAGGGCCTTCTGCTCCTTCTACCTCTTGTCCCTCTGTTCCTTCAGGCTCTTCTCCACTGGATCCAGATCTCTCTGTTCACATCCTCCTGCCCCTCCTGATCCTCCTCAACCTCAGCGCAGTACTTCTAGTGCCTCCTCCAGGAGAACTCCTCCTGTGAATTACCTAGCTGCATTACTAACCTGTCTCCTTCTTTCACTTCCCCATTGCACAGAAGCCACATTACAATGTCTCACTCAATTTACCTCCTGCAAGTGCCCTAAAGCACTGTGCCCCAAACACTAATTACCCACTGTATGTTTCCATCCCTCTATAGCCCAGATACCACCTATCTGTCTGCATTCCATGTATGCTGCTGCTTATTGACTGCTACTGTGTTGCAAGATTTGAAATACTACGCAAGCACAATCCCCCTTAAACAAAAGCCTATTGTTGGCACAAGGCCTATCATAAAAAGCCCAAAAAGAGGTCTGCCCTCAAAAATCATCAAACTGACCATCATGAACATTAAAAAACAATGGGGCAGAATTAAGAGCCCCTAGCACCTAGTTGCGCCACATTAGCATAATTTTTTTAATGGTAATGTTGCCCAACGAGGCCAAAATCGCAGCGCCAAATTTACAAAGTGGCGCAATGCATACATTGCATCACTTTGTAACCCTTTATGCTAGATTATGCCTGCGCCAGGCATAATATATGCAAAGGGGGTGTACACCTGTTAGGGGGACCGAAAAAATTACGCAAAGAAATCTATGAGATTTCTTTGCATCAATTTTTGGGGCACTTTTAATGCCTGCGCAGAGCAGCCTTCAAAGGAAGGGACACCATTAATTACAATGGCCTTCAATGGGCTCTGCAGGATTAACATTTTTGATGCTATTCCTTCAAAGTGCTGAACTTTTTAACACTAGTACCCCTAACTACCGTCATGGTGCGCACACATGGTAGTGTTAGTGGGGGCGCTAAGTGGTGCAAGAAAAGTGGCGCTGCACTGAATGCAGCACCACTTTTCTTAAATCAGGACCAATGTATTCTCCTGAGTGAAAAAAATGTTATGTAACATACTTTAAATACATACATACTATTCTTTCCTGACAAGTAAGTACTTCCTGACTGAAGCACAAAATAACTGCATACCATCTCCTGGAGCTTCTGTTTCATTTCTACATGTCTTATTTGAATATTAAAATAACATAAATGTTTATATTCAAAACTTATTTAATGGGTTTTGCATCCATAAACAGCTTAGCTTAATTCCCACACTTATCTTGTTACAAACTATTGTTCATTTGTATATGTATTTACTTTCAAATGCTTCACACATGTTGCATCCCCCTTACAAGATGGCCGCCACACTATCAATGCCTGGAGTCTTTTCTTTCTTTATGGCCAGCTAATTAAAGACCTGCTTCATATTATTTATCCAACCACAGGTTAAATTGTACATCATCTCTACTATTTAGACTATGGCTGGATAACCAGCAGAGATTGTATACTATTTAGCATGCTGCTGGGTAAATAGGAATGACTTTGTACTATTTGGCCAGGTGCTGGGGAAATAGACACTTCCTGTGTAATGACTTGGCTTCATCTTTTTTGTTACCAAAATTGAGACTATTAGAAGTGCATTTGCCTAAAGGGCTACTAAATATCCCACTTTCCTCTGGTTGACGGATTATAGTTGATACGTTTGAAATTTAAGACCTGAACATTGTAAGACTGCTTTAGCCTTTTTGAAATCGGGCTCTCCTTTGGACCCATGCCCAATGTGCTTGCTATGGCAAGTAGGGATCTTTTCTCACAGATAAGCAAGGTTATTATAAGTTTGATGGAACAAGTCTTAACCCCAAGGCCCTGGAGGTAGAAGGGGTTTTGTTTCTCCTGAAAAAGGGCCATTATCCCCTGAAGATGGTGAGACTTTGTCTTATATTCATCCTCCCAGCAATGGCTAAAATGTTAAGAAATCATGTGGCTCCTCAACTTTGGGCTTTGTAAAGAAAAAAAAAGATGTATTGGAAAATGTCCAGTGTGGATTCCTCTTTGTTCACTATACAGGGATGGGTCTATTTCAGTTGTGGAAGCTCTCGGACTAGCTGCAGATGTCAACAGTGTCATTCCCCTGGTGCTTTTAGAACTGTCAGTGTTTCTGACACTGTAGGCCATGACCTGCTGATTACCAGATTACTTGACATCATTATTTTTGCAAGACCACCACCGGCATGCATTTTTGCCACCTCTTTCATCCCAATCTTTCTCCTCTTCATTTAGGTTGTGCACTCTCACCCTACCTTTTGAATATCAAGGCACTAACTTTAGCCTCTTTATTTCATTGTCTCTGACTTCATATTTACACCTGCGATATACTACAGCTCATTTCTATACTTAAGAGCGCTGTGGTGTCCACAATGGTAATTCAGCAGGGTCTGCTGAGAACTAGTATTGGCTGAAGTTAAACTTGGAGAAGGCAGGGTTATGAGTAATGGGTGAAAGTACAATGTGACCTACTGGAACCTTGACCTGAAATCAAGCGATGCCATAAGCTGCGCCAAACAATGTATGAGGCCTTGCAATTTTAAAACAAAGCTTCGGTGATTGTGTTATTGTGTCCATTTCAGAACAGAAATATGTAGGATACTGTCCTATCTGAATAGAAAAGGGCGGAATACAGCAGGTGCAGCCCAGTTCAGTTCATGGCCAGGATACAGCAAGGTCCTTTGCTTGAAAGCAGCAATTCCTTCAGTGCAGATACTGCAAACAGTGCAGAGTCATCCAGCTGCACTAGTACCAGGAGGACTAATAGTGAGCAGAGTAATTCCGCTGAGCCTGTATCATGGTGGTCGCTGCCCACAATGGCAAGGAAGAAGGCGCGTTCAGTGCCCTGTGCTGAAATGTACTGTAACAGTCACTCTTATAGGATGCAACAGTTGGATTGGTTTCTTTGAGCAAAACAAGACTAGAAGACCATTGCACTATTATGAAAATACGAACTTGTAACTCTAACCATGTTGCCTGACCAAGATGAAGCATTTACTCTGACCCATTTTAATCACAGCACCTTTTTTGAATGGTGTACACACCAGTTATCTACTTAATGTAAACTACAGCTCAAATACACTACTGAAGTATACAGTGAGCAACATGAGTCTGTCCCAAACTGTTCACAGGGCCATCTTTCTAGGGTGAGGGGTCATCTTGGGTTTATTTCCACTTACAATGTGTGCATAAGTTTAGCTAATGTAGGCATTAGTAGAGTTGAGGGGGTCTGTCTATCCACCATCCTTGATGGTTTGCTTCTCTTTGCCTATTTTTTGGGCGTGATGGGACTGTCTGTCCACAGCGTTCGGAGACTTGGTTCTGGCAGTGTAGTTCAGTGCTTACTACTGAGTTTATCTTTAGTCTGTTCTCAAAGTGTGAACCCAAGGCCTACCCTTGTGGTATTGAGAGTGCTTAACCTGGACCTGTGCTAGGTATAATGGGCGCCAATATAGTAGGGAGACTCCCTGTTTAAGGAGGCTGCATTCAGTGCCGGATTACCAAATAGGCAAAGTAGGCATCTGGGCCCCACTCCTTTCAGGGGCCCAGTGATAACAGCTAAATTATTATTATTATTTTTTTTAAATTTTATTTCAGGATCGATCAAACTAGTAACAAAAATAATACATTGCCAATTACAATGAAAATAAATAACTATGCATGCTCTTTCAGTAATAAATAGTAAATTTAACCTTATACAGATTCACCCAGGCTTATCTAAAAAACATTCACCCCAAATCAGTGAAAACTTTTTACCGCTTCCTACTCTATTAGCATATCTCATTTCCTGATTCCTGACTTGCGTCATTTTGTTCCGCCATTCTTGACAAGTGGGAGACAGCTCAGATCGCCAATTTCTTAACAAAAGAGATCTAGCGATCACAGTGGCGATGAATACGAGTTTCTCCCACCTGGAAGGGAGCCTTGCCTCAGGATTGAACCCTAAGCACATCAGCCAAATTCTGGGAGTTAAGGAAACATACACCATAGTTGTTAGCATCTTAAATATTCCGGCCCAGTATTCCTGTATACATCGACATGTTGCAATCACATGTGTCCAGCCCGCCACCCCTACTTCCTTACAACGAAAACACAAATCAGGACAGCTGGGCCCCATGCGGGATAGGACCTGTGGGGTTCGGTATAGTAACCTTTATCATTCAATGCCAGTTTGCCCCTCTGAAAACTGAGAAATTCAGATGATTAATTCTCTACCAGCATTCACTTGAGAGATCCAAGCCCTCCTGACGGCCCATTTACTTTGTGCTTTTATCCCAAGATCGGCCTTATCCCTGTTTGTCAATAGCCTTCTCCATGACCCCACAGTCCTTATCCCTGGAGGATCCACCAGATCTGAAATCAACATCTGGGCATTAATAATAGAATTGACATCCAAATCCCTTAAACTATGTAGCAAAAAATTATAGGATCCCACCAAAAGAAAGTCATTTTTGACAGTATTTAGGATATTTAAGGGAGTTTCCCAGTTATCATTAACACAATAATCCCCTATTTTACGTAATCCTGCGTGTTCCCATCTCCTTACTAAGTCTGCATTAAGCTAAATACCAGAGTGTAACGTGATCTGTGTAAGGTGGGTGTCGAAATGCACAAATGGGATTGAATATTTTCTGAAAAAATCGAATTTTCTCTTAAAGGGCCATTTGAGAATCTTCTAAAAAAAAATGTTTAGGAGATTTCGCCAAGAGTGCTGGATTCCGAATATTATGCTCCCTACATATTAATTCACAAAAGTCATTGAAGAACCCACAACCTGCTGATTGATCTATTTTAAAGCTAGTGAAATAATGCGCAAAAGAAGCAAAATAATACACTTTAAAATTAGGCAGAGCTAACCCCCCCTTTTCTTTATCTGCATACAATATACTTAGTGCGGCTGGAGCCTTCCGATTTTGCCAGATAAATGGGCATAGTATGGACTCCAATTTTTTGAAAAAGTTTTGTGTTAAAACACATGGAATGGACGAATACAGAAAATTCAACAATGGCAGAATTGACATTTTAATTAATGCAATTTGACCTAATATAGGAAGGGGGAGAGACCCCCAACGAGCCAGCAAAGCCTGAGTTTTCACGAGCAATGGGGCATAATTACGATTGTACAGGTCTCCTATATCGGCTGAGAAATAAATCCCAAGGTATCTCTTTGGCCTGGCATTCACACAGCGTCTTAGTTCAGGAAGCAGTTTAATAGAAGGGGTGCCACACAAAATAATATCGGTCTTACTCATATTAATCTTATAGCCACCAGTGAATACATTAAAAACTGCTTCCTGAGAGATACGTTCTTCATCCAGAAACGTAATAATGTTGTCCGCGTAAAGTTTAATCTTCCCCATAGAGTTTAAAGGAGGTTGAATCTGATTATGTTGTCGAATTTTAATGGCTAGCGGCTCAATAAAAAGAGCAAAGAGTATAGGGGACAAAAGTCAACCCTTCTGAGTCCCCCGTTGTACTTGAAGTTGACCAACGCACTTTGAGTTTATAATAATATTAGCTTTCCGAGTTTAAGTACAGCCTTTGAATTAATGCAATAACCAGGGAGGGGACCTTATAGCTAGACAATATTGAAAAAAGTGTATCCTATACAATCAAATCAAATGCTTTTTCTGCATCTAATAAAAGAATGATGGCAGGAACTTTATTTGAAGCGAAATAGTCAAGATCCTCAGCCAAAAAGTGCGTATTAGTAGCAAGTTGTAAACTACCCCATTAAGCCTATTAGCCAGAAGTTTTGTAATAATTGTATAATCTGTATTTAACAATGAAATTGGACGATATGCACTAGGGTCCTCCCTGTCCTTGTTCTTCTTAGGAAAGCTAACCGAATTTCCTGGATGCCAGGTCTTGGGAATTTGCTCGCCCATCAATAGACCATTGATTAAAGCCAAAAAATAATCGGCAAATATTTTAATAAAAGCCTTATAAAATTTGTCCGGGAAGCCATCTGGTCCAGAAGCCTTCCCTGTGGGGAGGTTCTTAACAACCTCAAGAAGTTCTAACTTTGTGAATGGCTGTATCAGAGCATCACTGTCTTTTTCTGTAAGACTGGGGATATCCAGTTTCCCCAAAAATTATTTAATGGACCTAGGATCCATGTCTGGCTCCTGGCTATAAATTCGTCTATAATGCTCCAACATAATTTCATCCACGGGTCTAGGATCAGTTTGTCTAGACCCGGTGACAGGACATCTTAAAGCGTGAATGATATTACCAGCAATTCGATCTCGAGCTTGCCATGCTAAAAATTTACCTGTAAAGTTACTTTCTTCGTAGATCTTTTGTTTATAAGTCTGATATTCTATATCAACCTTCTTAGACAAGATGTTGACCAAAGCCTTTTTTGCAGACTCAAAGGTCTGTCTATTAGTTTCCGAAGGGGCATAAAGGTAAGCAGTTAAACATCTTTGGACTGCCTCTTCGAGTGCCCTAATTAGTTGTCTCAAATAAGATTTATCTGCTGCCTCCTTGGCAATTACCAAGCCCCTGAAAAAGGCCTTAAATGAATCCCAAATTACAGTAGGAGTTGAGGAACCCTCATTGCGTTTGAAAAATTCACTTATTTCACCCTGGGAGATCTGTACCCATCCCTCATCCAAAAGAAGCTGCAGGTTGAAGACCCACCTTCTAGTCTGAGTTATAAGGGCTTTGGAATAAAGAGACACTTCCAGCACCAGGAAGGCATGATCAGATAGGCCAGAGTGCTGCACCAACTGAGATTTAAAACACAAAGGCCCTCATTCTAACCCCGGCGGTCGGCGGAGAGGCGGCGGTCGGACCGCGAACAGACCGGCGGTCCAAAAAATGGCATTCTGACCGCGGCGGTCACCGCCGCGATCGACTGCCACTTTCCCACTCCGACCGCCACGGCGGTCATGACCGACGGGCTGGAGTTTGCGCACTCCGGCCCGGCGGTCGACCCAAGACCGCCAACCGCATCATGACCCTGCTTACCGCCGCGGTTTTTGGCGGTCGGGAACCGCCATGCGAACCATGGCGGTAGGCACTATCGGGGCCAGGGAATTCCATCCCTGGCACTGATAGGGGTCTCCCCCACCCCCCACTACCCCCCACGAGTCCCCCCCCCACACCCTCCACCCCCCAGAGATGTTACAAACCCCCTGCCCCCCCCACCCCGACATGCACATACACGCACCCCGACATGCATGCACCCCCAACATGCACATATGCACACCCCCTACACACACACATACACAACGGGGGCACATACCCGCACACATACATGCCAACATGCGCACCCGCCGAACTACACACATTGCCCATAGGCACAGCAGCACCCCCCGCCCGCATGCACGCACTCACACACCCCCTCTACACACCCCCATGCACGCACACATCACACAACACCCCCCCACCCCCTCCCCTCACGGACGATCAACTTACCTTGTGCGATGGTCCTCCGGGAGGCGACGGGAGCCATAGGGACGTGACCGCCAACAGAAGACCGCCAACAGAAGACCGCCACACAGAAATGTGGGTCGTAATTCGGTGGGCGGTGTTCTGCTGGCGTGGCGGTGGAGGTTGACCAGTCTCCACTTTCCCGCCGACCGCCAGTGTGGCTGCTGGCGGTTTTCCGGCGGAACGCTCCCAGCGGTCGGAATACGCGCCGCGGCATACCGCCGCTGTCGGCGGTCTTTACCGCGGCGGTAACTCGGCGGTCTTGCGAAAAGACCGCCAAGGTCAGAATCACCCCCAAAGTTTCTGATACCAAAAAAAAAATCAATACGTGAGAAGCTTTTAAACTGATTTGAGATACAAGTATATTCCCTCGCATTAGGAACGTTCGTTCTCCAAGGATCACAGAGCATCGATACTTTAACATAATCTTCAAAACTTTTTGCAACTCTAGGTTTGTGTTGTTTCTTACCCCGAACAGTGGTATCCAGAACTGGATCCTGAAAGAAATTGAAATCTCCTCCAATAATAATTTTGCCTGTTAATTGCAAAAGGAATTGAAACAGCCCTACATAAGGAGCTGGGTCGTCCAGCAGGGGAGCATAAAAACTAACAAAGACGAATCTTTCTTTATTAATTAAACACTGCACCCAGCACCATCGCCCTCCAGGATCGGCAAGGAAATCAAGTGGTTGTGCATTAATGCCTCTAGCTAGAAAGACCGCGATGCCTCTACGTGCAGCAGAGGCTGCAGCAACCACCTTAAAGTCGGACAATTTTTTAAACATATGGAAACCCCAAACTTTATTGACCGGAATATGAGTCTCCTGTAAAAGAATAACCGAAGGATTTAGAGCAGCTACCCTGTCCTCAATCACGGACCTTTTCCTACGGTTATTTAACCCATTGACATTCCAGGAAAGTATTCTTAATGGAAAATACACCCCTGCCATTGATTGAAACCTTGATCTGCTTTGAATGATATCACCCACAATATGGGCTTAAGTATTCTATAACAAACATAGCGGCATTCTAGAATGGCAAAAACGGATCCTGACATCCTTATCCCCCCTCCCATCCCTTCCCCTACTCCCCCCTCCCACGGCCTGGGTGGCAAACACCTGGAGCCCTCCCGTCTGGGCAACCCAAGACCACCCCCCACCACCTGGCCCCCTCCTTTCCTAACCTGCTGCCTTGACATAGCACCCTACGCCAAAGACTAGAGAGGGACTGAAGTGTAAGTACCCTGGTGGTGCATTGTGTTCGCTCTCAGTGTGATCTCCCATTTTCACACAGCAACAGCCTCCCTCTTAGTACTCTTAGTGCTAAATATGTCTAACCCTCCCATTCTCTTATTATACGTTTTCCTCCCTCCTGCTCCAGCCCCCCCCTCATTCATCCTGACTGCTTAGGATTTTGAATTAAATGCAGCAAAGAGTTAGCAGCGTCGACTGTATGAATGAAATTAGAATGACCCTGAAAAAACACTTTGAGTTTGGATTGCTGCACAAGTCCAGCCTGGGCCTCAGCTTTTTGAAATGGCGGGATCATCCCCTTCAGTTCTCTCCTACGGTGTGCAGCCGCCACCGACATATCTTAGAAAATTTTAAAGGCATAGTCGCCGGGAATCTGGTGCTTTTACTCTTAATTGCTTGCTGAAGAATACGTTCCTTGATGCGAAAATCACCAAAAATTCACAAGAATAGTGCGTGTGTATTTGGCGTTAGATGGCTGTACTGCCGGGATCCGATGGGCCCGCATGATGGTAAGATCTAAGTGCTTGTCCCTTGGTTCTGATAGAACATGATGTTGAATAAGACCAGTAATTAAGTCTGTAACCGTCTGTCCATTTTCAGGTCCTTCGGGAATCCCCGTGAATCTCAGATTAGATCTGCGTAATCGGTTTTCAGCATCATCGAGCCGGATCTGTAGATCTAGCAGATCTGCCTGACATTTTGCCAGGGACGGCTCTACAGTCTCACGCACGTCCTCAAGGTCCGATACTCGCTGATCGACCTCCTTGATTCGTGAGTTAAGTTGCTCCATATTGCTACAAATTAAGTTCAATTGCGATTCTGTTCTTGGGTTTGCATCAGCGAGACTTTCAAAGTTTTCCCTCAGAATCTGAAGAAGTAGACTTTCTGGAGGGGTGCCAGTACCTGCCTTATCTTTTGGCTCCTGAGATATAGACCCAGCTTGAACGTTTGACTCAGGGATTCCAATAAGAGTAGCAGCCTAGGGAGGCGATCCAGCTGCTATGTTACCCCCAATACTACTGAATGACTCATGCAGCGGGTGGGGGAAGGAGCTATCTGCCTGAGGGGCAGAAGTAGAGTCGTTAATCATTGATAGAGTGGCATCTTTCTGGCCTTTCCCCGAGCCATTACCTTACAAGGGATATAGCGGCTTGGGTGCTGAGTCCATATCCGTAACTTGACAGCAGGAGGCCTCGAAGTTCAAGCTGGGGATCGATTGAATGAGCAGTGAAGAGCCTTTGCCAAGCAAGCCCAGGTTCGGGTTTGGATCGGGTACCGGGATTCTTGGTTCCCCGGCTGCAAAGTCAGAACTCGGGCTGAGGCCTGCCATGTTAATCGTGGAAGAAGGCAGGTTATGAGGCAGGGGCGGAGTAGAGCTGAGAGATACATTTGTAGCTGATGTTGGGGAGAGTCTAAAGGCAAACCCTTGTTGATGTGCTTCTCCGAAGGAGCAGGGCGCTTTACTTTAAGAGAACATGCTGTTCTGGGTGCCCTGGCAGAAGAGCGTCCTGCCCCCAGAGATTGATGTGGAGATCGCTGCATCATCCGAAGTCACGGTATGGCTGTGTCCTGACTGGAGACACCCGTCTTATTCCCCTTCTCAGTGCGCCTGAGTCTAAGTTTTTTTTTTTTTTTTTTTAAAGGCTGAGCACTAGCAAGAGTCAGCAAGTCACACCAAAGGCAGAGTCAAGGGCCAGTGATTTTTAGCAAGTGATTCCGTACGAAATAGCACCTTTGCACACTGAAAAGGCAGCACCCGTCTTTAATCCTTCAAGTGCGACTGAATCTGAGTTTAGCTGAGCGCTAAACGCGGATAAAAAACAGCAAATCCACCAGAGAGCATAGTCAAAAGCCAGTGTATTTTAGTGGGTGGTTTCCTTTACAGTGTAGCACCCTTGCACACCGAACAAACCTGAAGAGTACTGAAAAGTGCTATAACGAGTCTGCATCATATTAGGAGCTAACTGGCACACCCCAGCCTGAAAGCGGTATAATTTTTTAAAGAACCACCGCAGATGGAAGCTGCCCTCCGTCTTAAGCTTGTTGTTTTTTTTTTAATGGCCCCTGCCTCACCTCCGTGTACTGCGCCAGTCTCTCTCTTTGCCGAGTCCAGCGGGAGTCTCTAAAGCAAATCCGCCTGCTACCAAGCTGTCATGAAGAACTGGGGGGTTGTTGTCGCGATATCCAGGTAATAAAATGCTGTATCCCTGGAGCGTCCCCACAACGTGTCTTGCTCCAATGCGCGCCCTCTCCCTGTGTATGTGGCTAGCCGTGGAGCATGACAGGAGCTACTACGCGGCCCATGTTCTGAGTATCCAGCTCAATATAAAATTTATTTGATCTTGAAAGAAAATTACAGTCAAGCATTCTTAAATTGTTTTGAAAAGAGAGAAAACATGAACCAACGCAAAGAAAGGAAACTTTACATTAAAGACTATACAGAGAAAATACTGTATTAGTGTAATGTACCCATTAACAACTTAAAGTACATAAACTATAGACATCAGATTCATATAACAGTTTGGGGGTCATTCCAACCCTGGCGGTCAGTGTTAAAGCGGCGGCTAACCCGCCAACGGGCTGGCGGTTTAAAAAATGGAATTCTGACCCTGGCGGAAACCGCCAACAGAGACCGCCACTTTAACACTCCGACCGCCACTGCAGGACAAACAAACAGCGTGGCGTCACCGCCAACGGACAGGCGGGAGCCAATGTACCTCCCACCCTATCACAACCCACCAATCCGCCACCTTTTCCGGGGCGGTAGCCCCGCCGATAAAAACACGGCAGAAACAGATATTTCAAACGGAAAACGCTCACCTCCATACACCCCACGAGGAATCTGGACAGCATGGAACCCGAACTACACATCCTACCAGCTATTGTATTCCTGCTCCTCTACCAGGAGCACGAACGCGGCGCAGAAGACTACGGTGAGTACTACGACACAGGGGAGGAGGAAGGAGAAAATATTACGGGCACACATACCCTACACACCCACCACCACCCTCACCCACCACAACACACACATCAATGCATAGCAATACATCACTGTTACAGCCCCCAAACCCCCCGGAAGAATGCGAAGACAAAATGAAATGATCATAAACAGTCGAATATATTGTATTATCGGCATATAAAAATATCACACATTTAAAACTAATATATACATAAATATTAAAAGTCTGATAATTTTAGCAGTCATTGTCCGTGGACCACTGGGCCCAAATAACATGGGCAAGGCCCACACAGGATACCTGACACCAACGGAGAGAACACTGCAGTGGCATCAGATAGAAAAACTACAGGCACCTCAGGGGGAAGGGAAAGGGGGGGCACCTCCGCCACATGAGTACACGACGCCAGATCCACGAGGGGCCTCCATGGCCACTGTCCCATCCTGGGGACTGCAAAGCCACAGTCTCTCAAGTCCATACAGTGGGTGGTTTGCCCACTGTACCATCCTGGGGAGTGCAAAGCCACAGTCTCTCAAGTCCATACAGTGGGTGGCTTGCCCACTGTACCATCCTGGGGAGTGCAAAGCCACAGTCTCTCAAGTCCATACAGTGGGTGGCTTGCCCACTGTACCATCCTGGGGAGTGCAAAGCCACAGTCTCTCAAGTCTCTACAGTGGGTGATTTGCCCACTGTTACATCCTGGGGAGTGCAAAGCCACAGTCTCTCAAGTGGATGACAGTGTCCACTGGTTCTGGAGGGGGACTGGTGCCCAGAGTGCTTTGTGCAGCCCTGCCCGACACAGATGCGGCACTGCCCCTTTCACCAATGGGCCAGCGGTGCTTGAGATGAAGGGCCCAGTTCAGCGGTGCTTGAGACGGCGGTGCCCAGCAGAGCGGTGATTGAGATGAAGGGCCCAGTGCAGCGGTGCTTGAGATGAAGGGCCCAGTGCAGCGGTGCTTGAGACGGCGGTGCCCAGCGGAGCGGTGCTTGAGATGAAGGGCCCAGCGGAGCGGTGCTTGAGACGGCGGTGCCCAGCGGAGCGGTGCTTGAGATGAAGGGCCCAACGGAGCTGTGCTTGAGATGAAGGGCCCAGTGCAGCGGTGCTTGAGATGAAGGGCCCAGTGCAGCGGTGCTTGAGATAAAGGGCCCAGTTCAGCGGTGCTTGAGACGGCGGTGCCCGGCGGTGCCCAGCGGAGCGGTGCTTGAGATGAAGGCCCCAGTGCAGCAGTGCTTGAGATGAAGGGCCCAGTGCAGCGGTGCTTGAGACGGCGGTGCCCAGCGGAGCGGTGCTTGAGATGAAGGGCCCAGCGGAGCGGTGCTTGAGACGGCGGTGCCCAGCGGAGCGGTGCTTGAGATGAAGGGCCCAGTTCAGCGGTGCTTGAGACAGCGGTGCCCAGCGGAGCGGTGCTTGAGATGAAGGGCCCAGCGGAGCGGTGCTTGAGATGAAGGGCCCAGCGGAGCGGTGCTTGAGATGAAGGGCCCAGTGCAGCGGTGCTTGAGATGAAGGGCCCAGTTCAGCGGTGCTTGAGACGGCGGTGCCCGGCGGTGCCCAGCGGAGCGGTGCTTGAGATGAAGGGCCCAGCGGAGCGGTGCTTGAGATGAAGGGCCCAGCGGAGCGGTGCTTGAGATGAAGGGCCCAGTGCAGCGGTGCTTGAGATGAAGGGCCCAGTTCAGCGGTGCTTGAGACGGCGGTGCCCAGCGGAGCGGTGCTTGAGATGAAGGGCCCAGTGCAGCGGTGCTTGAGATGAAGGGCCCAGTGCAGCGGTGCTTGAGATGAAGGGCCCAGTTCAGCAGTCCTTGCCCTGTTCAGCGGTGCTTGCCTTGGCGGTCCTTGCCCTGTTCAGCGGTCCTTGCCCTGTTCAGCGGTGCTTGCCTTGGCGGTCCTTGCCCTGTTCAGCGGTGCTTGAGTTGGCGCTCCTTCATTGCCCAGCTGGGCTGTGGCTGGTGCTCCTTCATTGCCCAGCTGGGCTGTGGCTGGCGGGGCCCTCCTGGGCAGCTGGGCTGTGGCTGGCGGGGCCCTCCTGCACACCTGGGATGGGGCTGGTGGGGCCCTCCTGGGCAGCTGGCCTGCTGCCGGACTTGTCGGGCGTGCTGCCCTTCCCACCCTTCCCTGGTCGTCTGTGGCCCATTCCCACCTTTGGCGGTGTGCCAGGTGGCACCCCACTTCCAGCCGGAGCCAGGGTAGGGATTTTGGTCCCTGGTGTCCTTGGCCTCTCGCGCCGGGCACTGGTGATCTTTGGGTGTTTTTCCAGGGGTGGGCTGGCCGTGCCTTGGCTCCTACCAGAACTAGTTGCCCTTGAGGGTGGGGGACTCCACAGTCCTTGGACAACAGTCTTGATAGGTCCTGGTTTGGTGGTGGCTGAGGTGCTGATTGCAGTCTTATTCGATGGACGGGGTGGGGGAGTTGTTGGAAAGAGGTCAAGTTTGGAAAGGAAAATCAATTTGGAAAGAGAGGGACGGCTAGGTGTAGTGGGTATGGGAGTGGAGGAAGAGGATGTGGTTGTAGGAGTGTGAAGTCTGGTGTCTTTGGATGCAGGTGCTTGGGCTGGAGGCTGTCGTGAGGTGGACGGCTGTTGGGTGGGTGGCTGCCTGCGTTTGTGTGGTTTGGAAGAGGGGGTGACAGACACACTGGGAGAGGACACAGGGGACGTTTAAATGGTAGTGGGGGTGGTGACTGCACGTGTGCGGAGTGTTCTGGTGGGTGTGCTGGTGATGGATGTAGTGACTGAAGATGTTGTGCATGCAAGTGTGAGTGAAGACGTCACAGGGAGGGGGGAGGGAGACGAGGAGGAGGGGGACACAGTGGAGGCAGTGGGTGTTGGTGTGTCTGCATGTGGATGTTGCTTGTGTGAATGCTTGTGTGAAGTGTGGTGCTTATGTCTGGATGAGCTTCCCTTGGGTGTTGAGGTGTGTGCAGGCTGGTCTGTAGGTGTGTCTGGGATAGGCAGAGGTACAGGGGATTAGGTCTGGGTGGAGGAAGTTGGAGGGGGGAGGCTAGAGACAGGGACAATTGCTGCCGTCAGTGCTGAGGCCAGAACGTTGAACGATCACTGATGGGCAGCCTGACCCGAATGAATGCCCTCCAGGTATGCATTACTCCGGTGCACCTCCCTTTCTACACCCTGGATGGCATTCAAAAGGGTAGACTGCCCAACAATAATGGTCCTCAGGAGGTCAATGGCCTCCTCACTGAGGGCAGCAGGGGTGACAGGGGCAGGGCCTGAGGTGCCTGGGGCGAAGGAGATGCCCCCCTTCCTGGGTGAGCGGGCACGGGGCAAACGCTTAGGGGCTGCTGGGAGGGCGGTGCTGGTGCGCTGGGTGGCGGCTGTACCTGTTGTTGCGGGGGCACGGATGTTGCCGCCACCACAAGGGAGCTCACCTTCAGAGGACGAGTCGCTGCCACTGACATCAGCACGAGTCCCCGCTGTGGAGCTCCCCTCGCCCTCCGTCCCAGATGGTGTACTCAGAGTCCGTTGCATGGCCCTCCAGGGCCATGTGGGATGCAGCTCCCTCGTGCTCCGATGCCACTTCTCCTCCGCCTGATGATGCTAATGCACACATGAACAGGAAGACCACAAAAAGGGGAGGGGGAGAAAGAAAGACATGTTGAGTGCATGGATTACCGCTACCGTTGGTGGAGAGGACAGACACAGAAGCCCCCTGCACTACGCTGCGCACTTGGGGTCCACTACTCAATCAGTGGGACATGGCCTACAAGCCTATGGACGACAACTGCACACATAGATGACACAGGGCCATGAATAGCTGTACTTGGCACCCTACAGAGGTGGGGGGCGGGGCACAGGGCCATGCCTTACGGAGGGGCCTAGCCTACAGAAATCGCCCTGGCCTAGAGATACCCACAGCCCACCTCCCCCACCCAGACACCTCCACTGCGTGCAAAGTCACCAGAATGAGAGTGTACTCACCCCCTTGTGTCTGCTGTGATGTCCTCACGCGCCCATCCAAATCGGGGTAGGCCACCGCCAGGATCCGGGACATCAGGGGGGTCAATTGACGACTGGCACCCCTCCTACGTTGGGAGGCCATCCCCAGCAGAGCCTCCGCCGTCTTCCTGCTCCCACGTCGGATGTCCTCCCACCTCTTCCGGCAGTGGGTGCCCCGTCTGTTGTGGACCCCCAGGGTCCGGACGTCCTTGGCGATGGCACACCAAATAGCGATTTTCTGGTGGGCGCTGACCTATGTGACATGTACAGGGGGAGAAAAAAAATCATCACCTTCTGCATGCTTGATGTGAGTGGCCCCCCATCCCCACCCTTGCCATGTGGCCAATACTCTCATCTGTCGTCTGATGCATGCCTCAATCGCTCCCCTCCCCACCATCTTTCATCCACCCGACTCAACCCAGGCATTGCCCACAAAGCATGGTCCCACTGTACTTACCTGTTGGTCTGGAGGACCGCAGAGTAGCGCATACTGGGGGAGGACCCCATCCACGAGTTTCTCCAATTCTTCAGAAGTGAAGGCAGGGGCCCTTTCCCCAGCCACAGCAGCCATTGTCTCTTCCAGACCGAGGTCACAGCAGCACTTGCAGTGTAGGTCCTCTCCCGTGGAAGATCAGGTATTGAGTGAATAAGTAGATAGAAAATGGCGGTCACGCCCGCGGCGGTGCATACCGCGGCGGTGTGTACCGCGACCGCCGGCGCACATCGTCATTGGCTCGTGAAACCCATAGGATTCTATGTTAACCAATGCGGCTTTGCGCCACGGTCTTCGACCGCCTACCGCCATGGTGTGCCACGCCAGCGCATTGACCTCACATCCCATTGTCACACTTCACAGGTCAGGCAGCCGCCATTTCAAGGGCCCACATGGCTTAATTTCTACTGCGTCACACATACCTAGGCCTTTCCTCAACACTCATACAAACCATTCAATGCATAGTGAATCGTGTTGTGTGCAAGCTGTGGGAACACACCTGTGGGTTGATTGACTCTGTGCTCGCTGTTGTCCTTCCTAGGCACCGTCCGCTGGGCAATGCGAGGAGATGGAGGAATCTTCCCGTGTACAGACCGCTGGTGGACCTGTCGACAATGGAGGAAAGACATGTCATACTGACATACAGGCTTGACCGAGCCACTATACAGGAACTGTGTGCCCAGCTGGAGGCAGACCTGATGTCACCCATCCGGCAACCCACAGGGATCCCCCCTCTAGTGCAGGTGCTGTCAGTACTCCATTTCTTAGCAAGTGGGTCATTTCAAACAACAGTGGCCATATCATCAGGGATGTCTCAACCTATGTTTTCCAAGGTGTTGTCCAGAGTGTTGTCTGCCCTGCTGAAACACATGAGGAGCTACATCATTTTCCCTGAGGTGGGGGATTTGCCTATAGTGAAGGGTGATTTCTATGCCCTTAGACATATCCCCAACATCATAGGTGCCATTGATGGGACACATGTGGCTTTGGTACCCCCCAGCAGGAGTGAACAGGTGTACAGGAACAGGAAAAGTTATCATTCGATGAATGTACAGATGGTCTGTTTGGCAGACCAGTACATCTCCCATGTTAATGCCAAGTTCCCTGGCTCAGTGCATGGCGCCTACATCCTGCGGAATAGCAGCATCCCGTATGTGATGGGTCAACTCCAGAGGCACCGGGTGTGGCTATTAGGGGACTCTGGTTACCCCAACCTGTCCTGGCTACTGACCCCAGTGAGGAATCCCAGGACCAGGGCAGAGGAACGCTACAATGAGGCCCATGGGCGGACTAGGAGGGTGATCGAGTCCAAGGCCAGGTTCAGGTGCCTCCATATGACAGGTGGATCCCTAATGTACTCACCAAAGAAGGTGTGCCAGATCATCGTGGCCTGCTGTATGCTTCACAACCTGGCTTTGCGCCACCAGGTGCCTTTTCTGCAGGAGGATGGTCCAGATGGTGGTGTTGTAGCAGCTGTGGAGCCTGTGGAGAGTGAAGAAGAGGAAGCCGGAGAGGACGACATAGACAACAGGAACACAGTAATAGAGCAATATTTTCAGTGACACACAGGTAAGAGTGCACACCGGCATATTAAATTTACTTAAAGACTCCTACCTCTCTACTGTCTGACTTTTTCCCCCAGTGTATGGTAACTGTGTTGTGACTTTCCCTTCCGTTTTCAGAGCTGTGGGCCCCACTGCGTGACATCTGCTTTGATTCCCCATGGACTACAGCTGTGTGACAGCGGTTTGTTGGCATCACAATGTGAATAACAATTTTGGCACTGTCATGTCTAATACATTTGTTAAAATCACAGACAGACTCCAGATTGTTTATGTGCAATAAGTGTGTTTATTCAAGTGCTCTAATTTGGATGGGTGGTTGCAAATCGGTGAGGGGTGATGGTGGAGGATTGTCCATGGCAGAGTCCAGACTATCAGGTTCACAGGTGCATTGTCCAAATGCCTGTGGGAAGTGGAGCAGGGGCAGTTTAAGGTTGAACAGGGTGACAATGTGGGACAGTGGGATGACAATCAGGGCGGTATCCTTTGCTGGCGGGGGTCTTGACATGTTACTCTGTCTTCTTCCTGGATCTCAGGGCCCGCATGCGGGGTGGTTCTCCTTCTGCAGGGGGTGGGGTTCAGGTGGCCTGTTGGTCTTCTGTCGGGGCCTCCAGTCCACTAGCGCCGGCGGAGGTGGTAGCCAGTTCTTGGTCCATGCTAGTGTCAGGGGCCCTTTGAGGTGCCACAGTGGTCCGCAATGTGGAGATTAACTCATTCAGGGCCACTACAATGGTACCCATGGCGGTACTGATGTTTCTCAGTTCCTCCCTGAACCCCATATACTGTTGTTCCTGCAGAAGCTGGATTTCCTGAAACCTGCCCAGGACCGTCGCCATCGTCTCCTGGGAGCGGTGGTATGCTCCCATGATGGAGGAGAGGGCCTCGTGGAGAGTGGGTTCCCTTGGCCTGTCCCCCCCCCTGTCGCACAGCTGCCCTCCCAGTTCCCCTGTTTCCTTGGGCCTCCGTCCCCTGGACCGTGTGCCCACTACCACTGCCCCCAGGTCCCTGTTGGGGTGGTGGGTTAGCCTGGGTTCCCTGTAGTGGTGGACACACCACTGATTGACGTGTCCTGGGGACAGAGGTATGGGCCTGCTGGGTGGGTGCTGTGCTGGTGTTCCCAGAGGGGGGAAGGTCTGCTGTGGCCTGTGCCTGTCTGAGGGGAACCGACTGTCCCGAGGTCCCCGATGGACCGGGCTGGTCATCTAGATCCAGGGAGACAGAGCTGCTGTCATCACTGTGGGCCTCTTCTGGGGGTGGAGGGGACATTTGTGGACCCTCCTGCGCGGTGACCTGGCGTTTGGGTCCTGCAGGGGTATAAAAGTATGGTTATTGCTTCTGTGTGTGCCAATGGCGTGCAATGGGTGGGTGCCCGTGTACCCCAGTGCTGGCATTCCTTTGTGGGGGCTGTTGTGATGGTATTTTGGGGGGGGGGTGATGGGTATGTGCATTGGGCATGCCTTGGTGATGGGTGTCCATGCTTTGGGGCCGCATGCAGGGCTAGGTTTTGGGATGGGTGGGTTGTGATGGTGAGACATTTGCAAGGGGTAGTTGTGATGGGGGTAAGGGTGAGGGTGGGGATATGAGTTGGCATGCAGGTGGGGTGGGAGGGATGAAGTAGTGAAGATGAGACTTACCAGAGTCCATTCCTCCACCGACTCCTGCGAGGCCCTCAGGATGCAGGATGTTCAAGACTTGCTCCTCCCATGTTGTAAAATCTGGGGGAGGAGGTGGGGGTCCGCCGCCAGTCCGCTGTACCACGATGTTGTGCCTTGATACCATGGAACGCACCTTCCCCCGCAGGTCGTTCCACCGCTTCCTGATGTCGTCCCTATTTCTTGGGTGCTGTCCCACAGCGTTGACCCTGTCGACTATTCTGCTCCATAGCTCCATCTTCCTGGCAATGGTGGTGTGCTACACCTGTGTCCCGAACAGCTGGGACTCTACTCGTACGATTTCCTCCACCATGACCCTGAGTTCAGCATCTGAGAACCTGGGGTGTCTTTGAGGTGCCATGGGGTGGTGTGGATGATGTGTGGGGTGGAGTGTGTAGTGATAGGTGGGGTGCTATTTAGTGGTGTGTTGTGTGAGGTGCGTGGAAGTTCTGTGGGTATTGGTATTGTGTGCCTGTGTGCCTGTGGATGCTTGGTAGTTGACTCTGGTGTCTCTCTCTCGCCTTCTCTCAGAATTTCTGGTCGTTGGGGTTTGTGGGTGATGTGGGTGTGTGTTTTATATTGTATTGGGTGTGTGGGAGTGGTGTGTGTATGTGTATCAGGTGTGTATTTCGAATAGTCCAATGTGGTTGGGTTTTGTACGAGTATGTGTACCGCCAATAGAATACCGCGGTTGGGACGCGCTGATTGGCCAGGAGTCCGGGGGAAGTGACGAGAGGCAGGGCAGGAGCCCTTTAAATTGGAAGAGCGCTCCCGCCGTCGCGGGACGCGCTGATTGGCCAGGAGTCCGGGGGAAGTGACGAGAGGCAGGGCAGGAGCCCTTTAAATTGGAAGAGCGCTCCCGCCGTCGCGGGACGCGCTGATTGGCCAGGAGTCCGGGGGAAGTGACGAGAGGCAGGGCAGGAGCCCTTTAAATTGGAAGAGCGCTCCCGCCGTCGCGGGACGCGCGCGGGCGGCGCCCGGGCGAAGCCCGGGCCAAGGGCAGGCCCGTCCTTGCCCGTCATTGCCCGGAAGAGGCCGGGCTGGGCCACCCCCCTTTCGTACACAGGAAGCACGTTGTTGCCAAGGAGTTGTTGAAAAGAAGGAGCCTTGTCAACCCACATCGTGTGGCCAAAGGAGGTCGGCCTGAATTATATCATTCTTATCCCGACTCCCAAGGCCCCTGGGCAGTGGTTGATAACTATCTACCCACCCGGACACCTTCTCAAACATAGGGCCCGTCTACGCCTGTCTTTGATCGTCTGAGGCCGGGCTGGGCTCCGTCTCTCTATTCTGTTACTCAGATTCTGGGACCTGATTTGACACAAACCACAACATACCTGCTAGAAGGATCGTTTTGCTGCCAAGAGTCCGGTAACAACCTCAGCTCTAATTATTTGTATCTGCTGTTTTTATTTAGAATTATGGGGAAAAGGAAGGCTGTTGGCCCGCCGGCTCCACTGGAAGGTATAAAAAAGCAGAAAAAACGACCTAGGAAAACAACTATTAAACCTGCCCAAGGGGAATCGAAATCACTCGATGAGATTGATCAACTTTTCGAGGAGGTAGAGGCTATACTTAACAGCGAACTAGGCACTCATGGCCTTTTGCCCTTGAAGAAGCCTCCACTCCAACCTAAAACGATTCAGGAGTTTTTTATCAAGAATAGGGAAGCTCGACCAGTAAATACTGGGGGTTCAACAGATTGTGCAGGGAAATCATCCGCTGTTAATGCCACTGCTCCCTCTTTCCTGCAGGGTATCGTGACTGGTAGCAGTATCTCCAATCACTTTCAAACCCAGGAGATTTTGCACATGGAGGAAATGGAACGCACACCCCTACCATTGAGTCCGGAGATAAGGCTGGTCCCTAATATTCCATGCAAAAATCGTTTCCAGCTTCTGTCTGAGGGAAGCGCTGTGATTGAGGTCCACGACCCTCTTACAGCTGCTAGGGCTATTGAAGCTGCCTCTTCCCTGCCTATTACTACTGACATGTGTTCTGATGTGTCTGACAATGCAGCTAAATTGCCCTTAATTCTCCAGAGAGTAGACGAAATTAAGAATCTAGTCTTGCAGCTAACTAAACTGCTACAGGGGAATATGGCCAAACTATCGGGATGCATTTGCCAGAAGACAGAGGCAGAAGGGGCAGGTGGGACTTTGGCAGCTGATTCTGCTACATTTAATACTAAAGCACGTGAGGGGCTAATTAATCACGCCCAGAGAGCTGGATCCCATAGGAGGGTCGCTGATGGTAGTATACCTTCCTATATTATGAACCCTAGAAATATACTCACTGGGTGCAATAGTATCCCCCTCGGCGGAGACAAGACAAGGAACGGGGAAGATCCTATTGGAAGCCTCTTTGCCCCATTGAACCGTCAGTCTGCTTCAAGGCAAAATCCTACTTCCAATTTACCGATAAATAGGGATAGCCCTCTGTCAACCAATAGGAAGTTATTTGACAACCATCAAATTAAGGATCCAGCTTGCATTTTTCCTTCTCGAAGAACAAATAGTGCTTTAGGCGGGACTCCTAATAGTATTGGTCCCAGACACAGAGCCAACACTCTTTTCCTAAGCAATGTCCCAAAGTTGCCACCCAGGTCTGTTGAGGACCAAGAGTCTAGACTTAATAAGGTTATTTACTGGATACGCAATCGACAGGGTTGCCTTTCAATTATACGTTCGGACATTCAAAAAACAGAAAGATGGAGTCCCCCTGGGTCAAACCTCGATGTAATCATGATTGTGTTCCACGATAAATTCTTGGCAGACCAACTTATTGACTCTGTTGAACGCAAGGGACAACACAAAGAGCTAAAAGGAGGAGGCATCAGGCTGGCCGCTAATTTAATTGACCCAAAACAGACTCCTGTGTTTGTCCCAATTGCTAATACCAATGAGAGAGGCTCTAGGGAAGAAGGCGTCTTTCTGCATCCGGGGCATGTATGACTGTCTGCCCAGGAAGCCGCCTATCAGGATAATCTAGTGGCACCTTCAATAGACAAATTAGAGAAGTACCTTGCTATGGAGTCGAACTATAAGGATGTTCCATCCCCTAAACATGGGGCTGCATTGGGAACTAATGGGTTATCCATTATGACTTGGAATCTTGCGGGCCTTGCTAGGAAATTGGATGATGTGGACTGGGTTGCCTATATAAAGTCACAAGATGTGTGTCTCTTTCAAGAAACTTGGGCCGAGGGCCAACCAAGCATGGATGGGTTTCTTTCATTTAATATCCCTGCACTGCCTTCAGAGAAAGCAACTGGTCGCGCAAAAGGGGGTCTTTTA
Source organism: Pleurodeles waltl (assembly GCF_031143425.1). Classification (NCBI taxonomy): domain Eukaryota; kingdom Metazoa; phylum Chordata; class Amphibia; order Caudata; family Salamandridae; genus Pleurodeles; species Pleurodeles waltl. The sequence goes on from NC_090445.1 coordinate 785,933,457, forward strand.
ATCCTTTTAAATTCAAAGCTCCAATGTGACTATAAGGTTTTAGAATTTGATTGTCCCGACTTGATGGGTTTACAAATTTCTTTTAAACAAAATTTTAACATAATCTTAATCAATGTTTACGCCCGTTCTGTTGCACGTGGTACAGAATCACACATTTTAACTTTACTCTTTGACTTTTTAGACACGCTACAAACTAATTCCTATTTAATTATTGCAGGGGATGTAAATTGCACTTTCGAACCCTCCGCGTTTCTTAGTGATTTAACTGCGGATGAGGACGAATTATGGGGTATTGCACAATTGGATGGTGATAGTTATCCTCCACGCTCTCGTGTAGCAACTCAGCTTGCTACACTATGCTTAAAGTTTGGCCTAAGGGCCTGTAATGGTCGAACTCCTTCTGATTTAAACTTGGCACCGACATTCCTACGAGGTTCTGTGGCCAGCGTAATTGATTATTTTCTGGTGGATGTGCGTCTTTGGCCATTGCTGCTAGATATGAGGGTAGATTCAAGATGCGAGAGTGATCACTTTCCATTGTTGCTCACCCTTGCTGGGAATATCTTTGGTAGAACCTTGAATATGCAAACATCAATGGCCCCTCCCCCTATTTTAAACAATGCTTATACAAAGGTGAGGTGGCCAAAAGTCATGTCAAACCCCTATTTGCTATGTAAGATCTACCAAGTGTTCTTAGATAATCTGTCAGCCTATGAAGACTTCGAACCAGAAGCCATTCCACTTCTTGATATTCACGAAGATATGATGGTTAAACTTCAAAGTGTCTTTTATAAAAAGGTAGCCACGGCAAATCGGCAATATGGGGGTTCACCTAACAGCAGTTGGTTTAATGATGCATGCATGAGGGCTAAGACTGAGTTAAGGAAGGCTATACTGGCCGGGTATACGGGGGCAATCAAACAAGCAAGATTCACGTATAAAAAGATAATCCTACAATCAAAGAAAGCTTGGGAAGATGCTATTTGGCAGGACTTGCTAGATGCTACTAAAACAAACAACAATACGCTTTTTTGGGAACTGCTGACTAAGCACGAGAGAGGGGGTAGGTTTATACAAAGGAACCATATTCAACCTGGTACCTGGGTGGATCATTTCTCTCTCTTGTACGAAGGAACTGCCTCCACTGGGACTGTCGATTGTGAGAAAGTGGGATTATACCCCCCAATTTCACCCAATGCTAACCTTGCCACTTCTCCGTCCAGTGGGAATCTATTTAACTCTGAAAGCTATATTTGCTTTTCTCTAGAAGAAACTGCAGACGCCATTAAATCTCTAAAGACAGGTAAAGCCCCAGGCCCTGATAAAATTCCAGGTGACCTTTATAAATCAGAGTTACCCATCTGGACCTGGTATATTAATATGCTGTCAAACAAAATCGCAAAAGGAGGACAGATCCCTGAGACGTGGAAGGGTGCAGAAATTATTCCAATATATAAAAAGGGCAACGTAAATCTTCCAATTAACTACAGACCGGTCAGTTTAATTGACAACCTACAAAAAATTTTTGCAAAACAATTGTTAGTTAGACTGACGAGTTGGGTGACGGAGCAGCAGATCCTATCACCACTTCAGGCAGGGTTCCGCTCTAGAGTTAGCACGGTTGACCAGGTATTTAGGTTGACCGTGCTACACTGGAAATATGTAGTCTTGGCAAAGCAAACACTGTGGCCCTCATTCTGACCTTGGCGGGCGGCGGAGGCCGCCCGCCAAAGTCCCGCCGTCAGGTTACCGTTCCGCGGTCGAAAGACCGCGGCGGTAATTCTGACTTTCCCGCTGGGCTGGCGGGCGGTCGCCTTCAGACCGCCAGCCAGCCCAGCGGGAAAGAGGCTTCCACGATGAAGCCGGCTCGGAATCGAGCCGGCGGAGTGGAAGCTGTGCGACGGGTGCAGTTGCACCCGTCGCGTATTTCACTGTCTGCACAGCAGACAGTGAAATACATGTAGGGGCCCTCTTACGGGGGCCCCTGCAATGCCCATGCCAGTGGCATGGGCACTGCAGGGGCCCCCAGGGGCCCCGCGACCCCCCCTACCGCCATCCGGATCTCGGCGGTCCGACCGCCGGGATCTGGATGGCGGTAGGGGGTGATCGGAATCCCCGCGGCGGTGCAGCAAGCTGCGCCGCCGCGGAGGATTCAATGGGGCCGCGGTACACTGGCGGGACCCCGCCAGTGGTGCCGGTCCGACCGCGGCTTTACCGCCGCGGTCGGAATCCCCATTGGAGCACCGCCGGCCTGTCGGCGGTGCTCCCGCGGTCCTCCGCCCTGGCGGTCAAAGACCGCCAGGGTCAGAATGACCACCTATATGTCACTTTTGTAGACCTGCGCTCTGCCTTTGACCTGGTCCCTAGAGACAAGCTTTGGGGAGTGCTACACAAAAGAGGGGCACCATCTGATATCAATCATTTATTAACACGTATGCATGAAGGCACATACGCTCAAGTAAGATGGGGTAACCAAGGCGAACTGACTAACAAGTTTCCCATTAAAAGAGGTGTTCGTCAGGGATGTGTCCTAGCGCCACTTTTGTTTTCTTTATTCATTAACGAGGTGGTCCAAGAACTCATGACATGCCAGAATGATGCTCCCAGCTTAGGCAATCAGAAAATCCCAATTCTTCTTTTTGCGGATGACTCTCTATTGATCTCAAAGACCCCTATGGGGCTGCAAATTCTTGTGGATAGATTTAAATCATTCTGCTGGAATTTTGGTTTAGAGCTGAACTCGAAGAAAACAAAATTGATGGTGCTTCGCTCTGGCTCTCGTAAGAAGTGTACGATCAGGTTAGATGGAGCTATTTTGGACCAGGTTAGCTCTATCGACTACTTGGGTGTGAGGCTTACAGACTCACTCCTCTGGGACGAACAAGTCGGTAAGAGTGGCGGGCTTTTGCAACATCGGGCAGCATCCATATTACGCCTTTACAGGAATACGATCGCTAAAGTTGTGTCTCCAGCAGTAAAGATCTATGTGGCCAAGGCACAGGGTGCTGCTGTTTATGGTGCAGAGATTTGGGGCATGACAGATAGCAGTAGGATAACTAAAATTGAGAATAGCTTTGCTCGGGCTCTATGTGCTTGTCCCACTAGCACCCCATTAACCCCCCTTTTTTTAGATCTAGGGCTTAAACGTATAGCCGATTTGATTATCTTACGGCCCCTACTATATTGGGTGAGGCTTTGGGTAGTTCCTGAACTGGCTATATATAAGTCTTCCCTATTAGAATTGTTAAAAACCTCTAACTCCATGTCCATACCATGGATCAAACACGTATCTAGTTGGTTTTGCATGCTAGGACTGAGGAACTTCTGGGAGAATCCCCAGCAACTTGTGAAGCCCCATGTAAAAGTATTGAAGAGAGCTTACTGGTCCCACATATGTAATAATTACATTTCTCAGAAATCGAATGGTCATTTAACTAACTCGTTTATTGATTTTAAATGGTACCCTGAGTTTGAACCATACTTAGATACAATACCTGATTTGTTAGGCAAAAGTTTGTATGCCAGATTTCGATTTGGAACATTACCCCTGAAGGCCTTAACAAGCAGATGGGGACCTAAGTCAAGCTCTGATACCTGTCCTGTATGTGGCATTCCTTCCGAAACAGTAGAACATTTTATGTTTTTTTGTCCCGCCTATTCAATCCCAAGGTTTAAATGGATATATAAAATCTGTAGGGAATTGAATTTAAGGAAATGTTTTTTAGCTTTGCGGATCTTAAAAAGCCACAATTCAAATGTGACAATTTACGCAGTAAGTAAGTTTTTAGCAACAGCATGGCGCATACGCACTTTTTATTTACAATGAGTTGAAATTGTTTTAAGACGGGCAAACATGGATCATTCTTTTTTTAAATTTTTCTATGACATTATGGTTTATATTATTATATTATATTGTATTGTATTGTATTGCTTTGATGGTCTGTTGGCCGAATAAAGCTTATGTGAAACACACACCGCCGCGTGGATTCGTGGGTCGTAATGGCATGGGCGTATTTCTGTTGGCGTGACGGTGGAGGTTTGGTCATCGCCAGTTTATCGCTGACCTTTGGTGTGGCGGACTTTTGTGGATGTCGGCATTTTGGCGGTTTGCCTGTTGTGGGTCAGAATGACCGTGGCGGTTTACCGCGACCGCGGCGGTGTTATGGCGGTCTTCTGTCTGGCGGTAAGCGCCTTTTACCGCAGAGGTTGGAATGACCGCCTTTGTCTCTTGAAAGCTTTTCTTCTGTCAGCTATCAGTTTGTAAAAAGAAATCGGTGCAAACTATGTATGCATTTAGTTTTGTGTAATAAATTTGGTTTATTAAAAGTGTTGGTTGGTAAAATTTAAAATGTATTAGGAGATAATATGCAAGGGAGCCCCTAAATTTCAACTGCCTGGGGGCCCCCACAGGGTTTAATCCAGTACCGGCTGTATTGTTATTGCAACCAGGCCCATTGCAATATACTTTATTTGTGCTTATGTGTGTGAGCATTGTCAGGTTTGAGAATGGGGGGTAGCCCCACAGGAATTTCTTTGTACCTTTCACATAGTACCTCCCTTTAATCATTCAATTGCTTGTTTCAGATGGTAGCTTTCCTGTGGGACAAACAAAGTACTCACGATGGTACTGAAGAGCTCCATTGATACAAAGCATTATACAAAATACTAAGCCATACAAACAAAACACTTTACAAGTTCAATTTCATACGCATCTCAAGGAACAACACAGTTTTTACTCCCAAAGTACTCAAAACTTACAAATATACCTGTGTTGATCCTAAAGAAGAATATTATTTTGCACTATAGACTGGATGGTAATGCATTATTGGATTCAGGTATGAGGCATGTTTCCTCCTAGAGGTTGCTTCTCGCCAACAAACATGTTCCTTAGCTGGCACATCCAGAGCTCTTTGGTGAGCCTTTTTTGAGCTAAAAATGGATGCATGTATCCTATTTTGGTCCTTTTCCTGTTAACATTGTAGCTGGTGAAACTACCTCCTAATGTTATTGATACTGTAATTCTCTAATACACTGTTAAAAACGAGTGTGACAGTTACATGGTAAATTGTGGAGCCTTCATCATCACTCTTCAACTAGTCAACATGTTTCTGCCCAGGTGTAGGAAAGTGCCTCTTTTGACATGGTCACCCCCCCTCCCCCATCACAAACACACACACTTTTTGCCTCGTTTCTTGTGTAATTCCGACTGGAAGTGCACTGGGTTCCTGCTAACCATGACCCATTGCCAAATCTCTTTCCCCTAAAAGTGCAGTTTTTTTCCCCAATTGGCAAAACCTTTAGCACTCACTGTAAGCCCCTAGTAAATGGTACCCTTCATACCTAGAAGGGTCCTTAAGGGCTGCAGCATGAATTGTGCCACCTTAAGGGACCCCTCACCAATCACATTACAGGCTGCCATTGCAGGCTGTGTGTCTTGGTGCAGACAAATGTGAAAACATGACATGGCACATAGCCTGTGTGCCATGGCCCCTAAACACTGCATGCAATATATGTTAGTCCCTCCTCTAGCAGGTCTTACAGCTCTAAGGCAGGGTACATCATATTAGATCTCAGGACATATCTGCACAAGCAGATATGACCTTACTATGTCTTTGTCTATTCTCAAACATAGTAAGTGAACAGGGAAGCATTTTAAATGCACGTGCTGGACATTGGTCACCACAAGTTTGCCAGCTACATGATGGCTTCTCTCAATATAGGTATGTTTGGTATCAAACATCTCAGATTAATAAACCCTCACTGATGCCAGTGAGGGATGTATTAATAACTGCACCCACAGGGACCTTAGAGGTTCCCCCTGAAAACCTGCCAGCTACTAGTGGGTTGACTGACTGGTCTTGACCAGTTCAGCCACCATAGATGCCTTTCAGGCCCCTGAAGATGAGAGCCAGCGCTCTTCAGGGCCAGAGGCAAAAGCCCGCAGTGGGCGGGGGTATTATCACCTCACCCAGACGGACATTCCAGGGCAGAAAGCTACAAAGGCCTAGCCACCTTTGTAATGCGACCCAAGTCTCCCCAGATGAGGGAGATGACCGAGCCCCTGTCCTAACGCCACTTTTGGCAGCAGCACACATGGGAACATTAGGCAGATTAGGAGGTGTGCCCACTTCATGCCAGTCCCACCCCTAAGGCGTATGAGCTGAAGTGGACACTACTTTTCAAATTCCTCCATCTTCTTTGGAAGGAATTAGGACTCTCTAGGTTAGGGTTATGCCTGCCTCCCAGCAGAAGTGGTCATAGAAAGGGTGTAGTCACCCTAAAGGTGGGCAGCCCACTGGCTACTGCCTGGCACTCCCTGTAATGCCCCTAATTTGAGTAGTTAGGTGGCACCCCTGAACCATAAAACTCAGATCCTGATGATCTAAGAAGCAAAGGACAAAGAATAGTCCCATCTACAGAAAAGGAAAAGAAGAATCAGCTGACTTGGTTCTAGCCCCACCGTCGGCTTGCATGTGACCTTGACAAACTCTGCCCAAAAAGACGACTTGTCCTGCAGTTGAGCCTCCAAGAAACCCAGGAGGACTTCCTGCCTTCCATAAAGACTCAAGACTCCCAAGAGCAGTGGCTCAGCTTTGCAACAAAATCTCAAAAAAGGACTCTGCAGCCTTCGGAAAAGACCTGACCCCCCCAAGTGACCTCTGCACCCAACATCCACGACCCGAGGTGAAGTAAACCAATGGCGAAAACGCAAGGTTCCTCAACTGTCCAGAGTCTGAGTCCACTCGGGTTTCACCCCTCTTGAACTCCTCCAAGTTTCCTACACCCCTGTATGCAGGCCCTCTGTTTCACAACCTTGTGGTGAGAGAACACCTGACACCTTCCTCAACCACTACACCCATCGCCCCTGACCCCATATGAGGTGCATCACTGGTGCCAAGGCCATCCCCCAGCTCCTTTGAGCCTGAGTCCACCCTGGGTACTCCCCTGCTGGACTACCCGAAGACGCCTGCAGCCTCAAAATGCAGGATCCCCTGACCACAAGTGCTCCCAGATGAGGAAACCCAATGCCTACGGACACCAGTGCATCCATCACCCCTGGGCCCTGGAGAAAAGGACCAAAGGTGCACCTACATCCCTGAGAACTCCAAGTTTGCAACCAATCAGCTTGTTGTCCCCAACTGGCCTCCCAGCCAGAGCCTTCAGCCTGTTTGGCCCGAGGTCCAACTCCCATCGAAAACCATTGGGCACCTGATGCCTTACTGCACTCCTGCACCCTGCCGTCCCAGAACTGCCCAGAGTGACCTGCTGGTGTGGTTCCGATCAGTGCCAAGTACTTACTTTAACTCTCTGAGATTGGCCTTAGAAGTCATTGTTAACCCTGTGTTTGCTGAACATTATTTTCCTCCATGGGTTAACATTGAAGAACTCTGAGAATTGCAGATTTTTGAATATGAAAAGTATTTCTGCTTGAAAAAGTGCTTGCCTGATTACACAGTTCTTGGGTTTGAAACATGTATAAAAAGAAGTTTTTTTTTGTTTAATTTGGTCTCAGATTTATTATTTGAGTGTGTGTCTCATTTATTGTCTCTGTGAGTACAACAAATGCCTATCTCTCCCCTCTGATGAACCTAACTGCTAACCCACACTACCACTCAATAGAGCATTAGTCATATCTACTTTTGCCTCTGCAAACCAATTGGAGATCCACTGGACTCTCTGCACGTTTACTTATTTTTAGTGCACCATAGAGAGAGCCAGCTTCCTACACCAGGTCTTCCAATCCTAATACTCATTGGAATTCTTAAGAACTCTGGGCCATATGTACCAAATTATTTTTGCAAATCAGGACATTTCTCATTACAAAAATGCTTTTTCATATGTTCAAAGTAAAAACTGTGATTGGGTAACATGTCACAGACTCACAATTTGTATTTAGAGATTTGGGGCCATATGTAAGAACACCTTTTCCCATAGACACAGAAAGGGTAAAACCGTTTGATACATCTGGCCCTTGGTACTTAGAAGGGACATGCTAAAGGCTTCCAGTCCAAATACTAAATTCAACTGCTATGTATGAAAGTTTTACAACCAAATTACTGTCTCAAAACACCTCAAGGGTAATGTTAACCATTCACAAATGGGAATGGGCCCCCATGGGACCCCTTCACCTGCATGAATGTTAAAACAAATATTTTTTCAGAGCAGGCATTCCCTACTCTATGAAAAACGAAACTTAAACATTTCATTTTATTTTTTGAAACGCATCCCGTTTTTGTTTAAAGAGAAGGGGCCGCATTTAAAAAAAAAAACGTTGTGTTCTAAGCAATACCATGAAGACGCGCTCGAGCTGCATTGACGAACGCTCCACCACCCTCTCAGGGTCCTGAACCGAGGCTTATCAAGGCCTTCCTTGCTCACCTACTCCTTACTGGATCGCAAGTCACCTACTGTCAGCTGTTTTCATCTATATTACTCGCACAATACCATCGTTTGTACCTACTACCCAATTTCTGGCCAGTACGGCCCAGCCTTGATAAAGTCACTTGTGTGACGAAACACGTGTTGGCTGTTTCCTGAAGACAACGCAAGTCTGTGGCAAATTGTGCCTACGATTAAAGATACTTACAGCACCAACTGATGACTTCTCAGATTTGCTATCCACGTCCAGAACCTGAACACCAGGGACACTTGTCCATAATACGAACTGTTATCATACTATCCTGTGTGCCGGGGTCATACCATTGTTGTTACCATGAAGACTGAATTAAATAGTAGTATGCTTTATAGGTCTCTGCTCGCCGCTTCCTTCCTTCATTCAGTTGATCAGCAGTCTGCCTCACACCAAGGCCCATATTTATACTTTTTGACGCAAATCAGCGCCAGGGCAGATTTGCGTCAAAAAGCTTACTGCCAACTAACGCCATTCCAATGCGCCAGCCAGGCACCTTATTTATGGAATGACGTTAGCCGGTGCTGCGGCCTGGTTAGCGTCAAAATAAATGACTCTAACCGGGCAGCGGAGGCGAAGGGAAGACTGGGGGTTGTGCGCCAAAGAATGGTGCAAATCAGGTTAGAGTAAAAAATATTGGCTCTAACCTCACTTGTGCCATTTTTTGACGCACAACCCCCATGGAAATGACTCCTGTTTTAGCAAAGACAGGAGTCATGCCCCCCTGCCAAAAGGCCATGCCCAGGGGACTTCTGTCCCCTGGGCATGGCCATTGGGCACAGTGGCATGTAGCCAAAGTTAGGCCCCCATGCCACTTTTAAAAAGTAAAAAAATTATACTTACCTGCACTTAGCCGCACTCACCATGGATGTGTCCCCCCTTCCATGGGTGTCCTTCAGGGGTGGGCTAGGGTGGCAGGGGGTGTCCCTGGGTGCAGGGAAGGGTGCCTGTGGACTGCTTCCATGGTCTCCCACCATGGAAATGAGCCCACAGGTCCCTTAACGCCTGCCCTGACCCAGGCGTTAAAAAACAGTGAAAATTCGGCTGGGTGCCATGTTTTAAGGCCAGCCTCCTCCTGTGCGTCATTTTGAAGCCGGAGGATAAATAAGGCGCACATGCCTTAGAGTCATTTTTTGCACGGGAACCCCTACCTTGCATGTCATTAGCGCAAGGTCAGTTTTCACGTCCAAAAAATGACTCACACTCCATAACTTTGGCACTGGACGGGTCTAGCGCCAAAGTATAAATATGGAGTTAAGTTTTAGCCGAATTTGCATTAAAAAACTGACACAAATCCGGCTCAAACAGAGTATAAATATGGGCCCAACATTCTAAAGCAGACTCCAAGTCAACCAAAGGGTTATTCCATTTAGCGTGTAATGGGAGGTAAGACGGGCTATACCATTATTATACATTTACATACTATTAGCACAAGGTTTAACTGAAATATGATTAATAATACTAATTCTAACACAATTATAACACTTTGTTCTAATAAAAAGCAATCACAGACATCCTGGTCTTCTCATCAATAATAAGCATGAGGTAGATTTATTTTTGAACCCATTAGGAATCAGTATCTGAAGTTTATAAGTATATACATATATGGATACAGATATAGATATAGATTTAGAGTTACATATTACCTACTGGCAGTTACAAGTAGGTAGTTATAGTTAGGACCCTGTTTCTATAGAAAAAACATTTCTTGACTTGCCTATATCTTTGGCACCGATTGACGAATCTTCACAAAATTTTCCCCAAAAAACTGCCCCAGTGATTCTTTTTGTGCACGGAAGGTTTCAGGGTAATCTGTCAAGCGGGGGCCAAGAAAAAGGGGAGGGGTAAAAAAAAACATGTTTCCCATGCTAATTCCCATTGGACTTTTGAACACAACTATAACCTAAACCACTGGACGGAATTACACCAAATTTGGCAGAAAGCTATATTTTGGTACGCAGATTATTCTTTTGCATATTTGTTGTAAATCCGTTCAGTAGGTTTTGAGGAATTAAAGGGAAAACACATTTGTATATCTAGGGCCCCAGATCCATCGCAAAGTTTTTGAGGCAATCGCAGCGAATTCGTGAATGTGTGTGCCAACAGGAATGCTGTGGTATGTTGTCCGCAACCTGACCAGAAAGTTGTGGCCACCATTTATGTTACGGGACACGGTCCCCGGAGCTGAAAATAAATTGAAATATGGCAAAATGGGTAAAGGTGGAGGTACCCTGACCCCAGGGATATAATATAGGGGTCTTTAACATTTGTGAATGCATGACGACACTCAACACGGTCCCCGTGTTACACCGTGAAGAATCCACAAATGTCGGCGACAACAAAAAAACATTTTTTAACATCATGATTTCAGCATTAAAGACCCTGTATCATATCCCTGGGGTCAGGGTTTAGGTACCCTGACTCCAGGGATGTGATATAGGGGTCTTTAAAACTCAAATCATGATGTTAAAAAATGTTTTTTTTTGTTTTTGCCGATATTTGTGGATTCTTTGCGATGTTCAGTGTAACGCTGCAAAGAATCTGCAAATATTGTCAACAACGAGAAAAACATTCAGAGTTTTATTCATACTAATCTGGATAATTTGTTCACTCACTGAGACACTCATGCACCCTCCTATAGACCCACTCAGACACTCATGAAGCTACTCAGAGACCCACTCAGGCACTGACGCACCCTCTCACAGACCCACAGAGACAGTCTCACATCCACTGACAGAGCCACTCATACCGTCATACACCCAGTCACAGACCCACTCCGACACTGATGCACCCACTCATAGATCCACTAAGACACATATGCACCCACTCTCAGATCCACTCTGACACTCATGCAGGTACTTACAGACCCACTCAGACCCTAACGCGCCCTCTCACAGAACCACAGAGACTCTCACTCACAGACCCAATGAGATACTATTAAACCCACTCTTGCACTGACGCACCCACTAACAGACTCACCGAGACACTGACGCACCCACTCACATACCTATAGCGATACTTAGATGATTACTCACAGACTGACTCAGGCATTATCAAACCCACTGAGACTCACTCAGACCCTACTGCACCAAATTATTCAGTCAGCCACACAATCATGCATCCAGTCACAGACCCACTCAGACATTCACGCACCGACTCACAGACCCACTCAGACTCTCACACACCCACTCACAGACCCAAAGAACCCCTCATTCACCCACTCACAGACCCTCACAGACCCTGATGCAACCACTCACAGACCCACTAAGACACTAAGGCACCCACTATCACACTCAGGCAGACACTCTTACATTCTCACACCCAGATGCACCCTCTCACACCTATTCTCACACCCAAAGAGAAAGGCCACTGCCAACTCCCGCCTTGCACAGCCAAAAGCCGTGCGCAGCGTGGACTTGGGAGGATAGGGGGTTGGCTGCAGCGTCTGGCCACAGGTGGCGCATCTTTGGATGGTTATTAGGGTTGACTGCAGGGCCTAGCCACAGGCGGTGGTTGGATTAATGTACAGTTATGAAAATTACTTTACGTTAAAAAACATAGAAATTCACTGAAAAAAACAACGTTTACAGAGATGTTATAGATAGGAAATAGAATTTGAAAAAAAACAGAAACTAACTTTAAAAAACAAAGGTTACAAGGACTTTACAGTTAGGCTCACAGTTTAAATGTACAAAACCATAGAAATTCTGCTTTTATAGTTTTCTCCAATAATTATAACTGATGCCCTAAGGTAACTATAACTCGCAACCAGAATGAAATTTGGAATTACAAATAGTCTGTCTTAAATTGTTTTTGAACAAACAACCAATGAAATGAAATGTGTATGTTTTATGATGACATGTCCTGCACTGAACATGCCAACATTGACAAAGGCGCACGGCCGAAACACGTCTGTTTCTTTACTGTCCTTTAAAATAAAGAACTTCTTCACTATGAGTGCCAGTCCTTTCTTTGGCAACTTGAAACATTTTACGTGAGTTCACCCTCTCAAGACCATATATATATAAAAGCAATCGTGACGATAGGTAACAATAATGCAAAACTGGCAGTTTTCCCCAGCCACTACATTCATCTCAAAGTAACTCAATTTATCCCTCTCAAGTGGTGCCTAAGGCGACAATGACAAAATATGAACCCCAAAACCCAAATACGTGGTCCAGCATCTGTTAACCACTGGACTCCACATTAGAAGCAGCAATAACACATACTCAATTAAAAAACATTTGCCTTCACAAAGGTGGTTCAGTTGGCTATGCCTATCCAAGGAAACCAAAGGGGGTTAAAATCATATCCACCAAGGAGAGCCACCTGGACGTCAGCAGTGGCTATGAATCAAAAGTGCTTATGAAGGAGCAACAATTATAGGCATGTAGACAGAGGTCATGCATTGTCAAAGTCATGGCTGTGCACAGATTGGACAGTTCTTTGGAAAGTACATTGTAGATACGTGAAGTTCGTAGCCTCTCATAGGTCACTGATTAGCAATCTCAGGCCTTAGTAGTGCAGTCATTACATGAAAAGAAGGCTATAAGCACATCATATGTCTCACCCATGCACATTATTACATCAAGTCATGAGTCATCTGCGGGGTGACTGGTGGACAAAGTATCTGCAGAGTCAGAATCAGAAAGACTACCCTGTGATGAGCTTGAACTGATTTGGTTGTTACTGAGTCTCATAGAAGTCGCTGTAGTGAGTGTCGCCTGCTGTGGAGATGGAGCTGTCTTTGGGCTGCTCCGAGTGAGAGGACAACATTTCTTCCCTTGAATGTGCTGAGGCTTGGTCAGCTCAGAATGGAGTGTACACTGGTTTCGTAAATCGGGGATCTGGGGTTCCAACCAGTCCCAAGCCCCCTCTGGCGTTTAAAACAGTGAGTGTGCACCTCATAGATCACCTTCAGTCTGGTAGGGTACCCCAGGGCATACTGGAGACCTGCAGAGCTCAGTTGATTTGTAACCTCTTGAAGCAAAAATCGCCTCCTCTGGACAGTCAATGTGTAATCTGGAAATAAGGAGACATTACCCTTGTCAATGAGAATGAGGCGCCTTTTCGTGTGCAGCACACAGCAGTGCATCTCGATCCTTGAAATTAAGGATCTTAGCTACCATAGGTCGAGGTGGCGCTCCAGGGATGGGACGCCTCATGTGGACTCAAAGTGCTCTCTCCCCTGTAAACATCTCAGATAGCTCCAAAGGAGCCGCCTGTAGTGCTTTCCTCTTATTTAGTTTCTAAGCACTAACATAACACAACAGAAATGCACTTCTGAGGTCAAAGAAGACTTTTATTGTTATTTTATTCTTCCCCAACCACAATGTTTATGAATGAATGACGAATTAGTAGCTTTCAAGTCCGCGTTAATCAAACAAAATATATCAGTTTGCAATATACACAGCAGGTTATATTTATAAAATATTGAATGCAAAGCAAAACAAATACTTCACCGTGTAGGAACTATTTACAGCTACATCTTTCTAAGGTCTGCAAGCTGATGACCCCTGTCAGCCGCGAGAAAGAGTGTCATCTACCCACACGGGATGCTGGCAGCTGGCGCCAAGCTCCAGCACGAGGTCCGGCAGATTCGAATCTGACTCTCTGCAGCCTGTTACATTCGTTACAAAGGTGTGCCCCCTCCCCTCAGACCTGGGAAACTGAGCAAGCCTTTTGGAGACTGGCCAGGTCTCCAAGACTACTCCTGTTCCCAAGCTCAAGGGAAGAGAAACGACGCCCATGTACTCTCTCTTATCAGGTCTAGTCTACTGTGAGAGCAAAACATCTTGGTTCTCTGGTGCAAAAACACAGCTTGGAAAAATACAGAACTCCACGTTAAAGGCAATGGGCAGCTAACCTAAATATCAAATGCAATGTCATGTTAAAGGCAATAGGCAGCTAACCTAAATATCAAATGCAATGTCTAGTGTCATGTCAAAGCCAATAGGCATCTAAGCTGAATACAAAATGCAATGTCTTATATCATGTCAAAGCCCATAGGCAGCTGAGCTGAATATAAAATGCAATGTATAATATCATGTCAAAGCCAATAGGCAGCGGAGCTGAATATCATGTCAAAGCCAATAGGCAGTTAAGCTGAATACAAAATGCAATATATAATATCATGTCAAAGCCCATAGGCAGAATATCTAATAGCATGTCAAAGTCAATAGGCAGCTAAATTGAATACATCATGTCAAAGTCAATAGGCATGCAATGTCAAAGCCAATAGGCGGCTAGACTGGATACAGCATGTCAAAGCCAATAGGCAGAATACAGAATGTAATGGCTAATGCAATGTCAAAGCCCATAGACGGCTAAACTGAATACAGAAAGTAATGGCTAATGCCATGTCAAAGCCAATAGGCACAAAACAGAATGTAATGACTAATGCAATGTCAAAGCCCATAGGCGGCTAAACTGAACAAAACATACCATGTGCTACTGATGAACATTGAGCGACTAATATGCGCAGTGGTGAAACACAAAGTCATTGGTCAAAACAACACTTTATCAAATGGCAGGACATTCCGCCCTTTGACCAATGAATTTTTGTTTCACATATCTCTTGTGTCAAACCAAAAACAAAAAACATCAGCACAAAAAAAAAACATTATGATCAAAGCAATCCCTGTAAAGCAATAGAAGTGAATTAACACATTGATTTCATAACCTTTCACATCAGATACATCTACATAGAAAAGACTGGGCAATTTTTTTTTTTTTTTTTTTCTCTAAATGAGTCTCTAATTCAACAGTGTTAGCAATTTGATGTGGCATGAGTTCTACTCATGTAAAGGTGCACGGTCCACCTGAAAGGTTTGCTGGAAGATAAGCAAAAGTCAGAGTTCCATACGAGAGGGAAAAAAAAAAAAACACAGCAAACAAGTTGAACTTGAACTGAAGGCGCAGTTTGCGCAAAATGGATCCATGGTGCTGGCACTTTACTCAGCCAGGTTCAGGTTGGGGATTCGGTCCCTTCCCCGACCCCACACGCACACACCAGAAGGGGGACCACACAGCGCACTCAGGGACAGTGGCGAAACGTGGTCGGATCTGCAAAAGAAACAAGTATGACTTTTCTTGCAAATAACATTTTTCATTTAAACTGCACCCTTCCTCTTTCTTTCCCTGTTTTATAATCAGCAGGACGTTTTTGGGGCCCTTTGTTATATTCACTGCAGGTTCTGGAGGATCACTTGGGGCGTCAGCCCACACATCAGCACTGAGGTTTTTATCTGCTGCACCACAGCTTCCCTTTTCTTGCACTGTCAGAAGGGCTGGGGCAGACTCATTCTTTACCAAACCTCCATTCACTGCACTTTTGCCAATTTGGGCCATTCTGTCTCCAATTTGTATGAATAAATCAGATTCTTTTCTAGGTATCAGCATAATTTCGATTTTTCCTTGGTAATTTGCAGCAATCACTCTCCCTAAAACCTGATCAATTTGCCATTTCTGTTCTGGCAACTTTCCTCTCCCCAACTGCTCTGTGACTGCTTGCATGACAGATTGCTTTTGTGCGTGCTGCACAGTTTTTATCAAATCTAGGGGAATGTGCATCTCTCTCATCTCTGCCCACCTGTAAGTGGCCTTTTCACATTTCTGGGGCACCCACATAGCCATCCCCACTAAGGCAGAATTCTGGGTGAACACTTCTCTCTCTGCATTTTTCTCATTAACATCTGCAAGGTAATTGAACCAGTTAGGTACAAGCCATGTGGCTAAAACATTATCAAAGAACCAAAAATCAGCGTAAAAATGACACATCTCACGTAGCTCTTGCTTTAAAATCTGACACACATTATACAACGCTGTTCCTTCTACTGTGCCAGAAAACAACATTTCAGTCAATGAATCATTAGTAAAACAAACATGCTTTTTATCTTCAGTGGACACGAATTCAAATGGTGCATTCAACTTCATTGGTAACTCTTTTACCTGTGGTACTCTAGCCCTGTCTTGCAAGTACCAGATCCATTGTATGATTCTAGCTAGGGGCACTATTTTCTTTTCTTGTTCATGATTTAAATGTACATCAGTTTTTCCTTCTTGCACTGCGCAGAAACCTGAAGTCTGCATTATTTCATTTGCCAAATCACAAGCGCGCAACTGCATATAATTTTTCACAGTGACCATATACAAAAGTGTTAGGATTTCTCTCAAATGAGGGCTATTCTTTTTCCAAAAATCAAACAAGCTAATGAAACTCGGGGTGTCTTGCTCTAAAATCTGTTTTACTTGTGCATTTTGCAACGGTAACTCGTAAATCACATTCTGGTCTCTCTCCTCCGTGTTATCAGTTAAGGAATGCATTTTGTCTGCCAAAAACCCTGGCTCACACGGAAACTCAGTGCAGCTCGGAGCTGTCTTAACCCCCTCATTACTGGAATGGGACAAGAAAGATTCTTCATTTTTATAACTTTCAGCATTATTTTGAATTATTGTATCCTGGCTAATTTGCTCACGTAAATTCCTATTTTCATGTTCCAACTTCCTACATTTCTCCTGCATTTCTCTGTAAGCAGATAAAGGTATCCAGACCTTTCTGTCATCATTACTTCCAAAACACACGTTTTCTACATATATACAACGGGAATTATTTCTCGAAACAACATCAGGCATTTTAGCTACACATGCATTTTCTTCTGTAATTCCCCAAACAGAAAACAATTCACAGTTTTTCTTAGCACCATCAGGCAGTTCATCAACACATGTATTCTCAGACATGGTCTGCCGTGCTACTGTGATTCTCCAAACAGAAAACAATTTCTGTAATTCTCCAAACAACAAAAAAACAATTACACTTTTAAAGTGTGCACTTAGAAATCTACTAACTCGTCAAACCCCTTCTTAATCACCTCTTAATGACCGACCCCACTCCTGGTACCAATTGTAGTGCTTTCCTCTTATTTAGTTTCTAAGCACTAACATAACACAACAGAAATGCACTTCTGAGGTCAAAGAAGACTTTTATTGTTATTTTATTCTTCCCCAACCACAATGTTTATGAATGAATGACGAATTAGTAGCTTTCAAGTCCGCGTTAATCAAACAAAATATATCAGTTTGCAATATACACAGCAGGTTATATTTATAAAATATTGAATGCAAAGCAAAACAAATACTTCACCGTGTAGGAACTATTTACAGCTACATCTTTCTAAGGTCTGCAAGCTGATGACCCCTGTCAGCCGCGAGAAAGAGTGTCATCTACCCACACGGGATGCTGGCAGCTGGCGCCAAGCTCCAGCACGAGGTCCGGCAGATTCGAATCTGACTCTCTGCAGCCTGTTACATTCGTTACAAAGGTGTGCCCCCTCCCCTCAGACCTGGGAAACTGAGCAAGCCTTTTGGAGACTGGCCAGGTCTCCAAGACTACTCCTGTTCCCAAGCTCAAGGGAAGAGAAACGACGCCCATGTACTCTCTCTTATCAGGTCTAGTCTACTGTGAGAGCAAAACATCTTGGTTCTCTGGTGCAAAAACACAGCTTGGAAAAATACAGAACTCCACGTTAAAGGCAATGGGCAGCTAACCTAAATATCAAATGCAATGTCATGTTAAAGGCAATAGGCAGCTAACCTAAATATCAA
Source organism: Pleurodeles waltl (assembly GCF_031143425.1). Taxonomy (NCBI): domain Eukaryota; kingdom Metazoa; phylum Chordata; class Amphibia; order Caudata; family Salamandridae; genus Pleurodeles; species Pleurodeles waltl. Next base: position 785,951,470 of record NC_090445.1, read on the forward strand.
ATGCAATGTCTAGTGTCATGTCAAAGCCAATAGGCATCTAAGCTGAATACAAAATGCAATGTCTTATATCATGTCAAAGCCCATAGGCAGCTGAGCTGAATATAAAATGCAATGTATAATATCATGTCAAAGCCAATAGGCAGCGGAGCTGAATATCATGTCAAAGCCAATAGGCAGTTAAGCTGAATACAAAATGCAATATATAATATCATGTCAAAGCCCATAGGCAGAATATCTAATAGCATGTCAAAGTCAATAGGCAGCTAAATTGAATACATCATGTCAAAGTCAATAGGCATGCAATGTCAAAGCCAATAGGCGGCTAGACTGGATACAGCATGTCAAAGCCAATAGGCAGAATACAGAATGTAATGGCTAATGCAATGTCAAAGCCCACAGACGGCTAAACTGAATACAGAAAGTAATGGCTAATGCCATGTCAAAGCCAATAGGCACAAAACAGAATGTAATGACTAATGCAATGTCAAAGCCCATAGGCGGCTAAACTGAACAAAACATACCATGTGCTACTGGTGAACATTGAGCGACTAATATGCGCAGTGGTGAAACACAAAGTCATTGGTCAAAACAACACTTTATCAAATGGCAGGACACCGCCACAGTGTAGAGCTACTTCTCAACAAACAGGGTAGCACTGCGGCCTTCAATACCCTCCGGTAGTCCCACAATCTGGATATTATTTCTACAACCTCTCCCTTCTGTGTCTTTCACGCGGTCCTGGAGTCAGTCCATTTGTTGGGTCAGATGTTTAAGTTGAGTGGAATGGTCTTTCTGGCATGGAACTACAGTGGAGAGGGTCATCTCGTTCATCTTTACTCTTTCAGACAGTTTACTGTAATAACCTTGAGAATGCTAATGTCCATCATGATTACCCTCAGGCGCTGCTCTATTGCCATCCGTGATTCACGTATCTCTTGCAGGATGATGTCTAATTTATCTGTTTGGGCAGGTAGGATAGTAGGCGGTGTTTGCATGACTGAGCTCTCAGAGGGTGTCACCTGGAGTGTGAATGCTGGGCTGGTGTGTAAGGCTTATTTGTGGTGCAACCCATAGTTGCTAACAATAATAACCAGATGAGTAGCAGAATGGTGTCCAGACTAGGGTCCAGTTTTTGCTGCCACACTTCTCAATGAACCAGACAGATCGGAAACAAGGTGAGCAGCATGGTCCAACACAGTGTGCCCCCACCTATGTCAATCCGCACTACAGCCGCTGGCATTCTCACACCATGGCATCCACCACAAGGTTGTCTCAGTCTGAAACACAGGGTATCACGGTCTCATGCCCCTGCAGTCACAATCACAAATCCTGGTGCACCACCGTGGGTGAGGGTAGCAAGGTTCAGTGTCAAATCTCACTAGGAAGTTGGTGCGAGGATCCTAGTATCGCAACCAGTATTGAAACTACGGCACCCTCAGCAGGGAACCAGGCTCAATATGTGCAGGGACAATAAATAATAATGTGAGTCGTTCACACAGAGATTCGCAATTACCAGGTGCATAAAGTTTAGGGGCCACTGATCTGAAGGGTGAGGAGCAGCAGGCCTGGACAGCACAGTAATGGTGTGCAGCTGGTGTCTAAAAATACATTTTCACTTATGGCCCAATGTAGTGGGGGCCCCCACAGGGAGGAGCGGCAGGCGCTTCCATGCAGCGCTGATACTGAGCCGTGCACTGTGGCCTCGGTATGCTGTCCGCTCATCTTGACAGTCTTTTCCTAGCCGGCTTGGGGGTTTAACAGGGTCAGTTATTTCTCAGTCATATCAGCAATCGTCTTTAGCATGCATCAATCCATGTAATGATCCATGTAACATGGTTGGTGTGCCCCCTCTGTGTTAATAGCCAGCAGACATCTTTAAGGAGGCCCCTGCAGTGTCACCAAGGTAGTGTGGGGCTTGCATTCGCTTACCGGCCACACCGGACAAGCCCTCGGCTGTGGGCCCACCCACGCTCCCCCTCACCTGCATCAGTCACGGCACACCTAGAGGGTCCCAGGCAGTATCAGAGTCTGCTGTGTGAGATCACTGCCGCTTCTCATCAGTGGGCTACTAAAACACCTGAAATGTGTTGGCAGAACTTTCAGGATAGATGAATCTTTAATAGTCATTATAAATCTGAGTTATGCTATTTTGTTTTTTTCATATCTGAGGTATCTTACAAGTGAAGGATAATCCCTGGGTATGCCATAAGATATTTATAAGATACATCTGGACCACTTCCACAATCCATTCCCACCTTTTCTAAGAAGTTGAACCTGCTAAGGTGGTATTTACCTACCTTCGTGTGCATAGATCACCTTTGATGAAGCATATCACAATAAGTTGTGGGTCAGGTAATCCTTACAAAATCTTTCAAATCTCTGCAGGGTTTTAGAAATTCCACTCAGTATTAAGACCCAGGCATATTTTGTGTGAAGATGTTGTGAGGAGGAAATATCTTGGTTCACTATGTTTCTCCCTCTACTGTGTGCTTATGAGATATCAGTGGCAGGACTGTTATTAACCTTTTATATTAATTAACTGTTCTAAAGAGAGGGAAATCCCAACAATTTATTGACTGACAACTGGCTTCAGCTTACATCTCATGAGCTGAGGAATTGTTATTCAGTAGGAGCATAGTTCACAAATTATGCTTTCTCTATCATCCAGGGACCAATAGCATGGTAGAACGATTTAATAAGATCTTGAAAGATGGGATTCATTCATCAAACTATTTGTTAGGAGTTCCAGAGAAGAGGTGAAACTTAAGTTAGATGTATACAGTCAGTCTCCACACTCAGTGATGGTAATGATACCCTTTAAATTGTTCAGAGGAAATGCCAATTTAGAAATATGGTCTGGATTAGAAAGAAAGAATAGGGTGTGATATTGAAAATGGATGGTGATAAGTGAGAAAAGAACTGAGGAGAGAATAAGAGAGAGAAAGGCTAAATAGTGGCCCAGATTTATACTTGCTTTGCGCTGAATTAGCGTAATTATTTTGTCACTAATTCAGGGCAAACCTAACTCCAAATGTATACTTTGGCACTAGACCCGTCTAGCGCCAAAGTTATGGAGTTCAAGTCATTTTTTGCTAGTGGGAAACTACCATGCGTCAATGAGATGCAGGGTAGGCGTTCCTAGGCAAAAAATTACTCTAAGGCCCAGGCGCCTTATTTATCCTCCTGGGCAAGAATGGTGCATGGGAGGGAGGCGGGCCTAAATAATGGCACTAAGCCTGCTTAGCGCCATTATTTAACACCTGGGCCAGGGAATAGGTCCACAGGTGCCATCCCAAGGCCCCAGCGACACACACACCAGAGGGACAACAGAGGGTGGGGACCCAATCTCAGGTAAGTATAGGTGAGTATTTTATTTTATTTTCTAAAGTGCCATTGAGGGCCCTGAAATGCCCGCCCCTACATGGCATTGGGTGCAATTGCCATGCCCCGGGGACCCTTGGCCCCTATGCTGGCCATTGGGGTGGTGGGCATGACTCCTGTCTCTTATAAAAAAGGAGTCATGTAGTATGGTAGGTTTTGCATCAAGAAATGACGCTAGGCTGTTAGAGTAATCTTTTCCGACTCTAACCATCCTAACTTCATTTTTTGGTGCAAAACACCATTCTCCCATACCGCCACCCTCAACTGGCTAACGTAATTTTCCATGACGTTAGCCCACCCTATGCTACGGATTGCGCCATTCCATAAATAAGACGCCCGGCAGGCGTCTTGGAAAGGCGCTAGTCAGCGGTATACGTTTTCACGCAAAACTGCGTTAGTGCAGTTTTGCGTGAAAAAGTATAAGTATGGGCCATAGTGTTTACAAACAGCTACACTGACGATAAATGTGAGCAATATTGTAATTGTGAAGGTGCCCATAGGACACCAAAAAAGTTTTAAATCCACCAGGCCATTAAGAGTCATGAAATTGTTCAACAATACTGCCAGAATGAAGGATGGTTGAGTATGAAATCTTAGACGTTGGAAAAAACAGTGTCAAGAAGGATTGGTGTTGACATGGGCAAAACTGAAGGAACCAGGAAGGGGACTGACCAAAACATGTCTCAGTGACTCGCTCTGAACATGGAAAAATGGGATATGAGGAAGGTTTTCAGACCCAATTACTCTAAGGACTATATGCATACATAGATTTCTCAGTACGGTTGTGTTACGGGGTTTTTAGTGTTCTAGATAATCAAATTATTATTAAAGAAAGAGAGATGTGTTGGATCTTGTTTAAGTGATTCAGGTGGGGGCAAGTATGCATGAATGTGAGTCTGTCATATGTATATCACAGTGTGTGTGTGTGTGTGCGTGTGTGTAGAGATGAACGGTTGTTGGTTGATTGAGAAAGAGTAAGTCAACCAGACCCAGTAGGTGCTTGAGGTGCTTAGAATAAACATCTTTTGTTCTGCAAATATCCATTGACTCACCAAGTTAGTACTTTCTGTTGGTCTAAATGGGTACTGCCAGGCGACCAGCATAACTGGTATGCCTCTGTTACTGAAGAGTCAATCTTGGAAAAAAATACAACTGCCAGTTCCCCTATCTACATTGGTGTAGGACATTTACAGTTTGGGAAAGCTCTCATACAAAAGAGACAGTACTGCCAACAGCAGCTGATGAAAGAGTTACAAAAGCGTCTCACAAGTTAATACCCATAGAGTGAGATGGCCTTTTTATCCCTGTAATAAAAAAGCAAAGTAGGGTAAAGAAACTATAAACGTTATTCACAGGTATCTATTGTTTTGCATAGTTGTGTTTCACAGTGTCTCCTTGCATTTCGGTCAGCCTTTACTAGGACACAAAAGTGTAACCATCGTGTAACATCTTTCACACTCACAGCACAGTCCTTGCAATAGGAAACAAGTTTGGTCTGAGCACTGCAGAAAAGCCAAAATTAGCAAATCCGTCCCCACATATCCCTCTCACTGCTAAGTAATACCAATACACTGAACAGACACCTCATGCACATCACTGCACTATTCACAGTAAATCGCTCCACAAACAAAATAAGTTCTATCCCAAAACACAGATTACACGCATTACACATTACAGAAGTATGACCTGGCAGGCATCAATCCCTAAATGCAGAGAGCGGTCCTATGCCATTTGAGCAGAGGCCGTGTCCTCCACTGACAAGGACGAATGGGAAGGCTATGGTAGGGTCTAAAACACAAAGAAATTGTTAAAAAATGAAGAAAAAAGCAAGAAAGAAAAAGGAAAAACATGAAAACATTGGCAAAGTAAAGTATTGTCCCACCAGCTCTGGCAATGAAGTGCACTTCTTTTTAGGCAATGTGCCCATGTGACCAGATATGATGCTGTTGCTCAGAGTGCAAGAGAGACAATGGATGACGTTGGGTGACCATTCCACCACTTTGTATGCTGTAGTAGGCAAAGGCAAACTGTCAATAGCGTTGAAGAGTCCATGCATGTAAAGGGCTGCCCCAAACCCCCTCTATGTATGCATATATGTATACATTACTTAGGAATTTTTTGATTACCAGAAGGTTGCAAGGCAGCTAACTTTGGCCAATGGTCAGACCTGAAAGGGAGGGTCAAAGATGTAAACATTCTTAAGACTGAGCAGACAGAATGTGGACCTTGAGCTATCTCCTTCTCTTTCTCCAACACGCACGCATGCGCACACACACACACACACACACTCACTCATTTATGCACAAGTGCATGTACATGTGGACAATGCACACATGTGCACACACAGAACTCCACTTACTTACATAATGATTCTGCTCTCTTTGTGTATGCACTCTATCGTAAGCGTGACACTGGCAAACGGAGATCGCCATCTTTAAGAGTACGTGTCAGTAATACCAGCTCTGTCCTTGCACCTCAAGTGAATGTTCTCCAAGCAGACTCCTTCCAGGGGGCAGTCAGGTATGTGTCATTCCTCTTCTTTGCAGCTGTTTGAAACCTTCCCACTCGATCTCTTTATGACTCACTGAGAACAACCTGGGCTATATTCGATAATACACACCTACACACGAAAAAAGGCCCGGTGCATGAATTACACGAGTCATAACTTTTATTTACAATTGAAAAAGTTGAAATAAAACTAAAAGACTACAAAGTGAAGGGAAAGCAATTGAATACCAAACCAAAGTAAAATCAAAAACTTGTATTTCTTTCACTGCCATCCCCATGAGTCCTAAACACCAGTATTATGTTGCAGCTGTAGAAGTTTGCAGAACGTTCCAGATGGAAGTTTTATTTGCCACTCTCAACAATATTAGATAAGCAGATCAGCTTAATGGGAGTAAGCAGGGGCCACACACCCCCCAGCAGAGGTATCTGCGGGGCCACGGGGTTGATGTGCACTGGGGGGGAGTGCGTAGCACTCCTTCTCAGAGCGCATGTGTGTTTGGCCTGCCGTCTCAGTTGCTGGGCTGGAGAGAGCCTGCACAGGCTCCCAGTCTGCCTGGGAGCCCCCTGGCTGGGCGCTTCCCGCCGATCCTGATGCTGCTTTGAGCAGCGTCATGATTGGCCGCAGGGCAGGCTGCGATGCTGTGCCTGCAGCCATGAGGAGGCGGAGCAGAGCGGATGGAGCGCCCCGCCCCTTCTGTTAAGTGTGAGCCACAACTTGGAGTAAGGTTCTAATTCGCAGTTTGAGGGCAACTGGAAAATGAAGCTCAGATAAGGTATTGCTTGACCATCACAGGTGCTCCCTTCCATAAAGAAATGCAGAAGTTTGCACAGATACCACCTATCATGGATTCAGGCAAGGTAAGAGACAATATTTTATTACTTTCCCTACATCAGTGGTTCTTAACATTTTGACTTCTGTGGACCCCCACTAAATCATCACTGTAATCTGGGTACCCTCAATGAGTCATTAGGGGAAACCAGGGACCCCTAGCCTAAGCAATTTCTATGATGCGGACCTCAAAAAATACACAAAAATACAAAAACAGGTATGCCCAAAAAAGCTCCAATATTTAATGTTTTTGTGTAATTCACAATGAAAATTAGAAAAAGTTTCCAAATGTTCATTGTTGCTTTCTTATTTGTATATACTGTAGTGATTTGTCTTGATTAATGTTAATATTATTTAATTTTATAAAACAGTTGTGGTCCCTTGAGTAGGCCTCACAGATCTATTTCACCTACATGGCTGTCTCTGGAATACGCAATAATTTGTGTCTCTCTCTCAAAATCTGGTGCTCGAAATGCAATGGAGTGGAACACTAGCAGGAACCAGTATCTTGAACCCAGGGGAGAGGAGTTGGCACACACTAAATAGTGCCATGTCCGAGTGATATGACCCCATTCTAAACAACTTGAGTATGGCTTGGGATCACTTTGGGTGGAGGGGGTTTAATTAGCTTTTGGTGGCTAGGTTACTCAGACACAAACGTTATGGGGTACCCTCCTCTTCAAATATTTGGTCCACCCATTCTAATATGAGCCAAGCAAACCGCCATGCTTCTGCTAGTAGAGTCCCGGTAGGCTCTGCTGGCAAAAACGTTAGACCGATGGGCCCGTGGACATTGGACCATTTATCTTAGTCCCACTAACTACTGGGCTATTTATGGCAAACTTTGTAATGTACTTTGTTTCTTTTTGGGACCACTGGGAAAAGCCTGGATCCTAGAACAGAAAATAATCTAAAAAATTACCCCCACACCCTGAGAAGGATATCACAGCCATTAGTTTTTTGTTTGCCAAAAACAAACACTCAGTTTGGGAATTTGCTTTTGAAAAACAAAAGCGTTTGCTGAGCAATGTATGAAATATACCTGTCACTGAAAAACATCAATAACAAACACATAACACTAAACTCCATATGGGACAAATCTCACACACAATTAAACTCTAAGTACATCAGTGATAGTTAAAGAATTGCCAGAAAACAAGAAAAGATTTGAAGACTAAAATCAACAGAATTACTCTTGGCTCTTAAGGAACCAAGAAAAAATCACAAAATTCCCATATTATTGACAAACCTAACTACTTAAAGAACAAAATCACTGAAGCCACAAATCATCCTAGAACTCTGTTCCATGCTATAAAACATGTTGTAAACCTAATCTCCCCAACAAAAATCCCCTGTGCTCAAATCATGTCAACAGGATTGCTAACTTCTTTGCACAGAAAATAAATCAATATCATGATGAGTTTTCTGAAATATTAAGTGATCACCAACCTGCATTATTCATGAAGAGTATCTGCATGTGGTCTGCAATAAAAAAATTTAATCTGCAAGCCAGTAACTCAATGTAGTCCTCCTTCAAAGAACTTAATCTGCAAGCCATCTCGCAGATTATTTCCTCTACTAACCTATCGCTGTGCACCAAAGATTGCATTCAGGTATATTTGCTAAAAAATAAAACTGTGTACAAGGCACTTCTCCTCTTTTACTCACAATTATTAACACTTCTCTCGAAGATGGCTTCTTTTCCTCATCTTTGAAAGCTGTTTACGTCGCCCCATCAGCCCATCATCAATTCCCAACTTAGATCCAAAACCTTCAGATTGTCAGACCAGTACCTAATCCGTTTTTGTGGCCAGACAGCTGTTGCCACACAAATCCTAGCCAACGTATCCAACAAAAACCTCAGATATGTATCCAAATCTGGCTTTCCAAAAGAAGGAGTCATCTGTCTATTGATACTTCCAAAACCTCAGTGGTATTGAATATTCCAGAATACCCCTCCTCCATCATGGCATAGCATCTCAAATGGAAATAAATGGAGCTCTTTTAAGCTAAATTTTGTAATTTGTCACCTCAAGATTTCAGTTCATATACATTGGCCTTCATTATGACATAAAAACCCGAATACCGCCGTGCTGACTGCCACCAACATACCGCCGGGGAGGCGGACATCTGTCTGCCACATTATGACATGTACATCCAAAACTGACAGAAAACAGCCAAAACCACAAATCCGCCAGACCCACTGAACATGATAAACTGTTGGTACTACCACCCATACCGTTACACCACCAACACTATGCCCTCCAAATAATGACCCACCAATCACCACAGTGGACAGTCAACGACGGTAAACCATTGGCGGTGAACACCGCCGCAGTGGATAAGGCCACCCAAAGACAAAACAAGACAACATTGGCCAGAACTAAAAACCCACACCTCACATCCACCACACACACCCACACACAGCACTATAAAACACCCACCCACAATCCTTTGGCAACACGACAAGACCGCAATAGCTAGCCACGCAAATCACAGAGCCAACTACACACACACACCACAACCACCCATTCATCCGTCATACACCACACACCCCACACCCCACATCCCACCACATTACTCTACACCCTCTGCACAACACACCACACAACACCCATGTCCCCACAAAGGCACCCCCGTTTCACTGATGAGGAGTTGCAGGTCATGGTTGAGGAAATAGTCATGGTAGAGCCACAGCTGTTTGGAGCACAGATCCAGCAGATCTCCATTGCTAGGAAGATGGAGCTATGGCGGAGGATCGTGGACCGAGTGAATGCCGTGAGACAGCATCCATGAACAAGGGACGACATCAGGAAGAGGTGGAACGCCCTACGGGGGAAGGTACGTTCCATAGCAGCAAGGCACCAGCTCACCATCCAGAGGACTGGTGGTGGAACCCCACCTCCTCCCCCACAGCTGACAGCATGGGAGGAGCAAGTCTTGGCAATCCTGCATCCTGAGGGACTCACTGAAGTTGCCAGAGGACTGGACACTGGTGAGTAAATTTTACTCCATATCACCCCCCATACATGCATGCCACCACCACCCCTCACACTCAAACACATCACCCCACTCCATCCCACACAGTGCACCGCCACAATTAACTAACCCAAATGCCAAGCCCTGCATGCCATACCCACTACATTCACATCCCATCGAGCCCTGCATGTACACCAGCCACCAATGCATGCACAGCATGGAGAATGAACAATCCCACAATACATCAACATACACAAACCAAGGTGGGAGGGCTACAGCAATGATATAGGGGAAGCCAGGGATGCAGAATATGTCACAGACAAGTAGCATCATACACAACTTACATCCCCACATGTGCTCCAGCCACTGCCAGCAGCGAGTAGTTGCCACTGCTACCCAGTCCCCCACCAGAAGATGCCCCCAGTGATGACAGCAACTCTGGAGTTCTGGATCTGGATGAACTCCCTGGCCCATTAGGGACCACTGGACAGTCTGATACCCCACCCCATACCCAGTCCACCACAGAGCCTCCCCCCTTAGTATCCAACACCACTGCAACAACCCAACGTCCCCAGGCCTCTGTCCCCAGGACAGGTCAATCAGCAGTGTGCCCACCTGTACAGGGACCCAAGTCCATACCTCACAGGCAAGTCAATGAGGGTCCCGTGGACAGTGGCAGTGGGCACACTGTTCAGGGGACACAGGCACAGGGGGCCAGGGACACTTGGAGGACAGCTGTGCACCAGGGGGAGGACAGGAACAGGGAACCTACTGCCCAGGAGGCACTCACCAATGTCCAGGGGGCTTACCAACAATCCCAGGACAAGATGGGTCAGGTGATAGACATCATGCAGGAGAACCAGTGCCTGCAGGAGTATCATTACCAGGAGATCAGGGAAGAATTGCAGGCCCTCAGCACCACCATGGTCTCCATAGCAGGGGTGCTGGGTGATATGGCCAACATCATGAGGGACTACACATCACACCACCTGGCCCCTTCCACTAGTCAGTCAACTGACCACCCCTCTACGTCTGCTGCAGCTAGTGGATAGGAGGCCCTACCACAGAACCCACAGGCCACCAGCACCCCTCCCCCTGCAGAAGGTGAACCACCCCACAAAGTTTCCCTTAGATCCAGACAGACACCAGAGACACTTTCCACGACCAAGACCACCGCCAGGAAATGAGACCCTCCTGAATGTCTGTGATGCTATTAATTGTGTTTGACCAATGACTTTGTGTTTCACCACTGCACATATTAGTTGCTCAATGTTCACCAGTAGCACATTATGGGGGTCATTACGACCTTGGCGGGCGGCTACTGCCGCCCGCCAGGCGGTAACCGCCGTGCGGCCGCCAATGCAGCCGCACTCGCGCGCCCCCATTATGACATTCCCGCTGGGCCAGCGGGCGCAAACCAAGTTTGCGCCCGCCGGCCCAGCGGGGATGAGGCCACAACATAGGAGCCGGCTCCTAATGGAGCCGGCGGTGTTGCGGCCGTGCGACGGGTGCAGTTGCACCCGTCGCGCTTTTCACTGTCTGCTATGCAGACAGTGAAAAGCTGGCCGTGGCCCTGTTAGGGGGCCCCTGCACTGCCCATGCCAGTAGCATGGGCAGTGCAGGGGCCCCCAGGGGCCCCAGGACACCCCTTACCGCCAGCCTCTTCCTGGCAGTGCAAACCGCCAGAAACAGGCTGGCGGTAGGGGTGTAATAATCCCCAGGGCAGCGCTGCTTGCAGCGCTGCCCTGGCGGATTATCACCGCCGGGGCTAAAACGGCGGGAAACCGCTGGCCCCGGCGGTGCGACCGAGGCGCTTCCACCCGGGTCGTAATAGGGCTGGAAGCACCGCCAGCCTGTTGGCGGTGCTTCCGTCCTATTAGCCCCGGCGGTCTCGGACCGCCAGGGTCGAAATGACCACCTATATGTTTTGTTCAGTTTAGCTGCCTATTGGCTTTAACATGGAGTTAGCCATTACATTCTGTATTCAGTTTAGCCGCCTATTGGCTTTGACATGGCATTAGCCATTACATTTTGTATTCAGTTCAGCTGCCTATTGGCTTTGACATGGCATTAGACATTACATTCAGCATTCAGTTTAGCTGCCTATTGGCTTTGACATGATATTAGACATTACATTTGGCATTCAGTTTAGCTGCCTATTGGCTTTGACATGGCATTAGATATTACATTCTGTATTCAGCTTAGCTGCCTATTGGCTTTGACATGATTTTAGACATTACATTTGATATTTAGGTTAGCTGCCTATTGGCTTTAACGTGGGGTTAGACATTGCAGTTGAGACATTGCAGATGAGCTGTTTTTCCAAGCTGTGTTTTTCCACAAGATGGATCAAGCTGTTTTCTTCACACCAGACCTTAGCTGATAAGAGCACGTAGATTTTGTGTTTACCTCGCAATCCAGTCTGAGAGCGAGTGAGCTCAGGAGAATTGGCCCCTCTCCAAGGTTCTTCAGCTCTCACACTGAGTTTGCTTTTAAGGATGACTCTGGGCTACAGTGAGTTAGATTTAAATCTGCTTGACTTCAGACAGGAACTAGACATCAGTTGCCTGTTTCCTGTTTGGGTAGAGAATCTCTTTCTCGCAGTTGACCGGAGTCATCAACTTGCAGACCCCAGAAAGATGAAGCGGAGCTATAGGCCCTACGGTGATGAATTTGACTTTTATGGTTTGCTTTGACGTTATGCACCTATATTTGCTGTGTACATTGCAACTGAGAAGTACTTTGATATATTTTGCTTTCATTGCTGCGACTACTTTTGAACGTGTGCTTCCAATCTACTAATTTTGTCTCTCAGGAACTTGTGGGTGGGGAATTAACCACAATAAATGTCTTCTTTAAACTCAGAGGTGCATTCCAGAGAGGTTCTGTAAGCTCGGTTATGAGATAGGAGGGAAAGCAGAACAATGTCCCCCTTGTGTTCCACTGTGTCACCTTGGCCTTTTGAACTGCCATTGCTCCCCTTCCTATGGCCCCTTGGACACTGGACCTGTACTACAAATAGACTGGACCAATACCCTGAACTATTCCCAACCATGACTCCACTCTATTGCACTTCACATTGTAGAACTATTTTCAATAAACAACTTTTGTAATAGTGCTTTATCTCCAGGTAATGTACAATGTAACAAACTGTAATGAACTGCATGATCCTGTGTAAATGTCCAGTGACATGTTGACCCATCCAACAAATGTACCTCAGCAGTCTGAAGATATCACAGCAGTACACTGTAGTAACAACACCAACATCTGCAATAAGGGAAGATACAGGTGACAGTCAGGTGGGATGCAAAGGGAATGAGTGGCATCATGCTGCAGTCACATATTACAACACTAACATGTAGTCTTGCTTAAATCAACAGTCTTACCTGAGTGTCATTGGAAGTACTGCTGGATCAGATGTGACCTGCTGTCCACATCATCCTCAGCTTCCTCCTCCTCAATGTCCTCAGTGTCCACTGTTGCATTGTCACCCCCTCGTCCTGCAGATAGGGTTCATGCCGTTGGAGGGCCAAATTGTGCAACATGCAGCACACAACAATGATTCTGCAGACCTTCTCAGGGGAGTAGCATAGGCAGGGATGCTGAATCCCTATCGCCCGACACATCTTGTTTGGGGTCAAGGTCAACAAGTTGTCATGTTTATTTTGTCCTTGGGACAAGTAGGCCCAACCCTCTGCAGCACAAACTCTTTGGCTGCCAGTTTACAGAGAGGGGAACTGTCTGCAGTTCAGGTAATGTGTGTCAATACGTTAATACTGTTTGAACTTGTATTTATGGTTCATTAATTCAAATCCTTCATTATTAGGATGAGGGGTGTAAATAAATGATTTAAGGTCACAATGCACTACTGACAGTGGTTCCAGTAAAAACAAAAAAAAAAGTGTACACACATTATAAAAGTATAACAATATGAGGCTAAGTATGATGCTCCAAGAATGCTCTATGATTAGATGCAAATGTTTGCAGAAGCTCATAAGCAAGAGTGAGGATTCTTTGCTTTTAAAATAAAATGTTCAGAAAAATGCAACTAGGGGAAAAGATTTCGCTACTATGACATTTTAGGTGCTATGTCTTTGAAGCGTCATTTAGAAAATGTGTTAATGCATACTGGTATTTCCAAAAAATATTCCTAATGGAAAATCAATGTAACCATTTTCAACAAGATTATGGGAAGCATGAAAATAAACAAGCACTGACAAAGCCAACTGAGCCAAAAAAAAATTGTGAATCATCAATGTGTGTCTTGTTTGACATGCCCTTTATAACACTTTTATGTGTGAGCTGGCAGGCCCTCACCATTTGAACAAACACTGGCATAAACAAAAACATTTTTGATCTCTAAAAGCACACGTTGCCACCAGTGGCAAAACAAAGGCCCGCAGCCCCCTCCACGGGGACCCTTCAGCACAGCACCTACCCTGAGCGTATCTGGAGAGCGGGCCCCTCCATGTTCTTTCCAAACGGGCCCCCTCCAGTTTTGTTACGCCACTGATTGCCAGTGTACTTCCTGTCACTGAACAAAACTACTTTGTGTGCCTATATGCTCCTTGTGGAAGAGCAGAATGAGATCGCTCACAGTAAAGCCAGCCAATAAAGAGAGAAATAGAAAAAACAAAATGTCTTTTAATTAGGGACCAAATTCTTAATGAAAGTCACAAAAGTGCACCCATGGTAAATGTCTTTGAATTAGTGACTTTCATGAATTCACAAGAAGTATACTAGGAAATCGTACCCCTATAAAATATTTGTGAACTGTATTTTAGCATGGGCAAATATGCATGTGTAGATTTGCTCATATGAAAATCTATTCAGCGTTTCCTAGTTCACTTTCCCTCCAACCACTTTTTTCCCCAACCCTGGAAGAAATTCTACTTCTGCCATTGTCAGGAGTACATTTCCAACCTTTCTTATTATGGTAAAAGATTAGAGAAAAGCTGGTGAAAATCCTTAAAACATGCAAGTTAGTAGGTTTGCAGACTCAAAGGCATTCCAGCCCGGAACTATTGCTTACTGCTTCCTCCAGCCCCAGTATGTAGATCTGCGGAAAGGTGGCAAAAAAAGGAAATAGCTACAGTAGGGATTACATTTCAAATATTCAAGCCCCACTATGGTAGTAGCCCTGGCATAATCAGAGAGGCTATTATCAGAGCTCTTACATTATGAGATTGCTGCCATAAGTTGTCACTGCACTACAATGCACCAAAAGGACAAGTAGATATTTTTACAGGCAAGTAGATTTAAGAAGCAACCTGTCCCATGGGCAAGTAGATATGTTAATAAATTCCACACCCCTGGGATCCACCTGTCAGATGGAGGCAACTGAACGTAGCCTTCAGGAGACCAAAGCTCCTTTCGACAATCCTCCTAGTACACCCAGGAGCATCATTATACCTATTTTCATCTCCTGTTCTTGGATTCCTAAAAGGGGTGATGAGTCAGGACAAGTTTGGGTAGCCGGAATCACCTGCAAGAAGTGAGGGACATACATTAGCCTTACACATTGGTGGGGGGGATTACTCCTGAAGGCATACACTGACATACATTGGATGGGGACTCAGACTCACCTATAAGCCACACTCTGGACAAAGGCATCATGCACCGACCCTGGATACTTAGCAGTGACCTGGGAGATGTACTGGTCAGCCAGGCACACCATCTGGACATTGAGTGAGTGGAAACCCTTCAGATTCCTGTACATCTGTTGATTGGCCCGGGGAGGGGGGAACTAAGGCAATATGAGTCCTGTCGATGGCCCCAATAGCATGAGGTATATGTCCCATTCCATAGGATCCAGCCTTCACAGTGGGTAAGTCATGTACCTGGGGGAATGTGATGTAGCTGCACATGTTTGAGTAAGGCAGACAAAACACTTGCAAGCATAATAGAAAACATTGGCTGTGACATCCCTGCAGCCAAGCCCACTGTCACCTGGAAGGAGCCTGTTGCCAGGAAATGGAGCACTGAGAGTACCTGCACAAGAGGTGGGATTGCTGTGGTGCTACAGATAGCAGGTAGCAGATCAGGCTTCAATTGTGCACACAGCTATGTGATTGTGGCCCTGTCAATGATAGGTGAGTATGATGTGCCAGTCATCCAGTTTAGCCATGTCCACAAGGGGTCTGTACTCCGGTGTTTGCCTCCTCCTATTCCTCCACAGTGGTTGTTACCTCAGGGACCCAAATGTAGAAAAGGAATGTCAACAGGAACCATGACCACACTACAGCAGTGTACACAGAGCATGTTTTTAGTTTGGACACTGGAACTGTGTAGGTGAGTACATTTGTCTACAATGATGCACTTATTAATCTGTACATGTGTACCAGCATTAGAAAATGACACCCACCTGTCCTGTATTCAGGGGCACGTGGAAGTGTCCTCACACCGCTGGCGTTGCCGTCATGGTGGAAGGCGGTCTGCACCACCGTATAGTTCCTCATTGGCTAACATCGCCTTTCATGGAGTCTGGGAGCCAATGATGATCAATGCCGACGGTGACAGTGTTCACCGCCACGGACGTGACCGCCATTTCCTTTCTAACACTTCACTTGATTCCTGACTTTCCACAGAACGACATCTCCACTGCATGTGCTGGTGTGACCTGTGTCTGGAGCCTGCCATGGCTCGTGCTACAGGGGAAAGGGCCCCAGCCTTTGTGTCAGAGGGGTTGGAGTGCCTCATGGACGGGGTCCTACCCCAGTATGGCCAGTTGTATGGGCCTCCAGACCAACATGTGAGTACACCATGGGTATGTTGCCTACGACATGACTGCATAGAGATGATGTGTGTGTTTGCTGGCAGTGTGTCAGGTCGGGGGTGGCTGGTGGCAGCGTCAATGCAGTGTTACGGGTCATGTGTGTGCCTGATGAGGGGAAGTGCTTTTTCTGAGCCATATGTGTGACAGGCTGGATTGTCAGGTTCATGGTGTCCCGCCTTCTGTGTTTCATCTGCAGGTCAGTGCCCATCAGAAGAAGGGATTGTGGTGTGCCATTGCCAAGGACATGCGGACCCCTGGGGTCTATAGCAGGCGGAGTACCCACTGCAGGAAAAGGAGGGAGGACCTGAAACACTGGGCCTGGAAGAACGCGGAGGCCCAGCTGGGGATGGCCTCCCAGTAAGGGAGGGATGCCCATCAGAACCTTCCCCCACCTGATGGCCCGCATACTGACGGTGGCCTACCCAGAGCTTGATGGGCACTTGAGAGAATCACAGCAGCCACAAGGGGGTGAGTACAGTGTGTATGTCAATCATCTCTCTTGCCTGGCATGGGATCTGAGTGAAGGGTACTAGTCAGTGGATGCCCCACTATGCTAGTTCAGATATTGCTGCGCGTTCGAGCTCAGAATAATAGGGTTGAAAGCATGTATTAGATAGCTAGGTAGGCGACTCCCCATGTCAGGCAGGGCTTAGCTGGGTCCAGTTGGTGTGTGGCTGGCAATGTTTGGCTCCTACCTGCTGTGGTACTTAGCCAATGGTATGCCAGTGTGGTCCATACTACCCATTCTCAGTCTCAGTGTGTGACAGTGATGTATCTGCCATTTGTGCTGTTGGTGCTGAGATTGACCCTTTCTCTCTCCCTCCCCCTCTCCTTCTGTCATCATGTCCATGTGTGCATTTACATCATCTGGCGAAGGAGCAGGGGCACTGGCGAGTGAGGGAGCTGCAGCCCACAGGACTCAGGAGGCAGAGTCCACCGATGGGACCAGCGGGATGGAGGGCAGAGGTGACACCACTGACTCTGAATCGTCCTCCGATGGGAGCTCTCTGGTGGTGGAGGACCCCTCTGGGACCATCCCAGCTACAGCATCTACCACCACCACCCTTACCAGCACTGCCCTCCCAGTAGCCCCCCACTGAGTTGCCCGTGCCCGCTCACCGAGAAGGGTGGGCATCTCCTTTGCCCCAAGCACCTCAGGCCCTGCTCCAGTCAGCCCTGCTGCCCTCAGTGAGGAGGCTATTGACCTCCTGAGATCCATCTTTGTAGGGCAGTCAACCATTGTGAATGCCATCCACAGTCTGGCATCCCAGATGCAGCAATGCAGTGCCTTTTTGGAGTGCATCTCCAGTGGGCTGGTGGCCCTACAGAGATTGTTTCAGGCTCTGGCCTCTTCACTGACGGCAGCTAGTGTCCCTGTTTCATCCGCCCCCCACCTACTACCACTACCCAGTCACAGTCTTCTTATCCCCAACCCATCCCACGCACACATTCTGACAAGAATGCACCCAAAACAACACACAAGACTTGCACAGACAAACACAGGCAGCACACTTCAGTCCACAAGCACTCACACAGCCAACACACAGATGCACACACAACATCATCCACTGCCTCCACTGTCTTTCCCTCCTCCTCCTCCCTCACAGTCACATCCTCACTCACACCTGCATGTACGGCATCAACATTCCCAGATCCTGCCACCTGCACAGCCTTGTCCACAGTCACCACAACAGCAGACTTGCATACATGCACCTCACACACCACATGCGCAGTCACCACCACTACCAGCATCAACACATGCAGCACACCTACCTCACTTGCCAACACCACTGCAACATCCATCCACACGTCATGTTTGTCCTCCCCACCCTGTCTGCCCCCTCCAGTAACACAAAAACACTTGCACTCAGACCCCAACAGCCATCCACCTCACACACGCACACTGTCCATGCACCTGCACCCAAAGCCAGCACACCTCCTCCTCCTACAACCACTCTGTCTACCTCCACTCCATTCCCTCCTCCCACATCCCGCTCCACTGTTCATAAAAAGCGTTTCCTTGCCCGCCTTGACCTCTTCCCTCCCTTCCCTGTCCTACTCATAAGAAGAAGGTCACACCACCCCAGCCCAGTACCTCAAGCACCCAGTCTGACACAGCTCCACCCCCAAAGTCTCCAGCTGCCACTAAAGGGCACATGAGTGAGAAGCCGGTCCCCTGCACCAAGGACACTTCCTCCCCCCAAAATGGAGGGCTAAAGTGCCGCCCCCTCCCAAACAGAATGGCAAGACCATGGGGCCACCTCCAAAACCCAGGGCCAAGGAGGCCCCAATGAAGTCCATGCCCAAGTAGACCCCACAAAAATCAAAGGCCAAGGAGGAGCCCAAAAAATCAAAGGCCAAGGAGGCTCCTCAGACATCCAAGGCCAAGGAGGAGCCCAAGAAATCAAAGGCCAAGGAGGCCCCCCAGACATCCAAGGCCAAGGAGAAGCCTAAGAAATCAAAGGCCACGGAGGCCCCCCAGACATCCAACACCAAGGAGGAGCCCAAGAAATCCAAGGCCAAGGAGGAGCCCATGAAATCAAAGGCCAAGCCAAGGAGGCCACCCAGATATCCAAGGCCAAGGAGGAGCCCAAGAAATCAAAAGCCAACGAGGCCCCCCCAGACATCCAAGGCCAAGGAGGAGCCCAAGAAATCAAAGGCCAAGGAGGCCCCCCAGACATCCAAGGCCAAGGAGAAGCCTAAGAAATCAAAGGCCACGGAGGCCCCCCAGACATCCAAGACCAAGGAGGAGCCCAAGAAATCCAAGGCCAAGGAGGAGCCCATGAAATCAAAGGCCAAGCCAAGGAGGCCACCCAGATATCCAAGGCCAAGGAGGAGCCCAAGAAATCAAAAGCCAACGAGGCCCCCCCAGACATCCAAGGCCAAGGAGGAGCCCAAGGAATCAAAGGCCAAGGAGGCCCCCCAGACATTTAAGGCAAAGGAGGAGCCCAAGAAATCAAAGGCCAAGGAGGCACCCCAGACATCCAAAACCCAGGAGGAACCCATGAAATCCAAGTCCAAGGAGGAGCCCAACAAATCCAAGACCAAGGAGGAGCCCATTAAAATCAAAGGCTAAAGAAGCCACCCAGACATCCAAGGTCAAGGAGGAGCCCAAGAAATCAAAGGCCAAGGAGACCCCCCAGACATACAAGGCCAAGGAAGAGCCCCAGACATTCCTGGTGAAGGAGGCCCCACAGAAATCCCTGGACAAGGACGAACCCCAGGAATCCCTGGACAAGAAAAACCCCCAGTAATCCCTGAAAAGGAGGCCCCACGGATGTCCTTGGACCATGAGACCCACAATACAGTGGCCATGGAGCAGCATCCGGAACCAGAGGCGAAGGAGCATTATACGGAACCAGAGGCCAAGGAGCAGCATCCGGAACTAGAGGCCAAGGGGCACCATCAGTAACCAGTGGGCATGAAGCCCCCTCCAGAACCAGTGAGAAGCCAGCCCATTCCTCATCCTGTGGACAGCCAGCCCCCTCCTCATACTGTGGGCAGCCAGTGCCCTCTAGAACCAATGGGCAGCCAGCCCCTCCTCATCCTGTGGGCAGCAAGCCACTTCCAGAACCAGTGGGCAGCCAGCCCCTCCTCATCCTGTGGGAAGCCAGCCCCCTCCTCATCCTGTGGGCAGGAAGCCCCCTCCAGAATGGGCAGCCAGCCCTCTCCTTATTCTCTGGTTAGCCAGCCCCCTCCTCATCCTGTGGGCAGCCAGCCCCCTCCTCATCCTTTGGGCAGGAAGCCCCCTCCAGAACCAGTGGGCTTAGAGCCTCCTCATAATGAGTTGTAATTCCCCACACCTCCCCTGAGGTGCCTGCCCGTTTCCAACATGATGCCCCTGAACAGTGGGGTCCCGATGTTGTCAGAAGTCAAGTTGGGGGCTTGGACCTTGCCCTGTGGGCATTAGTGACATTGGACTGGCTTTTGGGCCTGCATTTCTTTATTTCTGCAGTTGTGCATGTTTTTGCATTTTCCATATTCATACAAAAGGAATACAGTGGTTGGAACTGTGTATGTGTCCTGATTCTATTTACTCCAGTTTTCTGTTGCTGTTTATTCCTGTGCATGTGTTATTGGGTGTGTGGTGTGTGTTGTGCATGTGTGTGTCACTCTCCCCCCGCTTCCACCCTTATGTGCCAGGCGGCTGTACTCACAGTCGTCGTCTTCATCGGCTTTGGCGCTCCAGGACGGTCATGGCATGGTACAGCTTTGGGAAGACTTGCAGTTCAGGTTCCATGGCGGACGCTGACTCCTGTGTGTTCCTAGAGGTAAGTGTCTCCTTATGAATGATCTGTTTCTGCCAGGCTTTTGGTGTCATTGCTATTGCCCCAGAAATTGTGGTGGTGTGCTATGTCATAAAATGGTGGGTGGATCCTTGTCTTCCGCCTGCCAGTAGATGGCTACCGCCGTGTTCGGTGTTCATACTGCACTGGTGGTTGGTGTGGTACATTGGCTGTCTATGGGAGGGATCACCGCCATGGTCATAATATGGCAGTCATTATCACCAGCCTGTTGGCAATGATACCGCCACGTTAACCCTGGTGGTCAAAAGACTGCCAGGGTCATGATGACCCCCTTAGACTCCTTTGAATTAGTTACACTGCCAGCATAATATGGTGCTCAACAGGGCTCTGTTTATTTGCATTATCTGTCCTATTTTTCCTCAAAAAATTATATCTATCTACATACATATGCTGATGATACTGAAATGGACCTTTGAGTCTCAGACAGATCTAAAAACCTTTATAAAGAACCTAATTAATTGGATGTTAGTACTATATCTTAAAATGAATCTGACAAAAACAGACTTCCCAGTCTGCTGCCTCTTTCTACCGCCAGTACAAAAATGGCTTCACCCTCAAAGACCTGTCACGACACTTCGAGTAGCTGTGTGAAGGAACAGGCCTTAGGCTAATCCACAAAAGTCCACCCAGTATGAACTGTACGAGAAGAATAGAGAATGTCACCCCTATTGACTCATTATAGGGGAAATGGGGAAAGAAAAGAGTAGAGAGAAAAGAGTACACCCTGGAGCAGATGGTACATGGCATGGCATTTGTCTGTTTTAAGGTTCTCTACTACTGGTGCATTAAAGGGTCCGCCCACATCACAATTTCTTCTGGTCTGACTGAATAAATTGGGTAGTTATACAACTCTCAAAATGGTGTAACATTTCACAGACTACAATCCCCATCCCCTTTCTTCTTACTTGATCTTCCATAGACAAGGTGGGTAACAAGCTTAGAAATTACCTGGAGACCTTCCCCAAGTTGGAAGCACTAGGAGACACGAAAGAATGGCATATGTGTCTAATCTCGAAGGAATGCAGATATAGGTGGGAATAGATCTGCAGAAATATGAATCTCAAGGTAGGAAAACACAAGACAGGAGGAGGAGCAAAACAACAATGCAGGGAAACAGCAAGCTGTGAACAAACCAGGCAAACGGGAAACACACAACTAAGCCAAAGTGAGGCAACTTGCTTAAATTAGTTGAGAAGCAGCCCTTCCATTGACCTTATTGTTTGTCTTCCTCTGCTTGAATTGAAAGTCTTGGCTCCTGCATATCAGCCCCAGCCGCTTGTGGACTGGTCTCTACAGTCTCCCCATCTCTGATCTTCTCGTCACTTCCCTCCATGAGTCATGATACACAACCTTGGTGTTTACCCAATCCTGGTGTCACATGAAAAGTCTCTCAGCTTCATCATCAACAGAAAGTCCAGTCTAAATGATCAGGAGGCTACACCCTTCCATCTCACACACTAAGTTCATAGCTAACATACAGGTCATTGTTCCCACACATTTCAATGAAAATGTAATCCTGGCAGAGCTTTCAAAATCACCTACCGAAACTCTGTGAGCTGTCCTGCATGCTGCCATTCAACTGGTAACAGGAGACAAAAATGACAGACCACGTCAGTCCCATCATTGACTCCCTGCTGATGGTGGGATTGAATATAAGATTGCGTGCATAACACATAAGGCTAGTAAAATTGGCCTACTGTCTTACCTGAAAAAGACATGGAAATTCAAGGTGGACAATGGAATATCAGAAACAAAAAAACGCCTAATTCTGGAAATTTGGAAAGCTAGAAAAGGCAAAACGTCACAGTAAACCTTTTCCATGCCTAGATCCACGACTGTGAAACCCCATCACTGACCACGTTAAAGTAAATATTGATCTCTGCATTCTGAATAAACTAACTTCAAAATGCCCAGATTAATCCGATCCATCATATTCTTCCAACTGTCCTCATGACTAATTGTGCACTAGAATAACTTTACATAAGAAAATAACCATTATAGATTGCTGTTGAAACCTACGTATGTTTAGCCTTTCAGAGGACTGTGGATCAGGGGCATACTCTTACTCAGAAAACATGGAATCTGGACAATGTAGATTCTCAAACATTACTTCTGTAGTGAATTTGAGATGAAAAGAGAATCCAGAGTCCAATCGCAACCCATAAAGGATGCGAAATACCCAAGAATTTCTTATTTCACCCTGATACCAACACCCAACACTACATGCAATTCAGAAACCACCTATCGTGTTCTCTGCAGGTGTTTCCATAGAAGCGTTTTCCATGTGCACAGCTTTTGAACATGCATAATATTACTTACAGCTAGCAGAATCTACAGCAAAAACACAATTTAATGCCAGTAATATTGACATTAAATGGACTAAGGGTGTCTCGTTGAGGCCCCTGAGGAGAAAATGCAAGAATCTATTTGCAATATAGTGACATATATTAAAACAGAAATCCCGCACCTGCAGTCCTGTGCACTCTAACCAAGATATACTATAAGCTCAGCTGGCTGTCTCACAGATGTCTTAGCTCAGAATCAGCATATCTCAGTGTGATAGGACATGCAAATCTGATACATATTTTTACTGTCTCTACTTGCATAGTAGTCATTTTACAATCTGACAATTCAATTCCCAATTGTTCAAAAACCTTTGTGTTCAACTGTTGGGGTGTAGGCTGCCTGGTGCTAGCCAAATACTGGCATTACTGGCAACCTCTACCTTCTAGTTGCTGGTTTCAGGAGATTATTACCTGCTAGTCCTTTAAGCGAGCTACGACTATTGCAAGAAACTCACATTGTGGACTTTAACAGAAGTGGCAACCTAGGACAGTCAACTTTGACATGGAATGCTAAGTCTGACTAATGGTAACTGTTTAAAACTGTTGTTGTTATTTTAATTTTTCTCTTTTTTCTTGATTTTTTCATAAGTCAAGTGGCTTTTGTGTTGTTTTATTCTGTTATGCTTTTGACTTTTGTTTTGGTTTATGTAGTCCTACGTATAGCTGATGTGTCATAATAATTTATTAAACCATAAATGTTTAATTTGCATATGTAGTTACTCTGTCGAACCAATAACAAAACAGAAAACTCCTCAGAAACTGGATGGCCTCAAAATATATATTGAACAAGGCTATTTCAAAAGAGCACTGCAAACGATTAAAGCTATTCTTTCTCTGTATCCAATATGAAACATTAGTCAACATCAAATTTCACCTCAGTGGCCCCATAAATGTGACTTACAAAAGCAAATATTTCTACAGATCTACAAATTCTGAAACAATTTTTAATCATCCATCAAGGAGACATTGTTCATTGATAGCTCCTGAGTCATTATGAGCTGATCTCTATGCTGTTTGAAGCTTGTTCATGGTTGTTTTCGATTTCCTTCATAGCCCTGATTTACACGTTCTGTTTGAACTTTTCAAACCTGATTTGATTCGAAACGTTTATTTGTGAATATCTCCATCACTGGTTTTTGGTCTATCTGCATGTCATATTCTGTACCCCAGAAAAGCCCGGGACAAGCGGTTGATAGGAGTGGGGGCGAGTACTCGTGGCAAACCATGACAAAAGGTATATATACACCTGCAATGTCATCTCCATGTGCGAGTATTTACTGTTACCATCCCTTGTTTATCCTGACCCTGGCATGTCTGCTCCTAGGGTGTTTGTAAACTAAGCATGTCCTGTGATAAATGCGAGGTAACTAGATATTGTGTTCACTCTAGTGTGTTAATACATTTGTAAATTAAGTGTGTTTGTGTTTGCTAATTAAACCAATACAAATACATCACAATGTTGTTTTAAATGCCTCTTTACAGACCCAGGCCTTCTTTATACGGAAATTAAAAACTGTTATTCACTGAGTTGCTATTCACAGTTAAACTAACACAAGAGCAGTATGTTAATACAATTGTGAGCCTCCAGCCACTCCAGATTGAAAAATCATCGTGGCCCCTTGCTGACAACCCTGTAAGCTAGCAAACTGAAGGAAAAGACAGATCGTTAAGGCTTTCTTGAAGTTTAGGTGGTCTGTGATTTTTCATGTGAAAGGTGAATGGCTTCATGTGTGTCAAAAAATCTGCTTGTGACTATCCTCCAACACATTTCGAAATTATACCTCAATATCAGCCACCAGCCGTCCTCATTCCTGAGCTCTACATATCTACAAAACCTTTGATCGCTTTCTGTAGTCAACCACACATCTAACCTATTTTGTACACTGATCAAAGAGTGACAGAAGAATCGTACTGTATCCCTGAGCTTGTGAAGCTACATATTCTCATTGTGGCAAGGAAGGATGGTTTTTGTGAGATCCCAAATACAGCTTTGAATTCCTGGGAGACCAACCAACGCCCTTGGCTCTGTTAGATAATTTTCTTGATTCTGTCAGGCCAAATTGCAGTGGTCAAGGACTATGAAGTGATGTGTCCCTGAGACAAGACTTAAAACAACATTTCAAAAGATAATCAATAAGAAATGACTGACTCAAAAAGGGAGTTTGAGATCAGAATGTTAGCAAAACTATGAAGGTTTATTTAATTAGTTAAAATGCAATACAGTATTTAGACAATTGCAAATGCAGCATTGAATCAATCAAAGTATGCAAAAGTAAATTGCCATGAAGGCTGTCAGTTACAAGAAAAATGCAATAATGAGCAAAAATCAGGCAAATAGACCAAGGGCCTGATTTAGATGTCGGCAGATGGGTTACTCCGCCATAACGGTGAAAGATATCCCGTCTGCCGAAATCTAAATACCATTGTCTTCTATGGCATTTAGATTTCAGCAGACAGGATATCCGTCACCGTTGCGACAGAATAACCCCTCCACCAAGATCTAAATAAGGCCCTAAGGGCCATATTTATACTTTTTGACGCACAACTGCGCCAACGCCATTCCAAAGCGCCAGCGTAGGGGAAAATGGAGCTTGGGTGTCAAAAAATGGGGCAAGTCAGGTCTGAGGCAAAATATTGGCCTCAACCCGATTTGCGCCATTTTTTTTTACTCCCAACCCCCATTGAAATGACTCCTGTCTTAGCACAGACAGGAGTCATGCCCCCTTGCCCAATGGCCATGCCCAGGGGACGTATGTCCCCTGGGCATGGTTATTGGGCATAGTGGCATGTAGGGGGGCACAAATCAGGCCCCCCTATGCCACAAAAAAAAAAAAAAAAATACATACCTGAACTTACCTTAAGTTCCCTGGGATGGGTCCCTCCATCCTTGGGCGTCCTCCTGGGGTGGGCAAGGGTGGCAGGGGGTGTCCCTGGGGGCATGGGAGGGCACCTCTGGGCTCCTTCCGAGCCCACAGGTCCCTTAACGCCTGCCCTGACCAGGCGTTAAAAAATGACACAAAAGCGGCTGGACGTCATTTTTTCAGGCCCGCCCACTCCCGTGCGTCATTTTTGCACGGGAGTTTAAATAAGGCGCACATGCCTTAGAGTCATTTTTTAGAAGGGAACGCCTACCTTGCATATCATTAACGCAAGGTAGGTGTCCACGCTAAAAAATGACGCAAACTCCAAGATCTTTGGCGGTAGACGGGTCTAACGCCAAAGTATAAATATGGAGTTAGCTTTGCGTCGGATTTGCGTAAAAAAAAAACGACGCAAATCCGGCGCAAACAGAGTATAAATATGCCCCTAAGTCTTAAGAGTGCAGCAAATCAATAGAAAATTGGGCAGCATCCCTAGAGGCTCAGGAAAGAGTCGGGCTCACCCCCAAAATAAAGGGTTTATATAGCCATTTTCAGCATAGGAAATCATGGAAGCTGCAAAGCCAGCATGGTGCGGCCATTATTACAGCAAATCATGTTTCATATTTTTAAAACGTCACATAATCCTACCATGTTAGCTCTACACCACTACATGAATATTGATTCACCCTTTCTGACCTAATGTCATCCGTAGGTGTCAGAACAAGCTAGTTACAGAAAGGACAGAAAATAAATGTGAATGAAAGCCATACAGTATGCTCGCGGGAAGAGCCTTGGACAGTAGCAAAAGGCTTCCTCCAGCGAATTCTTCAATAACAATATATCATACAACATTCTCAGTGCACATCTTGCTGCTTGTGGTGGCAAGCAAAAAATATAAACACCAAATGAACGTGATTCAGCAGGCATTTTAACAAAGTTTGTAATGAGGTCTAATTAAGGCCTAATTAGCCAAAGTAGAAAAGCACAATTAAATGCATGATAAATATTTTGTTTCGAATGCAATATTACCATGCTAATACGCATGTGTAAATTCAAATGTAGAACACCTAATATGAACGCTGTTCGAATGTGGAAAAACATCCACAGTGCCTACGGCCCAAATTTTGGCGGCAAACCCTTGGTCTATTACTGGATGACATGTCCCCTTCCACCACCAGATCAATAATGGTGTTCGAATATTCATACCAGGCCTGGTTCTAGCAGGAGGACCTGGTAGGCCAGGCGCACCCAAACTTGACCATTGGCCCTGTCAGTAATCGCATGAAGGCCAATAGAAAATGAACACTAAATAAAACGTGCCTCTAAAAGTTGTTTTAATTCCTCCTATTTGCCTGTTATGGGAGTTGCACGACTGGGCCAGGGCCTCTGTCTCGCAGGAACCAAAATCACTTATCTGCTTTCAAATAAGAAGGCTTTCTCCCAACCCACTAGTGCAGGTACAAGCGGGTCATGCCTGAAGAGTTAAATGGCCAATCTGCCTCTGCTTCAGGAGTACAGAGTCAGCTCTTACCTCATCTAGTTAGAAATCCGTTTCAGAGCAGGCCAACAAAAGGGCTGGCATTAGTGTGTATCCACTCTCTCTGGCACCCATGTGGGTGTTGGCACATTCCAGGTCCTAGACAGTCAACTGGAAACTCAAGGTAAAGAGGGGGCATGTGCAGAAGTATTGCTTCAGATGGATTCAATGGGGAAAACATTAACAAAAGTGTATGTCCGTTGTCAACAGCCTTCCTGCACTGCAAGATCAATAGTGAAAGCAATACAAAACAGCACTGACTGGTATCATCACATTATACTATTTGCTCTTCTTGGAACATACACAAACGATGACAAAGGTCAGATCATACAGTCCAGTGAAGCTTCTGCACTGAGATCTAGGGATGCACTTCAATTGTATATGCTTCTGTGAGGGTTCTGAGCATGGTTATGTATTTTAGTCTGTGCATGATGTGCCCAGTAATATACTGTACGGTGTGGCTGGCATTATACTAATCAGATAGTGGCAGGGCATGCCCATTGGATAGGCAGGCATGAGGGGATCAAAAATAGTGCTTCGTTATTCCCATGCCGCTTCCCCCCGCTCAGCAATCCCCTGCACACGGCGCTGCAGTCCTGTTCAGAATAAGTACTGCTGGCTGCTCAAGGGTCCAGCTGCCCTTACACTCCTGACACTTTGCTTTGCTGGGGAAAGAATACAGCATTTGCCTTTCATCCGGGCTTGGCACCCTGTGAAGGAGGTTGTCCGAGAGGATTCCCAATAGCCTATAAACTGCTGCTACAATGTTCAAAAGAAATGTGCTAGTGTGCCAAAGAATGTTTTTATTCTTCCCATCTGTACTTTCATATCTGCTTCTCTGCTTTGCTGGGCTGCATATATTTGGTGCGTCAACTAGCCATTGTTGTCTGGCCCATACACTGATTTCATTTTTTTTTCTCTTGCCTCCGTTGAAAATATATGTGAGGGTTAGGTAATTGGTTCCGTCCCACTGAAATTAATTTGGTATGGCACACAGAGGAGGTGCACTTATTCCTAGACAGGCAAAGGGGTAGTGTGCAAGCTCTACCCACTCTAGACGAGGTGTCTAGACCTTGTGTCCATCTATCTCTCCATTCTTTAATCCTTCCATGCATCCATCCATCAATTTATCTTTTTATGTTTCCATCCTTTTACCATTGCTTCCATTCTTCCTTTTCCATTTT
Organism: Pleurodeles waltl; assembly: GCF_031143425.1. Classification (NCBI taxonomy): domain Eukaryota; kingdom Metazoa; phylum Chordata; class Amphibia; order Caudata; family Salamandridae; genus Pleurodeles; species Pleurodeles waltl. Next base: position 785,980,176 of record NC_090445.1, read on the forward strand.
GTGTATCCACCCTTTCATCATTACAGTCCTCCATACATCGTTCCGCTCACACTTCCATCCATTCATCCATGCTTTTCCCATCCATACATCCAACCCTTTTTACCTATGACGTCACTCTCCTTTCATCATTTCACCTGTCTATCCAGACTTCCATCCATCCACCCACCAATTCATTCAGCCCTTCATCATTCCAACCATTGTTTCTTTCATCCACCCTTGCAAATGTTGTTTTACACTCCATCCATCAGTCCTTTCACCCATGCATCCATCTGTTAATGCTGTTCATCCTTTTATCTTTCAGTTTCTTCTTTTGATATGTCCTTCATTTACTCTTCCTTCCAGCCCGCTCTCTTCCTCTCTCTTTCTCTTACTCACATGGCCAGCGGCCTAGTGTAGGAAGGGAATGAGCTCCCTGTCTGCTACTTGAATTATAAATTACAACAACAAACAGGGTTCAGTTAGTCCCTCAGGTCAGGGTGCCACTGTACATGCTGCACCAATGGAAACTACGCTCCCAGCACACTATTTCTCCCATTGTCTCATGAGGTCACAGTTTAGGCCTCCTTTATTCTGATGGACTTCGCATCACTGACCTCTGGTATGGTTTTCCCTTAGTTTGTGTTTTAAGAGCTTTTGTCTGCAGAGTTGCAGACAGAACAGGCTCATAATTATGAGTCAACAACAATCCTACTTAAGCTGTGAAAGGGGTGTGGGTTGGGGGAGGTTCATGAAGCCACTGCCTAGGGGCATTGTATTATCGAATGACATTGTGCTTTGTACCAGTGCCTTAAATTTACAATGTTAACCTGTATGTGGTGCATGTATTAAGATACCCCTATGTCGCTCTTGGGTGGATGCATAGTGCATATATGCTGACTGTCTATAACCCTTTGGATGTCAGATGCATTGGAATGCTCATCTGTTGCTGCTAGATGTACCTTAATCCACCTAGCTACCTGTCTATAGGCCCATGTCCATGTAATGCGGTTCCCTTGCTTTTGGGTGGACCCTAGGCTGATCTACTTTGGCTGCCTGTAACTGATGCACTCCTTTGCATCACTTGTCATCACTGTTGGTTGGACTCAAGGTTAATTGCCATGGCTTACTTTATACAGTTTACACTTGTGTGTGATTCACTCTGATCTCTCATGCACAATACTGAAGCACTCCCCAAGTAGGCCAAACTGCCATGCACCACTCTTTCAAAGAATCGCTCCCTCAAACAGGATAATTTTGGAAAAGATATGCAGATAAAATCCAGGGCATTGTATTGTGATGGGAAAAGACTCCAGGCAAATGGATTATTTGTTTAAAAAAAATTCCACCAGAGATGGTAATGAACAAATATACCTCAGCATGCTTCAATCCCCTGACCATACAGTGATGCATGCAGCTCAATAAGCCTACAGAATTCTAAATCAGAATGTCTTGGATTGAGAGACAGAGTTGAAATGGGTCGCATTTTGAGTTCACTGCCTATGCAGCATTGCACCCTCATTTGGGGATTCATAATTCAGTGTGCAACTTATGGCATATTCTTCTCACCAGAAAAGTCGAGGCCTGTTCTGTTTATCCAGACAATTTCATGACATCGAAGCTATCAATGCCTGCAACTTTAAACTGCTTTTTGGGGACTTTTCTAGTGTTTAACACCAATCACACACTTCAGGACTTTTTTAAGTTGTGATCATTGTACAGGTACTAATATGAATTTAAAGTAACTTTTTTTAAGTGTTTGATGTGTGGTATTTTGACGTGATATTTCAGGGACATTTTTAACTAATCAATGTGTTTTTTCATTTTTTTTTTTTTTTTAAGTTGCTGCTAAGCCTGCGAACCAAGCTGTACCCAGCTGATGAGCCCATAGCTACAGTGAAACTAGTTCTGGGTTACTTGTGTTCCGGTTCATGAAGGACCTGGCTTGGCAGTTCAGGTTTGACTATTCCTACTGGAGCAGAGGCAAGACTGATTTGCATATAGCTGGGTCCAAGCTTAGGTGGCATGGTGTGCAAAATAACAATGGATTTGGATGTGGCCAGAGTAATTACCAGTGGCTGAGAGTAATTCAAGCATTCCATCCATCACTGTTTTGTTCACTTATTTTGAGGCCTAGCTTGGGCATCATTGACAGATTCGTAATTCTGAGATGTTCATTAGATGCCAACCACAATCTTTTGTGTTATAATCCAAGTCTTGTACCATAATTCCCCATGAAAATTGAAAAAGCAAGACAAATGTCTGCTCACCTAAACATGGTACTGCTATGACCAAAGACCTTGTTGACAAAACAAAAAGCATCAAGGTAATCTCAGCAGCAATGCTACTGATCTGAATAGAGACAAACCATTCGAATCATTTCTTAAATCTTATCCTCAAAGTAGATTTGGCGACCGTGAGAAGGCATTCAGCTCAGACCTGACCGTGGCTGGAGTAACCTGCTATTCTAGATGCCTGCTTTTGTTTCCTATGCCGTGTGATTACTAATAGGAAAAATGATATGGATACAGTTTTTACTGTAACGGGTTACAGTAACTGGAAAAGTGCCCTTGCATCCGGCACAGGTCTTGCTAAACATGTGGCCAGGCAAACACACACATATGCTATACAAGCTCCAGTGGAGGCATCTAAGAAAGTGGAGAAAGGTGATACAATTGCTTTTTATTTATTACATACAAAATTAATAGAAACTAATCAATATTACTTAAAAAGCATCGGGAAAGTCATTCATTGTCTTGTTGTCAATGAACTCCCCTTGCGTGGTGACACCAAAGATGTTTGTGATTCAACCAGTGGATTATTTTTAAACCCTTTCCACTACACATTGAAAAAAGATAAAACGCTAGTCAAAATCTGTTCGCCTATGTGCAAAATCTACATCTAAATGTATCCAAAACAAACAAATATATACTTTAACTGGCATGGTTCTCTCACAAGTCCAAAGGCAGTATGAAAGTTGTGATTCAAAAAGTTCCTTTATTAAAGGCAATTGCACCTGTGATAAACGTAATATTGATAAATAATATGTTGTACAATTTCTATCATCATCATTATGTGAGTCAACGATAAAATGGACCAACTCTCAAACGTCTTCTTGAAATTCGATGGACTTGTCATTATGGCGTTACAAAATGTGTGGTTGAAAACACTGACACAATTTCTAATCTTATATCAGATATATATCATGAAAACAGTGCTACATCTGAGTTGAAGGCGGAAGCGTGTGGATCATTATCTCATGTTCAAAGGGAAAATGTTAGCGAAAATGTATACAAGATCTACTTTAGGGTTTAAAGTCTGCTAAAGCTGTGTTTCAGACACAGCAAACAAATTAGTCTTTTGCAGTGGAAGTTGTGCAGTTCACACTTAGGGGCAGATTCATGAAAAGTGGTGCTGCACTTAGTGCAATGCCCTTTTCTTACACCCATTAGCACCCCCCAACACCACCATGTGTGTGCCATATTTAAAATACGGCACACCATGGCAGTAGTTAGGGAAAGAGCATCATCATTTTTTACGGTAGTTTGATGCTTTGCAGGACAAGCGTCAAAAATTTTGACACTAATCCTGCAAAGCACCCAGAGACCCATTGAAAATAATGGGAGCCTCCTATTAACGCCTGCTCTGAGCAGGTGTTAAAAGTCCCGGAAAAAATTACACAAAGAAATCTGTTAGATTTATTTGCTCCATTTTTACAGCCCCCCTAATGGGGGAATGCCCCCCTTGCATACATTATGCCTGGCGCAGGCATAATGTAGCGCAAGGGGTTACAAAGTGGCGCAATGCATATGGCGCTGCATTTTTGGCCTTCTAACACCACATTACCGTAAAAAAAATGATGCTAATGTGGTGTTTGAATGGCGCTAGGCCCTCTTAAATCCGGGACTTAGTGCCCTGAAAGCAATGTGTGCAGATCCAGTGTTTCCTACCAGGTACTGCTCTTCGGTTGATGTGTCAGATGAAACCACACGTTAATCATGGACCATAAAGGGGGAGGACTTTCAACTGCCGATTTGTAGAGTCAATGGTACATTTAACAGTTGGACAATCTGCAGATGATGCTTCCTTTTCTCAACAGCCAGTGTTCAGGAAGCCCCTATTGAACATTCTTGACATAGCAATAGCAGAAATGGGGACCAGATTCTCCCAGAAGAACATTGAGCTTATCAAAGCCATTTCCATTTTGATTGCCTCATTACATAATTTTATTGATGTAAACAAGTGTGCACCCCTTCTAGACCTAAAGAATATAAGCAAAGCAAATGGTGCAAATGTTGCTACAATTTGTTAACTGGTGCAGGATTATGCTGAAGCTTTCCCAGTACTTCCTGAAACGTATATATCTGGCATGGTTATAGGGGTTTCAACCACAGCATGTTAGAGATCCTTTTCAATCCTATCATGTGTCCTCATATCTTTCCAAGAAACAATGATTCATGAGCGGAAACAGAATTTGACTATTATAGCACATGAGAAGGAGCTCATGGTAAACCTACACATAAATAAGTTTGTATGGGAGTTGTCAAATAAAAACAGTTTATCTCCAGGACAGCAATTACTAGTTTTGCAATTGGCTGACATGAAAACTGCTGTCACTTTCCAAAAACACTTCTTTTTTTTCCAAACGTTGCTGTTTTTAATTTTTTTATCTATGATAATACATCACAAAAGAATGACAAGAAAATAAAAACATATTATGTTGATTTTGTACAGAGAAACAAGTGGTCGACAGATTGCAATAAGTAAATAGCCATTCTTTCTAGTGCAATGATGACAAGGCTTTCTACGGTACTAGAGACCTCCTTCATCTTTAACGACTATTGCAATATGATTGGTATCCAAGTGCTTGTGTTAAACCCTGGCCTGCTGCAATTTGAGGGTATGCACTTAAGTAAAGACGTTGTGCTTACTTTAAAGTAACTTTCTACATGGTCTTTGTACACACAGAGTCTATATTTTCCATCTGGGTGCCTGTTTGGAAGTAGACATGATGTAATATAAGGCTTGTAGGCTACCTCCAGAAGTGACAATATCGATGGTCACTTTTACTTCTGTGAAGTGAAACTGATCTGAGGGATCTTTAGCTTGGACAGCAAGAAGCAGAGCTGCTGATCTCTGGACAAACAAATAAATATAACCTGTTCAGACCCACCATGTCAACAGACCTTCCTGCTCTTTTGGATGCAGACATGCTGGTTCATTGGCCTCTGATGACACTAAAAGACACTGATCCATGCTTTGTTTTCTCCCTTAGTTGTCTCATTGGACAAAAAACCCTGACGCAGACGGGCAAGGCTGCAGGTCACCTGAAGATAGAACAAACCTTTAGGTGCTTCAGCCTCTAAGGCTAGCAATGACAGGTGTGGGCTAGCACTTTCCCTATTGAATGCCAAGAAAGTGCTATGGATACACTTCGTGCCTAGAGTTGGAAGACAGGTTTGTGAATTATAAACAAACTTATGTGCGAACAATTTTCAAATGTAACCCAATGCAGTGTTCACGAGCCAGGATCCCTCGAGCCTCCCCGTGGCTGAGGACAGTCATTTTGGACTTCATTGCCAATAACAAGGCTCTGATGGAGAAGCTGCTACCCATGCGCAATTTTCAAGCACACTTGAATCAATCAAATGTGTGTGATTAGTGATTTCTTTCCATGATGACAGCGGGGCTTCGACGTTAAGAAGCTTGATTATTCACGACAACAGACATTTCCTCTGCTGCTGTGTCATCTCCTTAATGGCTGCTGCCATGTGTCATCAACTCCCACACCAAGCCCCGCGGGGAGGCATGAGTGTGGAGCTTGGACTTTACTCATCCCTCGGTGTCACTCAAGGCCGGCACACAATGGGCTTGCTAATTACTCAGAGCGGGACGCCAGAAACTGAGCAATATTTGTTTGATTATTTGTGTGTTGCAGGAATTGGCATGATCAGGCACGCCAGCAGGCAGGGTGGCAACCCATCCTTGAAATGAAAGAGGAGGCTGGCTCGATGGTACAGTTTTTACAAGGCACAACTGCAGAGAGATGGAAATGTACACCATGGAAGGCAATTAGAATGGACCTTATCCAATGCATTTTCGTCATCCTGACTTTCTAGCTTGTTATTTCTTTTTCAAAAGAGGATTATGAGGAGGAGCTAAACATCAGAAATATCGTGAGCCAGTCAGGGTAAATCCACACCTTAGGGAGTGCCCCAAGGTTGGGCAAAAGTCAGTTATTGGCAGAGTAGTTGAGCCTAGCAGTCTCCATCTAGCAGTGTAAGCCGGTAATGCATTGGGATACACCGCCATTCACACTGGTTGGCTGTCTTCGATGCGACTCGTTGTACTTACTGAATTCAGCTACTGCTTATATTGTATTGAATTGTACCTGCATTTATATAGCACTTAGTACCCCTGACTAGGCATTGAAGCTCTTTATGACAAGCAGCACATATCTGTCCAGGTAGCCAGGATAACAACAGTATTGGTAGAGTCCAGATCATACCAGGAGCTCCTACTACGGGGTTTGATGTTGCCTGGTCGCAGACAGGCCGGTGGGAAGGTGGGGGCCAGAAGAGTCATTATTCTCCAGTGCCCGCCCTCGTTTAGGTCCCCAACATTTAGTTTAGTGCAACCTTTAGTTCTTAATGTATAACCAGAGCGTTTCTATTGAAGGGCCCCAATTCAGTTGGTTGACCCAAGCCCTATAAAAACTCTGGGCCTGATTTAGATTTCGGGGTTACTCCATCACAATGGTGACAGATATTTCGTTCTCCAAAATACAAATTCCATTATTACTTACGACATTTATATTTTGGTGGACGGGATATCCATTACCATTGTGATGGAGTGACCCATCTGCCGTAATCTAAATCATGCCCTTCGACAAACTTGGGGCCAGACTTACAAGAAACTGGTGCAGTGCTGCGCCAAAATTGGCAGCGCAGCATTGCACCAGTTGTGGAATGCAGGGATGTGCCGTATTTACAAAAGTATGGTGCACCCCTGTGTTTCCCCCTACAGCGGCGCTAAATTATGAAGCCTGAACCTACGCAGGCATCCTTGCAACATAGTGCCAAGGGTGTCTGCGTTGAGGGGTGTGATTGTGTAGGTGCAGGGAGGTATACCTTCCTGCACATAAACAATCATCAATGGCATTTTGCTTCTTCTATGTGTGTTGCAGAATGCAACAACCATTGCAAGCCCCTCTGACACAGAAAACTGCATCGGAGGGGACCATATTTACAAGGAGGTGTAAAGCCACAAAAACTGGCACTACACCATCTTGTAAAAATGGAGAAGTGGTTAGTGCCACCGAAGCGTCACAAATAGTGACGGTCCTGTGGCGCAGGGGCCTTGTAAATCTGGGCCTTGGTTTCAGATTCCTGCAGTCTGGGCCAACCAGCAATTGGGAAGATATGCGGCTAGCACTGCCAACTTTGGACCTGGGGAACCACGTTCAAAATCCTGGCCTCGGTTCAACTTGCGGTGTTTTCAGCCAAATCACTTAATTATCCTGTGATCGGATTCTCATCTAAAGTGCCAAGAGTCCAAGTGTTAAAAACACATCTGACAGATGCTGAGGTAAGTACAGTATGTATTTAAAGCATGCAGTTTTGGTAAGCTCATATCTGAAATTGATATTTCAACAAGTAGACTGAAAAGAGTATCTTCTAATTGACTACTTTCAAAATAATTAGCATTAAAATGCAATTTACTCACTCAAGCAGTGATTTTTACGACGCTGCTTCTCATTAGGTTATTAAAATAAGTAAACTAATATTGGGGTAATTAAACCTGGGATCCAAACTTCTCAAAAAAGAACTGCTCTAGTTTGTAATCCCTAAAGTATCGGAACTGCTGCCCCTTCTTTTTCTGTATCTGAAGTGCACTGCATTTTTGTGCTTTTTGTGACATTTTAAATTATATTTTACGTAGTACTCTGGAATTGGTTTGTAATTCTCTCTACAGCAATGATAACATGTAGAGAAGTATACCTGACCCTGCACAGTTCCTTGCCAAAACGGCAATCATTGATTAGGAAGGACAAATTAACAAATGAACATTAAAATACAGAAAGGAAATGTTAAAAAATGTCAAATCATTTTATTAAAATGGATCGCAGTAATACAAGCAAAACTCTCATAGATCAACATTCCAAAAAATCTTGTCAACAGAAAGAACGTGATTCCAACGACATACCAACCGCCAAAGTAGATGGTATTTATGTTTGCTGGGTGGTAATGCCGAGGTGGACTGGGATTATATAAAATATGGCCTCTCTGTCTATATCTAAAAAGGGGGGTAAGTAAAGCATTTTTTGCCTACCTGGCCATTTCCTCCTGACGGTCCAGTGGACATTGAACTCTGTATCCATCTTCCTCGCATTGAATGAGACCTAGGTTTGAGTTTGTGTGATACCCACTGGGGCTCCTCAGCATTTGGGGCCCAAATGAGATGCAGAAAAGTTCTGGTGTAAACCCTTCCAGAAACATAGTTGTTGTCATTGTTAATTGCCAAATATATCCAAGTCAATTTTTTTCAAATTGTTGTAAATGAAAGTATTATGACTATATATGCATGCCCTCTTGGGGGGGGAGGAGCCAAAATGGCGGCCGGGAAGGACGCCTAATGTGTGAGCTCTGTCCCGAACTCGCTATAAACATCCTGTAGGGCGCCCCCGGAGGCCCATCGGCGCTTGGGAGTGCGCGATCTGCCCCCGACGGACCAGCGTGGACCGGGGGAGCTGAGAGCCTGCGGAATCGGTGCCGTGGCGTTAGAGCCTGCTTCGCGGCCAGGAGACGGCACAAGAGGCGCCTGGGCTGGCGGCGGTCGGCGAGACGCGGGCCGCGCTCGGAGGGCCCGATCGCGTGCCCCTGAGGCGCTCGGGCGGAGAGCCGTTGTGAAACTGCTCACATCGGTGAGCGATCGATGACGACGGCGGACTTGGGCCGAGGGAAGGCCATTCTCTCACTCCCCTGCCGGAGCCCCTCCGCACTACACGAAGAGCCGGGGCGGCTCCCGGCGCGCCTGCGGGGCGGAGCGGCGCCTGCAACTGGCGCGGTGGCGGCCCCCGGTTGGGGCATTGAAAACAGAAACAACTCACCAGGAGCCGAATCGGCCACCGGGGCCCCAGTGAGGAGAAAAGCCGGTGCTGTAACAGGCCAGGACGCCTGCCTGAAGAACGACACCGGAACGGGCCTGCCCAGAGGCGGGGTGGGCGCTCGGGGACTGGGACCGCGGCTCCCGGCTCGTGGTGGTGAATGCTGCGCACAGAGCCTGCATCTGCACACAAGTGAGGTACGGAGGGGGCACGGCTGGGGAGCACAGTTCCAGGCTGCGGGAGGAGTGGAGCGGCTGGGACTTCCCCCCCCTCCTTCAAGGCACTGCCACCTAGAGACTCGGATGACAGCGCACCATGCGCGAAACTCGGCCCCCCGTGCTTGCAGCGCGTTGCCAACTGAGCGGTGCACAGGAGTCTCACGGGCACTAGCCCAGGAGGCCACCTGGCGAAGGACTGGGCCTGGGTCGCGAGCGGGGAGGACACACCTAGGAACTGAGCTTGCTGCCACCGGGCTGATACAGCCAGCTGATCCCCCCTCCCGGCCCGGGAGTCCTCTGATTTCGGCCAAACAAACGTATGGGTGGTTGTGAGCCCGGATGGGGGACAGATCTCTGCTCCCTTTTTGATCTGCTTTTGCTTCCCTCGCTCTATCCCCTGCCGCTCCCCCCGTCGAGCAACTGCTGCCCGCCTACACCGATGTCTCCAGGGCAGTTGGCACACTAACACAGGAGACACATGACTCCAATACTACGAGGGGTACATAAGACATTTCTAGGGCAACTCAACGCTGGGGTCGCCCGACTGTTCGGTAGCCCCTGCATTAGTCCGTGAACAAGCAGGAGCACGTGCTGGACAGCTAAAGTTAGGAACAAGCTCCGTCTAGGCTCCACCTGTCTAAGTGAAACCCAAAGTGCAGGGGAGCATACACTGAGTCAATAACGTATGGCAAAAGGGTAATTTGCTGAGAGGACAGCGCCAGGTCGTAATTCGCTGCACCCCACAAGGCACCTCTCGGTCTGGCACAATGGCTGGTAGGCCCAAATCAACCAAGAATCAAGACCGAAATATCCATGGACCGGCACTCAGCGACCAACAGACAAACCCGACCCTACAAACATTAGAAAGCACACTTACGACACACTCCGCACAATTCGAGAAAGTATTACAGGCGATTATGGACACTAAGGGCCTGATTACAACTTTGGAGGAGGTGTTAATCCGTCCCAAAAGTGACGGTAAAGTGACGGATATACCACCAGCCGTATTACGAGTCCATTATATCCTATGGAACTCGTAATACGGCTGGTGGTATATCCGTCACTTTTGGGACAGATTAACACCTCCTCCAAAGTTGTAATCAGGCCCTAAATCCTCTCTGGAAAATAGAATAGATGCAGTTTCACAAGACCTGAATCTACTTCGCGTGGATCATAGTAAACTGTCAGAAAGAGTGAAATCGGCAGAAGAGGGGATGTCCGAACTAACTCCTATGGCCCAGGACAATCAAAAACAAATCCAACGTCTGGATGCGGAGCTGAAGGTGCTTTGGAGAGGGACGGAGGAGGCGGAGAGTAGGTCGCGCCGCAACAACGTTCGCTTCCTGGGGTTTCCCGAAAAAACGCAGGAACTAAGCACGGAAATATTCCTAGAACAATGGCTAATCAAAGAAGTACTAAGTGGGGCTCCATCCAAGTTCTTCTCTGTGGAAAGGGTACACAGAATTCCGGGCAGACCTCCGGCCCCAGGTCAGCCACCCAGACCATTGATTGCTAGATTTTTAAATTACAGGGATCGAGACGCAATATTACAACAGTTCCGCTACAAAGGCCCATTTAACTATGATGACTCAGTCATTAATGCATATCCAGACTTCACACAGGTGGTGCAAAGACAACGTAACTCTTATGTTAAAATCAAGCAGCGCCTGCGTGAACACAATATTAAATAAGCTTTATTGTTCCCTGCTAAACTAAGAGTGGCAACGGAGGATCGTATCCACATATTTACTTCCCCTGAGGACGCCTGGACAGGGCTACACGCCAAGGGCCTTGCGCGCCCCCGTGAGGACACGAAAGGAGATGAGGAATGGCTAGTCTCCACCTCAAAGAGGCGATCTAGGAGGCGCACTACGGAACAACCTACTGACCAACAAGTAGCAGTAGAAAGAGCAAAAGTGTTGAAAGAGACTCCCCTACTAACGCAAAATAACTTTGAGGCAATCAGAACGACCCTTGAGATCAGCATGGACTCCGACACGGCCAGCTCTGACTCTACAATAACAGGAGAGCTGAAAGGTCCGAAAGTTACCCCCAGAACTGCAGACAAACTCTAACCACACACAGCCGTACCACCTCCTCACCGGCACTCACAGTAGATGTGGCTGGATGGTGGGGGAAGCTCCAGGGCAGCAGAGGACGCCGGAGATCGCGTACCCCCAACAACGAGTATTATTTGTACAAACTCACATCTGACTGATGAAGTGCACTTTGGGGGTCGACAGGGGGGGGGATCACACACTCTGGGGGCGCCCAACTGCATTGGCAGACTAAGGGGGTCATTCTGACCCGGGCGGACGCCGCCCGCCTGGCGGGAATCGCCAAATGGCCGCTCCGCGGTCAGAAGACCGCGGAGGCCATTCTGACTTTCCCGCTGGGCCGGCGGGCGCCCGTCAAGGGAGCACCCGCCGGCCCAGCGGGAAAGGCCCTGCAACACAGAGGCCAGCTCCAAATGGAGCCGGCGGTGTTGCAGGGGTGCGATGGGTGCAGTTGCACCAGTCGCGATTTTCACTGTCTGCTATGCAGACAGTGAAAATCATGCTGGGGCCCTGTTTGGGGGCCCCTGCACTGCCCATGCCAGTGGCATGGGCAGTGCAGGGGCCCCCAGGGGCCCCACGACACCCGTTCCCGCCATCCTGTTCCTGGCGGTCAAAACCGCCAGAAACAGGCTGGCGGGAAGGGGGTCGGAATCCCCATGGCGGCGCTGCAGGTTCAGCCCAGCCAGGGGAAATCCGGCGGGAAACCGCCGGATCCCCTTTTCTGACCGCGGCTTTACCGCGGCGGTCAGAATGGGCAGGAAAGCACCGCCAGCCTGTTGGCGGTGCTTTCCGTCGTTCACGGCCCTGGTGGGTTTTACCGCCAGGGTCGGAATGACCCCCTAAGTCTGCAGAAAGATGTGAGCCCCGCAAAAGAGCCACATCTGGTCGACATGATAGCACCACCACGGATATCCAGACGGATACAGGTTTTTTCACACACTCACGGGTTGAGTAGTTTTACACAAGTTGATAGTTGGGTTGGGGAACCAGTTGGGGTGGGAGGGAGAAGTAAACTAGTAAAAATGCACACTACAGATCCATTCAAAATGCAGGGAACACTGTGGGAAATGGTAACTTTAATAAATAGCACCGCTGGAAGGGCTGCAGACTGGAAGGCTTTGGTGAATGGTAGAATTCTACAACTAGTCATAATCTATAAACTCACATGGCACCACAAGCGAAACGCAACATAAATCAGTACGATATAGTGACATGGAATGTGAGGGGCATGGGAGCGCCGAGTAAAAGATGTTGAGTTTATGCACGCCTCAGGCGACTGGGCATACATATTGCTATTCTACAAGAGACACACTTGCTGGAGCCAGACTTGCAGGAGCTGCGCGCGAAGTGGGGAGGACAGTTGATAGGCACAACATACTCAACTTTCGCAAGAGGAGTATTGATATGGTTCGCAGGAGGCGTCCCATTTCTTCAAACGGCACACAGAATAGATCACGGGGCAGATTTGTGGTGGTGGAAGGCCAGCTGGATGGCAGACAGCTGTCTGCAGTTGGCATATATGCCCCAAACAGCGGGATAGCGGGATTCCTGGGCACGCTCACGCCGACACTACTGACAAACCCATCGGCCATCTGGGGTGGAGATTTTAACAGCACACCGACTTCAACACTAGACAGGTACAACACCCAAGAGAGCTCGATAGCGAAGAGTAACACCACAAGTCCATTGCAGACATGGGCAGGTGATATGAGACTCTACAATATATGGCGCATGAGACATCCGCAACAGAGGGAATACTCATTTTACTCAGTTCCACACAAAACACACACTAGAATAGATATAATATGGGGAACCCAGGACATAGGCACACTGGTCAATGGGACAGAATACTTAGCGAAGACTTTATCAGATCACTCCCCATTGAGAGTAACACTGAATTGGGGCAGAAGACGACAGGGGATCCCCACGTGGCGTCTGCAGGTGGACGCTCTTCAAGACCAGGCATTTGTAGAAACATTGAACACCACATTGAGACTGTACTGGGAAACAAATGACTTAACAGCAAACTCACAAGCTGTAGAATGGGATGCCCACAAAGCGGTGGTAAGAGGGCAATGTATCTCCACCACATGGGGAGTAAGACGCACCTTGCATGCAGAAATTGGTAAATTAGAAAAGGAGCTTAGAACAGCAGAAATAGCAGTGGCGCGCAAGGAAGTTCCCTACACAGCGCTAAAAGAAGTGCGCACAAAATATAACGAGGTAGATATTAGACTTCGTCGTCACAACTATAACTATCACTTAATGCGACTGCAAACAGAGGGTGATAGGTCGGGAAGACTGCTGGCGTGGCTGCAATGGGAGAACAGACAGCAATCCCCCATCGGGGCTATACGGGTTGGCACACACACTATGGTTACTATGCAAGATGAGATAAACGAAACATTTAGAGAATATTACGCGAATTTATATACCAAACGCACCTCGTGTACGTCTCTACAACTTGAGTCCTTCCTTGGGGGCCCACCCCTACCGCAACTATCTCAAGCAGACAGGGACACACTTGAAGCTCCTGTGACAACGGGGGAATTAGACTTAGCTCTAGCACAGATGCCCAGGAATAAAGCACCGGGCATAGATGGCCTCCCTCTAGAGTATTACACTACCTACTCATCACGCTTGAAGTCCCAGCTGTTGAAGGTGTTTGAAGAGGCGTGGGCCAACGAACTACTGCCCCCGTCCCAGAGAGAAGCAATGATAGTGGTACTCCCCAAACAAGGCCGTGACCCCACAGATGTCAAATCTTATAGACCACTCTCGCTTTTAAACTTAGACTGTAAAATATTGGGTAAAATACTGGCAAACAGACTAGCCCCCATCATGCACACCCTAATACATGACGACCAAAACGGATTCATCCCGAAACGTAACACCTTCTTAAATATTTGCAGATTGCTGAGCATAATGGGAGACACTCCCTCGGACGCACATGACAAAATGGTGCTCTCACTGGATATTGAAAAGGCATTTGATACGCTAGAATGGGACTTCCTCCTAGCCACAATGCGGCGAATGGGAATAGGTCCCAATTATACGTGTTGGGTCCAGACCCTATACTCCAATCCACAAGCCAGAGTGAAAACGGGTGGAGTTATAGCCAACAGTTTCCCGATCTCCAGGGGCACGAGACAGGGCTGCCCCCTCTCCCCATTGCTGTTCGCCATAGCAATGGAACCACTAGCGTCAAGAGTACGCTCCATGGAAAACAGTTGGGGAATAGTCAGGAACGGGATACACCACGCAATCTCGCTATATGCTGATGATGCCTTAATATACGCCCGGAAAGGTAACGAGGTGATACCCTCGGTAATATCACTACTGGCTGAGTATGGAGGGATATCCGGCTTAGTGGTAAATTGGGAAAAGTCGTGTGTGTTCCCATTGCTCAGGTGGCCACTGGGAAGACAGGAGACTGCTCTGCTGGGGCGTCTGAGATGGTGCTTCGAAACATTCAAATACCTTGGGGTACACATATATCACAACACTGAGGGCCTCAGAGACGGTAATCTGGGGAGAGCGCTGGCCTCCATGAAGGGCTCGTTACGCTTCTGGAATAAATTGCTGTTATCGCCACCCGGCAGGGTGGCGGTCGCGAACATGCTGGTATTGCCTAGGCTGCTATATTACTTTGCGGCATTGCCAATTAACATCCCCAAAAGTTTCTTCAGCAATCTGAATGCAACGCTGCTACAACTCATATGGGGTGGGGGCAGAGCACGAGTGGCACTCACTACACTGCAACGCCCAATGGATGCTGGCGGACTGGGAGCTCTCTATTTTGAACTTTATTACGCAGCTGCGCAGCTGCAGTGGATACTGAACTGGATCCACAGAACGGGGTAGCTGAGTCCGTATGGTTGGAGACCCGGCTGCAATGGACCCCACTGTTAACATGGCTGACAAACAAACACCCCAAAAGGGTGTTAACCCACTACTGGCAGTGGCACACGCATGCTGGGGGAAATATGTTCAGAAGGGGGGTAAGACGCTCCCCTACACTCCGCTTATCCCATTGGACTGTCTCCCAGGGTGGACTGCGGCCGGGACGCACCCACCATCTGTGTGGTCAGAGGCGGGCATACAGTCAGTGGGCGACTGCTTTGAAGACGGCAAGCTAATGACATTTGAAGCCATACAGGCTCTCACCGCAGTGAACCCCGGACAATTCTTGGCCTACTATGCCATATGTCACGCAATTAAAAAAACGTGGGGGGCAGGAGCCCTAGAACCAGAGACCTCTCCTATAATACACCATATACTACAATACGATGCCCAAACGTATTTATCCCCAGCCAGGATAAAGCAAATGTTCCCCGAAACGGAGCCGGTATGCCCTAGATGTAAAGCGCCACTGGCACACTTTTACCATATGGTCTGGGAGTGCCCCCCAATACAAATAGTATGGAATGAGGTGGTAAAAGAGATCTCGGAATTGACAGGACTCGCGTTAGCAGTAGATCCTAAGTCCTGCCTATTGGGGCTGAGGACAAGAGTAAAAAAACACAGACATTTACACAAATTTGTGGACCTAGCCTGCGCAATGCATTGGAAAGCGCCCAAAGCACCTGATCAGAAATCCTGGCACACCCTCACATTGTGCTGGGCCCGCACAGAATGTCAGGTACAAAAAAAACTGGCACGTGATGGTCAACAACATACAGGGTGTGACGCTTGGGAAACATTGGTAACCAAACTTGAGGCCAAAAATGAAGATAAGCCTCCAAATAAAATGCATTCAGTAGAAACCTGCCTACACACAACACGACTGGGCAACACCCTGACACATAATTCACTGACAAGGAGTAAGCTCCCACACCCCTCGCGACATCTGTCTGCTCGCCCACTAGCTCAAGTGTACTAGACAACATACAGTGCAAATACCCATGCATCGCCACCGCTTCCCATTACTGAACCCACAAAAGGGAACCACTGGTCACTACAAAGGTTATGCTCAGCAGAAGATAGACCATCCCAGTAAGTACGCAAGGGGCTCCTCAGCGCCACAATACACGCTCAGGTACCTAGCCACTACAGCAGGAAATAATATTGTATGTTACAAGCGGATCTAATATGTGTGTAATTAGGGGTGTTTAGTTGTTTGAATGTAACCTAATCAGATAAATGTGATCCTGTTGAAGACATGATAAAAGCCTGCAATATATATCTGAAATGTAAAACCAATCAAATATTTTTTTTTTAAATGACTATATATGCACAAAGCAGATTACCGGCTGGCATTGGGAAATATTATTAGATAAGTTGTGTCTTAAAAGTTGGAAAACATACCAAGGCCTTCAATGTGAAGTGAGCATGGTTTAAGATGAACAGATTAAAGTGTCCTCGTTGTGCTCAAGCAGTAAAACCAAAGACACCACAGTTGCAGGATGTATGTGGTAACTTCTTAACAGGTGAGAGCACTGACAACCCTTAAGTGCATTGTGCGGTGACATCTGTGTGCAAATGAGAGGCCTGCATCAGTGACTCAAAGATAAAAGAGCTATTGATAGCTTTGTTTTATAATAATTATTTTTTTCAACTGAAGAGATGTTACACCTGGGACAATCACTCTTTATGACACCAAATGTAGCAATTGAATAGGTATATGATAAACAAAAATAATATTTCTTTGTTGCTGATGCTGATACTTAGGCTACCTGGATAATATGCAGATTGCTCAATGAGGGGCATATCCAATCTGAATCAACATGATCATGGGCCTGCCCATAAAGAAAGATCTTCATCTTAGGGAGTGTGAGAAAAATGTCCTGAATTTCATAATATTTAAGTAAATAGGAGGTGCTCAGACTAAATTTGATTCTAAATTGGCAACTTTTTTTAAATTTAGCGCTATCATGCAATTGACTAAGTTAATATGCAAATGATAGTTGCCAGGTCTTGCAGCTCTATCCTGGAAAATGAGTGGGAGTTGGGGATGGTCTGATATGGCCAAGGATCCTTGTAACATTGGATTGTTATGGTTCCTTAACAAATAGCGTGTATACTTACCCTGATGATTTAGTCATAGATATTGATATTCTGCAGTCTCATTTTTTCTAGATCAATATTCGTAATCTTGTTGTTCTGGCATGCGTGCCCCATGAAAGGTAGTAAACCAATAAGACTGTGTACCCTCACTGCTAACCAGGGCATGAGGGTGTTATTGCAACAAACGCATCCACTTGATAAAGGTGAGCTTAAAACCCATGATCCTCATGGCCTCATATAAAATACTCCAGCATATGCAGTCAACTGCCTTTCCATCAATTATCAAGGCAGTAGATAACAGGTTCAAGAGCAACAAAGCTGTTAAAGCAGGCAAGTGTCAAATTATATGGGAGGTAGTCACCCGAACTGAAATACACCCATTATGCCAGTGAGTAACCACCATCAGATTCTGAATCGGCAGATAGCGTAAGGGAGTTTGGTTTATAGTTCTGTATTAGCATAGAGCAGAGAAATTGACATTGTCAATTTACAATGTTATAAGTGCCACATTGCTCCTTCATTGCCCCACAGTACCACTTTGTTTCACTTAGCTGTTACACTCTGCAGTAGGGGCCAGTGCAAGAGACAGATTTTGATCCTAATTGCACAGTAGGCAGCTTGCAATTCTCTACTGCAATCATTAACTTCTCTTTAAGTCCTGCCCATGCCAACAGATGCTACACCTGCATTGAGGTAGTTGCTTCATTTGAGGTAATGAATGAGTAGGAAGCATGGGGCAAATACAGATAAAGAGATGGCCTGGTCCATGCCACCCAAGAACATACACCAGCTTCCAGTCTTTTAGAAGTGAACTACAAAAGAAGCTTAATACCATCATCACTAGAGAACTCACTGCCTTATGCTCAGACATGGGGGGGAAATCTCAGCCCTAATAGTTAATAGGCTCAGTTGGCCTCCAGAGTTGTTGAAGCGAAATGGCAAAAACAGAAACTGAAGGTGAAAAGCACAACCCTCAAAGAACAATTCAGCACTGTACAGGTGCAAAATTATGTGAACACCAGGAAAGTAGAAAACCTTGAAATCCATTCCTCAACATTAGTGTGTGAGGCCTTCTGGAGGGTGCTGAAGGGCCAAATCAAGCTTGACAGAGTATATAGAGTTGGGATGTGAAGAAATTGACAAATGAACACACCTTGTGACATAGTAGTGGAAAGTAACGACTATCAGATGAAGGATAAAGTGCTGAAAGCAGCAACGGAGAAGTGGCAGATACGCCATGATAACTGTTATACCTCTAAATTCCTGGATATTGCTCCCACCAAGCAGATGTCAACACTTTGGACCAATAACTAACAAGCTAAAACAATGCAGAGCACACTACCAATGTCTATTCCCCTTTGACTTTGCATTTGATTAAAGATCAAATCACATCAGATCTCAGAGAGAGCTGGAGATGGTGCAAATGCTGGATGTTTAACTGGAAGAATTACTAATGGACACATCAGATACAGCGTCGGCAAAGCAAAGAGAAGATTTGAGCAAGGAGACTGAATTGCGATTGCATCACCCACAGAGATCCAGGGGAATGTGACACAGCAAGGAGCCCAGAGAAGCAGCATAAAAAGAGACTATTGCTGCTGACTTGTCTCACCATCATGAGTATGGATAAGAGTTGTAAAGAGAAAACATAGGAACCTAATCAGGCACACAAAGGAGAGGCACTCTCCTTCATGCCACCAGAGGTGCAATTCTACTGCATACTATGCAGTTCTGCTGAGGGATGACTTAATGTCCTGATTTCTTGAAGGTACACAAGCTATCATAAAATAGAGTGCCCATGTGGGCCTTGGGATCAAATGGTTCAGTGGATAGCTCCATATTTATGGTGCACAAAAAGTCCACTTGGGTAGTCAAGGAGTGCTTCATATCAATAAGAGGCCATGTACAGCACAGAAGGATATGACCATTTGTGCACTGTTACAATGATTTGTATTTTGGGGAAAATGATGGGTGGAATTTGGGCCATTGACACATGCACACACAAAATAGGATACTATTTGCAAGACCGCTAGCGCTAGTATAGAGGATGGTACTACCATCTTCAGCAAACATAGACCTCATTGGGAGCGAGAAGGCGGACTTATTCATCCACAAATAGATCCTACAATCCTGAAAATAATACCACTAAATGCAAAAGAAATAAATCGCCTAAATAAAAGTACCAGGGTGTGGCATTACATCAGAGGTGAGAAATACCATGTCGTAGCTGTCTAGGAGATGCATTAAAAAAAGCTGGAGAAGATCAGATTCAGATTTAAGCAATACACACAAGCATTCTACTCTGCATGCCTCTCTGGGCACAGTGGGGTAGCCCTTTTCCCACATATTAGCTTGCCCTTTATTAAAAATGATTTTAATAAAGATAAGGAGGGGAGATACATCATGGTCAAGGAGCTGTTGCAAGAAAAAAGGTGACAATAGTGGTTATCTATAGCCCCAGTTCTTATCAAGATACCTTTTTTTATATTTAGAAGTGTTCACTGTGGCAGACATCATAATCATGTGCAACGTTAATGGAGTCTGGGGCCCTAAAATGGACAGAACAGGTCCTGGAACATCACATTTGAGGATGTTCTCAAAGAAACTTAAGGGCAAACGCTGAGAACTAGGGCTCTGAGACATTTGGCAGGAACAACAAAAAACGCAAGATTACACATTTTTTCCACCTCCACAGAAAGTACAGAATTAATTAAATTCTTGCTAAAAAAAACCTTGGTACCACTTATATCTCAATCTGAGATAGAAATGATATCTGTATCCTATCATGCCCCTATTTCAATAGATATAGAATGGCAGAGAGAGATTTTCCGTCCATCGCTTCTGATTGATCTAGTCATAATAAAGACTATTCTGATAACAGCAATACCTTGGCAATCCTCTTTGCCGGCCTTTGGGATGCTTTCAAGGTAGTCCTTGGGGGTGACTGGATCAGTAAAGTGGCCAATCGTCGCAGAGGCACAAACAAAGTGATGAACTGGAAGATGATCCAGAAGTGGCAGAAACAGAGTACAGGGCACCCCCCTTGCACTGCCTTCTGTGAATGGTCACGTCACTCAGAGGCCAAATATACCCGCTAGACGCAAATAAGGCTGAACTACTTCTACTGCTGTTAAAATATATGTACTACACTCAGGGAAACAAAGTGGACCCCCACCCTGGCCCGATTAATAAGAATTATACAAGAACAGAGATTTGTTAAAGAGAGAATCACCAAAGAAGATGGGAAAATAAAAGCTTTTTATGGTTACAACTCCCAGCTCAATGTGGTAGAATCCGCTGCAGAGACACCACAAGAAAATATGTAAATAGCTGACTCACAAAATTAAACGTCTAGTATAACTTTGAAAACTAATAAAGCACCGGCCCCGATGGCTACATGAGAGAGTTTCATAAAGCTGTCTCAAGATTACCATGACTCTATTGTTGCACAAATACACAATTCCTTGTCAAAAACTGTCCTTAATATTGAACCAAGAGAATGATTCTGGGAAGAGCTCATCCTATAGACCTGTAGTGCTCCTTAATGTTGATGCAAAAATCTTTTCAAGGATACTTGCAGTGAGATTGGAAGACATACGTTCAGATCTCACAGTCCCTGATTGATTGAGGTAAATAAAGCCTTGCCAAACCCATGATAATAGTAGAAGGGTGGTCCACCTGGTCAGGAAAGCAAAAAACAGGAAAGGAACACCAGCAACAATAGTCACATTAGATGCAGAAAATGCTTCTGGCCGGGTGGGCTGGCGCTTCCTGACATTGATGCTCAGAAGGGGAGTCTTGGACCCAAATTTCATGACAATGCGTTTCGCTGAATATCCAGAGCGCACATTGAGAGTGGTGTTCAAATGGGGGGACATCCCAGACGTTTGAACTGGGGAGAGTGTGCATGCCAGATGTGTTCCCTGTAGCCTCTTCTTTACGCCCTACATAGGGAACTATTAGTGAACCACATAATAGAGGATAGGGAGATCAAAGCAAAGGCCTAAAATTTGGCCGGGATGAACACAAAATTATGTTTTTTGCATACATAGTTCTCTTAACCCAAATAGAACCTGCAGGACCCCTCGTGTCTCAGGATTTACAATAAATAAAAGTCAATCCAAAATACTTAATGCGATGCTCCTGCAGCTGGAGGTAGACATGACCAAGGAACATACATGCTTTAGGTGGTCTTCAAGAGATATTACCTAACTGGGGATAAACATCACACCAATGCGGAAGACTTATATAAAACCAATCTCTTAACGGAGATCCAAGGTGGCCTTCGGAGATGATCGAACCTACCAGTATCATGGCTGGGCAAGATTAATGCCATCAAAATGAACGTGGCCCTTATGTTAATTCACTTGTTGGCGACTCATTTGAGACTGCACCTGAAATCTTAATGAAATTTATTTTTGTAAACTTTATTTTAATTAGGGAAGCACACATTTAATTCAGCACAACAATTAAATAAGAACTGATTCTCTTTTGACAATCAAAAAGACTACAAACATGAAAACACAACAAAAGTAAAAGCATAGATGCGAAATTATTTTGGATGTAATTATTCAGTATAAACAATATAAACATAAATTCTAACAAAATATTTAAATCTGTAGACACACTCAGGACATAGCATTACATATGGGAAAAATATAAAAGAAGAGTATGTGGGGTAATTAGAAGTCAAGCAAGGTAGGTGAATGAAAAAAGAACAACGTTAAAAACACATGAATCACATCCAACCAGAGATCTGGATATTCACTCCATAAATCATTATATTTATCCAGTCCTCCTCAGAGAGGCATCAGCTATGTCTTCTCAAGAGCCACTTTAAGAAGGTTCAAAATCAAATCCAACATCAGATTTTCTAGAAAAATTCCAAAGCACCCGCAACATACAGTTTGCAACCAGCAATGCTTTATGTGAGTGATGCAAATAAGTTGTCAAAATGAAACAGATAACCTGGTGAGCCATCATTCATTTAAATCTCCTGAGCACAACAGGCCTGAAGGCCAGTGACTACTTAACATTTGCTAAATACACAAGTGTATGATCCTTTTACGTTTGTTGCAGGCCCAACATATATCAATCACAAGTGCTGGTGCACAACATTTGTAAACTAGTTATTGTTGCTGAGAGAACTTTCACTTCGAGTCCATGGAACACACCTTTTGTACTATTTGAACCCATTGATTGTCATTTATAGACACACTTATCTCTTCAAACCAAACGGAATGTAATCATCCATTCCCCTGACATCAAAAGATTTGACAAACAATGTGTTTCTAGTCAACATTATAAATAGCAACCTGTGAGATTCGAAAGCAAAAATCATGACAGCCAGCCCCACCATGTGCTTGCAAAATGTGGAACTCAGGGCTGTCGTAAACGCCACCATCAACATTTCTGAATTAAATGCATTTCTGAGTTAGCGTGTCAGGCCACAGAAATCCTGTAGAATGATTTTATGCTTCTGCAATGAAATATTTGCGAACTAAATAAGAGCACTTTCCACTACGCAAGAGATCAACATTTTGGGGGTCATTCCAACTTTGGCGGGCGGCGGAAGCCGCCCGCCAAAGTTCCCCCGCCAGAAGACCGCACGGCGGTCATTCTGGCTTTCCCGCTGGGCTGGCGGGTGACCGCCCGCCCGCCCAGCGGGAAAGCACCAGCAACGAGGATGCCGGCTCCAGAATGGAGCCGGCGGAGTTGCTGGTGTGCGACGGGTGCAGTTGCACCCGTCGCGATTTTCAGTGTCTGCCAAGCAGACACTGAAAATCAATGTGGGGCCCTGTTAGGGGGCCCCTGCAGTGCCCATGCCAGTGGCATGGGCACTGCAGGGGCCCCCAGGGGCCCCACAACACCCTTTACCGCCATCCTGTTCCTGGCGGTGAAAACCGCCAGGAACAGGATGGCAGTAAGGGGGTCGGAATCCCCATGGCGGCGCTGCAAGCAGCGCCGCCATGGAGGATTCCCTGGGCCAGGGGTAAACCAGTGGGAAACCGCCGGTTGCCCTTTTCTGACCGCGGCTTTACCGCCGTGGTCAGGATGGCCAAGGAAGCACCGCCAGCCTGTTGGCGGTGCTTCCGTCATTTTAGCCCTGGCGGTCGCCGACCGCCAGGGTTAGAATGACCCCCTTTATTCTTTAACCAACACTTCATCGCAGTGTCACCTAGTGGTTACAGAATTCAGTGCATTTAAGCCTGTTGAACCCCACCCAGCAATTGTATTCTCCCTCCATTGCTTAGCTGTCCTCAGTATATCCACACTTCCACTCGCTCCGTTTCTAGACTTGCAGAGCCACTGGTACCCCTCTCCGCTATCCATCCCTAACAATAGCCCACCCTCAGTGGGAGCAAAACTATACCTCGAAAGATAGACACCAAAAATGTAACACCCTGAAATTTAACCTCAAATGGTCCTCCCACAAAATTGATTTGCACATCAAGGCACCTCACCAAACATCAATTACCAGATTAAAGCAGTTCAATTAAGTAATGGGGACCACTGAATAATTGAGTTCTAGGTCAATAAAAGTTAAAGAGTTTTATTTAAAAAATGTGAAAACAGCAGTACAGACTCAGTTGCCACAAAGGCTCTGAGATGCATCCCTAGCAGTATAGAAACGCCTCCTGCCTCACCCCCAAAATCAAGGGGTTCTTTAACACAATTCCTGCATAGCAAATTAGCGAACTGCAAAATCTTTATGGAGTGGGCAAAAGTATCATTTCTTTAGCAAACCAAGCACACAAGAATAATACGCACAATTACCTTAACAAAATACACCTTCATTTCTAAAAAAACTCATTCAAAACTCTTTGTGCTAACGTCATCCAGAGATGTTCAAACAAATATGAAGCAGTTTAGGACGTTTTCACAAAGAATACACTTTTTATTGCAGCGGGAGGCAGAGGAAGAGACCTCGACAAATGTTACAAGTCATAGAAAACAGGGAAAAGTTCGTCGAAAGTGATATAATCATAACAGTGGAAATAAACTACTTCACTTCAGCAAGACTGATCTAGGGGGAGAAGATGTGCGCACAGGGAGAGAGAAAGAGTGTGTGACAGAGATGGTAAATATCTGGTATAAAATGGTGTTTTGCATGAAAATGTAGCATAACTAAAACATATTATTAACCACGTCTTTACACATCACATGAACTTTATTTCAACTGTAATTGTCAATACAGTCTATATTTCTATTCATGTGAAAAAGAAAATATTAGTCATCATTAGTGTACAAAATAAAAACCTTGAAAAACAATCTTAAACCTCTACTACCCACTCTGCACTTTGGTCCATTGCTTTGTAGTTGGGTTGGTGTAATAATAGCCAGCATACATGCATAAATACACCCATAGGAAACATTACAGCTATGAGTAAAAAAGTTCATGTTTGTGATTAAATTGAATTCAGGTAACTTTTACTTTTGTAATAATAATTTTCTTATGCCTACTTCTCAGGAAGATTACCTTTTAGTACCATTGATTATATTTTTGTGTCCAGTGTCTCACTTACACTAGGTACAGTTTATAGGGTCTTAACAAGTACCTTTAGTGATCATAATCCAATCATAATAAGCTTGGACATTTCGGCGGTGATTCTAACCGCGGATGCGGTTACCGCCAAATGACCGCACCGCGGTCACAAGACCGCGGCGGCCATTCTGGCTTTCCCGCTGTGCTGGCGGGCGACCGCCCGCCAGCACAGCGGGAAAGACCCAGCAACGATGAAGCCGGCTCCGAATGGAGCCGGCGGAGTTGCTGGAGTGCGACGGGTGCAGTAGCACCCGTCGCGAATTTCAGTGTCTGCTAGGCAGACACTGAAATTCTTTTTGGGGCCCTCTTACGGGGGCCCTTGCAGTGCCCATGCCATTGGCATGGGCACTGCAGCGGCCCCCAGGGGCCCCACGGCACCGCCTACCGCCATCCTGTTCCTGGCGGGAGACCCGCCAGGAACAGGATGGCGGTAGGGGGTGTCAGAATCCCCATGGCGGCGGAGCGCGCTCCGCCGCCATGGAGGATTCTGCAGGGCAGCGGAAAGTCGGCGGTACACCGCTGACTTTCCGTTTCTGGCCGCAGCTGAACCGCCGCGGTCAGAATGCCCAGCGGTGCACCGCCAGCCTGTTGGCGGTGCTACCGCGGTCATTCGCCCTGGCGGTTTTTACCGCCAGGGTTAGAATGACCCCCTTCATCTCCTGTAAAGAAAAACACCCAGATCATTATTCCCTGTGCTAAAGCAACTAAGAGCAATTGTCTAAGATTCAGTGGGAAGATGGTATTCCCAGGGTTAATAATGAGAATGGTGATTTCTGTTTTGTTAGATGATATTTTATCCTGTTTGGGTGAGGCTGCTAACATTTTAGTAGCTTACCTGTCAATTTCTTCTAAACCTGAGAGTAATTTAAATACTTATTTGTCCCACTGCTGAGCAGGGGATAACTATGCCATTATAACATACAAATCAAGCATTAGAAACAAGGTACGAGCTGATCAATAGCTATAAATAATGACTCACTGCTGGGTTGCTCAGTTCATACTGGTATATGGTGCAGGTGATGCACTTGATGCACTTGTCCCCTTTAGTGAAACCTGCTCAGATCAGTCTTCATTTTGTGTTAGCAGAATTGATTGGTGCTATTAAGGATAGCTCTTGAAGGATGTCGCCAGACTCCAATGGGGTACCTATGGATTTATTTAGGCATAAAATAGATATTTCGTCCCCTTTGCTTACTAATATGTCGAATGCAGCCTGTGTTGATAATTTCTGTTCTTCCAGGTCACAGTTGATTATTGTCCCAATATTTGAGAAAGGAAATAGAGGAGACTCAAAATGCTACTGTCTAATATCTGTAGTCAAGGTGATTGGGTGCATTTTTATGAAGAGGATTTAGGAATGGGCCTCATCTAATATGTTGTTGGCAGTCAAATGATATGAAAGTAGCTTGGGCACGGTTGAATAGTGCCTAAGCTTGCAATTGTTGATAACTATATATATATATATATAGATATATATATATAGTTATGTGTGTGACTATCTTAAAGGGGATCCTAATTCTTAGTCTTTATGGTCTTAAGCTTGGCTTTTGACTGAGTAAATAGGCCCAAAATATGACCTATTTTAAAGCATATGAGGGTATATCGGAATTGTGGATTTTTTTTAATGTTTGGCTCTTGAGTGCAAAAGTTATAGATGGTTTTAGGAGAGAGTGCACAGACACTTTTAGCTTATCTATAGGTGCGAGAGAGCAGTTTTATCTGGTCCACCCAGATTGTTTGCTTTGGGATCACAGTTTTTTTGTCTTTTTACTGTGAGGGAGCCTCATAGCCTGCGACTCATCCACAGTCAACTCCTGGTAAAATGGACTGTGCATGTTTACCACCGATGCTGCCTTGTTAAGATAAGGCTGCTGCAAAGCAGCAAGGGTAAGAAGCCCAGGGCCGGTTACACGTGATCATGTGTGCACACACATGTGTATCCATACAAGTGCTGCGTGGGGAGGGCTCCTGTTGTGCTCAGCCCAAGAACTGCACCTGACACAGAAGGGACCATGTAAGGTGGGTGGTGACCTGGAATAGGCTTTATGATGTGGGTGTACACATGTGATGGATAGTCAGTGTGCTTTTCTGTCTTGACTGTAGTGACGCTCCATTATATGCCAATGGGAAAAGTTGCCCTAAGGTGGATCTCCAGTTCCCTAGGGTCCACAGACTCAAGAGTCACACCAGTTCGCACTGTAACCTGTATGAAAAGGACACTACAGTAGGTTATAAATGCCTATCTGTACAGCTTATGGATCATCCAAGAATGTCATTCATCTCTGACTCAGCTCAGGATCAGGGTCCAGGCCTTTGTTACCCTGTTGGAGTAGATTATTTAGTGTTCTCTCCAGCTGCAGGAACAGAGCCCTGAATCAATCAGCCAGCTGTCATCCTCTGCCATGAACTAGGCCTGCTTCAGGCCACTCAACAAAGGAGGGAGCCCAGACCTCTGGAGCCAAGCCAGAGGGGGAGCGCCTTTGAGGAATTGATGGGGGAGGACCTGGCAGGAATGTCAGGGAGGAGGGGAGCTGAGATCCTAAGAGCACATATTGCAACTGACTCCTGGGCGATACCATTTTGAGCTATCTCAGAAGACTCTGCAAGAAGGTTGGGACAGGGGTGGAGAGGTGATGTGGAACATCAGAATGTGCCAGAGGCACAGCCCTGCTGGGCACTTCTGCTCCCACTTAAAAGGTCTTGTACAGGGGAGAGAATTCTCTTTTAGATGGTCTTTTCCTGCAGAACACTGGGACTGTAGGCCGGCGCCATGGACAGTCAGAAGGAAGAACCCCCTGTCTGCCCACTTGGGCAGGGACTCTGCCTCTGATTGATGTCAGACCCAGAGGGGCACAACCCTGGACAAGGTGAGCTGGTCCCCTTACTATCCCTGAGGACCAGTTAAGGGAAAGACTGGGTATCTGAGCTTGGAGGGAGCACTGCTCAGAGAGAAACACCCAAGTGAAAGGCTGGTGCAGGGAGTCAGTGGAACTGGCTCCCTACCAAGTTGGATAACCTAATGAATCGTGCTGTGCTGTGAGTGTTGTCGATTGTGGAAGGTGGAGCATTAAGGTGCGCTGCAGAGCACAACGTGGTGTGCGCCGGTCGTGGATTTGGCTGCTCTGTTTTTCATTGGATATCGGACACCGGCCCGGGTTACAGACCCTTGCCTGCCTGACCCAGTCTGGAAGAGGCCTGAGGTCCCTGCCCGATCCTTGGTGCTTGGTGTGCTCGCAGATGCCCCCGACGAAGCCCGTGGAGACCATCTGTAATATCCTCCCAGAGAACAGCGGAGTACAGCAGACAACAGAGTGGCTGTCTCTAGAGGCCGGTGGCACCTGCACTTGCACCAGCTTGAAGAAGTGCAGAGAAGGTGGTCCCGGCGTATTGAAGCATCGATTGATGACCACCATTTTGTAGGGTGAGACCAGGAAAAGGTGAGGCTGTACGTTGAAGAGGGGACCCATAGAGTCTTGTAGTGGGCTTTTCTGGTGCCTTGGCTTAGTGAGAGCTCTTGCCACATCATTCTAATACTTTAATTATTCTCATCAATTTTATCAGTTCCTAATGGGGTCCACCACTAAGCAGCTCTTTCCTACTCGATTGCCTTAAGTGGGGGCCCTAGAGATCCCCCCTAAAAATATCACGGAGGTGGACACGATTTTAACATAGTGGCAGGAGCACCAAAGAACTGCTCATTAAAGGGCGATCCCCTTAAAATGATAAAACTATTAAAGCGTTCTTCAATTTGTCTGGAATAAGGATTAAATTGAGGAAACCGGGGACCTATAGAGCCTGTAGTTCCTAAAGATGACCACTAAACGCCTGCGAAGGAGCAGGTCTCTCCTTAGTTAGGCTTGCAAAAAAACAAAATCTAAACCCTTAAGAAATAATGGTATCCCTCTCTTGAACACAAAAAATTTGAATTCTATTCTTCCTTTTGTTCAAAAGGAATTTAGAGTAGAATTGGAGCATAATGCAGGAAACTGCTATGTAACTAACAATGAGGATGATAAAGGAAATGATGAGGCAAGGGAACTAGACGTCAGGAAGGGAATTGGAGTAGCGATGGGGGGGGGGTTGAGGGTCATGTCCCCACATCTATCAGGGGGGCCAAAATGTTACCCTCCCCAATATTATATCGACCCGTTCGTGGAGCACGGCAAAAGGAAGCTGCTCCTCACCCATCCGATGACGCCCATGGTGGACCAAATTAAAACTGGCTCCCCCGTTCTAAAAATGGTTAGTAGTACACCCTTGGATAATTTTTTGTCAGATCTGAGGAATTCAGAAACTCCTGATCTTGCTTGTTCAGTGAACTGCTCAAGAGGCCCTCTGGATCAATACACAGCCCTTTCGGAATCTATTAAGTGCCTGGAAAGAATTTTGTCTTCAATTTTGGATCTGCTTGAAAAATATTTAAAAAATTCAGATCACTCTCAAGACATTCTGCTATCATTACTGAAGGCCCTCTTGGATCAAAATCATACGACTCTTGGCGCAGAGGAGACCGAAAAGAGGAGACTAAAGGGGGCCCGCATTCACTGGATCAAAAGTTTTTTAATTAATTTCCAAACCATCAGGTCCATGGGTTAATCAGCAAGGAGGGCAACAGAATTACCCCATGGCAATGCTAAATGGAGCGCCAGAACTGATCCCATACGGTACTCCACCATTAAAGTGAATTTAAAGCCTTCAGGCCCACACATTGTTAGTGACTTATCAAGTAGGTGGTAAAGTAACTAGATGTGAGATCGCCTTCAATAAGCCTAAGGAGTCTCCAGACTTCCTCAAATTTGTAGCTTTATTTGATGCAAAGCTAATTTTAAATCGTTCACTCTTACTGTCCTGTTTTGCTGAAATAGAAGAACTCAATTTAATTGAGAGCAGTGATATTGTGTGGGTCTATATTGACCAGAGCACGGGGGCAGGGCAAAAGTTTGGCTTCTCTCTAGAACTGTTTTAAATGTGATTCTGGTCAAAAGTGCACAACTACAATGTAGCGGCATAGATGTGATACCAGGCTGGGAGAAGGAAATGATCTTTAGTGGGCTGCAGCCGTCTTATGACACATTCCCCGCTGTCAGCAATTATGCTGGCTGGAGAAATCGTCCTCTTCACTCCAGTAATAATGTGCAAGTTTCCCTCTCCCAGGGAATAAGCGCAGTGATGCTTAGGGAGGATCCCCCCTCACACATTTCAGGTCCTGGTCAGGACAATTGGAGTAGGTTGGTTGGGGGCCCTAAATGGTCACTGAGCAAAGGGAAAGCATTCGCAATCTAATTATTAACACTAACCTCTCCATGGTCTCTTGGAATGCCATAGTTTTAGGGAATGACACAGGAAAATTAAATTACTTTTGCCACTCCATAAAGAGACAGGAAGGTGACGTTTAGTGATCCGCTCTTCGGGATTGAGATAGAATAGATTTTAAGCTCAATGCTGGCCTCCAGGGCTATGGGCCCTGATGAGGTCCCAATGTCACCCATTAAACGAGAGCCTAAATTATAGGCAAGAATCCCCCACCCAGTTTTTCTCTATTGCTACCTTCAAGGTAGATTCCGGGACTCCTGGAGTGGGAGTATTATACTCCCTTTATATAAAAAAGGTGATAGATCAGCACCTTTAAATTATCGCAAATTGCTTTGTTGAATGCTACGGGAAAGATCTTTGCAAAGAGTATTCTAAAGCATTTAACTAACTGGGTGGAGGAAAATTAGATCTTCCCGGTGGAACAAGCAGGCTTTAGAAAGGCCCACAATACTCTAGGTAATATCTTGATATTGCAAACGATAACTGAAAAATATGTCCAAGCTAGGGGTGGAGTAGTCTATGTGGCATTTATAGATTTATCAACCGCATTTGACAAGGTGGATAGGAATATACTGTGGAGAAACTTGAATGTGTTGGGTGTTCCGACTGGTCTGTTGCGCCTAATTATGAGTGCTTCTGACCACAATAATCAGCCAGTCTCTGGGCACCACTGGGTTTCTTGCTTGTTCTGGATTGACCAAGGTAGGGGCGACCCTTTCCAGTAGCCACGGTTCTGCTGATAATAAAACAGCAAGCAGGCCGTAACTTCAAGAAGGAGTGCAGCGGAAAAAAAAACATGTGGGAAAAACCTCAGAATCAAGGACTCCTGAAAAAAAAAGAACAAAAGCACACAAAAAAGAACTGTAACAATGCTGCAGGCATAAAAAAAAACAGGAGAAATCCAAAATCACAGGATACAGGAGTGAGGAGCACAACCACGAAGGAAGTGTTTGCAACGCAAGGAACAGAAAACCAACTGTGCTTATATACTGACAAACAGGAAGTGACATGCAGGAAGTGACATATAGGAAATGGCATGCAGGAAGTATTGAAGACACCATCTTGGATTGTTAAAGACCACATTCAGGTGAATGGAAAAATAGCCATATTATAGAAAGGTAGTGAGCAAAGCGTGCAGGGAAAGGAACACAGACTCTTGGGAAGAATAAACATGGCTAAGGCAAGGAAAATAAAAAAGGAAGAAAAAAGAAGAAAAAAGGAAAACAGCAGGAACAGGTAATCCACTTAAGAGGGTAAAGAGCGAGGGCAGCGTAAACAGTGCCCAAGGGAAAGTTTAGCCAAAAAAGCAGACTGCAGCAGAAAAGGGCGTCCGAGACGCGGACCACCGATCTGACCGCATCCCGGAAGTGAGGGGCCGCCGGTCTTCGCAGCGTCACAAATTATTGCATTGCACTCATCTACGTGGTGCAAAGTTGTTCTGGGAGGTGAAGAGGGCCTCTCCTCAAACTTTCCTATAAAAAAATTGACTGAAGCAGGGCTGCTTATTGGCGCCACTGTTATTCTCTTTATACATTTGTGATCTTCCTGATATCTTAAGGAAGGCCGAAGGTCACGCACCTATAGTTGGTGGCCGTTCCATTGCCTGCCTCCTATATGCGGATTATATAGCTGTTTTGGATCTCACCCTAAAGGGCTTAAAACAACATTTGGGTGCCCTAACTTCCTATTCTATGCAGCACCACCTGAAAGTTAATACTTTTCAAGTATGAAGTGGTATGTTTAGTAGGGAAAAAAGTTTGGAAAAAAAAAATCCATGGTCCTGGAACAACAAACGCTAGAGCAGGTAAATGCATACTGTTTTCTTGGTAAAAAATGTTCTGCCGCTCTTAGTGAGCAGGCCCATATTCATAATAATACAAGTAGGGCCATCTCTCAAGCACAAGGCTTGGTAGCTTTCTTTAATGCAGTTGGTCAGCACCACTTTTCCCACTTACTAACTGCCTACCAAGTAAAGATCCCAGCCACACTCCTGTATGCGATAGAATGTATTGATTATGATAAATGGGAATTTCTTGCCAAAATAGAAGGCCGGATTCTAAGACATTTAGCCTCCTGTAATAATTCAGCCTCAGTGGCAGCTTTAAGACTCAAATTCGACACCAAGAATATCTTTGTGGAGGGTTTGGCGGCAGTGATCAGGAGGGCACATTGCATAGCACACAGTGCGAATCGTCATTGAGATACTTGGCTTTTTTGGAAATATTTAATAGTTTGAGAGAGAAATCTAGGTTCTTCAGAAATTATGCTTATGCCGTCCAGTCATTAGAGCTGGACCCGGACCTTATCATGAAGATTCCAAGGCGGTGATATGGTCTAAAGGATTCTCAATGGATCATGAATCTAGCCTCTCTAAGACAGGCCTTGTCAGTGCAGTTAAGTTTGTGGCCCCTAAAGTGGCGCAGCCTTACCTATCATGGAATCTGCCACACGGGGTGAGACGGCTCTTTATACTGATTAGACTAGATAGAGTGCCACTCAGGGATATACTTTCTAAATGGGATGGCAACTCTAATGTCTGTGACCTGTGCCCTGGGGGGGGTAGGGTGCAGAATCTGAACCATAACTTTGTATGTCCTGCTTTAACTGCACTGTACTGTGGCTGAAACCTAAATATTAGATCTGCTAGGGACGCTGTAGACTCCTTCTTTAATCCCCCAAATGAAAGGTTCTGTATGAGAACGTTTACATTTTTTCAAGGTTTTTTAAAGATATATTAATTTTATTTTAGTTAGGAGGTATCACGAGGTTTGGTACTCTAATGTCGATAAGCCAGCCGCCAGGAGGGAGGTATTTAAGGTTATGTGCAGAGAAGGCAATTTGTTTGCCCAAGAGAAGGCTAACCTTTCTTAAGGATGAGAAGATGGTGTTGTAACTCTTGCAAGGGGAGAGGAGGATTGCTCTTCTACCTAGTTAGAAAATTAATTATAAGGAATTAATTTAGTTTTAGGAAATGTATTACATATGTTATTGAGCTGTTTTATTATATGCAAGCTCTGCTTGTGCTGAGAATTTGATGGGGTAACTGCTGTAAGGAAAGTGGAGGAACACTTTTAGATAACACTTAGAAATTAGTTGTAAGGAATGAATGTAGTTTTAGGAATTGTATCATATATTTTATCGATTTGTGTACTGTTTGCATGTGGACCTCTGTGGAATTCCAAATCATGAAATAAAGAAATTATATTATTATTATTATTATTATTATTTTTTTTTTTATTATTATATTACCAAGTTGGGGATCTTTGAGGCCAAGAGGTCTGAAGTAAGTTCTCCAGGTGGCAGGGGCTCGCCATCAGGAGTGAAAAGAGACCAAGATCACCCAGATTGGCCAAGATATCACAGTGTAAAGGTTGGTGACCTTTGACCCCTGGGAAGGACCTGCGATGCAGCGCATTGGGCTCCACCACCTATTTCAGCGTTTTAGTATGGTGGTGACCCCTGGAGAGCAGGGTCACCATCAAAATGATCACCAAGTGTGGGGGGAGCTGCAGGAAGAGCGCAGCCTACCCCCCAGGAGATTTCAAATGCCCCCACCCTCAGTTTCAGGGGACTTGAGAAGGATCACACCTCAAGGGTACCAAAGTGTTCTCAAGCTCTGTCCCAGCTGGAAATTTTGTTTCAAGGTGGTGGAACTGTGCCCTCTAGGGATGAAGATCATGGCTGCAGTCTTTGTGGCCTGAATGTGATTCAAATGGATTAACATAATGGTGAACACTCTGTAGGGGTGAAGGGCTGTATTTACATGTGTTTCTACAGACCTGAAGTCCTTCTGGGACTATGGATGAAGTGCAGCATTTTCTGCCAAATATGATTAAACGTACATGGCTGCAGTGTTGGGTCAAACAATGTGCCATGTCAATGATCATGTGGAATGACATCACTAAAGGGTGAGAGATGGTATTACACAACTGTGAACAACCAAGTGATGTCCTTTAGGGACTATGCCAAACGTACATCAGTTTTATGTTGGATATGATGAAACTTTGCAACACCCTTTAGGGGTGTGGTTAGACTGCGTATTTCATGCTGAGAGTAATCGTAACAGCATAACACATACCAACATGACCATTCATGATTCCTGTTGATGTTTTACTTGAGTAATAAGGCTGATAGCCACTAGTGATCAAAGTAGATGTACTTCATTGTCAGTATTCGGTGCTCTCATTCAAATTTACAGTCAGATATTGCACTGAAATACAAGTTAATGTTTTGCCGTGTGGGTTGTTGGTCCATATCTACCTTTGGGAGGAACAAGAATGTTTACGCAGTGTCATCAAAAAGTAATTCAATCAACTTGTGTATATTTGTAAATTGTTGCATAGTACTGAGTAGTGTGCGTGTAATAAGTGCACTTTGCCTTTCTTTTTTCAAAAGAAAAAGCACAGACTGGACAATCATTTATTGAGTGTTATTCTTGTGAATGATAATAAACTATTTTCTAGCTATCGCGTCAAGAATTTTCAATTCTATTAAGGACACGGAGGCGAGGATTATGCTTTCTCTTTCATTACTGACTAAAACAGCAGCCAATCAAATAAAAGTAAAGGAAAAAACTACACATCCCATGATGCCATAAAATCCTATCACATGGTCCAATCACTATCCATGTCCTCTGTAATAAGTCCTTTGACCCTTGATGTCACTTCCTCTTTCTTTGGACAGACCAGATAAGATCAACTTGAAACAAAACTTCTTACGCCATCCCGAAGTCTGGAGATATGAACATCTTCTCTTCCTGGATCTCCTTCTCCTGGAAACTCAACCCTGGAGCCTCAACGGAGGTAAAACGTTACAACCAAACTTTTGTCCATAACGATAAGAATTTCAGGAATTCTTCTGCTCAGAACCTGTAACAACAAACAGGCAGGTAATATCTCAACATAATTGAGAACGTCTCAAATAAACTTCATGTTTCTGTACATGATACTAAAAGGGAGGGATAACAACAATAAACCATATATTCATATAATTGATATTCCATTTTCATTGTGTTTTTTAATACAAACGGTGGGATAATCCTCGCCTCCGTGTCCTTAATAGAATTGAAAATTCTTGACGCGATAGCTAGAACATTTTTTATTCTATGTCAGGACCCGAGGCTCCGATTATGCTAGTTTAAAGCTGTTCTATTACCACAGTAGCTACATCCAATACAGGCTTGTGATAAAATTTACAAAAAGTATTTTCTGAAGACCAATCTGCTGCCTTCATAATGTCTTCCAAACGTGAACCCAAGGCAAAAGATTTTGAAGCCATAGCTCCTCTAGCCGAATGGGCTCCAAATACAGAAGTATGAATACCTGCTTCACTCATCAACCATCTCATCCATCTAGCCAAAGTGGCTGAGGTAACTGGTTTAAAAGGTTTTTGTAACGCAATTAATAATTGACCCTTAACCTCTTGTCTAAATTCTGCAGTGACTGCCTCGTAATCCTTTAAACATTGAACTACACATAGCTTTGAATTTTTAGTGTATATTGGATATGATACCAACCTGTAATTTGTTTTAGTCCTTCTTGTCACGGTAAAAGTGACACCCTCTGGAGAAAAAGTTCTACCAGCTAAATCCAGAGCTCTGACGTCTGAAACTCTTTTGCAAGAAATAAGGCATAAGAGCATGGTCAGCTTAGCCGAAATCTGTTTACGGGACAAATACCTGTTAGCAGGCCAAGAATCTAAGAATTTTAAAACAATGTTAACATCCCATAAAACAGAATATTTAGGTTTTGGGGGTTTAGAGAGACAAATACCTCTCAAAAGCTTGCAAATTAACAGATGCTCTCCAATAGGTTTACCTTCTATAAGAGAATGTCGAGCTGAAATAGCTGATCTAAAGTTATTCACCGTCCGATACGCCAGACCAGAACTAGCTAGTTCTGCTAGGAAATTAACAATCAGGCCAAGATGCACTTCCAATGGATTGGCGCCCCTTCCATCACACCAACTAGACCATCTGCGCCAGGCTGAGTCATATCTCTTATGGGTGCTACCGGCCCATGCCTGCTTAATGAAGTCCGCAGCTTGCTTCGAAACATCTGGGGTACTCCATCCAGACCTGAGACTAACCAGGCAAGGAGAGTCAACTTCCCTGACAAGATCAGTGGATGCTGATGGCCCTCCGGACTCAACAGAAGATTCTGACGAGGAGGAATTAGAAGAGGAGAGGCACAAGCTAAATGAAGAGCTATGGGGAACCAAGGCTGTGCTCTCCAAAAGGGGGTCACCAGAATGATTTCTGTTTTCTGTCTCCGCACCTGAGATAAGACCCTGGCAATCATCAGAAATGGAGGGAATGCATACCCCCGAAACTGGGACCAATCCTGAAGAAAAGCATCTGTCTTTATCGCACAAGGGTCTGGATGCCAACTGTAGAATTTTGGAATTTGACAATTGAGACGTGATGCAAAAAGATCCACCTCACAACTGCCCCATTCTCTGACTATCTGAGAAAAAATCCGAGGGTCCACTTTCCAGTCGCTGGAATCCAACAGGTATCTGAAATTCCAATCCGCTACTATGTTCTGATCCCCAGGGAGGTATTCTGCTAAGACTATTAGACACTGAGTTAAGCAATAATGCCAAAAATCCTTGGCAATCTCTGCCAGAATCTGAGACTTCGTTCCCCCTAATTTGTTGACATACCTCACTGCTGACACATTGTCCATGAGCAGGAGTATGCAACAATCTGTCTTCTGCGGGGAGAGACTCTTTATGGCAAAAGAACCCGCTAGAAGTTCCAGGCAATTGATGTGAAGGGATTGTTCCCATTCTGACCATCTGCCCCCCAGCACAAGGGAGTTGCACCGAGCCCCCTAGCCCCATCTGCTGGCATCGGATTCTATTACCACTTCTGGGTGAGAGCCGAAAATCGCTCTGCCATTCCAAGCCTCCATATGATGAAGCCACCATTGAATCTCCGATTACACTTCGGCAGTCAATGGGATCAGTTCCGAATAACTCAGGCCTTGTTGTAGATGTCTGATCTTGAGCCTCTGTAATGCTCGATAATGTAGGGGTGCAGGGAAGATCGCCTGAATAGATGAAGCTAACAAGCCCACTATTCTGGCTATCTTCCTCAAGGAGACCGTGCGACTGGAAAGCGTCGATCTCAATTCCCTCTTGATGTTGCAAATCTTTTGAGAGGGAAGAAGAAGAAGACATAGAATAGAATTTATCTAGAAACCCAGGAACTCTATCACCTGAGAAGGTTTCAACAGTGACTTCTGCGCATTAATAAGGAAACCTAAATCTTGCAGAAGACTGATGGTCCAATTTAAGTGGACTAGACGGACTTGAGGGGATTGTGCCATCAGTAGAATGCCGTCCAGATATATAATTAATCTGACTCCCCTAGCTCGGAGCCATTCCATCACCGGCCTCAGGAGTTTCGTGAAGCACCAAGGGGCTGACGACAGACCGAATGGAAGGGCACAAAACTCTAAACAATGTCCCTTCCATAGGAATTGTAGGAACCTCCTGTGAGGAGGAAAAATTGGAATCGACAGATAGGTAGCTTTTAAGTCCAGCCTTACCATCCAATCTCCTTCTAGGAGAATATCTCTTAGCATGTGGATGTCCTCCATCTTGAAATGTCTGTAGAGGATCCACTGATTGAATTCTTTGAGGTTCAAGACCAACCGGTGACCTCCTCCTCGCTTGTCTACAACGAAAATACGACTGAGGAAACCGTAAGGATGAGGGGAAGTAAACTGGACTGCTCCCTTGTCTATGAGAGCCTGCACTTCTTTGTCTATAAAATTTTGATTTGCTAGGGAAAAACACATCTGTGTTGGAGGGGAGAGTTGAGAGGGGGTACTGATAAACTCTAGTCAAAACCCTTTGACCGTTTGAAGAACCCATGGATCTCCAGAGATCCGTTTCCAATGATCCAAGCATAAGGCTACTCTGCCCTCAAGTTTTACCTGAGAGTAATGAATAATGCTCACCTGTGAAGCTTGAGTCCTGTATGGCTCCTTGCTGTCCTCTGCGGTGGCCCCTGCGGAACCGAGGACGACCTCCTCTGGGCCGGGTGGGGTAGAAGGTGGAGTCTTGATCCCCATACCAACCACCTCTGCCTCTCGTATAATAGTTTTGGGGACTAGAGTAGGAGCCGGGCATACGTCCTCCATAACGACCGGCCCTGACAAAAAGGCCTCTTTTAAACACCTTCTTGAGGGACATTTGGGCTTTGTCCAGGGAAGAGAAGGTAGAGCAGAACTTGGCCAAGTCTTTAAAAAAGGATGATCCGAAGAGAAGACCTTCCGCCGAAGGGCCCGCTTCTGAGGATGCCAGGTCAGACTATTTTGGGTCTATGCGCATTAGTGCTGACTTTCTGCGTTCTGCAGAAATAGCGCAATTTGAATTACCTAAAAGACATATGGATCTTTGTGCCCAACCAATAAGGACGTCCGTGTCCACCGGGGAGCCTGATTCCTTGGCCACATAAGCCATCTCCAGTATTTTTGTCAGAGGACCCGACAAATCCAGTAATTTGTCTTGCCAACTACGCCCGGATCCAGGCCTTTCTTGGGATCCTTTGCAGATTTTTTCATAAAAGTGACCATGGTAGGGTCTATCTCTGGAGTGTCGGATACCTTGCCTTCTAGGTCAGGTCTGGGGTATTCAGCTTTCAATCGCGATCTGACTTCTTTATCAAAGCTCTTTCTTAAATTAGTTTGGACATATTGAGCCACCTCAGGTGGTGGCACCCAATTGGAAGCTCTGGGGTGTATTATTTCAGTGGGGTCGAAGTCTAGGACCTGGGAAGGAGGAGGAGCTTTCTTAGCTTTCTTGCTAGGAATCGGGGAAACCGAGTCATCGGAATCATCAGAAGAGGAGTCCTTATCCGAGGAGGAAGGAGAGAAGGAGGCATCCTTCTTAGAGCTATAGTTATGCTCCCCACTATGTTTTTAGCGTAGTTTATCAAATGCGTCTGCATGAACATTGCTAATCCCGACTCCAGATTCTAGATTTTTAGATTTGTCCTTAACCTTCTTAGGTTCAGTTAGTTGTTGCTGTTGCCCTTGCATCCAACCCTGAGAACGGGCATAGTCAAATAGTTGACCCGAAAAGGGGCCCAACGCTCTGACGAGGGCGTCGTTTACCGACTGTTGGACCCTGGTATCAAGGGCTTCCACTAGATCTACTTCTAGTTGGTTGCCCAACTCTTCGGTATAATATTCTGTATCCTGGTCCTCCCTTTGAGCCATGATGGGAGAGTATTTATTGCATAATACCTTTAGCGAGCAGAATTAACTTGAAGGCTATGAGTTGTAAATGGGGGAGTGCAAAAACCCCAAAATTCAGGCTAGGATTGAAAAGCCCTTAAATAGAATGTGGAGGGAGCTGCCGGAAGGCACTCTAGGCTGCAGCCTAGTTTAATTTTACAACCCAGTCAGTTCAGAGACTGCTGGACGTCAGGGAGCAAGATAGAGGTGTTTTTGGGGGTCTCCGGTGCACTCACGCTGCAAATTCATGAAGCCGATCTCAATTCAAAAGTGAAAGTGAGATCGGCTCGTGGGTGCGCGCGCCCGCAGAAATAGAAAGGAGACTGCGAAAGCAGCTCCGCTCCCGCTCCCACTCCACTAAAAAGCAGGCATTAAAAAAAATTCGGCAAATGCCAGAAAATGCGAGTGAGTACGATCGCTATATTAACATAAACAAAAGCGCGCTGAATCGTGACGCCCAAATAATTACTATTACAGTACAAAAATCAATACATATACCGAAAATATCGGAGAGAAATAAATTGTGTACTTATCTGCTGCGAAGCAGCAAAGAAAGAGGAAGTGACATCAAGGGTCAAAGGGTCAAAGGGTCAAGGGTCAAAGAGGACATGGATAGTGATTGGACCATGTGATAGGATGTTATGGCATCACGGGATGTGTAGTTTTTTCCTTTACTTGTATTTGATTGGCTGCTGTTTTAAGTCAGTAAAGAAAGAGAAAGCATAATCAGAGCCTCCGGTCCTGACATAGAATTACTAGCCAACAGTGCCTCCCTAGAGTAAGCCTTGGACTGCTCTGCAATGCTACCCTATGAGAGTCAAGCACTACAATGGGGAGTTTCGTTCCCTGTGGGGGACGAGTGTGGACCCATTACTTGTGCAGGCCACACAACTAATGACCCACCTTCCAACAATAGGCATAAGCCAGGGCTGTGTTTTGGCTGCTCTACAATTTACTCTTTACACTTATCAGCTAAGAGGGCGTAGCCAGCACACTCATAGCGTGGGTTTCAAATATTCATCAGTCAGCGTCTAAAACCCCATTTTTATATTATATATTTTAGAAAGTGTCAACCAAATGCATGTTTTGTTTCTGACAAAATCAAATTGACTTTGGGACCAACGGGAAAAATTCACATTTCCCAAACTTTTCTTCATTCCATCACAAAACAGTTCTTTATGAAGAAAGTTCCAAAATGTATCTCACTTTGTTTTTTTTTTCTTTGTTTTTTTATAGAATATACAAAGAATACTAACTTCCCTATTCCCCCTTCATTGTGAAGACATTACACTATTGTCATTACCATTGCCCTTTTTTTGGTTATCACCTTTCCGCATCCCTAGCTCCTTTTGCCACCTGTTCATGGTAAATGCTTCCTCTAATGAAGGTTCTCTCTCTTGACCCCTGTGATCGGAATAACATTCGCCTGATCACTCAACTCTCTTTTCTGTAAAGTGCTTTCAGGGCAACACAACCTCCACATAATGTTTCTTCCCATACCATTCTCAGGCACTACAAGTCAGTTTTATGGATTAGTCAGGCATCATCAGGTGATGGGTGATGCCATGTTTGTGCTTTAAAGCTTGTTCTGTTTGAACTTTCAATAGGTTGCCGTGTTGGACCATAAAGTCCTATTACACGTCCTTTGTACTCACTTGGGTTACACCGAAGTCGGTTTCTTCTTTTCTATCTAGGCGTTCTCAGTACATCCAAGGGCTCTATGTCGAAGTAGTTACAAGTCCTGGGGAAGAGTTTAAATAAGCTAGCAAAAGTCATGATTTTTGTGCTATACAAAATTCACATTTTAAACGATTTTACACGATTTCATATTACGCAATGTTGTGTAATTTATGCCTAGGGAGACTGGTTCAGATGGAAAATGTCTCACCTAGAAACATGCTCTGCTCACACCAGTCTCCAGCTGGGAACTCGGACATTTGTTTTTTTCGTTTTTTTACATGATGTATACCCTTGTGTTAAAAGTCACACAGGAAATGGGTAAATAAGTTTTGCTAAAAGTCTAAAACTCTAAAATCACACAATTTTCTCAATTTTTGCAGGAAAATAATATGCAATTTCACACGCCCCTATTCCTTTCCCATGCTATGTACTCTACTGCCTAGATCCATATATCCAGTCACAATCTATCATCTATGCAGGATTCCAGTATCTTAATCTACCAGTGGGCAGATATTGCCTAAAGATGTGATTTGTGGGTAATAATCACTGAGAGACCAACTTGGTGCATTGTCATTATTTGAAGACTTATCCATATATAAAAGATTTTTGAGGAGGAGAAAAAACAGAGGAAAAGAAAACGAGGAATGGAAAGCACTTTAATATTTTGTATTTCTTCACTACAGATTAATGAAGTAAATTGTCTGAACCGAACATATTTTATTTCCTTTTATTGTACAAATAGATCTGAAATAATTCAGCTGCTTTCTTAGGAGGTTTACAACTGAAAACAATATCACACAGCAAGATTAACCACAAAGTTTCATTTCACCATCTGCAAGATCTGCAAAAACTAGAAATTACTCATCCCTGTGACTCTTGGCCCCTTCTCTCAATTCCTAGTTTCTGTCTCAAGTTAAGAGCACACACTGACATTTCCCTTCTGATGTTGGACTTGAATCACCCCAGGCAAGACTGCATGTATTTTCATGTTTAACCTTTTAGTTATCTAGCCATTATATTTTAGTTTCCAAAATCTTGCTTGGCACACATTTACTTGTTCATGATGGGGTTTAAAGATGGACTAATTATTGCACAACCCCAATAAATTACACACTGTGTTGTATCATTTACATGGGAAAGCCAACAAATTGCACTTCTCTTTAGTTCTGCATTTTCATTTTAAATACGATTTTAATAGCCTCTGAGTCAGTGGGGCATATGCAGTCGTAGCAATTAAGCAGCCCAGTGCCATGTGTGGCACTATAACAAGATCAGGGTTTATTCGCAGAGGGCACATTGCAAACCGGAATGTGACGTTTTGCTATGAAAAATGCAAGTATTGCATCAAGAACGACAGAGGGGCAAGTGGTGCTGGAGAAAAAGCAAGAAGTGTATTAAGGCGCCACATCCCTTTAAATATAGAGGTGTAAATATGGTGCGCTATCCCTTCCTTTTGCAACTTGCAAGTAAATGCATTTACTCTTGCGGATTGCAAGTGTAACTTTCTATGATGTGAAACAACTTACAAAAGTCTTGTGAATACCAATCTAACATGATGATGGATGTTTTCTGCTTATGGAGAGCCCGTTGAAAGAGTACTTGGATGGACCAAAGAATCAACATGCAATGAAAAGGCAATGCGTCAGTTCCGATCCATGCAGCAAGGTTGATGCGTTGGTGCCAAGCCTCGCAGTCCGGTCCAGCACCGAACTCCATTGAGATGAAGGCAATGCATCATTGTCAAGCCACAGAGAGCATCGTTGTCAGGCTGGGCAGGCTGTAGAACTGCTGCCGTCGAACAGCCTCTGCATTAGCGTCAAAGGGTGATGCGTCGGGTCCAATTGGCGCAAAGGTGAAGATTTTGTAGTAAAACAGCTGCAGAATCCATTTCTGAGGCCCAGGTCTGGAGGAGGCACCTCAGGGAAGGGTAGGACTCACTCCCAGATGGCAAATTCCATGAGTCAAAGCAGAATTGCAGATGGTCTTTGATGTCCCTGACACTACAGGAGGCAAGCAAGTCCTGGAAGTCACTCTGGGTCAGATGAGAGAGTCCAGTCCTTCCTCAGTTGGGCAGAGATCAGCACGCAGCAGGGTAATTCCTCAAGGCAGAGAGCATTTCTTTTTGGAAAGCAGTCCAGCAGTGTGGCACTCCTTGCTGAACAGCAGTCCTTACTCCAGGCAGAGTTCCTACCAGGTACAGTAGTGTACTGATTTGGTAGGGTCATAGCCCCAGTTCTTATACCCAAATATGCCTTTGAAGTGAGGGTGACTTCAAAGAAGTGTCTTTGAAGTCCACAGAGATCCTTTCCTTCTGGCCCTAGCTCTCCAGACTATCAGTAGGGGGTAATCAGCGCTTTGTGTTGGCACAGGCACATCCCTATTCAAGTGTATGTGCCAGCTCCCCTCTGCCCTTCCTTCCCAGGAGGACCCGTCAGAATGCAGATGAGTGCTCAGACACACCTAACTTACCTGTGTTTGTGGCTGTCTGGAGGGAATGCACCAAGTGTAACTGTCACCTTTCCCAGATGTGTATTGGAGACAGGCTGCAAGGCACACCGAGCAGTCAGAGCAGAGAAATGCCCACTTTCTAAAAATGGCATATCTAAAATAGTAATGTTAAATCCGACTTCACCAGTAAAGAGGATTTATCATTACCTTTCCAACACGATGAAACAAGATGTAGCTACTCCTTTCCTATTAGGATTTACAGCTTAAAAGAATGTTAAGGAATTCCCAATGCTGGCCTGAGAGGAGTCGGAGTCACAGTAGTGAAAAACCCCTTTGTGAGTTTTTCACCTCCAAGACATGTAAAACATATCCTGCATTTTGCTCACATATCACCCTGCCCTATGGACTACCTCGAGCCTACCTTATGGGGTTGCCTTAAATATAATAAAAGGCTTGGCAAGATGTATTAAATGCCAAGTTGAAGTGGCAGTGAAACTGCACACAGACTATGCAATGGGAGGCCTGAGACAGGTTTGAAAGGCTACTTGTGTTGGTGGCACAATCAGTGCTGTAGGCCCACTAGTAGCATTTAATTTACAGGCCCTGGGTATATGGTATAATACTTTACAAGGGACTTACAAGTAAATTAAATATGCCAATTGTGGACACACCAATGTTACCATGTTTAGGGGAGAAATACATGCACTCTAGCACTGGTCGGAAGTGGTAAAATACTCAAAGTCCTAAAGCCAACCAAAAGATACAGCAAAACGTGGAGTGTAAAAAGACAAAATGTTTGGGGGTGACCCTGC
Organism: Pleurodeles waltl; assembly: GCF_031143425.1. Taxonomy (NCBI): domain Eukaryota; kingdom Metazoa; phylum Chordata; class Amphibia; order Caudata; family Salamandridae; genus Pleurodeles; species Pleurodeles waltl. The sequence continues at coordinate 786,024,586 of NC_090445.1, forward strand.
AGGAAGGGCCCTTTCGAACACTTCATCAGCAAATACTGTATTTTACTCATTATTATACTTCTGTACTCCTAAGAGATGGGACAATATGTAACCCTACAACAAGAATAGCACTGTGATCAATACTAGATATATCAGGAAGCCATACTTAGGGGGTCATTACGACCCTGGCGGAAGGCGGGGAAGCGGCAGTAAGACCGCCAACAGGCTGGCGGTCTTTTTTTTTGTATTATGACCATGGCGGTTACCACCATGGTCATCCGCCGGTTCTCCGTTCCACCCGCCAGGGCGGAAATGACTGCCGGGCTGGAGACCAGGGATTCCAGCCCGGCGGCCGTCACTATACCGCCACCGGTATTTGGACCCGGCTTACCTCCATGGATTTAATGCGGTTTGAAACCGCCATGAAATCCATGGCGGTAAGCACTATCAGTGCCAGGGAATTCCTTCCCTGGCACTGATAGGGGTCTCCCCCACCTCCCACCCCCACCACGACTCCCTCCCCTATCCCCCACCACCCCTGCCAGCCCCCAAAGGTGGCAGGACCCCCCTCCCCACCCCGACCCCCAACATAACAACACTCATACACACGCAACACGCACGCAGGCACCACCAACACACATACACACACCGACATACATGCAAACATCCACACACACAGTCAGACACGCACATCCACATTCACACATACACGCACACATCCATACAGACATAACTACAGACATACACGCACTCATTCCCATACACACAACACCCCCGCAAGCATACACGCACTAACACACCCCCTCTACATACACACACGCACACCCCCATGCACGCACACAACACACAACACTCCTTCACCCCCCTCCCCTCACGGACGATCGACTTACCTGGTCCGACGATCCTCCGGGAGGGGACAGGATCCATGGGGGCTGCTCCGCCGACACCACACCGCCAACAGAACACCGCCACGCCAAATCACAGGACGTGATTCGCTGGGCGGGGTTCTGTTGGCGTGGCGGTGGAGGTGGAGCAACCTCCACTTCTCCGCCGCCCTCCAGTATGGCTGTTGGCGGCTCTCCGTCCGTAAAAGGACGGAGAGCTGCCAACGGTCATAATAGGCCGAGCGGCAAACCGCCACCACTGGCGGTCTTCCGCACGGCGGTCCCTCAGCGGTCTTTCAAAAAGACCGCTGAGGTCAAAATTACCCCCTTAGTCTCCTGTTAGAAACGTCTCCCAAAAAACTCCATTAATGGAAGTTTTTGCACAAGAACACTCATGCTGAGCCTGAACACTTATCATTTTACTAAAGTTTGTATGTTTTAAGTTGTAAATAAATTAGTTAAATTATATTGTCAATTGCCTCTTTAGGCACCACGCTGATGATGACACTCAACTTCTTGATCTTGTGAAATATCTTTGTAATATGATATACCTTCTTAGTGATGTCTTGGCCTTAGTACCCTTTCATGAATCTTGTTTCATTAATTTCATTTTGAGTGATTGCATTAGATCAACCTGTCAGTGTTTCTGTCAATACATAAAAGAATATAGCAATAAATAACAAATATTTTCATCATATGGTCTGAGGGACATTAAATAGACACCAAGAGCATAGTTTGAGTTGTATATAATGTCACTAAACCCTTGAAGTGAAAAGCATCACTCTTATTTACTGTTACCCAGCTACAATTCTATTTTATGAACAGCCCACCCAAATGATCTGTCCCTAATTTCAACAGCTATGCATTGTTGAGGAACCATGAGGGAGTCATGCACAGCATTGCTTAACCCGCCTCAGCCCTCTGACCTCTACCCCATGCAACATCTAGTGTGCTGCCACCCTTTGCCCATCATTCCCCCTAAAGAAGATGCCTGGAATCCTGTTGCCCCCCACCCCAACACCATCCACAGCATTCCCCTCTAATTTAAAAAAAAAGTACCTGGTGTCCTTCCACCCACCCTCTTTTCAATCCAAGACCTTTCGACCCAGATATAAAAAATAATATCTGGTCTCCTATCACTCACCCCTCATTTTGTGCCTTCCCTCTTCATCCACAGCAGTGGTCTCTGCTCTCCATTGGAGCAGAAAACCAAAGCACAACACTTAATGCTCTCTTTGAGCCTTGGAAGCAGTCTACAATTCATTCATAACATAGTAACAGTGGTAAACACATTTCATTTCCCACTGTTGTTACGTCACAACAGTGAATGGCCATATTTGCAAGCTGGTATTCACGCTAATGACCCTGAGTGAGGACCATACAGAACATGTCGATTTATAGATGGGTAACTCTGAATAACATAGATGGTTTTCACTAAAGTGTTCTGAGTGACATCAATTAGATGGGAGCAAAGCTTAATCTGTCTGTGATGACAAGTCAGAGTACTGAGGTAAAAAACAGCCCCGATATTCACATTTTATCCCTCTATAATTTTATGTTGTATACGGCCCCCAAAATCCTCTGCCCATGCATTCAACACACACGCAGAGGCAGATGAGTAATGTGCAAAGTTGCGCCCTCCAGTCTAACACTGTGAGCAGAGATTGATGAATGCAATCAAAGCCAATAGCAATCGCTGCATGTGACTTAATCTCTCAATCTGCAAGATAAAACAGTCTTTGGCAACTGTAGAGAAGGCAATGTAGTCTAGGACATAGTAACATGCACTTTCATTAGAACCAGCACTTTCCAACTGTAAGTATATATAACATCAAATATACTTTTAAAAGGTATAATCATTAGGGGAAATAAACCAAAAGAATACACTTAGCAACTCGTGATGAATGTTGCCCCTTATATTATGAACTACCTCCTAGATAAAAACGAAACCACAATGCCTTATGTGCACCTTACAGCTCTTGATAGTCATTAGAAGTGATTTACAGGGATCATTCACAGCAGTAATACCGTGGATCTCTAAACAAAACATTCCAGTATTTGTTAGTCCGTCAAAGGTTCGGGAGGGTCGATTCAATGCAAGATTTTCAGGATATCCATAAATATGGCACTTCTTTACATAGTCAATGGCAGGCGTGAAAATCTGGAACATATCTGTCCCTCCTACATTAGTATATAAACCCCTGTTCTGCAGAACAGCAAAGCCCTGGTACCTCACAAAATCTGATTACAGTAAAAGACTCAGATGCAGGACGCAGATGGAGAGGCGCTATGATGACCTGAGAGCAAGGCTCATCAGCGTAGATTAGTTAAAAGCCCCAGCAGAGCGCTGCCGCAACTGCAGTGTCATCAAAGGGGAAGTACTCAGCAGACGATCATGTTCATGGGTTGGAAAAGGCTGATTTAAGTAACTGTGAACAGAACACTACCTTTCTATTTATTTGAGTGCAGAAGCTTTTTTAGGTCTGCTCTAGCAACATCGTTAGCCTTCTCACCAGCTCATGTTTTCCCAAAAATTCATAATAAAAATACATACGTATGTGTACTCGCGTAAGGACTTTTGGTCAGCCCTCTTCATTCATTGTTTGTATAAGTGTCATTCACATTTTGTTTCCTTCCATCATAGCATACAGTATGCGGCAAAGCCTGCCCACGTTAGCCATTGGCTCTGTTCACTATAAGTGCTGACATTTTGCATGTGCATATACGCCATAAAAGTAGTACACCTCAGTACTGGTGAGCCAACATCTGCGTACTTTTCTGCTTTTTAGTTCTTGTTTTTCCATATCTAACTTATTTTAGCAAACATATGCATGACACGGTTAAATTGTGGCATATTTACTTTTTATTACTTTCAAACTTGTATTACCTATAGCATATCTTTGTTAGAGACATTTATGCATTCATGTTTTTGTGCATTATTCAAAATGCGCAGAAAGTAGTTTTACACTTGATTACACATGCACGTACTCATACAATACCATTGCTTTTAAAACAAATTTCTCATGATGTGTAGCTTTCCTGACCCTTGTTAACAAGGTCTCGATTTGGGTCTCGCAGCCATTTTTTTCAAAATGGATGTCAACTCTATCTTTCCCTTCCACATTTCACTGTTTGTTATTTCTGCAGCATACAGACAAGCAGAATAACGTTTGTTTCTTTCCATTGTCATTGTGTCATTGTTCATGCTGTTCTTGTATCTTTATTTAAAGGACCTTCTGATGGTTCACTATACCCTATTCATTCACAAAAAGTTGCTGTTGTTCATGTAGCTAGATTGCTCTAACATTTCCAGATGACATTAGCATAGAGCGGGCAAAGTCAATATTCATGTATTGGGAGCAGAGTCAATATTCATGTAGTGGGATAGTGCTTTGGTGGTAAGGCATTATGACGCTTCAAAAAACCACTCTGATCTGCTGAGAAGGTAACACCACGATGAACCTGCAACTGTAGTGATTTCCTATGCAAAAATAGTGTACAGAAACCCTTGATTTTGGGAGCGAGCAGGAGAAGTTTAACTTTCCTATGCTCCTAGGGATGCTTTCTCTCTTGATTTTGCTGCTCACTTATGATCTAAACTAGTTTTTGATTTTGCACTGCTCTGCAAGACTCTGTTTGCTGGAATCCTTCATAGCAATTGAATTTTTATAATAAATTCTTTAAACTATTCAGTTAACCTAGAACTTAGTTATTAAGTTGGCCACTTTACTTAATTGACTTGTTTCTGATATTTTCAAAACTGTTGGGAAGTGCCTTACCTCAGGGACACACTGCTTCATGAAACCGAGGTTCAATTCCATTCCAGATTCATTGAAATGTGGGTGTTCTGTTGAGGTAAAGTTTTTGGATATCAAGGGTCCCTGAGTCCCCCACTCCCACATCTTTGCAAAACATAAAAAATAAATATTTTAAAAAACTGCAAGCTTTCCAACACCAGACCTGTTGGCTTTTCCAATACATGTTGCTAATCTTTCCCTGGATTAGGATCCACTTGTTCCAAAGATTCACCAGTATTTTCCCAAGATCTGATGTACCTCCTGCCATATGGCCCAAGAAACTCAAGGCTCCTCCAATAATGTTAAAAGTCAGAAACCTAGGGGTAACCATGGATTCAGACCTAGCCTCATAACACCTGTCAAGAACCTTCTACAAGCCTATATGCCTCCTACGCAATGAAAACATTGTGTCACATTCTCCCATAACTTGGATAGTAAGAGCCATTCTCTCTCTCCTAATCCCCAAGCCTGACTTTGTCACCAGCCTATACCTTGGTGCACCCAGATTAATCATACACAAAATACAACTAATCCAAAATGCTGCTGCAAGACTCCTCTGTCTTCACCCAAGAAAACATGACACCAGTCCTGCAATCACTCCACTAGCTACTTACATATAGAAATACAATACCTACATTGTTTTTCATAGAGATCTGATCAGATATTTATACATGCTTCTGAAGGCAGAATGTGCATTAAAGTGAGCACTTGGAGCTCAGAAAAGTGAGGCACCCACCACCCCACTCCAGTTAAAAACACCGGAATCATCTTTGTTCTACCTACATCCTATGAGGGGGCATTGCAGGAAAAATATTATCAGGATCATGGGCATGTTTTTTGATGGGGTAGGGCAATTCTGGTTTCAAAGGAATGATACTGTTGAAGTGAGTAAGGAGGGAAATGTTATTAAAAATTAAAATAACTGATAGAATATGATGTGTTTTTTGTTTACATTCTGCAGTATGTAAATACTATTTTAATAAGATTTATGATGTCATATTGGAAATTATTTATTCATACTCTGACAGACTTTCATATGTAGTTTGTCTGAAAAAGAGTGTATTTTTCATGGTTGCTATAGATTAAAAAAGACATAAAAAAGGAACAAAGCTGGTCTTGGCTTCATGCAGTGATTACCATTGTGCTTGTACTTACCTTTAGTTAGTAATACTGTGAAGTTTGGTTGTGTTATGCTTAGCTTGTAATAGGCCCTGATCCTGGCTGCTGTGGTGAATTAAGTCAGAGGCAAACTGCTGTTTGCACATGATATGGTATTTCAACCCGGATGCAAATTGTGTGTCCTGGTTTTTTTTGCAAGACCTATTTTTGCCATGTGAAATCTGGTGCTCTTAGCGCATTATCCCATATTCTGATGTGTATGAAGAAGAATCATAGCAGAGGGGTCAACTCATAAACAATATTCACCAGGCAATCTGTATTTGCGAGATGCACAGTTTGTGTCAGGATGACTGCCAGGGCTTTAAATGGACCAGAACCTGCTGGTGAGCAGCAGCTACAGTTCATTCCAAAAATCAAGCACTGGGAAAGGGCTGTTCCACATCCTTCATTTTGTGTCACAAGGCTAGTGTTAGACCTGACATCCCTAGTATCCTACTCCCCAAAACGTTTTGCCTTCACTCTGTTACTTTGCTGAAGTTATTTTTGTTGGCATTAGGACTGCTAACCAGTGCTAACGTGCTCTCACCTTAAAACATGGTAAAATTGGACTGCACCTAATTGGCACATTAATTTACTTGTATGTCCCTAGTACCACATGTACCCAGGGCCTGCAAATTAAATGCCACTAGTGGCTTGCAGCACTCATTGGGCCACCCACTAATGTAGCCTTTTAAAACATGTCTCAGGCTTGCCACTGCAACCTGCAGTATAGTTTTAAACTGCCATTTTACAGCTAGCCAAAAAACCTTTTGCCAGGCCTAACCATTCCCTGTTAATAGTTATGAGCCACCCGAAGCATTGGGCAGGGTGCAAGCTATTTAAAAAGTCGGACATGTGTGTTTAAGTTGTGCATGTCCTGATACTGAAGCCTCCTACAGTCAGTTTCCACAGTTGTAAGGTCTGTTTCTCCCATAGGCTAACACTGGGTTACCTTATTTCAATTAATAAGTGCTAACTTCAGGGTGGGAGCAGATAGAGAAATTATGTTTTCATTCAAATGAATTGTAATTTAAACTCCTCTTCAATGGTAATCCCCAAGTGTCCCCCTCAAGGTCAAGGACACTTGGTTGGCATCCGCAAGAGTTCATCCACAACAAAACAGGTAAAAATCCTGACATTTGGACTTTTCATGACAACGAACGGGCCAGTCCTCACCCGCCTGCAAAGATCTACATTGTAAACCTCTGGTGAGACCTGCTCTTTGAGCCAACAGCGACCATCCATGATGACTGGCAGTGTAAACTTCCTGCACTTCATGCTGGCAGCAACCATCCATGACAATCAACCAATGAGAAGCTCCAGCAATTACCAGCTTTTTGGGCTACAGCAACAACTGTCCATGAGGATTGATCTACTGTTCTCACCGAAATCCTCCTCCTCGTGGAGAGAGACAGAACTGTTTGCACCAGTGTTGAGAAGGAAATTCTTCTGTAGTACTATCCTGATCCCCGTATCTAACCTGTCCTCCATCATGGGTGGGCTGAACTTGTAGCATTCCCCTGGTGTAGCGCGGCCAAATAACCAGGAGTGGCACTTTCTGCTTACGTGAGCTGTTTTCACTAAAAACTGAAATTCAATATCCCCAGTTCTACTGATTAGATTTGTCATTCCAGTATCATTTTATTATTTAAATGTTACTCTTTTTTTAAGTTGGTTTCAAATATTTCTTGTGTTTTATTTTCCATTTTGTAGTCCTGCATAAATAGTTTGCACATTGCCCCTAAGTTAAGCCTACTTTTGTGCCAAGCTACTAGAAAGGTTTTGCACACCTTAATTTAATGAGTTTTGTGGTTCACCCTCACAAGGATTTTGGTTGTTACTTGAGTGGGACTTCCACTCCACTCAACCAAAACTCCAATTTCTTATAGGTAGGAAGCAGCGACTGGCTGAACGCGGCAGCAGTGCCACCTCAGACTTCACTGTAACTCCAGAGAAGATTACTTTGTTATGCCTGCAGCCACAAACTGGAAGTGAAGATCTGATAACCCAGTAGTGCCCTGAGAGCAGGATTGCCCCATGTGTTGTAGAGCGGGGCAGAGCTCCCGGGTGTAAGGCAGCTAAGATAACATATAGACAGTGCATAGGGTGACTTTGCTGCCGATACCGCAGGAACAGGAACTGTTGAATTGGCTACAGGCCTGGACTTCTGCTACACATTTTTAGAAGTTTCTGAACATTTTTCAAGGCATCAATTAATACATGAAAAAGGCAAATGATTTGCGCAGTTAAACAGCAAAGCCAAAGTCACAGGCTAAAAAGCAAAACAAAAGTCAAGCGAAACTGCAGTATTTGCTTGGACAGTGTACAATCAGTTGTGCTTCCAAATGGTCTGATGCATGAGTGCTGCTTCCCAAAAGCAATGGAAAAAAACAACAGGTCTCACCTTTGAGACTTACTAGCACTGCCAATGGTTTTCAGCCATGTTGCACAGCATCCTTGATGCTGTGCAGCGTGGCTGATGAATACAAATAAAACAAACCCTCTGATGCGGACACCACGTCATACAAGATGATGCTGACACTGTTTTTCTTGTTAGTTGCTGATCCGAGTTGGATTGGTAACTAAAAAGAAAACACTAAAATAAGCTAAGCATTTTTTAAAGCAAGCGGGGGTGGTAACAGAGGCAACAAGGGGTTCACCCAAAGCAGCACAGGGGCTGGGAGGTTATCCAAAGCAACATGGGCGAGGGGGCAAGGGGTTTGGGAAACACTGGGAAGGGCAGGAGGGCCGCAAACATAGAGCGCTCCAGTAAGGGAAAGCAAAATGGAAGGGGACGGGGAGAAGCACTCAGGTGACAGAAAGCAACACAGAGATCAGTACACTAGGGCGACAGTTCAAAAGCACAGGCACACTCATGAAGTGTCTCACAGGAAAGAAAGAAGTAGTGCTTGAGGCGCGCAGTGGAAGCAGCAAAGCTGACAAAACAAAGAGAATTCTGCAATTGCAAACTTGTGATTCTCAGGGCCAGATGTAGGTATATTCCAATTTGCGACTTGCAAATTTCGAGTCAGAGCGACTCGCAATTTGCAAGTCGGAAATTGGAATGTAGGATGGTGTCCCTGACACCATCTGCGACTCTCAAGGGGGTCGCAAAGGCCCACCTCATTAATATTAATGAGGTGGGTTGCAATTTGCGACCCCCTTGAGACTCGCAGCACTCACAGGAATGTGGCCTGCTGAAGACAGCAGACCACCATGTCTGTGACTGCTTTTAAATAAATCAGTTTCTTTTTAGAAAGCATCCTGTTTTCCTTAGAGGAAAACGAGATGCATTACAAAACTAAAAAATGAAATGTTTTCGTTTCATTTTTTCAGAGCAGGCAGTGGTCCTAGGACCACTGCCTGCTCTGAAAAAATGTTTGCAGTTCCATTCACAATGGGGACCCCTTCCCTTTTGCGAATGGGTTACCACCCATTTCAAATGGGTACAAACTGCGATTGCTTTGCGACCGCGTTCGCACTCACAAAGCAATCTGGTATTGCACTGCGACTCGCAAACCCGTTTTGCAATTCGGAAACCAGGTTACCGAATCACAAAAGGGGTTTGTGCATTGCAATCTGCAGTTTGCACGTCGCAAACAGCGAAATTCGATGTTTGCGACGTGCAAACTGTTTGCTACGCCTGTCCCTTAAACTCTTAAAAATCTTTCAAGTCTTTGTGTGTGACATTTGATCCAATTTTCTCATATCTTAAGCTGTCAACCAAGTTTACTTTACATTGATTGATCGGTAATTAATAAAGGTTGTGCGTTATTTAAGTTTGTCACGATTGTATAAACATCTGGGGATCACAGAACGACCTGCCTAAATAATGCCCATTAAGCAGGTCGCAATTTGCAACCCCTTCTGGTTAGCAGTGTTTGCAGGGATGTTGGCCTGAAAAGTGAGAAACCAGCCATCCTTGTGATTACACACCAAAATAGAAAACTTTCTTTTTGGAAAGCAGCCCATGTGTCTTCAAGGAGCTGGTGCTGCCTAACAAAAAAGATGTCCGTGGCGGAGCAGTTATTGATCCTATCAACCACTGTTTATTCGCTCTGATATTGCCACCCCAATTCCCATTGTGAATCAGTTACTAACTCCTTTGAGAAGTCAGTAACTTTTCAATGATTTGTGACTGGAAAAGGGGTTAAATCAGTGAAACATGCCATACTGAATTGCAGTTTAGAAGGAACGTCTCTTTCATGCCCTTTCTAAATTGAGATTCGGTATGGGTCTTTGAAACCATTGCATACATTTTAGAAAACGTTTTCTGGATCACAGAATGTGTTTGTACATTGCAAGAAGGGATTTTGCAGTCACAAACCCAGTGATTTTCAGAATGGTTGGGTTTGAAACCGCAAAATCCTTTTGTACGTATAGTCCCAGCTTTTTAAATACTACCTAACTAGAGCACCACATTTCAAGTTAGTTTTATCAAAGAGTTTTAAATGCTTCATTGAGATGCTGGAGTTCTAGTCCTATCTACCCCCACTTTGAAACTGTGTAATTCAGGGCATAGGAGTAAGCTTCCTGTATCTACGTTCCATTCGCATTTAAATGAACACGCGAGGTGATAGGATTTCCGGACACTAACGCATACATGCTTTTTGGAGTGGGAGATGTGACAAACTTATGCCGTTACTCTGGTAAGCGGGTTCTTTGTACCTTACATTAGTATTTAGAGGGATGATAATTACTCAGTCCTACTTTGAGTAGATTCAGAGATTGTATTTTAGACTACGGGGAATAGTATTTAATAATTCTTTATGTAAATACTTTTACTTGGGATTTTGGGTCGAGAATTTCTAACGGTCCATCGGATACTTTTACACCCACGACACCCCTGGCGAACCGCCAGGAACAGGATGGCGGTATGGGGTGTCGGAATCCCCATGGCGGCACAGCAAGCTGCGCCGCCATGGAGGATTCCTGAGGGCAGCGGAAAACCGGCGGGAGACCGCCGGTTTTCCCTTTCTGACCGCGGCCAAACCGCCGCGACCGTGGAGGCCATTCTGGCTTTCCCGCTGGGCTGGCGGGCGACCGCCAGAAGGCCGCCCGCCAGCCCAGCGGGAAACCCCTTCCCACGAGGAAGCCGGCTCCGAATGGAGCCGGCGGAGTGGGAAGGTGCGACGGGTGCAGTTGCACCCGTCGCGAATTTCAGTGTCTGCTAAGCAGACACTGAAATTCTTTGTGGGGCCCCCAGGGGCCCCACGACACCCCATACCGCCATCCTGTTCCTGGCGGGCGAACCGCCAGGAACAGGATGGCGGTATGGGGTGTCGGAATCCCCATGGCGGCACAGCAAGCTGCGCCGCCATGGAGGATTCCTGAGGGCAGCGGAAAACCGGCGGGAGACCGCCGGTTTTCCCTTTCTGACCGCGGCCAAACCGCCGCGGTCAGAATGCCCTTGAGAGCACCGCCAGCCTGTTGGCGGTGCTCTCGTGGTCGTTGACCCTGGCAGTCAATGACCGCCAGGGTCAGAATGACCCCCTTAGTGTCTTCATACTTGCTCTTTTGAACAGATATTCTATATAGGAGCCATACCGATATTTGGAGTTTTGGCATCAGCCAAGATTATGGAAGAGACTTGTGAATAGCGAACACAGAATTCTCATATTTGTGCATACTTTTTCATTAGTTTTTCATATAGTGGAGGCAAGTTTGAGTTAGCTAAACACATGTGATGGTTTAAATGTGCTATTATGGGGGACACGCTAAGTTGGTGAGGTAGGTGCCGTACCTTTGTGGATGCAGCACGAGGGTGGCTAGCATTTATTTATTTATTTATTTATTTATTTATTTATCTTGACTTTCGGTGTTTACTTATTTTATTTAAGAGAGTGTATGATACTAATGACACAATTTACTACCCACCATTTTGTCTTTTTCTCTTTTTGATTCTTTTTGATTCTTTATATTTCATCTATATACTGTTATTGTGTTCTATTAATTGAGGATACACAATAATGACAATTGTGGTTAATATTGTTATGTGAGCACTGGGGAGCACACTCACATATTTTGTTGAAGTCTTCCATGTTACTGGTTAGTGCGGACCTATAGAGAAGATGGTGATGCACATGTAGCTTAATGTCCATCATCAAAATAAACCACCTTCATGGGAATGCTAGATAAGTTGTTCAATTCCATTGCAGATGCAGCAAACTCAGCAGATAAAGTGCAATGAAGAAGTTGGTGGCAACAGCTCTCCAGCCATAGAGGGAACACCCATGTCAAACACAGCAACTGCTTGAGGAAATCGGTCAATGTAAAGCATGAACAACAAAATTAGAATGTCTCCAATCTAAGGCAGTGACTAGAAGCAACTATTTGCACCAATGAGTTCCTGAAAATCTTATTACAGCCCTAGTAGGGAGTTTAGAGCCAGGTGTAGGAAAGAATATGTTTACAATTTCCTTATTGTAAACTTTTGCTATTAGGAAATCGCAAACTGATGTACGAATGTCTTTTAAACACATTTAGGGCCAGATGTACAAAGCCATTTAACATTTCTTAATGGATCGAAAAGCTATTTCAGGCCATCAAGAAATGCTAAATGTACTTTTCATACATACAAAGGCCTTTAAGCGGTCACAGCTTGCGATTTCTACCCAGCAGAAAAGGCAATTCGCGATCCCCTAAGTAGGAAATCACAAATAGGGATTACCTTTTTGCAATTCCTATGCACATGTACAATGCATTTCCTAAATGCGAATTGGACATTCAGGAAATGCAATTACCATTGTCTCCAAGTTGATGGTAATGAAGTGCAATTAAAAAAAAAGTACCCAAAGATGCTTTTTTAAAGTGTGATGGAGAGCACTCATGCCCCTAGAGCATATGTGTGCTCTACATGCACACCACTATTTTTGGGGTGCATCATGGGGGGCCTTATGCCCATAGTCATCCTTAGTTTAGCTATTTTGGAAATACTAAACCGGCCCATTGGAATGAATGGATTGGGGTTTCCTATTTGCGATTTCCTAATAGTGATTCCCACTCTGAAGTAAAGAAGGCCCTCAGAGAAGGCTTGCAATATTATTTGATGTCCCCTAGCTAAACTCAGAATCATACTTGGTGGCGCTACCCATTTTGTGAAGATCCAGGTATGGTATAGGACAGGACGGAGGCCTAGAGTGTGGGGTTCACCTTACCGATGGCCTGTCCCAGAGATGGAGTGCCAAGATGCAAACCTCGGAAGCGAACGCGGAAGACCCTGGGTGGCAGGAAGTTGAAGAAGCCTTCCCATCTACAATCTAATCTCTGAAACTGCTGATTATGGCCAGGATTTTCGTGCCTAAAATGGTTATGTTCCCAAGACTACTGTAATTCTTTACTAACCTCCCAGTGGGAATGCCGCTTCCTGGTTTAGACAGTTAGACACCTAGCTCAGGGAACTGATGTAGGATGATGGCCATCACAGAGTGTTGCTGGAGGTTCTTTGATCCCCGACAGAAGAGGGAGGTTTAAGTGTCCCACATTCTGAGCTGTTCTTTTTAGCAGCACAGCTTCAGTGGGTGACTCAGTGGTTTGACTGGTCCTGACAGGAAGAATTGGGAATGCCAGATATGGCTCACAATCAGAGCACTCTGCTGGCTAAGTTACTCTGCCTGGTGGTGGCAATCCCATTGACCAGGTGTGCTCTTACAGTGGCTTTGATGTTTTGAGGTGCTGCGTTCTTAAGACTGCGGGTACTCAACTGTACGTCCCAGCTCTGACCTTGGTGGGTCTTCCACATGGCGAACCCATGCCCTTTTTCTGGTGGGGCAGTTGTCGGCCCAGGGCATTTTCTAGCGTACGAGGCCAAAACGCGGACTTTACGTAACCTGTAGACCAGAGGGCCTGAGGAACCAACCACGCATGCAGTATTACAGCTACTGATGACTATTGGAACGTTGAGACACCTAGTGATGTGGTTTTACAAATCTCTGTCCGAAATGGTCCCAAAACCCACACAAGTGCAAGACATGCTGAGGCATGAATTTACAGTCTGCGAGTGGTACAAAGTTCTGGCATAGCCTAAGAAGGAATATGAGTCTGAAGAATACTCCAGTTAATTATGTCCACATGATTTACCTAACACTGCACAGACTCCAGATTATTTGCAGTGGTGAGCCGAGAAGCTGGCCCTGATGTGTGCTCCCAGATGCAGACTTCTGCCAGGTGACCTGCAGTTGCCCCCACTTGGTGCCATGCTGGGACACAGTGATCCACACACTGAATATCACCCTGAACCACACTCTTGATTATACCCTAAAGGTCTGTCTCCTGGAATTATTTAATAGGCCCCAAAAAACAGAAGGTAGGACCCAAGTTCTTGGATCTGGCCCTGGCTAAGCGAAGAATAGCGATGGCTTGGAAGTGTAAGACAGGCCTGAGGGTAGATACATGGGTGAAAAATGTCTCTGACTGAGCGAGAGCCGAGGAGAGATGCTTGAGGGATAAAGAGACAACCGATTGTAGGGTTATGGATGGAGGTACTGGAGGCATGGGCGCATCCTGAGGGTGATCCAGATGGGAGCCCTGATGAGCGTGCTGGGTCAGAAGAGAGAGGTGGTGATGATGTCTCAGGGGAGTGAAGGTTAGGTTTAGTAGACTGTTGTGGTTAGAGAACACACTGGGGTCTCCCCCTTGTAGCTTTATTGAGGATCCACACCAACAACCCCCCACTTAAATCAAATCAAATCATTAACATTTATAAAGCGCGCTACTCACCTGTGCGGTTCTCAAGGCGCTAGGGGGGAAAGGGGGGGTTATCGCTGCTCGAACAGCCAAGTCTTTAGGAGTCTCCGGAAAGCGGAGTGGTCCTGGGTGGTCCTGAGGCTGGTGGGGAGGGAGTTCCAGGTCTTGGCCGCCAGGAAGGAGAAAGATCTCCCACCCGCCGTGGAGCGGCGGGTGCGAGGGACGGCAGCAAGTGCGAGGCCAGCGGAGCGGAGGGGGCGGGTGGGGACGTAGAAGCTGAGGCGTCTGTTGAGGTATTCCGGTCCCTTGTTGTGGAGGGCTTTGTGTGCGTGGGTGAGAAGACGGAAGGTGATCCTTTTGCTGACTGGGAGCCAATGCAGGTGTCTCAGGTGTGCGGAGATGTGGCTGTTGCGGGGTACGTCGAGGATGAGGCGGGCCGAGGCGTTTTGGATGCGTTGCAGGCGGTTTTGGAGTTTGGCGGTGGTCCCGGCGTAGAGGGTGTTGCCGTAGTCCAGGCGACTCGTGACAAGGGCGTGGGTCACGGTTTTTCTGGTGTCGGCGGGGATCCAGCGGAAGATCTTGCGGAGCATGCGGAGAGTGAGGAAGCAGGCGGAGGACACGGCGTTGACTTGCTTGGTCATGGTGAGAAGAGGGTCCAAGATGAAGCCGAGGTTGCGGGCGTGGTCTGCGGGGGTCGGTGCGGTGCCGAGGGCCGTGGGCCACCAGGAGTCGTCCCAGGCGGACGGGGTGTTGCCGAGGATGAGGACTTCCGTTTTTTCAGAGTTCAGCTTTAGGCGGCTGAGCCTCATCCAATCTGCGACGTCCTTCATACCCTCTTGTAGGTTGGTCTTGGCGCTGGCGGGGTCCTTGGTGAGGGAGAGTACAAGTTGGGTGTCGTCGGCGTAGGAGGTGATGATGATGTCGTGCTTGCGTACGATGTCGGCGAGGGGGCTCATGTAGACATTGAAGAGTGTCGGGCTGAGCGATGAGCCTTGAGGTACGCCGCAGATGATCTTGGTGGGTTCTGAGCGAAACGGAGGGAGGTAAACTCTTTGGGAGCGGTTAGCGAGGAAGGAGGCGATCCAGTCCAGGGCCTGGCCTTGGATCCCGGTGGAGCGTAGGCGGGTGATTAGGGTGCGGTGACAGACGGTGTCAAAGGCAGCCGAGAGGTCGAGGAGAATGAGGGCGACTGTTTCACCATTGTCCATCAGGGTTCTGATGTCGTCTGTGACTGAGATGAGGGCGGTTTCCGTGCTGTGGTTGGTTCGGAATCCGGTTTGTGAAGGGTCGAGCAGGTTGTTGTCTTCCAGGAAGGTGGTCAGCTGTTTGTTGACGGTCTTTTCTATTACCTTGGCTGGGAAAGGTAGAAGAGAGATGGGGCGGAAGTTTTTCAGGTCGCTTGGGTCAGCCGTAGGTTTCTTTAGTAGGGCGTTGACTTCAGCGTGCTTCCAGCATTCGGGGAAGGTAGCAGAAGAAAAAGAAGAGTTGATGACGGTCTGGAGGTGCGGGGCGATGATGTCGTCGGCTTTGTTAAAGATGAAGTGCGGGCAGGGGTCCGAAGGGGCGCCGGAGTGGATAGAGTTCATGATGGATTTGGTTTCTTCCGTGTTGATGTGGGTCCAGTTGTTGAGGGTGATGTCCGGGGAAGCGGGTTCAGTGGTGTATGGTTGGGTCTGGTGTCCGAAGCTGTCGTGGAGGTCGCTGATCTTGCGATGGAAGAAAGTGGCGAGGGATTCGCACAAATCCTGTGAGGGCGTGACGGCGTTGGCGCTGGCGCTGGGGTTGGAGAACTCTTTGACGATGCTGAAGAGTTCTCTGCTGTTGTGGCTGTTTTTGTCTAGTCTGTCGGTGAAAAAGTTCCTTTTGGCAGTGCGGATCAGGTGGTGGTGTTCGCGTGTAGCGTTCTTGAGGGCGGTCATGTTGTCAGCGGTGTGGTCCTTGCGCCAGGCCTTCTCAAGGGCACGACAAGTTTTCTTTGATTCTTTGAGGGTGTCAGAGAACCAGAGAGGTTTTTTGGTGTTGGTCTGTCGATGCGTGCGTTTGAGGGGAGCAAGGTTGTCAGCGCAGTTGGAGATCCAGTTTGTGAGGTTGAGAGCTGCGTCGTTGGGTTCCCCCTGGCTTTCTCCTAGGAAGGTATCTGCTGCCCTGGCTCCCCAGGTGGCATAGGTGACCCTACAATTCCATAACTGTAGTATAAGGAGCTTTTTGGTTGCATGAATGGCATGACTTCTGAGGCGGATTGGTTATTTCTTTTCTTTTGATTTTTGTTTTTATTCTGGCCTTTGTAATCCTTTACCCTCTACTCTTGGGCTTAGCACTGTATGACAAGATAGTCTGACTCGTGAGGGTACACCTTAGTCAGCTTCCTTGCTTCACCCTCTGGACTGCGTATGGAGTGGGACAGGAGGCGAGGAGACTGCAGGGGGCAAGTCCCTCATTGTAACAGAACTGGACTACTCCCTAATTTTATTGATAGATTGATCTGAATGCTGGGGCTTTTGTTGCTAATGTTTGCATACCTATCAACTGTCTTCATGGCAATGTCCCCTATGCTTTGAAATGTCTTTTGAGCGTTTCTACATAAACACACTGTGTTATTATTACAAAATGACAATAAACAAAGTTTCAAACAGAAAGAGTATTTAGCTCATTAAGGGCCAGATGTACCAAAGGATTTTACCCATTCTGTGTCTATGGGAAAATGCTTTAGTACATATGGCCCTAAGTGAGGATTTTACTTTCCATTCTGTGACTTGTAGTCCTAATTTTATAATTGAGCAACAGAACAACAAAACCTGGATTGGATGAGCTTCTCACCAATGTAATTGGGAAACCTGGGAGGTTTTGTGGCCTTCAAACCACAGGAGCACTGCTTCAGAACAGTAAATCAAATCCAAATGAAGGAAGTGTGAAACATTTCTCCATTGCTCACAATGGGACACACAGATCAAGGGGTAGTCAGTATTAATACGGTATGAGCAGCTTAGAAAAAGATGTATTACATTCATGATACATATTACAAAGTTTGTGGTGAGTTTAGGTGCAAGAGCAACGCGTTACTGCACCACAGACTATAGCACAAACTAAAATAAATACCACTAGCTAGCACTAAATAGCACTAAATAGTACTAAACCACAACCACGCCATCTATCGCTCTGATGCTAGGCACATTTGGAGAGCTTTGCCACTACTGTATGTCCACTTATTGTGTGAGTGGCCAGCAAGCACCTTCAGTCCCCTTAGGCCTCGAACAGTGCTGACTTGATGTGACGTGCTTTTTAAAAGATGTCTGGTGCTCCACCCATACAACTACAAAGCAGCTCAGGCCCTGAAATGAAGCAGCCTCTGTATTGTACCCGTTCCACTTGGCTTGTCTTACTCCTTGCAACAGTGAGCCTCTCTTCCACGGGCGGCCCCTCAGCTATGGTGGAGGAGCATCGCTCCGCTGCTGAATGCAGAACAATAAAGGAATAACAAATGTATTTTATTATCCCTTTATTTTTTTACTTTTGTAGGGCGGGGCCAGAATCTTTCACGTCAACAAGTCGAGGAGGACTGGTGGTGCGCTTCTAAGTGTGGATGTCTGTTTGACTGGCTGGCCTTAGGCCGGCTGGTCAAACTGACATGCACACTTAAACCTGTCCACCAAGCTGTGTTGCACAGCCGGGTGGAGAAGAAGCGCAGTGTCCCACTCCCTCCCTGAGCAGCATTTCTGCCTGCTCAGGCCAATCCTGGTGCTTTTTTTCATGCTGTGGAGCACACAAGAGACAGCTTGCAACATAAGGGAGACCGCAATATGGAGCATGGGGCGGATATTTGGTGGAAGAAGCACATGAGGGAGAGAGCACTTTTTATAGAGTGCTTAAACAAAAAGAAAAAAGTTGTTCTCTAATAGTGAGCAGTAGAAAGATACAAGTCAGTCAAGTCAAAAGATGGTAAAGAGGCTGTACTCCAGAGTACGGACAAACACAAGATAAAACAAGATAAAGAAATCCACTGAATAAAAAGCAATCAAATGAGTGATAAAAAAAACCAACCAAAGTAAGCAATTGGTGGGCCCCAAGACAACTGCTATTGGTCTTTTCCAACCAGGCAGCTTGAGCTGTCTGGTTGACGAGACCGAAAACATGTATAGACTGCCTTAACAGTAATTACAGTCAATTAAGTGCAGGCTGGGCTCCCACCCGAGAAATACCTCTAGTAAAAAGGCAAAAACAAATTCACTTAGGGGTCGCAGCTGTGACCCCTGGCCTCTCCGCTGTGACCCATGGCTTGCCCACTGCAAACACGGACCATGCATTTTGCAGCCACTGGCCTCAGACGTGGCAAAATAAGTGTCAGAAACACAGGCGTAACTTGTCTTTATAGATGTAAGTTGGGGCTCTACACTCCTTGTTTTCTGCTGATTTTTTTTACACTTATAGGGAACAATATTATATTATTCTCAATCAGTGTAATGACACATATGGTACAATTAGCTGGAATAGGACCTTTCCTGACTGCTGAAGTATGTAAAAATATATTTTTTAAATGTATGATGTGTGCGTGCTTGTGGAAGGGAGTGTGTTTTTATGTGAGAGAGAGCGTGTGTAAGTATTTATGTATGTTGTTGTATGCCTGCGTGTGTGTGTGTGTGTGTGTAAGCAAGTGTGGATGAGTGAAAATGAGTGAGCGTCAGTGACAGGTAGTACGTGATAACTTGTGAGGCTGTGTTTCAGTGAGTATGGGTGGGTCACAGTGAGTGAGACTGAGTTATAGAAGGAGTAGCTGCAAATAAGCGAGTGAGAACGGAGTGTGAGGTAGTGTTACAGAGTCTGAAAATCATTGTGAGTGAGAATGAGTGACAGTGACGGTGAATAAGTGAGAAAAAAGAGCTGGTTAGGCAAGATTGAGTGCAAGGGAGTGGGAGTGGCATAGTATGACTGAGTCAAAGTAAGTGTGAATTTGAATGAGTGTGAATATGTGTCAGAGTGAGTGATAATGACAATGAGTGATAATTATGCAGTAAGACTAAGAGTTTTTGACAATGAATGAGTGAAAGTAAAAAAAGAATAAAGTGAGTGAGAATGTGTGAGCAAACACAAGTGAACATAAATGAGAATGTGGTATTATACTTGTGAGTCTTGTGCTTGGCACATTGAAGCTAATTCTTGTCTTATGGAGGCACCCATGGCAAAATAGTGGTGTTGGCATCCCGGAGGCTACCCTTAGCATGACAAGCACCAGTGACAAAATGCTTTCAGACTGTAAGTAAGTCTTACCATCTTGGGAATATACAGGACTGGCAGAGTAGAGGCAATTAGTAGTGGAGGCAGTTTTTGAAATAATGTAAAAATATTGGTACTGACATACTAGTGCTAATTCGTGGCATAGAGGGCACCCATGAAAAAGTGCAGGGGCTGGGATCCTTGAGGAAATGTCAAAATTACTTTGTGTCATGACAGAGGTCAACTATGGCTTATTAAAGGTGAGCCCCCATGACAAAATGCTGGCCCTGACACACTGAGGTAACTTTTGGCATAGAGGGCCACCCACAGCACATTTTGAAAAAAATGGGTCAAGTTCCATGGAGTGTCAGATTTCCAGATTTCATTGGCTTGCCACACCATGAAAGGACATGAGTACTTGAGAGTCCAATCAGAGATTATGTTTTTTTTTCAATTATCTGATTCCAATTTTTGGCGATCCTCTATGGGCGCGGGACTTCCCCCCCCCCCCCCCCCCCCCCCCCCCCGCAACCAAAACCCTCTTAGTAGAGGCCAGGCTCGCTGCACTCACTTGTTACAATTAAAAGCTATACTATGCTTCAGAACTTTCAAAGATCATGTCAGCAACCTAATACAGGTTATTCGACCTGTGATAAGTGCCCATGTTGTGTTGGTATATTAAGGGAACTGCAGCAGTTTCACTTCTTGTAATGTGATCAGGGTTAAGGTCGTGGAACATGACTTCCTGGGAAAATTCAGATCCAAAGGTCACACAATGTGACTGCCTTTGATGTCATCAGCGGAGATGCTTCCATTAGAGCAGAGAATCATCACCCACTCCGCTGCCAGAATGGGAAAAATAAATAATACAATTATTTTATTACCCTTTACAGTGCATCCGCCCAGCCCGAGCCAAATGCTGGTGCGTGGCCATCACTGCTGATTGGCAGCAGGGAAGGAGCTTTAGTGCACACTTAGGCCCATATTTATACTTTTTGACGCTAAACTGCGCTAACGCAGTTTAGCGTAAAAAAATTTTGCGCCGTCTAACGCCATTCTGAAGCGCCATGCGGGCGCCGTATTTATGGAATGGCGTTAGCCGGCGCAAGCAGACCGGCGCTGCCTGGTTTGCGTGGAAAAAAACCACGTACACCAGACAGCGCCGGCGTAGGGGGAAAATGGCGTATGGGCGTCTTAAAATGGGGCAAGTCAGGTTACGTCGAAAAAATCGTCGTAACCCGACTTGCGCCATTTTTTTTCGACGCCCATCCCCCATCAACATGACTCCTATCATTGTAAAGATAGGAGTCATGCCCCCTTGCCCAATGGCCATGCCCAGGGGACTTCTGTCCCCTGGGCATGGTCATTGGGCATAGTGGCATGTAGGGGGGCACAAATCAGGCCCCCCTATGCCACAAAAAAAAAAAAAAAAAAAAACTTACCTGAACTTACCTTAATGTCCATGGGATGGGTCCCTCCATCCTTGGGTGTCCTCCTGGGGTGGCCAAGGGTGGCAGGGGGGGTCCCTGGGGGCAGGGGAGGGCACTCTGGGCTCATTTTGAGCCCACTTGTCCCTTAACGCCATGCCTGACCCAGGCGTTAAAAAGCGGCGCAAATGCGCCGTTTTTGGCCACGCCCACTCCCGGGCGTCATTTTTGCCCGGGAGTATAAATACCACGTAAAGGCCTGGGAGTCATTTTTTAAGACGGGAACGCCTCCCTTGCATATCATTAACGCAAGGAAGGGGTTCACGCTAAAAAATGACGCCCACTCCGGGCACTTTGGCGCCCGAAGCGTCTAACGCCATAGTATAAATATGGCGTTAGTTGGCGTTAGTTTAGCGTCGAATTTGCGTCGAAAAAAACGACGCAAATTCGGCGCAACCAGAGTATAAATACGGCCCTTAAAGTTTAAAGTGTGCATGTCACTTCGGGTGTCCTGCGACAGCCAGCCTATGATGTGCACTTTAACCCCTTTCCTTAGACAGCTGGGTGGTGAGCAGGCACAGACCTCCAGTGCCCATAGGAGCTCTGAGCCAGCCTGCAGCAACCAGTCCTGGAGCTGGAACTAGCCCAGAAACCCTTTGCTGCCGAACAGGTGGACCCAAGACCACTGGGGTAAGTAAGTACTTTTTTTTTAGTTTAGTATACTATTTTATTTTGCACTGCTTTCAGCCTCAACTCCAGAGCTCTTATTGGATTAATTAAGGTCAAAGGGGCTGTGATGTCACTTCTGCTACCCCTGGAATGTCAGTGACCTAATGTCCACGTGCAACTTGTGTGGTACATGGATTCATAGCAGGCAAGTGGGAGTTGCAACCCTTCCATTTCGAGTTCCTTCTGGGCCTCACATACTGTACACCTTGGGTGCTACAATGAGAAGCATCTCAGGGTCATCGAGGCCTCTTCCTTCTGCCAGCCGAGATGCAGACTGCGGGTGGGGGTCCTCTGCGATGAGAATAGCAGGACTCAAACTGAAAGCATTCATTTATAACAACATGGCTTCAGCCCAGCGACCTGCTAAAACACACCCGGCTGCTTTTATTTCCCCACGCCCCCTAGAGACTGCCACCAGCATTCTGCCTGGGCCCTGCACAACACAGAGAAACAGAAAGTGACGCGCGTCGGAAACGCAGAATTTAAAAAAGCAAAACCAAAAATAATTATATGTATTTACATTCGAAATGCAGCAATTCAATTGGAAAACCGAAGCCACCTGTAATGGGACTCTCCTTTTTTTGCAACCGAGTTCCTTACATTTTTTCAGTTATAAATGCATTCATCGTCTTCGTTACCTGCTTAGCGGTAACAGAAGCGTCAGTAGCGACTGGGAACAATAAAGGTTGCAGGGGGGTACGGTACCCTTCGCCCATTCACCCACCCACTCCCACCTCAGTTGGCTCCGCAACTGTATATCTTCTCAGCACTTTTTTTTTAACAAATAAAACTCCACTAGGCCTAAAAAAGCTCCTTTATCATCCTCCTTTTTTAGAAGTGGTGGCTCCTTCATTGCTTTCTTCATTTCTTTCTTGACTTTGCTGACATCACATCCCACACCAGGCCCTAGATAAGTGACACTCCTTACAACAAATTGGTACTTACTGTATTCTGCCAAAGTGGTTTTCTACAATGGATCCTTGACAAAAGGCAGCTAAAAGCTATCTCCAACTGAGACCTATAAAGAAACATGCAGTTAAGAAGAAAGGTGTTTTCTTAATAACAGGATTAAAAAATATTCTCAGTTTATTTGAAATGTTGTGTTTGTGTGTTCAACTTCCTAAGCACGGCCACCTGCAAACATACAATATCCTCTCCTGGGATACTGCATAAAATAACATTAGGGTTGCTACTTTCTTTCTGTCACCCTATTGACACTTCCCTCTCTCCATGCCACCACACACCCCACCCCCACAAAAATTACACTCCTGAATTTGTTTCCACTGTACATTCTTTCTCTTTCACGATTTCTGATCCCTACGTTTTTAACTCCCTACAAACCTAGTCGTTGAAGTACCCAGGATTCTTTGTGAGGGGGTAGAGCGATGGACAGGATTAGTGGGGCGGTATTTGGGGGCGTGGCGGGACCGCTGCGTTATACAGGGAGTCAGGAGAGGAAGTGACAACCTCTTCTGATGCTCAACAGAAGGGAGGATTTCTTTGGCCACCCACCCTGCATCAAATAATTGGTGATTTTAATTTTGCAGGATGCCATGATAGGACTGGTTGCATGGTAGCGGGTGGTAGTTCGGGGGTGGAATGTCAGATACGGGCAGAACCACCCTTCGGGGCGAGGAGTGAAGGAGTACAGGTGAAGAATAATGTTTCGGTAGGATGCCTGGAGCAGGCAAAAGAGGTGGTGTTTGGAGGATGTTTGTGAAAGGAAGTGAAGAAGATGTCAGGGATGGAAGTAAATGACTGGGTATAAGGTGCAAAGAATGTGTGAAGCATAATAGTGAGAGAATGGTGGGGTGGACAAGGAAGGCCACGCTTATTATGTTTAATGTTATCAGAAAATGTTGTCTTGGTTACATGTTAGAATGTTTATACAATCCTGTCCTAATAAATGGCCTTTTGCACAAAACATTGGAGTCCTTGAGTGCAATTGCCTCACCAATGAGCAGGCCGATAAAATATTGGGTGGCTGTGACTTCATTAAAACAATCTCTGGGTTTTGCAGTAAGGCCATTAAAAAAATCTCCGGAGTTGTCTGCTTGGCATTGTGTACTTTCGAGTCTGTAGCATGATGAGGCCGTGGCATGTAAACACAACATTCTGTCGAACAGATGGGCGTTACGTCATCCATGTTTATTGAGAAGTATGGTCCTCTGCTGCCACCTATAGACAGGCTAAGAAATCGATATATTAAGGACAGAAAACTGACACTGAAGAACTAAATGAAATAAGAACTGGAAAACCCAAAAGGTCTGGGGACAGCATTACTACTTCAGAACAAGAGACGAGAGGGAGAGAGAGAAGACTTCTATATTTTTGAAGGCCCTGTGGCCAAACCCTTCAAGCCATACATGAAATATCGAAATGCGAATGTAAAAATAAGCAGTTCGGCAAGTCAGTGGTTGTGCGCATAGGTGCCAGGACCCCATAACTCAATTTCAGTTTTTTTGTTTCATTAGAGAGAGAGATAACTGTGTAATATGGGCCCATTTTGCTATTGAAAGATTCTCGTGAAATGTACAAACACTGAGGCTGAAGGCTTCAGAGGTTTCAATGCCAGTGCCATCTAATGGAGAGGTGGGCAAAACACGATGGATTAAACCCAGATCTTTGTGACTGGGGTGAATGTATTGTTCAGCATTCCGTCCATCATCTGTTCATATTGCTTTTGTCATCCAGTGGAGAGGGACACAGCGAAAGAACAGGTCAGAATGTTTTCTACTTTTGTGCTATTTCATTGATCTATACATTTGGAAATACACTTGGAACGTTTTTCTTGCAGCCGATATTATGAGTTTTATGCAGCTGTCAAGTGGACACTGTTAAGAAGGAGGGAACAAGCGTTCATTTTTAATACCTTTGGCACCCTTTAACAACTCAGCACAAAATTCATCGAGAATGTACATGTTTACTCTTCTGTTGGTGTGCCAGGTTAAGGCCGGGACAGGCATCCCACATCTCAAGTAGATCTAACAAATGAGGGGAATTGTAAAACGGGGAAAATAAAAAAAACTTTGACATGCTAATAACTTTGACACCATTTAATGGATTTACATAAAATCTGAGATACGAGAATTGGGGTTAACTTACAAGGAAAAATGCGCAAACTGAGGAATGGCCTCAAAGGGTTGACTACTTGCAGTGGTGGTTAGCCACAAGGTGGGTTTGCAGAGGGCCCCCTGTGGCTAACAGCTTGAAGGCCATGAGAAATGAGGGTAGGTTGCATACGACGTGTAGACATAATTCATCACTTCTGCACCTACCCACATCAAAAACATCTATCATACAACCACTGGTAAAACTCTTTGAACTTTCCATCTAAAAAAAACACAGTTAATATGAAATTATGGTTAGCTTTAGTCATAACATCTTGATGTATTTTTAAAAATCCTCTGATTATCTACAATTCATGTAAAAGACCACATTTGAGGGGAAGATATGGCTACGAAATAAAACTGAAAGACCCATGAAATTCACCAGTTACAGTTAGATCCAAAAACCATAGCTTGCACCTGCCCTGCAAAGACTGACTCCCACACAAAATGCAACGTTTTGTGACATCATAATAATTATTATAACAATAAATAAGAGGACCTCAGACCTTCGGTCAGATTTACTATTCTTTCATGCAAAGCAGAGCAGCACGACAACTTGTGATGTGTTGAGTGCGATAGAGCATAAATGCACCATATTTACAAAAATGTGGCACATTTCTGCTGTCTCTAAGCGCTGGTGTACTTGTGGCTGCCTATCACCTATACTGGCACACTTGCACCATAGTGCAGGGGTGCCTGTGTTACAAGAAGAGTTGTTTTTGTACAGAATGCAGCATGCATAAAAAGAGGAAGTAATGAATAGAAATCGATATATTTCTCCTCCTTATGCCTAGGTCAGGGAGATGCACACTTTTGACTCATTCCCAGGTTTACAATTCTTTCTAAATCTGAGAATTCACCAAAACCCACCGGTGGATGTGTGGGAACGCCCAGACTCCACCCATGGAATGACTTCCTTCTGTTAGATAACACAAGGTACCAAAAGGCGCTACCTTGCATTACTTTAGATTTACTAAACCACACAGAGCCATACGAGATAGCTTTGCATGGTTTAGTAAATCCCAGTTAAGGGCCTGCGTTGCCTAACACCACTTCGCATGACGCACAGGCAATGCAAGCCCAAAGTAAATCTGGCCCCTGATCTTTAATTTTAAAACATGCATATAGACATGCTGTATTCATGGTCGTGTCTTTCAGAATTTTAAGGGCACAGTAATGTCATTTCACTACTGGGATCTTTTATGCCATTTGTAAAGTCATCTGTTACATCAAGGGGGAGGTTGTGAGCATTTCATTTTGTGCAAGTAAATATATATATATATATATATATATATATATATATATATATATATATATATATATATATTTATGTACATATATATACCCGAAAAATCAAGCTTCAACTCACAGCGTCCTTTGTCCCCAAAGCGGCAGTATGTGCACGGGTATGACATCCAAAATATGCCAAAAACAGCTTCTGACTTCATGAGACAAATGGTACGCACACTTCAATAGTGCAAATGCAAACAAGAATTCTTTAATTAGCATCAACCAACTCTGTGTGTTTTAAGTAGCTATAACCCATGCCCTACAGTAACTATAACTCGCACCCCTACGATGCACAACTTTCTCATCCATAATTTAATTGCAAATGGTGCAGTGATATTATCAATGATGTCATGGAAGATGTCATGAGTGATGTAATATGCAGGACAAGGGCACAAGTTCTAGTTACTTAAGATAATTATAACTGGTGCATTTCAGAGGTTTTGTATGTAAAAAACCCATTAAATTGTCACTCACATTTTCACCTATCTATAACATTGCCTTAACCTTTGTTTTTTCAATGAATTTCTAGAGCTTTTTTTTTTACATAAAGTAATATGTGAATACCATATGTAATGCTAACAACTGCCAGGCACAGTCTTTGCCCATGCCCGGCAGGGTGTTGGTCCTGTGGCCAACCCTCACATAGGCAGCCAGCCAACCCCATGAAGCTCACGACCTTTGGTCCTGCGTGGCATGGGGTTGGCTGCAGGGCCTGGCCTGCATCCAAACCCCCCCACCTCCCCGCAGACAGTCAATCCCATTTTGTGCACAGCCTTCAGACATTCACAGGCTGGGGTTGGCTGCACAGCCTGGCCTTCAGCCAGCCCATGTGTCCAACCCATTGGCCCAGCCCCTCCCCGCTCGGGATCCCCTTGGGCCCCAGGGGCCCCATACCACAGAGGTTTTTTTCCTCAAATGGGGGGCACACAGCATCCCTCACTGAGCCACTAGGGACCCCATCCTGTGGGCCTTTTTTTAATTAAGGAGAGGGAGTGCAAGTTCCCCCTCCTTGAGCTAATAGTGGCCCTTGAAACGAATGCCCTCGGGCTTTTGTTCTTTATTAAGGTGAGGAGGGCATGTGGCCAACCTCCCCCAGCCACTAAAGGCTCCGGGACCCCCATCCCCAGGGCTGAATTCAATTAATAAGAGGAGGGGGGTGCATGCCCCTCCTCCCTGAGCAGGATCCGACAACTCCATCTCATGGGGCCACACTTAACTTAAAGGAGATGGGGTTCCTGGCTTCCAGCCCACAGCATGTTGTGGCCCATGGGACCCTATTGTCCGGGGCCTATCTTATTTCGAGGTGGGTGCCCACAGACAAGTATATAAATGCATGAATATGTCATGAGTGATTTCATATGCAAGGGAAACAGTAGTGCACAAGTTATAGTTACAGTTACTTTAATTACTTTACTTAGTTTAGGGCACAAGTTATAGTTACTTGAGATAACTACAACTGGTGAATTCCAATTGTTTGGATAGTTTCAAATGGTATGTTTTACATGATAGTTTCACATAACAATAACATCCCTTTAACCTTTATCAGTGACTTTCTTGTTTTTTAATGTAAAGTTGGAATTCTTACAATTCCTAACTATAACACCACGTTAATTTCTAGGGTTATTTAAACATAAAGTAAGATGTCCATCATAATGCACAGCGGGGGAGGCTGGACGCAGGGCCTGGCCCAGCATTGTCTGTTGTGCTGACACCATCCAAGCTTGCTGCTCCTCCTCCTCCTCCTTGCCATCCATTGTCCACGTCTACCCCTGCCTCTTCGTTCCAGCCCTGTGTGGCCATTGTTCTGCCCCTGCCCTTTCCACCTGCCATACACAGTTAGCTTGCTGCCCCTACTCATCTCCTCCTTGCCCTCTGTTTTCCAAGTATGTGCGTCTGCCCCCTTCATCCTGTCCTGTATGGTCCGATGTATTGTCACTGCCCTCCATTTAGCTTGATGTCCCTACACACTTCTCCTGCCCTCCATTGCCCAAGTCTACACCCCTGTCACTGCCCTCCTGCCTAGCCTCCATGCTTAGCTTGCTACCCCTACAGTGCTTCCCCCTGCCCTCCAATGCACGTGTGCATGCCCCTGCACCCTCCCTCTTTCCCACTATGTTCCATGGAGTTGCCTCTGCCCCTCTTGGTCACTTTGAGTGTTCTGTTGAGCTGACATTCCCACCTGTTCAGCACTGTCAGATGGCTACCGCCTGTCCCTGCCCCTCCACCCTGCCTTCAAACTACCTCGTTTATGCTCCTATCCCCTCCTTCCTGTCATCCATGGTCCATTTTGCTGCCACTCCCTTTTGCTCTCCATGCTTTGTCGTGCTGCAACTGCTCCTCCTGCCTGCCCAGCGTGGTCTGTTGTAAAGCCCCTGAGTGTGTTCAGCCCTTACCCCTCCCTTCTGCCCTTCATGATCCTTTGTGCATAACCCTGACATTCTCTCTGGCAGTTTTGCCAGATTTGGGCTATTTCCAGCACAAATAGGCAACATCAGGCAGGTGACAAATTTGTGGGCTGGGTTGTGCCCCATTTGCGTCTTTTTACCAGATGAGGTGGATGTCATGTAGACCAGTGACTCTGGTTGCACAGTGCACTCATTGTTCACACTGGTCTCTAAGCTCAGCTGGCTGCTTTACTCACTTTGTTTGTCTGGCTGACTTAGTCAGGCTCAAGACCTCAAGCCCTCCCCTCTCCCAGTCCAACCGCCTTCCACACCCCAAACCCTGAGGCAGCAGCAGTCTATTGTGGGGCACATACAATAATGACATAAGAAGTTACAGTATGGCACGTTGACACGTCATATGCCTTAATGTAACTACTTGTGTCATTTGACACCATCTCCCAGAGGTATTTGGTGGCCGGGCAGTCATTCTCATTCAGTGTGTGAAACGCATCAAATTATGGCCCTGTTTGAAAAGAATCCTGTCTAGTGTGTGTCCAGTCCTCCAGTAATGGAGAGACTGTGCTCAGAAAAAGGGTCAAGCTTTGCAGCAACAGAGCCTGAACCAGAACATCTTCTCTCCTTCTACTCTTGTATGTCACACATAGGCCCTCATTATGACATTGGTGGTAAGTGCTGCTTACCGCCATGCTGACTGCCACCAACATACAGCGACCGCGGCGGTATACCACATAGAAATCCGCCACTATACAGACACACACATAAGTACGCCAACCCAAAGGTCAGTGATAAAATGGCAGTAGCAAAACCCACACCGTTACGCCAACAGAAATACGCCCACAGCATTATGACCCACGAATCAACGCGGCGGACTTTCAACCGCAGTAAACCATTGGCGGTACATACCGCTGCGCTCAAAATACACACACACATACAAAACAACACCACATTGGACAATTCAAACTACACACACCTGACACACATACACACACCCACACCACTATAAAACACACACACACATTACCCACAACCCTTTACCACTACAATTTAAAACAGAGAGAAAGACACGCCAGGAGCTCCCACTGAAGCAGGGCTACAGAACACCATCACCCATACATCATCCACGCACCTCACAGCACACACCCCAACACATCACCCCACACACCCTCACACAACTACACCCATGGCACCACAAAGACACCCCAGGTTCTCAGAGGAGGAGCTAAGGGTCATGGTGGAGGAAATCTTCAGGGTAGAGCCACAGCTATTCAGATCACAGGTGCAGCAGACGTCCCTTGCTAGGAAGATGGAGCTATGGCGGAGAGTCGTGGACAGGGTCAACGCCGTGGGACAGCAACCAAGAACCAGTGATGACATCAGGAAGAGGTGGAACGACCTACGGGGGAAGGTGCGTTCCGTTTTATCAAGACACCAGATTGCTGTACAGAGGACTGGCGGTGGACCCCCACCTCCTCCCCCACAACATACAATATGGGAGGAGCAAGTCTTGGTGATCGTGCATCTTGAGGCCCTGCAGGAGTAGCAGGAGGACTGGACTCTGGTAAGTCAAATCTTTACTACTTTCACCACCCCCCTACGTGCATGCCATCACAAACTCCCACTCCTACCCTCATCCCAATACCAAGCCCTGCATGCAACACCAATGCATGGACACCACTCACAGACCTGCATGGACACCCATCACCACAGCATGCACACTAGTGACAATCACTTAGCCAACCAAATCACAACTCACACAAGCCAATGCTGCCTTGGTAATAACAACCATAGAGGGGAACATACCCATGCACAAGATGTCACACGCAGTAACAATAACACTGCATTTACATCCCCACAAGACCCACACACAACATCACCAGAGAGGAGGTGCCAGCAACAACCAGTCCCCTCCGAAGAGGCCCACAGTGATGACAGCAGCTCTGCACGCCTGAATCAGGATGACCAACCTGGCCCATCAGGGACCTTCGGACAGTCGGTGACCCAGCCACAGTCCCATACCACCACAGAGCATCCCCTCAGGAAACACCACCACAGCACCCACCCAGCGGGCCCATACCTCTGTCCCCATGACACGTCAATCAGCAGTGTGTCCACCACTAGAGGGACTCCAGGCAACCCCACAAAGACAGGACGATCAGGGACCTGGGGTCAGTGGCAGTGGGCACATGGTTCAGGGGACAGAGGCACAGGACAACAGGGAAGCTGGGAGGACTGCTGTGTGACAGGGGGAGGACAGGCCCAGGGAACCGACTCTCCAGGAGGCACTTACCAACATCCTGGGAGCATACCACCATTCCCAGGAGACGATGGGCCAGATACTGGCCATGTCGTAGGAGACCCAGCGGCTGCAGGAGGGACAGTACCTGGGGATCAGGGAAGACCTGAGGGACATCCACACCACCCTGGTCACCATTGCAGGGGTGCTGGCAGACATAGCCAACACCATGAGGGAGGTGGTGGCACACCAACGGGCCCCTTACACTAGCCACACTGATGAACAGCCCTCCACCTCCGCTGACGCTAGTGGACAGGAGGCTCCGCCACAGGAACAACAGGCCATCAGCAACCATCTACCTGCAGATGGAGAACCACCACGCAAAAGGTCCCTGCGATCCAGGCAGAAGCCAGAGAACATTGCCAATGCCCCGCCAGGAAATACGACTCCCCTGAATGGCACCCTTGTGTCCCACTCTGTCACCCTGTCCACCTTGAACTGCCATTGCCCCAATCCCTATGCCCCCTTGGACAATGCACCTGTGATACCAATAGACTGAACTCTATCCTGGACAATCCTCCACCATCAACCCAGCCCATTGCAATACCCCTTACACTTATTAACACCTAAATAAACACCCTTGGAACTAATACAAGTATGGAGTCTGTCAATTGATTGAAATATGTATTCGTTTAACAAGCTGCTAACATAGAAATTCAAATGTACAGTTATGGATACATAGGTCTGACCTGTAGTGGGCAGCAGTAAACACACCAGGAGCCAGAGTGGGGCACAGATATCTGAAAATAGAAATGCCAAAGGGTACAGTAAGTGGCCATAGAAATAGGAAAATCAGGCTGCCATGTACAATGTCCAACATAAAACTGTAATGGAAGGTGAAGTTACAGTGTCTTACCTGTGTGTCACTGGAAGTACTGTTGAATTATGGTTGTTCTGTTGTCCACATCCTCTTCCTCTGCCTCCTCTTCGTCACTGTCCACAGTCTCCACCGCTGCCACACGACCATCTCCAGCCTCATACCTGTTAGCCAGACACTCACCCTTAGAGCCAACCCCACACCCATATACAAACAGACACTGGGTGGGGACCATGGGCTCACCTATCAGCCACACCCTATGCCTCTGCAGTTGAGACATCACATATGGAATGCTGCTATTCCTCAAACTAAAGGCATCATGCACAGACCCAGGATACTTTGCGTTGACATGGGAGATGTATTGGTCCGCCAGGCACACTATCTGCACATTCAGAGAGTGAAAACTCTTTAGATTTCTGAAAACCTGTTCATTTCTCCAGGGGGGGACAGAGGCAATATGTGTACCATCAATAGCACCAATGATGTTGGGGATATGTCCCATTGCATAGAGGTCAGCCTTCACTGTGGCCAAACCCTCCACCTGGGGGAAAACAATGCAGCTGTGCATGTGATTCATCAGGGCAGACAACACTCTGGCCAGCACGTTTGAGAACATATGCTGTGACATCCTTGCTGCCATGGCCACTGTCACTTGGAAGGACCCACTTGCCAAGAAATGGAGCACTGACAGGACCTGCACAAGAGTGGGGATACCAGTGGGGTGGCGGTTAGCTGAGATCAGGTCTGGCTCCAATTGGGCACACAGCTCATGGATTGTGGGCCTATCAATGCTGTAGGTTAGGATAATGTGCCTGTCCTCCATTGTTGCCAGGTCCACCAGGGGTCTGCACAAGGGGGTATGTCTCCATCTCCTATTCATCCTCACCGGTTGAACTCTAGGGTGAAAAATGGTGAGCAGATGGTCATATTCAAACATATTCTCAGATTAATATGCCTTGCATTTGTTTTGGAGAAACAGTATGTGAACGTGTAGGTCCGTTGATGTGCCAATGTCTGCTGTGGCGCAGTTAGGTGCCATGGCCTGTTCCCCCCTGAAATGGCGGCCGCCTGACCTGTGAGGAGGGACAAGTGGAAATGAGGTAATTCCGCTGACGTTGTGCGCCGTTGCGGAAGGCGGTCGATGACCGCCGTGCAACACATCATTGGTTATCATTGGGGCCTAAGGGTTCCAGGAGCCAAATGTTATGTACGCCGGCAATGACGGTACGCACCGCCGCAGACGTGACTGCCATTTTCTATTGGTTCACTCACTTGCTACCTGAGCTTCAACAGGAGAGGACCTGCACTGCAAGTGCTGCTGTGACCTGTATCTGGAAGCGACCATGGCTCAAGTGTCTGGGTAAAGGGCCCCTGCCTTCACTTCCAAGGAGTTGGAGAGACTAGTGGATGCGGTCTCATCCCAGTACCCTTTACTTTATGGTCCTCCAGACAAACAGGTGAGTACACTGTGAGCACGATGCATGGGGCATGAATGTATGGAGTGGTGTGCGTAAGCCTCGTGTAGGGGGGCTGAGGGGCCCTGGTCAGAGTGCCTGCATGTTTGTTGGGCAATGTCTGTACGTAAGGGGTTGGGAGGGATATGGTGGGCCATAAGTGTAACAGTCCAGACGGTATGACTAATACCTTTTCTTATGTATCTTTTTCTGCAGATCAGCGCCCATCAGAAAAAGGGTATTTGGTGTGCCATCGTCAAGAAGGTGCGGACCCTGGGGGTCTTCAACAGGCAGAGCACCCACTGTCGCAAACGGTGGTAGGACCTGCGCCGCTGGGCAAGGATGGCCTCCCAACGAGGAAGGGGTGCCGTCGTACCCTGACCCCTCTGATGTTCTGCATCCTGGTGGTGGCCTATCCGGAGTAGGATGGGCGCTTGAAGGCATCACAGCAGCCACAAGGGGATGAGTACAGATTCAGAATCATGAAGTTGCGCGCATTGAGGTGTAACGTGGGTGGGGGATGTGGGTCTGTGGGTGCCCCTAGGCCAGGACGAACATGTCAGGGTAGGTTCCATGATGGGCAGGCTCAGATGCACCCTAACCCCATTAATGCTTGTGGGCATCAACTACTGGGCAATGTCCTGTGGGTTTCAGGTGTGCAGCTAATGGCGTTAGACATTGTACCCCATGGCCTGGTGACTAACATTGTCACTGGTATTGCATGGCCTAGTGCATATGGCTGTTGCCTGTGAGTTGTGTACGACAACAGTGGTGTTGTTGCTGGCACTGACCAAGTGAATCCTCTGTCTCTTCCCCACCCTTTATGTTTTGTCACCCAGTCCTTGTGTGCATTAGTATCATCTGGCGGAGGAGCAGAGGCACTGGCGACGGAGGGAGCTGCATCCCACATGGGCCTGGAGGCCGAATCCACTGATGGTGAGGGCACCAGTGAGATGGAGGGCGAGGGGAGCACCATGACGGAGACAGGAGGGGACAGTTCTGACACCGACACCTCCTCCGATGGAAGCTCCCTGGTGGTGGCGGACACCTCTGTGCCCACCCCAACTACAGGTACAGCCGCCACCCCCCGTACCAGCACTGCCCTCCCACCAGCCACTCAGCGAGTTTCCCGTGCCCGCTCACCCAGGACGGTGGGCATCTCCTTCGCCCCAGGCACCTCAGGCCCTGCCCCGGTCAGCCCTGCTGCCCTCAGTGAAGAGGCTATTGACCTCCTGAGATCCCTCTCTGTTGGGCAGTCAACCATACCGAATGCCATCCAAGGTCTAGAAGGGCATTTGCAACAAACAAATGCATTCCTGGAGGGCATTCACTCTGGCGTGGCGGCCCAACAGAGATCATTCCAGGCTCTGGCTAACTCACTGATGGCAGCCATTGTCCCTGTCTCCAGGCTCCCACCTCCAACTACCTCTACCCAGTCCCATTCCCCTCAACTCCAGCCTATCCCAAGCACACCTTCAGACCTGCATGCACCCAAATCAACACACAGAAGTGGCTCAGACAAACACAAGCACCACACATCATCCCACAGGTACTCACACAAGCACCATCCAGATGCAGACACACCAACATCTACTGCCTCCACTGTGTCCCCCTCCTCCTCCTCGTCCATCTCCCTCCCAGTAGCATCTCCACTCACACCTGCATGCACTACATCCTCATCCACTACCTCCACCACCAGCATGCCAATCACTACATGCCCTCACTGGCAGTCACCACCCCCACTTCCATGCCCACGTCCCCTGTGTCCTCTCCCACTGTGTCTGTGCCCCCTCCTTCCAAAGTACACAAACGCAAGCACTCAGGCACCCAACAGCCATCCACCTCACAACAGCATCCAGCCCATGCTCCTGCACCCAAACATAGCAGACAGACACCTCCTACAACCACTCCCTCTTCCTCCACTCCCAATCCTTCACCCTCTTCCAGCCTCAGTGTCCCTAAAAGGCTTTTCGTCTCTACCCTTGACCTATTCCCTGCCCCTCCCCCCCGTCCTTCACTTCGGGCCAGGGTGGGCAGAACCCAGGCAGCACCTCAGCCACCCAGTCCATGGCCACTGTAGTTTCTGCAGCTACTGCATGTGTAAGAGGCTCCAAGGAGGTACCCGTCAGCACTGCCAGTGTGCCTGCACCACCTGCCAAGGGCAAGAAGGGACTAACAGCTAGCAAGGGCAGGAAGGGAACACCAGCCAGCAAGGGGAAGGAGGCACCACCAGCCAGCAAGGGAGCAAGGGGAAGGAGGCACCACCAGCTAGCAAGATCAGGAAGGGAACACCAGCTGGCAGAAGCAAGGAGGAACCACCATCTGCCAAGGGCAGGTAGGGGACAACAGCTGCCAAGGCCAATGTAAAAGGAACAGACGCCGCAGGCAAACAACACCAGCCATGGCACTTCAGCCGTCCGAGGCTGCAGGGGAAGAGCTGGAGCCTCCCCCCCACCACTGGCAGCACCGCCACCTGCACCGCCGCCAGCACCACCACCTGCACCGCCACCAGCACCACTGCCAGCAGCCCCAGTGGGCAGCCGTCCGAGGCTGCAGGGGAAGGGCTGGTGCCTCCCCCACCACTGGCAGCACCGCCACATGCACCGCCGCCAGCACTGCCACCTGCACCAGCACCACTGCCAGCAGCAGCAGCCCCAGTGGGCAGCCATCCTAGGCTGCAGGGGAAGTGCTGGAGCCTCGCCCCACCACTGACAGCACCGCCACCAGCCCTGCAACTGCCATCCACTGAGCAGCCATCACCGCCGGCAAGCAGTGTGTAGTCGTGACTACATGGGCTGTAGTGCATCCTGGCCCCTGCAACACCTGTAGGTGTGACACCCAGGTGAGAGACTGTGTCCTTGCACCATCCAGGATCTGCATCACAGGGCACACGGCCCACTCCAGAACCAGTGGAAGAAGGCATCCACTCACCCCCTCCTTGCCAGGATGAAGCACACTGGGCACAAGGCCCCCTCCAGAACCAGTGGAAGAAGGCATCCACTAGGGAGACTGTGGCTTTGCACTCCCCAGGACCAAGCAGTGGGCAAACACCAACATGAGAGACTGTGGCCTTGCACTCCCCAGGACCAAGCAGTGGGCCAACCACCCACTAGAGAGACTGTGGCTTTGCAGACCCCAGGACCAAGCAGTGGGCAGTCCACCCACTTGAGAGACTGTGGCCTTGCACTCCCCAGGACCAAGCAGTGGGCAAACACCCACTTCAGAGACTGTGGCCTTGCACTCCCCAGGACCAAGCAGTGGGCAAACCACCCACTTGAGAGACTGTGGCTTTGCACTCCCCAGGACCAAGCAGTGGGCAGACCACCCACTTGAGAGACTGTGGCTTTGCACTCCCCAGGACATCGTAGAGGGCATGTAGCTCCCTCCAGGAGCAGTGGCGTTGTACCGTCTTCCCGCTGAGGTGCCCCCTCCCATTCCCCACCCCCCTGAGGTGCCTGTGTGTTTTTGACCTGATGCCCCTACAGTGTTCTCTCTGTATTGAGGCAGGAGTCAAGTGTGGCCTTGGCCTATGTGTTATGGCCCTGTGGGCCACGGACATTTTGGAGTGGGCATTGTCCCTCCATTTGTATGTATTGTACATACTGTTTTCTGCTTTAAGGACGTATTTAACTACATTTTTAATATTACACTCACTTTAATCAATTCCTTATGTCCTTGCATTATTCCTGAGGGTTACCGGGTGTATCTGTAATGTTGTTGCATCTGTTTGTGTGTATGTTGTTGGAGGTGGGGGTGGGGGTATTGCGTGTGTGTGTCACTCTTTTTTTCCTCCCCCCTCCCTTGTGTGCTAGGTGCGGTACTCACCGTGGTTGTCTTCGCCGCCATTTCCTGGTGTAGGAAGAGGTAGACCAGCATTGGAAATATGTACAATTCGGGCTCCATGGTGCTGTGGTTCTTCCTTGAGTGTCGAGAGGTGAGTTGTTTGCCTTCGGGGTACTGTTTCTGCCATGCTTTTGATGGCGTTGTTACATCCCCGGAAAAGGTGGCGGATTGGCCTCTCATAATACAGTGGGCAGTACATTGTCTTCCGCCTGTCTGTTGGCGGTTACCGCCGCGGTGGTTGTTGCTACCGCCGTGGCGGTCGGAGCGTTAAAGTGGCTGTCTGTGTTGGCGGTTTCTGCCGTGGTCAAAATTCCATTTTTGTTACCGCCGGCCTGTTGGCGGTATTACCGCCACTTTATCACCGACCGCCAGGGTTGCAATGAGGGCCATAGTGCTTTAGGCTGAGTATGATATGAAAGATTTATAACAGGGGCGGTTGCTGGCAGTGCACGGAGCCAAGGGGGCGGGCGGGGGAAATAAAAATTCAATAAATAACACTTACTTGCTGCGCCGCCTCGCCTCTGCCGCTCACAATGCTCCTGCCGCCTTGGTGCTTCTGCCTTGCTCCTCTCCCCACCAATCAAGACACTTCTCTCATGTTGTTACACAGTATGAGAAGCTCAAAGAAGTTCTAAGTGTGCATGTCAGTTTGGCTGGCCTCAGACAGCCGGCCAAACCAACATGCGCACTTTGAGTGAACCTAGAACTCCTCCACCCCACCCCTGCTGACGCGGAGGATGTCAGCCCCCTACCCTACCTAAGCAGAAAAATAAAATTATAATAGAATGCTTATATTATCATTTTATTTTTCTGCTTCCTTTCAGCAGGGGGTAGGGGGCTATGCTCCTTCACCATAGCAGGCGGGTGCCCCTGATTAATAATAACAGTAAGTTAAATCTATTGGTTAGTCCACCTGTGCAAAGATTTGTGTTTTGTCTAATAACAGTTTTGACTCTCTATAAAGTAGCACAGAAGGTGAATGTGCCTATTGCAGACCACACCTCTTGTTAGTTGAAGTTTTTAACTTACAATTTTTCTTTTATAATGCAGTGAGATAAGAACTGGAACCCAGGAGATGCGTACACTC
This sequence comes from Pleurodeles waltl, assembly GCF_031143425.1. Classification (NCBI taxonomy): domain Eukaryota; kingdom Metazoa; phylum Chordata; class Amphibia; order Caudata; family Salamandridae; genus Pleurodeles; species Pleurodeles waltl. Next base: position 786,062,752 of record NC_090445.1, read on the forward strand.
TGCAAGGCATAGGTTTAGAACCTTATAGTTTTTGTCCAGTCTTTTGTTATTCTAGGATTGCTAAAAAGCCTTCATTTGGATAGTAATAAAGTATTTTTGTATAGACAACCTCAACTACTTTACTATGTGTTAAAGCCAGACTTGGTGATTCTCCATTCTAAGCACTATCAACATACAGCATCTACCGGGATGGATGATATGTGACTCCTACACCCTGTAACCCTCATTCTCTTAGGTAACATTCCTTAAACATTGATTTACACTCTTCTATAATTCATTGTCTAACATTTGTGTGATATAAAGCGCTTTGACATTGTACCCTTGCTCTGGGATGGGCAGTGCTACAAAATAATTAAATAAATAACATGCCATTTAAATTATTACTAAAGGCTATTAGAACATTCAGCTACTAGAGGGCGGAATGTTCTAATTAATTATTCTGAAAGGAATTACTGATACAGAGAGATCCACTGACATTCTTATAGTGCCTGAATATATCTCACATACAGGGGTTGAGCAAAGCCAAAATCCTGCCTCCAAATCATGGTTTGTCTAAGCACTTGTAAAGTGATAACAGTGTAGATGCTTTTTCCCTTAGTTGCATTGGCATCTAGGTTTTGGACTCCGGATCGCTCCCAGTCAGGATGAAACACTAACAAAAGGAGGACTGATGGCCATTTAACTGGGGTCTTTCTGTTGGTCCCAGCAGAAAGTCAAAATATGAATTCCCTCTTATACTATACAGGTTGCTGCTCTGAAAGAAAAAAAGATAAGTTGTGGGAGCTGCTGAATGTGCAAAAGTGTGGGCAAATTCAGTATATTCCACTATCTCCGAACCAGATCCAGGTCAATAAATGCTACTGGATATGGCTGAGTCAACATTAGATCCTGCACTGGTGAAAGGGATTACATCATGAAGGAGAGAGTGAAAACCTGGTGATGAAAAGGAAATCAATGACATGTGACATATGCAGATGAAGGATTTCAGAAAGATGTGAGGAGGAAAAGGGCCCCATAGCCCTAGTCTCACCACACCCAGATGGAAATAAGAAACTGTCTGTAACAAATATTCTAGCTGCACTGCTGCAATTTACATGTGACTATTTTTCTGTGTGCTCTACAGAAAGGGCAAGGATTAGATTTGGATGTAGTCTAAACACCTTAACCCCTTCGTTGCCAGGCCTTTTTCCCGTCAGGTGGCAGGCCTTTTGTTGGCTATTTGGGGCAGCTCGTGCTTAGGCCCTCATACCTTTTTGTCCACATAAGCTACCCACGGCAAATTTGCGTCCTTTTTTCCAATATCCAAGGGATTCTAGCGGTACCCAGAGTTTGTGGGTTCCCCTGGAGTAGACTAAGAAATTAGCAAAAATACAGCGAAAATTTTGTTTTTTTGCAAAAAACTGGAAAAAAGTGTTGCAGAAGAAAGCATGTGTTTTTTTCCCCTGAAAATCGCATTAACAAAGGGTTTGCTGTGCTACAATCACCATCTTCCCAGCTCTCAGGAACAGGCTGATTTGAATCAGAAAACACATTTTTCAACACAATTTTGGCATTTACCTAGGACATACCCCATTTAAACAATTTTTTGTGCTTTTAGCCTTTCTACCAGTTAGTGACAGAAATGGGTGTGAAACCAATTGTGGATCCCGGACAGCTAAACATTTCTGAAAAGTAGACAAAAATTTGAATTCAAGTAGAAGTAGTGATTATTTGCACATCTCTGAATTCCAAGGTCCCCATACTAGCATGTGAATTACAGGGCATTTCTCAAATTGACGTCTTTTTTACACACTGTCTTACATTTGGAAGGAAAAAATGTAGAGTAATACAAGGGGCAATAACACTTGTTCTTCTATTCTGTGTTCCCACAAGTCTCCCGAAAAAATGGTACCTCACTTATGTGGGTAGGCCTAATGCCTGTGACAGGAAACGTAACATGGACACATCACATTTTTACATTGAAATCTGACGTGTTTTTTGGAAAGTGCCTAGCTGTGGATTTTGGCCTCTACCTTAGCCGGCACCTAGGGAAACCTACCAAACCTGTGCATTTTGTAAAAGCAGACACCTAGGGAAATTCAGACTTGGGTGACTTGTGGGGCTCTCACCAGGTTCTCTTACCCAGAATCATTTCCAAACCTCAAAATCTGGCCAAAAAAAAACACTTTTTCCTCAAATTTTGGCGACAGAAAGTTCTGGAATCTGAGAGGAGCAACATATTTCCTTCTGACCAGCGTTCCCCCAAGACTCCCAATAAAAATGATACCTTACTTGTGTGGGTGGCCCACGTGCCTGCAACAGAAAAAGGGCAAAAACCTGTAGAGATTGAGGGGATAGCACAACGAGTTGATTAGCACATATTTTTCTTTTAAACATCTTTAGGCTGACTCTGCTTTAGGGACCCACACAAGTGAGGTATCATTTTACTTGGGAGACTGAGGGGAACGCTGGGTGGTAGGAAATGTGTGCCGGAGAGGTGATCCTACAAAGAAAAGTGAGGAAAATATGATTTTTTAAGCAAATGTTGAGGTTTGCAGAGGAGTCTGGGAGGGAAAATGTTGGGGGATCTACACAAGCCATACCTCCCTGGGCTCCTTGGGGTGTCTAATTTTACAACATCACTGGGTTTGTTAGCTTTCCCTAGATGAAGGACTCACCCGGGACCAAAAAACTTAGGTGCCCCCCCAAACACAGGTAGTTTTGTAACAGATCATTTTGATTTGTCCACGTACTTCTGTGATGTTCCAAACACTAAAATTGTGAAAAGAAACGCACTTAGGTTATGTTAAAAAGACCCCTCACCCACAAACCAAGTTGGTGGCATGCTTCATCATCAGGGTCCAACTTGAGACACCTAGGCCCATATTTATACTTTTTTGCGCCGCATTTGCATAATTTTTTCACTTTACTTTGTAAGTTTGCAGCACTTTTGTGTCAAAAAATGACACAAATGCAGCACAAAAAGGAATAAATAATGGCCCTAGCATATCACGGGTGTGCTGCGATGCCTGATTACAGCGTACCAGGTTTTGTCATTTTTACCACACATACTGGTTGGATTTGGCACGAGGGTGAGTGATGGTTCAGAAGATCAAATTTTATTAACAAGAGATTTCACAAAAATGAAATGCACTGTTAATAACAGAAAGGCCAAAAAACTGAACCAATGACTCACAGCTTGTGAGCTATAAAGCCGTGACAAGGCACCAACAGCTTTACAGTCCATTCACACACCTTTCATACATGACATGCACAAGACCATTCACTCCGCCAGCCACGGGCCCAGCACATTACAACACTCAAATCGACAGACAGCGCCACTCAAGGGCCCATCACTTTCATACGGCCACATGCCTGATACAGCAATCACACCAGCTGATAGGAGTATGTGGACTGGCGTTTGGCTGGCACCGCCAGCCAAGCGCCATCCCACGCACAAGCCAGCCAAGCGCCACCCCACGCACTCTGTCAGCCAAGCGCCACCCCACACACACTGCCAGCCAAACGCCACCCAACACACACCGCCAGCCAAGTGCCACGCCATGCACACCACCAGCCAAGCACCACTCCACACACACCGCCAGCCAAGCGCCACTCCACACAAACTGCCAGCCAAGCGCCACTTCACACACACCGCCAGCCAAGCGCCACTCCATGCACACCACCATGACTTTTTTGTTTTTAAGCAACAAAGAAACCACTAACTAATTATAAATAAGTACAAAACTACAAACACAAAAGCTCTAACTGAATACTTGACAGTAATGCCAACAGAGAAACTGAACATATGAAAATATAAAACTGCAGTTCTCTGATCTACTCTATTAACACCACCCATGTGCTTATTGTAATCTAAAATGCACACAGGTTTTCTCATGTCAGCAACTTGACCCCAAACAGCCATAGGTGAAGTACTCTCATCATGGATGGTAGTTAGCATGAACACATCCCTCCTGTCTGAAAATTTCAGAGCTAGCAGCTCATCATTCCACAAGGCACTGCGCTGTCCCCCTAAAGTGTTTTTCACAGACAAGCTCCCTTGGGTAGCCTTCCGGTTGGAGTGGATTGTGCCACAAGCAACAGTGTCCACTCTGAACAATTCCTTGAACCACGGAACTCCAGTGTAGAAGTTATCTGCATACAAATGGTGACCTTTGTTAAACAGTCTACCAAGTTCCCACACAATTTTCTCACTAACTCCAAAAGTGGGCGGACAACCAGGTGGGTCAATACTGGAATCCCTACCAGTGTAAACCCGCAAATTATAAACATATCCTGTACTTTCAGGCAGCATATACAATTTAGTTCCATACTGTGCCCTCTTGCTAGGAATGTACTACCTAAAAACCAAATGACCCTTGAACAGGACCATAGACTCGTCCACACTTATTTCTTTGCATGGAACATAGACCTCTGTAAACCGATCTAAAAAATGATCAAGGACAAGCCTAATCTTAAAAAGACGGTCACAATCAGGGTGATCTCGTGGCAAGGCTAAAGCATTGTCAACAAAATGCAGCATCCGAAGAAGAAGCAAATACTGATTACGAGTCATGGTTGCAGGAAATATAGCCGTTGCCATCAAGGGATTGGTAGACCAACAAGAAGCCAGTGACAGCTTCCTTATCAACCCCATCAAAAAAGTCAAACCCAAGAACTTTTTCATCTCTTCCAGGTTTGTGGGAATCCAACAGTGTTTTCCCCCCTCCGGGGGGGCGACCCTTGCCCATGGGGCCACCCCCCACACAAAAAAAACAAAGCACAAAACAGATTGTCTTAAAAATAATCCGCCGATCTGCCCCCAAGGGGGGCAGAAATGGCAAAAAATATTATGCCGCCTTAGGAAGGCGACCCTTGCCCAAGGGGCCGCCCCCCACAAAAACAACACACACACATACAAACAAAATCCCTGGTGCCTAGTGGATTCTGCCCCTCTTGGAGGCAGATGGGCCTAAAACAAATAGGCCGATCAGCCCCCAGGGGGGGCAGAACTGCCCAACAGTGTTTTTCCCCCTTTGGGGGTGACCCTTGTCCAAGGGGCCGCTCCTACACAAAAAAAAAAGCACAACATCCCTGATGTCGTCGTGGCTTCCACCACCCTGGGGGCAGATTGGCTTAAAAATAATGAGCCGATCTGCCCCCAAGGGGGCAGAAATGGCATAAAACATTATGCCCCTTAGGGAGGTGGCCCTTGCCCAAGTGGCCCGCCCCCCCACACAAAAACACACACATACACATACAAACAAAATCCCTGGTGCCTAGTGGGCATTCCTGCTGCCCGATCGCATCGCAACCGGGCAGCAGGAATGCTAAAAGAGGCATCGAGGGAAAGGAAAACCCTTTCCTTTCCCCCCGATGCCTCTTTTGAAGCAACTCCCCACCCCGACCGGAGAAAAAGCTTACCTTCTTCCTCATGAACACGCTGGAAGTTAATGGCTTACAGCACATCCGGCAGCCTCTAATGATGTCAGTGCGCGATTGCGCGCTGACGTCATTAGATGGGGGTGAGGGGGGGGTTGGTGAAAGGGGAAGTGATTCCCCTTCCAGCCCTGACCTGGGGGGCTGGTGAGGAGGCCCTCGGGGAGCGCTAGCCCTTCCCCCAAGGGCCGGGTGCAGGAAATAATGGTTACGTCCTCGGCACCTGAGAGGTGCTGCCGAGGACGTAACCATTACGTCCAAAGCACCCAAGGGGTTAATGACCCACTGGCTAGCCTTGTAAGAAACTCAGATTGTTTTTAGCAACAAGACTTTCTATCATAGCCCACCACAAAATACCCACGTCATGAACTCACATAGACACCTGAAGGTGTCTCTTTTCACTAAATACACTATACAAGATTAATATGTTGCATGAAAACAAAACTACATAAACACACCTGGAAAAAAGAGAATGAAGCATGTAATGTAAATGAAGGCGAACTGTAAGCACAACTTGCATTGATGACATGCATTACCTTAGGGTTTTTTTTACAGTCATTATTGAGGAATTGATCAATGTTTTTGTCTGGAACTCCTGACATGAATATAGAGCCCATTAGTGATCCATTTTAAAGTCAGTCATCTATGGAGGGCTATAAGGCTATTGGAAAATTCTGCCACTAGAGGGCAGAATGTTCTAATAAACAAACCAATGGCCTCACAGAGCCCAAGGGGATTGAAATCCCTTTAGGTTCCATGAGGCCTTTGGTCACAGCAACAGCTGTGAACAAAAACTTTGGACTGTTGGAACTCCTGGCTTGTACCGGCCATTAAAAGCCCGGAGCACTCCATTGTTTTCAATGGAGCTCCCAACATTCCAATGTTCTAAACAGAGCAAGCGACCTTCTTCTTTTTGGCCTTTGCACATTTTAACTGGGTAAGTGGCCCTCTAATTACAGCTTGCAAAAAAACAAGTTGTGCTGGAACTGCTTTAATGCCATGGTGGTTTCTTTATATGTGTGGCATTGTGTGGTGGTAATTTTGCGAGATCCATGAACTGCATAAAATGTCCTGCTTGAGGAGCCACATCAACTAAAGAGTTTCACTGTTCATCATTTGGACTTTATTAAGATGGATTATAGTCTGCTCTTGTAAAGTGTGTTCATCAATGCCAGGTTCAGGTATGGATTTGTGGTGACCGAAGCAACATTTAGGTCCTAGTGGGGACCGATCTTCAAAATCCGTAGTTACTAATAGAATAGGGACATGATTGCAGAAGTGCATAGGTGTCCATTGAACCTCCTCCCATTGTGTGCATTTTGAATAGAAATTAGAATTGTGATTAAATGGATCCTGAAGGCTTTTTTTGCATCCATTGAGGGTTGCAACTGTGGGCTGGTTTTTGGGCTGAAACTGGTGTGCGTTGGGCTGAATTTTAGCTTGAACTTGGACAGCATTGGGCTTGGGACAGGTCTCAAAATCTGGCAATCCTGTTAATTGGCAGTCTGCTCCTGGTATTGAAAGTGCATCTTTCAGTCTGCATGTCAGAATGTTTCAATGAAACAGAAGAGGAAGATATTTGAGAACTCATTTAAAATGTGTAATTTTGATTCTACAGCACTAACCATAATTTCAGTGACAGAATGAACCAGTTAATTTTGTTCCTTTCTAAATTAAATGTTTCTACATTTTACCAGTTTGATTCAATCAAGGTGGCTTTAGGACTGCAACACTTTTGTCACAAGTAAGACTGTGAGCGCTCTAGTTGTTCTTTAGAACACTCTGGGAGGCTGCAGTAGAACACAAGGGAATGAACTGACAGGCTGCTCCTGCTAGAAGTACATGTTTTACTGAGAATCTCAGACTCTCAACTGGCTGGGTAAGAGTGTGAATTTACAGAAAATATGCTCTAATTTTAGCTTCTGGAGCACCTTTCATAACATCTATGTGAAAATCATGAGAGAAAACAGTTTTCTCTCTGACATGATTCATGAAATCCCAGCAGGCTAAAATCACCTTAGGACACACTACAATTCTGAAAATAAGTCTGGTACCACCATCAAATGATTTATATTGTACTAAAATCTGTTATCACCCTTTCTATGTGCTCCTTTGGTGACCCTCAAAATCTGCCATTCATTACAGTTCATTTCAATGGGGTCCATGTCCTAGAGTATTGTAACAGCTGCAACAGCATGGTGTCCATTCTGTGGCCTTCCAATAAAAGAGGGAGGTCCCTTTGGAACCTCCCCTACATGCCCTTTGGGGCCTGGGGTGCTCATCCTGTGCCCTTACATATTATTTAATCCATTTACAGGACACAAAGATCAAGTCCCTGAGTCTTGTGGTGGCTGTCCAAACATTGTTCAGGTTGCCACCAACCAATCAAGATTCACTTGTTTTCTTTAAATTGGGCAGTCAGAGCATATCTCAACACCAAGGGGGTCATTCTGACCCTGGCGGTAAATACCGTCAGGGCCGGGGTCGGCGGTAGCACTGCCAACAGGCTGGCGGTGCACCGCCGGGCATTCTGACCGCGGCGGTACAGCCGCGGCCAGAAGCAGAAAGCCGGCGGTGTACCGCCGACTTTCCGCTGCCCATGGGAATCCGCCACGGCGGCGCAGCTTGCTGCGCCGCCATGGGGATTCTGGCACCCCATACCGCCATCCAGTCCTGGCGGTTCACCCGCCAGGAACAGGATGGCGGTATGGGGTGTCGTGGGGCCCCTGGGGGCCCCTGCAGTGCCCATGCCAATGGCATGGGTACTGCAGGGGCCCCCGTAAGAGGGCCCCATAAAGAATTTCAGTGTCTGCTTTGCAGACACTGAAATTCGCGACGGGTGCAACTGCACCCGTCGCACCTTCCCACTCCGCCGGCTCCATTCTGAGCCGGCTTCCTCGTGGGAAGGGTGTTTCCCGCTGGGCTGGCGGGCGGCCTTTTGGCGGTCGCCCGCCAGCCCAGTGGGAAACCCAGAATGACCGCCGCGGTCTTTTGACCGCGGTACGGTCTTCTGGCGGTTCCCGCTTGGCGGGCGGCTCCCGCCGCCCGCCAAGCTTAGAATCAGGGCCCAACTGTCCAGATATCTATAAATTGTTCATCTTAATTTCTCTAAAACTGCTGAATGGATTTGCACCAAATCACAAAAGCACACTTTCGGGACCAAGATTGAGCTTCTTTCCAAATGTAGTGTAATTCTGTTTTTGCAGTAGTGCTTCTTTAAAAAAGTCTGTGGAAAATGTATAGTGATTTGCGCAGGGCTTTAAGGCTATTAAAACATTCTGCCACTAGAGGGCAGAGGGTTCTAATAAATAAAACAAAAGCCTCACGGGGCCCGAGGGGAATGAAATTAATTCCACTCCCCCTTTTTTCTTGGCCTCTGCTTGATAGATCACCTGAAACATTCAATGCACAAAGTAGGCAAAACAAGAGCCCTTTTTTGGAAACTTTTGTGAAGATTCATCATACGGCGCAAAAGTTATCAGCAAAAAAAAAGCATTTCCAATGGAAATGCTTACCTAACTATAACTACACAGTGGTGACCGCCACTGTGTGTGAGTGTGCATGTATGTATATATGTATATATATTGAGAGAGAGAGAGAGAGAGAGAGTGAGAGAGAGAGATGGAAACTATTACATTGATATTATCAATTATGTTATCAAAGATGTCATGAGTGCCGTAATTTGTGGAGTAATTAGCAGTGCATGGCAAGGGCCTCCGAGGACCGCCACCTCCCCTAGGAGTAAAGTGAAAGAATGAAGGGGTCTTTTGCGGACCCTCGGCCCAGTGACCACCATCTCTCTGGGGCAAATACAACATTGGAGGAGGGCCGTGCACCCCCCTCGAGGAGCCAATAATGGCACCGGGGACCGCCACCCCTCAGGATCAGCTCCTCCAATGTCTCGGGGTGCCCACTCCTGGGACACAGCTGTTTGCTCTGACTGGGCAGGAGCTTTAACATCTCTTGCTAAGTCATGAGCAAACACTTCGCTCCCAGCAAGTGAGAGCTCTCAAACAGTTCTCGCTTGCTAGGAAGGGAGGTTCCCTCTGTTTCCCTGCTCGCAGATATGCGGACAGGGAAACAGAGGAAACAATTGCTCTCACAGACCAGGAGTGGCATGTTTAGCAGCTCCCTGTCTGTGACAGCAATGCCAGCTCCTGCAGGAGGTTGGGAGCTGGCTGAGACCGCGTGGACCTTCAGGCTCCCCCCTGCGGTCCCACTGCACACTAAGGCCCTCATTCCAACCATGGCGGTCTATGACCGCCAGGGTGGATGTCGCCGGAAGCACCGCCAAGAGGCTGGCGGTGCTTCATTGGGCATTTCGACAGCCGTGGTCGCCCCGCCAGCCTGTTTCTGGCGGTTTTCACCACCAGAAACAGGATGGCAGGAACGGGTGTCATGGGGCCCGTGGGGTCCTCTGCACTGCCCATGCCACTGGCATGGGCAGTGCAGGGGCCCCCTAACAGGGCCCCAGCATGATTTTCACTGTCTGCATAGCAGACAGTGAAAATCGTGACGGTGCAGCTGCACCCGTCGCACCCCTGCAACACCGCCGGCTCCATTCGGAGCCGGCTTCAATGTTGCAGGGCCTTTCCCGCTGGGCCGGCGGGCGCTCCCTTGGCGGGCGCCCGCCGGCTCAGCGGGAAAGTCTGAATGGCTGTAAAGATGCGACGTAGAGACTTAGGCCCTCATTCTGACCTTGGCGGGCGGCGGAGGCCGCCCGCCAAAGTCCCGCCGTCAGGTTACCGTTCCGCGGTCGAAAGACCGCGGCGGTAATTCTGACTTTCCCGCTGGGCTGGCGGGCGGTCTCCTTCAGACCGCCAGCCAGCCCAGCGGGAAAGAGGCTTCCACGATGAAGCCGGCTCGGAATCGAGCCGGCGGAGTGGAAGCTGTGCGACGGGTGCAGTTGCACCCGTCGCGTATTTCACTGTCTGCGCAGCAGACAGTGAAATACATTTAGGGGACCTCTTACGGGGGCCCCTGCAATGCCCATGCCAGTGGCATGGGCACTGCAGGGGCCCCCAGGGGCCCCGCGACCCCTCCTACCGCCATCCGGATCTCGGCGGTCCGACCGCCGGGATCTGGATGGCGGTAGGGGGGGTCAGAATCCCCGCGGCGGTGCAGCAAGCTGCGCCGCCGCGGAGGATTCAATGGGGCCGCGGTACACTGGCGGGACCCCGCCAGTGGTGCCGGTCCGACCGCGGCTTTACCGCCGCGGTCGGAATCCCCATTGAAGCACCGCCGGCTTGTCGGCGGTGCTCCCGCGGTCCTCCGCCCTGGCGGTCAAAGACCGCCAGGGTCAGAATGAGGGCCTTAGTGTACTTCATCTGTATTTTATTCCATTAGTAAAAAGGAGACGCGCAGTGCTAGCAAACGAGCTAACCGCCCATCCCTCAATCCTCGCCGATCTCCACATTCTCGAATGCCACTCCGTCATTCTCACATCCGCGAGAAGACATAGCGTAAGCCATTCAGGAATGAAGAAACCGTCACTACATATCTTCCCCTTTTACAATATATTAAAAAAAACACAATACAACCAATACAAACCATACAACCAATAAAACTAAACAAATATGAAACTACTTCACTTCAAACAATACAATTAAAGATCATTTAAAATATACCTTTAAGAATAATAATCTTCCAATCTTTTAGGTTTACAGATTCTTCTGCCAGAACTACTCCATTTCACATTCCTACTAAGAACACCCTGTGATCCGCATGCATCGCGAGAAGACATACACGTAGACAAGTCATCTGCATTACTAGGACCACTAGGAACGTTCTTATGTTGATTCAAACATTCCTGCTCACTCCTCTAACCTTGATTCACACACTCCTGCACATTCATCTCATCTTCCAACCATTCCTTACCAATCTGACCATCCCGAACACTCCCTTGTCTCGTGTCACTTGTCCTTTTACATAACGACAACACGGCCATGTGCCGTATTTTGCCATCACTTAACCTTACAGAATTATCATACACTGCCTCTACTCTGAGGGGAGATGAAAATCTACTTTGACATTTACCTGTGTGCTTACTAGTTTTAACCCTCACTACATCTCCCACACACAATTTGATTTCTTTACTCTTGTGGACGTCATCAAAATATCTTTTGTATTTATCCTGAGCATTTTCAATATTCTTCTTCACCTCTTCCGGACTCCATTCCACTCTTTTAGCAACTTTTAGCCATCCCACATTGTCCTTCGACATAGGTGTCCTTCCTCTCATGAGCTCAAAAGGACTAGCATTAGTACTCACACATGTGGTAACCCTAAAAGCCCATAAGGTTTTCCATAATTCTGTTTCCCACACTAATTGGTTACAACTAGACAATTTAATTATACCTTTAAGTACTCGGTTGAATCTCTCCACAGATCCATTACCCGCGGGATGATATAACGAGGTAGTTCTATGCTGAATACCATTCCTTCTAATATAATCTTGGAAAACAGAAGATACAAATTGCGAACCATTGTCCGACACGATACATTTCGGTAAGCCTTCTCTCACAAATACTTCATCCATAAATCTAATGATACTAACTGCATCAGATTTTTGTACAATACTCACCTCCGGCCATTTTGAAAAATGATCCACCATAACCAGCAGAAACCTTTCATTCTCACCAATAGGTCCCATGATATTAATACCTACTCTTTCCCAAGCCATATTGGGACAAGGAATGGGATGTAAAGATGGTCTCAAAACTACTTGCGTCTTATCAGCATTCTCACAAGCAAGACAGTTTCTAACAATTTTCTCTGCATCCTTATATATACCTGGCCACCAGTACCAAAACTTTACCCTATTCTTGGTTTTTCCTATGCCAAGATGTCCTTCATGACATATCTCAAGAATTTTCTCTCTTAATGCCACAGGAGGTATAACTTTCCCATTTCTGAGAATCAACCCATCTTCCATGGACAACTCATCCCTTACTTCCCAGAAAGGTACCAAGATTTCCTTAATCTTTTTTTTTAATGGCCATCCCTTCGTAATTGCAACACTCAAATCATTTAGCACATCATCACCCTCTTGTGCTAATTTCCAATCATTGCGTGTAATGCCTCGACACACACCTTCTTCCACAATAGCCACCCACACATCTTCATTTATGTCATCTTCCTTATTTTTGGTTGGTAAAGGCATGCGACTTAGAAAATCTGCAACAATGTTTTTAACACCAGGCAAATATTGTACAATGTAATTATATTCAAACAAACGAACTGATAATCTTGCCAACCTAGGCGAAGCTTTGTACAACCCTTTCGTGGTTAGAACCTTCACTAACGGTTTGTGGTCACACCTTAACGTGACCTTAGTACCCCACACATACTGTCTAAAATATTCCAACGCCCACACACATGCCAGTGCCTCACGCTCAATAACTGAATACTTCTCTTCAGTCTGAGTCAATGAGCGTGACGCGAAAGCAATAGTATCCTCATTACCATCCATGTTTACCTGTGTCAGAACTGCTCCTAAGCCTTTACTGTTAGCATCTGTAGTGATAATACACTTAAGATTCACATCAAAACCTTGTAAAGGAGGTGCATTGCAAATATCATTTTTTAACACCTCAAAAGCATTCTGACACGTTTCCGTCCACTCAAATTTGTTCCTTATTTTGAGCAATTGTCTCAAACAATACGTTTTAGTCGAGAAATTTTTAACAAATTTTGAGTAGAATTCTACTAACCCTAGAAAAGCACGAACCTCCTCCTTGTTTTGGGGATTGGGCGCCTTACTTATAGCTAATACTAATGCCTCCTTGGGTTTAATGCCGTCAGCGGATACTACATGCCCCAAATAATTGACATGGTCACATGCAAATTTACACTTGCTAAACTCCGCTGTCAAACCTTTCTCATCTAAAACATTTAAAACCTGTAATAACGTTTGATCATGATTTTCCTTCGATTTTCCCATTACGAGAATATCATCTTGAAACACCATGACATTGTCAATTCCTTCCAAAATTGAACTCATTAGTCTTTGGAACATTGCAGCCGCTGACGCCAAACCAAATGGCACCCGTCTGAACCTATAACACCCAAAGGGTATAACAAAAGCAGTCAAATTCCTGCTGTTTGGATGCAATCGTACCTGATGATAGGCTGCTTTCAAATCAATGGAAGAAAACCATTTCATGACCCTTGTGCGAGACAGCATCTCATTAATATGAGGCAAAGGAAATTGATCTACAAGTATATTCTTATTGAGATCCATCAAATCTATGCATAGTCGTAAATTTCCATTAGCCTTTCTTACTACCACCAATGGAGCAATCCACTCCGACGATTCTATGGGTTCAATGATTTTCTCTTCCTGTAGTTTATCCAATTGCACCTTAACGCTCTCTTTCAGAGGAATAGAGATGTTTCTCACTTTGTGCATCTGTGGCTCAACCTTGTCCTTCAAATGAATGAAGTGCATGAACCCCTTCATCTTACTAATTCGCCCAGAAAATACTCTCGGAAATGTTTTCAAAACTAACTTGCTAATATCCACTTCCGTTTGCACAGTTAAAACTGGTTCCGGATTGTTAGGATCTAAAACAATGCCTAATTTACCTTGGTCAACCCAACCCAACACAGAGGGACCTGTTGCAGCCACATACAATTTTCCTACTGACACTCTATCTTTGTATTGAAATTTCAATTCCTTGAACCCCAACAATTCAATTACTTCGCTAGTAAATGTCTTAATCATTATGTCTGGCGCTCACAACTGCTCCCCCACAATGTGTTTAAAATTCTTTTCCCAAACATTCCTATTAACAATAGTATAGGGAGACCCTGAATCTACAACAATACATAAGGTCACCCCCCCCAAATTTATTTCACACGTTGGTCTTTTATTCCTTTTCTTTTCTTCTCCTCTTGCGCACAAAATGGTGTATTCATTTGTGTGTGCATCAGCAGTGTCTACACATAAAACACACATATTCAAAATGTCTTTATCAGATGAGTTGGAGTCTTCCAACTCCAACACCCTACTGTTGCTTGCCATTTTCTTCTGACAAACTCTTTGAAAATGTCCAATAACACCACATCTTGAACACTTCTGCTTCTTAGCAGGGCATAACTTGTTGTTTGCCAAATGGTCATAACTGCCGCATCTGTAACACTTCTTTCTTTCATCCAGTTTATGATTCTTCTGTTCTGCTACTGGTTTCCCCGGCCATTTCTTTTTGTGCTCAAACAATGTTCTTTTCCCCTTCACTCTTGCAACGATACTCTCATCACTCTTATTTTCATTTAAAATTTCCTTGGCACACCTTCCAGTCAATTCTGCCCTTTTCACAATGTCAATAATTTCTTGCAACGAGCTCTCTCCTTTAGCCCATAAGTTGTCTTGAATACTCGAGTTGGACGCCTGCATGACAATCTGGTCTCGAATTAGCTCATCATGCAAAATACCAAATTTGCAGTTGATTGCTAAATTTTTTAAGGCAGCAACATAATCCTCCACCGGTTCGTCCTTCCCTTGTTTACGATGGAAGAATTTATAGCGATCCACTGCCACGCAGACCCTGGGCCCATAATAATTATCTAAATCTTCAAGCGCATTGCTATACAAATCTCCTTGACCATCTTGTCTTAGTTTTTTATTGATGTTTTTAAACACCTTCAGACCTCCAGGCCCTAAACAATGTAAAAGAATTTTGTACTTTTTCTCCGCAGAAAGTTCCTCTTCATCATCAATCGCAGAAATATAATTCTTGAAGTATTCACACCATTCCTCCCATTTCAACGTAGGTGTGCCAGAAACGGATATAAATGGTTGGGGAGGTGTAAGATTCCATGAATTGCCCGAAGCCATGCCGCACAGTCTCCTTAAATCTCCCTTAAAAAATATATATATATATTTCTTTTTTTTTTTTTTTTTTTTTTTAGAAGGTACTCAGAAAATGTCGAGTTTCCAAGTTCTAGTGTTTGTGATAAAAAAAAAAAATGCAAATGCCTTTTTGCCCGATCCAAAATGGCGGCACAATGCCCAATCCAAAATGGCGGCGCAATGCACATCCGAATAACGTAGCAATACTAGTTGTTAAGGACAGGCCTTGTGACAGGCTTTCAGGATGTTGTGTGTTATACCAGGGCTCACCACAAGGTGTCTCCACCAGTTGAATTCCTAGAACTTCAGAAACCGATCAACGCTGATCCTCGTCAGAAGGCGAAGGTTTAAAACCTTAAAATCAGCGTCCACACTCCAACGTCGCAGGTGAGTCCAAGCTCGTCGCCAATTCTGTAAAGATGCAATGTAGAGACTTAGGCCCTCATTCTGACTTTGGCGGGCGGCGGAGCCGCCCGCCAAAGTCCCGCCGTCAGAATACCGCTGCGCGGTCAAAAGACCGCTGCGGTTATTCTGAGTTTCCCGCTGGGCTGGCGGGCGACCGCCAGAAGGCCGCCTGCCAGCCCAGCGGGAAACCCCCTTCCATGAGGATGCCGGCTCCGAATGGAGCCGGCGGAGTGGAAGGGGTGCGACGGGTGCAGTTGCACCCGTCGCGATTTTCAGTGTCTGCTTGGCAGACACTGAAAATCATAGTGGGCCCCCAGGGGCCCCATGACACCCGTTACCGCCATCCCGTTCCTGGAGGCGAACACCGCCAGGAACAGGATGGCGGTAAGGGGGTCGGAATCCCCATGGCGGCGCTGCTAGCAGCGCCGCCGTGGAGGATTCCCCAGGGCAGCGGGAAACCGGTGGGACACCGCCGGTTTCCCGTTTCTGACCGCGGCTGTACCGCCGGGGTCAGAATGCCACAGAAGCACCGCCAGTCTGTTGGCGGTGCTTCCTCTGCCCTCTGCCCTGGCAGTGAGACACCGCCAGGGTCAGAATGAGGGCCATAGTGTACTTCATCTGTATTTTATTCCATTAGTAAAAAGGAGACGCGCAGTGCTAGCAAACGAGCTAACCGCCCATCCCTCAATCCTCGCCGACCTCCACATTCTCGAATGCCACTCCGTCATTCTCACATCCGCGAGAAGACATAGCGTAAGGCATTCAGGAATGAAGAAACCGTCACTACAATGGCCTCCGCGGTCTTTTGACCGCGGAGCGGCCAAGTGGCGGTTCCCGCCAGGTGGGCGGCGCCCGCCGCCCGCCGGGGTTAGAATGACCCCCTAAGTCTCCCTTCCCCCCAAATTATGTTAAGGCCAGGCACCAGTGGATGGGATCCCAGGCTGAGATCAGCCCAGGGAGGGGCATTGCATGGCCCCCTTTCCATTTAATGAAGGCTGGGCCTCAGGGGAAGAGGTCCCTGGGGTTGAGATGAGCCCAGGGAGAGAGAGACTGAGACCCAACCCTCAGAAGTTGCACCCTTGTCTGCTGGACTCAGGAGAGACCTCTTTGTGCATTTTGGTTGCCCAAGACGGAAGTTACCACCAGTTACAGTGAACAACTGATTTTGCTATAACCAGAAACCAGTAGACCACTGGCAACCAGTTTTGGCTGGACTTCATCTAGGCTTCAAAGGAAAATGACCCCTGTGGCCAAAGTCATCCCACCATGACTGTGAACTGAGGAGTAGCACTAGGAAGACATCATCACTAGATCAGCATTTTTAGCGTTCTTCAGCATCTTTAGCAGTGTGCATCCCTTGCATCAGGACTGCTAGAGCTAGGAACTGGACGGGAGACTGTTTTGACTGCAAGGTAACTGTCCAAACAAGCCTCCTTGGTGTCTGTGGCCTGCTTCCCATCAGAGTTTGTCACCGAAGTAATAGTTTACAACTCTATAAAAAGATTTCCAAAGTCAACCACTAACTGTAGTATTTGCCAATACCTGTTTGCATTGCTAATGCAAAGCAGTGATTTATGATTTGATTAATAATTATATCGAAGAGGGTGTTGGGTTGGTGGGCCCGCCTCACCCTGCGGACCCCACTGTGGCATGGGAGGTGGTTGGCAGAGGTCTCGGCCTTGGAGCGGTTTCAAAGATGGGACCTCATAGGGATCTCACTACTTGGGGATGTCTGGGAGGGGTCACACATGCAGTCCTTTGAGAAGCTTCAGCAGCACCTTTTGCTTAATAAGACCCAGTTCCACAAATACCTTAACCTCTGGCATGCATTGCATGTGTATGTCTGGGCCGGTGAGGTCCTCCCCGAGTTCAGTCCCATGGAGGCGAAGGTGCTGATGGGGGGTATCGGCAAAGGGGGGGTGTCGCGGATCTACCGCTCTCTAGTCACCAACACACCTCAGTCACTGGACAAGCTCCGTCGGAGGTGGGAGGAGTGGCTGGGGACCCATGGATGAGGAGGACTGGAGAGAAGCGCTGATGGCTCCTAGGACCCTGACCATGGCCACCCTCTTTCGCCATTTCAGACATACTACCTACACATAGCGTACCTCACGCCTATCATGCTACATTAGGCGGGCCTCAGGTCCCACGCTGACTGTCCCCGATGCTCTGGCCCTGATGCTGGCTTCTATCACATGGTATGGACCTGCCCGAGTATTGCCTCTAATTGGAGGGCGGTGGTGTTAGAAATGGGGTTTTTGGTTGGCAGTCAGGTTACCCTCTGTCCAAGCAAGAACCCTCACTCTAGTCAGGGTAAGTCACACACAATCCAAAATTAGCCTGTGCCCACCCTCTGGTAGCTCGGCACGAGCAGACAGGCTTAACTTAGAAGGCACTGTGTAAAGCATTTGTGCAATAAATCATACAATACCATAATAAAACACCACAAAAATACACCACACAGTGTTTAGAAAAATATAGAATATTTATCTGGGTATTTGCAGGTCAAAACGATCAAAGATGCAATATGAATTTGTAAAGATATCACTAAAAAGTGATATAAAGGCGGTGATTCTAACCGCGGCGGGCGGCGGTCGCCGCCCGCCATGCGGTTACCGCCAAATGACCGCACCGCGGTCACAAGACCGCGGCGGCCATTCTGGCTTTCCCGCTGTGCTGTGCAAAAGGCCGCCCGCCAGCACAGCGGGAAAGACCCAGCAACGATGAAGCCGGCTCCGAATGGAGCCGGCGGAGTTGCTGGAGTGCGACGGGTGCAGTAGCACCCGTCGCGAATTTCAGTGTCTGCTAGGCAGACACTGAAATTCCTTTTGGGGCCCTCTTACGGGGGCCCCGCGGCACCCCCTACCGCCATCCTGTTCCTGGCGGGAGACCCGCCAGGAACAGGATGGCGGTAGGGGGTGTCAGAATCCCCATGGCGGCGGAGCGCGCTCCGCCGCCATGGAGGATTCTCAAGGGCAGCGGAAAGTCGGCGGTACACCGCCGACTTTCCGTTTCTGGCCGCGGCTGAACCGCCGCGGTCAGAATGCCCAGCGGTGCACCGCCAGCCTGTTGGCGGTGCTACCACGGTCATTCGCCCTGGCGGTTTTTACCGCCAGGGTTAGAATGACCCCCAAAGTGTCTTAAGTCTTTAAAAAGCAATCAAAGTCTCTTTCAAGCACAAAGTACCTGGTTTCTGGTGGAAAATCTCCGCAGAGGGCTGCAGAAGAGGAGATGCGTGGAAAAATGGTGTGTGCGTCGGTTACGCCCCTTCACACACAGACTTGCATCATTATTTTTCACGCGGGGAGACGTGCGTCGTTCTACGGGAGGAAAAATTGTGTGTGCGTCGGTTGCGCCCCTTCACACACGGACTTGCATCGTTATTTTTCACTCGGGGAAGACGTGTGGCGTTTTCCTGCACGTGGACCGTCTCCTTCTATGGGTCGCGGGGATTACCAGATGTCCCGGGTCTGGGCGTGGATTCTCCTGCTTGTTTTCCGGCTGCGCGTCGTTCCGCAGGGCTGTGCGTCGAAGTTTCGATCTCACGGCAGGTGTCGCGTCGATTTCTCCTCTGGAAGTCGGGAGGCGTTGTCCTTGCGAGGCCGTGCATCGAAGTTCCGGTCGTCCCGAAGGCGTCGCGTCGATCAGCGTCGGTGTGCGGCGTTTTTCTCGCCGCAGAACAAGCTGTGCGTCTAAAATTTCGGCGCACAAAGCATCCAAGTGAAAGAGAGAAGTCTTTTTGGTCCTGAGACTTCAGGGAACAGGAGGCAAGCTCTATCCAAGCCCTTGGAGAGCACTTTTACAGCCAGACAAGAGTTCAGCAAGGCAGCAGTCCAACAGCAAGGCAGCAGTCCTTCGTAGAAAAGCAGACAGGTGAGTCCTTTGAGCAGCCAGGCAGTTCTTCTTGGCAGGATGTAGTTTCTGGTTCAGGTTTCTTCTCCAGCAAGTGTCTGATGAGGTAGGGCAGAAGCCCTGTTTTATACTAAATTGTGCCTTTGAAGTGGGGGTGACTTCAAAGAGTGTCTAAGAAATGCACCAAGCCCCCTTTCAGTTCAATCCTGTCTGCCAGAGTCCCAGTAGGGGGTGTGGCAGTCCTTTGTGTGAGGGCAGGCCCTCCACCCTCCCAGCCCAGGAAGACCCATTCAAAATGCAGATGTATGCAAGTGAGGCTGAGTACCCTGTGTTTGGGGTGTGTCTGAGTGAATGCACAAGGAGCTGTCAACTAAACCTAGCCAGACGTGGATTGAAGGGCACAGAAAGATTTAAGTGCAAAGAAATGCTCACTTTCTAAAAGTGGCATTTCTAGAATAGTAATATTAAATCCGACTTCACCAGTCAGCAGGACTTTATATTACCATTCCGGCCATACTAAATATGACCTTCCTGCTCCTTTCAGATCAGCAGCTGCCACTTCAACAGTGTACGAGGGTAGCCCCAATGTTAGCCTATGAAGGGAGCAGGCTTCACAGTAGTGTAAAAACGAATTTAGGAGTTTTACACTACCAGGACATATAACTACACAGGTACATGTCCTGCCTTTTACCCACACAGCACCCCGCCCTAGGGGTTACCTAGGGCACACATTAGGGGTGATTTATATGTAGAAAAAGGGGAGTTCTAGGCTTGGCAAGTACTTTTAAATGCCAAGTAGAAGTGGCAGTGAAACTGCACACACAGGCCTTGCAATGGCAGGCCTGAGACAAGGTTAAGGGGCTACTGAAGTGGGTGGCACAACCAGTGCTGCAGGCCCACTAGTAGCATTTAATCTACAGGCCCTAGGCACATATAGTGCACTCTACTAGGGACTTATAAGTAAATTAAATAGCCAATCATGGATAAACCAATCAATAGTACAATTTACACAGAGAGCATATGTACTTTAGCCCTGGTTAGCAGTGGTAAAGTGCCCAGAGGTCAAAAGCCAACAACAACAGGTCAGAAAAAAGAGGAGGAAGGAGGCAAAAAGTTTGGGGATGACCCTGTCAAAAAGCCAGGTCCAACAGGTGGTGACTGAGATTTCGGGGGTCTTGCAGGTGGAGGTGACCTGGGCCCCATTGCTGCTCTTATTGGGGGTCATGGAGGGAGTGGGGTCTAGCAGAGCTGATCGAATCTTCCTGGGGGTGGCATGTTTGGTGGCCAAAAGAGATATTGTGGTTGATTGGAGAGCGGAGGTGGCACCGACGCTGGCCAAGTGGTGCTGTGGAGTAGATTGGTGTGCCCAGCGGGAGAAACTCGTATACGAAGCGAGAAGATGCCTGAAAAAATACAAGAGAGTGTGGGCGAAGTGGGAGGCCGCCTGGAGTGTTGGTTCCGGGCCTGGGCCGTAAGGAGCTTGCCATGGGGCGAATCGCCACCACACGTACTAATAAACGTCCAACATGTATCTGTGTTATCTATCTCAAATGAACGATATTACATGGCAGCTTGCTTGGGGGAGCGGGATGTGGCCTGTTTTGTACTGAGTACTTATGTGTTTTTGCAAAAAAAACAATAAAGGTCTTTATTAAAAATAAAAAAAATAAAAAGATTTTATATTGCAGGAACCCTCCGGTGGATTTTTGTTGTTCAGGTGTCACTTTAAAGATAAAAATACCTATTTTTATAAATTGGTGTCAGATTTTTTGGAGTCTGGTTTCTTTCTTATTCAGCTGTTTTGCTACTTCTCAATACTTTACACTTGTTCCTTTGATGAACCCTGTCTGCTCAGACCCACAGCTACCCAGGGTTGAGCTAAGGTGTTTCAAATTAATCTGACTGGTTCTATTCAGGTACTGAGTTTATTACATGGTGAGGTCTCACAATCAGACCATAGAAATCCGCTTTCCTCACACTTTCAACTTAACAATAAAGTTATACCTCAAAATACACATATCTCACATTAACCAATTCATTTTATTATAAAGGTCTGGCAGATTCAAAAGTATTTTGTGAATGATGTGGCCCAATCCCTCAGCATTGTATTGAATCCTACCCAAGCGTTGCACACTTCAAAACGTGGGCCAGGCTTTTGGTACAAGCAGAATGAGTGATCTTTGATTTCTATCTATTTCCATCAGCTTCATGTCCACTCCCACGTGTGATCAGGCTCTGCTCTGTTGGAGGTGATGTCAAGAACTGGTAATCCATCCATTTTCAAGTTAGTAACATTCCGAAATGAGGGATGCCTCGTGTGGTTTTGCCCAATGCAGTATCACTCATCTGTCCAAATGCCAGCTCTGTAGGGTCCTGTTAGAAGTTGTGTAAGGATGGTTGTGTTTA
The DNA here is from genome assembly GCF_031143425.1 of Pleurodeles waltl. Taxonomy (NCBI): domain Eukaryota; kingdom Metazoa; phylum Chordata; class Amphibia; order Caudata; family Salamandridae; genus Pleurodeles; species Pleurodeles waltl. The sequence continues at coordinate 786,084,686 of NC_090445.1, forward strand.
TCTGGAGTCTGGGCACCTCTTTGCCAGTCACATTGCTACTCTGGGAACACTCTTTCTTCCAGACCCAACTTGCCTTCTTTGGATACACAAGTGCAAGGATAGCAGCATCATATCTGCACAGTGGCTTGCCACCGGTGGTATCTACCATCAGGTTGGTGTTATAGAGCAGTGATGCAAAGGCAAACAACGCCAACCTCAGCATTCTACTCTGCCACCCCAGAGAACACCTCACTACTCACTTCAGCCTATTCTGCTCACTTCTTCTGGGAGGGAAGGAAGCGAGTTGAAAGTGCCTGATACCCCAAGCGCCCCAGGATTGGATGACTATCCTGACTGCTCCATTCTCCTAACTGCAGGTGCTTAGTTTTAGGGCCCCACCCAGAACGTCACACCCCCCACCCCGAACTCCCTACATTCTATAATCAATAATAAACTTCAGGAAACATTGCACAGCTCTTTATTACTTCTAGGCACCCACCACTGGGTGCAGCTGCGGGGTCAGAAAGTCAGGAATGTAGGTATCGACTGTGTGGTACTTACCTTAACAGCGTGCTCCTAGACGCAGAATTTAAATTCTCGCAACTTGACCTGAAAGGCACACAATAATGGCAGAATCAGAAAATATGCTGCACAAGAGGACATAATAAAAGGTAAACCCTCGCACCCAACCCCCAGATAACATCCACCAAGAGACTTTCTAAGCACGGAAATTACAGCAAATGTATTGATAAATTAACTTTGAATATAAAAATGTGTTTCTTACACACAAAAATATATTCCCCGTATAACTAAATAAACTTTAAATATATTCATGTAAACGTGATTTCGTTATGGAAAGGATGTCGTGTTATCGTGCAGTCACATGTTATCTCTTGTACGTGTGGGCAGAACATCATCCATGGTAAAGAAAACGCCAGCGCGGGAACATGCCATTGGCCTGCATCCACTTCATTGTCAAGCCTTTTCTTCGTGGGCAGTTCCTCGAGAGCTATGCTTTCATTGTAGGCCAGCTCATTGTTTGTGTAAGTAGGATAAGGCTTAAAGGTAATAGTAAGAGCACTTCAGTCAAGGTAAGGGAGAAAGGTTAAAAGGTGAAGTAGGGGTAAGTGGTTAAGGGTAAGCTGGTTTGGGGTGAGGAGGTAAGGGCAAAGAGTATGGAGGCAAATGATGAAAGATAAGAGGTTAAAGGTAAGGGCAGAGGATCAAAGGTGAAGGGTAAAGGGTCAAGGTTTAAATGGTTAAGCACAAGAGGTCAAGCGGGTAAGTGTAAGGGGTCACGTGTAATGGTTATGGGCTAGAAAGGCACTAGCATAAAGAAGGAATAATTTGTTTAAAATGTTTATGTACACATCACGAGGTTAATTTACAAATGATGAGATGGTGTCAACGATGAAGTAGTAAAAAAGAGGCTGGCCCACTAAATGACAAGGAAATGGTCAGCGAGGAAAAAGTGTCAATAAGATGGTAGGCAAACAACAGGTAAGGAAATGATATGTATCACCAACACGTACTTCACTCAGATGGTATGTACACCTGGAGATTCCCTAATGCTTGTAAACTTGATTGGATTGAGGTCAAAGTGTATTTAAAAGGCAGCAATTAGACATCTATATCCGCATGGATAGAAGCCCATGCCATCTCTGCCCTCAGGATAGTCAGATGTGGTCTTTGCAAACAAGCGTGTATCGTCAATGGATCCATGAGGAGACAGATCCCTAATTTATGCCTGTGTTTGCACCTTCTCTGCTTCGTCAGATATCAAAACCAACAAGAGAGGATCCTGTGAATCTAAGATAATGCCAATGGCTTAGAGCTTATTGGCTGATCCATTCACCATCACACTTCCTTACTGTGTATCCCTCCCAGGTCCCAGGTCCCAGTTCTCTTCCCACCTTCACATACAAGAAAGCTCATCTGGCATCCTGAGCAGGGCTTGGGTAGTAGCAAGGAGGGTCAGGGGTGATCTGCCTTTCCCAGCCCGGGAATACTTAAGGTGGTGACTGACGTTTATACCTCAAGTTGCTTTGAGGAGTTGGATTTTCTTCAGTGCCGTAAGGAAAGGGTCGAGGAAGAGGAGGCCATTTAGCTTACCCCAACTACTTGCAGAATGCCTTCCCAAACATACAGGTCAATCCACCTTCAGAGAATAACAATTATACATCACCAATGAATAGAAAGGAAGTATCTTTAACCTTCTTTCACATTTAATTCCTGTGTGATTTAATTTCATGTATGTTTAGTTTTCAACAATGGGGAGAAAACTAAATATTTTGTATGTGAGTTCAATTAAAAACGTAAATTTCTCATCACCGTAGACAATATGGGTTGTATCACACAAAGCGACTAATGGGAGCACTAAGGCCTATAGTTATACTTTTTTTGCACCGCATTTGCGTCATTTTCTGACGCAGAAGCGGTGCAAACGTACGAAATATAATTGTATTTTGTAAGTTTGCACCGCTTTTGCGTCATAAAATGGCGCAAATGCGGCACAAAAAAAAGTAGAAATATGGTCATAAGTTTAGCCTCGGTCTCTGCCTCAATTTTAGGCTTACTGGTGTCTTAAGTAGTTATAGGACTGTAGCAGAGCTATTTCACCACCTTAGACACTGGTAAATGGTTGTTTGCCTGTGGAATTTTCAAAGCACATGCTGCCTTTCGCTGGAAATATAGTAGCATTTTGGCATGTTGCACATATAAAGTAAGCAAACGGAGCATAACGCAATATGAAATATAAAGCAGCACGACAACACAACCACAGCATACCAGGGCACATCACAACAAAATAGCCAAAGCAAAATGCAACACCACAACAGTACAACACAACAAAATCACATTGAAATAAGGCAGCACAGAAACACAGCAACAGAAGATATCAAAATGCCACACAACAATTATGCACGAGCGTTCCTGTTATACATTGCCATCCCCAGAATCTTGTTTCCATGATACCATGGGAAGAGGTGTCTGGAGCAACCACCGTCTTAACTTACCACCAATGACATGAAATAGCTGTAGTATAAATGTTTAGTCATCCAGTCCTATAAGCAGCTTCGACATATATATTTCATAAGGGTGACCAGCACCGGTCGGTGTGCTCCGCCATTGAACACACACTATGTAAGCAGCTTTTGTTGAAGGCAACCAGTACCTGCTGCTGCCTCCGTTGTTCATCTAGAAACAGCGCACGATCATCACTGCAGAACCGCTGCTGGGTTTGGGAACACCGCCTCGCTCACCCTGCATCACAATAGGTAGACGTGGGAGCCGGCTGCCTTCTGGCATCCGCACCAGCCACGGACTTTGTACGCAAACATGGCAAATACGAAGCTACGTTGAAAACAGAGGGCAGAGGTGCAGCTCTTTGGCACCGCAGCACAGATGGAGCTGGGTATTTGCAAAAGAAGTAGAAACCAATTTCTGTTCAGAAGAAAATCATTCATATCTTTCGAGTGAAGGAGATTAGAACTGTTGTCCAAGTGCGGATTAATCTCACTTCCAATACAGTCATTTGGAGCATAAATCGAAGGTTTTACATGGTGATGGATAGCCCCTCCTAATAAAAGTCCCATAGGATATATTGGGATGTATATTTAGGGGGGCGGGCTATCCGTCACCCTTGCAACAGAGTAACCCGTCCTCCGAAATGTAAATCAGGCCCTTAGTCTTTTTGCCTCATAATTTAGAAAACCTGGCTGCATAAATTATATAATCTCGCTGAATAATCCTGATGGCGCTAACAACGGTAAAGCACTGCAGGGTGGTTGAGAGGGTTGGTGACAGTTCCATATTACATGGTTCCCTGGGAAGCATACATAGGTTTTCGTATCGCTGCACTTTGCACTATAAAAATATTCAAACGTAATATATTGAAGATATTTAACAGGTACTTGTGTAATATGATCCAATATTGCTATGGAAGGGTTCTGGAGACATATCCAATGAGGCTCCACAATACAGATTTCCTTGTCACAAGATAAACTCCGTGCATGCTGCATAATTCTAGAAAGCCTGACAAAGTGAAACCTCTGCAGAGAAGTTTTGAGAGCTTTCAGTATGGTGATGAAGTCCTTATTTCACTGGCAACTGTGAAATATTTCCAGTATTTTACAGTTCCTGTGAAATTTCCAGTTTTATTCCAATATTATTGTGTGCAATAATAATAAGATCATTTCCCGTAAATCACAGTGCTGAATTAATTTCCAGGATATATATCTTATCTAAACAAGTAGAACAAATTATCACAGCATATTTTATTTCCTTCAGTGCTGATAAAAATGCTTTCACAAACCAGTGCTGCTCTTGTACCTTTAGTAAGCATACCTGACAACCTCACCCTTGCAGGGCTATACAGTACTTGATGCAAGTTTCTATCAATGAAGCCTCCCGAGTGTGTCAAATTAAACATTGCCATTGAGAAGTCTGGTGGCATTTACAAACCACAATGAGAAAGGCAGACTGGTTTATAAATGCCAACTGAACCCTGGTATGGTAATCTGGGACCATATTACACGTTACTCTCTATATATGTTTTATATCACGACTTACTAATTGATTTTAGTACTGCTTAGAAAGATTTAGAGCATTTCATCGTCATTCGTTTTCTGTTCATTTTTTGCCGGAGACTGCACATACGTTTGTCAATGTTTTGAAAAATGTGTGTTTTTGTTTGAAAAAATGTGTGCTAATGTCTCAAATGTTTTCTATGCCACAATGAGTTTTATACATCAAATTTAAAAACGCAAAGCTTATTGTAAGGAAATTAAAAATATGCTTTACATGTGCTTTTCTTTTGAAGTACAATGACACTAACAAGACATAAAAAGAAAGAAAATAAAGTGCAATGTGGGACATTGTAAGGTTTAGCTGACAGGGTTCTGCATTTGCAATGTTTATTTTCACATGCAGAGGAGGATTAATTGGTAGATGCTTGTATAAAGGATGGGCATGAAAGAAAGAACTTGTTAAGTGTGCTAAATAATGATCTAATTTATTCTACAAAATGAGGCAAACTCCAATAATCCTTAGGCCTGGGTGATTAAATGATAAGTACAAACTTGGCCACTTGAGGGAAGTATATGCCTAGACTTCCACTGCACTCTTAAATTCACCAAAATTACCTTATATCAATTCGTGTTTCTTATTTATTTTATTTCTTTTATCGAAATAGGTTTATGTATTAATGAAAAACTTGAACATTTCAAATTATTTTCTTCAAAGGTGCTCCTAAAATAATGGCGCAGTGAAAGTGATTAGTGTGATAATTAAAGTGCCAGAGTGTTATATACAATATATACAGAATAATGATCTAACAGCATCACTGTTGTAAACTGTTTGTTACCAGCACTGAAAGAAAGACAAAATACCATTTAACATTTTTGTTATTAGTTTAGGGTAGCTAAGTATCAGGTAAATGAATTTAGCCCTGCATATTATGGAAATTAATTCACAGTTACACCTATTTACTATGAAATCTGAGTTGCTCCCAACTCTCCACAGGTGGACTTTCGATCTGCCTATGGAACCCCCCGTCCTTGCTGCTCACAGCTGTCAGCTGTGACCAGCAGTGAGTGGACCCTGTGGCAAACACACTGCAGTCCACCAACCTCTACTACGCATGGCCTAAGGCCTGCAAAATGGCGGGTCTGGCCGATGTTCCCACTCATAAAGAAACCTACACTAGGCCCTGATGACCTAGCCAACTACCAGCCAACACTCACCTACCATCCATCAGCAAGATTATTGAAAAAGAAGTCTCTGTTCAACTCCAAGATCACATCAATAGTCATCTCCTGCAACACTCACAGTCTAGCTTCAGATCACACTGCTGCACAGAGATAGCCATCTAACACATCGAAGAGGATGCCCTCTTGACCACAGATGAAGATGACTCTTGCCTCTTGATATCGTTGTCCCGCTCAGCTGCCTTCGACACAGCTAAAAAGCCCCCTCGAGTTGCTAATGGGATTCATATGCAATGTCCTTCACTCATTCTCTCCCTAACTTTCCAGCCAACACTAGTTTGTTCACATGGGTGCCTCTAGCTTACAAAAGGTCCATATCACGTGTGGAGTCTCCTGTCATCTTCAAGATTTACTTGCAACACTTTGATGCACTGCTAACAGATAACAGCATCACAATTCACCGATATGCTGATGATACACAGCTCTACTTGAACATCTCCCCTGTTTCTGACATACAATGCATCTAACAATGATTGCACATCATTCAGACCTGGATGTTCAGCTCCTACCTGAAGCTCAACTCAGCTCAGTCAAATTCTTATTTTCAAGAGTAACAAACAATGTACAGTCGAAATCTGGCTCAATTACATGAGCCTTGATGGCTTCAAACCCCAATTCCCTCTGAATGCCAAATGACTTGGATTCACCCTGGATACCCGCCTCCCCTTCAAGAAACATATTGCCCAAAAACCAAAGACAGCCTGTTACCAGTTGTCTCTTCTGAAAAAAAGTCAAAGTGTTCCTTCCAGAAAGCGACTTTAGAACTGCTGTTCTACCCTGTGTACTTGCACATCTGGATAGTGGTAAGGCCATTCTCCGTGGCCTCCCAGACAGACACCACACTGACACCCCTTAGTGACTTCCAACACACTACAGCACATCTCATCCAGGACCTGAAGAAATTTGATCACATCACCCCAGCCTGATGAAAATGTATTGGCTCTTCTCGCAAGCCAGTGTCAGCTTCAAAACCAGCTGCATCATTTAAAAAGCCACCAAAATCAGCAGCTCCCCATATCGTGCAGAAGAGCTCACGTTCTCTGGTGATTCTCAGCACAACCGTAACCAGGACACCATCAGATTGCAAACTAAGAAGTGTAAAAAGTAAAAAACAGATATTTTCCATCTATGCACCCAGGATCCGGAAAAACATCCCCATATCCATCAGAATTTCCCCAATGCTACTCCAATTTAGGAAAGGTTTGAAGACTTTTTGAAGACTTGCCTCTTTAAAAAACACTACATAATAGTGCATTAACAGTCCACAACTGAACTCCCTACACTGTTACTCATTGAATTTAAGTTTGTCTTTGACCATGTACAGCGCTCCACTGTGTTTTTGGATAGGTTCACACTTTAGAAATACCATATACATACGTATACACATACATCCCGACCCTTCATTTTTTTAAAGGTATTTTGGAACCATGGGGCCAGTACTGTAGTACCAAACTGGGGTTCACATTCTCCACAATCCTTAAATAATTTTAAAGAAAATTGTAACCTAAGGGAGGGTCCTTTTGGGACCACAACTACTTGGGCCTGAGAGTCAGAGTTTGCTTACCCTTCCCCATATTTGCCCTTTCTTTAATTTTTCAGGATCTGGGGACCAAGTAAAATATTACTTTACTTTTTTTTTTTTTTTAATCCTAGAAATTCACTTAAAAAAAACAAAGGTTAAAGTGACTTAAATTACTATGTCAGTGACAATATTAACATTTTGAACTAAAAAAATCACAGACATTCACTAGGTATAGTTCGCAGAGCTAACTATAAATTGTACCCCCCCCCCATGAAGTGCCAATGACTTTACATATTACATCACTCATGACAGGTTCCAAGACATCATTTATGACACTAATAGTGACATCTCAAATGATATCACTGATAACATCATCCAATGAGGGTGCTAGTCCGTTTTATCGTTTACAGAGTGGCAGGTAACCTCCATGTTACTTTTCTAACAAATGTTGCACAGCCTGGGTCCAGCTGTAAGTGTTTAAAAAAATCATGTGCTCCTAATGCATCATAGATGTGTAGAGGTATTGTGCATGGTATAAATGTTTGCATTGAAGAGTAACCCTGTGTACAGATGACAGTTGACAACTTGTTCCATTTTGTTCCACACAATATTTTAGGCCCTGCAGAAAAAGTTTGCAAAAGGGCAAAGATTCTCCATACAACATACTAAGGGGTAATTACGAGCTTGGCGGTTGGTTTTTACTGTCTGCCGAATTTCCGATAAGGAGGTTGCTGCCACACAGGCTACCTCCCTGCCGGCCCCATTCAGAGTTTCCAGCTAGGCTGGCGGCAGAAACCTCAGTTTCGGCCTACCAGCCTAGCATGAAACATGCTACAGCATTGTCACCGGCTCATAATTGAGCCGGCTGCAATGCTGTAGCCCGCAGGGTGCACCAGCACCCTCTCAATGTTCATTATCTGCAAAGCAAACAGTGAACATTGTGATGGTGCTTGGCAGGGAGGGTCCTGCACTGCCCATGCCAAGTGCATGGGCAGTGCAGGGGCTCCCCTGTGGCCCCCTGCACCTGTTCTCCATCAGCCTTTTTATGGCGGTGTTACTGCCATGAAAAGGCTGGCCAAGAACAAGGTCATAATCCCCAGGGCAGTGCATTAGGATCTGCGCTACCTCTAGACCACCAGGATCCAAGATCCTGGTGGTGTTAGCAGTCCGGCCACCAGGGTTTTAATGTGGCAGTTGGAACACCGCATTGGCGGCGGTCCAGACTGCCGCGGCGAGTGTGGTGGTCTATAGACCACCACACTCATAATGAGACCCTAAATATTCTAAGCCGCCTTGCATTATTAGACAAAATTGTCTCAGCATGACAGATTCTACATAACATAGAAGACTGTGTCTAAAAGACTTTATGCTATGTGCATATGCTTGTTTTGCTTCAAAAGATGTTAAGTTTTCACCACAGTATGAAAGCTGCAGGTAGTATCATTTTTAGCATCTTCAAACGTTGCTTATTTTAAGCGAATAGTGTATTTTTTGCAAGTTTTGCTTAGAGTGTACACTGTTCTTAGTAGCTGTTTTTAAATACGCTGTAATGTATTTCATATGAGAGTTTCACTGTCTGTAAAAAGTGTGGTATATGGCAAACTCTCTCTGTTTACAGTACACACTTCTCTATATTTAGGTTTAATGACTGTCAGGTGTTTGATACAGATAAAAGCTGTCCATATTAGGGCATTCGATTTGGAACAGACGTTCAATATTTTCAGGAACTTGGCTTTCTCTGAACAGCTATATCACAATAAGGGTTGATTGTTTAATATGAACTAACATATATATATATATATATATATATATATATATATATATATATATATATATATATATATATATGTATATATATATATATATATATATATATATATGGCACTGTACTAATCAGATGCATAAAAACTTTTCACATGTGCTCTGTTACTGTTGTGTGTTTCGGTGTATAAATGTATGTTCATTGGTATATTATGTTGTGTGTGTGTGAGTATAGATTAGTGGTTGGGTGGCTACTTGATGTTAGTTATATAGACATATGTTGCAGGGTGTGAAGGAGCTTAGCTGTTGCTGCATACGTGCGCGTGTTATTGTTAACACTGCAGCGCGTGCAACTCGCACGTGTTTATTATTGTTAACACTGCAGCGCGTGCAACACGCACGTGTTTATTATTGTTAACACTACAGCGCATGCAACACGCACGTGTTTATTATTGTTAACAGTGCAGCGCGTTCAGCGCGTGCATACAGTTGTTCAGTAATGCATATGTTGTTCTAAAACTGTTGAAGTGTTTTCATTCAATCTGTTTCCTCGAGCCATCTAATATGTTACTGTTCGACTGCTAGCCAGCTTACCTGGGCGGCTGAGATCAGCTGTTACCACAGCTGCACTCTCACCTCCTTTGATGTTGAGCACTTTTTCTGAGGGCTCGTAACCCATTGTACACAAATAAACATACAGCGTTTTCTTATAACTTCAGCCTATTGGCTTTATTGGAAGAGGCGAACACGACAGCTGTGCGATGGGATATGTGGTCGGATACTTGTGATTCTGCGTACCTGTAAAGGTACTTCTTACGTGATATATGCTATTGGGCTGATAGTTGTATGGTTGTGGTTGTATTGTCATATGATGTTTGCCGGCCTGAAGGGAATGGGTTTGGGACTGATTGTGTGAAGAAATGTATAATGGGGAGGGCGTTGGTGTATGATATACTTATTAAGTATCCTGTGTTATTTATTGTTGAAACTACTAATTGTCAACCTTAATTACACTTCAGCTTTAGTTTTTATAAGAAATTCCCTTAGTGTCTATTAAATAAAGCACCTTCACCTAATGTGACAACCCCGTCTGATGCTGTTTAGATGTCCGCTCCAGAAAAAATCCAAAAGGCACGTGGTTCATTAATCGTTGTGGGGGCAGATTCACACATACCCAGACATGCGCCTTAGCAAGCAAGAATCCCAGGTGCTCTTGTGCTTTTTCTTCATCTCAGAAAAAAGTCCAAACAGTACCTGGCAACACGCTGGGGTACAGATTCACAAACACACAGGCCTGCACCACAGTGAAGAGACTAAATGCTGTGTGGATTTTTTTTCTTCTCCTCAGAAAAAAAACAAAGAGTGCTTGGCTTCTCACTTCCGCCCCACCACTTTCCCTCCCCCGCCCACACACATACACCCCTTTCTCTCCCCCGCCCACAGACATACATGTCTGGCTCCTCATGGAAGTGCAGATGTGTGCATCTGGCTCCTCACTAGGGCTCAGACAAATACACAGACTTCTGCACCCCAGTGAGGAACCTGAACCACATCCAACCTCTCCATGGGGTACAGAAAAACTCGTATGGGGTTGGGGTCATCCGCCATCTAGGGAAACCAACCATTCCATACATTTCTGAATACTAGACACCTGAAGAATGCCTGGATGTGTGACCTGCAGAATGCCACCACATTGTCTTACTCGGAAATCTCTATACAGGTCAAACATGGTCAAACATAGATTAAAAAAGGATTTCCTCAAACATCTGTAATAGAAAGTTCTGAAATTTCTGGCAACAATAAACCTCCCTTCCCCAGTGTTCCCACACTTCTTGTGGGAAGGTTTATCGTACTGACAAATACAGCCCAAATATAGTGTCAAACTGGTCTTCACATTGTCACACTTTGGCTTATTCCTGGGGTGTGTAATAGGCACACCCAAACATGTAGGGCAATGTTTTATGGGAGAACTGTGGAATACAGGGGGGCAAGGTGGAATACAGATTTGGGTCAAGTCAAGGCAGGGATATGTCCGGGATATGTCCCTGTATAAAGACGACTGTAAGAAAAAACATGGAAAACAAATTTGGCAAATGCCTTGTTCAGCATGTTATCCCATTTAGCCAATCAGAAAAAGAGCAGTCTGACACTCAGCATCACAAACCTTCTGTTGTGTAGACATTAAAAACATATACTTAGCCTGGAAATAAACAGCCCCCCCCTTCAGTGGCACAATGGTTTACCTGCCTGTGGCATGTAAAAACTACCCCAAGCACTGCCTTAGAGTGATGTCCAATTCCAAACAACATGGCACCCCTTGATGAACTACTGTGATAACTGCTGTCTTGGTATGATGACAACATAGATAGAACATGGTGATGGAATTCACTTGTGAAATGCAGAGATGACACAAATGTAAACTAATCAGCAGTCGCAGCTCGCTGCGCTCTGAAAGGGCGGGGTGGGTGTGGTGCCTGGGGGGGGCATTTAATAAAAAACATTTCAAAAATAAAAACTTTCCTGCTCCATGCCTCGCCGCTCCTCTTTCCCTCGTCACTGCAGACACAGGCTCCCAGCCTGCCCTACAGCCAATCCTGACGCTGCTCAGAGCAGCATTAGGATTGGTTGGGTGCACCCAGCTTGGGTGGTCCCATGCAGACTGGGAGCCTGTGTCTGCTCTCTCTAGCCCGCGAACACAGTGCCGGGCTGGAGAGAGCACAGTGCGAATGTGTGGTTCGCCAGCAGGAGATGGCCAGCCAAACACACATGCGCCCTGAGGGGAGTGCACAGTGCACTCGCCTCATACCTGTCATCCCACATGTCCCCGCCTCTTTCACAACAAAAAGATAATAAACATTATTATCCTTTCGTTGTAAAAGGTTTGCAGCTTCTGCTGCTGGTGGGGGGCGACGCTCCTCCATCATAGCAGAGGAGCCTCCGCTGCCAGTCAGTAGCCTGTCAGTCCTTTAGTGGATGAGACGTTTCTTTTCCTGCTGAACTTAAATAAAATACCTTCTAACTTTTCTCGTGAGGATTGATCTATTTCACAACTACCTCTCACACTTAGAACGCAATTACCACCTTTAACCCACCGAAACTGAGAGCACTATAGCTATTCCTTTGATTCCTCCTTGAAATTATATTTGTAAGACAATGAATATCCATCCCTCGCTGAACTAACTCACAAGGTTACACAACATTACAGGATGCACCTTCGTCTCTACCATGTGTCCTCAGCCATGACCTGACCATTATTCTCTTGTTTCTTGATACGTATTTTGATTGTTTTCTTCTTCACTGTTTCCCCTCTTGCCTCTTTCCTTCCCTTGGCCTCTATGCAAAATGTTCGACTCACTGTGCTGAACCTCCTGCAGTAAAGACCCATGTTTTCTTTATATCCATAAATAATACTTGACTTATGCCTACGTAGTTCATTCCATGCCATTGTCATGACTGTGCTATCATTGTGCTCATCGCATTTGCGACTTATGCCTTTAGTGTATACTTCGGAAATTGCAATAAACAGATTTAAAACTAAATACATATAGTTATAGGGGGTCATTACAACCTTGGAAGGCGGCTGAAGCCGCCCGCCAAGGGTGGACTGCCGGGCTGCCGCCAATGCAGCCGCACTCCTGCCGTGGCCATAATGAGATCCCCGCTGGGCCGGCGGGGATCTCGGACGCAACACAGGAGCCGGCTCCAAATGGAGCCGGCGGTGTTGCGGTTTTCACTGTCTGTACAGCAGACAGTGAAAAGCTGCACGGGGCCATGGCAGGGGCCCCGCGACACCCCTTTCTGCCAGCCTTCTGCCGGTTCTTACCACCATGAAAAGGCTGGCGGGAGGGGGACTCGTAATCCCCTGGGCAGTGCTGCAAGCAGCGCTGCCCTGGAGGATTACTCCCACCGGGATAAAAGTGGCGGGAAACTGCCGGTGCGACCGCAGCGCTTCTACCGCGGTCGTAATCCCCGTGGAAGCACCGCCAGCCTGTTGGTGGTGCTTCCTCCAAAACAGCCCTGGCGGTCAAAGACCACCAGGGTTGTAATGACCCCCACAGTGTCTTTACGTACAGGCCGATATCTTTGAAAGAAACACAAGAACCCGAAATCGGCAATTTACTTGCAGCTGCTTCCAAATCTCAGAATGACTAAACACAGTTTATCTCTTGTGGGCTCCCTTAAGCCTTAGAAAAAACATATCTGTTTGATACCCTCTTACTCAGAACATCCAGACGATCAAGGTTGGGGTCAATTGTCGCAAGGTTGTTTTCCTCTGTGGGAGAGACTACCGGGAAATAACGTGTTTTGGGAAAAAATGCTCAAAAATCTGATAACTTCATGTTCAGCACAATCTTACTCAATATCAATAGCCGAGCTTTGAACTTAGGACCAGAGCAATATGTAGCCTCAATTTGTAATCCTGGTATTAAATGATGACCTCATACATGTGCACCAGGGAAACATAACACAGGAAGTCGCAGATTTGATGCTAATGTGCATTTATCGCTGCCTGCTTCTTATAATACTAGATGAATCGGATGCACAGGATTTGTTCCTGCTTTGCCTAAGGGCATTGACAACTCAGGAAATAGATGCTCGTTGCTACTTTCAAAGGGAATCAGTGGAGCAATATTCATGCTGAAATTATATCTACTGAAGTTATTGCAAAGTGGCTGAGACAAAGCCCCTAGCAACGTGCAGAGAACTTTATCAAAGAGTGAGTTTGGATACCGGAGCAATGTGGCGCTTGTGCCTACTACTTCAAGGACATATATATGTATACCTGCTCAGGTGGTTTAGGCAACTTTATTCAGAGTTTTTCAGCAGCTGTCAAATGCAACTACATATTTACCAGTTGAGATCTCTACAGACAGTAAGGGGCATATTTATGAGAGGCTTGCACCGCCGCAGCAACACTTTTTTGACACTCTGGCGGCACAACTATTTCTGTTTCTAGCTGTCCTTTAGTGTGTATTATATGCCTACCTACTGGAAAGATGATTTACAAGTTGCTGAACCAGAATGTGTGTTCAGAGTCTTGAACGAAAAGTATGGGTCATAGGAGGGCAGAAAGAAAGAATATTCTGGCTCTTAACAAAAGAGCACACAACAATGTATATGCATCCGCCACAATTAATTGAAGATAACTAACTACTGTGTTTTTGATTTGTTTCATCTTATCAAATTCCTGTATGTGCCTACACAAGTTTGCAAAAAGAAAGAGCAAGTGTCAAGGAGGTGGTGCTAAGAAGGTCTGTTATGTCACCTTCTTGATTACCTGGCAATTCCTCCCAGTAGCCACCATGCCAACCTGCACAGAACTCTATGGGGCATATTTACAATTCCCCTGAGGCACAATAACACCACCGGAGCGTGCGTCACTTTTCTGATGCTCCGGTGGCACAGTGTGCCCGCACATATTTTTTTAAGGCTACGTAAAGTCACCTTTCGAGGCATTTAATGGCCTTGTAAATATGGCCCCATTTCACGCATAACTCTGCGTAAAAGGGGTGTTTCATGGGTGTTGCTGTGGGTGTTCCCATGCAACACCCATGGAATCTCATGCATTCCCTGAGTACAAGGTTTGGTAAACCTGAGAATGCATCAGGTTCCTACGCCACCCCAGGAGTGGCGTAAGAGTTGCACAACAATGAGAAATATCTTTATTTCTACTCGTTTTTTGCTCTTTTGTGTGTGCTGCGTTCTGCAGCACAGATAGAAAGAGGGAAATGTAATTATTGATTGTTTATGTGCAGGAAGGTGTTCCTTCCTGCACAGAAACAATCACCCCGCAATGCATACACCCTTGCACCATAGTACAAGGGTGCCTGCATTGGTGCTAGGCTGCCAAAAGGGCACCTGCACAGAGGAAAATACAGGAATGCATTGTATTGCTGGAAATATGATGCATCCCTGCACTTTCCTAATGGCATAGCACAGCAACCTGGCTTGTGGCACCACTCTGTATCATTTTCTTGTAAAGATGGGCCCATGAATGAAAAGTGCTAAAAGGTGATGTAGCTGAAGTCTTGGTGCTACCCTCATGTCACAGTGACCATCTAAACGCGACAGTTTATGCATTATGTATCACAACACTAATAGTTTAACTCTAGAAGGATGCACTGAGAAGTTGTGTTAGTGTGCATTCAATGTACAATATATGACTAAACGCCTGTGGTATAAGCCTTTAATTACATGTTTGAAGAATTAATCTGTCATTAGGTTATATTTTAGAGTCTAAACTAATAGTCTGCATAGAAACAATATTAGATTTTGAATGATAAGTGTTTTAAATTCATATGCAAAAATTGAGAAATGCAGTTCTGCACCATACTAATGGAAATGTATTTGCAAAGGTATTTTGTTTTAAAGTTACTGTAACTTAAACACTAATGAAGATTATTAATTCTGAAGTTATAATTTGCATATTAAAATGTGTTTTATTTGAAAGTATTATTGTGCTGCTGTAATTCTTTTGCATTAGCCTAAGTGAGGCTTGCCAGGCCCTGAATTTGTGACCGTGCAGAAATTGTTTAGTCAGTTCATTAATGTGTACCTTTCTTTCAGACTTCGTTCCCATGAGAAGCCTAGTTGGTAATAAATGTCTATTGTTATACATGCAGAGATTTGTAATAATATGTCCTTGAGGAGGGAACATTTAGGACTGTGGACGTTTAAAGAATACACTTGTTGCAATCCCGCATGGAAGAACACTGATGGTCGCCGTTCTCATTTCAAACCTGGGAAACCATGTTGATGTTTCAAGCTGGAGTCACATGATCGATTTCTATTGGATGTTACCCCTACAATGTCAAGGGTACTGACTCGCTGGTGAATCAGCTTGAATTATGAACTTTATGAATTCTTCTAGCCCCTTGCCCTATCTTTGTCTGCTGAGCCCTTTGGACTCTGAGAGGTTTAGCCTTCCCTACCCTTGCCTCTTTGAAATGCCTTACTGGGACTTACAGATTTTTCCTTTGCCCCAAGAAGAACTCTTTGCTGGGCTTCTGATGTGCTGATGCTTTCCCCTTTTACTTACATTTTGCCGGTTCTAGTCAGCATCCTGATGTCCAAGATTTTTCTTTTCCAAATTGTTTGCCCTTTTTATGTTTTTTGTGTTTTGCTCACATGTGTTCCACCCAGCACATGTTATCCCCAGATTGCGTGATCTATAGGGGTATCCTTTGCTCAGCGATTTGTATTCAGATGATTTAAATGACTTGATGTTTGTTAAAACTAAGTAACACTTGTTTTATGTACATTAGATTCACTTATTGATGTTTTGTTTGAATTTCATAGGATGTCTAGTTCTCCTAATGCTAGTTCACCTTAACCTATTTTGTCACCTTGGTCAACCCTTGGTGATACTGTATTTTTATAATTTTATCCTAAGAATTGCTTACATGACTTTACAAACTCCTTAACTCCTGACTGGAGTTTTCCTTGTATGGCCACATGGGTCAGACTGTGTAAATTAACTGGTTTATATTCAAAATTGTTGCTTGGTTTTACCAAACCCTCAAGATGGTTCCAAAGAGCCATTGATCTCATCGAGCATTGTTTCCTGCAAAGGATGAAAACGCTCCAGCAGATCTGGTAGCAGAGTATGGTTTGTCCACAAGGGGGAGTACCATTTAAGTACACTGTTAGGAAGTTAAGACTGGTCCCGAGAGATTGCACATTCCACATTTTGCCCACCCCGAATTTGTCCCATGGTTCATTCCAAAGACTGATGAAGTTCCAGCGTTGTTCATGTGAGAGATGGTTGATTGAGTATTAATAGGGTTTTGCACTTGCATTGCTTTTGGCCTGGTGATTGCAGTAAAGTGTGATGTTGTGAAGTGTTTTGCAGAGTCATCCTACTCATGTGGCGGTGGCACTTGTTGCTAAAAAATGTCCACGGTTGTTATTGTTGTTGACTGGTCCCTTGTGGCCTAAGAACCCGGGATAAGGCACAAGTGTAGAAGACACTTGGTTAATTTATTATCTGCAGTGAGGTGCTTGTCATGAGATGACGTCAATAGTGCCAGTAGTTTTCCTTGAATGAGTGAGTCACTTGGTGAGTGAATCCTGAGTGCACATGGAGGATCTGTATCAACCAGAGTGAGAATTGCTAGTAAAGTTTCACTCATTATGTAATTGTGAAAGCTACAGATGGAAAGTGTATCTCCATACAGCCTTGAAGTGTTTGAGTTCCTATCCTGTAGTGTGCAGACAGGTTGTTAGTATTTGCTCGCAATATTTTGCATTAGGTGTGTGCGAGCGATTGTGTGAGAGGCAACTGCTTAGCAACTACATTGCTAAGGGAAGTGATTGTGATGTCATAATGTGGTATGCTGGTATAGGTCAGCTGCTGTAAAGCTGCGCTGGTATTGTTGGACAGTGCCGCACCACTATTGGTTGAGAACATCAAGAGAAAAGGATTGTGGGATTGAAGTTACTTCCTGATTCGAAAAAAAAGTTATTGTGATCTACTGACTGAATTTGATTGAAAATGAAGTCTTTCAAAGCATTTTAAAGTGCATTAAGAGGAGATGTGTTTATTTCAGTTAGACAGGGTACAAAGATCCCACCTGAAGGTACTCCAGGTCACTATATGTTATCCATAGAAGGATTTCATGCATGTTTGTGGTTCGAACAACGATGCAAAATTACTGAAAAAGAAGGTGCATTCGCACTTCCCCGTTATGGAACTTTTAATTTGAGAATGTTAGATAATTTGTGGCGAGTGCTTAATGAGATGAAACCGCCTCCAAAACCCACACAGTTTCAAGCTCTTAGTAAGTGGGAACTCATGGCAATTAAACATGAGAACAGAATGCAGAAGACAACAAGGACACTTGCAAAGGCTAGATGGGATAAAGAGCAGAAAGTTTGGAGAGCACATATAATTGGATGAGTCAGAATGTATCCAGCTATTTTGAAGAAAGATTTTGAAAGCACTAAACCCAATGCTAAGAGAAAAACAGAAAAGGCAGAACAGACAGTAGATACAGAAAATAAAAAGACAGCAACATATGAGAGTGATTCAGGTGATAAGTTTATAAATCAGATTTTGATGACTCGTCCTCCTCTGTACCATGCAGTTGAGATAGGAACAAGCAGTGAAGCTGTACAAAATGTAACCCTGAGTGTGCCTACTGCTCCAGTTGTACAAACCTCGAATCAGATAACACCAGGTGCACTTGTAAATGCAGTAACAGAAGTT
Source organism: Pleurodeles waltl (assembly GCF_031143425.1). Taxonomy (NCBI): domain Eukaryota; kingdom Metazoa; phylum Chordata; class Amphibia; order Caudata; family Salamandridae; genus Pleurodeles; species Pleurodeles waltl. The sequence goes on from NC_090445.1 coordinate 786,102,921, forward strand.
CCTGAAGTGAGTCAACCAGTGCAGAGCTGCAACACAGTTCAGCCTGTACAGAGTCCTATTGCAAATTTGATTGTGCCAAAACCTGATGGGGATTTAGTGGTGCAGTCACCTCATGTGAGCCCTACGATGCAGCCGCCTCATGTGAGCCCTGTGGTACAGCCACCCCATGTGAGTCCTATGCTGCAGTCACCTCACGTGAACCAGAGGATGCAAGGTTTTCTCACAGTACCCCACAAGGGAGGACACACTTCAACACACCAGAGAATATGTCTAATTCCAATTCCCCGGATAAGCAAATTGAAGGTCCATTAACAGCAGACATTTTGCAAGGTTATTCTGTGATTCTGTGAACCTGAGAGTTTTCACTGCACCACAGTTAAATGATTGGTTAAATAATTTGAATACTGAAGGTGCGACAGGTGTGAGGAATTGAAATACCATGAGACCCCAGAGAGAGACAAAGCCAATAAATGTGCCCAGACTAAGGCCCTCATTATGAGCTTGGCGGTCGGAATTTTCCGCCACCGGCATGGCGGTCTCGACCGCCACATAATGAACACAGTGGGGACCGCCACAGACGGCTTTCCACCACCGCCAGGCTATTACCGACATGCAGCCTGAAGATGGCAGAATTCTTCATCCGACATGGCAGATAAAGAACCCTTGTTCCTCCAGCCATTCCCTTGCGGGTTCACCCGCCAGGGAAAGGCTGGCAGAAGGGGTGCTCTGGGGCCCCCGTGCAGAGCCCCATCGCGCAGGTCACTGCCGATTTACGGGCAGTGATCTGCACAACGGGTGCTGCTGCACCCGCCGCACAGCGGCATTGACGACGGCTCCAGTGTTTCCGCCCGCCGGCCCAGCAGAATGTAAATTATTCGGCAGGCTGGATCTCAAGGGGGCTGCGGTCTGTGATAAGACCACCAGCATGAAAATGGCGGGGACTCCCGCCGAATTCATAATGACACCCTAAATTTGGAATGAAATAAAATTATAGTAGAAACGTTAGACGCAGCCCAATTGGAGACTTATACTGAAGATGAACTACAGTTCATGTGCACAGATGCTACTCATCAAGCAGGACAGCCACATGAAAGGTATGCTGAAGTAGCCCAAAAATATGATGTGGATATTGTGAAGTCAAAGCACTTGCAGAGAAGTTACAGATTGGAGTTCAGCACAACTGATATAATTAACATAGGATCTCCTGGAATAAAATTGCTATTAAGGGATTACATACATCAAGAAACAGAGCGCTAGCAATAAGTGGGAAGGCAGATGAGCAAAGAAAAGAGACCAGAAGGAAGTGAAGCAGAATGTGCTTCAGGCAGGAGAAAATCAGACTGAGGCAAGTGTGAAAATGTTGCCTATGAAAGAAATACCATGTGGCGGTTGTGTTCATTATGTCATGGTGTACAAGTGATATTTTGTCATTCACAAATGATTACCCCAGATTGAGAAACAACCCAGTGAAATGGTACAAGCAGCCAGAGAGACTTGTGAAACTTTCAAAATGCCTGTGGGAGTATTTGAATACATTGTTTGGCATTGTGGTTCCAACTGATTTGAGGAATGAATGCAAGGTGAATGTCGATTGGCCTGATTGTGAACCTCAAAGAGATCCAGACATCTGAGGAAGTGATGAGAAAATCTTACAGGGTGACTGGTCGGAAGCTTGGTTTGCTGGTGTTAAACCTGGTGCTGTGCTGCTTTTCTGCTGCCTCAGGACTCGTAAGCCCACTACCCACTGCTGGCTGGAAGGAAAGGCTGCTGCCAATTTCCCCGTGCCGCCACGTTGAAAAGCTCCTTCCATCTACTGCGACATGGGATGTTTGGTTTGCTGGGTTTCACCCTGCTGCTGTGCCACTTTCCTGCTGCCTCAGGACCAGTGGTCCCAAAACCCGTTGCTGGCTGGAAGAAGGGGCTAGTGCCAATTTCTCAGCGGCGCTGAAAAGCACCATCTACCACTGTTTGGTTTGCTTGTGTTCACCTTGGTGCTGTGCCGCTTTTCTGCTGCCTCAGGAAACGCGGTTCCACAACCCATTGCTGGTTGGAAGGGTGGTAGCTGCCAATTTTCCAACATCGTGGCATTGAAAAGTGCCTTCCATCTACTGCAGCACAGAACATTTGGTTTGGTGGTGTTCACCCTGGTGCTGTGCCGCTTTCCTGCTGCCTCAGAACTCACAGTCCCACAACCCATTGCTGGCTGGAAGGAGGGGCTGCTGCCAATATCCCTGCGACACTGAAAAGCACCATCTACCGTGGTGCAGGGCATTTGGTTTACTGGTGTTCACCCTGGTGCTGTGCCACTTTTCTGCTGCCTCAGGACTTGTGGTTCCACAACCCATTGCTGGCTGGAAGGAGGGGCTGCTGCCAATTTCCCCACATTGTGGCGCTGAAAAGCGTCTTCCAACTACTGTGGTGCAGGACGTGTGCTGGCCATGCCCTCTTAGTTCTGGACCACAGGTGGAGAAGATTATTCTACGAAAGACTCAGTAGCACCTGAGGCCTGCGATTTTTTTAGGAAAGGACATAGGTCCAGATGTATCATGTTATCCAATAGCGATTACCACATTTTCGCGAATCGCAATTGAGTAATCTCAATTGGAATGTATAAAACTCCAGGGGTTTCATATAGCGATTCGCAAAGGCTCGCAAATGGTCCTACCTCATCAATATTAATTCATTCGTAGGTCGCAATTTGCGAGCCATTGCGAATGGCTACAATCACAGGGATGGTGGCCTCAGAAGACCAGCATGTCTGTGATTGCTTTTCAATAAAGCAATCTTTTTTTTTTTTTTACATGCAGCCCGTTTTCCTTAAAGGAAAACGGGATGCGTTTAAAAATGAAAAATAAAAAGATTTATTTTCATTTTTTTAAGAGTAGGCAGTGGTCCACTGCCTGCTCTTAAAAATCGATTTTGCATGCATTCACAAAGAGGAAGGGGTCCCTCAGGGACCCCTTCCCCTTTGCGAATGGGTTACCAACTACTTGAAGTAGGTGGTAACTGTGATTGTTTTGCAACCGCATTCACGGTCACAAAACAATCATACATACCTCTGCGATTCAATATTAGGAAGAGACGCCCTTGACACGCCCCTTCCTAATACCGAATCGGTATGTAGTCGCAAATCCAATTTGCGATTCGGTAACAAGTTACCGAATCGCAAATTGGACTTGTTACATACCAAAACGCATTTTTGTTATCGCAAAAATGTTTGATGCATCTGGCCCATAGTACTCATCTAAGGAGTTGAGCCTTTAAAAGTAACAGTGAAGCTGTTGGATTTCACCCTTCTTACAGGACTATCCCCAGACTTTTTGCCTTCCTACCCAATTATACCTTTTGCTGACTTTAGGACTCTGAGCACTTCACCACTGCTGATCAGTGCAAAAGTGCATGTGCTCTCCCTTCTAAACTTGATATGATTGGCTTACACCTGATTGGCACATTTAATTTACCTATAAGTCCCTTGCGCCACCCACAGAAGTAGCCTTTCAAACCTGTCTCAGACCTGCTACTGCAGAGCCTGCATGTGCAGTTTACTCTCTGAGGGGCCTGGCATCTAAATGTACTTGCCAGGCCTGGAACTCCCCTTTTACTACATATAAGTCACCCCTATGGTAGGCCCTAGATAGGCCTATGGGCAGGGTGCTGTGTATGAAAAAGGTAAAACATATGTCTTTATGTACTATGTGTCCTAGTAGTGACAACAGCCTATTTGGTTTATCACTACTGTGGGCGCTGCCCCTCTCATAGGATGGCATTGGAAATGCCCTAACATATGTCTCAGTGGTATTGTCTGATCTATGAGGGGTGGCGTAGGCATGTTTGGTATGGTTGCAACGGTAGTGAGAAATGCTGCTTACTGGTGTAGGTGGATTTATTGTTACGATTATAGAAATGACACATTTCTCTGTGTTTATGACTCTGGTGTTTTTCTGTTTGCCTCCAATCCATGCCTGGGGCAGAGTGACAGCTGGGATTTGGGTATACTTTTCAGACAGCCTCTACACAGGGAGGGTGAAGGTGTCACAAGAGTGCCTGGGCTGGGAGAAGTAGTGGTAGGGCACACCTGCATCTGTAAAGGCTGTGCCCTGGCCTCACACAAAGGGCTCGTTTACCCTCCACTGATGTCTGGAGCCAGTGCTGGAGGAGAAAGAAGACAGTCCTGGAACCGGTTAGTGCGGGTTGGAACCCCTTCTCCCCCTTTTGTGGAGGCTGCACAAGATGAGTAAAAGTACAAGGGGTTTTCCCCCACACTTTTAGACACTGCATGGACTGGTACTTGAATGCTTCTTGAAGGGACTGTGATGCTGGGAACCCCCATTAGGACTAGACTGCAAGGAGGACTGCCATTCTGGTTACAGGGGGCCTATGTGCTGGCCTGCTCCTAGCCCCCCCATAATCTGCTTGCTTCCCAGTTGTATTCCAGGGGTCAGGTGGTGTGTGTTTCTCCCACCCACCCCCTTTCTGCTGCAACTTGCCTTCCCTGGAGCACTAGGTGAGCACCACAGCTGGCTTCTTTGGAGCCCGTGGGAAGTTCTGCAAATTGTCTTCACGTAGCGCCTGGTGAGCGCTATGGTTTCCTCCCTGCGCACCACCGAGAGAGTGGACCTAATTCATTTTTATATGTCCTGCTTGCCATGTTGGGAAAAACCAGGACTTTTTCAGGACCGGTCTGATCTGCATTGGGAGGGTAATGTCGAAAGTCAGCATGTGTCCTAAGTAAATGTTTTCATGCCTTGTATTTACATTAGTGGTAAAGATGACTTGCCATATGGTAATGTTTCATCTTATGTGCATTCATGATGGTGTCTTGGCATCCCTAATCTTATGTTTATCCTCACATGTGCATCTTTAGTGATAATGACAACCTGACTACTGCTTGTGTTGCAGAATACCAGTAACCTATGTATTTACCTGATTACTGCTTATTCTTGCAGACTACTAGTAACCTGTGTGATGTTCTGACAACTGCTTGTGTAGCAGGGTATTACTAATACATGTTGTGTTTGTTCTAGTGATGTTTTATGCAATACAGTTTATTTTTATATAACTTGTTGTTATGTTTCCTTTTGTGGTGCATTTATTGTGTCACATGTATTGTGTGTGTTGTGCACATGCTTTACACATTGCCTCTGGGCTAAGCCTGACTGCTTGTGCCAAACTACCAAGGGGATGAGCAGGGGTTATCTTGGGTGTGTAACTCCCTCGTCTTGTCTAGAGTGGTGGATACAGCCTGGCTTAGGTGCATACCCTAGTCAACCAGAAACCACATTTCTAACAGAAGCCAAATGCAGTTCTTTCCGAAACACCCCCATATAACATGACACCCGAGACAACTGCTTGAATTACTCCCCTGATTAGTAGTCTGATTGAACAAGGTATCCTGAAAGAGATAGTGGGAAGTCCATGTAACTCGCCCATTCTAGGACTGTGGAAGCCTAATGGAAAGCATTGCATACCCCAGGACCTGAGAAAAATCAATGAAATTGTTGTTCCATGTTGTCCGTGGCACAAAATCCAACAGTGATTTTATTCTAAATTCCATGTGAAGCAGAATTTGTGTCAGGCATTCTTTTCCATACCATTGCACGAGGAAAGTCAATTCCTCTTTGCCTTTAAATTCGGCAGTCGTGTTTTGCCATGGTGCTGAGCTCCTCAAGGGTATACGGAGAATCCGTCCCTTTCCAACCAGATCTTGAAAAAGAATCTGAAGTCACTGAAAATGCCTGTCAGTCAATTTTAGTCCAGTATATTGATGACCTACTTGTTGCATCAAACACCCGAGAGGCATATAGGAGAAACACAATTGCTCTTTTGAATCATTTAGGAGAGAATGAACATAAAGTTCCCCCAGCAAAATTACAATGTTGCCAAAAAGAAGTAATTTACTCAGGTCACCACTTTGAGAAAGGTGTGCGGGAGGTGTCACAAGAAAGGATTTCACTAATGATGAAATCTATCACTCTGCCACACATAAAGAAGTCTAAATGTTCCTGGGAATATTTGGCTACTGTCGCCAGTGCTTTTGAGCCTTTTTTGCTTTTGGCCAAGCCTTTACGGAGGCTGACACAAAAGGATGTGTCTGATCCGGTACCTTTGGATGACAACTGCATGTGTGCCTCCACAGAGCTGAGAGAAAGCTTATGTCATGCCCCAGCTCTAGGAATGCCTGATTACCACAAATGTTTTTCTTTGTTTTGCTGTAAGAGGGACGGTTGTGCTCTCTCAGTTTTTACACAGCTGCATGGAAATGCAAACAAGCCTGTTGATTATTTTTCTGCCATACTTGATCCTGTGTCTTCTGCGCTGCCTTGTGGTTTGAAGGCAGTTGCTGCATTGAGCCTCAGCATAGAACAGTGCGAAGGCATTGGTATGGGCCACTCTTTAAACATTTTCATACCTCATTCTGTGGATATATTGTTAACACAAACAAAAACCCAGTATTTAACCAATGCACATATGACTTGCTATGAGCATATCGTTTTCGCTGCTGCCAGTGTTAATTTGAAATGATGTAATGTTTCAAATCCTGCTATGTTGTTGCAAAATCTTGTTGAAAATGCAAGTGAAATGGTGGATGAGGTTGAGCATAACTGTCTCGATGTAGCTAAATTGTGTACCAAACCGAGACCTGACACTCAAGACATTCCCCTCACTGAAAATGACTGAGGGGATCATTACAACCCTGGCAGTCTTTGACGGCCAGGGCTGTTTTGTCGGAAGCACCGCCAACTGGCTGGCAGTGCTTCCTTGGGAACTACGACCGCGGCGGAAGCGCCGCAGTCGCACCGCCGGGACCAGCGGTTCCCCCCACTTTTGTCCCAGTGGTTTAAATCCCCCAGGGCAGTGCTGCCGAGGGGATTACGAGTCCCCCCCCCCAACAGCCTTTTCATGGCGGTTTGAACCGCCATGAAAAGGCTGGCGGAAAGGGGAGTCGCGGGCCCCTGGGCAGCGCTGCCTCCGGGGGATTTAACCCACTGGGACAAAAGTGGGGAGAACAGCCGGTCCTGGCGGTGCGACTGCGGCGCTGCCAGTGGCATGGGCAGTGCAGGGGTCCCCTGCCACAGCCCCATGCAGCTTTTCACTGTCTGCATAGCAGACAGTGAATAGCGCGACAGGTGCAACTGCACCCGTCGCACAGCCACAACACCGCCGGCTCCATTTGGAGCCGGCTCCCGTGTTGCGGCCGAGTTCCCCGCTGGGCCAGGTTTCTGCCCGCCAGACCCAGCGGGGATCTCCAAATAGGCCCAGCGGGAGTGCGACCCAGTTGGCGTCCGCCCGGCGGTTTCAACTTGGTGGGCGGCGGGTGCCGCCCACCAAGGTTGAAATGAGGGCCTATGTCATTTGTTGATGGCTCCTGTTTAAGAGACAAGGGTGTTACACTTAGAGGTGGTTATGCAGCTTGTACAGTCTCAGGTGTGTTTGAAGCTTGCTGGCTTCAAGGAATCTTTTCTGCCCAAGTAGCTGAATTAGTTGCTCTTACCAAAGCATGCTATGTTTCTGAACAATTGAAAGTGACAATCTTCAACGATCGTCAGTTCGAGTTTGGTGTTGTTCATGATTTCATACATTTGTAGTCCCAGAGAGGGTTCATGACCTCCTCTGACTCCCCTATCAGTAATAGTGATAAGATTTACAATCTGTTGAATAAATTGCAGCTACCAGTAGAAATTGCAGTCATCAAGTGCACTGCCTATAAGAAATCTACTGATTATGTAACCTTAGACAATACTTATGCTGATGAAGTGGCACAGTACTGCGCCTTGAGTTGTATCTCTTTTAATGGAGAATGGAATAATGATGCAAATGATGAGACAAGTCAAAGTAACTGCTGTTCATACTTGAGAGGAAGTCAAAAGATTGCAGGAGGAAGTGACAGTAGAGGATCTGCAAAGTTGGGTCAGAGCAGGATGTGTCAAGAGAGATGAAGATGATATATGGGTTTCAGGTGATGGAAGAGCAATGTTGCCAAATAGTCTGTTATCACTCATGGCTAGGCATTATGGACAGGCACAAAGGTAGAGGTGCAATGGTCAGAAATTTTAAACCAACTTGGTTTAATCCCAGATTCAGAGTAATGGCAGAAACCGTGTGCCACAGGTGTGTCACATGCCAGCAGGTGAATGGAAGAAAATGCACAATTGCCACACTGACCCACATAGGTAGATCAAGAGGGCCGTTCAACAGGATGCAGTTAGATTTTATTGAGCTGCCTCTGTGCAAAGGACTCAGATACATCTTGGTCATTGTGTGCATATTCTCACATTCGGTTGAAGCCTACCCAAACCCAGAGAAATGACAGTCTCACAGAAGCAAAGCTATTGCTTAGGAAGCTGATACCACATTTCAGTTTACCAACCTCTTCGAGTCAGACCCAGGGACACACTTCAATAGTGAGGTCCTAAAGTGTTAAGTGCGGCATTGCAAGTTGAGCAAATACTACATTACAGTTACCAATCAGAGGCTTCTGGATTGGTGGAACAGATTAATGGAACGTTGAAGTCTAGATTGGCAAAAGTATGTGCTTCTACCACTTTGAAACGGCCAGACACATTGACTCTTTCCTTGATGTGCAGTACACTTGACAGAAAGACAGGGTTGTCCACTCATGAAATTATCATGGGAAGGGCCATGAGATTGCCAGCAGTACCTGCAAATGTTCTTGTGACCATTACAGATGACTTGATGCTGGATAATTGCAAAGGACTGACTGATGTGGTTTGTTCTTTGTCAGGTTGTAAAAGCTACAGCACTGCCATTTCCTATGTCCAGGCGACTGGATCACAGTCAAGAAGCATGTAAGGAAGACATGCTTGGAACCACATTGAAAAGTTCCCCATCATGTGGTCCTGGTAACTACCACAGCTGTGAAGTGAACTGATCTCCCCAACTTGGTGCTTGCTCAACACACTCACAAAGTTACCGGTCCTCTGGGCGATACAGCACCTGTTCCTGAAGGGGTGGTTACAGTGAGTGAGAGAGATCAGGATAGACAAGCAACTGGGGCTGAACAAGTGTCTGATGGGTTTCTGAGTGAGTCAAAATCAGTGGTTGGTACAGAAGGGTCGAGGCAGAATCAGTTCAGTCATGCAAGCTCGGATGGTGATGAAGGACAAGCTGCTGTAAGCAAAAGAGCTGTACCAAGACACAACTGGCCAGGTGAACAAACAGTGCCAGCAATACAAGTGCCTCAAATGATTGCTGAAGAAACCGAGGACACAGGCCAAAGTGAGTGATGCTGAGGGTCAAGTAAACAGAAGATCAAAAAAGAAAGAGAGTACCAAGACAAAAATACTCAGCATCTGAATGGACATATTTTGCAGCCAATGACTAAGAGAATGAGTTTGCAGCCTTTTGTGTTAAAATTGGGATGCAGTTCAACATTCTTGAATTTGAAATTGCGGTACAGCTGAACTTTGAAATCTCATTGCCGCTTGATGAACGAAGGCATTGCGGTTTGGACATTATTATTAGTGATTATGAGCTGTGCTTGTATTAGAGCCAGTTGAACTTTCAGTAGAAGCTTTTAAGCATTTGCAAATAGCAAACCCATTGATGAACGTTCTAGAAGATCAAGGAACTTTGAGTGAATAATTTGAACTTTTAAGAGACTATGAGGGTCATTCTGAGTTTGGCTGGCGGCGGTTGCCGCCAGCCGAACGGGGACCGCCACTTGGCCGCTCCGCGGTCAAAAGACCGCGGATGCCATTCTGGCTTTCCCGCTGGGTCGGCGGGCGCCCGCCAAAGGAGCGCCCGCTGGCCCAGCGGGAAAGCCCCTGCAACATTGAAGCCGGCCCTGAATGGAGCCGGCGGTGTTGCAGGGGTGCGACGGGTGCAGCTGCACCCGTCGTGATTTGCAGACAGTGAAAATCTCTCTGGGGCCCTGTTAGGGGGCCCCTGCACTGCCCATGCCAGTCGCATGGGCAGTGCAGGGGCCCCCAGGGGCCCCACAACACCCGTTCCTGCCATCCTGTTCCTGGCAGTAAAAACCGCCAGGAACAGGATGGCGGGAAGGGGGTCGGAATCTCCATGGCGGCGCTGCTTGCAGCGCCGCCATGGAGGTTCTGCCCAAGCAGGGGAAATCCGGAAGGGAAACCGCCGGATTCCCTTTTCTGACCAATGGGCAATGAAGCACCGCCAGCCTGTTGGCGGTGCTTCCGTTGCCCCCGGCCCTGGCGGTCTTGTACCGCCAGGGTCGGAATGAGGCCCTATAACTGAAAAGAGGCAGTGAACAGTTAAAGCCACTTTATATTTTTGATTTTTGAATTCAGATTTTTGGTGTAAAACTAGAGAAGTCACTGAGTTGAATAGAAATAGAGGTAGTAAGTGTAAAACATATGTATAGGTTTGGTGGTTGTGGCAGTTATGAAAATATTTTTTGCTCATTGGATTGAGCATACCCATAACAAGTGTTTCAGAGAAGGTTCAATCTGCAAGTGCCCCAACCTTAGCAAATTCCATAGCAGATGTTGACCCATTTTACAAGCATGAGACATATTTACACACTGATGATTCCAAGATGATGTATCCACAAATGTTTAATATAAATTGTAATATGAATACACAGATACTATGGAGGTTAGAGATTGTTATGTGTGCACACAGTTGCTTTCATCAGTGAGTGAGAGAATCACCTATCATAGTTTACCCTTAACCTATGGAATTTCCTATAGCCTACTGCTGACACATTTGTATCAGCAAGAGTATTATCAATATTAGTATTCAAACTATGACCTTGTGTTCTCAATTGTCAAAATCATGAAATACCTGAGCAACATTGCAAAGATAAAACACATTGACACAGTGGGAGGTTTCTTTGAACCTAGACCAACATTTGGTACAGTTTATGCCCACAAGAATAACCTGACCTGTATTCTTACTCCTGTGGAGAAAGAGTTTATTGGACAAGTTGAAGAAAGGAGAAGAGCTTTGAAGAATAAAATAGAAAAAGGAATAGTTGTATAAATTTAGGAAGAAGATGACACTCATTCAGTGCCTGGAAATCAAGGATTCCTGGCTTTAGATTGGCAACATGTAGGGAAGTTACATATATATATATATATATATATATATATATATATATATATATATATGCCCGGATCAAAGACTGATACCCTTTTTGTAGGGACTAGTTAGTGTAGATATGGGTTCGTGTTTAAGAGTGTTTGGACTTTTATGTTGAATGGCCAAGACCCTAGATTAACAGGTGTTTATTTCATTTATGGAAAAAATGCCTATTAGAAGCTGCTGAAAGGCTGGCATGGTACATGTGACCTGGGAGTATTTTTTCCAAAGATATATCATGTGCAACGTTTTAATTATCCAGTCTGGGATGAGAAATCAAACACTAGAATCAAGAGAGGTGCTAGTTCTTAAGCGATAGTAGAGGATATTTATGGTGCCTTAATTCCATGAGTAGGTGTTATCTTAAACGGTATCAAGATAAGAAAGTTGTCAACAATAGTAGGCAAGTTATCTTCAGACACCACAGGTGCCATTTCTTTAATGGACCCAGGAATGGTTGTCATAAGATCAATGATTTTGCACAATTGCCTTGTGTTAGACATTCTTCTTGCAAAAGGAGGCAGCGTTTGCAAAATGATAGAAGCCCAACAGTGCTATACTTATGTACATGTCAATAGAAAGGATATAAGGAAGTTTGTTCCAAACATGACAAACTTGAGACAGGACCTGAGAGAGTTGACAGTGACAGGTGCATAGGAAGCAAAATGTAATGGTTTTTTGGCAATTGGACAGTGGTTTTGAAATTTAGAGAGAGGAATTGTTGGAACCATTTGAGACCCCTGTTGATTATAGCTTTGTGTGCGCCCTAGTTGCAGTTGGCCTTTACAAACTGTTCAAGAAAATGAAAGAGAAAAGAGCTAAGAGTAAACAAAGAAAGGAGGAGATTGAGATGGAGAGTAGGAGGAGCATATATTACAGCAACATCAAGCAGTTAGAGGAATACAGAAGACCTTGCCTGGAACAGCCTTTGAGGTTTTGAGCTGTCTCATTAAAAATGAGAGTTGGAGTATTGTGTGATGGCTAAATTTGCCATCACAGGAGGGACTGATGTAGCAAAAGTCTTGTCGCTACCCTTCATGTCACAGTCATCATCTAACCCTAACAGTTTATGCATTATGTAAGTGGTTCCCAAACTTTAAAGACCTGCGGCTCCCTTGATCAATTGGCCATTGGCTGCAGCTTCCTGTTACATTCTGGTTTTTTTGGTGGGTGAGGGGGGTCGAATTTGCACTATATAGAGCTGCAACAAAAAAAAAAATAACCGTTGTATGGCTAGAAGAGTCTCTGTTTTGCAACCATATTCTCAATAAAGAGGTGTCTTTAAATCTGGACATGACAGTGCATTGGACACCTCTCCTGGATAAGGAGAAACCACATTGTTTAATTTGTCACTACCAGGCCCTGTTTATGTCAGGCGTTACCCACAACCTTTTGTTTTTAATCAACAAAAAATATGTAATATGCATACTTTCAGGGGCTTTCTGTCAGCCCTGTTCATTCATTATTAGTTTACTGTGGTGTCATTCACATTTAGCTTCTGCCCACAATAACACATGGAATAGGGAGCAAGAAGGCCCACTTTAACCACTGACTTACCTGACTGTGAGTAACAGCATTTTGCTCTTGCACAGTGTGTACTGTAATGCTCATTTATCAGCCTTCTAGCCAAGACCTTATATAACGATGGCTGACGCAGCATCAGTTCACAGCGAAGGGAAAGATAATACATTAAAATGTCAAATGAAATCCAGGCAGCTTGTTGTTTCTGTACATCACCAGATACTGAAAGAGGATACATGTAAATCTTTACTGCATACATTCTGTAATCAAAATTATAACACACGATTTGTTACAGGGGTAAGCCTGAGAAACTATGGTAATTCAAAGGCCAGACTGACTGTTACGAACATAGGAATGAATGTAGAAAAACATAACACCAGCATGTTTCACTACTTTAAAAGAGAGACCTGATGTAAAATATCAGCAGCATTCCGGAAAAGCTGAGAGAATGCAACAGTACAAAAAAACCTGAGTCACACTGAGTATGTAGGACAGTGGTACCATTCTTCTGAAAAACTGCTTTTTGTCTGGATGAGGTGGCTAACAAAATGGGAAACACGGATAAGTAGAACTAAAGCTGTCCTTTCGCAATCAAAACTAGAGCCACTGTTCCCCAGTCTGGAGGTGTGTGCTCATACTGGCATCTAATGGCTATTGTAGGAACTGCAGTTCATTGAAACGATCTGCAGAGCTCCACTGCTGAACAATGTGTGCAGCACTGATACTTTTGTAGTTACCGCAGCACCACTGGCTGAGTTTAGTGATGCACCAGGGGCTGCAGCACACAGTTTGGGAACTACTTAATTATGTTAATCACATCACTAATAGTTTAACTGTAGAATGATGCACTGAGAAGTCACATTAGTGTACATTCAAAGTAGAATAGATAACTAAACCACTGTGGTATAAAATGTTAGTTACATGTTTGAATAATTTGTCATTATGTTATATTTTAAAGTCTAAACTAATAGTCTGCATTTAAACGATGTTAGATTTTTGATAAGTGTTTTACATTCATATGCAAAAATAGAGAAATGGACTTCTGCACCATACTAATGAAATGTGTTTGCAAAGATATTTCATTTGAAAGAACCATTGATCTCGTGGAGCAGCGAGTCCTGAGAAGGATGAAAATGCTCTAGCAGAGGTTAGGAGGATAAGGCTACAGAAGGGGAAAATACCTTGGCAATCTAGCTTTAGATTGACAATGCAGATTATTATTCGACAAATCAGCAAACACCAAACCCCTCCTGGCTTCAGGAAGAAGAACACAGCCAAGAACAATCAAGGCATAGAATCTAGAAGCAGGTCAAAATGGGTAGAAGCAAAAATCAGGGAGCGATTAATGAAAGAGAATATAAGGGAACAAATGTGGGGTGACAGACACATCCAGCACTTAGAAATGCCTTCCTACATATCTTAGTAACAAGAACTAATATCACAGGAAAGAAACCTGCCCCAACTCGGATAAGGAACCTCTGTTAACATTCGGCGGGCAACCTATCATCTTCGGAAGAGTGCTGGTTATTTGGCTTGACCACGACCTCTTTCTGGAAATCATGGCATTCACCTGTTAGACAAAGAAGATGTCACAGTTTAACATCTCTTGGCCAGTGCTGCATTTAGCTGTCTCTTTTCTGCTTTACACTCAGGGCAATTTGATTGGACCACAAAATGAACCTTTAGGTGCCTGTAACTTTGGGGATACCAGGTCAGTTCAGGATGCATGGCCAAAGAGCAACACAAAGAGCAACAATTCAAGCACAGCATCTCAGACCACACCCCTGCTAATGCAGGTCATATGCCTTCTCTTTCAGCCTGGACAGGGCCTCTGGTAAGTTCCACACTCCATACATGTCATCTCAAAGATAGGATGGAAAATACATCTACATTAACCCATTAAGTGCACCCTCCCTGCTGCATACCGCGACCACTGTCCATCACCAGGGAGGGCTTTGAAAAATCCTCGGAAACAAACCACAGGAGGATTTTTTTTAAAGCTTGGGGAAGTTGCAAAATAGCTTCCGTGTCTTCCCCGAGCCGCCTGCCCACCCATCTGTGACATCAGCATGCCACAAGGCATGCTAACATCACAAACCCCCACTGGAGCGGCCATCAAAAAGCAGGTAAGGTCTGCTCCCATGTCCAGTAGGGTGTTGGGGGGTTTTAGACGCTCCCCATGTTTGTGGGAGGCATCGCTGGAAAGGGGAGAGTATCCCAATCTTTGATCAGGTATCCCACTAGGCCACCAGCATGTTGACAAGGGAAGTTGGCCCATATGGTAACAGGCCAGCCCCCAACCTTGGGGCATATTCATTTTAAACAAGTTGTCTTTTTCCCCTGGGGGCGCGATTGCAGCCCCCAAGGGATAATAAAATTATTTCTTAGAGAATTTGAAATTGTCAGGGGGTGGCTCTCCGATTCAAGGGACAACCCCCGTTAAGGGCAATTTTTTTTATAGATGTTTGCTTTCTCTGGTGCTGCAACCTACCGCTGCCCCATCAGGATTTCAGATCCCGATGGGTTGACAGCAGTCTTCGTTGCATTCAGCTAGGGCGGCACTGAATTCAGTGCTGTTCTGCTGATTACAACCTTGTTCTCCGCCAGCCTTTTCATGGTGGTTCAACTGCCATGAAAAGGCTGGCGGCGAACAAGTGCAGGGGGCCACAGGGGGGCCATAATTCTGGCTATTATGATCTAGAAACAATGCTGCCACATCTTTCCCACCGGGCTGACTGCCGGAAACCTTGGTGACTACCCCGTTGGGAGTTTGGCAGATAGGTGTTTTCATCCACCAAACTCCTAATTGGTCCATTTATCTCTCTGTCTCTAGAAAGAGAGAGAGATCACTTTTTTATACGTTTGGTTTCCCTGGGGGTCTATAGTGGCCACCAGATAAACTATAGATATATACATATGTATATAAAAAAGTGATCTATATATATTTAAAAATAAATATGGAAAGAGAGAGAGACTCTCTCTCTATATATATATATATATATATATATATGTATATATATATATATATATATATATATATATATATATATATGGAAAGAGATAGCTCTCTCTCTCTCAATATATATGTATGTGTGTGTGTGTGTGCACATATTTCACTTTAAAAAAACAAGGGTTACAGGGACGTTATAGATAGGTTCTGAATTTAGTCATACAAAACCTTAGAAATTCACCAGTTATAATTAGTGGAAGTAACTATAAATTGCGCCCTAAGTTAAATATGACTCATGCCCGTGCCATGCAGTTTTTTAGTAATAATTTTACAACAAATGTTACAGTGATATTATTATCAGGCCTGCAAACCTGAATATGCTCCAGAAACCACATCTTGCATTTAGTAAAATGCATCCCTAAGCAAATCACCTGCCTTTGCATGGGCCAATGGCTATTGTTGCCCTTGAGAAATGTTTATTTGAGCCAATGCTTGTTTTAGAACTCATGTAGGAATCTGGGACATGTTAACTTGTTGCCTGAGCTTGTGGCATCCTCATGACTCAGACTGGGTGTGTCCAGGTGACTCAGACTGGGTGTGGCCAGGTGCAGCAGGTACTTAAAGCCACATCAGTCTTGAGGTGATTGCTTGCTGTCAGAAGTCTTCAGGTGCAGAGTGGGATTCTCTGCTCCCCTGTGCTTGTTCCTGGATCGTCTGTTTCACAGCGGATGCTGATCCTAGAAAAGAAGAGATCAAGAAGATTAGCATCATAAAAGGCTGTAATGTTCTGCACGCGATTGAAAGGCTTCTGACTGGTTACCTCTGATAGTTGATTGCCAGATGTTCAGGCTGGCAGCACATACTATAAGGGCATGTTATCAGTGTCCTTGGTTACTTGAATACTTGCTGTCTGCCGAATAATAACACTCATTGTTGTTAGCTTGCAATAACAGTACAGATTTGAATGCTTATTGGACAATTTTTATATCAACAATGTACTATGAACATGTTTGTTATAGTTGAGTTTTGTGTAGCATTTTTGTGAAACCAATCATTGCTTATAATAAAGAACACTCAGTGCTTGACACACGCTGGTTGCAAAACGTGAATCAAAGGTATGTTATTTCCATGTTCAATTGTCACTGTGATGTAACAGTAATGACACTAATTACATATGAAAGTGAGTTTTAGTATATTAACCCCATGCTCTCAATGTGGTTAAAACACTGAACTGTGTTCTTTCTAATACTACCGCGCTGCTCTGATTAATCCCTGAATATTTGAGAAATTAAAATACTTAAGAATTGATTTTAATTCTTTATTGCCTGTTGTATGTCTCTGAATGTGACTGTGATTTAGAAAGTCTCATCAAGACCAAATGAGCATGACTATATTGAATTTCTGGAACACTTGAGGTAAGTCTCCCAGTAGGGCCAAATTGACTTGGGATTAAGGTGGGAATACATGTAGATCGTATAGAAGGCTAAACATTGTACCTGGTTGCGGATTCCATACTGTTTCTTGAAGATGCCTAGAGATAGGGGAGAGCGATCGAAAGCAGGAAAGGGGACCCTAGCAGATACACTTAGTTTGTGGGAATTGGGGAAGAGTAGTTTTGGTATATTGGTTACATGAAAAGTGTTATTTGACTAAATGTGTACTTCATCTCAGGAGATACCTGCTCTTCATAGACCACTGCTAACCATCCCGATCCTGCCAGGAG
Source organism: Pleurodeles waltl (assembly GCF_031143425.1). NCBI lineage: Eukaryota > Metazoa > Chordata > Amphibia > Caudata > Salamandridae > Pleurodeles > Pleurodeles waltl. Next base: position 786,120,188 of record NC_090445.1, read on the forward strand.
ATGTCCATATTTCTCTCTGTCTTTCATCCATCCACTTTCCCCTGGAACGTTTCTGTGCCGATCACGTACAAGTATGTGGAAGGCATGCAACATCTAGGTGGACTTGGGAACAAGCAACTTGAGTCAGCCTTGTGTCTCTGTGGGACGAACAGGTTAGTGCTTGACAATTATCAATGATGTTATAAAAGATTTTATGAGTGCTGTAATATCTGGGGCAATTATCAGTGCATGGCGAGGGTGCGAGTTTTGGTTACCTTTGGGCATGAGTTATAACCTGTTCTTGCAGCCAATCTTGAGAGAGAGAAAGTGAGAGATTGAGAGAGAGAGAGCGATTTAGACTTTGATGAATGATATACTGAGAATGAGATATTTCAAGACACTTTGAAAAGAAAAATGTTTATGTCAGTCAAAAGAGTGAGATCATCTTTCAATATGTAACTTAAATATTTAGAGTTGAAAAGAAATTAAAGCAGGAAATGACCACAGGCTCCCCTGGACTAGAACCCTTAATCTTTAGTGTGCCTGTCTGAGACCTTAACCCCTAGGCCAGCCGTGACTCCATACTGTCCACTGTCCAGACTTCACTAGGACGTTCAACCCACAGATTTTGAGAGGAAAAAGACTTCAATGTTCCATCACTATGAATTTTTAACACTGAAAACACTAGAAAATAAACAGGCACACTGCCAAGCAATACTAGGATTTGAAACTTCAGCCTACTGAGTGACAGCATAAGACCTTTACCATTAGGACAGAAGTGCTCTGCATCCAAACGTAACTATAAAATTCTTACCAAACATCTTGCTAGTCTGTCTCTTTGAAGCAATTGTATGGAGAGACCATTGCAATGCCAATCTCTTTCTCTCTATCTCTCTCTTCCATCCCGTTATGAGTCCATACTCTTGAGCTCCTCACTTTAGAAAAAAGGTTCTGCTTTTGGTGGAAAAATGCACTGCATCCATGTTGCGTTTTGGACTTTTTTCCTGTTGCTGGCACTAGATATATCCACACAAATGGAGTACCATTTTTATCAGGAGACCTGGTGCAATGAAGTTGTGGCTTCCCACAGATTCTAGGACTTTCCATCACACAATGTGAGGAAAATGGTTTTTTTAGTGAAAGTTTGGGGTTTGCAAGGGATTCTGGATATAAAAATGTGATGTGAGCCACACAAGTCAGTCCACTTTGGATACCCCTAGGTGTCTACTTTTCAAAAATGTACACGTTAGCTAGGTTTCCCTAGGAGATGGCTGAGCTAGGATCCAAAATCTAGAGCTACTCACATTGGAAAAATAGGACTGTTTTCGGTTGAAAGAAAACACTGCATATATGTTGTGTTTTGGGCTGTCTCCTGTTGCGGGCACTAGGCCTACCCACACAAATGAGGTACCATTTTTATAGTGAGATTTGTAGGAGCATAGAATAGTAGAATTTTTTTTACTACCTACTGGATTTCACTGCATTTGTGCCTTTCAAATGTAAGGCAGTGTATAAGAAAGAAGACATTTTGAAAAATACCCTCCTGATCATACACTAGTACTGGTACCCACAAGTTCAGAGATTGTGAAATAACCACTGCTCCTAAAATCTATATCTTGTGCCCATTTCAGAAATACACAAGTTTCCTTGACACCAATTTTTCACTCTCCCTATTTTGCTGTAAGAATTGGTCTATACTCGGTAGCCAATGAAAAACCATTTTACTGTGTAGCTCAGTTGTTGGCTCTTGGTACCTTGTGTTCTTGGAGAACCTACAAACCCTATAGGTCCCCACAAACCAGAAGGGTCTAGCAGACATAACGGTATACTGCTTCTGTCAATCGGTCATTGTGACAAAAAGTTACAGATGAAAATGTTGTCACAAATGCCTGTTTTTTCCTATTCATTTTCAATATTTCTTTATTTCAACAGTTCTTTTCCTTGGCAAAACCGTGTGGGATCTACACACATGACCCCTTGCTGATTTCGAATTTTGTCTACTTTTCAGCAGTGTATAGCTTTTCTGGCTCACCCATTGGTTTCATACTGGTTTCTACCACAAACTGCAAGTAAGTTGAGAGCACTCAAAATAGGCTACCTCCTAGAAAAATGCCAAAACTGTTGGACAAAATTTGATTTTTGGATTCAGCTCTGCATGTTCCTGAAAATTTGGAAAATGGTGACTTTAGTACAGCAAACCATTTGTGGATGCCTTTCATAGGGAAAAAACAGAAAAGGTGACACACGTGTCCAATGGAATCAATTATATGAGACTACCGTGTGCTGTACCATTTCCATCTGAAGTGTAAGGCAGCAGACACAAGCTTGACAGAGGAATGTGAGTTTGTAGAAGTTATGAAAGTGAATTACTAATTATTATTATTATTATTATTGTTAGTATTGTTAATAAAAATAATAATAACAATAACAGTTATTATAATAACAATAATAGTAATAATAATAATAATAAGGCCTTATCTACACTGTTCAAACTTGAGGTTTAAAATCTGTATGCTATTTTTTTTACTTTAACAGTAAACTTACTTTGAATCAGAGTGTTCTTTTTATTTTTGATACTAGTATGTTGCTTTTACCATTGTTATTTTTAGAATTATTCTATACTGTTACAGCTTACTGATATATATCCTCAAGGCCTGACTGGCTGTACCAGGCATCAGACAATTCCTCAGGAGGCTAGAAAGGGGAAGCGCCTTTTTTGTTTTGAGGGGGTGCTTTTGTAGTAGTGCAACAGTATTAAAAGCACTGCAGAGTCTCTTGTATATCCAATACTTTTCAGGCAACAAATAAAAGTGCCAAAATAACTCTTAATTGACATATCTCCTGGAGAAAGCTTGGCGTTTTGTCTAGTGGCAGTTTTGACTCATCCAAGGTAGCGCAGAGGGTTAATGTGCCTGCTGCAAATAACGTGTACTATGCAGATCACAGAACAGTATTTTATGTGGATAGCTCAGTGATATACTGCCTACCCATAGATCCTTTTGTTACAGTGTAGTTCATAAATTACAATCCTATTCCAGCACGGTGAGCCGTGAACTGCCATCAAACAGCTGCATTCAAATTGCATGGTACACATAGGTAATTATGCTAATTTTGCTATAAAAAAAGGTTTGTTTGGGTAGAAATAAATTATTATCAGTAATGGAAACCCTAATCACTGTGTTACATTCTGAATCCTGAATGTATGCTTCTGCAGACCAAGCACTCCTAAAATATGCCTACCAGTATGGATGACAGGTGAATGCTACACCTCATAGCCCTCTTTGTTTTATTTATCATTCTCTATACACTGATTTACACATATATGATTCATTGTTTCTGTATGTCATTGTGAAGTAAAGTATTACAACACTACTCCGGTAAAAGAGGCACTATAAAACAAATGAAATACATGTGAGACAGGGGCTATGAAGAGGTGAGCTGCACTGTTAGAGGGTGATGGTGAGGGAGTTATTGAAGAGCCTGAATAAAGATTGCCATACCCTGGTGCTCTCTAAGGTTATCATTTACTATGCTTTAAAAACTAATACAATCGAATATCTATTAAAAAATGTGTTGTAGAATGAGCAGTTTTTCCAAATTCTCATAGAGGAAGAGCCCTCCTCACTTCAAGTCCGATTGTAGTGGTCAGGGTCGCTAGCTACGAACCCTATGGGAATGTTCTTGTGTTCCCTCAACGGGATTAACCTAGGAAATTGGGTAATAATCAGTCATCATTAATTTACAGTGTAACCAATTCAGTCAAACAATGAAAACCCAATTTGGAAATAAAGTTAAAGGGTTTTATTACAAATGAACACTCAGGTTAATGTAAAAACAATTCAAAAACATAATGTATAGATACAGAATAAAAATTGGGTGGAAAAATCTTCTGAAGAAATGTAGCTTAATTAACATAAGTCAAACCAAGAATTCAGTTACAGCTAAACAGAATATAATTATTAAGATTTAGTGCTCAGAGAACTAACATATTTTATCAATAGGGAAAATCTCAAAAGTGTCTAAACTATGATAAAAAGGAAAAAGTTTATCTGATAAAGGCATCAGGATGAAGAAATAAGTAAATAAGATTAAATGGGAAAGTGAAGGGGAAGGTGTCAGCATTTCAGAAGCTCGCCAAGGGTCTTCTGAAAGAGAGTTAAGTGTGAGCCTAGGTCACACTAACAAAGCATGGGGCCAAAGGGTAAAGTCAGAGGTCTGTACCACCCAAAATGTGCCTAAAAGCCAATCTGTAAAAGCCTTAGTTAATACCACTCAGTTCTGTAACACTCTCACTCATTCCATCATGAGCTCCTTGGGATTCTCCTGTCCCACTCAGTAACTTGCAATATCTTTTGTCTCTTACAGAGCAGTCCTGAGAATGTTTCTGTCCTTGTTCCTCTAGACATAGGCCCTCATTATGACATTGGAGGTGACTGTTAAAGTGGCGATAATACTGCCAACAGGCTGGCGGTAATTACCGCCAAATTATGACCATGGCGGTGATAACTCCCATAGACAGCCAATGTACCACACCATCCGCCAGGGCGTTAACACCACTGACCACGGCGGTAGCCATCAACAGCCAGGCAGAAGACAAGGTGCCGCCCACCATATTATGACACTGCAAACCGCCAGGATTTTCGGGGCAGTACCAACGCCCTCAAAAGCCTGGCGGAAACATATCACAGAAGACCAAAGACTCACCAACAGAGACACAGAGAAGACGAACACCGCCATGGAACCGGAAATGCAAGTCTTCCCAATACCCTTCTACGCCATGCTCCACCTGGAACACCAATGCGAAGACGATGGCGGTGAGTACAGCTGCCTAGCACACAAAGGAGGGAGGGAGGAAAAGGAGAGTGACAAACACACGCAGGACATACACCAGACACACACACACCATACACACAACCAGCTTCAGAAGTAAACCAATGGCACACGACACACAGCATAATAATACATGGACTACAGTTCGGCAGCACTGACATTGTAATAGCAAGGCAACACCCACCATATGAACCAATTTTAGAACAAAGAAACATGAACAATTGTCCAGTCCAAAGTGCATAAGGCCCACATGGCCACAGGGCACAGTCCAAGCCCCAACTTTATCCTGACGAATTCCGCAAAACACTGTGCAGGGGCAACATCTCGGAAGTGGACAGGCACTTCAGGGGGTAGGGGGAGGGAGGGGCACCTCAGCTGAAGCTGGGAACTTGCCCATTGCTCCTGGAGGGGGCTCCATGCCCATTTCCCAATGCTGTGGAGTGCAAGGTCACAGTCTCTGAGGTAGGGAACTTGCTCAGTGCTCCTGGAAGGGGCTCCATGCCCATGTCCCAATGCTGAGGAGTGCAAGGTCACAGTCTCTGAGGTGGGGAACTTGCCCACTGCTCCTGGAGGGGGCTCCATGTACAATAGTCCGTAGAGGGTGGCCTACATGCCCTCTGCTGGAGGTGAGGGCTGCATTGTCCCTGCTTGGGCAGGTGTCTCCTGGGCATCCTCTGCTGGAGGTGAGGGCTGCATTGTCTCTGCTGAGGGGGGTGTCTCCTGGGCAGCCTCTGCTGGAGGTGAGGGCTGCATTGTCTATGCTGGGGGAGGTGTCTCCTGGGCAGCCTCTGCTGGAGACAAGGGCTTCTTGCCTGTTAGAGGTGGTTGAGTGGGAACCTTTTCTGACATTGGTGGTTAAGTGGGAACCTCTTCTGACATTGGTGGTTGAGTGGGAACCTCTTCTGACTTTGGGGTTGTGTGGGTAGTTGCGTGGGAACATTTTCTGACATTGGTGGTTGAGTGGGAACTTCTTCTGACATTGTTCGTTGAGTGAGAACCTTTTCTGACATTGGTGGTTGAGTGGGAACCTCTTCTGACATTTAGTGGTTGAGTGGGATCCTTCTCTTTCCTGGCTGGTGGAGTGGGATCCTTCCCTTTCCTGGCTGGTGGAATGGGATCCTTTACTGTCTTGCCTCCACGACTAGGAGGTGCCTCCACTGTCCCCGTGGACTGTTTGGCTGAGGTACTGGACTGGGTCAATGGGATCCTGCTCTTACCAGCAGGATTGGGGGGAGGGAGAGGGAAGAGGTCAAGCTGGGCAAGGAAAAGCTTCTTAGGGACGGTGGGGCGGGATGAGGGAGGAGTGATGGGAGTGGAGGTTGAGGGAGTGGTTGTTGGATAGGTACGTCTGCTGGACTTGGGAGCAGGTGCATGGGCAGTGTGCTGATGTGAGGTGGATGGCTGTTGGGTGTCTGAGTGCCTGCATGTGTCTCCTTTGGGTGGGACAGACAGGGTGGGAGAGGACACAGGTGACGCGTGGATGGATGTTGTGGAGGTGTCTGCTAGTGAGGTGTGTGTGCTGCTTGGTGTGGTGATGCTGGTGGTGGCTGTTGAAGCAGTGCATGCAGGTGTGAGTTTGGACGTGACTGTGAGGGAGGTGGAGGAGGAGGAGGAGGGGAAGACAGTGGAGGCAGTGGATGTGGATGTGTGTGCAACTGTCTGTTGTGTGTGTGAGTGCTTGTGGACTGAAGTGTGGTGCCTGTCTTTGACTGTGCCACTCTTGTGTGATGTCTTGTGTGCATGCTCGTCTGTATGTGTGCATGGGATGGGTTGGGGTTGAGGAGACTGGGACTGGGAAGTGGTAGTTGGAGGGGGGACAGTAGGACCAGGGACAATGGCTGCCATCAGAGAGGAGGCCAGAGCCTGAATCGATCTCTGTTGGGCCACCAATCCACCATGGATGCCCTCCAGGAATGCATTGCATTGCTGCATCTGGGATGCCAGCCCCTGGGTGACATTCACAATGGTTGACTGCCCTACAGAGATGAATCTCAGGAGGTCAATAGCCTCCTCACTCAGGGCAGCAGGGATCACTGGGGACAGGCCTGAGGTACCTGGGGTGAAGGAGATGCCCACCCTCCTGGGTGAGAGGGCACAGGCAACTCGCTAACGGGCTACTGGGAGGGCGGTGCTGGTACAGGGTGGCGGCTGTACCTGCAGCTGAGATGGTCACAAAGGTGTCTGCCTCCATGAGGGAGCTTCCATTGGAGGAGGAATCAGAGTCTGTGTTGTCACCTCCTGTCTCCACTGTGGTGCTCCCCTCGCCCTCCGTCCCACTGGTTCCCTCGTTGACGGTGGACTCTGCCTCCTGCGTCCTGTGGGATGCAGCTCCCTCTGTCACCGGTGCCCCTGCTCCTCTGCCAGATGATGCTAATGCACACATGGACAGGATGACAGAAGAAAAAAGGGGGAGGGAGAGAAAGGGAGCACTGGATCAATTACAGCACCAACACCACATTTGGCATACACAGCACCGTCACACACAGGGATCAGGATTGAGCACTATGCATTGCACTGGCATTGAACTGGCAAGATGCCACAGCAAGATGAGGGCCAAACACCACCAACTGCACACCTCCTGGAACCCACAAAGCCCTGACTGACATGGAATGCAAATGAGCTAAGCTACCTGCATTTGCCATACACCCATTACCCTTGAGCTGGATCATGCTGCAGTGTCTGGCCTGGCATTAAGGGGCAACCACTAACTCACAACCACCATCCGGATCCCATGCCACCTAACAATTATTGTAGTAAGGCCCACTGTACTCACCCCCTTGTGGCTGCTGTGATGCCCTCAAGCGCCCATCAAGCCCTTGGTAGGCCACCGCCAGTATGCGGGCTATCAGGGGGGTCAGGTTCTGATGGGCACCCCTTCCTCATTGGGAGGCCATCCCCAGCTGGGCCTCCACGGTCTTCCGTGCCCAGCGTTTGAGGTCCTCCCACCGTTTCCTGCAGTGGGTGTTCTGCCTGCTGTAGACCCCCAGGGTCCACACGTCCTTGGCAATGGCACACCACAATCCCTTCTTTTGATTGACGCTGACCTGCAGAGGGAATACAGACAGGAAGACAGCATTACACATACAATCCAGCCTGTCACACATATGGCCCATTTCCAACTCCATTGGCACACACATCGCCCGGAGCACACCATGTACACTACCACCTTTTATACCACCCCACATATGACAAGATGCCTGCACACACATCTCCATGCAACCCTCTCACATCCATCATGGCCAAGGTGTACTCACCTGTTGGTCTGGAGGTCCATACAGCTGTCCATAATGGGGCAGGACCCCATCCACTAAGTGCTCCAACTCCATCGAAGTGAAGGCAGGGGCCCTTTCCCCAGTCGCACTGGCCATGGTAGGTTCCAGACACAGGTCACAGCAGCACACGCAGTGTAGGTGTTGTCCTGTGGAAAGTCAGGAATCAAGTGAGGTTAGAGACAGAATATGGCGGTTATGTCCGGGTGGTGTACACCGTCACTGCCGACACTGATCCCCATTGGCAACTGTACTTCACAGAGACCCATATTAGCCACTGAGGTATTGCACAGCGGTGCAACACTGCCTTCCACCATGACGCCCAATGCCGGCGGAGTTACCTCACTTCCACCTGTCCCTAGATACAGGACAGGCGGTCACCATTTAATGGTGGTGGACTACATACAGATCTTCCATAACTGCCTAATTTATGGAAATTGCACATACATTGTCATTCCCACTGTCCCATCACATTAATGTTGTATGCACATTGAGGTGGTGGTTCCATTGTACAAATTGTGACAGCCTACTCACACTTATGTCCGTTAGATACCTACCACTGTGGATGAATAGGAAGAGGAAACAAACCCCTGTGTACAGACCCCTTGTGGACTTGGCTAAACTCGAGGACAGGCACATTATACTGACCGATAGACTGGACAGGGCCACAATCACAGAGCAGTGTGCCCAATTGGACCCTGACCTGATATCAGCTATCCATCATCCCACTGGGATCTGCCCTCTTGTGCAGGTTCTATCAGTGCTCTATTTCCTGGCAACTGGTTCTTTCCAAGTGACGGTGGGCTAGGCAGCAGGAATGTCAAGGCCAATGTTCTCAATTGTGCTAGCAAGGGTATTTTCTGCCCTGGTGAAACACATGTGCAGCTACATTTCTTTCCCACAGGTGGAAGATTTGGCCACTGTGAAAGCGGGATTATATGCAATGGGACATATTCCCAATATTATTGGGGTAATTGACGGTGCACATATTGCATTTGCCCTACCCCTGCCAGAATGAACAAGTGTTCAGGAATTGAAAGAGTTTCCACTCCCTCAAAGTGCAAATGGTGTGCCTGGCGGACCATTACATCTCTCACGTTACTGCCAAGTATCCTGCGTCAGTGCATGATGCCTTCATTATGAGGAATAGCAGCATCCCAGATGTGGTGGCCCAACTACAAAGGCAAAGGGTTTGACTAATAGGTGAGCCAGAGTCCCCAACCATTGTATGTCAGTGTATGCCTTAAAGCAGTGGTTCCCAAACTTTTTGACCTACGGCTTCCTTGACCAATTGGATGTTGGCTACGGCTCCCCATTACATGATTTTGTTTGGCGGCGTGGTGTGGTGTGGGGGGATGTTAGGAGGTGGGAGTTGTAAACCCAGCCTTGGGAGTACTTCTATTTTAATCCTTGATAATAATTGGGATGAAGGTATGGAGAATAGTGCTTGCAATGCAAGGATGCGTCTGCTCTCTTTTTTCACAATATTTGTGCATCCACGGGCCACGCAGTAACTGCATCTGTTTCCTGTTCACGCGCTCTCAACCTCGAGCTGGCAACATCCAGCCAAAACCAGCCAGTGGCACTGATTTGCTGTAGCGCAGAGTTTGGGAACCACTGGGTTACAAACTCACATCCCACATTACTCCTGTGAACAAATGAGCGATCAGTTCATATCCAATGATCAGCACTGCAGGTCAAAAAATGAATTTCATGAATCTGTTTTGCAAAATGGAATCCGGTCCCATGTTACGACTGTTCGCACGAACTGCATGCACCCACGTTCTTCACTAGGGTAATGGTAGAGCAGTAGCAAAATACATGTTCTTCTGCATATAATACACATGGGAGATAAACCGAATATGAGGTGGTACTTTTTAGATGTAAACTAGCAGGGGTCCTGTCATTTTGTGTTACCTCCTCATTAAAACACATAATAAAAATCTCCCACCAGCTTCAGAGTGACCGTACTCCGAAGGGTATATTTCTTTTAATGACTTGATGAAATCTCAATGCACTCACATTGAGTAATAATTACATAATTTAATCCTGTCTTTTGAAACACAGGACTAAATGTTTTCCATGACATGTTGCTGCTTTTACTTGTCCAAGATTACAAGCACAGAAGAAAATTAAAAAGATCTTAAACTGTCCCAAGGGTGCCTTTGGTCCAATTAGTGAATCATGCAAATTCCTATCCCCTGCAATATGTAAACATAGAGTCAAACCGCTTTTTTTGCCACATTCCGTCGTAAATTGCTATCAAACACATTTTTTTTCATTAAAAGCCATATTTTCGGTCTTTTTCAAAATATCACTGTTTTGAAAAACAACATGCATTGTGTTCATTACAGATTCTAGCTAACCATTTCGTGATTTTGTGTTTTATAGTGTCAGTACAGGTGCCATATTCACCCTTTTAGCAAAGTGGTGGAAAAGGTAAAAACAATGTCAGTTAACAATAAGTGAATCCGTGTACTGCACGCACACTTGTAATAGCATAACTTTGCACCATCCCGTCCTACTATGGTAAGTCTGAGATACTGCTCTATTTTTGTAGAATGAAACACAATACTTCAAGGAACACTTCATACCAGACGTTTTAAGAGGCAGCAAGTGCACCACCTAGTGGGCATCAGACGCAGCACACCCGGCAAGCACAGTTTGGGAACTACTGCCTTAAAGTGTTATCCCCATAACATTGTGTAAGGCAAAATTGTGTCCCTCAATACTTGCAGGTGACTCTGGCTACCAAAACCTATCGTGGCTCCTGACCCCTGTGAGGAATGCCAGGACAGGGGCTGAGAACCATTTTAATGATGCACATGGACAAACCTGGAGAATAATCGAGAGGACCTTTTACCTCCTGAAGGTCAGGTTCAGATGCCTGCATCTGACAGGTAGATCCCTGTGCTACTCACCCGAGAAGTTCTGGCAGATAGTAGTGGCATGCTGCATGTTGCACAACAGATAACATGTGCCTTTTCTGCAGGAGTAGAGGACTGGAGATGACCCTGTGGCAGCAGTGGACCCTGAGGATAGTGAGGATGAGGAGGCAGAAGATGAGGATGAGGATGAGGGCAACAGAACATCAGTTATACAACAATACTTCCAATGACACAGAGGTGAGACAGTGGAACTGACCATTGCTCTGACTATTGATGTTTTCTGTGTGGCTGTAGCATGAATGCATTCACTTTCTTTGCATCTCAACTTACTGTCACCTATGGCTTGTCCTTTTACAGATGTTGGTGATATGACAACAGTGTCCTGATGTGTTTACCTCAGACAGCTACAGGTCATTATTTGTATGTTATCACCGTGTTCAGATCATTTGCAGTAGATGCGTCTGTTCCCATAAATGCACATTTTCAACACATAAAACGGTGTCACTCAAGTTGCGTTCAAGGGTGTTTATTGTAGTGCAAATAATTGACTGAAAGTGCAATGGAATAGGGTGGTGGTATAGGAAAGTCCAGGGTATTGTTCCAGTCTGTTTGTAGCACATGTCCAGTATCCAAGGAGCCATTGGAAGGGGAGCAAAGTCAGTTCAAAGTGGACAAGGTCACAGGGTGGGACACAAGGGGGACAATCAGGAAAGTCTAATTTCCTGGCAGTGGTCTTGGCCATGGCAAGTGTCTCTGGCTTCTGTCTGAGTCGCAGGGAACGTTTGCTGGGTGGTTCACCTTCTGCAGGGGGAGGGGTGCTGGTTGCCCGTGGGTCCTGTGGTGGGGCCTCTGCCCACTGGCTGCAGCGGAAGTGGAGGGCTTGTCAATAGACTGGCTAGTGGTAGAGGTTTGCTGGTGTGCTGTCGATTCCCTCATGATGTTGGCCATGTCTGCCAGCACCCCTGCTATGGAGATCATGGTGATGTTGAGAGCCTGCAAGTCATCCCTGATCTCCTGACAGTGTTCCTTCTGCAGCCACTTGTTCTCCTGCATGCTGTTAAGGATCTGGCCCATCATGTCCTGGGATTGTTGGTAAGCCCCCAGGATCTTGATGAGTGCCTCCTGGAGAGTTGGTTCCCTGGTTCTGTACTCCCCCTGGTGCACAGCGGTACTCCCAGTATCCCTGTTGTCCCGTGCCTCTGTCCCCTAAATGGTGTGCCCACTGCCACTGACCCCAGGTCCCTGATTGTCTTGGGGGAGAGGTGTGGACTGGGGTCACTGTACAGGTAGGCACACTGCTGATTGATGTGTCCTGGGGACAGAGATGTGGGGACACTGGGTGGGTGCTGTGGTGTTTGATACTGAAGAGGGAGGCTCTGTGGTTGACTGGAAGTGGGCTGGGGTGACCGACTGATCAGTGGTTCCTGATGGGCCAGGTAATTCATCCAGATCCAGAAGTCCAGAGTTACTGTCATCACTAGGGGCATCTTCTGTTGGGGGACTGGTTTGTTGTGGCACCTCCTTTCCACTGACAATGGCTGGGGCACCTGTGGGAATGTAAGTGTTGTATTATGCTTCATGTCTGTGACATATTGTACACCCCTAACTTCCCCTCTATCGTTGCTGTTGCCCTGACACCTTTATTTGTGTATGGTGATGTATGTTGTGCTTGTTAGTTCTCCATGCTGTGCATGCTTTTGTGATGGGTGTCTGTTAGAAATGGGGTTTTTGGTTGGCAGTCAGGTTACCCCCTGTCCAAGCAGGGACCCTCACTCTAGTCAGGGTAAGTCACACACAATCCAAATGATCCTCTGCCCACCCTCTGGTAGCTTGGCACTGAGCAGTCAGGCTTAACTTAGAAGGCACTGTGTAAAGTATTTGTGCAATAAATCATACAATAACACAATATAGCACCACAAAAATACACCACACAGTGTTTAGAAAAATATATAATATTTATCTGGGTATTTGTAGGTCAAAACGATAAAAGATGCAATAAGAAATTGTAGAGATATCACTGAAAAGTGATATGAAGTGTCTTAAGTCTTTAAAAAGCAAACAAAGTCTCTTTCAAGCACAAAGTATCTGGTTTGGAGTGGAAAATCTCTGCAAAGGGTCGCAGAGGAGGAGATGCGTGGAAAAATGGTGTGTGCGTCAGTTTCACCCCTTCACACATGGACTCGCGTCATTATTTTTCACGCAGGGAAGACGTGTGTCGTTTTCTGGCACGCGGACAGTCTCCTTCTGTGGTTTGTGGGATTACCAGATGTCCCGGGGTCTGTGCGTGGAATCCTGGGCTTGTTCTCCGGCTTCGCGTCGTTCCGGTGGGCTGTGCATGGAATTTTCTCCCTCACGGCAAGCGTCGCGTCTATTTCCTCTCTGGAAGTCGGGCGGCGTTGTCCAGGCGGGGCGTGCGTCGAAGTTCCGGTCGCACCGCAGGCGTCGTGTCGATCTTTTCCTTGCGGGGTCGAGCGCCGTCTTTCCGGATCGGCGTGCAGTGAATTTTTCCCCGCGGAGCAAGCTGTGCGTCGAATCTTTCGGCGCACAAGGCATCCAGTTGAAAGAAAGAAGTCTTTTTGGTCCTGAGACTTCAGGAAACAGGAGGCAAGCCCTATCCAAGCCCTTGGAGAGCATTTTTGCAGCAAGACAAGAGTTCAGCAAGGCAGCAGGCCAACAGCAAGGCAGCAGTCCTTTGTAGAAAGCAGTCAGGTGAGTCATTTGAGCAGCCAGGCAGTTCTTCTTGGCAGGATGCAGGTTCTGGTTCAGGTTTCTTCTCCAGCAAGTGTCTGAGGTGGTAGGGCAGAGGCCCTGTTTTATACCCAAATGTGCCTTTGAAGTGGGGGAGACTTCAAAGAGTGGCTTAGAAGTGCACCAGGTCCCCTTTCAGTTCAATCCTGTCTGCCAGGGTCCCAGTAGGGGGTGTGGCAGTCCTTTGTTTCAGAGCAGGCCTTCCACCCTCCGAGCCCAGGAAGATCCATTCAAAATGCAGATGTATGCAAGTGAGGCTGAGTACCCTGTGTTTGGGGTGTGTCTGAGTGAATGCACAAGGAGCTGTCAACTAAACCCAGCCAGACGTGGATTGTAAGGCACAGAAAGATTTAAGTGCAAAGAAATGCTCACTTTCTAAAAGTGGCATTTCTAGAAAAGTAATATTAAATCCAACTTCTCCAGTCAGCAGGATTTTGTATTACCATTCTGGCCATACTAAATATGACCTTCCTGCTCCTTTCAGATCAGCAGCTACCACTTCAATACTGTATGAGGGCAGTCTCAATGTTAGCCTATGAAGGGAGCAGGCCTCACAGTAGTGTAAAAACCAATTTGGGAGTTTACACTACCAGGACATGTAAACTACACAGGTAGATGTCCTGCCTTTTACCCACACAGCACCCTGCTCTACGGGTTAACTAGGGCACACATTAGAGGTGACTTATGTGTAGAAAAAGGGGAGTTTTAGGCTTGGCAAGTACTTTTAAATGTCAGGTCGAATTGGCAGTGAAACTGCACACACAGGCCTTGGAATGGCAGGCCTGGGACAAGGTAAAGGGGCTACTTGAGTGGGTGGCACAACCAGTGCTGCAGGCCCACTAGTAGCATTTAATCTACAGGCCCTAGGCACACACAGTGCACATTACTAGGGACTTATAAGTAGATTAAATAGTCCAATTGGGTATGATCCAAAGTTACCATGTTTAAAAGGCGAGAGCATATGCACTTTAGCACTGGTTAGCAGTGGTAAAGTGCCCAGAGTCTAAAAGCCAGCAAAAAAAGAGTCCAAAAAGTGAAGGGAGGCAGGCAAAGAATTAGGGGTGACCACCCTAATGCATGTCAGGTCTAACAGTGTCCATGCAGGGCTGGGAGGGCTGTCCATGCATTGGTATAGCATGCAGGGCTTGGCATTGGGGTTAGTCATATGTGTAGGTGCAGTGTGTGGGATGGAGTGGAGTGATGGGAGTGAGGGTGAGAGTGTGAGATGGCATGCAGGTATGGGGGTGATAAGTAGTAAATGTTGACTCACCAGTGTCCAGTCTGTCAGCAACTCCAGTAAGTCCCTCAGGATGGTGTAATGCCAAGACTTGCTCCTCCCATGCTGTGAGCTGTGGGGGAGGAGGTGGGTGTCCACCACCAGTCTTCTGGATGGTGAGCTGGTGCCTTGCTGCCATGGAACATACCTTCCCCATAGGACGTTACACCTCTTCCTGATGTCATCCCTTGTTCTTGGATGCTGTCCCACAGCATTCACCCTGTCCACGAGTCTCTGCCACAGCTCCATCTTTCTGGCAATGGATATTTGCTGTACCTGTGCCCCAAACAGCTGTGGCTCTACCCTGACTATTTCCTCCACCATGACCCGCAACTCCTCAACTGTGAAACGGGGGTGCCTTTGTGGGGACATGGGTGTTGTGTGATGTGTGTGTAAGTATGTGGGTGTTGGGTACTTTGGTTGGGTGAGTGAAGTGGGTTCATGAGGGATGTATGGGTGTATGTGGTGTGTATGTCTAGTTGTCGCAGTGGTCTTGGTGTCAGTCTGGTGGCAATAATTTGTATTTGTTAAGGGTTGTGGGTAATGTGGGTGTGTGTTTTAAAGTGCTGTGGGCGGGTGGGTGTGGTGTGTGTATGAGTGTCAGGTGTGTGTTTTTGGTATTGGCCAATGTTGAGTAGCTTAGTATATGGGCGTCCATTTTGAGTGTGCCAGTGTGTACCCTCAATGGTTTACTGCCATTGAATGCCCGCCGTGGTGATTTGTGGGTCAAAATGTGGTGGGCGTAGTTTTGTTGGTGTAAGGGTATGGGAGTTGGTACCGCCACCTTAGCACTGACGTCTGGGCTGGTGAATTTGTGTATGTGGCAGTATTCTTTCGGATTGGTGTGTGTGTGTCATAATTTGATGAACGGATGTTCGCCTCTGCTGCGGTATGTTGGCGGCCGTCACCGCGGTGGTAAGCGGGATTTACGGCCAATGTCATAATGAGGGCCATAATTTGCAACATGTATAAATAAGGGACAGTATTCTCACACTGGGTTTCTACATGTTCTTTTCTTAAGCTCCTTTTCTCAAACTCTCTATTAGTAAAACAATAGTACATCTATTACCAAGCTAACATTTTGTAAGAGCGCACCTGCAATGAAGTGACACGTTAGCAAAAAATGGAAAACAGTTTCTCACGTTAAAAGTAATACAGGCCTAGTTAAGTCAAGTTGAGAATAATACTAATGCATATTTAGTTTCAAGTTATATTGTCCACATATTGATTTCAAAATGTACATAAATGACACTTACATTTTCTCAAATAAGGCTTCATGTTACAGTTAATTTAAATGAAACACAAATGTTAATACATGACTCTAAGTGTGGTTGAGTACCAACATGTCACAGCACAAGCAGCCACGCTTCACTAACAATGAGTTGCAGGTCATGTGGACGAGATGGTCAGAGTAGAGCCACAACTGATGGGAGCACAAGTCCAGCAAACCTCTATGGCCAGTAAACATTAGTGCACACATCACATAAATTGTTTTAATTTGTAATTAAATTACATTCCATTAATATATGGATGGTTTTGAAACTCATTTAAATTATTAAATTTTGTTTAATAAGGTTAAGGCACAGAATATATATTGTTCCTAACACTACAGTGAATGCACTTCGCTACTAAATTTGAGTGCACCAGTTTACAATAAGGACATTAGAACACACAGTATATGAAATGTCACTTAGACAAATAGGCTAAGTTGTGACATCAGGGGTGGAGCCCAAATTACGTGGACCAGGTCTGACTAAATTTGCCAGGCTGCTTTGGGTTCCCAGTCCGGCCCTGTATATCCTGCATGATTAAACAAGTGTTGAAAAGTTACCTTACCATATTTTAGCTTTATGCTGCTGAAAGGAAAAAAATTATGTACCTTTTTTTTGGGGTGTGCCATCCTTTCTTGTTATATATATGCATATATTTAATGAAAAATATATATTTGAGATGTATTGATCAACTATCTTTATTCATTTCTATAGTATACCTAGAATATGTGTACAATCACTGTCTTTTGGCCAGAGTAGACAACTTCGCAGATTACCCACAAGCTTCCCAACTTCCTTATGCCCCCATAAGCAGAAAAAATGACATTGGTCCAGCAGCTCGGGTGAATAAGTCAGCAATGCACCACTGTAAAGTAATTCATTCATTAATGCCACAATAAACACTTAGCAGTACACAGGGTAGCTCAAAAGCAGATACGCTTACCACCATTATTCCTGAGGGCAACTTGGACTAGGTGGACGCTGGAGGCCAGCTCCTAATGGTAAGGCTGCAAAAATAACTGCAGAGAGTTAAGTAGCAATCAGTTTTTGTGTCGAATGGGGTCCCAAACACAAAAAAGGTGCACATGAACCAAAGGAGCCATATGGGCAAATTAGTCAGCAATGGAGAAAGTCACCAATTACAGTTACTGTCAGACATCAACTAGAAGATAGTACCTTCAAAACCCCTATTTCCGCAGAAGCGAGGGATGAGAAACTCAGAAGTCAACAGCAGCATCTTGGATTCAGAAATCAGCCATTAAGGAAATAGAGGTGGGTTGCCATTTTGAATCTGGCAGAACTCTAACCATGTGCACGGCAGACAGCGGAATGGAAGGACAATCTCCAAAGCTGTTCTGGTCACTGTCACCACTATTCTTCTAAAACCGGTATGCAGGGATGCCTAACACCCTGTGGTAAAGATGAAGAAGCAGATTAAAACTTTCCATCAACCCTGGAACCCATAAGAATCCTCTAGTAAGTCCTGACAAACTGGCCACCGAGGAAAAGCATTTCCAAAGAGTACAGGACCAAGCCAGAGGTTTCAATAAAACAATCATGACAGAAAAAAACTAAACAAGCGCCCACTCCCACCCTATATATGAATCAGCATAAAGATGCATTAAAGAAAAGTTGAGTTTCTGGCTGTTGTGCCTGATCTTGTTTGAAAGTCATCCCATTCCTTGCCAGATAATGGCCCTCATTACGAGTTTGTCGGTCTCCGGGCAAGACCACCATGGAAAATGCCGCCAACATCCCACCAGTGTTGGTGGTACAGTGGTCGCCGTATTGAGAGTCACAATCAACAAGCTGACGAAACACAGCCAGAAATCCAACCCCAGTACCACTGAAGGGAAAGAGCGACTGTCCGCCCACTGGGCCCGCCACGGGACACCATTCTGGCCACCATATTATGAGTTACATTTCAGCACAGAGGAACATGCAAGGTGGGAAACCATTGGCGGTGCGCACCGCGGCGGTATAGAAAATCATCACCAATGGAAGGCAACACCAGATTGAACAGGTCGAATACCCATACTTGAAACACATACACACACTACACACTCCTGTTCACTGCACCATAAAACACACCCCCTCAAACCCTTGCAAATACTACCATGACCCAGAGATACACAACCCACGAACCACTGTACAGTAAGCATTTATTTTACACGGTGCACACACCCCACAACATGTCACACCACAAGCACCCACGCTTCACTAACAATGAGTTGTGGGTCACGTGGACGAGATGATCAGAGTAGAGCCACAACTGATGGGAGCACAAGTCCAGCAAACATCTATGGCCAGGAAAACCGAGCTATGGCAGAGGATCGTCGACAGGGTGAAAGTAGTCGGCAGCTAACCACGCACAAGGGAGGACATCAGTAAGAGGTGGAATGACCTCAGGGGGAAGGTCTGTTCCATGGTATCCAGGCACAACATCGCCCTCAACAAAACTGGCGGTGGACCCCCACCTCCTCCCTTTGACTTGACATCCTAGGAAGAGAAGGTCTTGGACATCATGCATCTTGAGGGTCTGACTGGAATCACTGCATGCCTCCAAAGCACCCACCACTCCCCATACTATCACAAAGCACAAGACTACACCTCACACTATCACCCAACCTTCCTACTCTGCATGCCACACCACCCCTCTCCCACCATCCACACACCCACCCCACACAATGCATGCTAAACCTTCACAATCTCCTCAACTACCACTCCCACAATCCATCACTACGCTCGCCGAATCTGAGTCACGCTCACACTTCACAGTGGAGCATCTGCATGGACAATCATCCCACAGCCCACCCCGACTGCTAGCCAACACCGCCTCACTACCTATGGCAATTACAGCAATATCAAACAGCAAACCCACGACTACATACGATATGAAAAGCATGGCCCAAAGCCCATTCACCATGCACTGTCTGCATTGCTGCAAATGACATAGCCATCCCTGGGTAACAAATCCATCCAATGCAAGCAGCACACCATGACATATCTAACTCTCACCTTTTCCATCCACAGCTTACCCTGCTACTGCCACCCAGAAGAGGATGGCAGGGTCGGAGAGCCCTCCCAAGGATGAAGGCCCCAGTGGATGTCTGGAGGATGACGAATTGCCTGGGCCATCTGGGGTGACTGGCTAGTCCACCCCCAGTAGTCCCAACCTGGACACCCCGGACTCACCCTCCCGTTGGCTACAACACCTCAGCTAGACCCTCCACCCCAACCTGTGCCTCAGGGACCATTCAATTAGAGGTGTGCCACACAGTACAGGGGCCTGAGTCAAGGGCATCTGCCCCAGACAAAGAAGGCCCTGATGCTACTGGGAGTGGGCATACTGTCAGGGGCACAGGCAGCCAGGGGTAGTGGGAGGGGATCTGTGGTCCGAGGGAGGAGGCAACAACAACATCAGACTGGTCAGGCATACCACCAAACCCAGGACACCATGGCCTAGATCCCCGCTACCCTGCAGGAGACCCAGAGGTTTTAGAGGGAGAACCATAAGAAGGCCATGCAGCAGTGGCAGACCCACAATGCCACCATGGCCTCCATAGCAGGGGTGCTGAGGCAACCTACCACCATCTTGCGCCAGTCCACCTCCCACCAGAAGGCCACTACCATTAGCCAGATCATATCGGAGCCCTCTGCGTCAGTCTCAGCCAGTGGAATGGAAGCCCTGCCACAGGACACCAGCACCCCTTCCCCTGTAGCTGAGGAGCTCCCACGCAAGTGAGGACGCCCAACCAGACATCCAGCCTCCACTGATGTGAGCCACTTCAGAACATACCTCCTTGTGTGTCACAGCTACACCCTGTTGACAGTCCAATGCCATAACTTCTTTTTCACATGGCCATCATCCTGACTTCGACTCCCCACAGGTGGGCCAACTACTCTGATGATCCCACTCATCATGCCCCACTCATCAGTGGCAGGCGTGCGCATGGCAGACATTGCTACTGGTTGCATAGCATGGCTTTTACACATACCCGTATGTCAGTGGAAGTAGTGTTGTATCAGCTCTGCTCTGGAATCAGCTGCAGCCTCGTCATCCTCCTCCTCAGCACTCCCCATGTCCCTTTCATCAGCCACTGGCACAGCTGCACCCTTCTCAGCATCCAGTAATGGAATGTGACGTCTGAGAACCAAATTGTGTAACATGCAGCACTCTACAATGATCTGGCACACTTTCGCTGGTCTGTACAGTAATGCCCCTCCAATAAGGTGCAGGCACCGGAATCTGGCTTTCAGCACTCCAAAGTTGCATTTGATGACCCATCGAGTCCTTCCAAAGGCCTCATTGAAACGGCTTTCAGCTGCTGTAGTCGGATGCCTGAGAGGTGTCAGTAGCCATGGCAGATTGGGATAACCAGAGTCACCTGTGTGCACAGAGGTAATAGGCATATTGAAGACTGTAGGTAAATCGGGCATGTAGTGTAGAGTGTTCAGTATACAAAGGCACACATATGACACAATACATACTGATGAGCCAGGCACGATCCCTTTGCAGTGGTGCCATCAGGTGTGGGATGCTGCTGTTCCGCAGTATGTCGGAATCATGCACTGAACCTAGGAACTGGGCAGTCACTTGTGTGATGTAGATGTCTGTGAGACATACAACCTGCACATTGGTTGAGTAGAAGTTTTTACGGTTCCTGAACACCTGTTCACTCCTCCTGGGTGCCATCAGGGCAATGTGGGTCCCATCAATAGCCCTGATACATGTGCTACAGCATAGGAGGCTGCCTTCAAAGTGGGCAGGTCATCACGTTGGTGGAACCTGATATAGCTGCCTATATGTTTGAGTAGGGCACATAGGATGTTCTTCAAGACGTGGCTGAACATGGGCTGGGACATTCCGGCAGCCCAGCCCACTGTAATTTGGAAGGACCCTGAGGCAAGAAAGTGGAGGACTGCCAACAGCCTCACAAGCTGCATGATGGTCTGATGGTTCAGCCGTTAGCACTGGATGTCGTGCCGCTCTTTCACGGGTGGCAAGATCTACCAGGGGCCTGTAGACTGGTGCATTCCTCAACATAATTCTTTCACCCTACCATGCAACTCCTCATTGGTTAACAAGGTTGCCTATGGGAGACATGAGCCAATGTCTGCGGGGCCGTGACCGCCATTTAATGTGCTCATGTTCACTTGAATCCTGGCACTCGTGCTGAGAAGACCTCCACTGCGTGTGCTGCTGTGTGTTGACTCTGGTAGCCAAGATGCCACGTGCTGCAGGGGATGGGGCCCCAGCCTTCTCACAGGAAGAACTAGAGAAGCTTGTGGAGGGTGTCCTACCCCTGTATGCCCAGTTGTATGGGGCAACAGGGCAGCAGGTGAGTCCACTGTGATTGTACTGTTTGTGAGTGGTACAAATGTGGACGGGTTCTTGGGACGAGGATGAGTGACTTGTGGAAAGACCTGGTTGATGGTTCTGAGGACAACTGGAATGTTGAAATGTGCGTATGTTCAGGAGATGTGTTGTGCCCAATGCAGTCCCTAAGATGCCACGCTACATGACTGTCTCCTTTTCTCCGTGTCATCCATGCAGGTGAGCGCCCATCAGAAGAAGGGGATTTTGCGTGCCATCGCCAAGCAAGTGTGGACCATGGGGATCAATGCCTGGCGGAGCAAACACTGCAGGAAGCGGTGGGAGGACCTGAGACGCTGGGCCAGGAAGACCAGAGAAGCCCAGCTGGGGACATCCTCCCAATGAGGGAGAGTTGCCCGTCGGACCCTGACCCCCCTTATGTCCCACATTTTGGTGGTGGCGTACACTGAGGCAGATGGGCGCTTGAGAGCAGCAGAGCAGCCATAAGGGGGTGAGTTCACATTTATAAATAGGTTATGTGGTGAGTGATAGGTGCAGCCTGTGCAGTGTGGGTAGGCTGTGGAATGTTTGCTAGGTGCATACTGCCGGACTAGGCTTGAGACACATTGAGGCTGGATGTGCTACATACATGTGTGAAAAGGCTGTGCAGGATGTGAGTTGAGGTTAACTTAACTGCTAAGTAGTATCGATGACATGGCAACTGTGTAGTAGAAGAGCAGGGTATTTTATGTGGACAGGGTCCCTGCTTCTGGAGTTGACACACATTGTTGTCCCAACTATCCAAAAAGTGTGGCTGGGCCATATCCCTATCTGCTATCTGCTGGCATGTGGTGTATGTATAGTCTGCAAAGTCGGAGGTTTCACATCACACAGCTATGTGTGCATGGGTTATGTGGCTGTGCAAGTATGCCTCCAAACTCCCATAGAGAATTTAGTTTGGGTCTTGAGATCGGAAAGAGCCATGTCCCAATGGGCTGGTTCAGCCATGTGTTGAGGGGATGCTTTCATTCTGTACAGGATTGAATGTGTGTCAGCATGAGTGGAACACATGTGCATGACTGTGGTGGCACGCACGGTCTGTTATTGGAGTGGCATGTGTGAGTGAAGGCATGTAATGACATGGCATTAGAGTATGTTGTAGTGACTTGTGTGTGGCTGTTGTGCTGGCATTGACCAATTGCTCCCTCGCTCTCTCTCTCCCACCCTGTCTCTCACTATCATTGTGTGCATCAGCATCATCTGGCGATGGAGAAGGGGCACTGGCGAGTGGAGAAGCTGCATCCCATGGGACCCAGGAGGCTGATACCAGCGGAGCCGAGGGGACCAGTGGGATGGAGGGCAAGTGGAGCACCACAGGGGAGACAGAAACAACTACACCATCATCAGGTTCTTCCTCCGATGGTGACTCCTTGGCAGTGGCAAAACCTTCAGGTCCTATGCCTGCACCATCTTTGTCCGCCACTCCCTTTACCAGCACCACCCTCCCTGAAGCTCCCCACCCAGTTGCCCGTGCCTGTTCACCCAGGAGGGTGGGTATCTCCTTCGCCCCAGGCAACTCTGCCCCTGCTCCAGTCAGTCCTGTTGCTCTCAATGAGGAGGCTATTGACCTCCTGAGGTCCATCTCTGTTCGGCAGACAACCATTGTGGATGCCATCCAGGGACTGGCATCCCAGATGCAACAGTCAAATGTGTTCCTGGAAGGCATTCATGGTGCCCTGTATGCCCTTCAGAGATAATTTCAGGCTCTGGCCTCCTCATTGACAACAGTCAGTGTTCCTTCTTCTTCCTTCCCCCCTCCAACTACTTGTTCCCACTCCCACATCCCTCTTCCATGTCCCATCCAAAGCACACTTTCATACAAGCATGCATCACTTCCAACAGACTCAGAGCACAAGGACAATCACATGCACCACAACCGCCCCCACCGCCATGCACACACACACCATTCAGATGCACACACAAAAATATCCACTCCCTACACGGACTCCCCTACCTCCTCCCCCCTCACAGTCACATCACCACTCACACCTGCAGACACCACATCATCAGTCACGGATTCAGCCAGATGTGCCGTCACTGTCACCATCACCACAACAGCAGACCCCCATACATACACCTCATACACCACATCCGCACACACCACAAGTCAACACACCCACATGCAGCACATTCACCCTACCTGCACACACCACCCCAACATTCACTCACACATCTCCCCTGCCATCTTGCTGTATGTCCTCCAGTCCTCCTCCCACTACACCTATACGCCCACACTCATCCACCCAACACACACCCAGCACACACATATCATACACCCATGCACCAGCTCCCAAACCACATCCACATACACACCTGGGAACCATCCAAATTCCTCCACTTCCAAACGCCTTACCCGTGATCTACTCGCTGCCCCGAAAAAAGATTCCTACATGAGTTTTCCTTGTCACCGTTCCCTGGTCCAGTCCCTGTTCCCCCCAAACGCCCTGCTACTCTTCCCAGACCTCTGCCTTCTACCTCCCTGTCCTCCTCTGGGCTGAGCCATGCCCTGCAAACAGCAGTCTGCAGTGCTGCTACGACAAGCAGACCTGCCCCTCACACATCCAGGCCTGGTACAACTCCATCTGGTCCCCTGCTGTTGTGGCCTCCACCACCGTCCCACCAATGAAGGCAGGAAAGAGGGGCAAGGCTTAGGCATCCCCCAGAAAGCAGGACAGTAAGGCGGGGAAGCCTAGAGGAGGGACCCCCCATACAAACCCTGATCACACACCTCTAACCCGCCCGTCCCTGAGGTACCTGCATGCCCCATCAATGCCCCTGCCATGTGGAGGTCTGCACATTGCAGTCAGGAGTCAAGTTGGGCACTCCGCAAATGCCCAGTGTGCCCGGGACATTTGGACACCCATGCACTGGCCCTTGTGGATGTATGTGAATAGTGGTTTTCATTACGGTTTTTATATATTTATATATCAAGTTATATTTATCTACAACGGCACCGTTGGTGTTGATGCTACATAGCTTGCCCTGGCTTTCCTTGCGCATGTATGTGTGGTGAATCTGCATTTGTGCGTTTGTGTGTGTATACTAATGTCTTTCCCTCCAGTGTGTTCTAGGCTGGGGTACTTACGTCTGGTGTCTATGTCGGCATTGCTGGTCCTGGATGTCAATGGCCAGCAGGAGCATTGGAAAGTTTTGCAATTCGCATGCCATGGCATCTACGGACGTGTCTGTATTCCAGAAGGTGGGTACTTCCTTTTCTGTTGTTCGTTTCCACCATGGTTTTCGTGGCGGTTAGACTGCCCCAGAAGTCGTGGTGGTGTGCAACCTCGTAATACCGAGGGAGGAAAATGTGTGACCGCCGGCCTGAAGAGGCCTTCCGCCGGCAACAGCGGTCCGTCCACAATGGTGGACCGGACGGAAACTTGACTGTGTTCTGCAGGTGCCTTCACAGTACTCATAATATGGAGTTCTGCACCTCCAAGCCTGTGGCGGTGCGACTGCCATCTCCACCGCAGCAGTCCACTGACCGCCAAACTCGTAATGAGGGCCCATGTATTTTCTGCCTACTGTTCTCCCCTCAGATTTACCTAGTGTATGTAACAAGAGTTTATATATTCCTAAGACTGCCTTTGTTTTTCCTTCTTTTGTAATACACTACCTCTCAAACTTCACTGAACATCCTGCGTCATCAGAAATTATAAAAAGTATACCTCACAGATGGACCCCCCATTTCAGAAGATTCAACACTCCCTTCAATTTGTGAGGACTTGAAGGAAAAAATATTTTTGAAACCTGCGTTGATTTCATTAAAAACTAGTCCTTTTTAAGTTTCAAGTAGATGGATTTTCTGCATAAGGCAAGGTAGACCTTTATGCCCTCATTATGACCTTGGCGGTAAATACCGAATACTGCTGCGCTGACTGCCGGCAGCATATCACCGCGGAGGCGGACATCCGTCTGCCAGATTATGACACATACATACAAAACTGACAGAAAACAGCCACAACCACAAATCCGCCAGACCCACTGAACGTGATAAACTGTCAGTGCTACCACCCATACCATTACACCACTAATACTCCGCCCTCCAAATAATGACCCACGAATCACCACAGTGGACATTCAAAGGCGGTAAACCATTGGCGGTGAACACCGCTGCGGTGGAAATGGCCACCCAAATACAAAACAAGACAACATTGGCCAGAACAAAAAACCCATAGCTGACACAAAAACACACAACCCACACACCCACCAACAGCACTATAAAACACACACCCACATCACCCACAATCCTTTGCTAACACGAGAAGACGGCTACACTTTGTGACATCAATCCAAAATAGAACTGCACACACACATCACAACTACCTATTCATCCGACATGCACCACACACCACACACCCCACCCCATCACACATCACCCTCTGCACTATGAACACACACCTCAAAACACCCATGTCCTCACAAAGGCACCCCTGTATCACCAATGAGGAGTTGCGGGTCATGGTTAAGGAAACATGGTAAAGGCACAGCTGTTTGGAGCACAGGTCAAGCAGATTTCCATTGCCAGGAAGATGGAACTGTGGCAGAGGATAGTGGACAGGGTGAACACCATGGGGCTACATCCACGCACAAGGGCCGACATAAGGAAGAGGTGGACCAACCTACGAGAGAAGGTGCGTTCCATTGCTGCAAGACACCAGCTAGCCATCCAGAGGACTGGCGGTGGACCCCCACCTCCTCCATCACAGCTGATAGCATGGGAGGAGCAAGTCTTGGCAATCCTGCATCCAGAGGGACTCAATGGAGTAGCCAGAGGACTGGTCACTGTGGAGTCAACAGTTACTACCTATCACCCCCCCATACCTGCATGCCACCATGACCCCTCACCCTGACACCTATCACCCCAATCCCTCCCACACAGTGCACCACCACAATTATCAAAATGATATGTCAAGCCCTGCATGCCATACCTACTGCATGCACATCCCCTCCAGCCCTGCATGTACACCCACCACCATTGCATGCACAGCGTGGAGAACTAACAATCCCACAATCCATCACTATACATAACCAAAGGTGTCAGGGCGACAGGAATAACATTGGGGAAGCTAGTGATGCAGAATATGTCATAGACATGTAGCATAATACACCACTTCCATCCCCACAGGTGCCCTAGCCAATTTCAGCAGCGAGGAGGTGTCACAGCTACCCAGTCCCCCACCAGAAGATGTCCCCAGTGATGACAGCAACTCAGAATCTCTCGATCTGGATGAACTCCCTGGCCCATTAGGGAACACTGGTCAGTTGGCTACCCCATCCCACACCCAGACCACTACAGAGCCTCCCCCCTCAGAATCCAACACCACAGCATCCACCCAATGTCCCCAGACCTCTGTATCCAGGACACGTCAATGAGTAGTATGCCCACCTGTACAGGGACCCCAGTCCACACCTCACAGGCAAGACAATAAGGGTCCTGGGGTTAGTGCGAGTGGGCACACCATTCAGGGGACACAGCACAGGGGGCCAGGGATGGTCGGAGGACAGCTGTGTGCCAGGGGCAGGACAGGCCCAGGGAACCGACTGCCCAGGAGGCACTCACTAACATCCTAGGGGCTTACCAACAATCCCAGGACAAGAAGGGTCAGTTGTTAAACATCATGCAGGAGAACAAGCGGCTGCAGGGGTAACACCACTAGGAGATCAAGCAAGATTTGCAGGCCTTGAATACCACCATGGTCTCCATTGCAGGGGTGCTGGGTGACATGGCACACATCATGAGGGAGTACACAGCACACCAGCGGGCCCCTTCCACTAACCAGTGTAATGACCAGCCCTCTACATCTGCTGCAGCGAGTGTACAGGAGGCCCTGCCACAGGACCCACAGGCCACCAGCACCCCTCCCCCTGCAGAAGGTGAACCACCCCGCAAATGGTCCCTGCAACCCAGACAGACAACAGAGAGAGTTGCCAAGACCACCGCCAGGAAATGAGCCCCTCCTGAATGTCCCCCTTGTGGCACACTGTGTCACCTTGTCCCCTTAGAACTTCCATTGCTCCCCTTCCAATAGGCCCTTGGACACTGGACCTGTGCAACAAACAGACTGGCCCACTACACTTTACTATTCTGAACCATCACATCACTCTATTGCACTTTGCATTGTATACCAATTTTTAATAAACATCACAACATTACATTGTTGTAACCAAAGCAACATCTGCAGTAAGGGAAGGCATAGCTGACAGTCAGGTGGGAGGCAAAGGTAGTGACTGGCATTATGCTACAGCCACACAGCACAACACTGAAATGGAGAACTGTTTAGTTCAACAGTCTTGCCTGAGTGTCATTGGAAGTACTGCTGTATCATATGTGTCCTGTTGTCCGCATCCTCCTCCTCTTCCTCACTGTCCTCAGTGTCCACTGCTGCCACGGCTGCACTGTCACCCCTCCTCCTGCAGATAGGGTACATGGCATCTGAGTGCCAAATTGTGCAACATGCAGCACACAACAACAATCCGCAGACTTTCTCAGGGGAATAGCATAGGGATCCACCTGTCAGATGGAGACACCTGAACGTGGCCTTCAGGAGACTGAGGCCCTCATTACAACCCTGGCGGTAAATGCCGCCAACCGCCGTGCTGACGGCTGCCAAGATACCGTGACCCTGGCGGTATACCGTTACGGGTATTATGACCCACACAGAGAAATCCGCCACTATACACACACCCTCACAAGTCCACCAGCCCAATGGTCAGTGATAAACTGGCGGTACCAAAACCCACACCATTATGCCAACAGAAATACGCCCACAGAATCAGGACCCACGAATCACCATGGCGGTCTTTCAACCGCAGTAAACCATTGGCAGTACACACCGCTGCGCTCAAAATACACACACACCAACAAAACTACACCACATTGGACAATTCAAACTACACACACCTGACACACATACACACACCACTCCCACACACCCAATCCAATGTAAAACACACACCCACAATGCCCACAACCCCTTACAACGAAAACATTTTTGCCAACTGAGATAGAGACAAGCCAGGAGTACCCACTGAAACTGATCCACATAACACCATCACCCATACACCATCCATGCACCTCACAGCACACACCCCAACACATCAACCCACACATCCTCACACATACCACTTACACTACACCCATGGCACCCCAAAGACAAACCAGGTTTTCAGAGGAGGAGCTAAGGTTCATGGTAGAGGAAATCATCCGGGTAGAACCACAGCTATTCGGATCACAGGTGCAGCAGACGTCCATTGCAAGGAAGATGGAGCTATGGCGGAGAGTCATGGACAAGGTCAACGCCATGGGACAGCACCCAAGAACAAGGGTTGACATCAGGAAGAGGTGGAATGACCTACGGGGGAGGGTGTGTTCCGTGGTTGCAAGACACCAGGTAGCTGTACAGAGGAGGGATCCTGGGAGCATACCACCATTCCCAGGAGACCATGAGCCAGATACTTTACAAGTTGCAGGAGACCCAGCGGCTGCAGGAGGGACAGTACCTGTGGATCAGGGAGGACTTCAAACACATCCACACCACCCTGGTCACCATTGCAGAGGTGCTGGCAGACATGGCCAACACCATGAGGGAGGATATGGCACACCAACGGACCCTGACATTAGCCAAACTGAAGAACAGCCCTCCATCTCCGCCGGCCTAGTGGAGAGGAGGCCCGCCACTGGAACAACAGTCCACCAGCACCCCTCTTCCTGCAGATGGAGAACCACCACGCAAAAGGTCCCTGCGATCCAGGCAGGAGCCAGAGAACTTTGCCAAGACCCCTGCCAGGAAATAAGAGTATCCTGATTGTCACCCTTCTGTCCCACGCGGTTACCCTGTCCACCTTGAACTGCTATTGCTCCCCTTCCTATGCCCCATTGGACAATGCACCTGGGATACCAATAGACTGGACTCTACCCTGGACTTTCCTCCATTATCAACCCAGCCCATTGCAATACCCCCTCCAGTTATTAGCACATAAATAAACAGCCTTGGAACAAATACAAGTACGGAGTTTGTCAATTGATTCAAATATGTATTTGTTTAACAAGCTGTAAACATTGCAATTCAACTGTACAGTCATGTATACATAGGTATGACCTGTAGTGGGCAGCAGGGAACACACCAGGAGCCAGAGTGGGCCACAGAGATCTGAAAATAAAGATGCCAAAGGGTACAGTAAGTGGCCATACAACATGGAAAATCAGGCTGCCATGTACCATGTCCAACACAAAACTGCAATGGAAAGTGAAGTTACAGTGTCTTACCTGTGTGTCACTGGAAATACTGTTGAATGAGTGAACTTCTGTTGCCATATCTTCTTCCTCTGCCTCCTCTTCCTCACTGTCCACAGGCTCCACCGCTGCCACAAGACCTCCCCCGTGCTCATCTTCCTGCAGAAAAGGCATCTGGTGTCTCAAGCCCAGGTTGTGCAACATGCAACGATGATCTGGCACACCTTCTTTGGTGAGTAATACAGGGATCCACCTGTCAGATGTAGACACCAGAACCTGGCCTTCCAGAGGCCAAAGGTTCTTTCAATTATCCTCCTTGTTCGCCCATGTGCCTCATTGTGACGTTCCTCTGCCCTGGTCCTGGCATTCCTCACTGGGTTCAGTAGCCATGAGAGGTTGGGGTAACCAGAGTCACCTGCAAATATTCGAAGGATACCTGTTACATAGACACTCGCGCTTAGGAACAACCCCACACCCATATACCTAAATCAACTGGGTGAGGACCATGGGCTCACCTATTAGCCACACCCAGTGCCTCTGGAGTTGAGACATCACATATGGAATGCTGCTATTCCGCAAGATGAAGGCATCGTGCACAGAGCCAGGATACCTGGCATTCACATGGGAGATGTTCTGGTCTGCCAAACACAGCATCTTCACTTTCAGAGAGTGATAGCTTTTTCTATTCCTGAACACTTGTTCATTCCTCCGGGGGGGGGGGGACAAATACTACATGTGTACCAATGATGTTAGGGATATGTCCCAGGGCATAGAAGTCAGCTTTCACTGTGGCCAAATTCTTCACCTGGGGGAATACAATGTAGCTGCGCATGTTTTTCAGCAGAGCAGACAACACTCTGGTCAACACGTTTGAGAACATAGGCCTGATGCCATGGCCACTGTCGCTTGGAAGGAAGTACTTGCCATGAAGTGGAGCACTGACAGGACCTGCACAAGACAGGGGATACCTGTGGGCTGGAGGATAGCTGAAATCAGTTCTGGCTCCAATTGGGCACACAGTTCTTGGATTGTGGCCCTATCAAGTCTGTAGGTTAGGATAGTGTGTCTGTCCTCCATTGTCACCAGGTCCACCAGGGGTCTGTACACAGGAGGATTTCTCCATCTCATATTCATCCTCAGTGAAGTCTAGGGAGAAAAACGGTGAGAAGAGGGTCATATTCACACATCCGTTGAAATAATGATGCATTTCTTCCTTTACAGAAACAGTATGTGAATTCGAGAGTCAGTTGATGTGCCAATGTCTGCCGTGACACAGTTAGGTGCCATGGCCTGTGCCCCCCTGAAATGGCGGCTGCCTGACCTCTGAGGAGAGACAAATGGAAATTAGGTAATTCCGCTGGTGTTGTGCGCCGTAGCGGTTGGCGGTCGATGACTGCTGCGCAACTTCGCATTGGTTAGCATTAGGCCCTATGGGTTCTAGGATGTGACCGCAATGAGGAAGGGGTGCCTCTCCTACCCTTACCCCCCTGATGTTCTGCATCCTGGCGGTGGCCTATCCGTAGTTGGATGGGCGCTTGAAGGCATCACAGCAGCCACAAGGGCGTGAGTACAGATTCAGAATCATGACTTTGCGCGCTTTAAGGTTTTACCTGGGTGGGGGATGTGGACTGTGGGTGCCCCTAGGCCAGGGTGAACATGGCAGGGTAGGTCCCTTGTTGGGCAGGCTCTGCAGCACTCCAACCCCAATAGTGTTAGTGGCCATCTACTACTGGGCAGGGGCCTGTTTGTTTCAGGTGTGCAGCTGATTGCGTTATGCTATGTATCCCATGGGCTGGTGACTACCTTTGTAACTGGTAGTGCATGGCCTAGTGCATAGGGCTGCTCAGTGTGTGTTGTGTACGCTAACGGTAGTGTTGTTGCTGGCATTGACCAAGTGTATCCCTAGTCTCTCCCCCTCTTCTTGTTTTGTCACCCTGTCCTTGTGTGCATTAGCATCATCTGGCGGAGGAGCAGAGGCACCGGCGACAAAGGGAGCTGCATCCCACAATGGCCTGGAGGCTGAATCCACCGACAGTGAGAGCACCAGTGGGACAGAGGGCGAGGGGAGCACCACAACAGAGACAGGAGGGGACACTACAGACAGCGAATCCTCCTCCGATGTAAGCTCCCTGGTGGTGGTGGACACCTCTGTGCCCACCCCAATAACAGGTACAGCCGCCACCCCCATACCTGCACCTCCCTCCCAGCAGCCCGTCAGCATGTTTCCCGTGCCCGCTCACCCGGGAGGGTGGGCATCTCCTTCGCAACAGGCACCACAGGCCCTGCCCCAGTCAGCCCTGCTGCCCTCAGTGAGGAGGCTATTGACCTCCTGAGATCCCTCACTGTTGGCCAGTCAATCATACTAAGGCCCTCATTCCGACTCTGGCGGGCGGCACTAGCCGCCCGCCAGGCTGGAACCGGCATTTGGCCGCCATGCGGCCAAAATACCGCTTCCCACATTCCGACATTCCTGCTGGGCCGGCGGGTGCTAGCCAAGTTAGCGCCGGCCGGCCCAGCGGGAATGGGGGCCGCAACACAGGAGCCGGCTCCGAATGGAGCCGGCGGTGTTGCGGCGGTGCGACGGGTGCAGTTGCACCCGTCGCGCTTTTCACTGTCTGCTAGGCAGACAGTGAAAAGCTTCATGGGGCCCTGTTAGGCATGGGCAGTGCAGGGGCCCCCAGGGGCCCCAGGACACCCCTTACTGCCAGCCTCTTCCTGGCGGTGAAAACCGCCAGAAACAGGCTGGCGGTAAGGGGGTCAGAATCCCCAGGGCAGCTTGCAGCGCTGCCCTGGCGGATTCGCCCAGCCGGGGCAAAAACAGCGGGAAACCGCCGGCCCCGGTTTTCTGACCGCGGCAGAATGGGCTTGGAAGCACTGCCAGCCTGTTGGCGGTGCTTCCGTCATTCGTGGCCCTGGCGGTCTTGGACCGCCAGGGTCAGAATGACCCCCTAAATGGCATCCAGGGTGTCGAAAGGCATTTGCAACAAACAAATGCATACCTGGAGGGCATTCACTCTGGCGTGGCCGCCCAACAGAGAGCATTTCAGGCTCTGGCATCCATACTGATGGCAGCCATTGTCCCTGTCTCCAGCCTCCCCCCTCCAACTTCCTCTACCCAGTCCCAATCCCTTCAACCCCAACCTATCCAAAGCATACCTTCAGACCAGCATTCACCCAAATCAACACACACAAGTGGCTCAGGCAAACGCAAGCCCTAAACTTCATCTCACAGGCACTCACACAAGCACCATCCCCATTCAGACACACCAACATCCACTGCCTCCACTGTGTCCCCCTCCTCCTCCTTGTCCACCACCCTCCCAGTAGCGTCTCCACTCTCACCTGCATGCACTACATCCTCATCCACTACCTCCATCACCAGCACGCCTATCACCACACGCCCCTCATTGGCAGTCACCACCCCCACATCCATGCACACGTCCCCTGTGTCCTCCCCCACTGTGTCTGTGACCCCTCCTCCCAAAGTACACAAACGCAAGCACACACCCACCCAACAGCCATCCACCTCCCAAAAGCATCCAGCTCATGCACCTGCAGCCAAACACAGCAAACTGACACCTCTTACAAGCACTCCCTCTTCCTCCACTCCCAAACCTTCACCCTCTTCCCACCCCAATGTCCCTAAGAAGCTTTTCCTAGCCAACATTGACCTCTTGCCTACCCCTCCCCCGCCACCCGTCCTTCACCTCGGGCCAGGGTGGCCAGAACCCAGCCCAGCACCTCAGCCACCAAATCCACATCCGCTGTGGTGTCTGCAGCTGTCAGAGTCTCTAAGGGGGCACCCGTCAGCCCAGCCAGTGTGCCACCAACCCCTGCCAAGGTCAAGAAGGTTACGCCACCTGGCAAGGGCAAGAAGGGGACAGCATCCAGCAAGGGGAAGGAGCCACAACCACCCAGCAAGGCCACGTCAAAGACTCCAGCTGGCAGACCCAAGGAGGCACCACCATCTGCCAAGGGCAGGAAGGGGCACAGAACACCAGCCAAGGCACTTCAGCCGTCCAAGCATGCAGATGAAGGGCTGGTTGCTACCAGCACAACCGCCAGCACCGCCACCTGCACCGCCGCAAGCACCACTACTGCCAGCAGCAGCCCCAGTGGGCAGCCATCCGATGCTGCAGGGGAAGGGTTGGAGCCTCCCCCCACCACTGGCAGCACCGCCACCTGCACCGCGGGCAGAACCACCACCTGCACCGCCGCAAGCACCGCCACCTGCACCGCCACCTGCACCGCCAAAAGTAGCACCACTGCCAGCAGCCCCAGTGGGCAGCCGTCTGAGGCTGCAGGGGAAGGGCTGGAGCCTCCCCCCACCAGTGGCAGCACCGCCACCTGCACCGCCGCAAGCACCACTACCTGTACTGCCGAAAGTAGCACCACTGCCAGCAGCAGCAGCCCCAGTGGGCAGCCGTCCAAGGCTGCAGGGGAAGGGCTAGAGGCTTCCCCCACCACTGGCAGCACCCCCACCAGCACCAGCACTAACACCACTGTGCAGCCATAGCCGCCGGCTGATGGACTGTAGTCCTGCCTCCATGGAGTATCATGCATCCTGGCCACTGCAAATCTCGTGGCTCTGACACCCAGGTGAGGGACTGTGACCTGGCTCTCCCCAAGTTCTGCATCACTGGGCACAAAGCCCCTCCAGAACCAGTGGAAGAAGGCATCCACACACCCTATCCTTGGCAGGATGAAGCACACTGGGCACAAAGCCTCCTCCAGAACCAGTGGAAGAAGGCATCCACTCACCCTATCCTTGGCAAGATGAGGCACACTGGGCACAAAGCCCCCTCCAGAACCAGTGGGAGAAGGCATCCACTTGAGAGACTGTGGCCTTGCACTCCCCAGGACCAGGCAGTGGGCAACCCACCCACTTGAGAGACTGCGGCTTTGCACTCCCCAGGATCAAGCAGTGGGCAACCCACCCACTTGAGAGACTGTGGCTTTGCACTCCCCAGGACCAAGCAGTGGGCAACCCACCCACTTGAGAGACTGTGGCTTTGCACTCTCAACGACCAAGCAGTGGGCAAACCAACCACTTGAGAGATTGTGGCCTTGCACTACCCAGGACCAAGCAGTGGGCCCCCTCCAGGAGCAGTTGCTTGTACCATCTTCTGGCTGAGGTGCCCTCCTTCCCCGTCCCCCTGAGGAGCCTGTGTTTTTGACCTGATGCCCCTGCAGTGTTCTCTCCCTTTTGAGGCAGGAGTCAAGTGTGGGCTTGGCCTATGTGTTATGGCCCAGTGGGCCACAGACTATTTTTGTGTGGACATTGTCCCTCATTTTGTATATATTGTATATATTGTACATACTGTTTATTTATTAATGAACGTATTTCTAGTTATTTCTACTATTACACTCATTTGACTCAATTCCTTTTGTCCTTGCGTTATTCCTGAGGGTTACGGGGTGTATATGTAATGTTGTTGCATGCGTTTGTGTGTATGGTGTTGGGGATGTGGGTGGGGGTGTTGCGTGTTGCGTGTGTGTGTCACTGTCTTTTTCCTCCCTCCTCCCTTGTGTGCTAGGTGCAGTACTCACCATGGTCGTCGTCACTGGCGTTGGTGCTCCTGGTATATGAGCAGGTACACCAGCATGGGGAAGACTTGCAGCTTGGGCTCCATGGCGTCGTGGTTCTTTCTTGAGTGTCGAGAGGTGAGTGGTTTCCCTTCAATGTACTGTTTCCACCGTGCTTTTGATGGCGTTGGTACCGCCCCGGAAAATCTGGCAGATGGGTGGGTTATAATGGTGTGGATGGTACATTGTCTTCCGCCTGGCTGTTGGCGGTTACCGCCACGGTGTTTGTTGCTACCGCCGTGGCAGTCGGAGTGTTAAAGTGGCTGTCTGTGTTGCCGGTTTCCGCCGTGGTTATGATTCCATTTTTTTTACTGCCAGCCTGTTGGCGGTTTTACTGCCGCTTTAACACCGACTGCCAGGGTTGTAATGAGGGCCTGAATGTCCTTTAAACAATCCTCCTGGTACGCCCATGAGCATCATTGTACCTATTTTCAGCCCCTATTCTCGGATAGGAGTTAAAAGGAAAAGGACAGGTTTGGATAACCGGAATCACCTGCAAGAAGTGAGGGACACACATAAGCCTTGCACAATGGCAGGGGGTATGACTCCGGAAGGCATACACTTTTATACATTGTGTGGGAACTCAATTTCACCTATAAGTCACACTCTGTGCTTCTGTAGTTGTGCCATCAGATGTGGGACAATGCTATTCCTCAGGACAAAGGCATCATGCACCACCCCAGGGTCCTTGGCAGTGACGTGGGAGATGTACTGGTCAGCAAAGCACACCATTTGGACATTGAGTGAGTGGAAACTCTTCCTATTCCTGTACACTAGCTCATTGGCCCTTGGGGGGACTTAGGTAATATGGGTCCCGTCAATAGCCCCAATAACATGTGGTATAGGTCCCATTGCATAGAATCCAGCCTTCACAGTGGGTAATTAATCTACCTGGGGGAATGTGATGTAGCTGCACATGTGTTTGAGCAAGGCTGCCAAAACCCTTGCAAGCACAATGGGGAACATTGGCTGTGACTATCCTGCAGCCAAGCCCAATGTCACCTGGAAAGAGTCAGTTGCAAGGAAATGGAGCACTGAGAGTACCTGCACAAGAGAGGGTATTACTTTTGTGCAACGGATGGCAGGTAGCAGGTCAGACTCCAATTGTGCACACAGCTCGGTGACTGTGGCCCTGTCCAGGCGATAGGGGAGTATGATGTGCCTGTCCTCCAGTGTAGACAAGTCCACAAGGGGTCTGTACATGGGTGCTTGACTCCTCCTCCTCCTATTCCTCTGCAGTGGTTTGTACCTAAGGGGCCCAAAAGTAAGAAAGAATTGATAACAGAAACTATGAACACACTACAGCAGTGTACACAGAGTATGCTTGTATGTTGGACACTGGAATTGTCTAGCTGTGTACATTCGACTACAATGACGCACTTGTAAATCAGTACATGTGTACTAGCAGTAGAAAATGGAAACCGCCTGGCCTGTATGCAGGGACTGGTGAAAGTGACCTCACTCCGCCAGCGTTAGGCATCATTGCGGGAGGCAGTCTGCACCACTGTGCAATTCCTCATTGGCTAACATGGCCATCTATGGAGTATGGGAACCAATGATGATCAATGTCGGCTGTGATGGTATTCACCGCCGCAGACGTGAACGCCATTTTCTTTCTACCACTTCACTTGATTTCTGACTTTCCACAGGACCACATCTCCATTGCGTGTGCTGCTGTGACCTGTGCCTGGACCTGGCATGCCACGTGCAACAAGGAAAAGGGCCACAGCCTTCATGTCGGAGGAGTTGTAGAGGCTCGGGGATGGGGTCCTACCCCAGTATGGGCAGTTGTGTGGGCCTCCAGACCAACAGATGAGTACATGATGGGTACATTGTATGCGACATGGCTGCATGTAGATGTGTGTGTGTGCTGGCAGTGTGTAATTTGGGGGGGTATGGCTGGTGGCAGTGTTAATGCAGAGGTACGGGTCATGTGTGTGCCTGATGAGGGGCAAATGCAAATTTGTAGGCCATATGTGTGACAGGCTGGATTGTCTGGCTCATGGAGTCCCTCTGTTTGTGTTTCCTCTGCAGGTCAGCGCCCATCAGAAGAAGAGGTTGCCAAGGATGCGCGGCCCCTGGGGGTCCATAGCTGGTGGAGCACCCGCTGCAGTAAACGGTGGGAGGACTTGAGACGCTGGGCACAGAAGACCGCAGAGGCCCAGCTGGGGATGGCCTCCCAACGAGGGTGGGGTGCCCGTCAGAACCTGACCCCCCTGAGGGCCCGCATACTGGAGGTGGCCTACCCAGAGTTGGATGGGCGCTTGAGGGCATCACAGCAGCCACAAGGGAGTGAGTACAGTGTGTTTGACAACCATCTCTATTGCCTGGCATGGGATTTGGGTGCAGGGTACTGGTCAGTGAATGCCCCAGCATGTCAGTTTAGAGATTCCTGCGTGGTCCAGCTTAGGTTTATTGGGTGAAATGCATGTTTTTGAAAGCTAGGTAGCTGACTTTCCATGACAGGCAGGCTTGGTTGGTTCCAGTTGGTGTGCAGATGGCAGTGTTTGGCTCCTACCTGCTGTGATACTTAGCCAGTGGTATGCCAGTGTAGTCCATACTGCCCATTCTTAGTCTCAGTGTGTGACAGTGATGGGTATGCCATCTGTGCTTTTGGTGCTGTGATTGACCCTGTGCTCCCTTTCTTTCTCCCCTCTCTCCTTTTGTCATCCTGTCCATGTGTGCATTAGCATCATCTGGCGAAGAAGCTGGAGCACCAACGAGTGATGGAGCTGCAGCCCATGGGACCCAAGAGGCAGAGTCCACCAACGCCGAGGGAACCAGTGGGATGGAGGGTGAGGTGAGCACCATGGCGGGACAGGAGCTGATACAACTGACTCTGATTCTTCCTCCGAATGGAGCTCCCTGGTGGTGGAGGACCATTCTGGGACCACCCTAGATACAGGTTCTACCGCCACCCCACAGTACCAGCACCACCCTCGCAGTAGCCCCTCACTGAGTTGTCTGTGACCTCTCACCCAGGAGGATGGGCATCTCCAACCCAGGCACCTCAGGCCCTGTCCCAGTCAGCCTGCTGCCCTCAGTGAGGAGTACATTGACTTCCTGAGATCCATCTCTGTAGGGCAGTCAACCATAATGAATGCTGTCCAGGGGCTGGCATCCCAGATGCAGCAATGCAATGCCTTCCTGGAGGGCATTCACTGTGGCTTGGTGGCCCTACAGAGATCATTTCAGGCTCTGGCCTCTTCACTGACAGCAGCCAGTGTCCCTGTTTCTTCCGTCCCCTTGCCAACTACCACTTCCCAGTCCCAGTCTCCTCACTCCAAACCCATCCCACGCACACCTTCTGACAAGTATGCACACAAAACAACAGACAAGACTCGCACAGATAAACCCAGGCAGCACACTTTAGTCTACAAGCACTCACACAGCCAACACACAGATGCACACACAACATCATCCACTGCCTCCATGGTCTCCCCCTCCTCCTCCTCCCTCACAGTCACATCCACACTCACACCTGCATGCACTGAACCAACAGTCCCTGAACTTGCCACCTGCACAGCCTTGCCCACAGTCACCACAACAGCAGACCTGCAGACATGCACCCCACACACCACATGTGAAGTCACCACCACCACCATCACCACCTCATGTAGCGCACCCACCTCACTTGCAGACACCACCACAACATCCATCCACATGTCCTGTTTGACCTCCCCTACCCTGGCTGCCCCCCCTCCAAAGACACACAAACGCTCGAACTCAGACCCCAACAGCCATCCACCTCACACGCACACTGTCCATGCACCTAGACCCAAATCCAGCACACCTCCTCCTCCTACGACCACTCCCTCTACCTCCACTCCAATCCCTCCTCCAACATCCTGCCCCATTGGCCCCAAGAAGCTTTACTTTTCCTGGCTTGACCTCTTCCTTCCCCAACCCCCCATCCTGCCCGTAAGAGGAAGGTCCCACCCCCCCAGCCTAGTACCACCAGCACCCAGTCTGACCCTGTTCCACCCCCAAAGTCTTCAGCTGCTATTAAGGAGCACTTGAGTGTGATGCCGGCTTCCGACCCCAAAGCCACTCCTCTGCCCCCAAAATGGAGGGCTAAAGTGCCGCCCCCTCACAAACAAAAACTCAAAACCAAGGAGCCACCTCCAAAACCAAAAGCCAAGGAGACCCCTCCCAAAACAAAGGCCAAGGAGACCCCCTTCCAAACCAAAATCCAAGGAGCCCCTCCCAAAACAAAAGCCAAGGAGCCCCCTCCCAAACCAGAAGCCAAAGAGCCCCCTCCCAAAACAAAGGCCAAGGAGCCCTCTCCAAAACCAGAAGCCAAGGAGTCCCCTCCAAAACCAGAGGCCAAGGAGCACCCTCCCAATGAGAAGATCCCCCACCCCCTGAGGTGCCTGCCCATTTCCAACATGATGCCTCTGAACAGTGGAGTCCCGATGTTGTCAGGAGTAAAGTTGGGGCTTGGACTTTGCCCTGTGGGCATTACAGACTTTAAACTGGCCATTGGACCTGCATGTAAATATGCAGTTCTGTATTTTGTGGATTTGGGCTCTTTATCCAATAGGATTACAGTGATTGGAACAGAAGTATGTGTGGGTCCTGTTAAAGTCGAATTGCTCTGCAGCTGCTTCTGGATGTGTGGTGTGTGTCTATGGTGTGTTTTGCTTGTGTGGGTGTCACTCTCCCTTCCCTCCCTCCCTCCCTTTCGTGCTAGGTGGCTGTACTCACTGTCGTCATCTTCGACAGGACGGCCATGGCGTGGTACAGCATAGGGAAGACTTGCAGTTCAGGTTCCATGGCGGCCGCTGACTCCTCCGTGTCCCTGGAGGTGAATGTCTCCTTTTATATGATGTGTTTCTGCCAGGCTTTTGGTGGCATTGCTACTGCCCCAGAAATCCTGGGGGTGTGCTATGTCATAATATGGTGGGTGGATCCTTGTCTTCCGCCTGTCTGTAGGTGGCTACCACCGTGTTCAGTGTTCCTACCACACTGGCAGATGGTGTGGTACATTGGCTGTCTATGGGAGGGATCACTGCCATGGTCATTATTTGGCGGTCATTACCGCTGGCCTGGTGACGGTGCTACCGCCAATGCGGTGTGACAGTCACCTGACCGCCTGGGTCATAATGAGGGCCTTAGCGTCACTAAGCATATTCAGGATGGCTAAACATTTAGCAGGAGCATTAAGTCCTCTAGCACTGAAGCTAATAAGTATTAACATTTGAAAAAATGAATGGCTTGTCTGGTGCACAAGATATGCATTAGCAGATCAGTAATATGTAGGGTAAATCCCAAAGAATCTAGTAGAAAGAACATATGTTTCTGCCTTCCCAAGTGCTGATTCCCAAATAATAGAACACCAACAATTTAGCAATGGGTAGTAGCACACATGCAAGAGGTCACCAAAACGAATGATGACAGGGCTTCCTAGCCCAAAATAAATCCCTTGTCTCAACATTTTTAAAGTAATACATCCCAATCTCACTACCCGCAGCTCCAATTCCCTCCCTGGCCTCCATCCTGGCTTCCCATGGAAGAATGACACTCCCAACTCTACAGAAGGAGTTATTACTATTGTCCTTCATGGTTCTGGGGATCTGAGGCTGAAGCCATGCCATCATCTGCCACTCTCATGTCACACACCTATTGTACCTCTTAAGTGTCAAAGCATGCTGGCACTTGACATTACAGTGTCTTCTGGCTTCCATTTCCTGCATAATGGCACTCTGAATCTGTAAATTTTCTGATTACTTTCCCCAAGGCTAGACACACAGGAGTGTATCAAATTGAATCTCATTTAATTTAATCTAATTCATATTTAATTTAATATAATTCAGATTCAACATGTTTCTAGTTGCTTTGAATGTTTTGGTAATCATTTTTCCCACCAAACAAAAACAATACAAAAGGATTGCCCTACTGCAATTGTATCTTCTGAGTACTCAGAAAGTTGGCAAAGCTCCTGAATTATCTTCTTCTCAGCATCAAGGCC
The DNA here is from genome assembly GCF_031143425.1 of Pleurodeles waltl. Taxonomy (NCBI): domain Eukaryota; kingdom Metazoa; phylum Chordata; class Amphibia; order Caudata; family Salamandridae; genus Pleurodeles; species Pleurodeles waltl. The sequence continues at coordinate 786,161,619 of NC_090445.1, forward strand.
ACCAAGTCTCAGAAGAACTGAAATGTGTATCCCTAGGGGTACCAGATCTGGCTTGTAATGAGCTATAGTCATGAATTCTTCAGTTTCTTCAAAAAAGTGAATCCGTATGAGTGTGCAAAGTGGAGAGCTGCTGTCAGAGTTCCCCCAACCAACACTATGGGTTCAATACAGTTTCAGCAGACATGTTTGGCTCACCCTAGTGCAGTGTAGCATTTCTCTGACGAAGCTCTGTATATTTTGTGCTTTTGCATCATTTTGCATCATTTGGGATGGCCCTCATGTGGTTGTTGTTTGTGTAAGATCTGTCTTCCAAGTTCTCATCTTTAGGTTGCAGCTCTTAGTTCTGCTACTGCAAGGTTTGTATTTTGACCACATTTAGTGCTTTTTTTCAGATCATTCATCCAATGTTGTCAAGATCATCCACACTTGCACCTATGGAAATGATGTCCTTTGAGTTCTTTAAAACAGGATTCAAAGTGAGCCTTTCTTTGGGTTCTCTCTAGTTTGCCAGTACACTCACCACCTCAATTTTTAACCAGGCAGGGGAGCGGGTGCTAATACGTGCTCTTTTATTGCCTTTGTATCACCAAGAATACAGGGCCCCTCAACACAGTCTCTCTTCTTTACATGGGGCACCTCTGGCACTATCACGATTCATCTGCATCAGAATCAGTCTTAATTGAAAACACAACGGGCACAATGCTCGAGGTTAGTGCCAGACCACAAGCATTACCCAGTGTGCATATGCCCTGGCAGTCCAATTAACAGCTTTCAGCAGGCCAGAGAAAGAGCAGACCTAGGTAGAGGATTCTGAACCGGAGTGTTTCCCTGCCATCTCAGGAAGGCCTATATTTTTTTGTTGCATCAAGGTGTGGAGAAAGCAGGTTTCATTAGGGTTCAGAAGCAGTCCAAAGGAAGCAAGTACTTCACCTCTCTGCTCGCCACATCCCTTATGCAGTTTTAAATGTTGTGACTATGCAAAATATTGAAAGCCTTCATAAGTCTTATTAAGGTAATGATGACATGATGGGAAACGGTATTAAGGATATGAATGTTTATTTATTTCTTAATATATGTAACTGGATTGAGTTTATTTGAGAGCAATGGCAATTTAATGGGAGTTACAGCTGAATGGAAACTTATTTTAGATGGACTTTGATGTTGAGAAATTTGTTTGTCAAATCATCAGATTCAGTGATTTTGTGCTGAAGGAAATGTAAATATTAAGAACATTTTAAAATCCTCTACATAACACAGCTTTAGTTTAGATGTGCATTAACCCCTTTGGTGCCAGGGAGGAGCTGGTTACGTCCTCGGCCACGGTTGCCGTGTGCCGAGGACGTAACCAGCTCGTCCTGCACCTGGCCCCCTTCCCTGGGCAGGGATCCCCCCTGTGACGTCTGATGACGTCAGCACGCAATTGCGCGCTGACCTCATCAGAGGTTGCCTCCATCACACTGGAAGCATGGCTTCCAGCGTGACCGAGGAAAAATTGATTTGTTTTCCCACGGCACAGGGGCAAGGGAGGTCAGGGAGGCACGAAAAGGAAAGGCTTTTCCTTTCCTTTTCATGTCTCCCTGAGCATCCTGAACTGCAGGATTGCCCACTAGAAACCAAAAAAATGTTTTTTGTTTCTTATTATGAGGGGAGTGACCCCTTAGGCAAGGGTCGCTCCCCAGGGTGCCAAACTATTTTCAGGCCATTTCTGCCCCCCTTGGGGGCTGATGGGCCTATTTAAATTAGGTCAACCTGCCCGAAAACACTAGACACCAAGGATATATTTTTTACTTTTTACAAGGGGGGAGCGGCCCCTTAGGCAAGGGTCACTTCCCAAGGGTAGCAAATTTATTTTAGGCCACTTCTGCCTCCTTTAGGGGCAGATCAGCTTATTTTTATTACTTGGCGCGTGTGTGTTTTGTTTGGGGGGCAGCCCCTTGGGCAAGGGTCACTCCCCATGGGGCCACATTACTTTTGGCCATTTCTGCCCCCTTTGGGGCAGATCGGCCTATTTTTGTGAGGTCCATCAGCCCCCATGGGGGGGCAGAAAACCCAGCAGAGACCAGGGAAGATATTTTTTTCAAAACAAGAGGGTTGGGGTATGGCCATACCCCCACCCCAAATAAATGAGGACAAAGTTGTGATGCCCACTCGTGGGGAGATGGGGCAATTACCCCCGATCCACTCCCCGGGGGGGCAGAAAGCCTACTAGATGCAAGGGAATTTTTAAAAAAGTGGGATGGTGGCTACCAACCAATATGGGCATGGTTATGCCCCCACCCCAACTGAATGGGGCAACAGTCTTTCAGCTCTCCCCCCCCCCACACTAAAAGATCTTGTCTTATCCCAACGATAAGCAGGAGAACATTTGAATATTTTGGGTTTTGGTTTTGCATTTGTCTCATGAGAGCTTGGCTAACTCTCAAAATCGTCCCACTTGTAATGGTGAGGGCTGCACTTTTTGGACTTTGGGACGCTGTCATGTAGAAAAATCTACGAGACCTAGACAAATCTGAAAACTAAACATCTGGGTGAGTCCAGGGTGGTTTGCTTCACATGCACCCCGCACCATTTTCTTACCCACAATGCCCTGCAAACCCCCAACTTTGCTCGAAATGACACATTTTACCCACATTTTTGTGATGGAACCTTCCGGAATCTGCAGGAATCCACAAAATTCCTACCACCCAGCATTGTCGCATCTTTACCGATAAAAATTCTTCCCCACTTGTCAGCCTAAAAACATTTTTTTTTTCCAAACTGCCCTTTTGGACCCACTTTGGTTCCCCCTCAATTTCAACATGTTTTTGGCTCTTCCCTGTCACAGGCACGTGGCCCACCTAAACAAGTGAGGTAACATTTTTATCAGGAGACTGAGGGGAATGTTGGGTGGTAGAAGATTTGTGCAGGTGCGGTGATCCCACACAGAAATGTGGGGAAAATGTGATTTTTTTAGCTAACTTTGAGGTTTGCTGAGGATTCTGGGTAAGAAAACACTGGGAGATCCACGTAAGTCACACCTCTCTATACTCCCTGGGGTTCTATTTTTCAGAAATGTCTGGGTTTGGTAGGTTTCCCTAGAAGGCTGCTGAGCCCAGGACCAAAAACCCAGGTGCCCCGTTGCAAAAACAGGTAGTATTGTTATTGATCATTTTCATGTGTCCACGTAGGGTTTTGGGGCATTTCCTGTTGCGGGCACTAGGCCTACCCACACAAGTGAGGTACCATTTTTATCAGGAAATGTGGGGAAATGCTGGATAGAAGGAAGTTTGTGGCTCCTCTCAGATTCCAGAACTTTGCAACACCGAAATGTGAGGAAAAAGAGTTTTTATGCCACATTTTGAGGTTTGCTAAGGATTCTGAGTAACAGAACCTGGTGAGAGTGCCACACGTTACTCCATTCTGGGTTCCCCTAGGTGTCTAGTTTTCAGAAATATCCAGATTTCCTACGTTTTCCTGTGTGCCTGATGAGCTAGAGGCCAAAATAAACAGCTAGGCACTTTGCAAAAAACAGGTCAGTTTTCTTTGGGAAAATGTGGTGTGTCCATGTTGTGTTTTGGGGCATTGCCTGTCGTGGGCACTAGGCCTACCCCCACAATTTAGGTACTATTTTTATCAGGAGACTTAGGGAAATGCTGGGTGGAAGGAAATTTGTGTCTCCTCTCAGATGCCAGAACTTTCTATCACCAAAATATGAGGAAAAAGTGTTTTATTGTCAAAATTGAGGTTTGCAAAGGATTCTGGGTAACAAAACCTGGCGAGAGTGCCAAAAGCTACCCCATCCTAGGTTTCCCTAGATTTCTAGTTTTAAAAAATGCACAAGTTTGGTAGGTTTTCCTAGGTGCCGGCTGAGCTAGAGACCAAAATCCACAGCTAGGCATTTTGCAAAAAACAGGTCAGTTTTCAATGTAAAAATTTGATGTGTCCATGTTGCGTTTTGGGGCGTTTCCTGTAGCGGGCACTCTCGGATGCCAGAACTTTCTATCACCGAAATATGAGGAAAAAGTGTTTTTTTTGCCACATTTTGAGATTTGCAAAGGTTTCTGGGTAATAGAATCTGGTGAAAGCCCCACAAGTCACTCTACTCTGAATTTCCCTCAGTGTCTAGTTTTCAAAAATGTATAGGTTTGCTAGGTTTCCCTAGAGCTAGAGGTCAAAATCCACAGCTAGGCACTTTGCAAAAAACAGGTCCATTTTCTTTGGGAAAATGTGATGTGTCCATGTTGTGTTTTGGGGCATTTCCTGTCGCGGGCACTAGGCCTACCCACACAAGTGAGGTACCATTTTTATCAAGAGACTTGGGGGAATGCTGTGTGGAACGAAATTTGTGGCTCCTCTCGGATTCCAGAACTTATTATTACTGAAATGTGAGGAACAAATTTGAGGTTTGCCAAGGATTCTGGGTGATTCCCCTTGGTGTCTAGTTTTAAAAAATGCACAGGTTTGGTAGATTTCCCTAGGTGCCGGCTGAGCTAGAGGCCAAAATCCACAGCTAGGCACTTTCCAAAAACACGTCAAATTTCAATGTAAAAATGTGATGTGTCCATGTTGTGTTTCCTGTCGCGGGTATTAGGCCTACCCACACAAGTGAGGTACCATTTTTATTGGGAGAATTGGGGGAACACAGAATAGAAGAACACGTGTTATTGCCCCTCGTCGTTCTATACATTTTTTCCTTCCAAATATAAGACAGTGAGTAAAAAAGACATCTATTTGAGAAATGCTCTGTAATTCACATTCTAGTATAGGGCCCCAAGAATTCAGAGATGTGCAAATAATCACTGCTTCTCAACACCTTATCTTGTGCTCCTTTTGGAAATACAAAAGTTTCCTTGATACCTATTGTTCACTGTTTATATTTCACCAAATTAATTACTGTATACCCAGTATACAATGAAAACCCGTTACAAGGTGCAGCTCCTTTATTGGCTCTGGGTACCTAGGGTTCTTGATGAAGCTACAAGCCCTATATGTCCCCGCAATGAGTAGAATCCAGCAGACTTAACGGTATATTGCTTTAAAAAATCTGCCATAGCTGGAAAAAGTTATAGAAGGAAACGTGGACAGAAATTGCCCTTTTTTCACCTCAATTTCAATCTGTTTTTATTTTAGCAGTTACTTTCTATAGGAAAACCTTGAAGGATCTACACAAATGACCCCTTGCTGAATTCAGAATTTTGTCTACTTTACACAAATGGCTAGCTGTCTGGGATCCAGCATTTGTTTCACATCCATTTCTGTCACTAACTGCGAGGAGGCTGAAAGCACAAAATACAGTAAAAATGGGGTATGTCCCAGTAAAATGCCAAAATTGTGTAGAAAAATGTGGTTTTCTGATTCAAGTCTGCCTGTTCTTGAAAGCTGGGAGGATGGTAATTTTTGTACCATAGACCCTTTGTTGATGCCAAAAAGAAAACGACGTTTTAGCTCTATTTTGGCTAATTTCTTGGTCTCCTCTGGGCGAACCCACGAACTCTTGGTATATCTAGAATCCCTAGAATGTTGGGAAAAAAGGACTCAAATTTGGCAAGGGTAGCTTATAAGGACTAAAAGTTATAAGGACCTAAGCTCAAACTGTCCCAAATAGCCAAAAGAGGGCTCGGCACCTGAGGGGAAAAGGCCTGGCAGCGAAGGGGTTAAGGACTACTGTTTGATGAGGCAAGAGGAACTAGTGATATTATCAGAGATGGCATTTTCTTTCTGAACTGCAAGAGGGAGAGCATACTGCTCATTTTGATGGAGCAATTGTTCGGCATACTGGATGCAAAGATTGAGAAGGCCTAATTTCTGTTTTTCCTTCTTCCACGTCTTTGCTTTGTGTCTTGCCATGTCTTAGTGCCATTGTGTGATGCCGTCCTTGTAAGGTCGTTAGTTTGTTGACCATATAAGTAGGAATATTGTTTCTGACATCATTGTAGGTAATGCAGCTGGTTTTGAAAATAACACATGACTAAAGGGGAATCCTGTCGGGCTCTTTGAATTTTGATGTAATGTGGTTGAACTACTCCACCCCTTGATGAGGCATGTCTTTCAGGGATGCAGGAGGCTGGGAGGCAGTTATGCACTGCATTTACTCCATTCAGGTTGGAGGGGACCATTGTCCTTTAACCAGCTTCTGAAATATAGGGTTTCACATTCTCCAGGGAGAAAATCTGTTACCTTGCCGTCTTGGTTCTCATGATGTATTCCTGGGAGATGAACTCTGTGTCGAGGATGAATCTGGTGATTTTGTATTGTTTGTCACCTAGAAGGCAAAGGCATGTAAGCTCATGCTGGAGTGCTAGGAGTCACCTTGTCAATGCTAGAAGCTGTCAGCACCCAGGAGCAATTCCATCTTTGTTGAATTGAGCTTAATGTACTTGACATAATGTCCCATTACAATTATCTGCAATGTATATGAACACAGGTTTTTCTGTTCAGAGTGGGTGGGGGAAGCAGAACGTGACAGTTAGGGCCTCATTACAACCCCGGCGGTCTTAAGACTGGCAGGGCCACGGTGGCAGTCGGACCGCCGCCAATGTGGCATCCCGACCTCACCCTATGCACAACAGCATTGTCACAGGCTCTACTATGAGCCAGAGACAATGCTGCTGTGTGTTTCCCGTTGGGCCAGCGGGTGGAAATGTCTGACCCAGTGGGAAACTCTTAATGGGGTCCACAGGAAGGCAGCCGTATTGGTGGCAACCTGCTCGTCGGGACTTCGGCAGAGGGTGTAAACCATCCGCCGAAGTCAGAATGACCCTTTAGTCTTCCTGTCTTTGATTCAATACAAATGCCAACCATGGAAAGCTTTCAAGCAATTAAATAAAGGTTTTGACTAGTGAGTGGATGGACAACTGGCTGTGGTGTAATAGAGAAAGTGAGCCTTCTTGTCTGTGTCATTAAGCAAAGTGCAAGGTGTACACAAAGGGGGCTATTCACAAATTGCATTTTTGTAGAACGTTTTGAATGACCAAAAACATATCACAAAATGCTATACACAAACCAACATGCAGGTTATACACCTCCACCTTTCCTATACCTAAATGTGTGAGATCTACACCCCAACTGCGGAGTTTCAATACATGTAGGCATACGTTTTAGCAGTAAATGTGTGAGTGACACACAAGAGTCGCTGGCCAATGAGAATACATACAAATAAAGGGAATAGGTTTGGAGAGAAGTAAAGAGGGGTTTCCAAAGGGTCTAGAAGGGGTTTGGAGAGGGACATCAACCCACCCGCAGAAAAGTATGCATTTGCCTATGGTCAAACTCCACTTCTAAAGTTCCTACAGCCAAACAGGGATCCAAAACAGTAGTAAAGTACTCCAGCTCAGACTTGAAGTGGGTTTAACACCATACATGAAATCCTCTCCCATAGAAAATAATGGAGTAAGGATTTAAACTACAATGAAATAAGAACATTTTTAAATTAAATTATTCAAAACATAAAAAAATATAACAATATAAATTATTGTTAGAAACAATCCATAAAAGTAGTACTTATTCTCATTTTAATTCTAAAATATTGTAATATCTTTTTGCAGCCTAGCAGTGCAAAAATACATTTGATTAAAATATAATTAAATTACTTTTAATTAATTCTATACATCACTTTTAATAACAAGTAATGCATAATAAAACAATTTATTTACTTTGGGTGGCAATATATTTTTTTAATTTAACCTTGAGAAAACTAATTGTAATGAAATGATATATATTTAAATATTTAAATTTTCCTTTCAACATTTAATTAATATTGCTGCATCATTTTTGGTCTTTAGATCCACATTTGGGATAAACTTGCAAAACTAAGTTACATTAATATTTATCATAAAGAATTTGCATTTTTTTTGTGTATTAAACTTCTTTACTTTCCCTCTCCTATACCATAAAAAGACTCTGAAGTTGTGCGGGAGAATTCTGCATGGTATAGTATACAGAAATATTCCCTATGCTTTACCATAAGAAGATCTCAACCCCTGTGCCAGAGGTCTTAGCACAGAAAAGTATCTAGAAAAGTTAAAATGTATTTTTAACTTGGAAAAAGTTTGTAAAAATATTTTTATGTTAAATTGATGTACAATATTTGTATATACTCATTTGAAATGTAGAACTCGAGAAAACGTAAAATTAAAAAAATATATATTCTCACCTAAAGTTTAAATTTTTTTATTGTGCATTAATAATTATTAAAAGTGATGTATAAAATGAATTACAGGTAACTTAATTGTATCTAATAACATTTGTTTTTACATTAACTCTTATATGCAAAAAGGATATTAAATAATATATAATTAAAATATATAATATTTACTGTTTTTATCAATTATAACTAATTGACATAATTAAATTTAAATTAACATTATCCCCAAAAGGAGTTCACATTTAGGTCCCCGCCTCCATCATTTTCCATGGGAGGATGTTGCACTATCAGATGTGTCATGCACGACCATTTTTTTTCTTAGTACTAAATTGCACTTTTATGTGAGGCTGTACCCACTCTTTGAGGGGGTAGAGATGTGTAAGTCTACACTTTTGAGTAACTTTACACTTCTATTTTGTGAGTAGCCAAAAGTATTAAAGTTACTCTGAGGAATATGAGTAAATTTGCAGGTGTAAATTGCTCACATGAGTAACTTACCTTTCTAAATAGCCCCAATTTTGAAGATACTTTTTATAGAGCTATGATATTTATATAATTAAAAGAACATGTTGGCGAAGAAGGGAGACTACAGTTTAACACAGCTCCTGGAGTAGTCCTGTGCAAGGAGATCTCTGATTCTGAATTGCCCAAAGAACTAAGGGGCATATTTATACTCTGTTTGCGCCGGAATTGCGTAGTTTTTTTTTACGCAATTCCGACGCAAAACTAACTCCATATTTATACTTTGGCGTTAGACGCGTCTAGCGCCAAAGTCCATGGAGTTTGCGTCATTTTTTAGCGTGGACACCTACTTTGCGTTAATGATATGCAAGGTAGGCGTTCCCGTCTAAAAAATTGACTCCGAGGCATGTGCGCCGTATTTACACTCCCGGGCAAAATTCAAGCCTGGGAGTGGGCGGGTCAAAAAAAATGACGTACGGCCGCTTTTGCGCCGTTTTTTAGCGCCTGGAAAAGGCAGGCGTTAACCTCTTCTGTGCCTTGGACGAGATGATCTCGTCCAAGGCTACAGTTCCCCTGTGCCTTGGACGAGATCATCTCGTCCATGGCACAGGGGAACTTGGGGGCGCGCTAGCGCGCCCCCCGTGCACCCCCCTTCCCCCCCAAGTCGGGGATGGAAGGGGAAGACCTTCCCCTTCCACCCCCGACCCCCCCCTGTGACGTCAGCGCGCGCGCGTGGATGTGTCACAGGGGCCTCCCTCGTCGCGCTGGAAGCTCTGCTTCCAGCGCGATTGAAAAAGAAATGCAAAAGCATTTCTTTTTCAATCACTTGGGAGGCCCGGAGGGGCTTCAAAGGGAAGGAAAAGTATTTCCTTCCCTTTGAAGTCCCTCCGAGGGTTTCAAAAGCCGGATTGCTTGCAATCCGGTTTTTGAAACCCCACTAGACACCAGGGATTTTTTTTTTTTTCGTAGAAATTGACAAAAGGGAGCGACCCCTTCGGCAAGGGTCGCTCCCAGGGGGGGCATTTTTTTTAAAAGGCCTTTTATGCCCCCGGGTGGGCAGAAACCTCTAGGCACCAGGGACCATTTTTTTTTTTTTTTTTTTTTTTTTGTTTCATTTTTTTTTTATTGAGGTGGGGAGCGACCCCTTAGGCAAGGGTCGTTCCCCTTGGGGGAAAATTATATTTTGGCCATTTCTGCCCCCCTTGGGGGCAGATTGGCCTATTTTGATGAGGCCAATCTGCCCCCAAGGGGGGTAGAAACCACTAGACACCAGGGATTTTTTTTATTTTTTATTGTTATTGACAAAAGGGAGCGACCCCTTGGGCAAGGGTCGCTCCCAGGGGGGCATATTTTCGGGAAGGCCTTTTCTGCCCCCCCTGGGGGCAGATCGGCCTACTATTAGGCCGATCTGCCCCCAGGGGGGGCAGAAACCTCTAGGCACCAGGGACCATTTTTTTTTTTTTGTTTCATTTTTTTTTTTTTTGGTGGGGAGCGACCCCTTAGGCAAGGGTCGCTCCCCTTGGGGGAAAATTATATTTTGCCCATTTCTGCCCCCCTTGGGGGCAGATTGGCCTATTTTGATGAGGCCAATCTTCCCCCAAGGGGGGTAGAAACCACTAGACACCAGGGAGTTTTTTCTTTGCATGAATTTCACGCAAAGGGAGCGACCACTTAGGCAAGGGTCGCTCCCTGGGGGGGAGGGGAATTTATTTTAGGCCATTTCTGCCCCCCCTGGGGGCAGATCGGCCTATTATTAGGCCGAACTGCCCCCGGGGGGGGGGCAGAACACTCTAGGCGCCAGGGCAATTTTTTTTGTGTGTGTTTTTTTTTTGTTGTTTCTTTTTTTAGAGATGGGGAGCGACCCATCAGGCAAGGGTCGCTCCCCTGGGGGGGGCAAATTGTATTTAGACCATTTCTGCCCCCCTGGGGGCAGATTGGCCAATTTTAGGTCAATCTGCCCCCAAGGGGGCAGAAACCACTAGGCACCGGGGATTTGTTTTTTGGCGCCAATGTCACGCAGGGGGAGCGACCCCGTAGGCAAGGGTCGCTCCCGGGGGGGGGGTGGGGGTTGGGGGGGCAAATTTATTTTAGGCCATTTCTGCCCCCCCGGGGGACAGATCGGCCTATTATTAGGCCGAACTGCCCCCGGGGGGGGGCAGAACACTCTAGGCGCCAGGGCAATTTTTTTTTTGTGTTTTTTTTTTTTTTTGTTTCTTTTTTTAGAGATGGGGAGCGACCCATCAGGCAAGGGTCACTCCCCTGGGGGGGCAAATTGTATTTAGACCATTTCTGCCCCCCTGGGGGCAGATTGGCCAATTTTAGGTCAATCTGCCCCCAAGGGGGCAGAAACCACTAGGCACCGGGGATTTGTTTTTTGGCGCCAATGTCACGCAGGGGGAGCGACCCCGTAGGCAAGGGTCGCTCCCGGGGGGGGGGTGGGGGTTGGGGGGGCAAATTTATTTTAGGCCATTTCTGCCCCCCCGGGGGACAGATCGGCCTATTATTAGGCCGAACTGCCCCCGGGGGGGGGGGGGGCAGAACACTCTAGGCGCCAGGGCAATTTTTTTTTTGTGTTTTTTTTGTTGTTGTTTCTTTTTTTAGAGATGGGGAGCGACCCATCAGGCAAGGGTCGCTCCCCTGGGGGGGCAAATTGTATTTAGACCATTTCTGCCCCCCTGGGGGCAGATTGGCCAATTTTAGGTCAATCTGCCCCCAAGGGGGCAGAAATCACTAGGCACCGGGGATTTGTTTTTTGGCGCCAATGTCACGCAGGGGGAGCGACCCCGTAGGCAAGGGTCGCCCCCGGGGGGGCAAATTTATTTTAGGCCATTTCTGCCCCCCCGGGGGTCAGATCGGCCTATTAGGCCGAACTGCCCCCGGGGGGGGGGGGCAGAACACTCTGGGCGCCAGGGCAATTTTTTTTTTGTGTTTTTTTTTTTTTGTTGTTTCTTTTTTTAGAGATGGGGAGCGACCCATCAGGCAAGGGTCGCTCCCCTGGGGGGGCAAATTGTATTTAGACCATTTCTGCCCCCCTGGGGGCAGATTGGCCAATTTTAGGTCAATCTGCCCCCAAGGGGGCAGAAACCACTAGGCACCGGGGATTTGTTTTTTGGCGCCAATGTCACGCAGGGGGAGCGACCCCGTAGGCAAGGGTCGCTCCCGGGGGGGGGGGGTGGGGGTTGGGGGGGCAAATTTATTTTAGGCCATTTCTGCCCCCCCGGGGGACAGATCGGCCTATTATTAGGCCGAACTGCCCCCGGGGGGGGCAGAACACTCTAGGCGCCAGGGCAATTTTTTTTGTGTGTGTTTTTTTTTTGTTGTTTCTTTTTTTAGAGATGGGGAGCGACCCATCAGGCAAGGGTCGCTCCCCTGGGGGGGCAAATTGTATTTAGACCATTTCTGCCCCCCTGGGGGCAGATTGCCCAATTTTAGGTCAATCTGCCCCCAAGGGGGCAGAAACCACTAGGCACCGGGGATTTGTTTTTTGGCGCCAATGTCACGCAGGGGGAGCGACCCCGTAGGCAAGGGTCGCTCCCGGGGGGGGATGGGGGTTGGGGGGGCAAATTTATTTTAGGCCATTTCTGCCCCCCCGGGGGGCAGATCGGCCTATCATTAGGCCGATCTGCCCCCGGGGGGGGGCAGAAACCTCTAGGCGCCAGGGGAATTTTTCTTTTTTTTCTTTTTTTTTTTCTTTGTTTTTTTTTTTTAGAGATGGGGAGCGACCCATCAGGCAAAAGTCGCTCCCCTGGGGGACAAATTGTATTTAGGCCATTTCTGCCCCCCTTGGGGGCAGATTGGCTGAGTTTAGGTCAACCTGCCCCCAAGGGGGCAGAAACCACTAGGCACCGGGGATTTGTTTTTTGGTGCCAATGTCACGCAGGGGGAGCGACCCCGTAGGCAAGGGTCGCTCCCGGCGGGGGAGGGTGGGGGTTGGGGGGGCAAATTTATTTTAGGGCATTTCTGCCCCCCCCCCCCCTGGGGCCGGCTGAGCTACAGGCCAAACACCACAGGTAGGCACCTTGCAAAAAACACCTCTGTTTTCTGCGAAAAAATATGTTGTTTCCACGTTGTGTTTTGGGCTATTTCCTTTTGTGGGCGCTAGGCCTACCCACAGAAGTGATGTACCATTTTTATTGAGAGACTTAGGGGAACGCTGGGTGGAAGGAAATTTGTGGCTCCTCTCAGATTCCAGAACTTTCTGTCACCGAAATGAGAGGAAAAAGTGTTTTTTGGGCCAAATTTTGATGTTTGCAAAGGATTCTGGGTAACATAACCTGGTCAGAGCCCCGCAAGTCACCCCATCTTGGATTCCCCTGGGTTTCTAGTTTTCAAAAATGCACTGGTTTGCTAGGTTTCCTCAGGTGTTGGCTGAGCTACAGGCCAAAATCCACAGGTAGGCACTGCTTTTTATAAAAAAATGTGATGTGTCCACGTTGTGTTTTGGGCCCTTTCCTTTCGTGGGCGCTAGTCCTACCCACACAAGTGAGGTATCATTTTTATCGGGAGACCTGGGGGAACGCTGGGTAGAAGGAAATTTGTGGCTCCTCTCAGATTCTAGAACTTTCTGCCACAGAAATGTGAGTAACATGTGTATTTTTAGCCAAATTTTGAGGTTTGCAAAGGATTCTGGGTAACAGAACCTGGTCCGAGCCCCGCAAGTCACCCCTCCTTGGATTCCCCTAGGTCTCTAGTTTTGAGAAATGCACAGGTTTGGTAGGTTTCCCTAGGTGCCGGCTGAGCTAGAGGCCAAAATCTACAGGTAGGCACTTCGCAAAAAACACCTCTGTTTTTTTCCCAAATTTAGGATGTGTCCACGTTGCGCTTTGGGGTGTTTCCTGTCGCCGGCGCTAGGCCTACCCACGCAAGTGAGGTATCATTTTTATCAGGAGACTTGGGGGAACGCTGGGTGGAAGGAAATTTGTAGCTCCTCTCAGATTCCAGAACTTTCTGCCACAGAAATGTGAGGGACATGTGTTTTTTTAGCCAAATTTTGAGGTTTGCAAAGGATTCTGGGTAACAGAACCTGGTCCGAGCCCCGCAAGTCACCCCTCCTTGGATTCCCCTAGGTCTCTAGTTTTCAGAAATGCACAGGTTTGGTAGGTTTCCCTAGGTGCCGGCTGAGCTAGAGGCCAAAATCTACAGGTAGGAACTTCGCAAAAAACACCTCTGTTTTTTTCCAAAATTTAGGATGTGTCCACGTTGCGCTTTGGGGTGTTTCCTGTCGCCGGCGCTAGGCCTACCCACGCAAGTGAGGTATCATTTTTATCGGGAGACTTGGGGGAACGCTGGGTGGAAGGAAATTTGTAGCTCCTCTCAGATTCCAGAACTTTCTGCCACAGAAATGTGAGGGACATGTGTTTTTTTAGCCAAATTTTGAGGTTTGCAAAGGATTCTGGGTAACAGAACCTGGTCCGAGCCCCGCAAGTCACCCCTCCTTGGATTCCCCTAGGTCTCTAGTTTTCAGAAATGCACAGGTTTGGTAGGTTTCCCTAGGTGCCGGCTGAGCTAGAGGCCAAAATCTACAGGTAGGCACTTCGCAAAAAACACCTCTGTTTTTTTCAAAAATTTAGGATGTGTCCACGTTGCGCTTTGGGGTGTTTCCTGTCGCCGGCGCTAGGCCTACCCACGCAAGTGAGGTATCATTTTTATCGGGAGACTTGGGGGAACGCTGGGTGGAAGGAAATTTGTAGCTCCTCTCAGATTCCAGAACTTTCTGCCACAGAAATGTGAGGGACATGTGTTTTTTTAGCCAAATTTTGAGGTTTGCAAAGGATTCTGGGTAACAGAACCTGGTCCGAGCCACACAAGTCACCCCTCCTTGGATTCCCCTAGGTCTCTAGTTTTCAGAAATGTACAGGTTTGGTAGGTTTCCCTAGGTGGCGGCTGAGCTAGAGGCCAAAATCTCCAGGTAGTCACTTTGCTAAAAACAGCTCTGTTTTCTGTGATGTGTCCACGTTGTGTTTTGGGGCATTTCCTGTCGCGGGCGCTAGGCCTACCCACACAAGTGAGGTATCATTTTTATCGGGAGACGTGGGGGAACGCTGGGTGGAAGGAAATTTGTGGCTCCTCTCAGATTCCAGAACTTTCTGCCACAGAAATGTGAGGAACATGTGTTTTTTTAGCCAAATTTGGAGATTTGCAAAGGATTCTGGGTAACAGAACCTGGTCCGAGCCCCGCAAGTCACCCCTCCTTGGATTCCCCTAGGTCTCTAGTTTTCAGAAATGCAAAGGTTTGGTAGGTTTCCCTAGGTGGCGGCTGAGCTAGAGGCCAAAATCTACAGGTAGTCACTTTGCTAAAAACAGCTCTGTTTTCTGTGATATGTCCACGTTGTGTTTTGGGGCATATCCTGTCGCGGGCGCTAGGCCTACCCACACAAGTGAGGTATCATTTTTATCGGGAGACGTGGGGGAACACTGGGTGGAAGGAAATTTGTGGCTCCTCTCAGATTCCAGAACTTTCTGCCACAGAAATGTGAGGAACATGTGTTTTTTTAGCCAAATTTTGAGATTTGCAAAGGATTCTGGGTAACAGAACCTGGTCTGAGCCCCGCAAGTCACCCCTCCTTGGATTCCCCTAGGTCTCTAGTTTTGAGAAATGCACAGGTTTGGTAGGTTTCCCTAGGTGCCGGCTGAGCTAGAGGCCAAAATCTACAGGTAGGCACTTCGCAAAAAACACCTCTGTTTTTTTCCCAAATTTAGGATGTGTCCACGTTGCGCTTTGGGGTGTTTCCTGTCGCCGGCGCTAGGCCTACCCACGCAAGTGAGGTATCATTTTTATCAGGAGACTTGGGGGAACGCTGGGTGGAAGGAAATTTGTAGCTCCTCTCAGATTCCAGAACTTTCTGCCACAGAAATGTGAGGGACATGTGTTTTTTTAGCCAAATTTTGAGGTTTGCAAAGGATTCTGGGTAACAGAACCTGGTCCGAGCCCCGCAAGTCACCCCTCCTTGGATTCCCCTAGGTCTCTAGTTTTCAGAAATGCACAGGTTTGGTAGGTTTCCCTAGGTGCCGGCTGAGCTAGAGGCCAAAATCTACAGGTAGGAACTTCGAAAAAAACACCTCTGTTTTTTTCCAAAAATTAGGATGTGTCCACGTTGCGCTTTGGGGTGTTTCCTGTCGCCGGCGCTAGGCCTACCCACGCAAGTGAGGTATCATTTTTATCGGGAGACTTGGGGGAACGCTGGGTGGAAGGAAATTTGTAGCTCCTCTCAGATTCCAGAACTTTCTGCCACAGAAATGTGAGGGACATGTGTTTTTTTAGCCAAATTTTGAGGTTTGCAAAGGATTCTGGGTAACAGAACCTGGTCCGAGCCCCGCAAGTCACCCCTCCTTGGATTCCCCTAGGTCTCTAGTTTTCAGAAATGCACAGGTTTGGTAGGTTTCCCTAGGTGCCGGCTGAGCTAGAGGCCAAAATCTACAGGTAGGCACTTCGCAAAAAACACCTCTGTTTTTTCCCAAAATTTAGGATGTGTCCACGTTGCGCTTTGGGGTGTTTCCTGTCGCCGGCGCTAGGCCTACCCACGCAAGTGAGGTATCATTTTTATCGGGAGACTTGGGGGAACGCTGGGTGGAAGGAAATTTGTAGCTCCTCTCAGATTCCAGAACTTTCTGCCACAGAAATGTGAGGGACATGTGTTTTTTTAGCCAAATTTTGAGGTTTGCAAAGGATTCTGGGTAACAGAACCTGGTCCGAGCCACACAAGTCACCCCTCCTTGGATTCCCCTAGGTCTCTAGTTTTCAGAAATGTACAGGTTTGGTAGGTTTCCCTAGGTGGCGGCTGAGCTAGAGGCCAAAATCTCCAGGTAGTCACTTTGCTAAAAACAGCTCTGTTTTCTGTGATGTGTCCACGTTGTGTTTTGGGGCATTTCCTGTCGCGGGCGCTAGGCCTACCCACACAAGTGAGGTATCATTTTTATCGGGAGACGTGGGGGAACGCTGGGTGGAAGGAAATTTGTGGCTCCTCTCAGATTCCAGAACTTTCTGCCACAGAAATGTGAGGAACATGTGTTTTTTTAGCCAAATTTGGAGATTTGCAAAGGATTCTGGGTAACAGAACCTGGTCCGAGCCCCGCAAGTCACCCCTCCTTGGATTCCCCTAGGTCTCTAGTTTTCAGAAATGCAAAGGTTTGGTAGGTTTCCCTAGGTGGCGGCTGAGCTAGAGGCCAAAATCTACAGGTAGTCACTTTGCTAAAAACAGCTCTGTTTTCTGTGATATGTCCACGTTGTGTTTTGGGGCATATCCTGTCGCGGGCGCTAGGCCTACCCACACAAGTGAGGTATCATTTTTATCGGGAGACGTGGGGGAACGCTGGGTGGAAGGAAATTTGTGGCTCCTCTCAGATTCCAGAACTTTCTGCCACAGAAATGTGAGGAACATGTGTTTTTTTAGCCAAATTTTGAGATTTGCAAAGGATTCTGGGTAACAGAACCTGGTCTGAGCCCCGCAAGTCACCCCTCCTTGGATTCCCCTAGGTCTCTAGTTTTCAGAAATGCACAGGTTTGGTAGGTTTCCCTAGGTGGCGGCTGAGCTAGAGGCCAAAATCTACAGGTAGTCACTTTGCTAAAAACAGCTCTGTTTTCTGTGATATGTCCACGTTGTGTTTTGGGGCATATCCTGTCGCGGGCGCTAGGCCTACCCACACAAGTGAGGTATCATTTTTATCGGGAGACGTGGGGGAACGCTGGGTGGAAGGAAATTTGTGGCTCCTCTCAGATTCCAGAACTTTCTGCCACAGAAATGTGAGGAACATGTGTTTTTTTAGCCAAATTTTGAGGTTTGCAAAGGATTCTGGGTAACAGAACCTGGTCCGAGCCCCGCAAGTCACCCCTCCTTGGATTCCCCTAGGTCTCTAGTTTTCAGAAATGCACAGGTTTGGTAGGTTTCCCTAGGTGGCGGCTGAGCTAGAGGCCAAAATCTACAGGTAGTCACTTTGCTAAAAACAGCTCTGTTTTCTGTGATATGTCCACGTTGTGTTTTGGGGCATATCCTGTCGCGGGCGATAGGCCTACCCACACAAGTGAGGTATCATTTTTATCGGGAGACATGGGGGAACGCTGGGTGGAAGGAAATTTGTGGCTCCTCACAGATTCCAGAACTTTCTGCCACAGAAATGTGAGGAACATGTGTTTTTTTAGCCAAATTTTGAGGTTTGCAAAGGATTCTGGGTAACAGAACCTGGTCCGAGCCACACAAGTCACCCCTCCTTGGATTCCCCTAGGTCTCTAGTTTTCAGAAATGTACAGGTTTGGTAGGTTTCCCTAGGTGGCGGCTGAGCTAGAGGCCAAAATCTACAGGTAGTCACTTTGCTAAAAACAGCTCTGTTTTCTGTGATGTGTCCACGTTGTGTTTTGGGGCATATCCTGTCGCGGGTGCTAGGCCTACCCACACAAGTGAGGTATCATTTTTATCGGGAGACGTGGGGGAACGCTGGGTGGAAGGAAATTTGTAGCTCCTCTCAGATTCCAGAACTTTCTGCCACAGAAATGTGAGGAACATGTGTTTTTTTAGCCAAATTTTGAGGTTTGCAAAGGATTCTGGGTAACAGAACCTGGTCCGAGCCACACAAGTCACCCCTCCTTGGATTCCCCTAGGTCTCTAGTTTTCAGAAATGCACAGGTTTGGTAGGTTTCCCTAGGTGGCGGCTGAGCTAGAGGCCAAAATCTACAGGTAGTCACTTTGCTAAAAACAGCTCTGTTTTCTGTGATGTGTCCACGTTGTGTTTTGGGGCATATCCTGTCGCGGGTGCTAGGCCTACCCACACAAGTGAGGTACCATTTTTATCGGGAGACTTGGGGGAACATAGATTAGCAAAACAAGTACTATTGCCCCTTGTCTTTCTCTACATTTTTTCCTTCCAAATATAGGAGTGTGTGTAAAAAAGACATCTATTTGAGAAATTCCCTGTAATTCACGTGCTACTATGGTCACCCCGGAATTCAGAGATGTGCAAATAACCACTGCTCCTCAACACCTTATCTTGTGCCCTTTTTGGAAATGCAAAGGTTTTCTTGATAGCAATTTTTTACTCCTTATATTTCAGCAAATGAATTGCTGTATACCCGGTATAGAATGAAAACGCACTGCAGGGTGCAGCTCATTTATTGGCTCTGGGTTCCTCGGGTTCTTGATGAACCTACAAACCCTATATATCCCCGCAACCAGAGGAGTCCAGCAGACGTAACGGTATATTGCTTTCGATAATCTGACATTGCAGGGAAAAGTTACAGAGTAAAACGTAGAGAAAAATTGATGTTTTTTTCACCTCAATTTCAATATTTTTCTTTTTCAGCTGTTATTTTCTGTAGGAAACCCTTGTAGGATCTACACAAATGACCCCTTGCTGAATTCAGAATTTTGTCTACTTTTTAGAAATGTTTAGGTTTCTGGGATCCAGCATTGGTTTCATGACCATTCCTGTCACTGACTGGAAGGAGGCTGAAAGCACAAAAAATTGCACAAATGGGGTATGCCCCAGTAAAATGCCAAAATTGTGTTGAAAAATTGGGTTTTCGGATTCAAGTCTGCCTGTTCCTGAAAGCTGGGAAGCTGCTGAGTTTAGCACCGCAGACCCTTTGTTGATGCCATTTTCAGGGGAAAAACCACAAGCCTTCTTCTGCAGCCCCTTTTTCCAATTTTTTAGAAAAAAACGAAATTTTCACTGTATTTTGGCCAATTTCTTGGCCTCCTTCAGGGGAACCCACAAAGTCTGGGTACCTTTAGAATCCCTAGGATGTTGGAAAAAAAGGACGCAAATTTGGCTTGGTTAGCTTATGTGGACAAAAAGTTATGAGGGCCTAAGCGCGAACTGCCCCAAATAGGCAAAAAAGGGCCTGGCACAGGAGGGGGAAAAGGCCTGGCAGCGAAGGGGTTAAGGGACCTGTGGGCTCGGAAGAAGCCCAGAGGTGCCCTCCCATGCCCCCAGGGACACCCCCTGTCACCCTTGCCCACCCCAGGAGGACACCCAAGGCTGGAGGGACCCATCCCAGGGACATTAAGGTAAGTTCCGGTAAAACAAAAAAAATATTTATTTTTTGTGGCATAGGGGGGCCTGATTTGTGCCCCCCTACATGCCACTATGCCCAATGACCATGCCCAGGGGACAGAAGTCCCCTGGGCATGGCCATTGGGCAAGGGGGCATGACTCCTGTCTTTGCTAAGACAGGAGTCATTTCTATGGGGGTTGGGAGTCGAAAAAAATGGCGCAAATCGGGTTGAGGCAAAAAATTTGCCTCAGACTGACGTGCCCCATATTTTGGCGCCCAAGCTCCATATCCCCCTACGCCGGCGCTGCCTGGTGTACGTTGTTTTTTTCCACGCACACCAGGCAGCGCCGGCGGCTAATGCCGGCTAACGTCATTGATTAAATACAGCGCCCGCATGGCGCTTCAGAATGGCGTTAGCCGGCGCTAATTTTTTTGACGCAAAACTGCGTTAGCGCAGTTTTGCGTCGAAAAGTATAAATATGGGCCAAAGCGTTTCACACTGGTGTTAATTCATGAAACTGGGGTATTTTAAATGGGTGCTTTAGTCCATGAAATAATTGAAACTGCAATAAATGGGTCGGTTAGTTCTGTGGGGTATCTCAAAAGCCAACATTAACTTTGTACGTATTGTTTCTGAGCTTTGAAAGTTCACCACCACATCGCAAACTCAAGGAACTACTATTTTTTTCAGACATTTGGATTGCGCAGACGCACAGCATTGATTTTAATGAACTACAGCTTTCGTGTTCCAGTGTCGCTGGTATACTTTTGATTTCTTGTTTGAGAGGTTCTGGGTATTGAACAGAGGCGTAGCGCAAAGTAATGTCACCCTGACCCCCGCCAAAAAGTGATGAGGGGCCCCTTTGTCTCCTATATCTCCGATATGTTCACTGGTATTCGGCTGAATGGAGGGCCCCTGAAGAAGTGGGGCCCCCACTGTGTCGCAGGGGTTGCAGGTACCCTTTCCTTAGAAAAGGGTCTTAAACATAGTACTACTGCATAGCAGCTAATTTCTACAGATAAAAGTCCACACGAATCTGGCCTTGTGCAACAGCGCCATCTGATGGACAAAGTGGTCATTTCATCCTAATAAGAGCTGAACTACTTTAATTTCGGTTCAGTGTTGACCGATTTCCCAAAAGAGTAATTCTGATTTTAATTGCATTTCTATAGCGCTTATGGACCTGGATTCGTTGCTAAATCACTTTATGCCCCGTAGAACGTTGCTCCGGAAACCAAGGTTGGTGGTTAGTCCAGTATTATTGGTTATTGGTGAATACTGGAATTAGCATCGTGTGTCCAAGGAAACCATTTCATGCATTCACTCCTGTTCCTTTATGGATTACAACTAAAAAGAGTTATTTGTGATCTTTAGTGGTGGGGGCTGGGTGTAGGGGGGGGGGGTGTTAACTCATGCACGTGACCAGATGGATTAATAGTTGAGCTGGAGATTAGGTATTATTATTTGGTTGCAGGGGTATGAAATTCAAAGGAAGAAGGAGAGGTTTTGATCATGGGAATAAATTGTATCCCATTTGCAGAAAAAAAAGTGATAGAGATTAAGGCAACAGAATAAATTCTGCTTAGAGAAAAGAAGCATGCAGATGATGGAAGAGAACGAAAGGCTAATTTGAAAGAAAAATAGGCGACAATCAGACTTTTATTCAAAGGTTAGTTTTTCATGCTGGATTTTGTGTATATAGAGAACATTTTTCAGATAACATGCGGCTTGCTGATGCAAGACTGTAGAAAGAAACACTGTAAATTGCAAAATTGTGCTATACTAGGTGTTTCTGATAGGTACTAGAATCAGGCGACAGGCTGCCTGCTGTTAGGCTAGTGGTAGACTATTGCTACTGCCAGGTCAGCTGATGAGCTAAAGGGTTGCAAGCGAAAAATAACAGCTGGAAGTACACATAAAATAATATTAAGAGCTTTAGGCTGCCTTCAAAGGAAGCAGTAAACGCAAGATGTTAGCAATCTGATAAAATACATGGGCAAATAATGTAAGTATTGAAAAGGAGATTAGGGAAAATGCTGGAATGGACTTCTTCTGACTGTCATCCTCCAGTTTCGCTCACAGTATTAATTACAAAGCAAAGTGATGTCCAATTAGAAATCAACCCTCGACAACCAACATAGGAAGCTTGCTTTATCATCAGGTTTGTACCTACTATAATGGTATTTGGATCACACACAAGTGGTTAAAAGTCCCTATAGGCCAATTGAGATTTATTGTCAGATTCTATGAGGACATTAAAAGAAAATAATTGTGGGGATGTTAGGAATATCTAATCCCATGTTTGTCTGGTTGACATGTTTCAGCCGTTTTGTTGGTTCCGACGGAGACCATGGCTTTCTTCAGGTCCTGGATCCTGGTATTCAGTACAATCTAATCTGAACCTACGCTCTTCACCATTCGAGATGGTGCTTTCACAAACATACACATGCACATACAACCATGTTCATCAAAGTAATACTCCAGTAATAGGTTGAGCCATCTTCGCTTAGCAACCCACTGAGAAACATTTCAAAGAAACTGACAAACACACATACTTTTTTTTTTTTTAAATATATTTATTGCAATTTTTCCAAAGATGCAAGAAAATAGGAAATTACAGTTGTATTTCAAGATTACGTGCTTACACACTTATTTTCATGTTCCGATATTCATCCCTCTTGTATTTTCATTTTAAGTGATGCTATTATCGTTTTTTTATTTAAACGAGGCATTTTGATAACATTGTGTACTCAGGAAATACTTTATGATTTATAACCTAGACATAATCAAAGAGGACTAGAAGTGGAGAGAGAGAAGAGACGAGTGAGGTTAAGATAGGTTAAGGTGAGTGTCCGCGCAGGGGGAGGAGGGGGAAGGGGAGGAAGAGGCGTGTCACACACCGCACGCAAGGTTATCCTCTGATGGCACCCGGAGTAGGGAGATATATGCACTCTATGTGATTTCAAATCTGGGTATACTGAGGCGATCCAACAAACATACACGTTCTTGGGGGGGGTGCCGGCGGTGCGAGCACGCATGTAAGTTGAGACCTCCAGGGTGGGGTCGTCCCAGGTAGCTGGAGCATTTATGTGCTTCCCTCATATGATTTAATTTATTATCAGAGTGCGGCTGTATTCCGCCGCAACCTTCGTCTTGTGTTCCTGCAATTTCAATTATTACAATTATGCTCACTGTGTGGCTCCATGCTGCATTTACTAGTGTAATTGACTGTGCCACCATTTCAGGTATGTTCTATGGATTATTCAACGTTACCCATCAGTATTGTTTATTCATGGGGGTAGTTTATCGTCTTTGTTTTCCAAAGTTATCACAAAGGAGTTCCAGGTTTCTACGCCCTTGACCTGTACTCCTTTGTCCTCTAGTGATTGCAGTGTTTGTGCTTCCGCTTTTGCCCTGCGTAGTAACTCGGTTTGCCACTGATAAATGCTTCGCGCGCTGGGCGCTTTCCAATGCATGGCTATCAGGCGCCTATACATCACTAGTGCTAACGCTATGCATCTGTGTGTCTGTTTACGTTTTTTAGATCTTACCCCTATTCCTAGTAGGCATAACTCCGGGCTGGGAGACATTGGAGTGTCATTCCACTCAGCTAACAAATTTATTATATCGTTCCATGTGCGCAGAATTGGCGAGCACTCCCATGTCATGTGAAAAAAGGTGGCTTCTGTGATGCCACATCTAGGGCACCTCTGTGGTGTTTGGGGAAACATACGTGCCAATCGGTGCGGTGACAAGTATGCTTGATGTACGTAATTGAACTGGGTATAGCGGAATCGGGGGTTACGTGACACTTCATATATCATTTTCATAGCTTGGTTCCATGTTTGCGTTGGGATCGGTTCTGAAAGTACTTGATCCCATCTGTTTTTTGCTTGTTCCTGCCCATGCTCAGTATGTGTTGTCAGGATTCTATATATTCTCGATACATTTATTGAGATGGCTACATTATCTAATAAATCATGTAGTATAGGGGACGTTTTTGGTTCATTGTGCCCACTGTTCCAGCTTGAACGCACTAAGTGTCGTAATGCGCCGAATGCTACGAAGCTTCCTTGTCCCAAGTTATGAGCTTTAGCCAGTGTCTCGTATGATAGGAGGCGTCCTTCGCCATAAATATCGCCCACTGTTTGTATGCCCTTTTCGGGCCACGTATTCAGGCCTACCTCTACTGCTATATCTTCGATTTTCGGAATGGCCAATAGTGGGATCTTGGGGGAATACTGCGTTTTTTTGTCCCCAGCTAATGCAAAGCGTCCCCAGACCCAATAGGCCATATTCAGTCAAATGTTTTGTGTGTGCATTGATCTGGATCGGTTCATCAAATAATGTAGTATACTGGTTTGACCTAGGTCTATGAGTACTGTCTGTGTTTCTTCACTTGTAGGATTTCCAAGCCATTTAAACACCCATTGTAACTGGGCGGAAGCATAGTATAGTTCAAATCTTGGTGCCCCTAGCCCTCCCGATGTAAGTGGTTGTTGTATTTTCATTAACTTTGCCCCATATTAAATCAGTTAGTATACTGTTCAGTGGTTTAAAAAAAAAATTGGGGAGTACTAATGGGAGCGCCATAAAGAAATACAGCAGGTGCGGTAATATTATCATCTTTGCTATGGCCACTCTTTCCATGGGTGAGAGTGGGAGCGAGCGCCAGAAAGATAGTGAGCCCCTAACGGACCGAATCACTTGTCCCAGGTTACCATCCTTGAGGTCCTGTGGATCGTGATATACATTTATTCCCAAGTATCTAAAAGTCGTGTAACACCATTTCAGGTCCCCCGGGCTGGAGGTCAAACGGTGTGTTTCCGGCACCGGTCGCATTGGGAATAGGCAGGATTTTGACCAGTTCACTTTTAATCCGGACACCAACCCAAATTGGTGTAGCAGTTTCAATAAGCCAGATAGAGATGCTGTGTAATTTCGTAAGAATATTAATGCGTCGTCCGGGTATAGTGACACTATGCGATGTGTGTGTCCGTCCAGAATGCCCCATACCGGGGCTAATGCTCGTAGCCGGGCGGCTAAAGGTTCATTGGCGAAAGCAAATAATAGTGGGGATAACAGGCAACTCTGTCTGGTGCTTCTTTCAGTGTTGAACTTCTTGGATATCATGTCACCTGTCTTGACTCTCGCTGTTGGTTTAGAGTATAGAACCCTGACCCAGCTGATGTATGTCCTGCCAAATCCCATGCGGTTTAGCGTTTCTATCAGGAAGGGCCATCCCAGCGTATCAAACGCTTTTTCAATATCTAACGATGCTGCTACTTGATTGTATTCGCCCTCTGGGGTGTTTGCCATTAGTTGTAGTAGATTCCGTATGTTGATGAAAGTGTTGCGGCCAGGAATGAATCCAGACTGGTCTTGATGGACCAGGTCCGGCAGCCATGGGAGAAGACGGTTTGCAAGTATTTTGCCCAGCAACTTACAATCTGTGTTCAGCAGCGATAGTGGTCTGTATGAGCGAATGTCTAATGGATCTCGACTTGACTTAGGTAGCACCACTATCAGCGCCTCTCTTAGAGTGTCAGGTAATTGACCGTGTTTTAAGGCCTCAGTTAGCATTCCTAGGTATGGGGTTAATGTTTGTAACGAGAATGTGCTATAATACTCTATGGGGATGCCATCGCTGCCTGGTGCTTTGCCATGTGCTAGTTATTGCAGAGCTTGTTGTATCTCTGCCAGATCGATCGGTTTCTCTAGGTCCGCCACCTGTGTGGGAGTTAAGCGATTTAAGTTTATCCCACTGAAGAACTCATTTAACTGTTCTGTAGGGGGGGGGGTGGAGCCCTGTATAATGTGCAGTAGTACTCTCTGAAGGCGCTATTTATTTCTGTTTGGGAGTTTACTATTGTCCCTGTGTCAAGGCGGATGGACGTCGTTCGTTCTTTAGCAGCCATGCCAGAAGTTTACCTGATCTATCGCCTTCTGAGTGTGTACGAGCCAGATGGTGGCGGTAGTCGTATTGTCTTAGGCGCCGATCCGCCTGGTTCCATTCTGTTCGTAGTCTAGTGAGCTCTGTCTCTGCAATTATGCCCTTTGCTTGTTTGCACTCTGCGGTGCGGACATCCTGCTCCAACTGACGGAGCTCTTGCGTCAGTGTTTGTCTTATTCCCACTGCCATCGAGATACATGTGCCCCTTATAACCGCCTTGTGTGTGTCCCATTCATTTGCTCTGGAACTCGTTGTCTCATTGTTTAGGGTGAAATATGAGGCAATGTGAGTAGCTATTTCTTTTCTGAACGGGGGATCCTGCAATAGTCGTGGTTGGAGACGCCAGGTTGGAATGCAAGCCCATGGTCTGCCACATGTAATGTGGGCAATGAGTGGACAATGATCCGATATTACCTTTGCAGTATATTTCGCGCCCATGATTCTGTGTGTCAGGTCCTGTGAGCTAAGTATTAAATCTATTCGGGTGTGTAGTAAATGTACGGGGGAGTGGTACGAGTATTCTCTTTCTAGAGGGTGCAGATGTCTCCATACGTCTATTAGGCGTCGATCTGTTATCCATGACTGTAGCATCTCTGAGTTTTTCCTCACTGGGGCGGCCACTAGTGGGGGGTGTGATCTGTCCATATCTATTTGTGGGACGCAGTTCATGTCCCCACCCCAAATACTGGGCGAAGTTAAGTCGTTAGATAGGTGTGAAATCGTGTTGCGTAGGAATTCGCCCTGCTTGACTTTCGGGACGTATAACCCATTAATTATTAGCGGTTCACCATCCAGTGAGCTACTGTGTATGGGACCCCTGGGGCTATCCAAATCAGTACTCCTCTTGCAAAGGTCGACGTCCCTGAACCATATATTTGTCCCGCCCATTTCTTCTCTATATGTTTAATATCTTCTGGTGTGACATGTGTTTCTTGTAGTATGGCAATGTGTATGTGGTGGTGTTTTAAGTGTGCGTATATTCTATTGCGTTTGGACATTCCCGCCATTCCCTTCACATTCCAGGTTAATATGTTATATATAGGCTCTTGGTGCATTATATTTTATGGTAATGTCTCTTCCTGTCAGGTTCACCTGAGGGGCCATTGGTCCGATCTTCCCGCCTTCACCGTGGCCCTCCTCCGAGTACCCACACCCATCGCCGCCTCCCCCAGGCCCCAAGCCCGCGCAGGGTGACACCGATCTTAGAGCAGTGGGATTGACCCCGATATAAAAAGGGAAGAGGAAGGAGAGCAACAAAAAAGGATATATGGGGCAGTGCCCAACTTTGAACGGTGTGGCACAACTGGTGCCTAAACTTAAGTCTGTACAGTTCAGTTCCATTCGGGTACCGTTCAGGTGGTGGGGGACGTGGATCATGGAGGCCGGGCACCTTGTTGGCCCACCACTGCAATGTTTTTTTGTTTTTGTTTCCCCCCCCTGTGATGTCCAGGGGTATCATCGTTTTGTCTGGTCTTGTTATGGAGTGCCCATATGTGTCAGTTTCCGCATATGGAGGGGGGAGTTCAGCTCTGATGGCCCCGGGTCGACGGACCCTTTCAGGATAATTTCTGCGAGTCTTCAGATTTCGTCTGCCAGGCGTGGAGTGAGGTTGGGGCCACCAAGCAGTTGGGAAAGGGAGGAGCTAGAGCCACTGCACTGTGAGCCGCTGTCGTTTATGTCTGCTTCGCTTTTAGTGTCTGATAGCGATCTTGCAAATGTACTAGTGTCTCTTACGGTTTTCGCCTGGTCGGCTGCCATCTGTGACTTTGTTGGACATGCCGTGGTATTTTTCTTTCTCCTAGAGCTAGGAGCGATCCATTCCTCTTTTGCTGTGTCGTCATTGGGTGACTCAACTAGGCTCTTAGCATGAATCCATGTCCATGCATCTTCAGGAGTGGGGAACATTAGAGTTTTTTCGGCCACTATTATCCGGAGACGAGCTGGGAACATAAGTGAGTAAGTGAATTTGTGCTCACGCAATAATTGTTTAATTTTGACATATGATGCTCTTTTACGCTGTACTTCGATTGTGTAGTCTGGATAAGCAGTGACGTTGCTGTTCTCCAGACTGACTGTGCCTGAGGTTCTGAAATGTTGAAGGACTAGGTCTCTGTCTCTGTAATTTAGGAAACGCGCTATCAGAGGGCGAGGTGGTGCGCCCGGTCGCAGAGGTCTACCAGGAATCATGTGTGCTCATTCCACCACTGGTGCCCTAGCGGAGTCTTGCTTTTTCATTATATTTTCTGCCAATTTTCTAAATATTCCTCAGCATTTGGTGCTTCTGTTCATTCTGGTATTCCTAGGAATCTGATGTTATTGCATCTGGAGCAGCCCTCTGCTTCCTCGGCTCTGCGTTGTAGTTGCGTCATTTCCATTTCCATTTGTTGGATTTTAGTTCTCATATTTGCGATCTCCGGTTGG
This sequence comes from Pleurodeles waltl, assembly GCF_031143425.1. Classification (NCBI taxonomy): domain Eukaryota; kingdom Metazoa; phylum Chordata; class Amphibia; order Caudata; family Salamandridae; genus Pleurodeles; species Pleurodeles waltl. Next base: position 786,189,562 of record NC_090445.1, read on the forward strand.
GCCGTTTTTAGTGCTAATTCCTGTCCGTTAGCTTGCGATGATCTGCACGTAGTAGTGTGACCTCCATGACCGCCATGTCGATTTTACCTTCAAGTGAGGATTTGGTGTCCATTATTGCTTGTAGGAGCTTATCGAATTGCAAAGAGTGGGTGCGCAGCGTTTCGTTCACCTGACGGAGTGTTGTAATTTGCGTGTCGGATTCACCAGCGGCGGGGGGGATACCTCCGTCCATGTGGTTCCCTGGTTTGGGCTGTTTTGGCTTAACAATTATGTCCTGCAGCAGTAGGCACTGCTGATCTGTTCGTTGAGGCTGGTTTTGGTTAGGATTAACAGGGTTGGATAGCCCTCAATCGCTGTTATCAGGGTACTAGAAAGCCAACACCAGGATGCGCATCGTTTAGTCTTTTTGTCTGGTGGGTTGGTGATTTACTCAGTTTCAATTGTGAGGGTGATCTGTGAGGTCCTATTGTGCCTCCCGTTTTTTAGCCACCTTTGTGTACATTTACCTCATGGCTTGTTTCCTTCTGCATGTGTTTGAGGGGTTACAAGTAGACCCCACCGATCTACGCAGTGCATTGACGAGGGGTAAGCAATTAACAACATTTCTGTGGTCTCTTTACGGCCCTCTCACATTTCCATATGTTGCACCCCAGGGGAGTTAAAAGGGCCTTGTTTCTCTGATCACGGTCACTTTACAGTGGCTAGTATCTTCTCCTTGCTTGGTGGCGTGATTATTTGTTCATTTCCATTTATTTATTGAATGTTTTTTTTTTTTTTTTTATTCCTCTTAACTGTTTCCTGGCAAAATCCCACCCCGAGTCCGTTGATTACTCCGACGGGACGACCTTCTTCCAGGGCTCCCGCCCACCCGGCGCCACTCCTCTGCTGCTCCGGTGCAGTCCGCCGGCCAAGGTGATCCGAGCACAATTAAGTCACGGGGGAGGGAGCGGCCGCCCCCGAGCCAGCGCGCGCGGGCGAGGCCCCGGCACGCCCGTCGATTTTCTTCGGGAGACCCGGTTGGGGCGCCCACGGTAGGGAAGTACAACTCCGCCCGCGACCGCACCGAGAAGAGGCCGGCCGAGGAGTCGGGCAGCAGCGCCTGGTGACAAAGGGCGTCCGCAGCCCCTCCGGTCCGCGTGGCCCAGGCCCCCCGGCCTGCGTAAGTCCAAGCGGTCTGCCTCCCGCCTCTGGGACACCGAGCAGGGCGCACACAGGCCGATGGCCCAGCTCGCCCCAATCCGCCACGGGGACAGGCTCAGCCAGAGACCCGGGAGGCTCGCGCACGGCAAACTGTCAGCGCTCACCTCCTCTCTGGGGTCCACGGCACAGGCCCGTCCGGCGCCTGCATCGATCGTCGATCCTGTGCGGTATTGCTTGCTTCGTCGACAAATTGGAGAGCCCCTACGTGTATAGGGGCCTCTGCGTGTTGCAGGTATGAGTGTAGGGCATCACAGGGGTCAGGATTTTAGCAGATTTTCGGTGGGCCATGAGCAGAGCTCTGAGTTCAAGCGTCCGCTCCGGCCGCCATCTTGGCCACGCTACACACATACTTAATTCATGTCCATGGAAGGTTATGTACGTCCTATTGTGCCACAGATTCTGTGATCCCGAGACAAACGAAGACCAGTGCTGCAAGTCATCAATGTAGCTATATGCAGGATAGGGAAAATGTATAATTTAACACCCCTTTCAGTGTCAGTAAGGCGAGGACATGTCACAGGCAACCCCACTGTCAGTCTTACCCTGCTCATGATTTATAATGGGCCACATAGAGAGACACACAGAACTAGCCTTCAGTAGTCAAACACTGAAAAAGAATGCCTGATCATAAGTGCAGTTTATGGATTGCATAAGTCTTTGCCCAGTAAGAAAGTATAGGCTTACGTCGTCGAGAGGGCATCTGGTTCTATACCTATCCTGTGTGTGCTGCCTCTGGATATTACCTTGGAAAGGCAAAGGATTGTCTTTTGAAAAGATAATGGATTGTCTTTTGAAAAGATAAGCAGTCAGAACATGTGGAGGCCACGACCAGCGCCCTGTGCGTCCCGTGGATGTGATGTCGTTCTTTCCAACCCATTCTACCTCAGATACTGTTCGTCTCCCAGTTCCTCCCCGTACCGCACCATAGTTGTTCCACACTCCAACCATTTCCATTTCCCACTTCACCTGCCCTAACTCCTTTGCTACCAGCCACTCCTTTCATCCACCGACCCCCATTTGCACATCTTGCCCTAACTATACCATACCTTCATCTCAACCTACATTTTATCCATCTCTGCTTTTGAATCCCTTAACACATCTCCTCCTAACCTCTGCCACACCATCCACTTACTTCATGTTCTTTCCTATTAAATATGACACAAGAAATGTAGACCCAACTCATTGTCAGCATTTTGTTTACTTTGTTGCCCCATCAATAACCCTTTTCCTTACCCCCTCCTTACCCTCCCTCACTCTGTCCAATTGTCCTGCCCCCCCAAAAAATAACCTCCTTCCACATCTCTTTGCCATTCCCATCTTGATCTACATATAAGCATCTTTCTGCCCTTTTCTTCTCTCATCCGTTCCATACCTGTCAAATCACTCTTCAACCTCCAAAGTCCAGCAATGAGCCTATCACACTTACCATCCCTTCTCTGCCTCACCTACACCCTATTAGCAGTTACCAACTTCCATCCTCATACTCTAACCACTGTCACTCCTGCCCAAGGCCCTTAAACAAGAACTACCCTAACATCTATGGCCTGAACGTCCGCCCGCAAATAAGCCTGATCACAGAAATATGGTTATGTGACAAGGCAGCCCTCACGCCACAAGGGGTCATACCACCAGGCTTCCAAATCTTGACATTGTTGCAGTTTCATGGTTCCATTTGCTCCAAAAGTTTAGCTGGATGGGGGAAGAAGAGATACTGCACACAATTGACAACTGATGTGTACTAAGAACTCTGGGCCTGATACAGAGTTGTCAGACAGTTGTACTTCATCACAAGTGTGACGGATTTCCCGTCTGCCTTACTGCAAGTGCCATAGGATATGCCCAAATTATAAGGCTAAATGAATACCTGTCCCATCTGTGGCACATTAAATCATCTGCCATACTTTAAATAAGGCCCTCTGTCATATTTTGTTCCACTATGGAAATCTCATTGTGTGTCAAATGCCTGAAGTTTAACTGGTATGGTAATTGGATGGATAGCAGACTATGATAGGATGAAGGATGATGAATGGATGAATGATGGTTGATGAATGATGAATGGATGCCGTATGAATCGATGATGGATGATGAATGGATAAATATTGGATAGTGTGTTGATGGTGAATGGGTGACTTTTAGATGTTGAATGGAAGGTGAATGGCTGTTCAATGGTGAGTGGATGGCCAATAGGCAGGGAATGGGGGTTAGATATTGATGGTGAAAAAAATAATAAACAGTGGATCTCAAAGTTCTGGATATCCTACCTAGAAGTAACCTCCACTCTGCTCCCTAGGGTACGTAATTAATAAACGTGATATTGCACAGGAATGGGGCGACTGGATCCGATCAACACAGGCAATGTGGTACACTGGGAAGGATCAAGGCATGGAACCTGAACAGATGATACATGAAAACAGGGGTTTCTCCCTGAAGTTTGGAACTATATGGCGTATGCAGAGAAATTATTATAAATGTGATAAGCACATGTGAACCCCCACCCCACCTTCTTAACTGCCTTGGCATGAGGTGGCAGACTATTGCGGTTATTTGGATAAGATGATAGTGCATCTATGGATTGGCGCTGATCAACACTATGTTAGTACAAACAATGATATGAACTGACGTGGACGCTTTAGTGCAATAATGTGTTATTTTTAAAAATGCTTCCTTTTCACTCTGAAACAAAATGCAATAAAAAGTATTTTAAAAATAAACAGTAATGGCAAACAATGGGTGATAAATGAATAGAGAACAGGTGGCCTCTGGTGAATGGACAAGGCATGAATGATAAACAGAGTAGTGAATTGGCAGGGAATGAATGGTGGATGGTGACTGGACAGTGGGTGAACAGTGAATGTAAGGGGGAATGTCCAATGCGTAGGTGGAAAACAGATGGGAAAGGTGAATGGATGGATGTGGATGTTGATTGGGGGTGGATATTGAATTGATATCAATAGGACACAGAATGCAAGGTAAATGGGAGGCCAACGGTGATTGACTGATGAACGATGAATGTATCGTCAATGGCTCATAGCAGAGAACAACATAAATGAAGGAACTGAAAATAATGTCAGGGAGTGAGAAGTGTGGGGGCATAGAAGGCACACATTGTGCAAGTAATCCAGTAGAGGGTCAGAGAGACAGAATCCATTTTAAGACCAGAATCCATTTTAAGACCGTCATGCCATTGGGTTTAGGACAGTTTAACATTCACTATTAAAATTGGTATTGATGCTAGAGTCTGATCTCTGAGATATGCCTCTGGGGAGAAGGAGGTGAGTGACTCAGGTACCACAGCCAGCTTTTAAATGTTTTCCTAAGAGGAAAACATATGGGCCCTCATTCTGACCCTGGCGGCCAGTGTTAAAGCGGCGGCCAACCCGCCAACAGACTGGCGGCCGAAAAATATGAATTCTGACCCTGGCGGGAACCGCCAACACAGGCCGCCGCTTTAACACTCCGACCGCCACGGGGGTACAAACAAACAGCGCGGCGGTCACCGCCAACAGGCAGGCGGCAAACAATGTACCGCCCACCCTATCACGACCCACCAATCCGCCACCTTTTCCGGGGCGGGAGCCCCGCCGATAAAAACACGGCGGAAACAGACATCTCCAATGGAAAACGCTTACCTCGACACACTCCACGCGGAATCGGAACAGCATGGAACCCGAACTCCACATCCTCCCAGCCATTGCCTTCCTGCTCTTCTTCCAGGATCATGAACCACGCCGCAGACGACAACGGTGAGTACTGCACGTACGACACAGGGGAGGGGGGAGGAGGAAAGGTTACGGGCACACACATACGCAACACACCCGCCCCCACCCTCACCCCCACCGAAATACCTACACACCTATGCAGATAAAAAAGTCAGAGTGACACCCCCAACCCCCCCTAAACAAAGACAAAAGCCAATGCATGTAAAAGTAGAACCATATAATTGCAACAATAAAGTATAGCGACCTTAGCAATATATGAAGAATGAATACACATCTAGAACTCCATCCATACAAGCAGCAAAAGTCCGGCCCAGTCAATCAAAGTCCCAAGGTCCGTGGGCCAATGTGCAGCAACACATGGGCAAAGCCCACACACGAGATCCAGTCCATTGGAGAGAGCACTGCTGGGGCATCACTAAAATAAAAAGACAGGCACCTCAGGGGGAAGGGAAGGGGGGCCACCTCAGCCACATGAGTCCACAACGCCAGATCCACGAAGGGCCTCCATGCCCACTGTGCCATCCTGGGGAGTGCAAAGCCACAGTCTCACAAGTCTCTACAGTGGGTGGATTGCCCACTGTGCCATCCTGGGGAGTGCAAAGCCACAGTCTCACAAGTCTCTACAGTGGGTGGATTGCCCACTGTGCCATCCTGGGGAGTGCAAAGCCACAGTCCATCAGGTGGATTACAGAGACCACTGGTCATGGAGGAGGCATGGTGGGCAGAGTGCGTCGTGAAGGCCTGCCCGCCACAGAACCGGGACTGACAATGGGCCAGCGGTGCTTGACAGGAAGGGCCCAGCGGAGCGGTGCTTGACAGGAAGGGCCCAGCGGAGCGGTGCATGAGATGAAGGGCCCAGCGGAGCGGTGCTTGACAGGAAGGGCCCAGCGGAGCGGTGCTTGACAGGAAGGGCCCAGCGGAGCGGTGCATGAGATGAAGGGCCCAGCGGAGCAGTGCTTGACAGGAAGGGCCCAGCGGAGCGGTGCTTGAGATGAAGGGCCCAGCGGAGCGGTGCTTGACAGGAAGGGCCCAGCGGAGCGGTGCATGAGATGAAGGGCCCAGCGGAGCGGTGCTTGACAGGAAGGGCCCAGCGGAGCGGTGCTTGAGATGAAAGGCCCAGCGGAGCGGTGCTTGACAGGAAGGGCCCAGCGGAGCGGTGCTTGACAGGAAGGGCCCAGCGGAGCGATGCTTGAGATGAAGGGCCCGGCGGAGCGGTGCTTGACAGGAAGGGCCCAGCGGAGCGGTGCATGAGATGAAGGGCCCAGCGGAGCGGTGCTTGACAGGAAGGGCCCAGCGGAGCGGTGCTTGAGATGAAGGGCCCAGCGGAGCGGTGCTTGACAGGAAGGGCCCAGCGGAGCGGTGCATGAGATGAAGGGCCCAGCGGAGCGGTGCTTGACAGGAAGGGCCCAGCGGAGCGGTGCTTGAGATGAAGGGCCCAGCGGAGCGGTGCTTGACAGGAAGGGCCCTGTTCAGCGGTGCTTCTCACGGCGGGGCCCTGTTCAGCGGTGCTCCTCACGGCGGGGCCCTGTTCAGCGGTGCTTCCACGGCGGGCCCTGTTCAGCGGTGCTCCTCACGGCGGGGCCCTGTTCAGCGGTGCTTCTCACGGCGGGGCCCTGTTCAGCGGTGCCTGTCTTGGCGGGGCCCTGTTCAGCGGTGCTTCTCACGGCGGGGCCCTGTTCAGCGGTGCTCCTCACGGCGGGCCCTGTTCAGCTGTGCCTGTCTTGGCGGGGCCCTGTTCAGCGGTGCTTCTCACGGCGGGCCCTGTTCAGCAGTGCTCCTCACGGCGGGGCCCTGTTCAGCGGTGCTCCTCACGGCGGGCCCTGTTCAGTGGTGCTCCTCACGGCGGGGCCCTGTTCAGCGGTGCTCCTCCCGGCGGGGCCCTGTTCAGCGGTTCTGCTCACGGAGGGGCCCTGTTCAGCGGTGCTCCTCACGGCGGGGCCCTGTTCAGCGGTGCTTCTCACGGCGGGGCCCTGTTCAGCGGTGCTCCTCACGGCGGGGCCCTGTTCAGCGGTGCTCCTCACGGCGGGCCCTGTTCAGCGGTGCTCCTCACGGCGGGGCCCTGTTCAGCGGTTCTGCTCACGGCGGGGCCCTGTTCAGCGGTTCTGCTCACGGCGGGGCCCTGTTCAGCGGTGCCTGTCTTCTGTTCCCAGTGAACCACACCTGGCTAATATTTGCCGCTCACTCTGCATCGGACATTTCCGCTGCGGGGCCCTCCTGTGATGGAGTCCTGGGGCCCTGGCTCTCCTTCGATACCCCCGGAATGGGGCTGGTGGGGCCCTCATGGCCAGGTCGGCTGCTCCCTGCCCTTTGCTCCTTGCCCTCCTTGGCAGACTGTCCGTGGCCCTTGGCTCCCTTACCCTATGTGGCAGGTGACGGTGCAAGGCTACCCTCCTTGGGGGCAGGCGTATCAGGCCTGTCGCGCCTGCCCTTCAGTTTCTTGGTCCTCTTCCCAGGGGGGGGGGCTGGCTGTGCCTTTGCTGCTGGACGATGTCCCAGCCCAAGGAAAGGGCGGACTCCAAAAACCAGGCACGACGTTCTTTGGAGTTGCCGGGCTGGTGGTGGCTGAGGTGTTTGTGGAACTCTTACGGGATGGAGGGGGTGGGTCAGGTGAGGAAAAGAGGTCCACTTTGGAGAGGAAAATTTTCTTAGGAGCCATGGGAAGGGTGGCTGGAGTGGGTATGGGAGTGGAGGAAGAGGATGTGGTTGTAGGAGAGTCAAGTGTGCTGTCTTGGGTGCAGGTGCTTGTGACGGAAGCTGTCGTGAGGTGGATGGCTGTTGTTTGGGTGCCTGCCTGCGTTTGTGTGTTTGGGAAGCGGGGGTGACAGACACACTGGGAGAGGACACAGGGGACGTGTACATGGCAGTGGGGGTGGTGACTGCACGTGTGCGGACTGGTGTGGAGGGTGTGCTGGTGATGGGTGCAATGGCTGATGGTGGTGTGCTTGCAGGTGTGTGTGGAGATGTCACAGGGAGGGAGGAGGGAGACGAGGAGGTGGGGGACACAGAGGAGGTAGTGGCTGTTGGCATGTCTGCATCTGGATGTTGCTTGGGTGAATGCTTGTGTCTCCTGTGGTGCTTATGTCTGGATGAGCTGCCCTTGGGTGTTGAGGTGTGTGCAGGCTGGTCTGTAGATGTGGATGGGATAGGCAGAGGAACAGGGGAGTGGGACTGGGTGGAGGGAGTCAGAAGAGGGAGGCTGGAGACAGGGACAATGGCTGCCGTCAGTGCTGAGGCCAGAGCGTTGAACGATCGTTGATGGGCAGCCTGACCCGAATGAAGGCCCTCCAGGTATGCATTGCTTTGATGCACCTCCCTCTCCACACCCTGGATGGCATTCAAAAGGGTAGACTGCCCAACAATGATGGTCCTCAGGAGGTCAATGACCTCCTCACTGAGGGCAGCAGGGGTGACTGGGGCAGGGCCTGAGGTGCCTGGGGCGAAGGAGATGGTCGGCTTCCTGGCCTTGCGGGCACAGGCCGAGGGGCTGCTGGGAGGGCGGAGCTGGTGCGCTGGGTGGCAGCTGTACCTGTTTCTGCGGTGGGCACGGATGTTGCCGCCACCGCAAGGGAGCTCCCTTCCGAGGACGTGTCGGTGTCACTGCCGTCTCCACGGGTCCCCGTGGTGGAGCCCCCCTCGCCCTCCATCTCACTGGTCATGTCGGAGTCCGTTGCATGGGCCTCCGGGGCCATATGAGATGCAGCTCCCTCTTGCGCCGATGCCACTTCTCCTCTGCCTGATGATGCTAATGCACACATTCACAGAAAAACAAAGAAAACGGGGGGGGAGGGGTGGAAAACATAAAGACAAGTTGAGTGCATGCATTGGGGACACCGTTGGCGGAGAGGACAGACTCAGAAGCCCCCTGCACTACGCTGCGCACTTGGGGTACACTACTCATTCACTGGGACATGCCCTACAAGCCTATGGGCGACAACTGGCCACACAGTATACACTGGTCCATGAATCGCGTCACTAGGCACCCTACAGAGGTGGGGGGCGGGGCACAGGACCATACTTCACGGACGGGCCTATCCTACAGAAATCGCCTTGGCCTAGGGATACCCACAGCCCTCCTCCCCCACCCAGGCACCTCCACTGCGCGCAAAATATCTGAATGTGCTGGTACTCACCCCCTTGTGTCTGCTGTGATGTCCTCAAGCTCCCATCTAAATCGGGGTTAGGCCACCGCCAGGATCCGGGACATCAGGGGGGTCAAGGTACGACTGGCACCACTCCTAGGTTGGGAGGCCATCCCCAGCAGAGCCTCCGCGGTCTTCCTGCTCCCGCGGCGGATGTCCTCCCACCTCTTGCGGCAGTGGGTGCCCCTTCTGGTGTGGACCCCCAGGGCCCGGACGTCCTTGGCGATGGCACACCAAATGTCAATCTTCTGATGGGCGCTGACCTATGTGACATGTACAGGGGGGGAAGAGAAACATCATCACTTTTCTGCATGCTCGATGTGAGTGGCCCCCCCTCCCCAACCTTGCCATGTGGCACATGCTCTCATCTGTCGTGCCATGCATTCGTCATTCGCTGCCCTCCCCTCCATCGTACATCCTCCCCACTCAGGCCAGGCATTGGGCACTATGCATTGCCCCCGTGTACTCACCTGTTGGTCTGGAGGCCCGTAGAGTAGCGCATACTGGGGGAGGACCCCATCCACGAGCTTCTCCAACTCCTCGGAACTGAAGGCGGGGGCCCTTTACCCAGTCGCAGCAGCCATTGTCACTTCCAGACCGAGGTCACAGCAGCACTTGCAGTATAGGTCCTCTCCTGTGGATGCTCAGGTCTCGTGTGGTCAAGCAGAGAGAAAATGGCGGTTACGGCAGCGGCGGTGCGTGCCGCGGCGGTGCGTACCGCGGCGGCCGGCGCTCACCGCCATTGGCTCCTGAAACCCATAGGGTTCAATGTTGTCCAATGCGGCTTAGCGCCGCGGACTGCGACCGCCTACCGCCACAGTGTGCCACGCTTGCGCAATTACCTCACTTCACATTGTCACACTTCACAGGTCAGGCAGCCGCCATTTCAAGGGCCCACATGGCTTCATTCCTACTGCTTCACACATGGCTAGGCCTTGCACCGACAATCATACTAGCCATTCAATCCCGAGAGATACGTGTACTGGGCATGCTGTGGGCACTTACCTGTGGGTTGCTTGACTCTGTGCTCCATGTTGTCCTTCCTAGGCATCGTCCGCTGGGACTTGCGAGGAGACGGAGGAATCTTCCCGTGTACAGACCGCTGGTGGACCTGTCGACAATGGAAGAAAGACACGTCATACTCACCTACAGACTCAACGGTGCCACTATACAGGAACTGTGTGCCCAGCTGGAGCCAGACCTGATGTCACCCATCCGCCAACCCACAGGGATTCCGCCTCTAGTGCAGGTGCTGTCAGTACTGCATTTTTTGGCAAGTGGATCATTTCAAACTACCGTGGCCATTTCATCTGGGATGTCTCAGCCTATGTTTTCGAAGGTGTTGTCCAGAGTGTTGTCTGCCCTGATGAAATACATGCGGAGCTACATCATTTTCCCTGAGGTGGGTGACTTGCCTACAGTGAAGGGTGATTTCTATGCCCTTGGACACATTCCCAATATCATTGGTGCCATTGATGGTACCCATGTGGCTTTGGTTCCCCCAAAAGACGATGAGCAGGTGTACAGGAACCGTAAAAACTATCATTCGATGAATGTCCAGGTGGTCTGTTTGGCTGACCAGTACATCTCCCATTTAAATGCCAAATTCCCAGGGTCAGTGCATGACGCGTACATCATGCGAAATAGCAGCATCCCTTATGTGATGGAACAGCTACAGAGACACCTTGTGTGGCTAATTGGTGACTCTGGTTACCCAAACCTGCCTTGGCTATTGACCCCAGTGAGGAATCCCAGGACCAGGGCAGAGGAACGGTACAATGAGGCCCATGGGCGGACTAGGAGGGTCATTGAGCGGACCTTCGGCCTCCTGAAGGCCAGGTTTAGGTGCCTGCATATGACTGGTGGATCCCTAATGTACTCACCAAGGAAGGTGTGTCATATCATCGTGGCCTGCTGCATGCTTCACAACCTGGCTTTGCGACGCCAGGTGCCTTTCCTGCAGGAGGATGGTCCAGATGGTGGTGTTGTGGCCGCTGTGGAGCCTGCGGAGAGTGAAGAGGAGGAAGACCAAGAGGACGACACAGACAACAGGGACAGAGTGATACTGCAGTATTTCCAGTGACACACAGGTAATAATCTACTCCAGCATTGTATTATATCTGTAACTGTAGTGGCTCTCTACTGTCTGACCTTTCACCCCAATGTATGGTAACTTAGTTGTGTATATCACTTCCTATTTCAGTGATCTGATCCCCACGGAGTGCCCTCTGGTTTTTTTCCCCATGGACTACAGCTGTGTGACACTGGTATGTTGTCATCACAATGTAACTAGAACTGTTTTGTTGGTTATATCGAATACATTTGGTTAAAATAAATAGATAGCAGAATCCAGTTGGTTAATGTGCAATAATTGTGTTTATTGAATTTTTAAAATAGGTGTATGGTTCAAACAGGGTGATGGTGGAGGCATGTCCATGGCAGTGTCCAGACTGTCGTTCCTACAGGTCCATTGTCCATATGCCTGTGGAAGGTGGAGCAGGGGCAGTTCAAGGTTGGACAGGGTAAACAAGTGGGACAGTGGATGACATCCGGGGTTTTCCGTGCATGGCGGGGGCCTTGACATCCTACTCTGTTTTCTTCCTCGATCTCAGGCCTTTCTTGCGGGGTGGTTCTTGTTCTGCAGGGGGTGGGGTCCGGGAGGGCCGTTGCTGTTGTGTCGGGGCCTCCTGACCACTAGCGCCGGCGGAGGTGGTGGGCTGTTCTTCCTCCATGCTAGTGGCAGGGGCCCTCTGGGGGGCCACATGGTCCCGCAATGTGGTGACAATCTGGTTGAGTGCCACCACGATTGTACCCATTGCGGAACTGATGGTGCGCAGTTCTTCCCGGAACCCCATGTACTGGCCCTCCTGCATGGCCTGGATCTCCTGGAACCTGGCCAGGACCGTCGCCATCGTCTCTTGGGAGTGGTGGTACGCTCCCATGATGGTGGTGAGGGCCTCTTGGACAGTGGGTTCCCTAGGCCTGTCCTCCCTCTGTCGCACAGCAGCCCTCCCAGTTCCTCTTTGTTCCTGGGCCTCTGTCCCCTGGACGGTGTGCCCATTACCAGTGCCCCCAGGTCCCTGTTGTTGTTGGGGTTGTGGGTTACCCTGGGTGCCCTGTACTGGTAGACACACCGCTGATTGACCTGTCCTGGAGACAGAAGCATGGGCCCGCTGGGTGGGTGCTGTGCTGGTGTTTCCTGAGGGGGGTAGGTCTGCTGTGGCCTGGGGCTGACTGAGGGTAACCGACTGTCCAGAGGTCCCCGATGGTCCGGGCTGGTCATCAGGTTCTAGGTCGACAGAGCTGCTGTCATCACTGGGGGCCTGTTCTGGGGGTGGGATGGACAAATCTGGACCCTCCTGGCCGGTGTGTTGGCGTTCGGGCCCTGCAGGGGTAAAAGAATATGGTTATTGATTTTGTGTGTGCTGTGGCGTGCGATTTGTGGGTGCCCTTGTCCCCCAGTGCTGCCAGTCCCATGTGGGAGGAGTTGTGAGGGTGGTTTGTGGGGGGGGATGGGTATGTGCAGTGGTCATGCTTAGGTGATGGGTGTCCATGGTTTGTGTTGGCATTCAGGGGTTTGGGTTTGGGTTGGGTTGGGTGGGTTGTGCTGGTGAGACATTAGCAGGGAGGATATGTGCTGGGGGGTTGGGGGTGAGGGTGGGGGTGTGGGTTGGCATGCTGGTGGTTGGGGGGGGGAAGTAGTTGAGATTCGACTTACCAGAGTCCATTCCTCCGCCTACTCCAGCGAGGCCCTCAGGATGCAGGATGTTCAAGACCTCTTGCTCCCATGCTGTGAATTCGGGTGGAGTGGGTGGGGGTCCGCCGCCAGTCTTCTGAACAGCGATGTTGTATCTTGACACCATCGACCGCACCTTCCCCCGTAGGTCGTTCCAGCACTTTCGGATGTCTTCCCGATTTCTGGGATGCTGTCCCACAGCGTTGACCCTGTTGACGATCCTTTGCCATAGCTCCGCCTTCCTGGCTATTGTGGTGTACTGCACCTGTGTGCCGAAGAGCTGGGGCTCTACCCTGATTATTTCCTCCACCATGACCCTGAGTTCTTTGTCCGAGAACCTGGGGTGTCTTTGGGTTGCCATGGGGTGGTGTGGATGAGGTGTGGGGTGGTGTTTGTGGTGATGAGTGTAGTGGTGTGTGGTGTTTTGTGCGTAGATGTGGTGTGGGTGATGATGTTGGGTTCCTGTGTGTGTTGTGGTTTGCGTTCCCTGTGCTCTCTCTCTGTGTATTGCGCCGTGTCTCTGAATTTCGCTTTGTGGGGGTTTGTGGGTGATGTGGGTGTGTGTTTTATATGGTGATGGGTGTGTGGGAGTGGTGTTTGTATGTGTATCAGGTGTGTGTATTTGGAATTGGCCAATGGGGCTGTGTTTTGTAAAGGTGTTGGTATTTTGAGCGCAGCGGTGTGTACCGCCAATGGAATACCGCGGTTGAAAGACCGCCGCGTGGATTCGTGGGTCGTAATGGCATGGGCGTGTTTGTGTTGGCGTGACGGTGGAGGTTTGGTCATCTCCAGGTTATCGCTGACCGCTGATGAGGCGGCCTTCAGTGGATGTCGGGTTTTTGGCGGTTTGGCAGTTGTGGGTCAGAATGACCGTGGCGGTTTACCGCAGCCGCGGCGGGATGATGGCGGTCTTCTGACCGGCGGTAAGTGCCTTTTACAGCCAGGGTCAGAATGACCCCCATGATGTGTTTGTGAAATGAGAGGGTATTACACACTTGGTATTCATGGGGCACGGTTCGGTACAAAAGGCAGCAAGCAAAAAAACAGCAAAAGACAGATATATAATGCAAGAGTATGGCAAACGAATTTGTTTTCTGAAATATATTTCAATATATAAAGCAATGCATGAAAATAAGAGTCACAGGCATAACCTGTGGCTAGGATTTCTAAACTAAATTGGTAACACATCGAAAGCTGCAGACACTTGCCCTTGAATATGTTTTCTAGGATCTTTATACTAGGGAAAAGAGGGAATTAAATGGTGCTTACAAGATGTGAAATAAATATAAAGGGGTTAATTCATAGAGATGTTTAATGATGGATGGTTTTCATAGATTTGCTTCTATTATTTCAATAGGTTTACAAAGTTGTTTGTGGTTTCAGAAACATCCCCCGGAGTAGTCTTGTGAATCTATGCAGGTTGGACATCCCAATTAGTGCGTCTCCTCTTCTTGCCATTCACTAGTGGCTTCCTGCAAGCCTTGCACAGCAGGAACTGGATGCTTTTATGTATTACAAAGAGGTCTTCCTTCGTCGCATTTGGAGTCGCTTTATACTCTTTTTAAGAGGTAATACCCCCTTCCCATTTTAGCCATAAACATTTGTAGAATATTGTCGGGGTACTTTCAGTGAATAAACCTAAATATTAGAAGAAATCTCCTTATTTTGTCAAACTGAAGTACTTTCAAGGTGAGATACTTGGGGTAGGAATATGAATAGAAATGCATTTCAATAGTCTTTCACATGTACAGAGTTTTAACCTGTACAGAATGCTTGTGTACATGCCATTCTTCGTAGGTTTTACAGTTTTCTTTGTTATGATTCAGTTCTTCCACGGGGGTTCATCTTACGTCTCTTTACCAGCAAACATGCGTTTCACCCTTTCATGATGCACATGCCTAGAGCTTTTTTCGATGCTTACAGGAGTCACTGTTTCATAACTTCTGACCTGGCCTCAATAAGGTGTCTTGCTTACAGGTCCTGGCAGGCTTTCAAGAGCACATCATGCAGTCTGTGAAACAAAGCTGTCATCCTGACCATGGCACATGTGTCGGTCTATGTCACATAGGTTCAACATGCGACATGTCAATTTACAAAGCAAGAAGGATCATTCCAGTGAATACAAAGGAATTCTGGGACTACAAATACAGGCATTGGACAACTAGTTGCCATCCTTCATCTCATATCCTTCCAATACAAGATCTCCTGTTTGGAATTCCTGTGCTATACTGTGCATTTTCCTTTCTTAAACATCCAAATAATCCTATAAAATAGGGGCATCTACTCCCTTAAAGAGGTCTTTAAGTCATTCTTCTTTTAGCAAACAAAAACTGTGTTCTGTACAATACATGTGTTTTGTATAGTCTTCTCGTTTGTGTTGTTGTTAATCAATGTGAAGGAGCGTGGACAATGTTCTGATAAATAAACTATGTTTCTAGTACCATGAATCTATAAAAGGATTCTGGTTGAATTTTATCAGTATCCAACGCACCCTGTTAAATTTTAAACACGTATATATAACCTACCCTAGGCCATAACTAACTTGTGTTTTCTTGTGTTTAAAAGTTCCTTCCAGAATAAGTAGTGGAAAGGGTCTTGCATTTAGATATATTGTATGCTGGCCTAAAACCCCGCCTTACTAGCTCAAGCCACATATGAAGCTGACGAGTTAAAGTGCCAGGATTCAGGTGAAAGACTGGAGTAAGGCCATGTACCGAATCCCCAGAGGTTGAGGATGGTGGGAGGCAGGGCAGTGGTAACTACGAAAACTCAGAAGATTAGTCAGTGTAGCCTGTTACTTCCTGGAATGGGGTAGAATCTGGGTCCATGGTGACAGAGCCATAATTAAGAATCCACATGGCCCATAGACTTTGCCTACAACAAGTCATTAGTTGCTAGCTTGTCACACTTGTATTAATTCACACCCATTACCCAGCCCTCGCGTTTGTTGTTTCTGTTTTTACACTCAGTTCCCTTGATTTCCCATTGGGCCTCCTTGTCCTGTATGTGCATGCTCGTTGCCCCATTTCCTCCCATCTTCTGCCTGGTGTGTTTTTGGCGTGTCCTGGGGGTGTCAGCTGGACTCCGGGTCGGCTTATGCTCGTTAAAGCATCTCCAGCTGCCAAGAAGCTGTTAATCCCATTAACCTGTAGTTGTCTCTCTCTCAGCAGCCGGTTGATTCCTAACTAGACAATACCAAGACAGCATGGTGCAGTCCCTCAGCAGAGAGCTCCCGTCTGCTGTTTCTTTCGCTCTCTCTCGCTGTCTATATCTCCGTTTTTTCTGCAAACGTCCCTAGCGTAGGTAACAAGTCCAGCACGGATACCTGAATAGGTATGCACGAACAGCAAGGGCTTAAGGCGAGTCTACAAACACAAAGTGTGATGCCTATTAAGAGTGCCAAACGTTCTTATCTGCCTACATATTACATCATTTGGAACAAGAGAACTTACAAACACACTTTCTATAATTTATTACTACAATGCAAAGGTCAAATTTCTCATTATTACCGCAGTACAGTTAAGAACTGTACTGACTTAATAAACCAAAGATTGCATTTTAGAATCAGCTGAGAGAAGAAATGAACTGGTGCCATACACATAAAGGTTAGTTATTGTTACTGTGCACTACTGCACTGATTTAACCCCTGTGTTCTGGATGTAGTTCTACACCTTATTTTATATCTACTGAACATGGAAAAAACAGCGTGGCATGAACCATACATATACATTTTGTCAATTTGTCAGGACGAAAAGAAGGGTGACATTCGAGCAGCACCACCCTCAGCTGTCATTCACATAATGGGACTTTGGGGCATTGGTGCATTTTAAAGAAATGAATCCCAATGACTGCTTAACATAATATAAAAACCGTATTATTAGTATTAGTATTACAAGGTACAAGGGTATCTTACCCAGACTTAACTGCTGCAAATTGAGGAAAATGGTTTGATTTAAAACCCATGTAGTACACTGTGACATCATTCCGTGCAAGTCTAGAATGCTAAGTGAATGATGTAGTAGAATGATGGTTTGTGTGGTCAGGAGTGGAAGCTAAGAGACAGGAATGGTTAAAGGGAGGATGGAGTCCTGACTGGACCCACCTACTGTTGCTCTCACCTAGGGGTCTCAACTACAACAACAGGGTGATGGATGGAATGCTTGAATTAATCTCAGCCACTAGCACTTACTTGGGTCGGATCCCAGTCCAACATTTTTCACCCACCATGCCACCTCGTTTGAAACCAGAAAAATGCAAATCAGTCTTGACCCTGCTCCAATGAGAACAGTCCAGCCCAAACTGGCAGACGAGGTCCTCCCTGACCAGAACACAAGCAACCTAGAATCAGTTTCAGTCTGTATAGGGCTTGTCAGCCAGGTAGAGTGACACAGTGATCACTTGGCCCACATGTGGGCGTACCTGTCGCAATTATTACATCAACTGCAACAACTACAGGGTGATGTCTGGAATGCTTGAACTAACATCAGTCTCTGCCAATCACCCAGACCCATTTCCCAGATCAATGTTTTTCACCCACCATGCAACCTCAGTTTGGACCAAGCCAAATGCAAATCAGTCTTGACTCTGTTCCAAAGGGAACAGTCCTGCCCGAACTGCCAGGTCCGGCAGGGGTGTGGAATTTAATAAAATATCTACTTGTCCATGGGACAGGTTGCGTCATAAATCTACTTGTCCTGTAAAAAAATCTACTTGTCCCTTTGGTGCCATTTAGTGCAACAACAAATTATGGCAGCAATCTCTTTATGTAAGAGCTCTGATAATAGCCTCTCTGATTATGCAAATGGCTACTACTATAGTAGGGCTTGAATACTTACAATTTCAATCCCTACTATAGCAATTTTCTTATTTTGCCACCTTTCCGCAGATCTACATTCTGGGGCTGGAGGAAGCAGTAAGCAATAGTTCCAGGGCTGCAATGTCTTTAAGTCTGCAAACCTACTAACTTGCAAGGATTTTCACCAGCTCTTCTCTAATCTTTTCACACAATGAGAAAGGTTGGAAATGTATTCCTGACAAAGACAGTAGAAGTTCTTTCAAGGTTGGGAAAAAAGTGGTTGGAGGGAAAGAGAACTTGTAAACACTCAATATATTTTCACATGAGCAAATCTACACATGCACATTTGCTTGTGCTGAAATACAGTTCACAAATATGTTCTAGGAGTTTAATTTCCTGGTCTACTTCTGTAAGTGCTTGTGAATTCATGAAAGCCACTAATTCAAAGACTTATACCATGTGTGCACTTTTGTGACTTTCTTTAAAAATAGGGTCCCTAATTAGGTCTGGCATTAACAAAGACATTTTGTTTTTATTAAACTTCTATTTCTCTATCTATTGGCTGGCTTTACTGTGAATGATCCAATTCGCTCCTCCACAAGGAGCATATTGGCACACAAAGTAGTTTTGTTCAGTGCCAGGAACGACTGTGGCAATCAGTGGCAGAATCAAACTGGAGGGGGACCCCCTGCAAAGAACATGGAGCCCCCCACCCCCTCCAGACTCACTGAGGGCAGGTGCTGTGCTGAGGGGGCCTCTTGGCAGGGGCTGCGGGGGCCTTTGGAATGCCACTCGTGGCACTGTGTGCCTTTTGAGACCAAAAACCTTTTTTTCCTTTTGCCAGTGTTTGTTATAATGGCAATGGCCTGGCAGCTCCCACAACAATAAAGTGTTACAAAAGCCATGTCAAGACACGCATTGACGAAACCAAAAATCTCACAAGAAATGTCAGATCGGTTGGCTTTGCCGGTGCTTGTTTATTTTCATGCGTCCCATAATCTTGTTGAAAATGGTTACACTGATTTTCTATTAGGAATATTTTTGGGAAATACTAGCATGCATCAACACATTTAACTAAGTGACGCTTCAAAGAAATAGCACCTAAAATGTTCTACTTGCATTTTTTTCTGAACATTTTATTTTGAAAGCAAAGAATCTTAGCTTTTGCTTATAAACTTCTGCAAACATTTGCATCTAATCAGAGAGCATTCTGGGAGCATTATACTTAGCCTCATATTTTTAAACTTTTCAAACGTATGTACACTTTTTTTTTTACTGAAACCACTGTCAGTAGTGCAGTGTAACCTTAAAAAGTTTATTTACAGCGCTCACCCTAACAATGAAGGCTTTTTATTATTGAACCTTAAATACAAGTTCGAACAGAATTAACAAATAGACGCACATATTAACTCAAATTCAGACAGTTCCCTTCTCTATAAACTGGCAGCCAAAGGGTTTGTTCTGCAGGGGGTTGGGCCTACTTGTCCCAAAGACAAATTAAACATGAAAATCTGTAGTCCTTGACCCCCACCTGATATGTGTCAGGTGATAAGAATTCCCTGGTCTGGTCCTCCACTAAGCAAAACACAAGCAACCCAGGACTGATGAGGGCCTAACAGCCAGTTGCAGCTTGGTTCCAATGACACAGTGGGCACATGATCCACTGGATAGATAAGGATCTGGCCTGAGTGTTTACCAGTGGATGAGATTAATTTAAGTCTTCCATCCATCACTTTTTTTGTATAGTGTGTCATCCTAAGTGGGACGTATGTCCAGATGTGGCTCCCATGCACGCAGTGTCACTGGAACCAAGCCATACCTGGCTGATCAACTTTGGTCCTGCTGTTTCCCATTCTCATGCTTTAATTGTCACTTCTGCTCTTCCTCCACCTCCTGCTTCCTCAACTCAGCGTCTTTCTTACATCCTATTGCCCACACGTGTAAACTCCTTTGCCACCTCTTGTTCCTTTTCTGCCCCATGCCCAGCTTGGCTGATTCTCCACATTCTATTGTTACCCTTCTCACCAACTCCCCTAAAGCACCACTCCTCAGATCCTGCACCTCCTACAGGCATCACTATACTTTTTCCTCACCTCCTGCTCTGACCAGCCCTCTTCCTGGCCAGCAGCTTCTCCAATATCTGCCTGCCATTGCATCAACCTCTTACCCACAGTATGCTGCTTCTCCACGCTCGCCTACTCCACACAATATGCCTCAGAACGTGTTTGTCAGTTTGGAGCAGAGGGGTTCCTATGTATAAGGTTGCGATTATTTTTCACAAGTCTTTGTTTAACTTGCACAGGTGTGCAGCTATGTTATGAAGATGCCATATGATTTCATATTTATACAGCTTTTAAAGAAGATGATCAGGCAGCATGAATATAAAAAGAAAACATACTTATTGCAGTGGGTTGTTGGCAGCTTGTTATAGGCTGTGACAGCAAAGGACAGTTTTTGATGACCCCTAAGGAACTGTAATGTTCCAATCTCACAGAAATGACAGCTTAATGCAGCCGTAAGTAATGTAGGTTGTTCAGTCAGAAAGAGTGAAATTGTTCAGTCAGAAAGATGAAACTTGGCTTCAATGGCCCACTCACTCCAGTCTATTGCTCTGCCTGCTGATGACACAGGACAATTTATTTTTAATTCAGGCACTTTATACATGTAAGTTACTTAAGGTAATTGAGAACTGTGACCAGAGATTACAGTGAGGCTCTCCTGCAAGTACATTAACCACCACAATTTTTTTACTATTGTTATAGCCATGCTGAATACACATGTATCTGTTGCTGGAACCTAAACCAGGTAGTCCAGTACACATTAAATAAGCCAGAACAGCTTATTTGCGAACAGCATACATTTTAAGGCATCTTCATTCTTACTTCTCAACGCTACTTCTCATGCCTACTTCTCATCCATCATCCTTTGTTCTCATCCATCACCCCTACTTCTCATTCCTAGTTATCATCCATCATTCCTGCTTCTCATCCCCATTTCCAATCCACAAGCCCTACTTCTAATCCACTATCCCTACCTTTCATCCATCCCTACCTCTTAGTCTTATTTCTCTTCCATATATCATTTTCCTTACATCTCATCCCTACTTTGAATCCATCACCCCTACTTCTCAGTCCTACTTCAAATCCATCATACCTACTTCCCCTACATCATCAAGACTTCTCATGTATCACTTTTTTCTCATCAATCATCCAAAAACCCTACTTCTTATCCATCATTCCCACTCCTCATCCATCATCAATACTTCTCACCCATCATCCCCCACCCCTACTTTGTATCCATCATCCCTACTTTGCATCCCTATTTCTCATCCATAATCCCAACTTCTCATCGATCAACCGAGTTTCTAATCCATCATATCTGCTTTTCACTCCTCATCCGTCAGTCATACCAACACACATTCAATGTTCTGAAACAACTCCCTCACAATGATTGGTTTGCAATATCCAATCAATTACAACAGGGAGCTGCATTCTATTGGCATGCCCATTGGAAGAGGGCCTTCTCATCTGTCTGCAGAAATACAACTGTGCATATTTTCAGTTAATCGAATGACATACACATTACATTTTATGTAAGTGATTTTCTGTTTAGGCAAGCTTCTGGTGAAATTTCTGATGGGTGGGGGAAGACAAGAAGCCGACAGTGCTTGGGCCAAAGATCAACACTTGGAGAGAGGGTTACTTCCTAAACCCTATTTGTTTTGTACATGTAACAAAGAAAAGGTTTTGGTCCAATACTGTCTTTAGCTTTGAAAGGTGTTTGTTATTCTTTTCTTACAATCTGCAGATTTCAGGTGAGACTGGGCTTCCTGTCCTGATCATAATTATAGCTCTCCAACGGCGTTCAAAGTAAATACAATTTAGAATCAATAAAAAATAAATGAGAACATGCCATTTAAATTTAAAGTTAGGTCAACACGCTAGTGATATCCCAGATTCGAAATGGTTACGGTATGCACAGATCCGGCATTGGGTCACCCATCCTCTTGTATGAGCGGGTGCCACCAGACTCAAAACTGCTTTTGAAATTAATTTTCCCAAACTGATTGGCAAACAGGGTAGGATATCGATATTATACAGGCTACTTTAAGCACACAAGACTCTACAAACATGGTGGCACAGTGTTGAGTGGGAGCAGGTGTTAGATGTCACAGTAGAACCCAAAGTTGGGACAGATTGCCCAGGGATATACACTCCTCCTCCACACCTATCCACGGATGGAAGATACACAATAAAGAATGGCGGGCTGGCACTACACTCCTTAGACTAAACTGCATGTACTGTAACGCTTTGCCTAGGTGCTGGAGAGGATGTGGCACATTGGGAAATGCACTGCACATATGGTGGGACTGCCCAAAGGTTTAGTCTTTCTGGGGAGAAGGCACCTCACTGCTTCAGAAGGTTTCAACATTCCCCATATCAGCAACTTCAGAGACAATGCTCTTGTGGCATATGTGTCTATGATGTTCAAGGCCCTCAGACATACTCCTACCCCCACTGACCACGTTGGGTACCAAGGCATCATTCTGGATAACATGCTGACCATGATGACTCAGGTCAACTCCATCTCCTCCTTGTCCTTCTTCATCCTCTGCATGCTTCGTAAGATATTCAAATGACTACACCAAAGCTCCAGGCACACCATCATCCAGGCTCTCATCTCCAGCCGGCTGGACTACAGTAATGCTCTCTACGCAGAGATGACAGCTCGCATCCTCCAACAACTGCAGACCATATAGAATGCTGCAGCCAAACTCGTCTGAATCCACATCACCCCCTACCTTAGGGAACTCCACTGGCTCCGGGACAGAAAAGCTGCGAGTTCAAGCTCCTGGCCCATTTAAACAAGATACTACACAACTGCAGACCTGCCTACTTGAACCACAGCCTGAACTTTTCTCAGCCCATGAGACCCACCCGCTTCGCATCCCTTTCTCTAACCCTCACCCCCAACATCCGACATAGCAGATGCAGAGGTCGCTCCTTCTCCTACCTAGTAGGGAAGACATGGAATGAGATACCATTCTTCTAGAGTTCCGAAAGGCCCTGAAGACCTGGCTATTCGGCTAATCAACTGGACCCTGGACCCTGCCAGCATCTGGATACCCTCACTGGTGACAAGCAGAGCTTTACAAATCTGTTGATCGAGGTGGCAAAACTCACCAAATCGCACAACTGGAATCTCCACCACCACCACTTATACAATAGCATCGAAGACTGGGTGATGCTAGCCATGGAGCACAATATGTGAATGTTCAGGATTCACATATGGCATTCAAACTCCAATGGAAACCACTGGCCAGGTACTTAAGTAAGGAGAGGCCTAGCTTGGCACTATACCCCGATAGGAGGTACCAGACGTCTTCCATTCACTGACTAAGGAGTTGGACATGCAGCCATTCTGTTATAAGAATTGTAGAGCTCACCTAAAGGGATGGATCATTGTGCACACTGTGATTAACTCCAGCAAACAGAGACGTCCTTCTTGCTTGATTTCCACCATTTGTGCTGATGGTAACATGGAAATGTACACGTTGTACTTGAAAAATGTCAATAAAAATGTTTTGAAACAAAGAAATAAAGTTAGTTCAGTGTTATGGTGGTCCTTTTTTATCATGTTTCTTTTGGAACCCCTTAATGGCAGCAATATGCTTTGCGGTGCTGACTTTCATGATTTACTCATAGATTAGGTATTGAGGGGCATATTTATACTCTGTTTGCGCCGGAATTGCGTCGTTTTTTTTAACGCAAATCCGACGCAAAGCTAACTCCATATTTATACTTTGGCGTTAGGCCCGTCTAGCGCCAAAGATCTTGGAGTTTGCGTCATTTTTTTGCGTGGACACCTACCTTGCGTTAATGATATGCAAGGTAGGCGTTCCTGTCTAAAAAATGACTCCAAGGCATGTGCGCCTTATTTAAACTCCCGTGCAAAAATGATGCACGGGAGTGGGCGGGTCAAAAAAAATGAAGTCCAGCCGCTTTTGCGTCATTTTTTAACGCCTGGTCAGGGCAGGCGTTAATGGACCTGTGGGCTCGGAAGGAGCCCAGAGGTGCCCTCCCATGCCCCCAGGGACACCCCCTGCCACCCTTGCCCACCCCAGGAGGACGCCCAAGGATGGAGGGACCCATCCCAGGGAACTTAAGGTAAGTTCAGGTAAGTATTTTATTTTTTTTGTGGCATAGGGGGGCCTGATTTGTGCCCCCCTACATGCCACTATGCCCAATGACCATGCCCAGGGGACATAAGTCCCCTGGGCATGGCCATTGGGCAAGGGGGCATGACTCCTGTCTGTGCTAAGACAGGAGGCCAATATTTTGCCTCAGACCTGACTTGCCCCATTTTTTGACGCCCAAGCTCCATTTTTCCCTACGCCGGCGCTGCCTGGTGTGGGTCATTTTTTTTTTACGCACACCAGTCAGCTGCGCCGGCTAACGTCATTCCATAAATAAGGCGCCCGCATGGCGCTTTGGAATGGCGTTAGCCGGCGTTAAAATTTTTGACGCACAACTGCGTTGGCGCAGTTGTGCGTCAAAAAGTATAAATATTGCCCTTAGTTTTTTGCTGTGGATTAAAAGTAAATATTGCAATCAGGGAGACTATTAATCAATTGCGTGAACTCTCTTACCTTCATATTGTCATGTGACAATGCTGCATCTGAATTGTATTTTGACCTCCATTTGCCACATATATTTTTTTTATATAAATATAACAAGACACTATTTGTAATCGCATGCACAAATTCTTTGAAGGCACCAAATATACATAATATTGCTATTTTAAAAAATCTCATATCTCCTCATTTTACGATTTTCCCAGCATATTTCAACTTTATTTGCACAAATCCTTTTACCTTTGATACAACTACTTGTAAATGACTGTGTTGACATCCGATACAACTACTTGTAAATGGCTTTGTTGACATCCGGGTTACGGAATACAGAAGCAGTTTTGTTTCACTGGTAATTGCATTTTTGGCTGTGCTGTTGGCATTTAATGAATAAAGGCTCATGATATTTGAATTTGTTGATGGTAAATGAAGTCTGCAGTATTTTAAAAAGTTCTTTAGTGAAACACCACTACCAACACCTCACAAATTAGAGCCAACATTGTTAACATGCTGTCAATAAAAATGTATTACTCAAATCTGTACACGTTCAGACAATGCCGCTGGTAATTCAAAAACTTTTGACAAAAAAATATTTACGTGATTGGCCTCAGCACTTATTATATGAATCCTGCAATGAAGAACCACCTTTTAAGCTAGTACTGTGACCACCACTCATCATTGCCAATGCACCTCAATGGTGTAAAGTACCCCATCCTATTACAATTATTTCCATACAGTGACCTCACATGGTCTTGAGAATGTACCTCACTCATGATGTACATCACATGGTGCTCTTCTAGTGTTGAGACCAAAACTGGCATCATGCTCTTCGTTTGCCATACTATAGGACACTTACTAACAGGCATAATGCTGATAGTAAACACTATCTGCTTGTCTTACACAAGACTCGCTACCACAATTCAGGGAGTTGTGCCTAATATCAGACATCTCTAGTTTAAAGTATAGGTAGATAATCAGTTGTGCAACCCACCCAAATCCAAAACACAATACACTTCCTCTGAATCAGTGCAATTTAGACAGCCCTCGCCCATCACATTCTTGATAGCCCATAATCTGAGACAAGAGTTTCATTGTGTCTCGCAGTATTCAAAAATATCAACAAACACCACTGTTCAAGACACATCTAAAGTAGCTCATTCTCCGATAGCACAAGCTAGGCAGAACCTTACACTCCTGTACTCAAAACAGTGCTCCTAAGCCATAATGGCCCCAATCATAAATTAAGCTGAGTCGTATCCCTGTGTGGCATACCACACTACCAGTTTATAACCGATCTGGCTTTTTCACACCCAGATTTACTAGTTGCCAGCAAGGCAGAGTCAATTCTACCTGCTGCAAAATCCAGCTGCCTGTGAATGGCTTTGGGATTGGGTCACAGATGGATGTCAACTGTGGTCCTCTGCCTTTGCCTGACCTCCTTCTAAGGCACCTCTGCCTTTCTCCCAATCCTTGTACCCCAACGCCTGCCCTGCGCTGGCCCCCATTCTTGTTTGCCGCCTACGTAATGTAGATTGTTAACGAGAGGATTAATCCTAACAGAATTCGGAATTCCAAGCAGACTTGCACCTGGAAAAACCGAGTTCACACATTTACCACCCATTTCGAGGGGACTAACTTGTATTTTCTACCTGTACATTATTTCTGGCCACACAGTATCCCTCGTATTAATCCACTTAATTGGTAATCAAGGCCATAGTTGCCAATCACTACACAACTACCATTGTCATGCAAAACATTAACATACACCCTTCAGCCCCACTGATAAAAACAGCATAATGATTGCACTCCATGAGAAACACCATCAGGCACACAGTACTGCATCATAATCACCTAACTGGATTGTGTTGTATATAGAAAGCGCTTGACACTGCCTGAGCAATTGTCATTTGGCTATCCAATAAAAAAGTGGAAAAGCCTTTCTTCAGCCATCCATACACACAACACTATGATCATCTTCCACAAATCACTTCTAAACTAAACACTGAACAGACTCTGTGATACTTTCACACACACACACACACCAAAATACCATTGTACAATAGAAATAATAGTTTGACGGCAGTCCTTTGTCAACTCGAAAGATTAAGAAAACACTACAATGCCATAATAATAGTGGTAAGCACTATACAAATGCCCATGGCATAACTTCAAATGAGAATTGACAAAGCCAATACAGGATTAGCTTTTTATGCTTACTGCTAATAAGGCCTTATTACATTTACTGCCAATAACGCCTTGCCTGTCATCCCACCGAGGCTTTACTTATGGCGTATATGGGGACATTTGTATGTTGCTTACGCTATTTGTATAGTGTGTACAGAGGCCTTATTTTGGCCATAAATGTAAAACGGTAAAGGAAAAAAGAATAGCATCTAATGGATGATAAGTAGGGATGGCGACTAGGGATGATCATGAAGTATGGGTGATGGATGAAAAATAGTGATGAGAAGTATGGGTGATGGATAAGAACTAGGGATGAAAAGTCGGGATACTGGATAAGAAGTAGGAATGATGGATGAGAAGTAGATATGAGAAGTATGGATGGTGGATGGTGGATGATGGCTGAAAATTTATGCTGTGAAGTAGCAATGGTAGATGATAGCTGAGAAGTAAGGATGATGGTTTAAAAATAGGAATAAGAAGTACAGATAATGGGTGAAAAGGAGGAATGAGAAGTAGAAACAGTGGATGGAAATTACAGATGAGGGGTTAAAAGTAAAGATGATGGATTCCAAATAAGGACGAGAAGCGGGGATGATGGATGATACATCAGAATACGAAGTAGGGATGATGTGGGGAAAAGGAGTAGGGCTGATGGATGAGAAATAGGGATTAGAAGAAGGGATGTTGGATGAGTAGCAAGGCTAATTGGTTGAGAAGTTGGTATGAAAAAAGGGGTGATGGTTGAGAAAAAGTGATGTTGGAAGAGTAATAGGCATGAGGAGTAAGGTTGATATGCAGAGATGATGGATATGAAGTAAGAATGGTGGATTAGAAATAGGGATAATAAGTAAGGTAATGGATAAAAAAAGGGCTGAGAAACATAGACGGTGGATGATTGAAGAGAAATAGGAAATAAAAGTAATGATAATGGATGAGAAGTGGGAATGACGAATAAGAAGTAGGCATGATAAGTACAGATGATGGATGAGAAGTAGATATGTTGGATGAGAAGTAGGGATGTGGATAGCGGATGAGAAGTAGGGATGATGGATGAGAAGTAGGAATGATGGATGAGAAGTAGGAATGATGGATGATGATTTTCTCTAAACTACTAATTATGGATATTACCTTCATCCCACTACCTGGGAGGGCATACATGTTTAAAATATCTAGTGACTCTAAAATTCCTACAGTTTTGTTATATGAAATCAATTTAGATGTTGGATGTTATAGTCCGTTTGATTTCACTATTAGTTGTTGTACCGATATTTGGATTAGATTATATATCCAAATGAATAGCCCATCACTAGACCTTCCTAATTTCAACCTCACCGCACTTGTCCAAACGGTTTTCGGAGTGCTTTACTGGTACTTGCAGTGCAGCATCAGTGGTATATTTGGCTACAGAGACTTTGCTATGTCTTTTAGGTCTACAATCTTAAGCACCCAAAATGGACAGAGATCAGACACCACACTTCATTCACCCATCAGTTTAAAAGGGGATTTTCCAGTCTGACAGAAAGGTGGCATTCTATACAACCAAATCTTTTCCCAGGCAGTGTTCAAGCAAACCACTATTGACCTGTTTGCTTTTTGAATACACTCTTCCCAATACCTTATTGAACCTTTCAACCTTCCTTTTAGACTATAAAAAATAAAGATCAATCAATCAATAGTTTATTCGGTCCAGATGTGGACCATTTGAGAAGTTAAAAGTAATCATACATACAAAAAGATAAAAGCCATAAACCATTGCATAATAAAAAATAAAAATAAAAAGACATTGGCAATTAATACAGAGAGAAAAAAAAATGTCATAAAACTACATAAAAAGTTTCATAAATAATTAAGACAAAACTCTCAAAATAGTCTCTGGATCTTACCCTATAAAAGACGCTGAATGCTAAAATGATACTAATCAGTTGTTAAAAGCATAAAAACCATTCTAAAACGGGTTTATACATAAAATAAAACATAAAAACTACAATACAATAGCTCCTATTAGCAAAAATTAAAAGTCAACCAGTGGAAAATGATGCCCTAAGTTAATCAGTTCTATTTAATAAGTTGATCAAATAAATTGCATCTTGCCATTTATAAAATTATATATGCTGAGGAGCTATAGGTCGCTTCAGTTGGGGTATCCCACTAGACAGCGTGCTCGGGGATACAATCTTTTATCCTTGATAGGTCGCACTAATAGTTTTGTTTAAAATCCCAGACTGATATAACAGGGTACTAATTTGCTAACTTCTAGACCGTTCTTCAACCGGTGGATTAAGATCTATAGTGATCCTACTGCGGATTTTCCATGCTGCTGCCAGATATTTAGAAACAGAACTCACTATCAGCATGGAAGTATCATATTTGCATATTCTATATACACTGTTACGGTTTTGTGGTAACAGTGTTTTGCACAGAGGGGTAATCCACTTCCCTCGAGGGCATTTGTACAGAGGACAGAAAAATAGGACATGCTCAGAGGTTTCCTTGCATAGATGGCAGTTTATGCATTTGTCAGATAAGGAGCTATTAGTCGACCAGCAAGCCGTGAAGCTGTTGACTGCCAATGTTCCATATCTGAACTGAAGTAATAAAGAGCGAGCACGGGCTGGTATAGGGAGATCCAGGAAGCTTTCAGGCATAGGTTCGTGCTTAACCAGCAGAAACTCTGCTGTCAGCCGACCTAACCCATTTGAGCCGAGAGATTCCTCATAGATCTTTTCCCAATAACGGTCTTTGATCAGGCGTTTAGCGTTACCAGGAATCATCTCGGGATTCTCCCAATAATGGGATAAATTCAGTTTAACCCAAGCCGCTTTCATCTCCCTTAGCCACCGTACTTTTTCCCATCCATAGTAAGGTGGCAATAGTTCTTTAACTGCTGACCTGAAGGGTTCGAGTTCATCCGTTTTCCATAGTCTGACCCAGTACAGAAGTGGTCTTAAGTATGCTGTATCTTTAATACTATTTAGACCCAGGTCCAGTCTTAGGGGGAGCATCGGTGTGCCCTTCCCTAGTCTGGATATGTGTCTAAGGAAATTATTTTCTTTGGTTTGAAGAGTGTTCATTTGTCTGTGAGATCCCCAAAGTTCCGCTCCATATAAGGCCGCGGCATGGATTTGAGCTTTATATATTTCAGAGATGAGGGTCAGAGGGGGGCTTGTTGCAGCGCTAGCTTTACGTCCTATCACTCCACATCTTTGGCTGATTGTTAATGCCCCTTTCCTTATAGCTGGATCCCAGCTGCCCTTATCAGATAGTCTGATGCCCAAATAATCGTATTCCATTACCCTCTCCAAAAGAATTGAATCCATCTTTATATTTGCTCTAAGCTTCTTGTTCGGGGCACTGTATATCATGAGTTTAGTTTTCTTAAGATTTATGTCTAAACCGTAATCTCTGCAAAATACACCGAACTGGTTAACCAGATTCTGGATTCCAATGGGTGATTTAGACAGGAGAATAGTGTCATCTGCATAAAGTAAGCATGGAACTTTGGTCCCGGCCAACTTTGGGGAATCATTAGTGCAATTTACTAAATACTTAATACAATTATTTATGTATAAAAGAAAAAGGGTTGGGGCCAAAACACACCCCTGTCTGACTCCCCTCTCAATAGCCACTGATTCTGTTAGATCACCATTCTTGCCGCTCCTAATTTGGGCATAAGTATTCTCGTGTAGTCGGGTGATAAGTTTCAGAAGGCCATGTGGGACACCCATATTGGCTAGTGTCAGCCATAGCTGGTTTCTAGGGACCAAATCGAACGCGGCTCTAAGATCAATAAAGACTACAAAAAGGTTACCCCCTCCTACTTCCACAGTCTTCCATTTTATTGTTAAAAATCTTAGCACCTGATCTACGGTACTGACTGCTGGCCTGAACCCTGCTTGCAAATCAGAAATGGCATTGGTTTCCAGAATCCATTCTTCTAGACGGGACAAAATTTGCTTTGCAAAAAGTTTTTGGAAGTTGTCGAGTAAGGAGATTGGGCGGTAGTTAACAGGGTTAGAGGGGTTACCTTTCTTAAAGATGGGAACTATCTCTGCTCCCATCCAGGAGCTCGGGACAGGTGCTCCTGCAGTTACCGCATTGGAAATGAGGTTCAGATATGGGGCCCATATATCTGGGTTTGTCTTGTATAAATCGCCTGGTATTTTATCAAGGCCGGGGGCCTTTCCCCATTTCAATGAAGTGATCGCAGCCTTAGTTTCTGCCAGGGTAAATTCAATTTTGGGGGTCTCAATAATCATGGTATGGGTCAGTGTCCTGGAAGTAGCACCAGTGATCCCAGAATATAATCGGGAAAAATGATCTGTCCACTCTACAGGGAGTATTGTGGCACCAGGCGAACAATTAGGTTCTTCGCTGGCATCAGCCACCAATTTCCAAAATTTCGAGGTGTCATTTATTTTAGCAGACTCCAGGAGGGAGACCCATCTAGATTCATCCCATGTCCTACGGGCTCTACCTTGTTCCTGTTTATAATCTTTCCTGGCTTCCCTTATATGATCTGACTGGCCTCCTCTTAAAGCTCTCAGCAGTTTGTGCTGTGCTTCCCTGCATGCGGCGTTGAACCACCTTGCGTTACACTTCTTTTTTACTTCTTTTGCAGACTCTTTGGTAAAAAGATTTTTTAGGGAATTAAAAAATTGTGTGTGGGCTACTATAAGTCCACCACTATCTTCTAAACACTGAGATATACGATCCATATGATCAGCCAACTGCCTGTACGCAGATGCCAAGGTGGCTGTGTCGGTGTTCAGGGATTCCCATCTAACATTTCGTCTATTGTTGGTCAGTGCAAGCTGTTGTTCGTGAGTCTTGAAACAGGAGACTTCAAGTAGGGGTAATAGGTTCCTAAGAGTTAGAATCAATGGTTCATGGTCACTTTCCTCATGTTCTACAATGTTCATGTCAGCCATATAGCCCCACAGGCAGATATCAAGCAAAATATAGTCTATCTGGCTCATCTGTGCCCCGCGCCTGAATGTAGGGTGAAGATTAGGGTCTGAGCGGGAACGACCATTGCAAGCCCGCAGGCCATGTGCCAGTGTAATATCCACAACCTGATGTGTTAATCTATTTATTTTTGGTCTTTTGCTTGATACCAGTTGAGTGATACCCCAATAGGCGTCTTCTTCTTTGTATAGTTCCTGGGCCAGCGAGTAGGGTTCAAAAGTAACATTAAAATCTCCAGCAATAAGAATAAAGTGAGAAGGTGATTTACAAGAAAGAAAGCTGTCCAAAATAGTCAATGTGTCGGACTCGTATTTGCTACCCAGGCTCCTATTATAAATATTGATTATTAAAAGTGGTTTCTCGCTTAGGGATGGTATTGATAAACCCATTAAATCAGGGCAGCCCAAGTCAATTGTTTCAATCCGACATTTAAAGGAACAGCTGAGCCATATAAGCAGGCCACCTGAGGGTCTCCCTGAATTCACCTTAGTTGCTGGGACCCAGTAACTTTTGTAACCAATTCTGTATTTTGGCTCCAATGCCCATGTTTCTTGGAAAAGACATATTTTATGTTCGTCTATAAATTTGCCCCATTCAGGGTTGTTCATTTTATTCTCCAACCCTGCAATATTCCAACTAAGGATGGTATCTAGTCCATCTGTTTTGTCATGGGGAGCTTCAGCCACAGGGTTCTCTCTTGAAAATGGGGTACAGTGGGGAAGGTTTATACCCTTTTCAGTCGTATCTATACCAGCCATGTTTGGGTTTCCCACTACAGTATTGCCCAAAATATTTCTTGCCCCGTCTAGATCGGGGGGTGGCATGAGCAGTTCAAGTGTCTGAAGTGGTGGTAAATCTCCAAGTTTACTGGGATCTAATAAATCTGTAGCTAAATTGATCTCAATCACCTTGCGCTCCTTATTTGCATCCCCAATACAGATTTCAGAGCACTTAGCAAGATCTGACTGAGCAAGTGCGGAAATTGGCGTAGGGTCTCTGGTGTCTACAGTAGGGGTTTGTTCGATCTCAGGGTTGCCTTGCCCTATTTCGTGAGTTTCATTATTTCCGACTATAGGGAACTTTTTATCCCGATTGTTTAGACCTTGAGGCTGGAGTGAACTATACTCAGTGCTGGCTTTTAGTCAATCATTTTCAGAAAGCGAGAGCGAAAAAGGGCTACATCTCGGCTGAGAGTCAGGCAGCATCTGTGCCCTGGTGGGACCTCTGGGTGACATTGTTACCCCCTTAATAGTTGGTACAGCTTTGTGAGGGTAAAAAGCCTGGAGCCTACAAAGTGAGATTACTCCCCCTAGAGGGTTAAAATGACACACATTCAAGGAAAGCTGTTGGACAAGGGAAGGCGCATTGAAGTTAATAACAATACAGTCCCCTGTACCGGGGTTTTTGAGTGGACCCACCCAACCCACCCTCCTCACCATTAATATTGAGGGTATCATATAGAAAGCAAATCTAGCGTATCTATGTAGCCAGTGGATGACCTTATTTTTCAGTTCTGTAAATGATTCGGGAATATTAGGCTTAAGCTTAGGAACATTCGTGATAACAGGCACATAGGGGCAAGCTTCCGGTGGTAGGTGTAAAGTTCTCATATTAGTTCCTAGATCCCTATGCATCCGGTCTGCTGGAGGGTTGGTATGATCTTTATACAGTTTTGTGCCCATGTTTATGGAAGAAGCAGTTTCTTCAGTCCGCCTTGGGAAGAGGGGATCACTCTTTGAGTGCCAATTTTTAGGGGGATTGGTCAGTCTAGCAGTAGAAGCCTTCACTGGTTGATGCGAAGAGTCAGGGCAAAGTGATTGAGAATTGTGAACCGTGCTTGATGATAGAGGAGGGCTACTGGCACTATTGACTGGAGGGCATGGGGGAAAATGTTGTTGTGTATATTGTAAATCCGATAAGGAAGAGGTGATTGGCTGGTTAAGTTTGATGAGAACGTCGTGTTTCTCCTCAATAGCTGATAGGCGAGTTGTTATAGGGTGTAGTTTTTTGGAAAGCTCGTCTTTTATAAAATCTATTATAAAAGCTGTGTCTAAGCTGCCGTTATTGGTAGCTTGGGCAGGTGTACAGTCCTTGGTCCGAGTAGGCACAACATGATTGGGGGAGTTCAAAACACGGGCCCGTTTATTCTTTAAGTTCACCTCCCCTCGTTTCCTTTTGCCCTTTGGGCTATGCTTTGGGGAGGGTGCAGGCCTATCTGGCATAGGCTGTGTAGTTTCTGAAGAATATATGGCTTTGTCCAGGGGCTCTGTGACGGGCATTCGGGTAGTTTGGGTAGTTGGTGGTGGAGTTGCCGGGGCAGGCTGGAAAGCTGGTGGGTTAAAAAGTTGCGGTGGGGTTTTCGATGGAGCATCCGTTGGTGGGGGAGCAGACAGACGGCGCTCCACCAATTCAATTTCTTTTTCTAATGCCCCTACCGCTTTTTGGAGGAAGCCATCTAGAGTCTTGTTGTTGCTGGCTTTTTCCAAAGGCATCCCCCCCTTCCGTCTACCCATCTTGTTTTGGTAAGACACTTAGGTCCAGCCCCAAAGTTTGACAGTCTATTTCCGTAGGTGCTCTTCCTCTCCTTTTCCCACCCTATTTTGCTCTACTGGGGCTTTATTAAGAAACGCTGAGACGCCAGGAGGGCCTAAAGTACTGCTCACCTATATTAGGAAGGTGTCCGGGTGGGTAAAGTGTGTTCGTCCGCTGGACACCAACCTCGGAAGTCAGGATGAAAATGGTATGTCCCAGCCCGGACTCCTCTGGTCGCAGGACGGGCGAGGCGGGAGTGCTTCCGAAGATTTAAAGGGCTCCTGCCCGAGACAAACTGCTTCCGCCCCCAGCCGGTGTCTTTAGCGCAAGTTAATTGTCAGGACCACGTCTTTGAATAGATGACAGGGGGGTGGCCCTGCCCTGCCTCTTCCTGGCAATGACGGGCAAGGACGGGCCCGCCCTTGGCCCGGGCGCCGCCCGCGCACGCGTCCCGCGGGAGCGCAAATTCAATTTAAAGGGCTCCTGCCCTTTGACAAACTCCCCGGCACAGACAGCGCTTCCCGTGGCGGCGGGAGCGCGAATTCAATTTAAAGGGCTCCTGCCCTTTGACAAACTCCCCGGCACAGACAGCGCTTCCCGCGACGGCGGGAGCGCAAATTCAATTTAAAGGGCTCCTGCCCTTTGACAAACTCCCCGGCACAGACAGCGCTTCCCGCGGCGGCGGGAGCGCGAATTCAATTTAAAGGGCTCCTGCCCTTTGACAAACTCCCCGGCACAGACAGCACTTCCTGTATGCCTAATTCTACAATGAACCAAGTAATCCTTACGGCCTTAGAAGTGATTTTCACTCAATTCTCTGTTAATAACTGTTTTAGAATACCTTCTTTGGCAAATATCTCTTGAAAATTGTTATTACATTCTCTGTTGTAGGTTCAAAGACAAACTTGAATTCTATCCATCGAGACAAATGATCCAAAAGCAAGATCAAATATCTCAGTACCTCAGTTGGACGTGCTGTAGGCCTGGGTTTCTACACCCTTGCCCTTTCCAGCCCACTAAATGTTTTACCTAATCTGTTTAGTAATGTTCATTCCTAAATTGCCACCATGCACAGTTTCAAGTATCCTTTGTTGTAGACAACACAGGGAAACTAATTTGTAATCTCTCACACAAAGTTAATTTCCAGTTGACAGGTCATTTGCCACTTTGCAGAATTATTGTAACTCACCCTTAACTAACTTTCCCCTGGGCCAGCCCTTTGCCACAAATGTATAACTTCCTTCAAAGTATCATCTTTCAATAATTCTGCAAATTATTCATACATGTCAGCACGCACCATGTTTCATCTTCTTTGGCATTTATACATTTCCCAGCAGGGGTGGTTCCTCTGCTAGGGCAGAGGAGTGATGCCCCCCGCCAGCACCAGGGGCTTCAAAACATTTATGATAAAAACATAATAAACTCCTTTTATTATGTTTTTACTATAAAAATGGGCGGAACCACAGGCGGGACGGGGCACTCCCCCTCAATGCGCCACGTCTTGGGCCAGACAAACATACATGCGCACTAGGATCTCGACAACCCAGCACTATGTTGCCAGGTTAGAAAGAGTAGGCAGAGGCTCCCAGTGTTCCTGGGAGCCCCCTGACTGGGCGCTCCCAGCCAATCCTAACGCTGCTTTGAGCAGCATCAGGATTAGCCGCAGGGCAGGCTGGGAGCCTGTGCCTGCAACAACGGAGCAGAGCAGAGCGAATAGAATGGCGCTGAAAAAAGGTAAGTTTTATTTTTATTTTATTTTTTCCTTTGGGTCCTCCCCCAACCAAAACCTCCCCACCATGCATCACGCCACCCCGCCCCCTTTCCCCTGTTTCCCTGTTCCCAGTATCTTTCTCCTCGAATATATATCTCCTTTTTGATCCTTGCAGGATATTCTAGATAAGAAATCTGATTTTAATATTTTTCCCTCCAGCAATATGAACCACTCTGAAATTGAATTTCAACAGCTTAGTGCCAATGCTGCTAGCCTGGTGGTAAACAGTTTAATTTTGCCCCTGCTTTAATGTCAACCAAAGGATGATTATAACTTATAAGTCCTGAGCATGAAGGGTTTCCCCATACCTATGATTTAATTTTCTGGTGCTGAAATTTTCTTTTCAGTCAAGGAATACATTCTCAACTTTTTTCAATGTTCTGGAGGTGAAACCTACTGTAACATCTTACTCACCGTCTAACTTGCATCGACTGTGATAAAAGTTATCCTTCCTTCTGAGGTTGTAAAGATAGTGCTGAAGAACCTTTAATTTTTTTATGCATTCTAAATTATTCAGGCACTGCTCATTCGAAACAAAATTGTTTCTTTTTTTCAACAAAGACCTGAGATTTTGCTAAAATGTTCCAGTAGCCTAGAATAAACTACATAGTCCTATATATGAGCATCAATAATCCTTGTCCTTAGGAGCATTGGCAATGCTGCCAAATAAACTTGGTTTGGGTTTGACACCATCTCCTGTGAGAACATGCCCTTGAAACTTTACAAAATCAAAATATCATTCTGAAATGCAACTACAAAGTCTAGATGCTTAAAGAGATTGAATGTTATTTTTTTAAAGAAGGAATCAGCAGAAGCCGAACCAAGTGGCATCACATGAAATTGAAATGTACCATTAGGAGTCACCACCACAATTAGATTTCATGAATCTGCTTACAGCAACTGAAGGTAGGTAGCCTTCAAGTTCACCTTCGTAAACCACCAAATTTATCATGTCCTCTATGCAAAAGGATAACTCTCCACCCACACGGCATCAATTAAACATCTATGGCCATTGCAGGGATGTAATCTGTCTGGTTTTGTTTATGCCAGAACTATGGGCGACAAACATGTGGCAGCAACAGGCTCAATTATGCTTTGATCACAAGTCCTTGCAACGTTTTTGAGAACTTCTAATGCTGAGAGTAACATTGCACATCTTATGCTTATTAGGCATAGTGCTCCCAAACAAAGAAATTGACTGTTTTGTCCTAGTCTAATGATTTTTGCTACAAACCTAGCACACCAATGCCTTTCTTGGCAATGTATACCTTTCCTTTTTACACATTTGTCTTTAAATAGAAATGTCAGCCCGAAAATAACCAATGAATCTATCTAACTTACTTCAACCACAGTCTGGTGGTAACAAAACTTTCCACAACAACACATATTGGGCTTCTCTACAGAAATGATAATGACTGTAGCTCCTGAGTCCTCTAACAGCTTAATGCCTTCTTCATATTTCTTCACATGAATGCAGGGGTCTTCACATGCATAAGACATCTCATCCTGGGAATTAATTTCACAATTGACCATCATAGTATGTACGTGTGCCTGTTGCCAGAGAAGAGGACTACTGGGACCAGAATCCCTGACCATTGCTGAGGAGGTGGATAAGGTGGGGGCTAAAAGCACTACAAAAACATGCAATAAGGGTGGGATAGCGACTTCCATTTCAACGCTCTTCCTTGAGAAAATTATAGGGATAGACCTTAACTCACCATTTTTTCAATGGATAAAGCTATCAACAGTAGCAGGTATAGACATGGCAGTGATTAACTCTTCCAAAAATATGCTTAATTCAATTGTACAGAAGTAAAAGGAGAATTAGATAGCTCACTGGGGGCTTTTTTTTTTAGCAAAACAGGACTCATTGGGCTGGAGACTTTATTGCTCATCTGTGTCAACTGCCAGCAAAACAAGTATGTGGAACGTTGGATTTTATGGGGGACGATCAACCTCATTTTGTACACAATGATTGTAAGAAAGCATTAAATAATTTATTGGCTAAATTGAATTTTTTGTTTGCTGATATTTTCTGTCTGGCACAATGTGCTGTGCCCTTGCTATCAACTTATACAGTAATAATAGTGGTTACTCAAGCACAATAGATTTTATACCTTTATCTGACTTTATTTGTTCCAATGCCCTTTAGTTTAATATTCAGACCAGCTGCATCAATGGTCACAAACCTCTATCTGTAACATATTGTTCAAAGAAAAACAATTATTTGAGATTCATCCGGTAGAAATAGAGATTGCAAGAGATCATGGAACTAGAATTTGTTGGTGAGAAACTGATAAAAATAAATTACTAATGTAGCTTATAGAATATAAGTTCACTACTTTTAAGGTATGTTTGAGCGAGAACAACATTGACATAGATATTGGGATAGCTTTTGAAAGTATTGCAATGGGGATCTCCATAATTCTAGTCACCAGGCGTGATTTGGTCATGCGGATTCAGTGGAAAACAGAAATCTAAGGCTAGCTAGATTGAGATCACTAAGAGGCATGGACAAAGTTAGTAGAGTGAGATCCAGCTATCAATGGGCCACTGAATTTAGGAAATCAGAAATTGGGGATGAAGCCTGGAAGCTTTATTAAGAACAATGCAGACTTCTGGAGGGTGGATAATATGACGATTTTTTAAATACTCTGTCGGAACTCTCATTGTAAATAATATCAAAACAAGTAGTTGAGTTGCTCACTACGCAAATATATATTCTGACCTTGCTTCTATAAATAGACCAATGATCAATGATTTGAACAAGCAATGCATAATAATACAACCCTTAATGTTTGAACTTGATGAGGTTTTTTCCACTTTGTGTAAAGGTTTGTCTGGTAGAGCCACTGGTCTGGACAGTGTTCCCCTTCATCTGTTCAAATATAATATTCCTTGATGGGCTCAACTTTTTACAAATGTTTTTTATTTTGTTGTTAAATCAGGTCTCCTTAGTGCATGGTCTGAATTGATTATTGTATCAATATTCAAAAAGGGAAATAGAGACAACCTGACGTGTCATTGTCCCATTTCTTTATTCAACTCCGTGCTGAAGATGAGTTGAGGCATGAGAAAAAGAACATTTTATCAGCAGCTCAATTAGGTTTTAGACATGGATGGGGTACTGTGGAACAGACACTAAATTTACATATATTCATTAATACATATAACGTGACTAAACAAGGGTCTCTTAATTTGGTCTTCAGGGATTGGACCAGTGCATTTGCATGTGTTTCTTACTGAAAGCTCTGGTCAACCAAGTTAGGCCTAGGAATTGAGGTAGTCATAGTAGTCCTCCTGCTGCAATTATATTTAAAAGCTTCTGCTAAAGTGAGGTTTGGGCTGAACGGAGAGTCCTCTTCCCCCTTTAAGATAGACAGAGAAGTGAGATGGGGTGTGTATTAGCCCCCTTCTTATTTAATTTACATATTCATGGTGTAGAAGTTATGGTTGGGTTGGGTTATGTCCAAAGCTGGTGACCCTATCATTCCGACTCTGCTTTATGCAGGTGACGCTGTTCTGATGCCCAGAATCGCAGTCTGGCTACTGACTGAATCCAAGCAAATTAAGATGTAAAGCTTTCAAATTCACAGTCAGCAGCTACAACGTTTAATGCGGTGAAGTGGGCATCCATTGATTCGTTGGGGCTTGTTTTTTCTGGTGAAGAAGTTATATTTATAAACATTAGATACTTTTTACCTTCAGCATAAGGTTTGAGTTGCTTTATAGCAATTTGAAACTCATCTAA
This sequence comes from Pleurodeles waltl, assembly GCF_031143425.1. NCBI lineage: Eukaryota > Metazoa > Chordata > Amphibia > Caudata > Salamandridae > Pleurodeles > Pleurodeles waltl. Next base: position 786,228,985 of record NC_090445.1, read on the forward strand.
CATTTAACCTCATGGACATGTAAAAAAAAGGAAGAAGATAAAAAAACATTCTGCCTCTCTGTTCCTAAGTAATAATACAATAAATTACCTTTTCTGTCTGATCTGTACTTTCATCTACCTAATGGCATTGAACGATCTAATCCAGTACTGCCAATTCAGGAGTGGGGGGTGTGATTGATTGCATGCTAGAGCTGGACACGAAAAGAGTGAAAAAACAAAAGCAACAGCCAAAAATCCACTGTAAATGTTAAGTGCATATTAATATAACAAAAACAGTGGTTTCAGTAATGCTACACTGAAGCGCTGCAGAAACATTTTCCTAAGACCAGACAGTTTTTTACTTGTGAAAATGCTTCAGTTTTAGAACACGGCTTGCAGATCACTCAATAATAAGCAAAAGGAGATCATCACAAAGCTTGCAGCTCTGTGTGAAAGCCGTCAATGTTTTTCCTTAAGTTCTTGAGCTTGAAATACCCAATAATCAGCACCAATCGTGCGGATCGCTGACAACTATCCAGGTGAGCATGAGCACCTTGACAAACTTACCTGTCAGCAGAAGGCATAGGAGCACAGAACTAATGTTTTTGGAAGTCTCAATGCCTATATGTCAACCTTTCATTTCCAATGAGAGTGAGCCTCCTGAGCAGCTAAACAAGGGGTCACCTGTTTGAGGAATTTCAGCCACCAATGAGAAGCAAAAAGAATTGCTAACTAAAGTCCATGTCCAATGTCTTCCTGAAGGTACGCAGGCTGACGCATGCAGAACAAATTGTTGAGGTGATTAGGGAACCATGCAGTAATGAAGTCAATATCACCAACAGCAAAAATGGTGTGGAAACATTCAGAAAGAAAACAAAAAATATTGCTATCTCAGAAAAGTGATTCCCCATGTCATGGTACTGGCGTGACAGTAGCAGCCATGTGAGGAAGTCGATGAATTGTCCTCCTGTGGATAAATATTGTAACAAATGCAAAGATAAGGGGGTATTTAAAAGAGGGTATGCAAAGGAAGTAGGATGTGAGTAACTACGGTTTACAAAAGGAGAGAAAGAATAGCCTGAAAACATAGAAGGATTTGTAGGCCAAGTACCCGGGGGAGATTGGAGAAGACTGAGGCTGGCCCTGTGGAAGCTGCAGTTGAGAAACAGAGACTGGCAAGGTTACCTGACACAAAGAACCAGTAAGGGATCACCTTCAGTTGAGGATGGTTACTTCCAGTTGACTTTAAGTAGCAGAAAATGTACCTTGCAACATGAAGTGTTGTAAGATTCCTGCTTTGCTTTGTTCATTCACCACTAGCATTCCTCCACCATTGTCTTTCGCTTTTCTCCTTGTGTTTTCCCTTCTGTAGGATTCTTACAAGCGTGGTGTAAATAATCAACAGGAAAGTTCACCTTGCCATTACCACTTCTGCCTCCTGTGTTCCGAATTAAGAGAGGGTCTTGTGGTACTGTCAAGGTTTGTAACCAGTCTATATTTTAGAGCATGGAGTAAGCCAAATACACTTAAGAGCACTGCATTCTGACATACCTTGAAAGCACATTCTGGACTATCTGCTGTTCTCTTAAAATGTCACCTTATTGCTCTGAGTTGCGTACTGGGGTAGTGCAACACCTACCAAACCGAATCCAGTAGATAGGGTGCCACAGTAGTGTTTTTCCTCTTTGTTTCTCCTCCCTGTCCCTTTTAAAGTTCTTATTAGTGAGCCTTTATAACCCAGTGTTCACTTACATGTCTTCTCAAGGAGAAGATCAGTAGATTCTGGTCAAAAGGCTATCAAAAATTGTGTCTTTTTGGCTTGAAGAAAAAGATGAAGACATTTTGGGTTTGAATCCCAATGTAGTACTGAGCGTAGGAGCAGAGAGTAAATATAAAAGTCTCTCCGGATATAACAGTGTTATAGATGGCAGTGTTCAAGTGCCAAAGACAATTACACTTCTCCTCAAGACTTACAGGGAGTCTCTAACTGCCCCCACAATTGACATATACTCAAGAATAGGACAGCCAGTGGTAGACACAGGGAAAGGTGAATGGGATAGGAAATTAAAAAGACACTAGACTCCATTACTCAACATCTCTGCTGGAGTCTAAGGACTTCGAGACAAAGTGGGTTGTCTAAATGCATAATGTTAGACCTGACAGCCTTACGGTCATCTTTCCCCAACTTCTTCCCTACATCCTCCACTTTTCTGACCTGGTTTTCGCTGGTACTAGGACTCTGTGCACTTTACCACTGCTAACCCGTGCCAATGTACGTGTGCTCTCTCCCCTAAAGATGGTAATATTGATGTATCCGCAATTGGCATATTTATAAGATAGTAGTAATGTGGTACTAGCACCTGTACATTAAATGTTATTAGAGGGCCTGCAGCACTGATTGTGTGAACCACTTCAGCAGCCCCATAACCATGACTGAGGCCTGGCACTGCAAAGCCTGTGTGTGCGGCTTTGCACTGCCATGTCGACCTGGCAAAATAACCCTCTTGCCAGGCCCAAACCTTCCCTTTTAGACACAAACCTCACAGCTAAGGTAGGCCTTGGACAACCCAGAGGGCCTGGTGCAATGTTTTAAAAGGAAGGACAGGTACTTTTACGTTTACATGAAGTAGTAGTGTAAAACTCCCAAAGTCGTTTTTCACCACATCAAGACCTATCTCTCTCATAGGATAGCATTAAGATTTCCTTATTATATATTATAAGGGCAATTTACAATCTGGGAGAATTTACATTTTCAACTTTGGTGTCACTAGAATCTCAAGTTAAAATCACAACTTATTGTGAAGTCAGATTTTAAACTGCAATTCTAAAAATGCCATTTTTGGTAAGTTGACATTTTTTACTTTAGCCACTTGGGGCCGCTGCCTATCTCCATTCACTTGTCTGGGTTGGGTGTAGGATGGACTTTGTGTATTCCCCATAGACACAATGGGAACTTAGGTGTGACTTGATGGGTCATCCTAAAATAGAGGTGCTGACACAGCCTCAACTACACCTGTGTAGGCTGGGTCCTGTCCGCACACAAATGGTTGCAAACCCCCTGTAGTGAGTCTGGAGCCAGGGCAAGACCTCTATGCACTTCAAATACCTGTCTTTGAAGTCTCTCTTACTTCAAAGGCCCAATCAGGTATAAGTACTGGACCTCTGACACTACTTCAGTACACTTCTGGACGTATGAAATCTGTGCCAGGAAAAAGGACTTCTGTGCAGCTGAAGGACTGTCACTCTGCTGGACTGTTGCTTTGCTGAACTATGGCCTTGCTGTGCTGCCCTACTGTCTGCTGTTCCCCTGCTGGGTGAGAAAGACTGGGCCTGCATCACTTGAACTCAGAGTGACTCCAGGGGCCATCTGGCTGGCTTCTTGATTTGAAATCTCAGGGACATAAAAAACTTAATTCCACCCTGCTTCTGCACCTGGAGTCTGCCAACTGTGAGTCTGCCTTTCCAATTGGTGCCACCCAAGTCCTGGACCCTGGAAAGTCGGCCTAAGGTGTTTTCTCAGCAGAACCAATTAATCCTCTGCTGAGTGATGCATTCCCGAGCAGAAAGGACTCATCTCCTCGGCTGAGCGGTGCAACCTCGGGCAGAAACAATGCATTGCTGCTGCTATGTGGATTGGACCTGTTGCAACAGTCTCACATTGCCCTTCATCCCGCACCCTTGACTAAGAGCCTAAGAGTGCTCTGTGCCAAGCTATCAGAAGGTGGGCAAAGGTTAATTTAGGGTTGCCTGACACTTACCCCGACTCAGATTGTGGTTGCTGATTGACTACGGTTTACATCCCAGTCAATCAAAACTCAATTTCTAACACATAAAGACATATTTAGGGGCACTTTATGCAAGTCTATGGCCTTGGCGATTTCTGCATAGTTGTGGATTTGCTGCATTAGGCACATAATCATCTTCTGCTACATAACCTGCTACATAACCTGCAGATTTTAGCTAAGCGTGCAGCAACTCATGTTGCCGTGCAGTGGAAAGTCCAAGACAGAGATTTGCTGGCCATCTTTTAATTCCTTATTACTCTATTCCGATGTTAATCTTGTACTAATAAGGTAAAACCTTTACCCAGACTGTGTTAACAAGTAAAAAATTACACGATTATAAAGTAATACCACCACAAATTGTGCTGCATTAGGTCACATTATTTGCCATTTCTTGCCATATAATTTATCTACTCTGGAAGATAATTAGGTCTTCTCCTGCCACAAACTTTCAGTGACCCATGACTTATCTTTAGTAACTTGCTGTATTAGTCCCACATTTAATTATAAGAGCGAAGGGATTTACTTTAGTGATAGCTCTTTGTAACCAACTCTGTACTTTGATGTGGAGCTTATTATTCCTGAACCCAAACCTGAAAGAGATAGGCATCTTAAATATATGTTCTTCAATGCTTTTCTCTATGACTGAGATAACTACCTCATGTTTCATCACAACACACTCCCATGGAAGTTGAGTTATAGTTTCTACTTGTGAGCCACTGTAAACTTAATTAGCAAACATTAATAGCATGTGTATCTAACTAGGAAACTCATTATTAAAACTCTCAAAACATTATGTATAATCATAAATACATAACATGCAACTTAGTACTGGCTTGAGAATCCATCTTGTAGAGTCGTAGGATAAACTTAAATGACAAGCAACAATGCCATGGTCTTTAGAAAGCTTAAGATATGTTAAAATAGTTCATGTTTTTTTTTCACCATACAGTTTGACTTTCAGAATACATGTATTTCCAATGGCCTACACATAACTACAAACTGAGACTACAGTTCTATGCAAAGGGAATCCTAGATCCGTGTAGCTAGGTCCTGATTCCAGCAACATAGTGTCACAATGTCTATCAAACACAGTGCTGGCCACAATGAAAGTTATGTCCAGGAATCCCAGAAGACAGATGGTCTATTGCATCCTGTGGCTTGGATCAATGAAGGTAACACGGTCCTACATTTTTATGTCACAGGAATAAAATAATATTTGGTGAAATGGATAATGCAATAATGTTAGGCACAAACTCCATCACTTTCAAATAACTAAAACTTACTGTTACTACAATACAATGATGGCTGGGGTTTCCTTATATATTATTTCTCACATGAGTACAGTGTCATCAGTACTGAATATGGAATGGTGAATGTTTTATTAGGATTCATTCCCTCCTGAGTTTCAGCAATAACAATGTTCTATGTGAAAATATTGTGATTTCTTTCAAGCAGATATACTTAAATCAGTGAGAAGAGCCGGGAATTAGTTAATAAAGTCCCTCATAATACTTTTAGGGTGCTGGAAGCCAGAATCAAAGCAAGTAACCATCGCAGTGATAGAGCTGCCAGTCCATAAGACATTTCTGGGTTAATTGGGGTAGAGTGGTGTAAAACATCTCTGCTTTATAACCCCTTTGCCTGGCAGTGAATCATAGTTGTCTTGTCGTCCTACTTTGATAGTTTCTTCACCCGCAGAGTAGCCCATACTTTTGTTTTGTTACTCATGTTCAGTTCCTTTGTGTTACCTTCCCCGTCACCTTGTTCAATGGAGGTTGTCTTACTTGTTTATTCAGAGCTGACCTGCGGCAGTCATGAGCTATCTAATGCCTGGGTGTCTTGGGGAGCTTTACCAGTATCTAGGTCGATGCTGTCTCTAATGATCACATCTTCTGCTCAGGATTTGGGTAAGCATTTATTTGAAAGTAGAGTGTATATCATTAGAACTCCCGCCATTGCCATTAGGTCTTAACCTATTGTTCTCACCACTAACCATACAAGTGCGGTGTTCACTTAGCAATATTCAATACATGCAGCAGAGGCCTGCTATACCAGAACACTGACCTCTGAGGCCAGCCAGGTTTCACCATCTCTGACCCACGACTAGTATGAGCTCCTGTGTCTCTTTCTCTGCCTCTTTCCCTTTTCCCCTATTTCCAAACAACAGGTTACTGTAAATTAGCTGACTCCGAAGGGATTTTATAATAGCCGGAAATCTCAATGAATCCACTTCTTCTACAGAAGCTTGACACTTGCAATTACTGCTTCATAACGGGTAGTTGAGTTATTAGGTTATATAATCAGGGTGAACAATTGATATGACTCTAATTCTAGAGTTGGGAGTTGTTTGTAATATTCTAAATCTTCAGTACTGAAAACTACAAATACCATAATTGAGTTTGTTGGTTGGCTTAAAACCAGGGCCTGAATTGTTTTACGACTTATAAATGAGAAAGCTGATGTTATTAAATCATATGTTTATTTTTTTAAACAATTGGTGGACAAGGAGTTTTCTCCTGTATCATAAGAGAAAAATAGAAAAACATATTTCCATATTTAGATACAAATAATATCACTTATCATATATTACTTTCATACATACAATCCCATGTATAACAAAATAATTGCATTTTAAAACATTAATAAAATTTACGTTTTAAGCCTCTTCTTTAAAATGTGCAATGACAAAAAAGTACTATTATGTCAAGATTCTCAATTTTTTCAGTCAATGTATAATTGTAATTTCATCATATAATGAATATATAATAAACAATTTATACAAATTGTCTTATTAAATTACATTGTAATTGCATATCTTCATCTACATTCAAATAAAGCAGTCTTCATTTTGATGTCATTTTAATTTTCCACATGGAAGAATCATCTAGAATTGATAGCTTCATGATCATCCAAAGTAATGAAGGTTTATTTGTAAAATCTTATAATAAATGGATTTTACAAACTTTTATCTAACTGGAACAATCACTAATCTTCTATTATTTGTGACCAACTAACACCGTCTGTCTTCACCACAACTACATGTCATGGTGGTAATTTGTATAGATATGGAGAGCTCTACATCCGTATAGATTGATGCCACTGACAACCTACCACCTGTGCCACACCTGGTTCAACAATTGCCACTATTCAGGAGTCATTCTGAAGATCCAGCTGATGTACACGACTGGATGAAGGACTGCTGTCTCAATATCAACATGGACAAGACGGGAGTCCTCATCTTTGGGAACAACAGCTTGCCATGGAATGACACATGGTGGCCTGCTGAACTCAGCCTATCCCCTGCCCCGACGGATCACAAACGCAATCTCGGGATCATCTTGGACAGAAAGCTATCCATGAATAAATAGGTGAACACAGACTCATCCGCCTTCTTCCACACCCTACGCATGCTCCACAAGATCTTCAGTTGACTCCCAGTCAACACCCGAAGGACCGTCACACAGGGCCTCGTCACCAGCAGGCTGGACTACAGGTAAACACTGTGTAGGAATCACCGCACACCTCCTGAAGAAACAGCAGACAATACAAAACTCAGTGGCCAGAATCATCCTCAACTTTTCCAGACAAACCCACATCATACATCACCTCAAGAAGCTACACTGGCTCCCAAACCAAAAGTAATGCCAGTTCAAGATGTTGACCCATGCATACAAAGCTCTCCACAATGAGGTACCAGTATACATCAACAAATGCATGACCTTTCACCAACCGACCAGATACCTACAATCGGTCTCCCTCTTCCTCACAGACACCCCTGGATTTGCCAAGGCAACAGTGGAGGATGCCCCTTCTCACACCTGGTGGTCATAGCTTGGAATGACCCTTCCCTGCATCTCAGGACAGCTTCATCACTCTGGCAATTCAGGAAAGTACTCAAGACCTGGCTGTTGGAAAAAATCACCTTGAAGCAGCTCCACACTCCAGCGCCTTAAGACCCTCATGGGTGATTTACCGCACTTAACAAATCCTTGATTGGTTGATTGATTGATGTCAACACTGAGAAACCCACCATCAAAAAAAGAAAAACTAATGTCATACTGTGAACTTCTGCCTTTGGAATTTTGTCACATTGTCCATTTGATAGCAACACATTTTCCTAAATTAAGAAAAATCGACTTTGTACCCACTAAATCAAAGCAACTATGGTGTAAATTAACAGACCTCCACATTTTCAGTTAACTCAATCTCAGAATAATGTGAAAAAATAAAAACGTTTGTTGTATTTATATTTTTGATAATATACATATGTTGTCCCTATTTTTTAATATTATGAAATGATAAAAAATAAATACATACACTTGCCTCAGTCTTAAGAGTTTGTCTGCCTTACAAACATAAAATATAATTAGACGGAAATCTATTTCCAAGATGGATACTAGATTTATCATTTAAAATGTAAGGAAAACTATTTCTAAAATTAAAAAACAATTCCTCATAACATTCAATTGTTTTTACCACATATTAAGAAAGAAAAATATATATTGCAGAAATTTGACAGATATGTTTTGATTAAGACTGCCAGTGCAAGGTAAAGAAAATTAAATGAAGAGATGTCACTACAGTATTAAATGCATTACCTTCATAAATGTTGTCTGTTTATTCTCTAGGATCAAAAGTAAAAATGCATTTTATTTCTAGCTATACAATTATTATTTAAAACTAATAATCAAAATTCAGTTACAATAAAAAAACTAGATACACAATAATAAACATTCATTGTAAAGATCGAATATTTTATTATTTAACAATTACTGATATAATGACAATAATACCATTCTTTCAACAGTACAAAAATATTATTTTTTGATTGCTGTTACTTTTATTGGTTACTTAAGTAAATAAGTAAAGAAAATATCCTCTTTATCAACAATAAAAGCAATAATATTTTTTGCTAGTCATTAATTTAGGTCCGCTCATTATTAGTACACCATGCAGAAATACACATCATTTGAAAATACAAGTTATACTAAAATGCATTACTTTTGTATTGTTGCAATAAAAATAAAAAATATAGGCCCTCATTACAACCCTGGCGGTCGGTGTTAAAGCGGCGCTAACACCGCCAACAGGCCGGCGGTAAAAAAAATGAGATCACGACCACGGCGGAAACCGCCAACATAGACAGCCACTTTAACACTCCAACCGCCACAGCGGTAGCAACAAATACCGCGGCGGTCACCGCCAACAGACAGGCGGAAGACAATGTACAGCCCACACTATTATGAGAGGCCAATCCGCCAGCTTTTCCGGGGCGGTACCAAGGACATCAAAAGCACGGCGGAAACAGTACATCGAAGGGGAACCACTCACTTTTCGACACTCCACAAAGAACCAGGATGCCATGGAGCCCGAATTGCAGATCCTCTCCATGTTGGTGTATCTTCTCATACACCAGGAAGTAGAAAGAAGCCGGCAGCGACGACGGTCAGTACTGCACCTAGCACACAGGGGAGGGGAGGAGGGAAAAGAGAGTGACACACACACGCGGCACGCAACACCCCCACCCCCCACCCTCACCCACAACAACATACACACAAACACATCCAAATACATTACTGATACACCACGTCACCCCCTGGAAGAACGAAAGGACAAAAGGAAATTAGTCAAACCAGTGTTATATTGGAACATTCACATATAGCAAGAGAAAATCAAATAATCAGTACTTACAAAAGTTCACATTATAGACACAAGGCCGTACACTGTCCCTTGTAAATGTCCGTGGACCAGTGGTCCCAAAAAGCATGGGAGAAGCCCACACATGACACCTGCCTCAAAACGGAGAGAACACTGCAGGGGCATCAGGTAGAAAAAAACACAGGCACCTCAGGGGGAACGGAAGGGGGAGGCACCTCATCTGGAATATGGTACGACGCCACTGCCCCTCGAGGGGCCTACATGCCCACAGCGATGTCCTGGGGAGTGCAAAGCCACAGTCTCTCAAGTGGGTTGTGTGCCCACTGCTTGGTCATGGGGAGTGCAAAGCCACAGTCTCTCAAGTCTCTCAAGTGGGTGGTTTGCCCACTGCTTGCTCCTGGGGAGTGCAAAGCCACAGTCTCTCAAGTCTCTCAAGTGGGTGGTTTGCCCACTGCTTGGTCCTGGGGAGTGCAAAGCCACAGTCTCTTAAGTCTCTCAAGTGGGTGGTTTGCCCGCTAATTGGTCCTGGGGAGTGCAAAGCCACAGTCTCTCAAGTCTCTCAAGTGGATGGTTGGCCCACTGCTTGCTCCTGGGGAGTGCAAAGCCACAGTCTCTCAAGTCGGTGACATGTTCCACTGGTTCTGGAGGGGGCATTGTGCCCAGTCTGCTTGATCCTGCCAAGGATAGGGGGAATGGATGCATCTCTCCACTGGTTCAGGAGGGGGCATTGTGCCCAGTGATGCTGCACCTGGGGTGTGGCAGTTAACCTCCTGTCACCTGGGTGTCTGAGCCACAAGATGTACATGGAACAGGTAGCATGATACTCCATGGAGGCAGAGCCACATTCCATTCTGCGGCGACTTAGGCTGCCAACTGCTGGTCGTGCCAGTGCTGGTAGTGGTGCCTCCAGTGGCATGTCCAGGGTCCAGGACGCCACCTGCAGCCTCAGACGGCTGGCCACTGGTGTAGCTGCTGACGTCCGATATAGTGGTACCGGCTGGGCACGTGGGGGTGCAGATGGTGGTGCAGGTGGTGGTGGCTGCGGCGGTGGCTGCGGCGGAGATGCTGTCGGTGCTGGCCGTGGTGCGGGTGTCTGTTGTGGTGGAGGAAGCCTCAGATGGATGATCCTTGGGAAGGATGAGGCAGACTGATGTTGTGGCAGCAGCAGTGCAGCTGGTGGTGCAGGTGGCGGTGCATGTGGCGGTCGTGGCGGCGGTGGTGACTGTGGTGCAGGTCGCTGGCATCCCTGAGGAAATGGTGGTCACCAGCCCCTCACCAGGAGGCATTGTGCCCTGAGGTGACTTGCCCTTTGTCTTGTGTCCCTTCCCCACCTTGGCAGTCGCTGCTGGGACCTTGGCACTGTCCTCTCTGTGTTTGGGTGAGGTCTTGCTGGGTGGGTGGTGCAACTTTCCCCTGCTAGAAGCCAGCCCCTTTTTGACCTTGGCAGGTGGCAGAATTGGGTGGTCCTTCACATCTGTAGGTGGCACACTGGCAGCTCTTACGGGTGCCCCCTTCGATCCACCCGGACTTGCACAGATCACAGCAGACGCAGATGTGGTGGCTGAGGTGCTGGGCTGGGATCTAGACATCCTGGCCCTAGGGGACGGATGTGGGGGGAGGTGTAGGGAAGAGGTTAAAGTTAGCTGGAAAAAGGTTTTTAGACACACTGGGTCGGGAAGATGTAGGGGTGTGGGAGTGGAGGAAGAGGTAGTGGTTGCAGGAGATGTACGTCTGCTGAGTTTGGGTGAAGGTGCATGGGCTGGAGGCTGTTGTGAGGTGGATGGCTGTTGAGTTGCTGTGTGCCTGCATTTGTGTACTTTGGGAGGAGGGCTCACAGACACACTGGGAGAGGACACAGGGGATGTGTGCATGGTAGTGGGGGTTGTGATTGCACGTGAGCGGTGTGTTGTGATGGGCATGCGGGTGATGGAGGCAGTGGCTGATGATGTAGTGCATGCAGGTGTGAGTGGAGACGAGACTGGGAGGGAGGTGGAGGACGTGGAGGAGGGGGACACAGTGGAGGAAGTGGATGTTGGTATATGTGCATGGGTATGGTGCTTGTGTGAGTGCCTGTGTGATGTGTGGTGCTTATGTTTCCCTGAGCCACTTTTGTCTGTTGATGTGTGTGCATGCTGGTCTGAAGGTGTGCTTGGGATAGGCTGAGGTAGAGGGGATTGGGTAGGGGTAGTGGAAGTTGGAGGGGGGAGGCTGGACACAGGGACAATGGCTGCCATCAGTGCTGAGGCCAGAGCCTGAAATGCTCTCTGTTGGGCTGCCGCGCCAGAATGAATGCCCTCCAGGTATGCATTTGTTTGCTGCAAATGCCTCTCGACACCCTGGATAGCATTCAGAATGGTTGACTGCCCAACAGTGACGGATCTCAGTAGGTCAATAGCCTCCTTAATGAGGGCAGCAGGGCTGACTGGGGCAGGTCCTGAAGTGCCTGGGGCGAAGGAGATGCCCACCCTGCTGGGTGAACGGGCACGGGTAACACGCTGAGTGGCTGCTGGGAGGGCAGTGCTGGTAGGAGGGTGGCGGCTGTACCTGTTGTTGGGGTGGGCACAGAGGTGTCACCACCGCCAGGGAGCTTCCATCGAGGAGGAGTCGCTGTCACTGGTATCCCCTCCAGTCCCCGTCGTGGAGCTCCCCTCGCCCTCCGTCACACTGGTGCCTTCACCCTCCGTGGATTCACCCTCATGGGCCATGTGAGATTCATCTCCCTCCATCGCCGGTGCCTCTGCTCCTCCGCCAGATGATGCTAAAGCACACAAGGGCAGGGTGAAAAAACAAGGAGGGGGGGAAGACAGAGGACACACATGGTCAATGCCTGCAACATGACTACTGTTGGCGGACACAACGCACACTGAGCTGCCCTATGCACTGGGCCTTGCCCAACCAGTCACTATGGTAGTCACCAGCCCAAGGGGTAAAATGCCTAACATGAGCACATGCACACCTGACACCCAGGGGCATACCCTGGCATGACCGCCCTGGCCTAGGGGCACCCACAGCCCAGACCCCCCACCCAGCTAGTTCCTAAACCGCGCAGAGTCAGCTTTATGACACTGCACTCACCCACTTGTGGCTGCTGTGATGCCCTCAAGCGCCCATCCAGCTCAGGATAGGCCACCGCCAGGATGCGGAACATCAGGGGGGTCATAGTGCGTCGGGCACCCCTTCCACGTTGGGAGGCCAGCTCCAGCTGGGCCTCTGCTGTCTTCTTGCTCCAGCAGCACAGGTCCTCCCATCTCTTGCGGCAGTGGGTGCTCCGTCTGTGATAGACCCCCAGGGTCCGCACTTACTTGGTGATGGCACGCCAAATACCCTCCTTCTGGTGGGCACTGACCTAGCGGGAAAGTACAGGAGGAAATTAAATTACTCACCCGTCCGCACCGTCATACTCATACCCACCAGTTCCCACCCATGCCCTTACGCACATACACTGACCATCATCACAAGCAGCACTCAGCCCACCCCCCAACATGTGCCTTACATCCACACCACTCCAAACAGGCATTGCCCATACATCATGCTCACAGTGTACTCACTTGTTTGTCTGGAGGACCGTAGAGTAGCGTGTACTGGGGGAGGACCCCATCCACCAGTTTGTGCAACACCTCCGCAGTGAAGGCAGAGGCCCTTTCCCCAGACACTTTAGCCATTGTCACTTCCAGACTCAGGTCACAGCAGCACTTGAAGTGTAGGTCCTCTCCTGATGATGGTCAGGTATCAAGAGAGTGAACAGGTAGAAAATGGCGGTCACGTCCGCGGCGGTGCATACCGTCACCGCCAGTGTACATCGCCATTGGCTCCTGGACCCCATAGGGCCCAATGATAACCAATGCAGAGTTGCGCAGCGGTCTTCGACCGCCTACTGCGACACTGCACAACGCCAGAACAGTTACCTCATTTACCCTTGTCCCTCCTCACAAGTCAGGCAGACGCCATTTCAGGGGTGCACATGGCATGGCACCTAACTGCGTCACAGCATATATTGGCACATATACGGACTCACAATTTCACACACAGATTCTCTAATATTACTTCAGACACAGTTGTGCTACCTATGTGGTAAATGACCCTCTGCTCACCGTTGTCCTCCGTAGGCTACAACCGCTGGGGCAGATGATGAGATGGCGGCATCCTCCGGTGTACAGACCCCTGGTGGACCTGTTGACAATGGAAGACAGACACATCATAATCACATACAGACTTGATCGTGCCACAATCCAAGAACTGTGTGCCCAATTGGAGCCAGACCTGATATCAGCTATCCGCCAGCCCACAGGTATACCCCCTCTAGTGCAGGTCCTGTCAGTGCTCCTTTTCCTGGCAAGTGGGTCCTTCCAAACTACAGTGGCCATGGCATCTGGGATGTCTCAGCCAATGTTTTCTAACGTGTTGAGCAGGGTGTTGTCTGCCCTGTTGAAACACATGCGCAGCTACATTGTGTTCCCCCAGGTGGATGATTTGGCCACAGTGGAAGCTGACTTCTATGCCCTGGGACATATCCCCAACATCATTGGTGCCATTAATGGTACACATGGGGCATTTGTCCCCCCTGCAGAAATGAACAAGTGTACAGAAATAGAAAAAGCTACCATTCGATGAATGTGCAAATGGTGTGTTTGACAGACCAGCACATCTCCCATGTGAATGCCAATTATCCTTGCTCTGTGCAGGACGCCTATATCTTGAGGAATAGCAGTATCCCTTATGTGATGGGCCAACTCCAGAGGCACCGGGTGTGGCTAATAGGTGAGCCCAAGGTCCCCACACAGTATGAGTAGGTGTCTGGGTATGGGGTAGTTCCTAAGGGTTAGTGTGTGTCTAACAAGTATCCCTCAAAATTTGCAGGTGACTCTGGTTACACCAACTTCTCATGGCTACTGACCCCAGTGAGGAATGCCAGGACAAGGGCACAGGAATGCTACAATGAGGCACATGGGTGAACTAGGCGTATTGTTGAGAGGACATTCGGCCTCCTGAAGGCCAGATTCCGGTGCCTCCATCTAACAGGTGGCTCCCTGTACTACTCACCGAAGAAGGTGTGCCAGATAATCGTGGCATGCTGTATGTTGCACAACTTGGCATTGAGACGCCAGGTGCCTTTTCTGCTGGAGGAGGAGGCTGGTGATGGTCTTGTGGCAGAGGTGGGGCCTGCGGACAGTGAGGAAGAGGAGGCAGAGGAAGAAGATATTGACAGAACGAACATCATCATGCAGTACTTCCAGTGACACACAGGTAAGAGACTGTAACTCCTCTTCACATTTCAGTATACTTTAGGACATTGTACATGACAGCCTCTTAACCTCTGTCTATGGACACTGAGTGTTCCCTTTGGATTTCCTTTTTGCAGATCGGGGTACCCCATTCTGCCTTCTGCTATGTGTACTGCTATCCAACAACTGTCAGACATTGGTATGAGTAAATGAATATTTACATTGCAAATTGTTGCTAATGTTGTGATAATACATTTGTGAAAGATCAGACTGACTCCAGATTGGTTTTTGATTAAAGGGTATTTATTTAGGTGCTAATGGGTATAGGGGTATGTGCAAGGGGCTGGGGTGATGGTGGAGGAAGGTCCATGGTAGAGTCCAGTCTCTTGGTATCACAGGTGCATTGTCCAATGGGGCATAGGAAAGGGAGCAATGGCAGTTCAAGGTGGACAGTGTGACATAGTGGGACAGAAGGGTGACAATCAGGAGGGTCCTATTTCCTGGCGGGGGTCTTGGCAATGTTCTCTGTGTTCTGCCTGGATCGCAGGGACCGTTTGCGGGGTGGTTCTCCTTTTGCAGGGGGTTATGTGCTGGTGGTCTGTTGGTCCTGTGGCAGGGCCTCCTGTCCACTAGCGCCGGCGGAGGTGGAAGGCTGTTCCTCGGTTTGGCTAGTGTCAGGGGCCCTTTGTTGAGCCACTGCCTCCCTCATTGTCTTGCCCATATCAGCCAGCACCCCTGCTATGGTGACCAGCATGGTGTATATTTTGGTGAGGTCCTCCCTGATCCCCATGTACTGTCCCTCCTGCAGCCGCTGGGTCTCCTGAAACTTGGCCAGTACCGTGCTCCTGGGAATGGTGATATGCTCCCATGATGTTGGAGGGTGCCTCGTGGAGAGTGGGTTCCCTGGGCTTGTCCTGCCCCTGTTGCACAGCAGTCCTCCCAGCTTCCCTGTTGTCTTGTGCCTCTGTCCCCTGAACCGTGTGCCCACTGACACTGACCCCAGGTCCCTGATCGTCCTGGGTTAGTGGGGTTGCCTGGGGTCCCTGTAGTGGTGGACACACTGCTGATTGACGTGTCCTGGGGACAGTGGCATGGTCCCGCTGGGTGGGTGCTGTGCTGGTGTTTCCTACAGAGGGAGGTTCTGTGTTGGTTTGGGACTGTGGCAGGGGAACCAACTGTCCAGAGGTCCACGATGGGCCAGGCTGGTCATCGTGATCCAGGAGTGCAGAGCTGCTGTCATCACTGTGGGCCTCTTCTGTGGGGGGACTGGATATAGCTGGCACCTCCTGTCCGGTGACGTTGGGTAGAGGTCCTGTTGGGATGCAAATGCATTGTTATTGTATCTGTGTGTGGCATCTTGCGCAATGGGTGTGTTTCCCTGTATAAATGTGCTTGCACTGTCGACTTGGCCTTATGTGATTGCTGATTGGGTGGGCTGGGTGAGTCTATCTAGTGTGCATGCTGTGGTGATGGGTTTCCATGCAGGTCTGTGATGGGTCTCCATGCATTGGTGTTGCATGCAGGGCTTGGTATTGGGATGGGTGGGTTGGGATAGTGGGGTATATGTGAGGTGTTGGAGTGATGGGTGTGAGGGTAGGGGTAGGAGTTAGTGATGGCATGCAGGTAGGCTGGGGGGATAAAAGTAAAGATTTGACTTACCAGAGTCCAGTCCTCCTGCTACTCCTGAGTGGCCCTCAGAATGCATTATCGCCAAGACTTGTTCCTCCCATGTTGTTAGTTGTGGGGGAGGAGGTGGGGGTCCACCACCAGTCCTCTGTACAGCAATCTGGTGTCTTGAAACCACAGAACGTACCTTCCCACGTAGGTCGTTCCACCTCTTCCTGATGTCATCCCTGGTTCTTGGATGCTGTCCCACGGCATTGACCCTGTCGACGATTCTCCGCCATAGCTTCATCTTCCTTGCAATGGAGGTCTGCTGCACCTGTGATCCGAATAGCTGTGGCTCTACCCGGATGATTTCCTCCACCATGACCCTTAGCTCCTCTTCAGAAAACCTGGGGTGTCTTTGAGGTGCCATTATGTGGTGTGAGTGATGTGTGAGGTGATGTGTGAGGTGCTGTGTTGTGATTTATTATGTGATGTGGGTGGATGGTGTATGTGTGATGGTGTTCTGTGCCTCTGAGTGAAGGTGTGGTCTTTGCTTTTCTCTCTCTGCTTGTTGAAAGGGTTGTGGGTATTGTGGGTGTGTCTTTTATAGTGGTGAGGGTGTGGTGTGTGAATGTGTGTCAGGTGTGTGTAGTTTGAATTATCCAATGTGGTTGTGTTTTGTATATGTATGTGTATTTTGAGCGTGGCGATGTGTACCGCCAGTGGTTTACCGCGGTTGTAAGACCGCCGCGGTGATTCGTGGGTCGTGATACTGTGAGCGTATTCCTGTTGGCGTGACGGTGTGGGTTTTGCTTTCATCAGTTTATCACTGACCTTTGGTGTGGCAGACTTGTGTGGGTGTCAGTATAGTGGCGGATTTCTCTGTGTGGGTCATAATACCTGTAGTGAAATACCGCTGCGGTCATGGTATGTTGGCGGCCGTCGGCACGGCGGTAAGCGGGATTTACCGCCAGGGTTGTAATGAGGGCCATAATGTTAGAAAAATATATATGTTGCCAAATGTTACAATCATACATTGTTGGCATTTCTGATCAACTATTTAATTTGAATATACTGTCTCAATTTGTATTTTAATATAACAACAACATTTTCTCATGCCAACTCTTCAATCTTGAAAGTTGCCACCAAATTCACTCCATTGCTGTAGCAATTCCCAGAGAGAGCAAACCACCAGCCAGTAGACTGAGCTTGGTTCTAAGTTAGACGTCAAGGTTCAAATCCTGGAGACCATTCATTCGGCATGCGCTACCCAGCACAAAATTACTTGGGGAGGTATTACCTCCTCGAAAATAATGTCTACCACTCACTTTTCCATTCCCCACCAACTTCAAAGTCCTGAATTCTCCCTCCTTACCACATTCCTCCAAATTAAGGGGGTGATTCTGAGCTTGGCGGGCGGCGGTAGCCGCCCGCCAAGTGGGAACCGCCAGAAGACCATACCGCGGTCAAAAGACCGCGGCGGTCATTCTGGGTTTCCCACTGGGCTGGCGGGCGACCGCCGAAAGTCCGCCCGCCAGCCCAGCGGGAAACACCCTTCCCACGAGGACGCCGGCTCAGAATTGAGCCGGCGGAGTGGGGAGGTGCGATTTCAGTGTCTGCTAGGCAGACACTGAAATTCTTTTTGGGGCCCTCTTACGGGGGCCCCGCGGCACCCCCTACCGCCATCCTGTTCCCGGCGGGAGAACCGCCAGGAACAGGATGGCGGTAGGGGGTGTCAGAATCCCCATGGCGGCGGAGCGCGCTCCGCCGCCATGGAGGATTCTCAAGGGCAGCGGAAAGTCGGCGGTACACCGCCGACTTTCCGTTTCTGGCCGCGGCTGAACCGCCGCGGTCAGAATGCCCAGCGGTGCACCGGCAGCCTGTTGGCGGTGCTACCGCGGTCCTTCGCCCTGGCGGTTTTTACCGCCAGGGTTAGAATGACCCCCTAAATGTTTTCCAACCTCCCCCGCCCCAATCCCACCAACCACCCCCTCAACATGCGGTGTCTAGGCTACCAGAAAAACTGCTTGAGGATTTCCAAAAGAAGGAGGAAGATCTGAATCTATGGTAAGGCAGGATATTTGAAAAATATATCAACTGGAGTCACACCAGCCCATGTTTACAGACTTTCTCTTTTACCCTTCTCCACCAAAGGCTTGCCTTTTCAAATAACACCTGTGTTTTCATTTTGTAAATGTTATAGATGAGTATGCTGTATAATATGTATGTTCATTTGGGTGGTACAAAAAATGGAAATCACTTTTAGCCACTATAATTCCCTGCCCAGAAATGTACTATTGTGGTGCAATGTGGTACTTGTAGTGTATTATCTAAAGGTATAAAAAATATATATTATAAATGAAACATATCATAGTTAATAACTAGGAAAAGATGACAAACTCTTGATGATTAATGAAGCATCATTTGAGAATGTAGACATCTGTAAATCTGCATCTAATAATATGTTTTCTAACAATAGGCTACTTTACAAGACAGAGGGGGTCATTATGACCCTGGCGGTCTTTGACCGCCAAGGCCAAAACGACTGGAGCACAGCCAACAGGCTGGCGGTGCCTCCCGGCGTATTTGGACCGCGGCACGCCGCGGTCGCACCGCCAGGGCCGGCGGTATACCGCCATTTCAGGCCCGGTGGTGATAATCCGCCAGGGCAGCGCTGCCCTGGGGATTATGACTCCCCTACCGCCAGCCTGTTTCTGACGGTTTGTACCGCCAGGAAGAGGCTGGCGGTAAGGGGACTCAGGGGGCCCCTGGGGGCCCCTGCACTGCCCATGCACTTGGCATGGGCAGTGCACGGGCCCACAGGCACAGCCCCGACGCGCATTTCACTGCCCGAATTTCGGGCAGTGAAATGCGTGATGGGTGCTACTGCACCAGCTGCACATCAGCATTGCCGCCGGCTCAATTACGAGCCAGCTGCAATGTTGATGGGACTTTTCCGCTGGCCCAGCAGAAAAGTCAAAATAGTGAGCCAGCCATACCGCCAGCAATGGCAGTATTCTGGCGCCCGCAACCTCGGCGGTCTGCCATGCAGACCACCGAGGTTGTAATGACCCCCAGAATGTTTTGATGGCTTAACAAAAATGTCACAGCATAACATTTTAAAAATATATTTTTTATGTGAAGCAAAGTATAAGGTGTCATGTGTCCCACAACCCCTCTGACATACATTTCTAGGTACCTCGCCGGCAGGGGCATCTTGCTTAGTTGATTGGGGAGTGAGACAATGTAGAGTTTGGACATGTGTACTTTTTTCCCACCATAACAAGTGTGGAGTTTTTGCCCTCATGAATCCACCAGTGGATGAGTCCAAATACAGTGATGAAATACTAGATTTTCAATGGCTTCACTGGCTCCCCATTCACAAGCGCAACCAAAAAATCATTTGGATTTTCGGTGGTGTCATATGATGACGATACTCAGAGAGTAGTATCACTATCCAGTAAACCAGAAGACACTGCCTCTAAATGTACTTCCTGTATGTTCCAGATAGGTAGTTGGATAAGGCTAAATAGCCTAAAGTTTAATTCTGGCAAAACAGAGGTCCTTCTCCTAGGCAAAGACAATTCATTCTGGACACCAAACTGGTGGCCTCAGGAAATGGGGGAACCTCCTTCACCAGGGCAGAAAGTAAAGAATTTGCGGATGGTCTTTGATACCAAACTCAACGATCAGATTAATACTGCGGTTTCATCAGTATTTTATTTGTTAAAAATATTTAGGAAAATCTGTCCTTTTATTCCTCCTGATCTCCAAAAGACGGTGGCCACTACTCTTGCCGTAAGTCAAATTGGACTATGGCAATGCTTTGTTCATGGGTATTCAGAAAAGACTCCTTCTTAAACTCCAAAAGCTCCAGAATGTAGCGGCCCGATTCCCGCTGGGGATTCCAAAATATCATTTGTTGTCTCAAGCCTTGACCAAGCTTCACTGGCTTCCAGTGGGTAAAGGAATAGAATTTAAGGCTCTCTGTACAGCTTCTAAGGCATTGTATAACACTGGCCCTGGTTACATTCAGGACAGATTTATCTGGTATATCCAGTCTTGAAAGCTCAGATCTGCAGAAGCCAAGTGCCTAGTGCTGCCCAGGGCCAAACGAGCATTCTGGGGAGGCAGGAGGTTATTTTTCAGGTAAGCTAAACTGTGGAATTCTCTCCCCATAAATCTAAATAACTGATCAGACCTATTGTCTTTTAGGAAACCTCTTAAGACCAGGCTCTTTAGTCATTAATATATTTCATCTTTTCCATGGCCACAATCATGACAGCAGCTGCACCAGGGTGCCCCGGCATTCGAGCACCATATAAAATTATAAATCAAATCAAATTCAAAATGTTCACACACACATACAAAGCCCTACATAACAGAGGACAGGAATACCTGAACAGCTGCATACACGTTCACCAACCCAACAGAAACCTACACTGTGCTTCACTCTCAATTGAAAATATTCCCCGCATCCGCAGAAGCAAAACTGGGGGTCGCTCAGTATCCTACTTCACACCCAAGACATGGAACGGCCTCCCTCAATACATTAGATCTTCCTCCTCACTTTTTGAGTTTTGCAAGAAGCTAAAGACCTGGCTCTTCATATAAGCATCTTGGGCACTTCACACCTATACACCTGCCCAGGCACCTGGATACCCTCTTGGGTGATTAGTGTGCTATACAAATCAATATAAATATAACATAACATAACAATTGACTGTTTATAATCTTCCATCTGTAATTTATCCACCATGTCCCCAAGCTCTAATTACAGTGGATGGTATTTCATGGTGGAAGATGGATGACCAGTCAATGTTTAACAGTTCATCCATAGTCACCAAGCTCTAAAAAAGGCCCTTGTTTGCCTTAAGAATCCTTTCTGGTACCTGTGAATTTGACAGTCATATGGATCAATTTCAGTGTGACAAAGTTGGCAGTTTTTGTTTCATCAGAAGATTCAGGAAAGTTATTTGTGTTGTAAAAACCCACCTGTAAGTGAGACTTTAGATAAAGGTATTAAACGTATAATACAGCAGTTTAGGGAGGTGTGCTTTAAGGTATAGAAATTATACTGTATACTGTAAATGTGGATCACAATCACATCTTTCAAATTCTAAGTCTTGTCCTGCACTGGGAAAGCAATGTTTGACTTCTAAAACAAATGCTTATTAGATATACTGCAATAATGGTATAACTGTACAGATTAATACCACTGGTGAGGAAAAGTGACCACCAAAAACAGTTTTTTCAGACAATTTCGTCGTTTTTATAATGTACTTAATTTCCAACCACTGTCACGACTTACGTGCTGCTGTAACCTGGAGTCCGCAGAACGAGTGGTGAGGATTTAGGGCCAGATGTATCAAAAATACAAATTGCATTTCTTAAATAGCGAATTTTAAGAAATCGCTATTTAAGAAATGCAAAATGGTATGTATGATTTTTGCGATTCGGTAATAGCGATTTCCTAAAATTCGCTAATGCTATTACCGAATCGCAAATAGAGAATCCAACCCAATTTGCACCTATGGGCCTGCTGCGAATGGTTTTGCATTTCCTAAATTGCGAATTCCAGTTAGGAATTCACAATTTAGGAAATGCAAATCCCAGGGTGCTGGGGGCCTAAGGCCCCCTCTGCTGCACTCCAAAAATATTTTTACGGACATGTGAAGCACACACATGCTTTAGGGGCATGTGTGCGCTACATGTCAATTTTAAAAATGCATTTAAAAAGCATTTTTAAAATTTGCACATGGTTACCACCAAACTTTTGTTGGTGGTAATTGCATTTCCTAAATGCCCAATTCGCATTTAGGAAATGCTTGATACATGTGCTTAAGAAATCGCAAATAAGGATTCCTTATTTGTGATTTCCTATTTAGAGAATCGCGATTTGCGATTCTCTAAATGGGGTCACAATTTTAAGGAATCGCTAGTTTAGCGATTCCTTAAAATTGCACTGCGAATGCCTTTCATACATTCTGAAAGACATTTTTGCATTCGCAAACGGCCGAATTTTGCGTTTCGCACCGTTTGCGAATGCAAAATCGCTTGATACATCTGGCCCCTTGTTCCTAAATGTTCGGCCTTGGCCCAGGAAGAGGCGACTCTTTCTGGTAGCCACAGTGCTGCAGGCAATGGAAACGCCAAGAGCACGCCGTAGTGCCAAAGGGAAAAAAACCCTGAAAGGGGAACAAAACCTCCAAAAAGGAAAGGTTCCTAAAACAGGAACAAAATGAATAGGTAAATACAGGAGCAAAAGTACAGGAAAAAACACTGGAACAGATGAGAGCCAGTATAGAATACGAGGAAGCAGGAGCGAAGACACCATCCAAACAGAAAGTGTTGCAGCGCAAGGAGAGAAAGAATCACAGCCCTTAAATACCAACAAACAGGAAGCGACCAAAAGGAAGTACAAGGACACCATCTTAGATAGGGAAAAACACATACAACATAATGGACTAGGAGCCATAGAGAGTAGGGAACAAGGAATGCTGGGAAGAGAGGGGTAATATGGGAAAAGGAAAAAAACATAAAGGAAGGCACAACAAAACAACAGGAAAGGAAGAAGAAAAGAAGAACAGGTGAGTGGGGGAGGTCAGACCTGCCTGGAAGCGCGTCACGCTAAAAAATAACGAGGCTCCATGCCCAATTTGGGGCCTCGAAATGTGCACAGAAAGCTGGGGACGCGGCGCGTCTTCAGACCGCGTGCCGTGGCCCGAGCCGAATGTTCGGCTCGTGCCGTGTGCAGCAGCACGACAACCACAGCTGTTCACAGCCTTTGCCCTTGCACCGGGTGGGGTTTGCCAGAGGGCCTGACTGCTCCCAACTTGCCTCAGAAGACCAGTTCCAGCTGCACACAATACACATGGCTCAACTCACAGCAGGCATCAAATCCCCACTCCACCCAACCTAGAGCTAGGCACTGAGCCCAATATGCTGAAGCCAGCCAAACCATGCTACTTATAAGGATTGGCCCACAAAGCTTGGCCTTTGGCCAGGCTCTATTTTTTATTTTTTGTTCAGATTCGTTAATCGAAAGAAGGATTGATGTGTCCACAGCCAGTTTAATGCCCAGGTGCTGCAAACACAGGGGAAGCTTTACAACTCATGGCACCATTTAGTGGATTTGCAATCCCAGATGTGGAAAAAACAGCAGATCGTTTAAAGGCAATTGATCGGTCGGGGAAGCGTGCTCAGTGTTAGCGATACACAGCCAGGAAACTAGCCTCAGATCTCTATTGCTTTTTTCCTATTCTCAAGTTCCCAGCCCTAAAATGGCAGCCGGTCCATGGTACCAAAGCATATAATAATGGTTTCCGTCTGCCGTTTTAAATGCTGGGGATTCTTGAATCAAGAAGGAAAATGTAAATCCAGCAACTATTTTTCATTTTGTTTTCATGCAAACCAATGTGGGCCCTTTATGCCTTTTTACCATGTTCTTCGGGACACAGGAAAGGCCCACATTCTGAAATAGCTGCCTCAAGGGAAATTATTCTTTTGTGGCATACAATCAGATCTCTCAGATCCACGGTACCAGCTCTGGAATCACAGATCCCAAAGATATGAAAGAAGAAGATGCTCCCTTGTCCAGTCAGATTACATGTTTTCTTATCTCTGAATTTGCAGATCCGACCCAGCACATGTATACAAAAGTATTAACTTTTAAAGCCTGCTCTGCAACGTTTTCAAATGCTTATGTCTCACAAATTATTGAAATGATTGACATCAAACAAACAAAAGCCCACCTTCTGAGTAAAATTCTACTATCCAGTAAAGTTTGGTTCGGGCTGAGGGTGCAAGCAAACATTCCTAGGGGAGCTAGGAATTAGGAAACTACATCTTCTTTCATCCCCCATCACTTTTTTTCCCTGCACAAATATCAAGGAAAAACGACATGCTGGATCTTTGCTGACTATGCCAAGAAAATGGTAAATTTTATGCAAATCTGTCCGTGAGGGGTCAAAGGTTCTGGGCATATTTGTAAAATACCATTTCAACTGAATCAAAACTACACTGTGACGACCGCCACTGTGCAATATGCAGATATGAAGACGAGAAGATGCTATTTATTACCATTGTTCAGGGGCGAAGAAAGGCAAAGCCTTGAGTGGGTTACGATGCCTCGCCCCACCCTCAACAATGGTAATAAATAGCACATTACATTCTTTGCATCTGCACATATTCTTCGTGCTATGCCATTTTTTCTTATTTATTTGTCTTTAAAAAACATATTTTACCAAAAACCAGAATGCACTGCGTTAAATGTATGCAGTAAAGCAAAATTACATTTAAGAGGCTTTGTGATCATTAGAAGAGTTGTTTCCATGTGTAAAGCAATTACAATCTGCAGTCTGTGAGGCAGATTTGACTTTAGCACTGTAATAATAAAAGTGTGAATCTTTACAGAACAGTTGTTATAAATAACTTGTTACTGGGCCACATTTTTCCCTCCCATGGCATACATTTATTCATACCATGGCAATGACAATAAATGTAGCCTAAAAATTCATGTTATGTAGAGAAACTTTAGTAAAACCAAACATTCACACCTTAATTACTAGAGTGACAATGTCAAATTCCACTTTATTGCCGCAGTAGGATTCAATTCTATGTCAGGATTGTAGGCGAGAATTAAGCATTATTTTTTCCCTTAAGTTCTCAGCAGCTGTAGCCGAGTTCACTTTTCTAACAATAACAAAAGTGCATTTCCCAAAACCAAAAAGGGAAAAGTATAATAACAAAGTAACAACACAGTATACCATTCAACAGTTACTCTCCAATATAATCTCAGGAGCCGAATCCTCCTCCTCCTCGTTTCTTCACAGTTTAGTAAGAAGTTAAGTACATATAAGTGTTCTCTGTTTGCTTTTTGTGTGCAATATAATTTTGTCAAGTCTTATGGATAATGTGCCTTTATATTTCAAGTGTGCCGGACTGCCTTTGTGGGGAGCTTCCTCTGTGCCACAGGTTCTCCCTCCTTGGGAAGCCCAAGGACGTTATTGGCTGACCTCCAAAACAATTTCACTTGTGGATAGATAACCTCTGTCCACTTCGTTTTGTGTCGGCTGCCAACCCAGGGAGCGATAGAGGACCAGATTGGAGTGAGATGCTGCGTGTTTCCAACTATATTCAGTGTTGAAAATGGAACACTCTCCCGTTTAGTGGCCACCCGAATAATTTAATTAAATAGCTCTGCCCTTGACACCGCAATAGTGCCCCAGGACACCCCTTACCGCCAGCCTCTTCCTGGCGGTGTAAACCACCACAAACAGGCTGGCGGTGAGGCTGGCGGTGAGGGGGTCATAATCTCCAGGCTGCTTGCAGCGCTGCCCTGGTGGATTATCACCGCCGGGGGAAAATCGGCGGGACACCGCCGTCCCCGGCGGTGCGACCGCGGCTTTACCGCCGCGGTCAGAATGGGAAATGAAGCACCGCCAGCCTGTTGGCGGTGCTTCCGTCATTCTTGCCCTGGCGGTCCAAGACCGCCAGGGTCAGAATGACCCCGTAGTATCCAAAAGCCTGATTCTAAGGTAGCAGGCTGTATAGCAGGGATCTCCAACCTTTTCTGTAATAAGAGCTATTTATGCGCAATGAAAATCCTCCAGAGCTACTAATGTTATACGAGATGTAGTAGTCCCCACATCAGACCAGATTACGTTAGTGGCCACCATATGCAAGATTACTAGCGGTGATCACATCCATGCATCAGGCACGGTTGCCAGCACTAATAAAGAACACACTTTGTAAATGTGGAATGCCACTACATCATCCATGCCAACAGACTAGATTCAGGTGGCAGAGTCCTGATTTATAAAGCCAAGAAATTGCATTTTTTTAGCTCTCTCTGCTTAAAATTGCTTGTGTTTCAGTATTAGTCAATAGCGAAAATAAATCCTTCAAAAAATTTTTTCCACTATTTCCTGTTTCAAAATGTGGACATGTATGCTGCATGAGCAACCCATAATCGTAACAGCTGCAGTGTCCAAACCAAGTTAACAATATTAGTTTTAGTCTGCCCAACACTGGATAATTTTGTACCACTCAAATATCAGCTTTAAACATATTTTGGAAATTCAACCGTTTTTCTACAAGCAGCAGCTTATGAATTCTGAAACACATTTTGGTTACAAATACACGCTTTGCAATTTTGGTATACATATATTAATTCAAACAAGCATAAGCTCCTACTTTAGTTAATTTGGAAGCATACAGGAGAGCTACTTACAGGTTGCTTGAGCGCTACCAATAGCTCACAAGCTACACATCAAGAATCCTGCTATATAGCAAAGAAGGTTTGTAAGCCTCTGGAGGAAGAAGTTAGAGCAAGATTGAAGATGCGATGCAACATTCTGTCACTGAAAGGCAAGATTACCCTGACACTAATGCACAAATGTCTACTACCTTGTCAAAGTATATGAAGAGCCCAAGAAGGGGATAGACAGCTTCTGGAGGGTATCCCAGCATAAACTCCTGGATATGGTAGGCGTCTAATGAAAATCTTACATCTGGTGGAAGAGGCCAAGGCTTCAGGTGCCCCAATGTCCTTTGAAATATTTAATGCTTTGCCCCAGTGGGCTATCTACATCCTGTAAAATGCTCATTGTTCACTGTCGACCAAATATCAAATACCATAGGTGCAGGAAAACACCACTGTTTGTATGGTTACCCCCCACTTTTTGCCTAGTGTTGATGCCAACTTTGATTGAAAGTGTGCTGGAAGTGTGTTAACCATGCCCCAGCACCAATGTTCTTTTCCTAAAACTGTACCTTTGTTCCCAAAATTGGCACAGCCCTGGCACACAGTTAAGTCCCTTCTAAAAGGTACCCATAGTACCAAGGGCCCTGTGGCCAGGGAAGATCTTTAAGGGCTGCAAAAGGCTAAGTCGACATGGCACTCCTCTCAAGGTGCCATTCCCACAAACCACTGCCTGTGGCATAGGTAAGTCACCCCTCTATAAGTGCAGTGTAGCCATATTAAGTATATGGTCTGGGAGTTTTTCATTACGAACTCCACAGCACCATAATGGCTTCACTGAATACTGGGACGTTTGGTATCATACTTCTCAACACAATAAACCCAAAATGATGCCAGTGTGGGATTTATTGAAAATTGCACACAGAGGGCATCTTATAGATGCCCCCTGTATGTTAGCCAACTGCTAGTGTAAGACTGACTGGTCTGTGCCAGGCTGCCACTTTCAGATGAGTTTCTGACCACATGGGGTGAGTGCCTTTGTGCACTCTGTGGTCAGAAACATAGCCTGTCCTGGGTGGAGGTGCTTCACACCTCCCTCTGCAGGAACTGTGACACCTGGCGGTGAGTCTCAAAGGCTCAAGCCTCGGATTACAATGCCCCCAGGGCACTCCAGCTAGTGGAGATGCCTGCCCCCCTGGGCACAGCCCCACTTTTGGCAGCAAGTCCGGCGGGAAAATTAAGAAAACGGAGGGGGGGAGTGGCCACCTCAGCCAGGACCACCCCTAAGGCGCCCAGAGCTGAGGTGACCCCCTCCTTGCAGAATCCTCCATCTTGGTTTGGAGGACAGGGACCAATAGGGATAGGCATATGCCCCCCCCTCCCCAAAGGGAATGGGCACAAGGAGGGTGTAGCCACCCTCAGGGACAGTAGCCATTGGCTACTGCTCCCTGACCCTAACACGCCCCTAAATTTAGAATTTAAGGGCCTCCCTGAACCCAGCTCACCAGACTCCTGGCGACCTCCAAAGAAGAAGGGCTGCTGAGCTGAAACCCCCGCAGAGAAGAAGAAAGACGACAACTGGTTTGGCCCCAGCCCTACAGGCCTGTCTCTTGCTTCAGAGAACCTGCAAAAAGAACAGTGACACATCCAACTAGGCCAGCGACCTCTGCCAACTTCAGAGGAATGCCCTGCACCCCCAAAAGGACCAAGAACTCCAGAGGAAAGCATCTCTGTCTCAAAGAAACTTCCTACCAAGGACTCCCACCTCACTCCGGATGCATGAGTCCTGACCCCTGTGAATCCCACGGCCCATGTCCAGGTGATGCACCCAGCAAGAAAGGGTCCCCAGGCGATTGGGAGCAAGAGTCCACCTTGGGTTGACCCCTCCAAGCCCCCACGATGACGCCTGAAGAGAGAATCCAGAGGACCCACCTGACCCCAAGCGCAGACGAAGATTTCTGACGCCCACAGGACACACTGCACCCGCAGCCCCCAAGCCTTGGAGAACCTGACCCTGGTGCAGCATTGACCAGCAGACAGCCCTCTGCCCTATCTGACCAGTAGTGTGCCCGAGACACCCCCACTGGACCTCACCTGCAGCATCTGAGTGACCCCCGGGGTTTCCCATTAATCTCTATTGTAAACCCGACGTCCTGTTTGCACCCGGCAGCCCCTGTGCCACTGAGTGTGTGTGTTTGCTGCCTACTTTGCCCCTCCAGTGCACTTCTAAACCTTCCTGGTCTGCCCTCCGAGTCGCAGGTACTTACCTGCTGGCTGACCAAGATCTGAGTACCTCCCTGTCTCCATAGGAACCAACGTTAATTTGGTTCCTCTTTGACCTCTGCACCCGAACGGCCCCATGTTGCTGGTGGTGGGTGTTTGGGGTTAACTTGACCCCCCAACGACGGACTACCTAAAACTCGGAGATAGGAACTGTAAGTCGTGTACTTACCAGTTACACTGTTCAATCTTTTCTTCCCCCTGGAACTGTTAAAAATTGCAGTGTCTACTTTTAAAATAGATTTTTGCCATTTTAAAGAAAACTGTATACATTGTTGATTTTATTCAAAGTTCTAGGTATTACTATGCAAAGTACCTTACATTTTATGTACTTACCTGCAAACTAAATCTTGTGGTTCTAGAAATAAATTAACAAAATATATTTCTCTATATAAAAACCTATTGGTCTGGAGGTATGTCATTGAGTGTGTGCTACTTCTATTGCTTGTGTGTGTACAACAAATGCTTAAAACTACCCTCTGATAAGCCTAACTGCTCGACCACACTACCACAAATAGAGCATTAGTATTATCTATTATTGCCTCTGTCAAACCTCTGGAAAACCCCTGGACTCTGTGCACACTATGGCCCTCATTATGACAGTGGTGGTAAAAACCGTTTACCACCGCAGCGACGGCCTCCAAAAAGACAGTCACCGTGGCTACCAGCCAACCACCATATTATGACCATAGCCGGAATACCACCAGAAGGATGGCGGAATTCTGGCTACGGTCACGGCAGCGGGCGGTGGTAAGGTGGCGCTGCAGCCAGCAGCAGCGCCACACCAGTAGACCGCCGCAGACCGTATCATGACCCATGACATGGCCTGCCGGTGTTCTGCTGACGGACGCAGCTGCTGGCAGCAGCGCCCCGTCCCATCTCCTGCTGGAGTACCCCCTCACAAAAAGTAAGTCGAGCGCACCGACAGGGGAGGGGGCGGGGAGAGTTGTGTGTCTCTGGGGGTGTGTGTGTAAGTTTGTATGTGCGTGAATGTGGGTGTGCGTTGTGTGTGGTATGTGTGTGCATGTGTGGATGTGCGAGTGTGTGTATGTTGTGTGAATGCGTGTGTGCTTGTTTGTATGTCAGTGTGTTTGAATGTGTGTGTGAATGGTTGAATGCATGCATGGGTGCAGCAGTCATCCATGTGTGTATGAGTGTGTGTGATGGTGCGTGAAGGTACGTGTATGTTAGGGGGTGAGACTGGAGAGGCTGTTACCGCCATGGTGGATGGAGTCATATTATGGGGAGAAGTACCGCCAGCCTGTTGGCAGTACTTTTCTTCATGATACCACCGTCCGCCAGGGTCATAATGAGGGCCAATATCTCATTTTGATATAGTATATACAGAGCCAGCTTCCAACATTGGTGGTGACAATGGTGGACCCAAAACTTAATTATTTGACTCTTTTGGTAGCTGGACAAGCTGCACAGAGGTGCCATTGGATAAGGCCCAAACCTTAAAATGAAAGATCTTCAGGAAGGTTTTCACATGGACCGGAAGAAACCTGGGATGTTCTTCTGGGAGTTCCATCCAATAAAGTCCACAAGGTGGGCAGGGTAGCAAGAACAACAGCTGGCAAGATGGAAGACAATTTAGAACCTTCTTCCGCTCGAAAAGCTATGCCACCAGCAGAGGCAGCAGAGGTGGTTTACGAGGACAAACCTATACCCCAGAAGGTTATTCTAATAAAGATTTTCCCCTTTCTCTTCTAACGTTAGGGAGGAGACTGAAATTCTTTAAGGGGAAATGGGTGGAGGGTATGAGGGATTCTTGGGTTCTGGAAACTGTTCAGGGGCTTCACATAGGGGTCTGTGGTCCCTCAGTGAAGTCACAAAGATGCAAACCACCAAGTTTTTTAGATCAAGAGTCAGCTCTGAAAGACACAAGTGGCAAAGATGGAGTGGAAAGCAGCCATTTGCAAGTTGGAATACATCTCAGGGAATTTGTAGGGAATACCTTTCTGATAGAGAAGAATAATGGGTTAGAGACATGTAATATATGAGAGAGAATTCAATGAGTGGCTGGTTTATCGTCCTTTCAAGATGGAAAGAATCCATCTGTCAGAGGTGTTCTTCTACAAGGGGAATTGATGGTGAGGTTAGACCTGAAAAATGCCTATGTGATGGTCCCGGTATTGCTGCCTTCTTAGAGATTGCTTCAATTTTGTTGATGGTGTCAGGCATTCAAGTGTGTAGCTCTGCCTTTGGGGCTCTTCATTAACTTCATGGAGCTTCAGTGTGGCTGCAAGGAGAAAACAGGCTCCATCATGAGTAAAGGCAGCTGGAGTCCCCAACTGGCACCCCTTCTATGTTTACCATTTGCTGTTTTCACTGTAGTTTGTGTACCTATGCTGAGTGTCAAACATGTAACTGCAAATTCACGTGATGAATCCTTGCCCACAGCTAGCTCAACAAAATGTATTCTTGGTTTTCCAGATACTTCAAAGTTCACCAGGTCGATTGTCAGCTGTGCCTGTTCAAAACCCAGTCAGTTTGTAAATATACTCTCCTTTCACAACCTGGAGCCATAAATCTTACAGAGAGTAGGCTTTAACACATACACCTTGTGGACAGCAACATCTCTCGGATACAAAAAGAGCATAAAAGAACAGACTCTTAGAATAAACGTCTGCAGTTTTTGCAGAGTTATTGCATTTCCCAATAGGAATGCAGTGTCTAAATCACATAGGGGGTCATTCCGACCCTGGGCCGCGGAAGCACCGCCAACAGGCTGGCGGTGCTTTCTGGGCCATTCTGACCGCGGCGGTAAAGCCGCGGTCAGAAAAGGGCATGGCCTGGCCCAGGGAATCCTCCATGGCCCAGGGAATCCTCCATGGCGGCGCTGCTTGCAGCGCCGCCATGGGGATTCCGACCCCCTTCCCGCCAGCCTGTTCCTGCCGGTTTTTACCGCCAGGAACAGGATGGCGGGAACGGGTGTCGTGGGGCCCCTGGGGGCCCCTGCACTGCCCATGCCACTGGCATGGGCAGTGCAGGGGCCCACTAACAGGGCCCCATAAAGATTTTCAGTGTCGGCTTTGCAGACACTGAAAATCGCGACGGGTGCCACTGCACCCGTCGCACCCCTACAACTCCGCCGGCTCCATCCGGAGCCGGCTTCATTGTTGAGGGGGGTTTCCCGCTGGGCCGGCGGGCGGCCTTCTGGCGGTCGGCGGGCGGCCTTCTGGCGGTCGCCCGCCGGCCCAGCGGGAAAGCCAGAATGGCCGCCGCGGTCTTTTGACCGCGGTGCGGTCATTCGGCGGTTCCCTCCAGGCGGCCGGCTCCCGCCGCCCGCCGGGGTCAGAATTACCCCCATAATCTGGAATTAGAGACAGACTTATAAGGAGGATGAGGAGATCTAAGTCTTTGTCCTTCACATGTATACAAAGCTTTTGTTTGTACACAGTGAGTTAGAGCTTCAACGCTTGCACTCTATTGCAATAACACACTCATTAAACCCAATTTATATAGTTTGACACTCTGAGAAGGTTTGTCTTCCTTCAGGAAGCTGTGTCTATTTTGCTTCACATTATTGTAAGGCACTGACTTATAGTACAGTGAGACCTTTCGCAGCAGCTGGCTTAACACTGAGGATCACCTGCTGGATTCTGACTTTAAGCAATCCCACACAAGGAATCAGGATGACATCTCATGATAGATCAAAATTCATATTCACAAAGCTACTAGTACCAGCAGTGGAGTACTGAACAGTAAAGAGCATCAGATTGATAATTTATCTAAATTATATTTTATTGATGGATCAATACCCACAACAATTGCAATGCAATTTGAAAACACCTATTTCATTGCTCCAGGATCCAAGGTTTGACCTCAATCAGGATAAATCGAAACTGGACCGCCATCAGTCCATGATCATCTTGGGTTCTGTGATAGATTCAGTAGCACCCACTCTGAGTCTCCTATCCAAAAAGAACATGAGGTCAAGATGGAGTTGTGGAGGACTCAATAAAGGGACAGACTCAGTTCGGCAAGATTATGGGCTTTCTGTTGTTACCCATTCAGGCTATTTTCTGAGGTCCTCTCTACTACATGGTATTAGAGAAGTTGAAGACCAATCATCTCAGAAGAGGATTGAAGTATTCAGAGTTGTTGACTTTGACACATGAGGGCAGGATGGAGATCCAGGGGTGGCTGGATCATTTGAAAGCCTACAATCTTCAGATCTACCCCAGACTTGATGAACGAGTCAGATGCCAGTAGGTGAGGCTGAGAAGACATATGTGCAGTTATTTCCATGGACAGAAGATGGACCATAAAAGAACTGGACTGCCATGGAAGCAAGCAAAGGAACAGGTTGGCAATGGAGTTGTTGGGAAACACTCTGTTAGCTGGGATAATGGCCTTCTGTAAAGTGAAACAGTGAATCCTGAGCCAGAATCGACCAGGAGATTCAGGAATTTCCTGTGGTCACTGGCCCACGAAGTTCCCGTGGCAGGACATTTGGGCATTAGATATACCCAGCTACTGGCCAGGGATGCACAAAAATACAGAGTGGCTCTGTAGAACCTTGCCCGTTATACAGGTGTGTGGTAATTCAAAAAGGAGGACAAAGGCACTGTTTAGTGCCTCTACCAGCTGCAGGTGCTCAATTTGAGCAGATGGAATAGTCATAGGT
This sequence comes from Pleurodeles waltl, assembly GCF_031143425.1. Classification (NCBI taxonomy): domain Eukaryota; kingdom Metazoa; phylum Chordata; class Amphibia; order Caudata; family Salamandridae; genus Pleurodeles; species Pleurodeles waltl. The sequence goes on from NC_090445.1 coordinate 786,262,354, forward strand.
GCTCTATTTGACCCCTCACAGTTAGGCAACAATGATATCTTGGTTGTGGTTGATCACGCCATCGAGTGTCCTAAAGCGGTACCTCTGACAAATATGACTGCATAGATAGAAGTGAGAGCTCTCCTGGGGATTTTTCTACGGTTGTGTTAGACCTGGCAGCTTTTTGGCCTGTCTCCCCTGTCTTTTTGCCATCTGACCTCCTGTTTTTATGGTGTACTGGACTCTGTTTTTGCTGATTTATTGTCTCTGTGCACTTTACCACTGCTAATCAGTGCTAAAGTGTAAGTGTTCCCTAAAGAAATTGTACTGTTGATTGGTTTATCCATGATTGGCATATTTGATTTACTGGTACGTCCCTAGTGAAGTGCACTAGAAGTGCCCAGGGCCTGTAAATCAAATGCTACTAGTGGGCCTGCAGCACTGGTTGTGCCACCCACATTAGTAGCCCTGTAAACATGTCTCAGACCTGCCACTTCAGTCTCTGTGTGTGCAGTTTTAAACTGCCAATTCGACTTGGCAAGTGTACCCACTTCCCAGAGCTAAACCTTCCCTTTTACTACATGTAAGGCACCTCTAAGGTAGGCCCTAGGTAGCCCCCTGGGCAGGGTGCAGTGTTTGTTAAAGGTAGGACATGTACTTTTGTGTGTTACATGTCCTAACAGTGAAATGCTGCTAAATTCGGTTTTCACTGTGCAAGGCCTATCTCTCTCATAGCTTAACATGGGGGCTGCCTTTAAATAAAATGCAGATTACCTTTGAGAGCAAATATGGAATTTAGGGTCTCTGAACTCACAATTTAAAAATACATCTTTTAGTAAGGGTTGTTTTTAAATTGTGTGTTTGAAGATGCCACTTTTAGAAAGTAGGCATTTTCTTGCTTAAAACATTCTGTGACTATGCCTGTTTATGGATTCCCTGTCTGGGTCAGTTTGACAGTTTGCAGCTGTTTGTACCTCTCTCTAGACAGTGACACAAAGAGGGCTGGGTGTAGCCTGCATATCCTGGTGAGCCATCTGAGCTAGAGGGAAGGGAGGAATGGTTACTTGCAAACACTTGAGACTTTGCTTTGAAGTTTGCCAACTTCAAAGGCAGAAAGTGGGTATAGGTATTGGACCCAAAACCCCAGACTTTTAGAATCTTTCTGGAATCAAGAGGAACCTCTGCCAAGGAGAAGAGCTGGAGGAGTACTGTTCCTTTGCTGTGTTGCTTTGCTAGATTGGCCTGCGGTTGCTGCTTCTACCTTAAAAGAGTGCAAAGGATGAACTTTGCTGTGTATCCTGCTTGAGTCTGCGTGTATGTTTTAAAGTGTGCGTGGATGTGTATGTGAATGGATGAATGCATGCGTGTATGTATGTGTGAATGATTGTGTGTTTCCGTGTGTGTGTGTGAGAAGGGGGGCGTGCATGTAGGGGGTGGGGGGTGTTTCGGGAGGTGGGGGGGACACCTGTTACTGATGGGCCTAGCGCCATGGTTTTCGTGGTATTATGAACACCACGGAAACCATGGCGGTAGGCGGGGTCATAATCCCGTAGGTGGTACAAGGCCGGCCCCAGGCTGGAGAAAGTTATCTCCAGCCCGGTGGCTGCTACTGCATTGGCGGTCAGAGTGGTACATTGGCGGATTGTACGACGAAACAACGAATTAAAAAACAACTACTGACTTAACAACGAGGTCGGAACACCGACCTCGTTGCTACTACTAATGATTTTACCACAAATGCCTTAACAACGATATTTCGTTGTAAAGGCATTCCTGATAAAATCATTAGCAATAGGCACCATTCACCCTACATCCCTTACCCCACCCCCCAACCCCACCCCAAAACCTAAAAACCCCGGACCCCCACCCACTCCCCAAAACCAAAAACGCCCCACCCCCCCAACCCCACCCCAAAACCTAAAACCCCCTGACCCCCCACCCACTCCCCAAAACCAAAAACGCCCTACCCCCCTAACCCCACCCCAAAACCTAAAACCCCCTGACCCCCACCCACTCCCCAAAACCTAAACCCACCACTTCGCCAACTCCCTTCTTTGTACCTTAACCACGCATGTTCGTTGTTCAGAACATTCGTAGTTAAGGCACAAAAAACCAGAGTCGTGGTTAAAAAAAGCGTTGTTGCGCTTTCGTTAACCACGACTTTCGGGAAAAAAAAGTAGTAAAAAAGGATGTTTCCCACATTGGCGAGTTGGCTTCAGCCAACCCGCTAATATCAGAATGTGGCGGTCAGTACCGCCAGCCTGTTGACGGTACTACCACCACTTTAACGCCGACCGCCGGGGTCATAATGACCCCCAAAATGTGAAAAGAGTGCTTAGAAGTCACTAGCGGTCAAAAGATTACTTGAGGTTGCGAAGGACTGGTGCAGATCCAAAATCTAGGCCCACCATGATAGAGGGTAGGAAGGCTACAAAACTCACACAGGGCCCAGTGAAACAGTACCTCTGGTGGACCAATGCAGCAAAGCAGTTGGGTCACTGCGTTGTCGATGGGCTCCATTGAGGTAAATGTGATGAGCTGTTGTTGGGCCACGTAGAGAATCGTCGGCGAGTCACTGTCATTCGGCAGCCACTGCGCCATCGGAGATGCGAACACCGATTTTTTAGCCGCACTACGACCAATGCATCGATTTGTGTGGAACTCAGCTGCAGCACCCACTTCTGAGGCCCAGAGCCTGGAGGGGGCACCTCAGGCAAGGGTGGGAGTCAGAGAAGGCAGTGTCCAGCAGCACCAGGAGAGTTGTGGGCAGGCTTTGATGTCCCTGGGACTGCAGGGGCCAAGCCAGCAAACCCTTTACAATCACTCTGGTGGGAAGGCAGAGTTCTGCCAGCAGGGTCAGAGAGCAGCAGACAGGAGGGCAACAAGCAGAAAAGCAGGCCTTCCAGAAAAGCGGTCAATTTGAGTCATTTGAGCAGCACAGCAGTTCTTCTGACAAAGATTCAGTCCCAGGTCCAGAAGTGTCTTATTTGATGGAGTCAGAGACCCAGTACTTATACCCAAATGTGCCTTTGAAGTGGGGGAGACTTCAAAGAGTGGTTTTGAAGTGCAACAGTTCCCCTTTCAGCCCAGTCCTGTCTGCCGGGAGGTCTGTGGGGGAATAATCAGTCCTTTATGTGGGGAGTCAGGCCACTACACTTTGAGGTGTAAGTGAGAGCCCCTCCACCCTTCCAGCCCAGGAACACACATGATTACGTAGATGAATGCAGATGCAGTTGAGTGTCCTGTGTTTATAGCTGTCTTGATAGAATGCACAAGGGGGGCAGTCACCCAGCACAGACCGGAGTTGGATTGGAGACAGGCTTTAAGGCACATAGAGCAGTAATAGCAGAGAAATGCCTGCATTCTGAAAGTGGCCTTTCTAAAATAGTAAGGTTAATTCCACCTTTACCAGTAAAGAGGATTTATCATTACCATTCCAAATATATGAAAAATTATGTAGTTACTCCTTTCTGATCAGGAATTACAGCTTTAAGGGATAAATCCCAATGCAGGCCAATGAGAGGAGCCAGCTTGCCTATAGTGAAAAAACTACTCCAGGAGTTTTCCACTACCACGACATGTAAAATTTTAAAGTGCATGTCCTGCCTTTTAAATACACTGCACCCTGTCCTGTGGGTCACATAGGGCCTACTTTAGGGGTGACTTATATGTAATAAAAGGGAAGTTTAAGGCTCGGCAAAAGATTTTCAATGCCATGTTGAGGTGGCAGTAAAACTGCTCACACGGCCTTGCAATGGCAGGCCTGAGACATAGGGGGTCATTACGACCCTGGCGGTTATGGACCACCAGGGCCGGGGACCGCGGATGCATCGCCAACAGGCTGGCAGTGCATCCAGGCCTATTCTGACCGCAGCGGTAAAGCCGCGGTCAGAAAAGGGAAACTGGCGGTTTCCCGCCGGTTTTCCCCTGGCCTGAGGAATCCTCCATGGCGGCGCTGCAGGCAGCGCCGCCATGGGGATTCCGACCCCCTTACCGCCAGCCTGGTTCTGGCAGTTTTGACCGCCAGAACCTGGTTGGCGGTAACGGGTGTCGTGGGGCCCCTGGGGGCCCCTGCAGTGCCAATGGCATGGGCATTGCAGGGGCCCCCTAACAGGGCCCCACCAAGATTTTCAGTGTCTGCATAGCAGACACTGAAAATCGCGACGGGTGCAACTGCACCCGTCGGACCCTTTCCACTCTGCCGGCTCCATTCGGAGCCGGCATCCTCGTGGAAGGGGGTTTCCCGCTGGGCTGGCGGGCGGCCTTCTGGCGGTCGCCTGCCAGCCCAGCGGGAAACTCAGAATTACCGCAGCGGTCTTTTGACCGTGCAGCGGTATTCTGACGGCGGTACATTGGCGGGCGGCGGATGGAATGAGGCCCATAGTCTCCAAGGAGATTCTGAATAGAGCAGCAGTTGCCTTTCCCCCTGACCACAGGGACTGGACTTAGCTGATTGGCTCCCTAAGTCCATGCTGCACCTGAGACCCACCCCCCACACCTGCTCTGGCCCCTTACGTTTGTGGAGGGAAGCCCAAGACAGCCACCTCCATTTTGTGAGCCTCTGAGCATCTCCCCTGGGTCCTGATACAGCCCAGTGTTCAAGGATTGCAAAAAGACCTAGGTAAGTAACCCTGAGTTTTTTTGGCTAAATAGTATTATTTGTTCAAAAGTGTTTATTTCAGCTACCTGTGTCTGTTTTACTGTGGACTCTCTGTGTTTCAGGCAGCCTGGCCTCTTTTAAAGTGGTGTTTTTTTTACTTCGTTTTTTCCGTGACTTTGTGAATTGCCTTGCTAGTTTGTGGCACCCCCCCCCCCCCTTTTTCTCTTCTAAGTAAAAAGGCTACATACATCTTGCAGAGTGTGTTTTTAGGAGACTGTTTTAATCTGTTTCTGTGATTTAAATTGTGCTTAAAAACTGTCTGCCTCCCTGTATTTTTGCCTTTAAAAAAGCCCGATTTCAGAGTGCGCGCCAAGCAGTATTCCAGTGTTTGTTTCTTAAATAATCTCTCTCTTACCTGGAAAGTAGACTCTGCTAGTCTGTCTGTATCCAAGGAGATTCTGAATAGAGCAGCAGTTGCCTTTCCCCCTGACCATAGGGACTGGACTTCAGTTAACTTGCTCCTTATATAAGTTCCTATTGGTTGTTACATATGTTGTTGTGATAGGTTGTTGGGAGATGGTCTTTCATTGGTTGCTGGCTCCAGGGCTGGGCTTATGATTGGTGGATAGGGCTGGGAATCTGATTGGCTGTTGGTTCTAGGGCTGAGACTCTGATTGGCTGTTGGTTCTAGGCCTGTGATTGGTGGATAGGGCTGAGATTCTTATTGGCTGTTGGTTCTAGGGCTGTGATTGGTGGATAGGGCTGATATTCTGATTGGCTGTTGGTTCTAGGGCTGTGATTGGTGGATAGGGCTGAGAGTTTCTAATTGGCTAATGGTTCTAGGGCTGTGATTGGAGGATAGGGCTGAGAATCTGATTGGCTGATGGTTCTAGGGCTGTGATTGGTGGATAGGGCTGATAATCTGCTGTGATTGGAGGACAGGGCTGAGATTCTGATTGGCTGATGGTTCTAGGGCTGCAATTGGTGGATAGGGCTGAGATACTGATTGGCTGATGGTTCTAGGGCTGTGATTGGTGGGTAGGGCTGGGATTCTGATTGGTTGCTGGTTTTAGGGCTGGGGCTGTGATTGGTGGTCAGGAATAGGGCTATGATTGGTGATTAGGGCTGGGTCTCCCATTAGTTGGTTGAATCAGGGCTTGAAATTGGATTGGCTAGGGTTAGGACCAGCTTCTTATTGGCTAGTAGGGCTATTAAAGCCTAGGACTCAGGGCGTCTCAGCCCGGGCGGAGAGGGAAAGGGCAGAGAGGACAAGGGCAGCTGCCTGTTTGGGCCTGTTTGGGACAGATAGGGACTAGGGACTAGGGCCAGAAATGCTGCCCAGTTCTCAGTGGACCAGGAATGGTTCCAGCCCCTACACATCCCTCAACATGCAAACACATATTCTACAAAGGCATCCAACTCATGCATCACAAACTGACCACAGACAGATTGCATTGCCCCATCACCCAACACAATACCCTTTATACAATACATATACACATATCCCCCACAACTACTACAGTCAAACACCTGCCTTCTCACAGCAAACACTACTCTGTCCACTCCCACTAACACAACGTGCCATCACCCACACAACACAAAACTACAGTATACATTTCTCTCAGTCTCAGCCTTCCAGAAACACACTCTCTGTTCATACTAACCAACAACACTATCCGCTGTTTGCTCCACACAGACCACCTGTCATCATAACAATGCCCAAACCCTGCCTTCAAACACACCATCTACAAACACTCTTCCCCTCTCTTCACCAATTACACAGAACCATACAATCCCCACATTTCACTCCACCACACATATTACCTCTTCCACTCATCACAACTAACACTAACTCCCCTGACACACATCCATCACCTCTTACACACCTTGTTCATTCATCTCCAAAACACATCAGCACCCCATCTAACACTCAAATTCCACTCACCAGCACTAACTCACATACAAATCCCTCACCAAAAACAACTACACCAATATCCCCTCTCACTATTCCACAAAAACAATACAGACCACAAACATCAGCACATTAAATCAACACAAACTTACATTACACTTATCGTCATACCGACTCCCACCCTCAGGACTACACAAAGAATACAAATGCCATCCTATCTCCACCCCTACTTTCTCACTCTTCACAAACACCTACCACAAGCACCCCAACCCAGCAAATTTCATTCACTCGCCTCTCCTCCATTGGACAATTTAGAGCCTTACATCATGATCCACATGCTCCTCCACCACTCCTAACCCATACTCCATCCACACTAAACAAACGCAAACAAAATAAAAAACATGCCACTCATAGCAACCTTGCATCCCCTTGTCTATTACATAATACAACTACCCTACAAAAAAACAGTACACTCCTCATGGCTCTCTCAGCCACCAAGTCCACCACCCACACACACAGACCCAACAAAATGCTTCCTTAACCTGCTGGAAGAGGAACACTATATTGAAAGGCAAGACTGTTGTGAGCCTCAAACTGTTATCACCACTAGCAACACTCCTGCTTCAAGCTCACATTATACTACTTACCCTTCTTCTAAACAAAACAACACTACCACTAACACACCTTTTCTAAACTGCCAGCTCATAAATGCTCGATCACTCTCAAAAAACAAGCACCACATCTACGACCTGCTCACAGACAGACAACCTGACTTACTATTAATGACTGAATCCTTGTTGTAAGATGACATGGCCCCAGTGTTGCACGAAGCCGTTCCTCCAGGCTATCAAACCATCACACAAAACCGTATAGGCAAGAGAGGAGGTGGACTAGCTATTATATTCAAACAGGCATTGAACCTCAGTAAAACAGACAACCTCTCCATACAAGGTTGTGAAGCCCTCCTTACCAGATGCCACCCTACTCCAACTTCCTCCTGTAACTTTATCCTCCTTTACAGACCTCCACCTAACAACTCCACATTCCCAGATGCTTTTCTAGACACAGTCTCAAACCTTATTACACTATACTCCAACTTATGCATTCTTGGGGATCTAAACATTTGGTTTGACAAACCCAATACGCCCCATCCAAAAGCTATCACCACTGGCCTAGTCGCATTGAACCTACATCAGATTGTACACATTCCCACACACATCGCTGGTCACATCCTAGATGTCATTTTTGCTAAGCCTGAACTAGTTACTATACATAGCATCACACCAATCACTTGGTCAGACCACCATTTGATAACTTTCTGACATACAACTCCACAACTCAACACACCCCACAACTACTTACATACATACACATATCGACCATGGAGCAAACTCAATTTGGATGACTTAGAAACACAATTAACATCCAACACAGATCTAGATACAATTAATTCTGTGCCAAAACTTTATGAGTGGCTACAGGAAGCTTTTGATATCCTAATACCACTCAGAAAAACTAAACACAACAAAAGAAAACCAACACCTTGGAGAAACACAGAACTTAAAAAGATAAAGCAACAATTCAGAAAGTTGCAGCGGATCTGGCTCAAAACAAACAACAGTCAAGACAAACTGCAGCTACACAAACTTAACAGGACATACACATCATCAATCAAAAAAGCTAAAAATAGGTACTACTCAGACAGAATTCAAAATGCTCAATCTACAACCAAGGAATTTTATAAAATGCTCAATGAATTTCGAAAACCTACATGCATGGAAGGAAGTCATCCCACTACTCAAGATTTCACAAACAAATTGGCAACTCACTACACAACCAAAGCAGACACATTGGACTCCTATTTAAAACAGAAGAAAAACATCAGCACCAACCCCTTTCCTAAAATACCCTCTAAGAATAAACCAACCCAACCTCTAGAGTCCTTCAAACAAATATCCCAGGATGAATTTATGGATTTGGTCAAAGCAAGCAGAACTTCTGGTTGCCCTTCTGACCCTTGCCCACCACAAATCTTCAAGAACATTCTTCTATCTACTTCTGCTGCCACACCTGTAAGCAGAATCATCAACAACTCTTTAACTTCAGGAACTTTTCCTGTAGACCTGAAAAAGGCATACATACGACCTTTATTAAAGAAAACAAACCTAGACCCGCAAGACCCCAACAACTACAGACCAATCACAAATGGACCTTTCCTGGGCAAATTGATAGAAAGAGCAGCATTCGCCCAGATGTCACAATTCATTGAAGACAATTCTATACTTTCAGACTTCCAAACTGGAATCCGCCCAGGATGAAGCACTGAATCAGCACTCATAGCAATCTGGGATGATCTTAAAAACACAGTCGACCGAAATGGAGTTGCTGCACTACTTCTCTTGGACCTCTCAGCTGCCTTTGATACAGTTGACCATGACACCCTAATTCAAAGACTCCACGAAGCCGGCATACAAGGGATTGCTCTTGACTGGATTACTTCCTATCTTCAAAAAAGATCTAATATCATCCACTCGCCCCCCTTCTCGTCCGAACCCTACCTCACAAAAGCAGGGGTCCCCCAAGGGTCAATCATCTCACCTTTGCTTTTCAACATCTACATGATATCTTTACCAGAACTGATCAATGATTTCCATCTCACATGCTACAACTATGCAGATGGCACACAACTACTACTTAAATTAGAATGCCCCAAAAACATTGAAAACTCAGAAATCTTCAGTTGCCTCAGAGCTGTTGATCAGTGGATGACCTGGAGCCATCTCAAACTAAATACCTCCAAAACAGAAATACTCATATGTGGTGACTGGAAAAGTTATGACCCTCTGTGCGTCTGGCCTGACGATCTCAGACCACCTCCTCAATTATCCAAGGAAGTTAAAAACCTAGGCATCACCATGGATTCCAAGTTAATTATGAATGCTCAAGTGGACAAATTAGCACGAACAAGCTTCATCACCTTGAAGACTTTACGACGCATCTTCCCCCACCTCGGATTTCCACACAAGGTGCAAGCTACTATCTCGCTTATACTATCCAAACTGGATTATGCCAATGGCCTCTACCATGGATCATCTCTATCTGTTATGAAAAAACTACAACGTATCCAGAATTCCGTAGCCAGGCTAATATTACATGTAAAGCCGCAAGCCCACATCTCCCCTGCCTTGAGAGCACTACACTGGTTACCCGTTGCCAGAAGATGCACTTTCAAGCTGCTTTGTATCACCCACAAAGCTATACATGGAACAGGACTGCTTTTTATCAGAAACAAAATAACCAAATACATCCAACAAAGAAACCTCCGCTCAAGATTGGCACCCCGCCTTAGAACACCACCATACAAGAACAAGACTATAGGTGGTACATCCTTCTCCGTTCAAGCAGCCCAACTATTGAATTAATTACCCCCAACTATAAGAGCCACAGATAACTTTCTTGTCTTCAGAAAACTACTCAAGAGTTGGCTCTTTCCTTCATAACCACCATACTCAAACAACTATGAACTGCATATGCCTATGTTGATAAATACTTTTTTTCAGATTATGTGTATATTTCTAGTTATGTATAGTTTCTTTAGAAAATATGTATCGTTACTATGGCATAACAATAAAATACACACACACTCTTTAAACCTGTTTGACTAAGTATATTTTACCCATGGTTCTAATTATGTAATGTATGTGCATATGTGTGTGTATTCATGTGTGTGTGTATGTATATATACATGTATGTATGTATGTGTATATGTTGTTTCTGTGCTTGGCATGTTCGTGGGTCATTGCATGGCTCCTGGGTGGGTTGTTATACTAGATATCTATGAATTCCTGCTCTCATCTTATCACACTTATCTACCCATCATCATATGTCATGTCTCTATCAAACTATCCTCCATTCTCACTCTGACTCATCCCAAATCCTTTCTACTACTTTAATCTCCTAAATAACTCTGCCTAAGCTCTTCCCTCCGCTTCCACATCTAACTCACCAAACCTCACTCTACTACCGTGACCTCCCACACAACCCTACTAAATTCTCACGCATTTATCTCACCCTGCTACTATGCTCTCCCTAACCATTTGTCGCCCTAAGTGGGAAGGGTATGCCCAGATGTGGGTCCCGTGCTTCCCATGCCACTGGATTCAAGCTAGCCTGGCTGATGAGGGGTGAAACCCCGAAACCGGTCCCAGGATGCTTGTTTCCAGTCCAGGGAAGACCTGGCCTAGCAGTTCGGGCTGGACTGTTCCCATGGGGAACAGGGTCAAGACTGATTTGCATATGGCTGGGTCCAAACTGGAATGGCATGGGCAGCAAAAAAACGATGGATTAAACCCAGATCTGTGACTGGGGGTGAATGTTTGACAATGTTCAGCATTCCGTCCATCACTTGTTGTTTTTGCATTTGTCGCCCTAAGTGGGAAGGGTATGCCCAGACGTGGGTCCCGTGCTTCCCATGCCACTGGATTCAAGCTAGCCTGGCTGATGAGGGGTGAAACCCCGAAACCGGTCCCAGGATGCTTGTTTCCAGTCCAGGGAAGACCTGGCCTAGCAGTTCGGGCTGGACTGTTCCCATGGGGAACAGGGTCAAGACTGATTTGCATATGGCTGGGTCCAAACTGGAATGGCATGGGCAGCAAAAAAACGATGGATTAAACCCAGATCTGTGACTGGGGGTGAATGTTTGACAATGTTCAGCATTCCGTCCATCACTTGTTGTTTTTGCATTTGTCGCCCTAAGTGGGAAGGGTATGCCCAGACGTGGGTCCCGTGCTTCCCATGCCACTGGATTCAAGCTAGCCTGGCTGATGAGGGGTGAAACCCCGAAACCGGTCCCAGGATGCTTGTTTCCAGTCCAGGGAAGACCTGGCCTAGCAGTTCGGGCTGGACTGTTCCCATGGGGAACAGGGTCAAGACTGATTTGCATATGGCTGGGTCCAAACTGGAATGGCATGGGCAGCAAAAAAACGATGGATTAAACCCAGATCTGTGACTGGGGGTGAATGTTTGACAATGTTCAGCATTCCGTCCATCACTTGTTGTTTTGTTGTTTTTGCATTTGTCGCCCTAAGTGGGAAGGGTATGCCCAGACGTGGGTCCCGTGCTTCCCATGCCACTGGATTCAAGCTAGCCTGGCTGATGAGGGGTGAAACCCCGAAACCGGTCCCAGGATGCTTGTTTCCAGTCCAGGGAAGACCTGGCCTAGCAGTTCGGGCTGGACTGTTCCCATGGGAAACAGGGTCAAGACTGATTTGCATATGGCTGGGTCCAAACTGGAATGGCATGGGCAGCAAAAAAACGATGGATTAAACCCAGATCTGTGACTGGGGGTGAATGTTTGGCAATGTTCAGCATTCCGTCCATCACTTGTTGTTTTTGCATTTGTCGCCCTAAGTGGGAAGGGTATGCCCAGACGTGGGTCCCGTGCTTCCCATGCCACTGGATTCAAGCTAGCCTGGCTGATGAGGGGTAAAACCCCGAAACCGGTCCCAGGATGCTTGTTTCCAGTCCAGGGAAGACCTGGCCTAGCAGTTCGGGCTGGACTGTTCCCATGGGGAACAGGGTCAAGACTGATTTGCATATGGCTGGGTCCAAACTGGAATGGCATGGGCAGCAAAAAAACGATGGATTAAACCCAGATCTGTGACTGGGGGTGAATGTTTGACAATGTTCAGCATTCCGTCCATCACTTGTTGTTTTTGCATTTGTCGCCCTAAGTGGGAAGGGTATGCCCAGACGTGGGTCCCGTGCTTCCCATGCCACTGGATTCAAGCTAGCCTGGCTGATGAGGGGTGAAACCCCGAAACCGGTCCCAGGATGCTTGTTTCCAGTCCAGGGAAGACCTGGCCTAGCAGTTCGGGCTGGACTGTTCCCATGGGGAACAGGGTCAAGACTGATTTGCATATGGCTGGGTTCAAACTGGAATGGCATGGGCAGCAAAAAAACGATGGATTAAACCCAGATCTGTGACTGGGGGTGAATGTTTGACAATGTTCAGCATTCCGTCCATCACTTGTTGTTTTTGCATTTGTCGCCCTAAGTGGGAAGGGTATGCCCAGACGTGGGTCCCGTGCTTCCCATGCCACTGGATTCAAGCTAGCCTGGCTGATGAGGGGTGAAACCCCGAAACCGGTCCCAGGATGCTTGTTTCCAGTCCAGGGAAGACCTGGCCTAGCAGTTCGGGTTGGACTGTTCCCATGGGGAACAGGGTCAAGACTGATTTGCATATGGCTGGGTCCAAACTGGAATGGCATGGGCTGCAAAAAAACGATGGATTAAACCCAGATCTGTGACTGGGGGTGAATGTTTGACAATGTTCAGCATTCCGTCCATCACTTGTTGTTTTTGCATTTGTCGCCCTAAGTGGGAAGGGTATGCCCAGACATGGGTCCCGTGCTTCCCATGCCACTGGATTCAAGCTAGCCTGGCTGATGAGGGGTGAAACCCCGAAACCGGTCCCAGGATGCTTGCTTCCAGTCCAGGGAAGACCTGGCCTAGCAGTTCGGGCTGGACTGTTCCCATGGGGAACAGGGTCAAGACTGATTTGCATATGGCTGGGTCCAAACTGGAATGGCATGGGCAGCAAAAAAACGATGGATTAAACCCAGATCTGTGACTGGGGGTGAATGTTTGACAATGTTCAGCATTCCGTCCATCACTTGTTGTTTTTGCATAACAATAAAATACACACACACTCTTTAAACCTGTTTGACTAAGTATATTTTACCCATGGTTCTAATTATGTATTGTATGTGCATATGTGTGTGTATTCATGTGTGTGTGTATGTATATATACATGTATGTATGTATGTGTATATGTTGTTTCTGTGCTTGGCATGTTCGTGGGTCATTGCATGGCTCCTGGGTGGGTTGTTATACTAGATATCTATGAATTCATGCTCTCATCTTATCAGACTTATCTACCCATCATCATATGTCATGTCTCTATCAAACTATCCTCCATTCTCACTCTGACTCATCCCAAATCCTTTCTACTACTTTAATCTCCTAAATAACTCTGCCTAAGCTCTTCCCTCCGCTTCCACATCTAACTCACCAAACCTCACTCTACTACCGTGACCTCCCACACAACCCTAGTAAATTCTCACGCATTTATTGCTCTCCCTAACCCTCCCACATACTGTTCCCTCCTCTATCCCCCTTTACTCATCCCAAGCCTTTGGGTTGAGTAAATTAAGGATATACTCCCAATTAACACTTCTGGATTTCTTTTTTCCTCCACCCCTCCATTACTCCAGTCAATCTAACTAACAAACTCTCATATCCGCGGCTCAAATTAACTCATATTAATACTAAAACTGTACTCAATATTTCCCGATACTAATCCATCACTAATTCTTGTTGGGTTCCAGAGTAGCGTGCTACTCACCGAAAAGCACTTCGACGCCTCGTCAGGGGTAGTAAGCGCTATATAAATACGATTACAATACAATACAATAGTTAAGGGGCTACTTCTGTGGGTGGCACAGTGAGTGCTGCAGGCCTACTGGTAGCATTTAATTTACAACCCCTGGGTACATGTAGTACCACTTTACTAAGGACTTACAAGTAAATTAAATGTGTCAATCGGGCGTAAGTCCATTTCACCATGTTTAAGTGAGACAGCACAAGTACTTTAGCAATGGTTAGCAGTGGTAAGGTGCACTGGGTAATAAGGCCAGAACCTGTGGTTCATGGTAGGCCAGGAGCACTTTTAGTTTCCTGTGCTCCCCTTCGGCCTTCCTAGTGCCCCTCGAGTGTTCACAAAAGTGATGACTGTGGTTGCATCTCACCTGCTGAGGTCAGGGTTTCCAGTCTTTCCCTACCTCGAAGATGGACTGTTGAAGGCGGGCTTGCCCCAGGCAGTTGTTTCCCACCTCCAGACTATGGCAAACCTTCTACACTCACTGGGCTCACTGTCAACTTGCCAAAGTCACACCTGACTCCTTCTCAGACATCCCCTTTCCTCTGAGCTGTTCTGGACACAGTGCAGTTTTGGGCCCATCTTCCTGAGCGGCGATAAATTCAGGCTATGATACTGATGTTTCAGCCTCTAGCCTGGATTTCGGTGAGATTGACTTTGAGGCTGTTGGGTTTCATAACCTTCTGCATCCTTCTTGTGATATATGCCCACTGATATATGAGGGCTTTGCAGTGAGACCTGCAGTTCCAGTGGGCACAGCATCAGGGGAATTTCTCCGACATGGTCCAGACCTCGGAGGGAAAAACAAAAGACATGCAGTGATGGCTAACGAAACAGTGGCAGACCACTCTCCCTTCCCCACCCAGAGCTCATAGTGGTGACAGATGCATCACTCGTGGGCAGCGGTGCGCATCTTGGAGAGGTGGAGATTAGAGGACTCTGGTCTCCGGCAGAATATGGACACCACATCAACCTTTTGGAGATCCGAATCATCTCGCTGGCATTGTAGACCATTCTTCCTTCAATCAGGGGAAGACTGGTTAAGGTTTTCACAGACAACACCACGGCATGTGGTACTGCAACAAACAGGGTGGGGTGGGGTCGTGGACCCTTTGTCAAGAGGCTCTGTGTCTCTGAACATGGCTGCAACATCAGGGCATATCCCTGGTCATTCCTACACCTGACGGGCTCTATGAATGCCAGGGTGGATTACCTCAGCCATCGATGTCTAGCAGATCACTAATGGCATCTCCATCCAGAGGCGGTGCAAGGACTCTTCCAAGAATGGGGAGAGCCTTAGTAGGATCTGTTGCCTCATTTGAGAATGCGCAATGATAACAGTTTTGTACGCTGGAGTTTCCAAGGCAGCTCTCACTCAGAGACACTTTTTGTCTTGAGCTTAGGCCGCGTGTACACCTTTCCATCAATACCACTACTGCCCAGAGTTCTCTAGAAGATCAGGAATGACCAGCTCCAAGTCATTCTAGTGGCTCCATATTGGGCACAGAGAGTCTGGTGTCCCAAGCTGTTGAGCATGAGCAAGGGGCTCCAATCAGGCAGCTTCTTCTAGAGGATCTTCTGCCACAGCAACAGGGCAGGGTTCTGCACCTGAACTTGACAATGCTTCACCTTCATGCGTGGCGATTAGGCAACGACAGTCGACAGCTGTAGGAGGCTGGACTGGCTTGTAGTGAGTACCAAGGGGTACTTGCACCTTGCACCAGGCCCAGTTATCCCTTATTAGTGTATAGGGTGTCTAGCAGCATAGGCTGATAGATAATGGTAGCTTAGCAGAGCAGCTTAGGCTGAACTAGGAGACGAGTGAAGCTCCTACAGTACCACTTAGTGTCATATGCACAATATCATAAGAAAACACAATACACAGTTATACTAAAAATAAAGGTACTTTATTTTTATGACAATATGCCAAAGTATCTCAGAGTGTACCCTCAGTGAGAGGATAGGAAATGTACACAAGATATATATACACAATACCAGAAATATGCAGTATAGTCTTAGAAAACAGTGCAAACAATGTATAGTTACAATAGGATGCAATGGAGACACATAGGGATAGGGGCAACACAAACCATATACTCCAGAAGTGGAATGCGAACCACGAATGGACCCCAAACCTATGTGACCTTGTAGAGGGTCGCTGGGACTATTAGAAAATAGTGGGGGTTAGAAAAATAGCCCACCCCAAGACCCTGAAAAGTGAGTGCAAAGTGCACTAAAGTTCCCCAAAGGACAAAGAAGTCGTGATAGGGGAATAAGGCAGGAAAGACACAAACCAACAATGCAACAACGCTGGATTTCCAATCTGGGGTACCTGTGGAACAAGGGGACCAAGTCCAAAAGTCACAAGCAAGTCGGAGATGGGCAGATGCCCAGGAAATGCCAGCTGCGGGTGCAAAGAAGCTTCTACTGGACAGAAGAAGCTGCGGTTTCTGCAGGAACGCAAAGGGCTAGAGACTTCCCCTTTGGAGGACGGATCCCTCTTGCCTTGTAAAGTTGTGCAGAAGTGTTTTCCCGCCGAAAGAATGCCAACAAGCCTTGATAGCTGCAAATCATGCGGTTAGCGTTTTTGGACGCTGCTGTGGCCCAGGAGGGACCAGGAGGTCGCAAATTGGACCAGGAGGTAGAGGGGATGTCGAGCAAGACAAGGAGCCCTCTTAGCAGCAGGTAGCACCTGGAGAAGTGCCAGAAACAGGCACTACGAGGATGCGTGAAACGGTGCTCACCCGAAGTTACACAAAGGAGTCCCACGTCGCTGGAGACCAACTTAGAAAGTTGTGCAATGCAGGTTAGAGTGCCGTGGACCCAGGCTTGGATGTGCACAAAGGATTTCCACCGGAAGTGCACAGGGGCCGGAGTAGCTGCAAAAGTCGCGGTTCCCAGCAAAGCAGTCTAGCGAGGTGAGGCACGGACTTACCTCCACCAAACTTGGACTGAAGAGTCACTGGACTGTGGGAGTCACTTGGACAGAGTTGCTGGATTCGAGGGACCTCGCTAGTCGTGCTGAGAGGAGACCCAAGGGACCGGTAATGCAGCTTTTTGGTGCCTGCGGTTGCAGGGGGACGATTCCGTCGACCCACGGGAGATTTCTTCGGAGCTTCTAGTGCAGAGAGGAGGCAGACTACCCCCACAGCATGCACCACCAGGAAAACAGTTGAGAAGGCGGCAGGATCAGCGTTACAGAGTTGCAGTAGTCGTCTTAGCTACTATGTTGCAGTTTTGCAGGCTTCCAGCGCGGTCAGCAGTCGATTCCTTGGCAGAAGGTGAAGAGAGAGATGCAGAGGAACTCGGATGAGCTCTTGCATTTGTTATCTAAGGAATCCCAAGAGACAGAGACCCTAAATAGCCAAAAAAGAGGGTTTGGCTACCTAGGAGAGAGGATCGGCTAGCAACACCTGAAGGAGCCTATCACCAGGAGTCTCTGACGTCACCTGATGGCACTGGCCACTCAGAGCAGCCCAGTGTGCCAGCAGCACCTCTGTTTCCAAGATGGCAGAGGTCTGGAGCACACTGGAGGAGCTCTGGGCACCTCCCAGGGGAGGTACAGGTCAGGGGAGTGGTCACTCCCCTTTCCTTTGTCCAGTTTCGCGCCAGAGCAGGGCTAAGGGGTCCCTGAACCGGTGTAGACTGGCTCATGCAGAAATGGGCACCAGATGTGCCCATGAAAGCATTTCCAGAGGCTGGGGGAGGCTACTCCTCCTCTGCCTTCACACCATTTTCCAAAGGGAGAGGGTGTAACACCCTCTCTCAGAGGAAGTCCTTTGTTCTGCCATCCTGGGCCAGGCCTGGCTGGACCCCAGGAGGGCAGATGCCTGTCTGAGGGGTTGGCAGCAGCAGCAGCTGCAGTGAAACCCCGGGAAAGGCAGTTTGGCAGTACCAGGGTCTGTGCTACAGACCACTGGGATAATGGGATTGTGCCAACTATGCCAGGATGGTATAGAGGGGGCAATTCCATGATCATAGACATATTACATGTCCATATTCGGAGTTACCATTGTGAAGCTACATAGAGGTAGTGACCTATATGTAGTGCACGCGTGTAATGGTGTCCCCGCACTCACAAAGTCCGGGGAATTGGCCCTGAACAATGTGGGGGCACCTTGGCTAGTGCCAGGGTGCCCACACACTAAGTAACTTAGCACCCAACCTTTACCAGGTAAAGGTTAGACATATAGGTGACTTATAAGTTACTTAAGTGCAGTGTAAAATGGCTGTGAAATAACGTGGACGTTATTTCACTCAGGCTGCAGTGGCAGGCCTGTGTAAGAATTGTCAGAGCTCCCTATGGGTGGCAAAAGAAATGCTGCAGCCCATAGGGATCTCCTGGAACCCCAATACCCTGGGTACCTCAGTACCATATACTAGGGGATTATAAGGGTGTTCCAGTAAGCCAATGTAAATTGGTAAAATTGGTCACTAGCCTGTTAGTGACAATTTGAAAGAAATGAGAGAGCATAACCACTGAGGTTCTGATTAGCAGAGCCTCAGTGAGACAGTTAGGCATCACACAGGGAACACATACCTATAGGTCACAAACTTATGAGCACTGGGGTCCTGACTAGCAGGGTCCCAGTGACACATAACAAACATACTGAAAACGTAGGGTTTTCACTATGAGCACTGGGCCCTGGCAAGCAGGATACCAGTGAGACAGTGAAAACACCCTGACATACACTCACAAACAGGCCCAAAGTGGGGGTAACAAGGCTAGAAAGAGGCTACTTTCTCACAACAGCTTTCAACCTTCCGCCCAAAGTCTGCAATATCATCTTGGCAACTAGGTGTCGCTCCACCGAGACGGTATTCGCCTGCCATTGGAGCAAGTTTGTGGCATGGTGTACAAATAAACAAGCTGACTCCCTATTTGCACCCTTTCCCAGTTTCTTTATTTATTCTTTGTCTAGCCCAGCAAGGCTCTGCTTTAGGCACCTTAAAAAGCTAACTTTCTGCAGTCTCTGTATTTCTGCGGTTGCCAGAGCAGCCATCCCTACTCAAGTCCCCTTTTGTGCATAGGTCTCCAACAAGTTCCCACCTTCACCTTTCATTATGCCTCATTGGGACTCATTTTAGTCCTAACGTTTCTGACTTTTCTTTGCCAAAATGCAAAGCCAGATCAAAGCCGTGAGGAGGGAGAAACCAAGCTGTGGCTGGACAATAAGGCTCGTGCACTGGAGAGGCAGCGGACATCTATTCTAAGGTAAGGTAGGATTCTGCAAGTATAATTCTCTATCAGATGAAAGATACTTACCTTTGGTAACCACTAATCTGGTAGAGCCTCTGCCTAGCCACAGGTTCCTTACCTACCCACCCATCCTCTCCACTCCGAGAACAGATTTAGAGTAAAGGGTTATTAGTCTTTCAAAGGCCCTAGTTTGATGCACCAATAGTCAGTGATCTGAGTGGCTTTGTGCTTCTGGGTGGAAAGTTGTAAATAAGCACTCATGTCAGTGCATTGGGATGCGCTGTAGGAAAGTACTATCTTTCATGGCATGTTACCCCCAATTTTACCTGTATGTCAGTATGTTTTTGCCTGTCTCACTGGGATCCTGCTGGTCAGGACCCCAGTGCTCATAGTTTATGGCCTAATGTGTGTGTCTGTATATAGTGCTAAACTGTGTCACTGAGGCTCTGCTAAACAGAACCTCAGTGCTTATGCTCTCTCTGCTTTTAAATTTGTCACTGTAGGCTAGTGACTTCATTTACCAATTTCAATTGGCACACTGGACCCCCCCTTATAAGTCCCTAGCACATGGTACCTAGGTACCCAGGGCATTGGGGTTCCAGGAGATCCTTATAGGCTACAGCATTTCTTTTGCCACCCATAAGGAGCTCAGACAAACCCTTGCACAGGCCTGCCAATGCAGATAGCGTGAAATAGTGCACACACTATTTCATAGCCATTTTCACTGCACTTAAGTGACCTATATGTCACCTATATGTCTAACCTTAACTTGCTGAAGGTTAGGTGCAAAGTTACTAAGTGTGAGGGCACCCTTGCACTAGCAAAGGTGCCCTCACATAGTTCAAGGCCATTTCCTGGGACTTTGTGAGTGCATTACACACATGCACTACATATAGGTCAATACCTATATGTAGCTTCACAACAGTAACTCCGAATATGGCCATGTAAGGTGTCTAAGATCATGAAATTGTCCCCCCATTCCAAATATGGCATTGGGGAGCCAATTCCATGCATCCTGGGGGCTCCACTATGGACCCCCAGTACTGCCAAACCAGCTCTCTGAGGCTTGCACTGCAGCTACAGCTGCTGCCACCTCACAGACAGGGGTCTGCCCTCCTGGGGTCTGAGCACCTCAATCCCTGCACCTATTACTTCATCCTCTGACCTCAGATCAACCGCAGCCTGCTCCAGGAACCGCTATAACAGCAACAAAATATCCACAAGGGATACTTTTTTTTTTGCAACTTCAGCTCCAGCCAGCAACTGCAACAGTTTCCATGGTGTGCACGCTCTGGGGACTCCCTGTCTTCAGCCTGCACCAGAAGGACCAAAGAAATCTCCTGTGGGGTGACAGAGTCACTACCCTGCTCAAGCAGGCACCTTCCAAGTCGACGACCGGTACTACTGGACTCCGCTCACAGCGACGAGCGTGCTCCTAGAAACACAGAGGGTGGACTCCATTTACATAGACTGTCCTGAGGTCCTGCTGACGCAATTTGGAGGAGGTAAGACGTTGCCTTCCCTGAGAGAGATAGTACCCCTGTGCACCGCGTCTTCTTCACTTCCTGAGGCCTCTGAACACTATTTGCAAAATTCCTTCTTGCACAGCCTGGCCCAGGTCCCCAGCACTCTATCCTGCGACGCTCAACTTGCTGAGTTGACCTCTGGCGGTATGGGACCCTTCTTCGTAGTGCTGCACCAACTGCGTTTTGCACTTCCTTTGTCCCCGTGTCCTGGGACTCCCGTGGGTGCTGTCTGCCATCCTGACGGCTCTCTGAAGTGCTGAGCCCCCCTCTTACTCCTCACACAGAGTTGATGCCCCCAGGTCCCTCCTGGGTTTAGCCAGCACCATTTTGACGCAAAACGCATATTTGTCATAACCAAGGCTTGTTGGCGACTTCCAACATGAAATCACATCTGCATCCATCATCACGTCATGAGACATCTTTTGCATCACGCAGGAACCCACTAGCATCTTAATAGGGAGTATTCTGCAGTCTTCATTCATCCGGGGACTCTGCTTTTGCACCCTCTTCTGGGTTGGCAAGGGCTCCTGTCCTTCCTAGAACTTCTTTCGACTTCTGGACTTGGTCCCCTTCTTTTGAAAGTCTTCAGGTCCAGGAATCCAGTAGTTGTTGTCTGCAGACTTGGTTGGTTACTGCAATAATCCATATCACGAGGGGTAGCGTGTCTTAAGGAAACTTGCAGTGCTCTGAGGTGGGGTAATGTACTTACTTTTACTGTATTCTTAGTCTCCCAGCGATTCTGCACACACTACACTTGTCTAGGGGCAATTCATGGTTTGCATTCCACTTTCTTAGTATATGGTTTGTGTTGCCCCTAGACCTATTTTTCCCCATTGCATTCTATAGCATTTCCTATTGTTTGCACTAACCTATGACTAATTACTTGTCTAATTTTGGGGTCTAGTGTATATATTGTGTATAATACTTACCTCCAGAAGGAGTATTGTCTCTAAGATATTTCTGGTACTGTGTCACTCAATTAAATACCTTTATTTTCGGTAACACTGAGTATTGTCTTTACTTGTGTGTAAGTACTGTGTAACTATAAGTGGTATTGCATGAGCTTTGCATGTCTCCTAGTTCAGCCTAAGCTGCTCTGCTATAGCTACCTCTGTCAGCCTAAACTGCTAGAACACTATTACTCCACTAATAAGGGATAACTGGACCTGGTATAAGGTGTAAGTACCCAAGGTACCCACTACAAACCAGGCCAGCCTCCTACATGCACCCATTGGACATCATGCACAATGATGATGACACCATCTGCATCCGAACAACGCCATCCACTAACGCCCAGTAGTACTGCCCACCAAAAGTTTCCAGATTCAATCTGACACATGAGGATTTTTTAAAAAGAAACAGGGACCAGGGCACTCAAAAGTCTCTATAATAAGTATATAGTCCAAGACAAGTAGAGTTGCAAAAGTGTTTAATCCAAGATCAGAAAACAGCCAACACGTGTTTCGTCCTAGCGGACTTTTTCAAGGCTGAAACATAAACAAATGGCAATTCTTATACATATGATGGTACAATGTATGAGGATCCATCACATGGATACACATTTTAGCACGAGGGATAAACCCTTTATAGTGCATAGATAATCAGACAGAAAAGAGATACCCCATTGTTGGATCAATACAGAAATTAAAGCATGCTGTTTTGTAAAGAATACAGTGCACGAAAATGAAAAAGGTGAAAAAAATAATATATATACTATTAAGTATTCTTTTTTAGTGTGGGTAGAAGAAATCCCCCTTGAAAAGTAGGGAAGCATGCAAGTGAACCTTTTACTTGAAACTGATGTCCAAGACAGAAATTGGTGCATGCATAGTGGACGGCAGGTGGAAAAAAACGTGTTCGCAGGCAAAGATAAGGAAAAGGGTAACACTGATGAAGGTGGTTGTTACCTCATAAAGTTATGCTTGGATGAAGACTAGTCCCACTAGGGCTGTTGTGGCCCCTAGAGTATAGCATTGGCTCTGGGGGAAGAAACCAGATGAAACGTGTTTATGATACTGAAATATCATGGACTGAGGTGAGCAAAACTAGATAATGCAGTAGGGGAAAGAAAAATTATGGTGACCTACCCACTATTTATAATCGGTCTTGCCATGAATTCTGGCAAGTACTCCTGTCTTTAACACTAAGCAGCTTGCCGTGTTCGTGGATATTATTCATGTGGTGTATCCGTAGTTTCATGTAAAAATGGGGTCCCGATGGGCCCAAACTGCAAAGAATAAAAACAAATGGGTACACCAAAGAAAGATTACAAATGGCAACCTGAACGGAAAATCCAGAAATAAGATGAGAGTATCAGTAAAGTGGGCTACAACCCTTACTCTCATTCTTATTAGAATAGCTGGATAGTTGAACGCCTTCGTGACAGAAGAATGTACTCGTGGTCAAAAAATGAGAAATAGTGTATTCTCCTTTTATTCGTTAGTGTAGCAAAGGAAGAATGGGAAAAGAAATAGTGACATCATAACCCCCATAAATACAGAGCACGGTGAGGGCAATAGGGTCCGTTTTGGCCAAACCAAAGAAGAAGAAACACTCAAGTGTCCGTCTCTCTATTTAGGCTCATTATGAACGTTGACAATAGACGCCCGGCTGTATTTACAATAGTGGGGAGTCCAGACTTCTTCTACTCTAGAATTACTGTCATTGAAAATTGCAAACTAAGCGAAATGAGTCTGCCCCGTCGGGGTTACCATTATTATAGCTTAAGAAGAATATAAGAGGATATAAAAATATGCAGGTGCAGATTTACGGCTATTAGAATTGAAAAGCACATACCTTACTTCTAAGCGTCACTTTACGATTTGTGAAATGTACACCGATGCATGGAGTGTACGGGCAGCGCGTGATAACGCTGTCTTGTGGCCCGTGTATTCAGCGTCTTCCTGAGTGTCGGCGTCTATATGTGCGCACTCTAAAAATGGAAAGGGGACTACGGCCTGACCCGATAGAGCGCTTCGGGAGCCCTATTATAGACAGGCGTTGGCGGGCGCCATGTTGGTGGTATTATAAGTCGGCTTGAAACTGTCCGTAAATCATTAAAGAAAACCATACCTTGAGTATTATAAGGGAGAGTGCCACAGAGTAGAAGACTAATACGAGATTGTACACGTGTTAGACGGTACAAAAGGTGGGAACAGAGTATAATAGATACGTGACTCGTGGGTGTTACTAAGGTTAAAAAGATGGATGAAAGTGGAGAGAGGAAGAGAAATCCCAGATGTCATCATGCTTAAATGGTGATGCCATTATCATACTGATGTCAGAGCGCTGAGCCCCATGTGGGTGAGTGACCAGTCTGATACTTAGAATGCTATACTATAGGGGCCACAACAGCCCTAGTGGGACTAGTCTTCATCCAAGCATAAATTTATGAGGTAACAACCACCTTCATCAGTGTTACCCTTTTCCTTATCTTTGCCTGCGAACACGGTTTTTTCCACCTGCCGTCCACTATGCATGCACCAATTTCTGTCTTGGACATCAGTTTCAAGTAAAAGGTTCACTTGCATGCTTCCCTACTTTTCAAAGGGGATTTCTTCTACCCACACTAAAAAAGAATACTTAATAGTATATATATTATTTTTTTCACCTTTTTCATTTTCGTGCACTGTATTCTTTACAAAACAGCATGCTTTAATTTCTGTATTGATCCAACAATGGGGTATCTCTTTTCTGTCTGATTATCTATGCACTATAAAGGGTTTATCCCTCGTGCTAAAATGTGTATCCATGTGATAGATCCTCATACATTGTACCATCAAATGTATAAGAATTGCCATTTGTTTATGTTTCAGCCTTGAAAAAGTCCGCTAGGACGAAACACGTGTTGGCTGTTTTCTGATCTTGGATTAAACACTTTTGCAACTCTACTTGTCTTGGACTATGTACTTATTATAGAGACTTTTGAGTGCCCTGGTCCCTGTTTCTTTTTCAATTTGTATTTCACAGCACAGTACATAGGTGGTCCTCTTTGGGGTTCCATTTGTAAAATCTGTGCATCCTCGAAACCCTTGGTGGTTGGGTTTCTCCGACCAGGTTGGCACCGTGCACAAATACATGCTACGCGACTTTGAACTTGATTGGCTACAGATGTGCGACAATAGCATTAACCACTTCCTCTATATGAATGTGTACTAAACATGAGGATTTTTCCAAGGTACAGAACCTGTGCTAGAAGTCTCTATCGGGTGTGCCTTTTTAAAAATCTTTCCTTATATGCTATTGTGCTGATTTGGCGATTTACATTTCTGATTACTATTCTATTTTAGGGTTAATTTTAGTCTATATATTTGCTTAAGTCTGTCACCTGGTATCGTATTTTATTTATGTTTTACGGGCTGTGTTGCGGAAAAATATTATATTTAGCAATTCAAAATTAGAAAATAGGGAGAACGGGAAAAAAACACAAGTTCGAGCTGACTTTTTCCCGTAAAACACTAGTAAAACAGCTGCGTCACTGTTGCGCCAGACGCAAACATCAGACATCGTAATATGTTTCCTTTGTCATTGCCACCGGGTGGGACGGGGCAAAAAACGACGTTCTTGCTAGTCTATGTCATGTTTTAGCCTGACCCTAACATGGCCTAGGACAGGCAAGGTCTGATGAATTAGGCATGCGCAGCCGGATGTAGTACTGTTCGTGGCGTCTACCCAGGAAGTAGATTTGTTTGAGTCATACGGTCTGCGACGTCTCGCGAGAAGTATTGGAACAGCGAAATACTGACGAAGCCACGGAATAAGGCCGGTTTCTGGAAGGAAGAAGACCTCGTTTAACAGAGGTCGAATACTACAGCGGCTTCTTCTGCTTTGAGGTGAGAATAAACACCGGGGAGGGTCTTAGTGGATGTGCGTCACCCACCAAATTAAGGGAATCTCTTAGTGGCCGTGGGTTTGGGAGGCCTCCTAATGGCTGCTGCGTACAGGCTGTGATACAAGGTCGGTGGGTGGTTACCGAGTACGGACGTCGGTGAGAGCCAAACAGACGATTACATCGCGGAGTACGGGAGCTTAGACGATCCTGGGACTTCGTGTTTTAGTGAATTGTGCAGCTAGCCTCTTAAAAAGGGATAGCCATAGGCATCTCCGCGGTCTGTTTAGACTCCTGTTATTAAATATATTAATACCGTCACCATGCAGCATTGTATGTTCCCATGAGAGCGCAGCTAGGCTGTGGGAAAACGCCGACGTCTCTTTCTGTTTTTATTTGATAGGGTTGTGATGACTTATTCATCTTCACATCGTGAGCTGTCCCAATACAAACATTTCCTGCAATCCTATATTTTTTTTCTACTTCAAAATCTTCAAGATCTTATTGTTTGTTTCTCCATTTAAAACATATTGCTTTGCCTCGGCCTGAAGAATGTAACAACTGTCCTTTCTGTGCACGGCGGTCTTCAAATGTAG
Source organism: Pleurodeles waltl (assembly GCF_031143425.1). Lineage (NCBI taxonomy): Eukaryota > Metazoa > Chordata > Amphibia > Caudata > Salamandridae > Pleurodeles > Pleurodeles waltl. The sequence continues at coordinate 786,288,433 of NC_090445.1, forward strand.
ACCCTGTGTCGCTTAAAAACATAATCGTCCGTTTTCTTTCTTGTTCTAAAGTACACCTATTCCCTTGTGTGTGTTTTGTGTTTTTTAATTTGTATCACTGTTTTGTCCATCGAGAGTATTCGCTACACCAAACTATACTATACTTTCCACTTTTACTTTTTAACGCAATAGTATGTTCTTGTCATTGACACAGCAGTTAAATGCCAGAAATAATCATTTGTTTATATTTAACTCGGGTTTTAAGGTGGGCATGGATCTTCTGTCCTGTGAGGTTGCACCTACTCAAACTAAGCAGGCATAGTTTAGGTGACTAGTACGTTTGAAATTGAGCACTTGTTAAAACTATTCTCATCAGCGAAAAAGATCTGCTTTTTACTTAAAACTTTTTAGAAATGGGAGTAGAGCATTCCAATTTCAAAGCTTCAGTATGGCAGGCCTTCGCCTGTTATTCATACTTATCTGCCTCTCTCCTCAAAACCTTTTATGATGCCTCTTTTCACAAAATACCTACTATTGTGAGTGGTGTTATATTGTGATGTAAGTTCCTTCATTACTTTCTTGTTTACTTTTGACACTTCCGTGTCATCACGTTCTGGTGTTGCCATCTGACTGTTGCTGAGTCTGGCATTCTCTTCTTGACTACAGACTCGGCATCGGCTCTTTTGGACCTCGCTGCCTACTTACTTCCTGGGTTCTTTATCCACTGATCTACTTTGTGAATAAACTTCGTGTTCAACTTAACGGAGTGCCTCCCTTTCCAGATATCGGGTAGTGCGCAGCCTAGCCCCGTTTTAACCCACACCTATATTCTGCCCACCCCTGCTCTTAGACTGCCAACTTTCAAAACTGTAACCTGAGAGCCGAATGCTTGAATTTACTTCGTTTCTTGCAGCAAATGTGGCCTTAGTTTCAGAGAGATTAACACTTTCTTCCTGGCACTTTATGCACGTGCCTTCTTCCCAGCTGTGTGGAATACAACTTTGCTCCTACGAGTCAGCTTGTATTATGTGAGTACTAAAAGATTGAAATGCTTTTGTAATTATTGCTGTTTTGCCTCTTCTTGATTACTCAAAACATACTGTTGTCTTGCTGTTTCATTTTTATTCAGAATTGGTGTTCTGCTCTTATCATTGGAGCAGGCTGAACAAAGGAGTTAATCATTCTCCGTCATTGAATGATCTCTCATCATTTGTAAAAGGCAGATGTGTGCGTGTTTTGTTTCATTGAAATGTGTGACGGGAGTAGTCCACCTTTTCTAGTAGTGATACATTTGTGAATGCATCCCGCTTGTTGAAGAACTGAACGGCCCCATTTTACTTTGCAGTTGCATGTGGGCCCTGTAGTGTCGGTAGTAGAGAATGCTCACCGTTCTCGATTGCTTCGCGCTGGGAATTCTGCACACGCACCGAGGCAATCGAGAACGGTGTGTGAGGAGACGGTTATTGGAACGGACAGAGCAACTGCACGTCTCCCTTCTGAGACGTATCTTAAGGTGAATAAAGTAATTATTAAGATTCACTCGTGTCGGCAGTTTACTACAAGGAGGTGAAGACAAATGTTGAGAAAGCTCAGGATAAATATAAGAAGTATTATGATGACCTACACAAGTGTAAGGAGGTGAAATTGTGTGTTGGAGATGTTGTGAGAGTCAAGAGCAATAAACACACTATTAAAGGACAAAGTACATTTTCTTCCCCCATGAGAGTAATTGCTGTGTACAATAATTCAGCGCGACTCAATGATGGTAAAGTGTGGCATGTTTCGGCTTTGTCACTGTGTAAGAGTACCAGAGTTGTCTCGGGAATGGAGATTCCGAAGAGTCATATGTGGAAAGAATGGTTAGAAGAGAAGAATGAGGGAAGAGAAGAACTTGTTCATCAATGTCAACATAGAGTGGATTCAGGGAGCACTGATGATCGCCATCTTCCATCAAATGACCTGAGGTCATCTAACAGTTCCAGAGACTCTAGTGGCTTGGAGGGAATCTGCTGTAGGAGTGGAAGGTGGAGTAGATCTGGCAGGAGAATTATAAAACCAAAGAAGTTAAGACTATTATTCGTAGTAATGTTCTATAGAAACAGGTTATTGAGATGTTCAACTGTTTGATTTATAGGAATATATATATTGTTTATTCTCATATTGTTTTTACTGTAAAGAGAGAAGATATGTAGTGTCAGTAGTAGAGAATGCTCACTGTTCTCGATTGCCTCGCGCTGGGAATTCTGCACGCGCACCGAGGCATTCGAGAACGGTGTGTGAGGAGACGGTTATTGAAACGGACACAGCAACTGCACGTCTCCCTTCTGCGACGTATCTTAAGGTGAATAAAGTAATTATTAAGATTCACTCGTGTCGGCAGTTTACTACAGGCCCTAGAGTGAAAACCAAATCTTCAGTCACAGGTGGGTCGCAAGGAGGACAGAAACAGTGCTTGTACTTTTCGCAGGGACATCGCTCAGTAGCAATCTTCTGACCTTAGCGTTTCGGAATTGTGCACTACCAGCATTTTACTTTTGAGTATTGACTATTAATTTCAGCATTTTATCTGCTTTAATTTTCTCTAACATCGAATATCTTTTTATTTTATTGATATTTGTATAACCTATGTCTGTTAGTGATGCGATGGCATATGTAGTAGTTTGACACTTAAGTGGAATGCTCTACTGAAATTGAATACGTAATTCTTTATAGTGAGTGGTGTCAAGAATCTATCTTTGAGTATCTCGCGTTTTGCTGTCCTTTCTAAACGCATGTTTTAGTTTTCTGGATAGTGAGAATGCGCAGTTCTGAAGTATCTTTGCATGTGAGTCGTACATGCCGACTTTTAGTTTTACCTTGCTGTCACGTGGTTGCTTGTATGGATGGCACTTCCATTCCTAGCACCCCAACAATTGTTAGCAGTGTAATGTTATGACTGCTCTTTCAATTGTTTTTTTTATTTAATAGTAATGCATTAATTTGTATCCATTAATTAAATAATTCGTTATTTTTTTATTCCTCATTTTTGTTATGTGCATATATTTTCTTATTACATAACGCTCGTGTGACATGACAATCAATTTGGTGTCATAGAGGACTTGCTTATGAAATTGCCACAACTGCTGACATCACACAATGAAAAGTTCTAGCTAGATGAAAGAAAGCATCAGGAAGAAACTGTGGAGAGGAAACAAGCGGGTTGCAAGTCGAAAGCTTTGGTGGTTAATTTTAAACTATATAAATAACTATAATTCCTCCAGGTGACATCAAACAATTAGGGAAGTTTAGTCGTCAAGGACCTAACGGGCTGCTTCCGCATAACAGATCTTTTTTTTTTTTTTTTTAACTTCACGCTTACTTAGAACATCAAAACGGAAACCTACAATCCTGTAGCCTTTAAGAGGCACCACGCATATTTGTTCACGTTTTCTGTTTCCTAAACCTCTTTTGCCACATGAGTTCCCAAGTGAGACAGAACTATCATCAGGACTGTGAAGCTGTCATTAACCGCCAGATTAACCTAGAACTATATGCATCCTACGTTTACTTATCAATGTCTTATTATTTTGACCGCGATGATGTTGCTCTAAGGAACTTTTCTAAGTATTTCCTAAAGCAGTCGTTTGAGGAACGTGAACATGCCCAAAAGCTGTTGAAGCTGCAGAACCAAAGAGGTGGTCGTATCTTTTTTCAGGACATCAAGAAGCCAGACCAAGATGACTGGGGAAATGGGCTAAATGCCATGGAGACTGCCTTGCAGCTGGAAAAGGACGTCAACCAGTCACTTTTGGAACTGCACAAGCTATCGATTGACCAGGATGACCCCCAGTTATCAAACTTCCTGGAAAGTGAATTTTTGGATGAGCAGGTGAAGTCCATTAAAGAACTGGCTGATTATGCAACTAGTCTGCGCAGAATGGGAGCACCACAGAATTTTATGGCAGAGTACCTATTCGACAGACACACCCTGGGTGAAGCGTCCAGCTAGACGACTGTGGACTCTTTGATTTTTCTTTCTCTCAACCTCAGAAGGTGAACGATTTGTATGAGTGCCTCACCCTGTTTGTTTAAAATAAAATTGGTTAAAAACATGCTTTCTTGTACTGGTTTGCTGATCATCTACAAATTGTCTGGGTGAAATATGTGTATTCAGGATGCTTGCCGGCTCTCTGGAATTCTTTACACAAGTTACCTGCATCCCTGCTCTCTTAGTGGTGCTAACAGACAAAACAATTCTGGTCTAATATTTTAGGATCGTTTAGGATACTTATCGTCCGATCTCTTGGGAGAATCTCTCTAATATGAAATGGGCATATACATTTGACCTTTAATAAAATGTTATGGTGTAACAATTACACATGTCGTGCATTATTAATGTTTTTTCCTTTCCACCTATCCGATAGCTCAGCAGGTTAGCAAACTGTCTGGTAGTGCATTGAATGTTGGTCATGCTATCTGAATTCACAAACATCTCATTGTGTTGTAAAATCTTGAACTGATTGTAATGAAATTCATCACTTAGTTAAACTTTTAACAGTGATTGTGTGACACACAAGGTTAAACTGCTGTTCAACTCCCTTCTATTGTAAATGAGGTTCACTACATTGCAGGCGGTAAATTATCCTTCCCATATAATCCGACTGTAACTCTTAAAATAGAGCCCGTTCTGAGTTACACATTAAAATAAAACCTGCCAGGTCTCAAGAAACACTTCGACAAGCCAAGTCACTTTCATGTGAAACAACTTCAGTATTAGGAGTGAACAGTATTGGGAGTGAACAATGAGCTTAGCATTCATTCATCCTTGTGAGCAGGATTAAAGTTGAACTTTAGCTAACCAGGCCTTCTCCTCCTTCCAGGACGTATAAGCATGCAGTGTCTTAATCACCCCTGCAGCTCTCAAGTGGGCCTGTCTACCTAGGTTTTCAGATCAGTTAAACTGCACCAGTGGCGTGCTGCTTCTGTGTTTATCTAGTGGTTTGTTCCTTCACATGAAGTTTCAAGGATCCATACTTTGTGAAAACTCATCAGTCTTTCTTCATCAGATGGAAAGCTGTGCTGGGTTATCTTTGGCACTGAGCCATCCCTGGGGACGTCTCAATTTGGGATTTTAGATTTTTATGCCCAGCTGTCACTATGGTCTTGGCAGAGAGTACTCAGTCACCCCTGATGAGTGAGTGAACTACAAAGCACCAAACGAAGAAAGCCATAAGGCACCTCTGTGAGGGTGGGCATCAAGGAATTGAACAGACAGAGTTGGAGCAGTGATTTTTTACTGGGGAGTAATTGAGGGATTACTTCCTCATATGCTTGTTCATCTGGGGCCTTATGAACACAAGTATAGAGTCTGAAAGTTAATGCACAGTCCAAAAAGAAACCACCACACTGGAAAGACAAATAGTGTGATCTCTAACTCCCACCCTCGGGCTTTCTTGAGAACAACTTATGAGAATCGGTTTCTGTCCTACTCTGATACCAACCTTCCGCAACACCAGTGGGTAATGAAAACAAGTCACAAGGCAAGCCCTGTTGCAGCAGCACCAAAGTCATGTGCAGGAGTACGAGGACTTGCCACACAGAGCATAGAGTACCTCTGCTGACATAAGTCTGACGAGTGCAAGGGAAAAGACTGTAAGTGGGACATGGGTTCTGCTGCCGTTGGGCCTGCAGGGCTCTTTGTTTGCACTGGTGCACTAACTAGGAGCCCTGCAGGGGCAACTGCAGCAAGGCCAAAGCCCATAACCATGCAGCAGACCAAAAGGGATGACACATGAACAAGGAAACCATGCCAATACTCCTGGAGAAAAGAAAAAAACAGAACTTGTAGAACCACTTGAGCACACCGAAATTGATGGAAGTACAGCAACCGCAAAAGACCTTCAAGGTGGCAGGTGTTTGAAGTTCTCCCAGTGAAGGGAGATCCCCAGGGGCTTTGTCCACCCCTTTGGCCGAAGTGGAGGTCAAAACCGGTGAGGACGGGAAGCTGAGCAAACATAAGGACTAAAGCAGAACCCATCCCACAAGTGACAGGCAAAGGAAAAGACAACTGCTACACGATCCAGAGTGGAAGCAACCAACACTTAAAACTAGGGCTAAAAGTGAGTGAAACAAAAAGCATTAGAAAGGCTCTAGAGCAAACGGGCCTAGGCATGAGTTGCTAAATGCTATTTTGAAGAAAGCCACAGCTGCCAAGGAGATTAGTCCTCCAGCACACTGACCATGTCGTGAGGAAATATTTTATACCCTAGGACGCACACACAAAAAACCCTTTTGAAAAATAAAGGTACTGTAAGCGTCTTGGAGACATGGCAAAAAAAACTACATCTAGAGAGCCCAGAGCTGTACTGGTGGAAGGCAGCACCCTGGGCCAGTCCTGGGGAACAGTGATATCAAAAGACTGGACCACTGTTGGCAACCAGCTGCCCAAAACAGACTCCAAATTATCTGTCAGACAGCTACCTGAGACAGTGCCCATAGCAAAACTGTCATGCACAGTTCTTGTGTAAAAGGAGGCCATTAGTAGTTTTCTCAGTTGATTATGCTTTATGTGCATGGCCACTGGAACTATGCCACAGTGGGGTAGTGCTAAGTTATTGTGGCTCAATGCTTGTTTGACTCATGCTGATTATGGCTGATTATGGCTGATTATGGCTCTTTGGCAATGCTTGTATTTATATAGTTTGAGTAGAACAGAGGGACATATAGGTTCGGGTCTCAGCCATGTGTTTGGCTATTAATATCACACACTTTGCTTTGTGGTAACAACATAGTCTGTGACGTTATGGTGTATCAATTTAAGAGGCAGCGCATCACGGGAAAATTATTCTTAAGGCGAAGTTGGCAGCATGGAAAACTGGGAAGCTACGATCTGATTCCAGCTTCGGCAATGGACCAATATTTCCTGATACTGGGCAATTTAATGTGTGATTGTGAGCGTTAAATATCCAAAAGTTACTAGACTTAGCTCTGCCACCCATCAGCCGTTTTGCTTTTGTTTTGTGCATGCATGCAGATGCTTGTTGGTATGAAAAGCCCCCTGAATTGTGTGTGCATGTGGCACTATGTGAACGTTTCTATCGATCCCACAAAAGGAGGTCGTTCACACTGCTGTTGTGCAAAAAAGACACTGCAGGTGGGTTGCATAGTAAACAAAAACACGAGTAGCCAGTGGAAATTCTAGCTACATAACATCAGCAGAAAAAAAAAATCAAATTCATAGTAGTTCTGGGTGTGCCTCAGAGACATGGCGCATGATGCCGTCCATGTGACTTGTTTTCTCTCACGACCAACTCCTGCCTCTGACTCATCGATGTTCTTGAAAGTAGGGGAATGCCTGTTTTTCTACATCATTACGGTTCATCTCTTAGAAGGTGAAACAAGTAACCTATGTCTTAATGAAACTGACAAAGTATGTGTGTCAACACGGCGCAACAGAGCCATCCTCTTACCATCTTTGAAGGTGAAACGAAGTAGAGGAACACTGATAGATATCTAAAACACTGCCATAGATGCACAATATTGTGAATGTTTTGAAAGCCACGTTGCAGACAAACTAGTTAACTGCATTAGAGAGCTATGGAAAATCCTTTGGCTTATTACATAACTATTAAAATCAGGCACCCATGAGAGACAGGTCCAGCTGGTAATCTTGGTGGGGAGGGGGTGAGTTAACACACCCAGGAGAAGACTGCTTAAATGGAGTGCCTGATAACAAAATAGAAAAGTACCTTTGAAGTGATCAGTCTGTGGAAGGGCACTGACCAGTGACTGGAAGGAGTACCTGGTCCAGGCTCCACACAGCAGCACTGACTGGCAGAGCAGGAAATGAAAGAAAACAGTGATGGCCAATCAGAAGCAGGTAAAGTAGAGCGATGTTGGAGTAAATTAGTGGTAGGTTCAGGTAAGAGGTAAGTAAAGGGTGGGTTCTAAGCCCCTTTAAAAAATTTATTTTTTTTAATTTCCTCACAAAAGATTTAGCAAGCACAGTGCCCAAGTGAAACCTAAACATTCTCCATTCTATAAGTAGCTGAAAAGTTTGTATGTCCTTGTTTTGGATGGCCTACAGTTGATGGTTTATCAGCTCCAGGTCATCCATAATGAGCCCTCAAAGGTGCTGAAGAAAAAAAGGAAGCTTTCAGTGTCGCTGCCCGTGGTGCAACTGTTCCTATTGTGCAAAGGAAGCCTGCACAGCTGCCACCTGATCTGTAGTTGTATGCTTGGGGAAATCTTTTCTCTTTCCAAAGGACATCACAATTGGTTGTGTTTGTCTTTAGCTTGGCAGGTGATTGCAAACATTTGGATCCCTTATGTAAATGTGCCCACCCACTAAAGAAAGTCATGTTTCCTCTGCATAACACACAACAAAAGAAACATGTCCATTCCTGATTCCTTTCACTGTATATTGAGGTCCAGATTGCCTTTTGCTGCCAGAGGATACACTGCTCTGATCGTACCAAGTGTCACTATGTACCTCACCCCAACCGCACATATAGCAACTTCGAGAGGATTAGCTGCAGGTGTGTTTGTTTTTCTGCTGCAGCACTCGCTGGCGGACTGAGCTGTGTCATAGTGCCACCCAGTGCTCTTTCATCCCCTTCACCTTCCCTATGTGGGCATCACTGGTGCCACCTCGCGGACAGCCCCAGGGCCCTTAGTGATGCCCTTTGGTGTTTCCTACTGAGCTGGAAATGTAAACCACCCGCAGAGCACTTTGATGGCGGCTATTTGTATAAATATAGCACCAATGTGTAATTTGAGAGTCTGAGATCAGCCTTCTAGCATTCCTGTCGGCTTAGTAGTGGAAGGAGAGCGGATGGTAAATGAGAAGAAAACCCCTCCAGGGACTGACAGAAAACAAACAGAAGGTGTGTGTTTCGTAAACCTTACAGCAGTGTCCAAGGGTGCGGATGGGCAGTGCTCAGGCATGAAGCTGGTCTAACCATTAAAAACTCCATGGCTCGATGGCCTTGCCCAGGCTTGACATCAGAAGCCCCTTGCCCTTCCTCAGTGTACAGGCAGCCTACCTCAAACTGTGGTGATGTCACGCCAATTTTGTAGCCCACTGTCCTGTTGCCAACTCCTCATGGCGCCTTTTGGTTTGATGTTCGATATACTAGCACAGCAGGATGGCAGTTACATTAACACAGCAGCATAGTATGTCTCAGAAAAGCAGTGGCTCTTCACCCGAGATCTACGTGTTATGAGCCTGTGTTCACCCTCCATGTACCTACTTTTCCTCTACTCCCTCCTCCCTGTACGGCCACAACCCCACGCCTTGCCCTTCCCCAGTGACCGCATCTCAGGAAGCCTTACACTGCTCACCCCGTGCTCCACTGAGAGTCGTGCTGAAGGTGTAATTAGCACAGTTGCTCAGGAACAAGAGTAGATTGGGCCCTGGGACATTGGGAGTAATAGGCCTCAACCCCAACGTCTGGACCCGGTAGCTCCTGCTTGCGTAATGGCAGTTTGAACGGTTTTCTGTCCAGTCATTATGAATGTAGAGGAATAGCCCTTATTTGTTGGTTTGGCTGTTCCCTACATTTTCGGAGTGGAAGAGAGAAGTGCAGGGCAAGATTGAATATCTGGAAGAGGCAAATCAATGCTTATAAAGCGCAGTTACTCACCCGTAAGGGTCTCAGGGTGCTGAGAGGGTTTGTCTTCTGAGCTTCAGTTGAAGAGCCGAATTTTCAGGTTCTTCCTAAACTGATGCAGCTATGGTGACTGCCTGAGGTGCAGGGTGTTCCAGCTCTTTGCTGCGAGGAAGGCGAAGGATCATCCACCAGCCAAGGTCTTCCGTATGCTAGTTGCTAGTTGAGTGGAGAGGCCTGGTGGGGAAGTAGAAGGTGCTGCGGTGGTTGGGGTAGGCGGGTCCTAGGTCATGGAGGGCATTGTATGCATGTACGAGGAGTTTGAAGTTAATCCTTTTCTCGATCAGAAGCCAGTGGAGGTCTCTTAGGTGATTGGAGATGTGTTTGTGACGGGGAATGTCCAGGATGAGTCTGGCATAGGCGTTTTGGATGTGCTGTAGTTTCTTCGTGTTCATCTTGGTGGTATCGGCGTTAAGGGCAAATCCATAGTCAAGTCTGCTGGTAACCAGGGCATGGGTCACGGTTCTGCAGCAGTCCTTTGGGATCCATTTGCAGATCTTTCAGAGCAGACGTAGAGTGTGAAAACAGGAGGATGTGACTGAGTTCACTTAGCAGGTCATGGTGAGCAATGAGTCCAGGATGAAGCCAGGGTTGTGTGTGTGGTCTGTCGGGGTGGGGATGGGGGGGGGGGGGGCGAGGACGGATGGCCACCAGGAGTCGTTATAGGCTGATGTGAAGGGTCCTAGGAAGAGGATCTCAGTCTTGTCGGAGTTTAGCTTGAGGCAGCTAGCTGTCTTTCATCCAGGCGGCGGCTTCCATCCTGTTGTGTTTGACTCTTGTGGGATTTTCAGTCAGCGAGATGATCAGCTGGGTGTCGGTGTAGGGAACCAATTCATAAACTCATCAGCAACTAAGAGGAATTGCAGCTGCATAGGAGATGAACATAGTTTATTAGCCTTAAGAATTATTATATTCTTTAATAATAATTATGGAAAATTGAATTGAAATTTTCTGTCAAAAAGGTCTATTTACTGCGCCTGTGCTGCATAAAAGGCCTGGGCGGGGCACCCGCTTCTGCTTGGTCCAGTCAAAATCCTCCATGATATAAATGAACCAGATATGTTGGAGTCCTCTTTATGACTGAGACCGCCTTGGTATCTTTTTCATGGCCCAAAACACCTCAACACTGTAGCAGTTTAGTTACTTTGCCTAGGGGATGTTTCTGTAGGGAAAGAGTACGTTTTTGAAACAAAGTTGCTGTGTAGCATCGACAAAGTAGCAGTGCATCTGTTTTGGTAATAAAGGAGGAGTTTTGTGTGTTATCACTGGGAGGGCAGTTAAAGTGATGTCATTGGCTTAGTGCTATGACTTCTGGTTTTGAAACTGCTTATCCTTCTGACTTAATGCATGTCTGATTTTGAAGACTTACCTTTACGTTCTGCGGTATTGTTCTCCATTTCTGAAGCAATGTTGCTACATTATTTGGATGTGGTCTCAACTACAAGGCAATGCTTTTAGTTGTCCTAATTTGGAATTTGTGTTACTGTTTTAACACAGCCACCCCTAATTTTGGAGGTCAGTTTCATTTACTTGCCAGTGCGTGGCCTGGGTTGCATTCTTTGGAATTAGGGAAATATTGCCCATAGACTATAAACAAGTTTAGAATTGAAGATGTTATTTCATTAACAATCTGGCAAAAACAATGGCGTAGAGTTCTTTTGGGGATGCATATCAACACACAAAGGTGGCTTACAATTATTCCTGTTCACTGAGTAACTATGGTTTATGTCCTAGTGCAGCAGGGTAGGAGAAAAGTCAATGCTGCATGTGCCCATTCCAAGCTGCCTCCTAAAACAAACTGCCATCGTTTCTGCCTACGTGGACAGTTGGGTTAAAGCTTAATGTAGTCATTCTAGGTTTCTCATGAAAAGGCATACAAATCCCACCTTCCCATAGGCACTATATGTGGTCTGTGGCATATCCCAGAGATGCCGGGTAGTGCTTGAGCCTGTGCTTAAGATGTTGCCTTCCAAACTGGAATTATTATACCAGAGGTGGACTTTAGCAGCCTACACATTACTACAGTCGAAGCCCCAAGAACAGGAGACAAATCCATATTAGGGCTCAAGAACTGAACATAGTAATTAAGAGAAGTCTAATTACCATTAATGTGGACAGCAGCAACACAACTTCCCATTAGTGCTGGTTATCATTTCCTCTGCACTGCATAATTCCTTTCCCTCTCCCTGTGGTTGGTCCTGTAACCCTCCTTGAGGTTTTAATAGGAATGAGGAAAGCTTATTCTTTTTGTTGTGTTTTGCTTTCACTAATGACAGAGCTGACAATCTCTGGAATGCACTTCATAGTTTAAAGAAGACATTTATTATTATTCCACCACGAGGTTCCAAAAAAATGAAGGAGATTAGTAGGGCGAAGGCACACGTTTAAAAATAGTCACAGCAAAATATATCAGTGATTCTCAACTGCAATGTACACAGAAAATATGTGATTATATTATAGCATAATTTGAAAGCAAAGGATAAAGTAAAAATTCATCACCGTAGGGCCTGTCAAGTTCTTCATCTTTCTCATGCCAACAAGAAGAAGACCCCTGTTCAACTGCGAGAAAGAGATATCCAACCTCATGGGACAAGTGTCTGTGTCAGGCATTCAACGTCTAATCCTGACTGAGGTCTCAGAAATTCCCTCGCTACTGAGCAGGGCCACCTCTTTTATTGCTTAAACAATCATGGAAAGAGCCTTCTGAAAGGCCCTCCCCTCTGAGATGGAAATATTCAAACATGCTGGTTACTGTAGGTCAGAGTTGGAAGAAAAACGTTGAAAATTGGCCAACCTTTCAAGGCTCCCCTTCCATGGCCGACATGTTCCCCCACGCTGAAGAAAAACCAAAAAATATGTGCTCTCTCATCATGAACTGTTCGTGTTCGGTGAGAGAAAATACAAAAAACACAAGCTTAGTTTACCATGTGGAAAAACACAGCTCATCTGCAATGTCTCAACTGCAATGTCTAACACCACGGTAAAGCCAATAGGCAGCTAAACTGAATACAAAATCAAATCTGCAACTGGCGAACACTGAACAACTATCCTTAAGGTGATAATCAGCCTGATAAATGGTACTTCCATTTTGTGGTAAACAGAACAGTTTTTTGATAGACATAAGATAACTGAAATATTAACAGTAAAGTGCAAGTTATCCTCAATTCTTTGGCCATCAGTATTTGTAAGGGAGGAGGTTTGAAAGGTATATTTCTAGATCGGCAAATCCACAAACTTCAATAAACAGACACATGAATCAAACAGTACTTAAAGTTTTTGCTGTTTCACTTAAAATGTGTATGCGCACTTGTTTTACATTTCTCTAACACTTCATTTGCTCATCAGATGGCGGAAGAACTTGCCAAGCAGTTAGCCAGCTACAAAGCGCAGCTTCAGCAGGTGGAGGCTGCATTGTCTGCAAATGGAGAGAACGATGACCTATTAAAGCTGAAGAAAGATTTGCAGGTGAGGACCATTTACACTTATTTTTTCTTTTTTATTAATATGTAGTGTGCTTCCGATTTAAGGCGATGAATCATTTGTTTCATTCTGTAGTAACTGAGGGCTCTGTGTGTTAAAGCACTGCCAAATTTCTACTCATCATTTCCTTTTGATGCTTAGCAACACAATTTATTCAGCTTCATGTACATTCCTGCGTAATAACCCATGTTAATTTCTGTGCGTGCAGAGTCAAGGGGGAGATTGAGCATCTAGAACAGTTTGATTAAACTTGGACAGCAAAGATCAGCCCACATCAGTGTTTTTCTTCCTCTGTGTACAATAAGAGGGGTCAAATGCCACATTTAAAAAATAAATAAATAAGCTTTGAAGTACAGGACTCTTAGGTGAGCAGAGATATGTGCCCTTTCAGTTCCAGTACTTTATTCAGTAATCACCCCCGCCCCCCCCCCACTACCCTTCATCAAATGTGTACGGTTGTTCCGGTCATCTTATCATAACTTTGATATGTGCTTGTCCGCCATTAAGATTGGCCAGGCTCTGGCGAGAGCATTCTTCCTCATTGCCATGGCCCTTGTCTCCGGTGCCCTGTCACAACCTATGTGCCACTAAATGTTTCCATGTTGTTTCTCTAATTTGTCTTATCAACACGATGGAGGGACATTATTCAGGTATTGTTGCAGGTCCAAAAATATATATATATATATTTTTAAATTAAATTAGTGGCTTGTTTTTCTCTTTGCTACACCACTTTTAATGGTTCCAGAGACTATTTCATAGCACAGGATCAAGGCGAAGCTTGCCTTTTTTACTTTCATGTTATGTACCTTCAGGTCCTATCGTTTCTACACCTGAGTTATACTCTTTTATCAAAAATATAGGAGGGGCTAGATCAGCAGATTTATATATGCAGTTGATCTTAACCTTATGTACCTTCGGAAAACAGATTTTCTACTGTGTTGCATGATGTCTGATTTGGCAACTGTCAGGACTAGTTTAAGTGTTGTCTCCATTGAGGGACCACCCATCCCCCCCCCCCCCCCCCAGTCAAGAGGAGCATTTTGGGTTCACTCATTTGAAAGTGTGTTTTGGAGAGGTAGTGGGGTTGCAAGGATTTTAAATAAGGGACAGCTAGTTGATACCTAACGAGGTGCTGAATGATTAGTGTAGTGAAGGTGTATTCTTGTAACCCTTGGAAGCCAAGAAACATCGCATTAGTAATGGAAAGAACAAGTCTGTTAGGGGAATTCTTTCATAACTCCAACCTGAGTTAATCAAACCTTAAACTAAGTGCTTCATGCACAAGTTTCCTTTTCACCCCAACCATATTGTGAACTTAATGTGCCCTCAAAGGACCGTGCATGTCTGCAGTACTTGCACCCTACAGGTATTCAATGAGATACTCCTTAGATGTACAACAGTCCGTTATACATAGAACATACAACCATTGCAAATGGTGAGACCGTATTTGAATTCATGTATCCACTCATTGTCCTTCATATCAGTGACCCATTCCATATACATTGGGTATCTGATGTTGCAGTCATCCACAAAGCCCCGCTACTATGGTTCTGCAAAGTATTGTCAGAACTGGATTTTTTTTTTTTTAATATAAATTTCCTCCTCACACTCCTCGAACGGTGATTAGCCTCCCATGACATAAAGGTAAATGTGTTTCAGCATTTGGGTTGCATAGGTATGCCTTCAGAGGACCAAAGGCCTAGGAACCTTTACTGAAAAATACTTTCTGACATACAAACACCTCATCCACCTCTGCCGCAAGAGTAGGGCATTTGTTCTTCCTGCATTCATGCATTTTTATCAATCTAAATAGAGAACATTTCTAAATCGTAATAACCAATGTGTATGTTTAGCCTTATTTTCAATACTGTCTGGGCAGACCAAGAAAAAACAAAGGAAATGTCCAAGAAGTTATTCTTTCTGATGAAGCCACAACATGGAGGAGTAATAGTTCTGAACTATTCGGCAAATAAAAGGAATGGCAGCTGCATAGGAAATGAACATAGCTCATTACCCTTAAGAATTATAAAATTCTTTAATAATTAAGGAAAATTGAAGTGCAAATCTTCTGTCAAAAAGGTCTATTTACTGCATCTGTGCTGCATAAAAGGCCTGGGCGGGTAATCTGTTTCCGGCTGGTCCAGTCAAAAACCTCCATGGATATAAATGAACCAGATATGTTGGCGTCCTCTTTATGACTTAGACTGCCTTGTTATCTTTCTCATTGCCCAAAACACCTCAACACTGTAGCAGTTTAGTTACTTTGCCTAGGGGATGTTGTTTCTGTAGGGAGAGAGTACATTTTTGAAACAAAGTTGCTGTGTAGCATCGACAAAGTAGCAGTGCATCTGTTTTGGTAATAAAGGTACAAAAGGTGGAGTTTTGTGTGTTGCCACAGATACAAACAAGCTTTAAAAACATGGTTCGTACTACTCATTGACTGGTTTCCTACAAACAACGCAAACCCTGTCTATACTGTATACAGTGACATTAGGCACTTAAGCAAATATATCAGCATTCATATATAATGTAGTAAAGGTAGACATTTTCCATACTACTGTTTAATGGAATTTTGCTTTTTTAAATTTTTACAAAAAGTGAATTTATCTCCCCTTTAAGTCATCCAAAACCCCTCATCCTACTATGATCTCCCTAACCCTTTCCACAGACTCTTCCCTCCTCAATCCCAAGCTTAAATCCTATTATAAATTCCAATTAACACTTCTCAATTTTTCCATCCTCTACCCCTCCATTACTCCAGTCAATCCAACTAACAAACTTGCATGTCCGCGGCTCAAATTAACTTATAATAATAAAGCTGTACTCCTATTTCCCTATACTAGTCCAGCACTAATTCCTTTTAAGGTTCCGGAGTAGCGTGCTACTCGCCGAAAAGGGATTTGCGCCTTGTCAGGGGTAGTAAGCGCTATATAAATACTATTACAATACATTAAGGCACTGCTAGCCAGCAAAGTGTAGCTGGAGAAAGAAAGGTGAAGTAGCACGTCAAGCATTCAGTTTACTGATCTTACCAACAAATTATATCCGAGTAGAGTATTGAGTTTTGGTTAATCTTCATCAGGAACCTTGCCTCTTTGTTATCAAGTATACAGATTGTCACCTATTCTATCCAGCAGAGTCTTAGTCACAATTGTGCATTAAGAAAGGCCCAAATAGTACCTCTTTTTCTTGTGTGTATTTTTTTAGTACAACATCTAGCAGTTAGCCTATTTTGATGACATTTTATTACAGTCAGTCACGAGGTGGGTTTAGTCTTAACAGGCCTGTGAGCCCATATACGTTTGTGACATGATTGTCTTTTGTGAGCAAATAGTAGTGTAGGTAATGGATCTAGTATGCACTATTTTTCATTTGAGATTGTTTTACCATGTTATATGTGGTCCAACAGTGCTGACACATGCCAAGAGGAATCTCCTTATTTTCAGGCTCTAAATGTATGGCAGTGGGGTGCTCTTGCCTTTGGTATATAATATGAACGAACCAAGAGTGTTCTGAGACTGTCCAAGGAAGTACAGTCTTGCAAGAAAGTGGATACATCTTTGGTCACATGTCTTGTTGTGGAGATCGGTAACTCTCCTTATACCATTTCTCCCTTGTGCTTTAACATAAATGTAGGAAAGTGATGGGAATGGTTAAAATCTTATTTGGTCAAGTCCCAAAACCATGAACATTTTTTGATGCATCTTTTCTGATGAGGAATGTTGGGGGTGGGGGAGTCTTAAACCTTTAGTGGCCATTCAATCTGAA
This sequence comes from Pleurodeles waltl, assembly GCF_031143425.1. NCBI lineage: Eukaryota > Metazoa > Chordata > Amphibia > Caudata > Salamandridae > Pleurodeles > Pleurodeles waltl. The sequence goes on from NC_090445.1 coordinate 786,305,307, forward strand.
ACATTGAACCTTTCTTATATATAGGGAGGACATCATCAAAATTGGCCCAAATACCATAATATCTCTGGAACTGCTTTTCAACCACATAACACCCCCCCACCCACTTCCTCAACCACATCCTCAAAATACCAAATCCCTCACTCTTTCCTTCTGATATAAAAAAATGAGCTTTTGAGAAACAAATCTTTGCCATAGAATTGTGGCGGTGCATTCTGTCATCCATGTATAAATAATAATGCGGACGGACTAAAAATGATTGTGAACGATTCAGACTCTAGCACCACAGTTCACATGTCGATTATCAACTCATTTTGAAGCTTAAGCTGGTCTAGAGAGGCAAAGTATGTCACTTGTATAGCTACTGGAGGATGTGGAGGTGACATTTAACAGTAGATATGAATTCAGTTGAGAGGGCAAGCAGCGACTTTCTTCTTCTATGGGGATTCTTTGTAATCATTCAAGAGGCTCCATGAATTGAGTGAACCATGATTAGGAGCTTAGAACTTTGGGGAGAGATTGGTATTTGAAGTTTGGCATCCATGTGCTCATTGGGTTATATCTGGATATGTATTGAAGGTATGGTACACAAGTAGTCTCCAGGGAACTTGGAGTGCTCCGGAGGTGAATTCAGTGGTTTTGTTTAGCAGGAGAAGGCATACCACAGGAGGTGGGCTAGTAGTACTTGAAAATGGAAAGAAATGAGGGTGTAGTGAGATTTTCACAAAAGTGACAGCTGACTGCTTCAGAGGTTGTACAGGATTCTAGCACTGAGTTTTGTTAACTGTGTTAAATATATAGGTGACTGGAGCACTAGTGGTAAATGTATATACTTGTTGTGAAATCTGTAATTACTTAGCAACAGAAACCCAAATTGGGCAGTAAAGTTGACTAAGTTATGAGCAAGAAAAGGCAAAATACTCAATAAATAGATGATTATGTAACAAGGACTGCAGAGCCATAATTATCAGGGAAACACAACAGAAATGTGTTACTTTAATGGCCTTTGATTGAAAACTTCAGATGAAGATATTGGCCAAAATTGCACAATCCAGTTTCCATGCTTTCGATTGATTGGCTACACGTTATTTGCTTAGCTTGCCAAAGTTTATTTGTTTCCTTTTTGAGGAGGTTTACCAAAAAATCTGGAACTTGATTGTTACATTGTCACTTCCACATTTCATTGTAATTAATTATACCAGTCTTTGAACTTTCAAAGGAAGCAAAACACAGGGATTTTGTTAAAACATGCCTCTTTTCCATGGTCATGCAGCTGTGGGTGAAGGGAATGTTTCCAGGGTTTACCATCTACTAAGAGACAACATGTGAGTTTTCAATTTAAAAAAAATAAAAAGTAATGGCACCCATTTTGGCAAGCTCTCTACAGTCACACCCCTTAGTCTTCATAGTTTCAAAGACTTGACAACAGTGAGGTAAAACTCGGGGTTAAAACGGCTTGTTCTGGAGTTACATTTTTCCAAAGAAGACTGGGCTGTTGGATGCATTTTGGATATTTATGATCTTTTTAGAGGACTGTTCAGCAGATGTTGGAGGTAACACGTGGTATTCAGTGATGTCTGTGGACAAAGATGCTTACTGTCTTTTAGTTAATGAGGAACTTCCCAAGCTTTGCAGTAGCAAGTCACATGTCTTACATTTAGCTTCATTCTTCTCTCAATGGTGCAGAATCATGTGTTACTTAGTGTCAAGACCAGTTGGTCTTGATGTAACACATCTTTTCCCAATGTGTAGATGATTGGCTAATTGGGACCATTCACCTTCCTCAGTATTGTCTGGTTCTGAGATGGTAATGTTTATAGATGATATTCCAAAGGATTCATGTTCTTGTGAGACTGATCCTTTTTATACTCGACACTCCTACAGATATAATTGTGGCACACAGACGCCATATCCTGTTACATCAGCTTTGTAGCTCTTTGGACCCGCTCCTCTTCTTTTATATTGGGATGTTACCCTGTATAAGATCTAATGAGAACTCATGCAGCAGCTTGCTGTGCTCTTTAGATGAGCCTGTAAATCATTGTGAATCACAGAATAGCAGTCACCAGTATAGCTACTGAAATAATTTTGCTCAGTGTAGAGGAACAGATTCTTCAGAAGGCCACTGATTGCCCACTTTTAAATACATTGCCAATACTAGGACCTGAGGTGTCAACTTTCTGACCCCAGAGGCCATTTGTTGCATATGAAGTCAGAACAAACCGTAAACGTCTTTCTATGTTCCATATGAACAGCCAAGGATGGATCCAGGTGTTTACTTTCTATGGGAGCAATAGAGCTTTTGTATTGGTCCCTACTAAAAATGATCTCTCATGCTTCCTGGATTGGAATGTGTAAACAGATTCTTTGCCAACAAAAAATAGAAATTGGTATGTTCAAGTGACATGTTTTTGAGTGGGTTTCCTACTCTGCCAGAGACAGCAGTAGTTCGAAACACATTGTGAAGGGGGAAGAGCCAGGACCAAGAGCACTGGATTTGCATATTAGGTAATTTTTGCCTTTTCTGTTGCTACTGAAATTCTTCCTGCAGCCCGTGTTCCTTTTCGTCCACTAAACATATTTCTTTGAAAACCTATCACATACTCTGAGGTACTCCCGGATCAACGTTGCAGGTAAGATTCAGGTTTTCTTGAGAGAACTTGATCTATTATAGAGTGTGCAAGTGGCTGCTCACTTTGGCTGTCCAACATTGGAAGTCTAGATTATTCCATATCGCAGACAGAATGCAACACTTACAGCTCCCTCTATCCTTGAGAGGATGTTAAAGGGCTTTACGAATAAGTTATAATATATTATTACCCGATTACAATTGGTACTCCTTTTAGCTACCTTGAAGGATGAAAGACTGAATGGACCTTGCTGGGATTTGATCATGCGATCCACAGGTTACGCAGATCTTGCAGCTGGCTCTGTACAGAAGACTGGGTAAGAAATATGTTCTAGCCACGTTGAAAAAGTTACTTTAGTAGGAAAAAGTCGTGTGTGTGTGTGTATATATTTGCTCATGCAAACAAGGAAATGAAGAAGATAATAATTATGTGTATCATATAATTGTACTGGTGAAAATGCTCTGTGTTTATAGATGGACTTAACAGTTTTAGTTATGAGAACATCCACTTTTTTTCTTGCTTTGTTTTAGTTAGAATAAATTTCCATGTTAAGCAACAATGTTCCTGATTAATATTTTTTTCTTCTTATGAACTGGTTCTTGCATGAAATTGCCTCTATAGTTCACAAAAGGCTACTTAAGTTGTTTATGACCAACTCAATAGCAATTATTTGTTTGTGCCAAAAATCACTTTTTATTAAAATGTCACTTGAGAGCATACTCTTTTATAAAGAGTGAAAACACATAAAATGTAAGTGTTCATTAATTATTAAGCTGTTAACATGTTTTGAACTTGCCTATCAGATAGTGCATGTTCAAGATAGTTCACTGACCAGGTCAGTGGTATGCTCTACCGGTAAGTAGAGCCCTCGTTCCTCTGAACTCCTGACCTCTGTCAGGAGTTCGAGGCCCTCCTCCACCCACAGGCTTCTGCCTGCGCTTCATCCCTGGTGTCTAGTGGGAGAGCTCTTCTTCCCTACTAGGCTGTCCTCTGCCTCTCCTCCTTTTTTCTGCTTCACACTCTGTGTGCTTTTTCTTCCGTGTCTGTCCCTTTTGTGCTTCTTTTGCTCTCCAATATTCATCTTTTTCCTTTGCTTCTGCGTTGCACTCCTTCCTCGTTATTTCTCTCTCCCCCCTCCTCTCTCTCGCTCTGCATTCCTGCCTCTGCTGCCCCCATGGCCCGCCCCCTTTTTTCGTGCTGTTTTCTGCCCCTGCTTCCACCTCCCAGCTGTCCTCTTGCCCCCCCTCCCCACTTAATGCCGGCAGTGCCGAAGGTGCACCTAAGGCAAGCCCGTCTGCGCCTGGATTGCACCCAGCACCAGAACCCCTGGTTCTCGCGCCCTACCGCCGCGACACTCAACTCGGCTACGACGCCGCCACCCTCTATGTGCTCAACGCCTGCCGCTCACCTGCCTCCCATCAAGCCACCCCACTGCTCACCCGCGGACCTGTCTCCTTCTGGAATTGCACCTTCACCTGCCTCCACGCCAACGACCCACCCGCCAAGGCAGGACGCAGCCATCTCAGAAGCATCCTACTCAACATCCGCTCCGTCTAACTCTGGCACCTACTTGACTCAGCCTCCCGAGACGTCGCCTTCCTGACTGAGACCTGGATGAACCCCTCCTCAGCGCCCGACATCGCATAGCCATCCCAAATGGCTACAAGATCACCCATAAGGACCGCACCAACAGGCCAGGAGGAGACATTCCCTCAAATACCCTCCACAGGAATACCCTTAGAATCACGACCAGCACGAAGACACCCTCAGCACCCCCGAACACCTGCACATCCAGATCCACACTGATCCAAACACTACCCTCAAAGGGACCCTCATTTACAGACCCTCCGCACCCTCCAAAGACCCCAACAGCAGTTCAGCGACTTTGAGAACACCAATGACAACTCCACCACCCTGCTCGGCATCCTCGCCAACCTCGGCCTCAAGTAGCTCATTGTGACTCCCACCCACTCTGCAGCACACACGCTCGACCCATTTTCTCTGCCTGCAAACACGTCTCCTTCAGCCACACCACTGAACTCCACTGGACCGACCACTGCTGCATCCGCTCCTCCTTCGAAAAACCTACAACACACCATTGCCCGCAACGGATTTCCCACCACAGATGGAACAAGGTCACCGAAGACCAGCTGATCACCACCCTCTCCCGGAACCCACCTATCGACACAGCCCACAACCTTAGTTAATGGATCGACGACTGTGCCAACACTTTCGCCCCAATCAAGAAACCCTCTAAAAGACGCACTGACAAAGGCCTTCTGGTTCACTGCCACCCTCCAAGAATCCAAGCAAATATGCTGAAGACTCGAGAAAAAGTGGCACCAAGAACAGACACCGGACAACCACACAGCCTTCAAGAACGCCATGCGCAGACATCACCAACTTATCCGAACCGCCTTCAAAAAACTCATCGAGAACACCGTATACCGCTACAAGGAGCTCTTCAATATCATGAAGGAACTCTCCCAACACAGACAACCCGCCATCACGACCTCTGCATCTCCCTAGCCACCACCTTCTACCGCAAGATCAGACATCAATATAGCCTTAGAACCCGCCGTAGCGGGCTCTACCGGCTATTAAAGGCCCGCTCCCCGCGTTAAATGCCCGAGCCCAAGGCGGGGGCATTTAACAAGGGAGAGGGACTTTAATAGCCGGTAGAGCCCGCTATGGCGGGTTCTAAGGCTATTAGAACATTCTGCCACTCAGGGCAGAATGTTCTATTAAAAAAAAAAAAAAAATGTTCACGGAGCCCGAGGGGATTAAAATACCCTCGGGCTCCGTGAGGCTTTGTTCACAGCTGTTGCTGTGAACAAATCGAACATTGGAATGTTGGCGCTGCGGGCTTTTACCGGCCTGTAAAAGCCCGCAGCACTCCATTGTTTTCAATGGAGCTACCAACATTCCAATGTTCTAATGACAGTTTCAATACCCAGACACCAAACACCCCACCACCACCACAGGCTCACCAGCCTCCTGCTCTCCTGGACCCACGTCAATGACGACACCATCAAAATCATGAACACCATCCAACCCGGCTCGCCATCCAACCCCTGCCATCACCATATCTTCAACGAAGCGAGCTCTGTCATCGCACCCCAACTCCGGAAGATAATCATCAGTTCCTTCGAGACCGCCACCTTCCCAGAGAGCTGGAAATGCGCTGAGATCAACGCCCTCCTCAAGAAACCCAAGGCGGCCCCAAAGGACCTCAAGAACTTCCGGCCCATCTCTCTGCTCCCCTTTCCGGCAAAAGTCATCGAGAAAATTGTCAACAAACAGCTGACCCGTTTCCTCTGAGAACATCATTCTGGACCCGTCCCAATCCGGATTCCGCAGCAACCACAGCACCGAAACTGCCATCATCGCTGCCACCGACGATATCTAGACCATACTTGACAAGGGCAAAACCGTGGCCCTCATCCTCCAGGACCTCTCGGCCGCGTTCAACACGGTCTGCCACCACACCCTACGCACATGCCTCAAAGGCGCAGGGATCCGCGACAGAGCCCCTTACTGGATCACCTCCTTCCTCACCGGCAGAACTCAGTCCACCTCCCTCCATTCTTCTCTGAAGCCACCAAAACCATTTGCAGTGTATCCCAGGGATCGTCCCTCAGCCCGACCCTCTTTAACGTCTACATTACTCCGCTCGCAAACATCACCCAATCTCTCAACCTCAACATCATCTCATACGCTAATGACACCCAGATGATCCTCTCGCTCACCAAGGACCCCGCCACTGCCAAAACCAACCTCCACGAAGGAATGAAGGCCATCGCCGAATGGATGAACAACAGCTGCCTGAAACTGAATTCTGACAAAACTGAGGTTCTCTTCCTTGGCTCCACCTACTCAGCATGGGGTGACTCCTTGTGGCGTGCCACACTGGGAACTGCACTGATAACCACCGACCACGCACGCAACCTGGTATTCATCCTGGACTCATCACTATCAAAGACCCAGCAAGTCCACGTCATCTCTTCCTCCTGCTTCAGCACCCTCCGCATGCTTTGGAAGATCTACAAATGGATCCCCACTGAAACCAGAAGGATGGTCACCCAAGCCCTCGTAAGCAGCAAACTCGACTATGGCAACGCCCTCTACGCAGGAACCACGGCCAAGTTCCAGAAAAGACTGCAATGCATACAGAACGCCTCATCCTGGAACCCCCCCCCCCCCCCCACCACCACAGCCACATCACAGCCCACCTGAGAGACCTGCACTGGCTCCCCGTCAACAAGAGAATCACGTTCAAACTCCTCACCTATGCTCACAAGACACTGCACAAAACCGGACCAGAATACCTCAACAGACGGGTCACCTTCTACACCCCGACCCAACAGCTTTGCTCCGCTGACCTTGCCCTCGCCACCGTCCCACGCTTCCACAGAACGCTCGCCGGTGGCAGATTGTTCTTCCACCTCGCTGCCAAGACGTGGAACACTGTTCCCACCCACTTGCGACAGACACAGGGCCTACTCACCTTCAGGAGACACCTCCGACTTGGCTGTTCGAGCAGTAGCAGTCCTCCAAACCCCCCCTCCCCCCCCCCCCCCCATCCCTCAGTGCCTTGAGACCCTCACGGGTGAGTAGAGCGCTTTTACAAATGCTTTGCTTGACTGATTGAAACATGTCGGAAAACTAATTGTACAGTATTTCTTTATGTTCTTCAGTAGTGGTTCAGTTTAACAATCTTGCATTTGAAAAATTCTTAGCCGTTAAATAGACCTGTGCTATCTTTGCTGTAATAATCCAGTAAGCCGTTTTTGATGTGTTAATGTAAAGAACATTGTCTGACTATTGAATAAAACAAAATAACATAAGTGACGTTCACAGCTCAAGCACTTTAACCCAACTAGGGTACTGATTAGGACATGTAAGATGGCTGGGTCAGGAAGGCTTGAACATTATCAAACTGATAATCTTAAATTTTGTACAGATAGCCGGAAGGCAGTCTCCCACTGGGATACAGGTAAAAAGGATGGTTCCTTGGCATAGGAATCCACCACAGTCAGTCCCTGCAAAACCTGATTTGAGAAGGCAGTGATCACCCAGTGCTTAATTTGTGCTTGTTTCAGGTGCTGAGGACCGGCACTTATTTTTGAGGGCCGGGGCTTATTCTTCTGCCTCAAGCATTTGCTCGGAGCAAAAGACACATATGGGAAAGACGGAGGAAGGGGAAAACGAAAAAGTGCCACAAAGGGAGAAAGTAGAAAGCTGCTAGAGTGAGCTGAAGGGGTAAGGAGTGGCTTTATATGGATTGAAGAGGCCCAAGATGGCTACTGGATTACACCGCCTCAGTATTCCGTGCTCCCACATTTAATTGCAGCAGCCGTGTGTTTACGAGGAGGGCTTTGGGCACCGGCACATTTTTATTTACAAATTAAGCACTGTGATCACCCTCATACAGAATGAAGATACACTTCTGCTACCCCTCTTCACACATCTCTAATGTTGATGAACTCATCAATGATAGGGGGCTGACTTCCCAGAAAAACAAGGAATGGCTTTTAGGTGGGTATCATAGCTTTCCAAAGAGAGGAGTGGTGGGGGCACAGCTTTTCGAAACATACTTTACTGAGCACAGAAAAACTACTTTAATAATGTGAGTACTACGTGACATACTCTGAGTAATGTGTCCCTGGTCATACAGCACACTGCAAAACACTCTTGCATACCACCATTGGCAAGTAAACTTCAGAAGGGCAACTTGGGACATACCATTGCAGTTGTTTGACATCTTCTATGTTGTCACGTTTTGGCTGTTAGGATTATACTACCTACTATGCTATTTAGCTAGTTTGATCAACTGTGATTGGCACATGAGGCCCTCGTAAGTTTTTACAAGAGTGCATGGTTGTGCAAATGTGCTGCGTTTGTATCCTGTTAATCCCTTGCTCAGTGGCCTCCCACTTTGTTTTCATTTGGTCGGTGAAGAGGCCCTTGCTGGGGACAACTGACCGATAATGCAAAACGGTGTAGTACAGCGAGACATTGTGCCGCAGCTCATAAACTGTCTAAGAAAGGAGCATGCTGTAGGTCCGAGATTAATTTCTATCGGTGCTACTTGCTGATTTTATTTATTTATTTTTCTTTGTGAGCAGCGGCTTAACATCAGTGGTATGGAGCGATATTCCATGCGTCGCAAGCCCTTTTTTGTGGTGATTTTGTGCATGGACCTCTGTGGTGGGGAGGGTAAGGATTGATTTCGATTTTAGCCTGGCCTTGTATGTAAAGGTTGTCTCTGCTCTCTTGTCTAAAAATATGGAAGTGCTTTAGAGAAGGCTCCATTACCACTTTTAAGCGGGGTTACCTATTTCTTACAGACATGAGTAATGTCTGGCCCCTCCTTCCCAAGTACTCTATCATGCCAGCTTTTGACAAGCAAACTGGAGGTTGGGAATAGACATTTGAGTGGTGGAGTTCTATACACAGTCCACGTCCTAGCTCTCAACCTTGGAAGCTCTTTAGAGTACTATGCTGGATGGGATCCTGCTGGAGAGCATGTGGATTTGTGGTATTGCTGTGCAAGTCTGAGATGATCTTGGACTCAAGTAAAGCTTCTGTGGCCACTGTTTGCACATGTTTGCCTTGATCACACTCCCTTAGCTTTTCTTCACTTGTCTTGTGCCACAGTAAGTGGTTGGCAGTGTGAGCTTAAAGGCACACATGAGCTTTAGGATTGTTTGATTAGACCTGGTGTTTTTCCTCGTTTTTGATCAGCTAATGTTTTTCATGGCTGTTGTATGACTTGTCACTAACCTGGGGTTTATGTGGAGAGAAATTTAATTACTCGGTGAAAGAATGAATGCGTGACATGTCTTTAAAGGACATTTGACAGAGAGTGCAGCAACAATGTCCCTAAATGTAGAATGAAGCCCATAATTACGCTGCCTGGACTTTGTTCCCCTCCCACCTTTTACCTCCCTCTCAGCTCACCATTTCCTGTTGTGAGATGCTACTTTTCAGTGTAAAGGGTGGTCCGCGTTTGGCTTCATTTGGCTGCACATTCAGAGGGACAACCAGTTTTAAAGGCACTCTACCCCTTTCCCTGTGACCACAATAAATAACATTATTATTTTTGACAGTTCAGCATGACATTTTTACTAGTAGCTTACTTGGGGTCAGTGGCACTAGATCGCATAGTATAAATGAGACGCATAAACAGGAGTGGTGTTTTAGGGTTCTGAGCAAAGTGCTGTTTTATATTGAATACACAGTAAAACAGTGCTAAACAGTAATACAAATATACATAGTATAGTAATATGGTTTCACTATTTACAGTTTTTTTTAGCAATATTGTTTCATTAATCTTTTGTTCTAGTCCCTTGAAGACTTAGCATCCCTAGGGTAACTAGCCTACTACTTCTTTTCTCACCAGATGTCAGCGTTGGGACCCTAATTCAGTCAAAAGTGGAATAGCAGTCTTGTAGGATTTAAAAATCCTAACGTTCAGTCCCACGGGTAGACTGTAAAAAGTAGTATTAGCAGCTGTGGAGGGGAGATGAAGCAAGTACATAGAAAAAGCAGGGTAAGCAAGAGCTAGGGAGGCAAAGGCTATGTAGAAAAGGCAAGAGCAGTAGCGGAGAAGATAAGAGGGGATAATAAACTCTTCCATCCCCATGGTAGATAACAAAACATATGTTGTGCTAAAATGCCATGTTCTCAGCATTCTGCACATCCATATTGTGACGTATCTTGAGCAACAACATTGCTGACGTTTGCTTGGGTTGTTGAAATCATCATTGAATTTCCATACCAAATACATTATATTCATGTAGTGCATGCTGTTTGGCAGATTGTCTTGTGAATAATGTGTATAGTGGGTGCACAGTGCTCACAGGCTATGTATTGTGTGCACTTTGAAGCCCCTTTAGGGTATCATTACTTACTGCATGCATTAACACAACATATCACTAAAATGAACAGAATAGCGTTCTTTTTTTATCTGGTGTACTACTTTGCATGCAAGGTAAGTTGCATCTCATCAGTTGTTGCCTATATTTACATCTACACAAGTGTGACAGCAGTGCCACACCTTTAAAGATCTTTGCAGGTGCTGCAAATTGTCCGCATTGGCAAGTACTAAATGGTATAGGACAGTTTGTATACTCGTGGCACTTTTGCTGCCTGGGTCTCACTGTAAAGAAGTAAGAAAATTGTTTTTAGAAATGTGTTGTGTGAAGGGGGGGGGGGTTAGGACTGCTTATGAACTGATTTAGCAAGATATATACCTAATAAAATGCGGAGCAGTACTGTATTGGGCAAAACCTGTCCCTAATGCCAAATTAATTTATGGCTTTAATCTGTTCTGTCTTGCTGTACATAGCATTGAGGTTCAGCCCAGGGTTTAATGCCCACAAGCCTTTATAGAACTCTTGGTGCTCAAGTAACTGTTTGGTACATACTTTAGCTTACTAATACTGTGCTTGAAGTATAGGGCTGGTTGAATGTTGTCCACACGTATAGGATTCCTTGTGCAATACTGCCTTCCACTGTTAGTTGGTCTTTCTTTGCTGCTTTCTTGTGAATGGGCTACACTTTTCTAAACTTTACTTAGTTGCAAAAAGTTAATTATCCGCTAAATGTTTTGCCAGTAGCTCCATTAAAAAAAAAAATAATAAAAAATATATAATAATTTTAAGATATTAAGCGATAGCTTAGATTTAAATCATTACAACAGTATAGTTGTCACACGTTGTTGGGCTTCAGACAATTCATTTTTCTTTAGCGTTTATATTTAAACACGTAAAAAATTGTTTGAGAGTATCACATTTGTCTCTCGATACACGTTTCTGTATACTGTTTTAAAAAAAGACCCAGTTGACTTCTATTAAAATGTATTATATTTTTTTCAGGAAGTTATAGAATTAACCAAAGACCTCCTTTCCACACAACCGTCTGAAAATCTTACAAGCTCAGACCATTCTACCACCGATCTGCCTGCTAATTTTTGGCAAGTTGGCGATCGATGCATGTCAGTCTGGAGCGAAGATGGACAGTAAGTGCAGAATACCAATTCCTATCAGTTGTTATGATTTGCAGTCCACTGGTAAGGTAATTTTCTTCAGTTAAGTGTTGATCTTGTGATTGTAGGAATGAGTGAATATGGGAAAGAGTTTCCCTCTTTCTGTAGCGTGTTGGAAATTGTCAGAAGGTAATGGGTTTGAGTTCACCAAATTCAGATAGCTACCTCTAAATTGGTGTCACTGCCATTGTGGAACCCTTTCCTTCACCCCATTCTTGATAGCATGTTCTTTCTTTCTATACTTAAGTTTCTCTTGGGTCCATTTTCGTCACATGAATGAGACCTCTTTTCAACTAAAGGATGGGAATAGAGATTGTCCTCCCAAAATAAAAAAAATGGTTGTCTGTGTCCTGCAGATCCTCTTACCTCTAGCAACCCCACGTAACGCTAACCCTCATAACATTAGTTCCTTTTCCTTCCTCCTTACCAGCGAATGTAGGAGTCCGGCTCGCTAACAAAAAAAGTAGTTTTTTGTAGGATTTAAAGAGCTGTCTTAGTAGTTTAGCCTTTCCATGGTTCCTTTCTAATGCTACAGTTAGTTGATTTCTAGGTCTGTGAGTTCAGCATTGTTATTATCTCATTGACTGACCCTCACACGTGCTTCTTGCAATTGGTTATTTCCATTTTTGCAGAATCTGCACTTTCCTGGTTAGGAAGCACACTCCAAAAATTTCAGTTTTCTGGAAGTCGTTAGATTTATTTCGACATCTGGCTTGAAAGTGGTTCTACTATGGGTTGAAACTACCTGTGACCATTCTTTGTATCTGACTCAGAGAAGAGCTTTGGAACTTGGGTGCCTAGCAGACAAAGAATACTGCTTAGATTGTTTTGGGATCATGATAGTAGAGGGGGCATAGAGTGTATAGTATGGTGGTATTGTTTCTGATCAATACAGCACCTGCTGTTCCTGAAAAGACCTACATGACCTGAGTCCATGCCCTTTCACAGAAGACAATAACTATTGCTATTTACCACTGCTTCAGTTGTAGTAGAAAGATTGAGGTTTTTTTTCTGTACATAAGGAAATTTCTCCGATAAGTGGATGCTAGCCACAATCAAGGGTTCCAGATGCAGAGAATGCACACTTTTACCACATAACGACACATTATGGAAACTTTGTGGCTGTGTGCCACATCTGTTGGGGATTTCAGTTTGTAATAATTAAGGGTACCATCGAGAATGTGCTTTACTGAGAGAGAGTGAATGAAGTCTAACTATTTACTCACTCCAAAAAAGCATGGAAATGAAGGCCCTCTTTATACTTCAAGACTCAACAGATACACTTGAACTTTGTTTTAAGAATGCTGCAATACAGAAGGTCATGCTATTACTCAGAGAGAGCAAATGCATGTCAACCCTCGACCTCAACGCGTACTTCCTCATATGGATGGATGCTACACATTGGCAGTGTTTGTGTTGGTTGCGGTAAGTGGCACACATCCAGTGACTATTTTCCTCTTTGGTATCAAGTCTGCTCTGAGTGTGTTTTGTAAATGATTATTCGGTGGGTCCTCCCAATTGTGCTGTCAATCTGTTGATGTGTGTTGAATATGAGTGCGTGGCTGGCGAGTGGAAAAACTGTTAACATTGTCAGGACCAGGCCAGTAATACAGTTGACCCATATTCTAGGTCCTGTATCGGTGTAACCAAATCTCATTTCCACCCGCCACGAATCAGGATTTACTAGTTGTGACACTGAAGCAGAAGAAAGCATGTGGTTTATTTTTTTTTTTTTTTTTTTTTGGTCCCTGAAAATGGCATCACCAAAGGGTTTGAGGTGCTAAAATCACTATCTTCCCAGCTTTCAGTAACAGGCAGACTTGAATCAGAAAACCAAATTTTTCTGCTTAATTTTGGCATTTTACTTGGACATTCCCCGTTTGTACAATTTTTTTGTGCTTTCAGCCTCCTTCTAGTTAGTGTCAGAAATGGGTTTGAAACCAGTGCTGGCTCCCGGACAGCTAAACATTTCTGAAAAGTAGACAAAATTCTGAATTCAGCAAGGGATCATTTGTGTAGATCCTTAAAGGTTTTCATACAGAAAGCAACAGCTAAAATAAAAATATATTGAAATTGAGGTGAAAAAAGCCATTTCTGTCCGTTTTCTTTTATAACTTTTTCCAGCTATGGCAGATTTTTGAAAGCAGTATACCATTAAGTCCGCTGGACTCTTCTGGTTGCGGGGTTATATAGGGCTTGTAGGTCCATCAAGAACCTTAGGTACCCAGAGCTGCACTTTGCAATGGGTTTTCATTGTATAACTGGTATACAGCAATTAATTTGGTGAAATATAAAGAGTGAAAAATAGGCATCAAGGATACCTTTGTATTTCTAAAATGGGCACAAGATAAGGTTTTGAGAAGCAGTGGTTAATTGCCCATATCTGGATTACGGGTTCCCCATACTAGCATGTGAATTTCATGGCATTTCTCAAATAGACTTCTTTTTTACACACTGTCTTATATTTGGAAGGAAGAAATGTAGAGAATGACGAGGGGCAATAACACTTGTTCTATTCTGTGTTCCCCCAAGTCTCCCGATTAAAAAATGGTACCTCACTTGTGTGGGTAGGCCTAGTGCCTGTGTCAGGAATGGATCACACAATGGTCAATGTTGGTCCTTATGTGATGGCAACTGTTGACCCTGGAGTGATCCATTCCTGACCCAGCCACTAGGTACAGGCACTCAAGTGGGGTAGCGTTTTCATCAGGGCAGGTGGGGAAACACTGGATAGCAGGAATTTTGTGGATCCCACCATATTCCTGTAGTTTGTGTGACTGAAGTGCAAGAAAAAAAATGAGTTTTTATTCAACATTTCACCTTTTTGTAGGGTATTCTGGGTAAGAAAATTTAGGGAATCCACACAAGCCACACCTCTGTGGACTCCCCCGGGTGTCTAGTTTCCAGAAATGTCTGTTTGCTAGGTTTCCCCTTATGGCTGCTGAGATGGGACCAAAAACGCAGGTGTCTGCCTTACAAAACCAGGTTGTTTAGTGATAGATCATTTTGATGTCTGCACAATACGATTTTGGTGGTGGAATTTGGGGCAGAACTAAATTGGGGAGCTCCCAAGAGAGCATTCTCTCCGTGCTTGCCACCACATGCACCTGCTCTGTGGGTTGGGTTAACCATCTATTGTCCCGCTGCTTGCGAAGGGACAGCAGGACTGTCCTCGTCACTTCCCTCAGAATCACTGGAAGAGGAGTTGTCGGAAAAATCACTCCCAGAGTCTGCGTCATTGTCCTATCCCTCGGATGCTGTCAGAGTAGCTGCTGCTGCATCAGAGCTGTCCTCTATAACGCGAGTTAGGGCTTGAGCAGCAGTCATCCGACGAGATGCCATCTCTGCTACTGGCTTATCTCTTGCTCTGAAACACTAGGGGGGGAGGGGTGTGTGATGCATGCATGCAACAGTAAAAGTCAGTCAACTTACCTTCGCTTTTTCCCCTCACTTAGCACGATCTCTCAAGACACTAAAAAAAAAAAACGAAAAAGACACACTATTACTTCACCTTGCCACATACGAATCGTCAGTCTTTAGTGCATGGAAGGCCCTTAAAGGGTGTTGCCTTTATGAGTGCAAGAAAAAACGACTGTCTAAATCGGATTGAGTATAGATGGAAACACGATTGAAAACAATACCGATGATATTATAGAAAGAGTAGAATATGTTTTGGATTGAAAGGTAACCTGTCCAATCCAGACGGCTAGAAAGAAAACAATCTAGCAAAGGACTCCATGCCCATGTGCACTATCACAGAGAGGAGGAGTCTCTCCATCTTGTGACTTGAAAAAGCTTCTTCAAAGAAAAGCAACTTGTCACACTCTGAGCCCAGCACTAGATGACGAACTTATGCAAAGCATGTTAATCTTCAACACTACATGCCACGGACCGATGTACACTGGGTATGTGACATTTTCCAAATATACATATATACTGACCAGAGGAAAAACTCGGGTCAGCTATATTTCAAGAAAAATTCCTGTCCAAGAAGGCTTTTCTGTCCTTCATCAAAACAACCAGGAGCCCTCCTTCTCCTCCTTCCCCTTTTCTTTTTGGTATTACTTTTATGGCCATTTTTAAAAATGGTAATGCTTTCTGGGCAAAGGTTTCACCTCATTCGTACCGCTTTGACACCCAAATATAGAAATAAACAGAAAGCTGACTGGGCAACCTTTTAAGAAGTGGCCTTTCACAGTGCGGCAATACGTGTTGGTGTTTTATTTTTTTTTAGTAACTTTTGATCCGTTTGGGCTACAACCAAGTATTTTTGCTGAAATGTGCAGATTATGCAAAAGATGATGTATTATGTGGCAAATACGACAAATCCTTCATTTTGCGGAAGTGCTGCGTGTTACATTGACCACATAATATTCAGCCCACATTTCAAAGCAACTGCTTTTTTTTTTTTTCCTTAAGAGACCAATAGATCTGGTGAGAACTACTTTTGTCTGTGGCTCTCTTGAGGAAACCCTGACACATGCATGAACCCTAGATGGAATAAGAGTACAAAGCAGAGGGATGGAAAAGCCTCCTAAGGACTAATACATGCCAATTCTGTTATGCTATTATCCCATTCTAACATAGTCCGTATACTCCGTCTCAAATCAATCGAGGGACGTAAGCTATATTGAGTATCCCTCTCCCATCCCTCTACTTCACATACCACGTTATGGACCATTTTTTATGTTCAGCATCATACTGCTTTTTCCACTGATGTTTCTACTTCATCCAGAGATGGCATTTTCCCCACACTAGTCATAAAATTATCCACTCCTTTTTGGATGGCTATAAAATATTATTTATAAATCTAGGTATGATGGTGCCTTCTAAGAGAGCCTGAAGTTTGCAGGCAAGCTTCCTAAATACAGAATACATCTGCAATGGATGCTTCATTCCAGCTAGATCAAAAGTGCTGTGGCTGATCTTAAAACCCATACTTAAGCAAAGTCTCTGAAAATGTCCTGGGTGCACTTGATCGATTTCCAGCTGGATACATTACATAAGATACTTAACTTTTCCTTCTCTACACCAGCGCTTTTGGTTCTCCCATTATAGTTAAGGGATAACCCAAAATATTTGAAGCATTAAAACAATGTCCTAGATCAGAAGTGGCTCAGTTTAGATTAGCCAGGAGCACATCCTCTCATAGTTGAATGGTCTGAGAATGAAGGTGGATGATGGAGGGGTTTACAACCCTGATCCTCTCTGAAATGAGACTTCAACCCAGTTGAGGTCTTCTTCACTCGAAATGACTGACTGTTATAAATGATGGTGTTAAAATGGATTTAAATGTATTTTTAATGCATAGGAGTTCTTATTTATTTTTATCTCTTTGTAGATAAAGGCTGAGTTATCTGTATTAAATGGTTTCCCAATGGTTAGCAATATTGATTTTCATATTCCATTTGTTTATGTTCTCCCTGGTACAGATCTTCAAGCCCATCAGATTTTTATATCCATGCTTTGGAATTTACTTGTTGATTTAGACTCCACATCTCCCAATAACATATCTACTGGTCCATAGGACAGTTTGCTTCATAAATCTGCTTGTCCTCTTAAAAAAAAAAAACAGTAGCTCTGATGATAACCTCTCTGATTATACCAGGTTTCAGATATTTGTAGGGTTTGAATACTAGCAATTCACTTATTTTTCAACCTTTGCGTAGATTTACATACTGGGACTGGAGGCAGCGGTTATCAATAGTTAAATGGTTAGAATGCCCTTATGAGTCTGTGCGAACCTACTAACTTGAATGATTTATGTACCTGGGAAGTTAACTAGGGGAGTTAGCGGGGGTTGTTCTTCACTAACCTTTTTCCATACTAAGAAAGGTTGGAAATGTATTCCTGACAAGGGCAGAAGTACAACTTCCAGGTTTGTGAATTAATGAAAGCCACTACTTTTTGTTTTTATTAAAATTCTGACTATCAGCTGGCTTCACTGTGAGTGAAAGCATTCTGCTCTTTCAGAAGGAGCATATAGGCACACAAAGTATTTTTGTTCTGTGCCAGGGACTACAATGACAGTGTGTGCTTTTGGAGACCAAAATATATATATATATATTTTTTTTTTTTTATAATGGTGAGGACACTGCAGCTCCCACGGCAATAAAGGCATACAAAACGATTTCCAAACAAGACCTGCATTGACAAAACCGAAAGGCTCACTGCTGAATTATTTTCATGTTTCCCATAAATTTTTTTGAAACTGGTTATGATGATTTTTCCATAATGTTTTCTAATATTATAATGCATCAACACATTTTACTAAATGATGCTTCAAAAAAATACCTAAAATTGCACAGTAATTAATTAAAATGTTTATTTCCTAGTTGCATTTTTGTGAACCTTTTATTTTGAAAGCAAAGAATCCTCGGTGTTGCTTTCAAGCTTCTGCAAAATTTGCATTTAGTCTGAGTGCGTTCTGGGAGCAATATACGTAGCCTCATATTGTTCAACTTTGCAAATGCCCCTACATATTTTTATTCTGGCACCACTGTCAGTAATACAGTGAGAGCTTACATTTCCTTAGAGCGCTGACTCTAAAAATGAAGGCGCTGCATTGATGAGCCATAAATTCAAGTTCACACATTATGAACATTACCTTAACTGCAGACAGTGCCCTTCCCTGGTCCATAGTGTTGTTCTGTAAACTAGCAGCCAAAGTGTTTGTGCTGCAGGTGGTTGGGCCTACTTTTCCCAGAAACAAAATAAACCTGAAAACCTGTTGTCCTTGATCGCAAATATATGTCCTGCATTAAGTATGCTTTTTGTCTTTATCTAGTTTAATGGATTCTCTTACGATCATCTGGTGGATGGATTTTTGATGCTTAATCCCACCAATCAAAATAGCGATTACTTATCATGTCTATTATTTTTTGTGACCAACTTCTGGTGGCAAAACAATGTTTTAATGACTTCTGAAAGTTTGTGACCCACTTGCACTTTGTGAATGGTCAAAAACTTTTTTTTTGGGGGGGGATAGGGGTGTCATTAAAAGAAAAAATGGTTTTATTTAAAATAAGTCACAGACTTCGTAGTCTACTCACCCCTGTGATGGTGGTGAATTGTTTGGTCTAGTTTGGGACCTACCTCATTAATATTTGTGAGGTAGATTGAATTGCATCCCACTTCAATTTGGTATTTTGTGATCTGACTTTTTAGTACATAGGTCTTGAGCAAAAAAACCATAGCATTCGCAAAAAGTTTGCACTAAAAGTTGGTAACTAATGCATATTTAAATGTAGGTTTTGTGGGTGATTCTATTGTGTTAACTGGTTATTGGTTCTGTTGCTTTAGTTAAGCATCTGGCTTGTCGTTTTTCTCTGTTGCAAATAATGTTTAGAAGTAAGGCGTTAGGTCCGTATATGAACTCTAAGTGATAGTATAGTGACTGTAGGGTTGAGTTTTAAACCTTTACTCACATGCTTACAGCCGTGATATCTTTGCAGGTGGTATGAAGCAGAGATCGAAGAGATTGATGAAGAGAACGGGACAGCAGCTATCACCTTCAGTGGTTATGGCAATGCAGAGGTCATACCGCTTCTTAACCTCAAGCCTGTTGAAGAGGGAAGGAAGGCAAAGGAGGAAAGTGGAAATAAACCCATGTCGAAGTGAGTGAACCTAAATATGGGGAGCATGGGAAAATAGTAATGCAACAGATCAATTTGTACAGTACTGGATCAAAATACAGCTATGTTTATAAAAGTAGGGCCATTTATATAGTATAATAATGTGTACAAGAAACAGTTTATTTAATGTATGTTTAAATTAACGTATGAAAAAATGGAGTCAAGAACATTGGTCCATTAGACTTGTTAGTTACATTTCGCTTTCTTTAACTTTTGGTGCTAAACTACTTACAAAATGTGTCCTTTCAAATTGCTCACAGTATAAGTGTTGCTTTCAATGTGATATATAGAAGTTGTAATATTCTGTGTTACCTTTTGCCCATAGTACCTTTTGCAGTCGATGGACAACTTTTTAAAAAGAGGCCACCCTTAATTGTTTTAAGCATCTTTTTTTTCTCATAATTGACTAACCGAAGGGGCAAATTGGAAATTTTTCTACTCTAGGTATTTACTTCACCATCTTCGTTTAATAGATGTTACGCTTAGGCAAGCTGACTTGACTCTGTCAATCAAATTGATGTTTAGAAGATATTGACCACCTCTTTTCTCGGTTCTGTTGTATGACTGTTCTAAGGAATAGTGAGGCTAAGGTAGAAGCTGATTCTATTTATTTGCCAGGTCGAATTTCACAGATTTGTCAGCAGGATACAATTCACAACAAATTAAAATAAATAGGGTAAAAATAAAAGAATAAAATGAGTTTTTTTTTTAAGTGCAATCAAATACCATCATTTTCAATCCCTTTCACCATACTTTCACAGTATAAGTTACCCCTTATTTTTATAAGGGACTCCAAGTTCACTGAAAAGACATCCGACAAAAAAAGCTGCCGCACATAGCTTGAAGCTACATTACAGTCTAAAATACAAAAATATGTTAGTCCAATATAACAGCCTACAGGTTCAACCAAAGTGCAGGTGTTCAATATAGCATTGCATCAGTGATTAAACAATAGTTAAATTCTTGCTTAATCAATGTGCAAAACATTTTTCAGCATCCATACACATAAGAAATTGGTGACAGTGCAAGTATTCCAGTATAGGTACATTATCTACGTACAAAAATAAGTACTTACAGAATCGGTGTACAGATTTATCAAGCACTGTAAATCATGCAGTAATGAAGGAAAAGTGAAAATGGGACTCTCAATTTGCTATCAAAATACTTGAATCTTACCAAACATACAGCATGTTAAAAGCTAGTGATAGGGAGCACGATCATTGGATTTGTATGTGCTCTACAGAGCCTCCCAATAATGCTTAAGCCCGAGAGACAAGCCTAGAGGTTTAATCCATTTTCATCGCATGTAGTGTTATGCAGGACAGGAAAAAGAAAGAAAGTGCATGACATTTTTCTGGCTTAGTGTCAAAACTGTAGCTGGTTTCAACCATCACCTCATAAAGCAGGCGAAGGGGAGTGTGCCCAGCCTTAATTGGATGTACAGTTTCCTAGCAAAGAGGAGTAAAAACAAGCAATGTTTATATATGAGTTGTGTATGTTAGTAATAGTGCCCATGCAATGGAATGAATACGTATGTACATAATAAAGGTTAGACTGTGCACAGCATGTGAATCTGCAGCGACTAATGCCACGAACAGATGTACACTGGGTAAGTGACATTTTCCATATGGCGCATGTGCTGGGGATGATGGAAGTTGGATTCTCCCAGAGTTTTCTCAAAGATAAGTTATTTAACAAGTCTTTTATATACTTGAACCAGGGAATTGTTAACGCATGGGATCTGCTGATCACATCACGAAGTGCTGCTCTAAAGTGAGCTAGTTCTTCAGTGGGCCACACTCTGGGCCAGTACAAAATTGTTTTAGGTTGGTGTGGTTGCTTATCTCCTGTATACCTATAAGCATGAGGTCAAAAGAGGAGTGCTCTCCGGAAGCCTTAACAGAGAGGGTGCATAAAGTTCTCTGATGGTAAAAGGGCCTCACTTCCACAATGGCCACACAGTTCAGATCTTTAAATGGTGGTGTTGACGGCTTGAGTTCAACAAACCGCTAGTTTTTACAGGCCTGGATGAACTTGATGATCGCAGAGGACCTGTGCTTTAAACAGAGCCTGCTTTTCTCAATTTGCCCACACCACTGTCCTTATCAGACAGTTTTTAATACCAAAACAAAATCAAATCAGGGTTAATAAAGTGCAACTAGTCACCCGTAAGAGTCTCGATGTGCTACCAAGGTAATCAAACCATGACTCTTTATATAATGTTAGTACGCACCCTTATTATACCCCTGTGTGCTTACTTGACATGAAGTCATTGGTTTCGTTTTTGTGGCATTTATTTCCAGACCATTATTTCTACAGACCTGGCTAAATCTGTCACAGTGAGGAGGCCTATCTGTGTATTTGAAATCAGAAGTGATATCAGCAAATAATGCTGGGATTTCTGTCCTGCTATCATATGAGAATTATTAACAGATATGGACAGAAGCTCCATGCAACCATTGATGAAAAATAATGGTGAAGCCAAGACACAACCTTGCGGCCCTCTCTTATATTTCTAGTTTCTCCGATCATTCACAATTAGGACTGCAACAGACCCATGCATCGTTGTCAGTACATAAGTGCTTGATGATGATTATCATGTCTTGCGGCATACCCATGTCACTAAGGCCCTGCCAAAGTTTGGCCCTACGGACCATGTCAAACGTCTCCTGCAAAAGCAGCATCTAAGCTGTCTTTCCCCATAGTCAGTCTTCCATGTGATCAATTGGAATAAGAAAGCTTGGTCTATCATACTTATTTTAGGCCTAAAGCCTGCTTGAAGGATTTATTACCAAATTCTCAGACATCCAAGTTGTGAGTTTATCTAGGACCTGTTTGCAGAATATATTTTTCAAATAGTCTATCAAGCTAAAGGGTTGGTAGTTCCCATTTGTAAGAAAGGAACTTGTAATGACCTGGGGATCCATCTCTGCATGCTTCCATGTGTCTGGGATTGAGCCTTCCCTTAGGATTGTGTTACTTAAGATGTTTATATATTGGATCCACAAGGTGGCATTGGAGAGATATAGGTCTCCTGCTGCTTTGCCTAGACCAGGAGAAGTCCCTGCTTTTTGGGCCTTAAGGTCTGCTGCAGTGTCATCTAAACAAAAGGTATAGACATGATTAATGCTGGGTAATGAACAATCGGTGTCTCAGGCGGTTGCTCATTGGACCTAGGACAAGAACATTCTTCTACCTCCTTTGAGTAAAGCATTTTCAAGTGGACCTCCCACTCGAACAGCTAGCACATGGGCCTGAGGCTTGTTATGCCCCCTCTTGCCACCATGAGTGATCAAGTGCCACAACTCTTTTGAGTCTTTACCTTTTGCTGCTTACAACAATTTATCTATAATGGAGTTCTCAAAGTTCCTTAGCCACCCTCACAGCTGCTGAACCAATCTTGGGTGACGTGTTTGAGGTCTGTAGATCTGGTCTCCCTTTTGATGGAGGACATTCGTAGGTTGAATCATTCAAATGTGATTGTCTCCCTATTCAAAACTCATGCTTGTTAAAGAATATACTCAAAAGGCATGGAAGTCAAATGGAGGCTTTTCTTAATCTTGTACTCCCTATTCCTGTAGTAGTAAGTAGTTTTTGTAATGATTTGATTCCCCTTTTTTATGAGTTCTTGAGATTCGTTTGGTTACTTTGAAACTGAATAATACAAATTTTACTATTTAAAATGTTGCCTTTGTCTCCATCTCACGTTTACCATCCACAGCAAGGCAGATGTTTGGTCCCTGGTACTGTTAAGTCTAAGCTTTGTATTTGGGAAAGCACAAAGTTTGATCATTGTGAAAGGATTTTTTTTTTGTGTAGCCTCTATTTCTCAGCATTCAATGCTCATGGAGCAACATTGTCAGTGTTACAACTCTTTCTAGAAGGAAAGCCAAACTTCTTTTGAATTCTTGAGAGCCACTTTAGATATGAGAAATCTTGCATCCATGTTGCACATTAAGGAGAAACTTCCAGATGATATTTTGACTTTAGGACAACTGTATGGAATATCTATTTATAACTGTGTTTCAGTGGCATAGATTTCCTGACAATCTGTTGATACTATAGTAGAAACAAGCATAGATCTTTAATTTTAAACCATTGCTATTTAGGCAGGGTAACAGACCTGCATTAAATAAATAGGCTGACCTATCGTAGCAGCCCTAAAATGTATCATATTCCTTTATCCTGTTACTTCCTGACAGATGCTCAACTAAAAAGTAGAAAGGGCTCCATGCAAAATATTGTAGGGAAAAGTTAAAAGAAACAAATGAGTTCACTGAAAACCTTGCTCTAAATCGAAAACAGGGCAATCTGATTTCATGCAAGACCTTTTCATCACCAGCACCTGCATCTGAAGAAAATTGATTGAAAGTTATATAGGGAGAAATCAGCCTAAAGTAGCTAGTCTCTTTGTATATCCACACCATTAATTATATCACAAAAGTGATAAGCATTAACAATCAAAGTCCTACATTTTTGGCTCAAAATGCTTTAGTCTTACACCATTCCTTTACAAGCAGCCTCCCTCTACACACCTCCTCCTGTAATTCAGTGAATTATAGATGCTTCTCTTCATGGTTTGGATCCAATAGGGATCCTAAAGTATTAGTGTTTGGTCTTGCGTCACTCATCAGTGTAACTTTCTTTAATTTGGCACTTCGGTCTTTAAGAGAACCCCTGTTTTGACTTTGACAACACAACAAAATTGTAACCCGTGTAAATAAGACACAACCGGGTCCCTCGCTTTTTTCAAGACTTGTGTATCTTTTGATTAGGATCAGTGGAATCAGATGTTTGGTGTGTACAGTGTTCTCTTTAGTTAAGGAACTCTACAAGCAGATAAATCCACAGATATTCCCAATTGGAATGTTGTTGTTGTTGTTCTGGGCAACCTCTTCAATAAGTGGAGAACCCCTCCACAATAAGGTTCATCTAACCAAGGTATTCACTGGTGAATAGTTTTGTTGCAGTCTGTACCCATCGTGTATCATAAGTATTGCTCAAGAGGTCTGGTTGAGCAATGCATTTTTTTTTTTTCTGTTGCCGCTTTTTTAAAGAAGTCACAAGCATTCTTGCTGCATCTTATAGTCCTAAATATAGAATAGTCCTGTCTGCATGCAGGCACCCCAGGACACTTCTTTATATATTTTTCTGACATTAGGGTTTGCTACCTCGGTGTTGAACAGTCTGGTGACACCTTCATAAGACTGTAGCAGACTAGTTTTTACTTAATTTTTATGCACCAGATTGCAGCCTCGAGTAGCAATGTGCCACATAGTAAAAACAGAAAAGGCTTGGACGCTTGCTTTAGCAGCAGAGTAAACTGGAGGGAAATGTGCCTGTCAGTTTGAAAGTGGGCCAGCTGGATTGAGCACATACTGTATCTTAGCAGAGACCAGCAGCTTCCATTACCCAGCATGCACTGTACTGGTAGATTGCCTCAGTTTGTTCTGTTTTTTCCAACTCATGCTGATTGGACCACAAACACTCAGTTTTTCTGAGAGTTCTTTATTCAATGTCTTTTAAAGAAATAAACACATTCCCTGCTTTATCTTTCACTGGTTTCTTTCTTTCTTTTCCCCTTCCTTCTTTCTTTGCTTTCCTGCCTTCCTTCTTTAAATCCCTTCCAACCCCTCCCCCCTTAACAATTTGTGATAGAGTTCTCCTTTGGATGGAAGAAAGCTTTTTTTCTGACCCACATGCCCTATAGGGTCTGCTTGCTTTGTCTCCCAATGTCAAAGATTGTTCTTTTTTGTAATTTGTTTTAAACAAAAAGGACAATCGAGGGCAGGGTGAGTTCACGTGAGAGGGAAGGTGCAGGAATTCAGGGTGGAGGTGGAAAGAAAAAAAGATGAAAATCTGGAAGCCCTCCCCACCCCGCATTGCTCCAGCTTTCTCCCACGAAAGCACCCCCATAATGGGAGGTCCAAGGAAAAGAAACACCCTAGATGTCAGCACCACTCAAAACACTCCTGCCATTCTGCACAGACATACAGCAGTGCTATTGTCAGTGATTGAATCAGTTGGATTGCCAGTGCATAACAGATAGATGTCGATACATTTGAGAACAGTAACTTTTCTACAACCCCATTCGATATCAAGACATTCTACAGCTTTATCAATGGTGAGCCAACATATCCCAGCGCCAGGAATGTCTTTGACCTGAATTAACTCTTAGATTGATGTCAAGGCAGTCAACAGCAACAGTCAAGTGTTTCTTCACTTCATTCCTATACTGTCATTGCCTTGAAGGGAAACATTGGTTCTAAGAGTCCAGACTGGCAATTCCAGCAAATGTTGCACTGCAAGTACCTCTTCAGCCTTTGGATTTACTTACAGTTTATGATCCAACTGTTTTCACTCCTCTGCCACCATCATTACAATTGCCACAAGGAACTCTGAGGATTCCAGAACCGTCTTCCTGCCCTTAGCATCCTGAACATAGTAAGCAAAGGAGAACACCAGCTACATCTCTGAGCCTGTCAAGATGTGACAAAACAGATACATCATGCATCTCTAGTGGATGACCTCTTGACCTTTCAGGATGTTCTAGTCGGATGTGCAGCAAAACTGAACACTCAGATTGAGGTCCCTTGTGCTGCAGTCTGTCATTATGGAGACTTTACAGCCAAGAGTATCTCCAAGGCATGCTCTTACCATAGTTCCAGATTTTACCGAACTAGCAGAGGAAAAGCTCCTTAAGCCAGCTACCTTGAAGCATGCAGCACTTGACTCCAAACAGCTTCCATTCTTACTTAGGAAAGAACCGAAACTGGATTTTGTAATTGTGCCTGCAGTTCCTAATAAGCATCCTTCAACTCCAGAAACAGTATCTCTTGAAGGGGAGAGCCAAAAGATTAACGCAGTGGGTCAGAAAGTTTGTGGTTCTGCTGCTACACCCCTAAAAAACAATAAGTGACTCAGCAGTTGGTAGATATGAAAGAACTCTGGGAATCCTTACAAACATTTGGAGGTTCAACCGAAAGATTGGAAATAAGATTCCTGGAGGAAAGGCTGCAAACAAGAATTCCTACCCATATTAGACCTCAGACAAGGCAACCAAGTACATAACACGCCAAGAATTCAGACTGTTAGCACTGCATCAAATGTATCCTCCACTGATAAAAGGAAACTGAGTGTGCTCTTTGGATGTAAAGGGGTGCTTTTGTCCACATTCCAGTTGCAGGGAAACATAGACAAACCCTCCGCGTCCTTGCAGCAAAACTCAATACCAGTAAAAGTTGTTGCCTTTTGGCCTCGCGTAGACCCCAAAAATATTTTGAAAATGTATGGCAGTGGTGGCAGCTTTTCTTCGTAGAAAAAGGATCTTTGTCTACTCATATTTAAATGAATGGCTGATAAAGGTGCTCATACCATTTCAGGTGCAAAAGGACTTTGACTACTCTGAATTTTTAGACCGCTTAGGGCGATGATTGGATCTGAAAAAAATCAACCACATCTCTGGTTCAAATCTTAACATATCTAGGAGCATCTCTCAGCACAATGAACAGAGACGTGTCTTCTTTTACCAGAAAGAGTATACTTGTTTTCCAAAAATGTCACTAGTTATTACATGCTGCAATACCAGTAGTTAGGAAAGTCACCGCCCTACTAGGTCCCATGGCCTTTTGCATTTTTCTGGTACCCAGTGTCCATCTCCATATGATACCTCTACAACAATGTTTTGAAGACCACAAACACAGGTTCAGGGAGATCTGGAAGGCATAATCTCCCTAAAGCAAGAAGCTCTGAAATCTCAAAAGAATCTTGTTCACCCAGAGTCCTCAAAAACTCCGACCTGAGTTGCTGATTCTTTTCTCACTGGATGGGGAGCAACTTTAAAAAATCACACAATTCTGTCAGTGGTCTCCACAACAGCCACTTTACTACATTGATTTTCTTGAGCTCAAACTAGTCCATTTCACCCTCAGTGCTTTATAACTAGCATGGACGGAGTTCAAGTACACATGGACAGTACCACAATAATGTACTATTTCAACAAACTAGAATCTAGCTCTTCAAGTAGTATAGCTGCCAGGTCTCCAAATACACTAAAGCAGACCTACTCAGCAGACAAGTTTTATCATGACCTTGAATGGGAACTCTACTGTTTTGCTGTCTCGTAAGACTGGGTTTTTTCCACTGCACAAAATGCCAAAACTATAGATCCAGATTGTGGCACCCACAATCAGTGGGCAATGCTCTTTCAATTACTTGGTTGAACACATTTATGTAAATGTTCCTCCAGTACTGCTGTTACAATCAGTGATCATCAAATTTAAGTGGTCTCCCTCTACCATGATCTTAATAGTGGCAGAGTGTCCAAGGCAAGGAAAAAGGCATGTTTTTGGTGCCTTTATAAAAGTCCTGATTGTCTTTCCTGCCAGGAAAGACGTGAAATTATGTTATTTGTTGCATTGGGAAATTTCTTAACTTTCGGTTTTATTAAAGTGCACCTCGCCATCTTAACAGCTTATCGTAATGCCCCAATCAAAGGTCTTTCTTCACAATCCCAGTCATCAAAATTCCTGGATAGTCTTGAAACGACCTATTGTCCAATCAGATTGACTTCTATCCTTCTGAATCCGTTAATTAGGCCACATTATAGCATCTTTCGTGGAAGGTTGCTTTCTTAGTTGCCATTACATCTGCGAGGAAAGTGAGTGAGCTACAGGCTTCATTGTGTGAGCCTTACTCATCACAATAGGGTAGTTTTCAGAACAAATCCTTCTTTCTGCCCAAAAGTGTATAAGAATTTGATGTAAAAATCTTTCTGTATTTTTCCCCATCCTTAATATCCAGCAGAGAGAGCTCTATATTAACTAGATTTTAGAACCATTACACAGGACAGGGAGTTCTCTTTGTAAATTATGGTCTCTTCTGAACAGGATTAGTACCTTCCAAACAGGCTATTGCTTGGTTGATTGTGAATTGGGTAACACATAATCCAGGAAACAAACACATTTCTTCCTAGTAAACCCAAAGTACATTCTACTAGAGGAAAGCACCATCTGCTGTTTAGGTAAAGAAAGTTTCTTTCTGAAATATGTAAGGCAGCAACTTGGAAACTTGGACACTGTCTGGATGAAGATTCCCAAACTAATACTTTGAATCGGGTTCATGTAGTTAGTCCACCCTCAGTTCTTTTCGTTTTTCAGCATATCTTTATATTTTTATGCTTTTTTTCCTTGCATTGAGAGCCATAAAGTGGAGATATGCTTGGTACTCTATTCTACGTTTGAGTATCAACGACCATGCTATGATGCAGTAGGAAATGTTACTTATGACAATAGTTCTGCATTGTAGGTATCCTCACTGAAGTCCCAAACAACCCTCCCATCGCCCTGGTTGTCAGTGTAATACCATTTTTATAATACCTTCGAAATGCCATATTCTCCTTTTGAAGAAGAATAGAGGCTGTGAGTCAAACTGCCAGTATAGTACATACTGGGTAATGAAAATTGCGGTCTTAAGGCCAGGGTATATGCTGTATCTA
The DNA here is from genome assembly GCF_031143425.1 of Pleurodeles waltl. Lineage (NCBI taxonomy): Eukaryota > Metazoa > Chordata > Amphibia > Caudata > Salamandridae > Pleurodeles > Pleurodeles waltl. The sequence continues at coordinate 786,334,116 of NC_090445.1, forward strand.
GCCGGTACACTTTTGAACTGAGAACTTTCCCTTTATTTTTTCAATTTTTCTCGGCTGCTAGGCTTTTTTTTTTTTTTTTTTTTTTAATACTGTATTGCACATTACTACACTAATTGCTGTAATGTTGATTGGAAAAATATATTGCCACTATTTATAGTTAAGCCTGACTTCCTATATTTCGCTAATAACTTTGTTGCCGTTTGACGAATCCTAACAAAACGTTCCAAACAGTTCAACCACCTCAGCTGCCTTCCTAAAAAGGGAAGGTTTCAGGGTGATCATTCACACGAGGGCTAAGAAAGAGTATAAGGTCCCAAATTGTCTACCCCTCCCTCCTTGCAATTTTCATATGGAAATTTAGACAATGATACAGAAAGACATCTGAACAGAATTACACCCAAGCTGCCAGAAAGGTGTGCTTTTTGAGATTTGATGTCAACTCCGTTCAGATGTTTTCCAGAAAGTAGGCTCAAAAATAGATATCTAGAAGGTTCACCCCACAGAAGTCTTGTGGGACCGCAAATTAAAAAATAGAGAGATCTTATTGGTTACAAGGACCCTTTTTCACCCATCAATCGGTCTGGCTGTATATAGAAATCTGATTTCTGTCTGTCTGCGGCATGATGAACTAATGTGGCTACTGTTACAGGAAGCAGCGACCGCGTCCCCATATCCTAAAAATAAAAACAGATTTTAGGGGGCATTAGATACCCTGACCTCCTAGCCTATGTCCCCTGGACTTTGAGGGGGAGAAAAAAAAACCACAAATCCTGCAGTGCTTTTGTGGGAGCTTTTTGACAGCTCCTGCAGGGACCCGTTGATGCCCATGGGTGGTCCTGCAGGAGCCAGCACAGACTTCACTAACCCCACTTCTCCCACTCCCTCGCTAACCCTGCTTACTCTGTTGGGACCTGTGGCCAACACCACGCCATGCACAGCCTTTGAGGTTGGCTGCCTGCGGGGTTGGGTATGTTAATAAGATCTTAATCAGAGCTCGAAAAATCATAAACATTTTACTAGACCTGCAGTTCGAGTAACTTAAATAATCTAGTCTAGTCGAACTAACTGTAATGTACTTGTCCCATAAACTGGTCTCATATTAGTCACCTTTTTTCTTAATTCTCACATATGAGTGCACCTTCAAATATGTGAGCTCAGCATTTCTGGGGTACAAAAAAACTGTTTTGTTTAAGTAGACTAAAGTGTGCTGCGTGCATCACAAGATACTAGCCCACATACCCATGAGGTCTAGCCTACATAACCTAGGACTTTGTTTTTAGTTTACTGACAACATTGCCATCAGGACAGGAGTGTGTCAGTTTGTTTAAAGACTCAGTTTTAATAAATATCACTACACCATGATGTGGTAACATATTGTCATCTACACACAGTACCTTTCCAAGAAATGTCCAAAAACATCTCCACTAACTTGCAGATTTACTGATAAAACTATATAGTGTATTAACAATCTCTGAAAATTGGGTTTCAGAAAAAATGTCCTTTTTACATCAACATGTAAAGTATTCTGATTTGTTTTCATGCTATTAAAATATTTTTTCGTCACACAGTTGACTTAGTCATTTAAATGTTGTGTGTTAGGAAGAACATGACCCCCTACATCCTTTTATTTCACATTCTAAGCAGCAGGTCACACAGTTCACCATACAAAGTCCTGGAACTCTGCAGTCAGAAGGGAAAACTAATAGTAAGAAAAACTGACTTTTGACCTCTGTCTTTGAACACCCTGAGCAAATGTGACATAAGAACAAGATGTAAATGCATCTTTTATTGCCCCTCCTCTTTTCAACTTAACAGAACACCTGTTCATTGTCAAGTGGCCAGAAGGGACGAGTAAATATTGAAAATAACTCGACCTGATCAAATAAGACTCTCCAATGCGGTTGGGCGAGTGGATTTTTCGAGCCCTGTTACTTTACCGCAAAAACAGGTATTTCTTTAAAAGAAAGGTTAAAGCGATTATATAGTTAGGTGAAATTGTCAATAAAAACATCATTTTTTGAACTCTGAAAGCCTCCTGCCATGATCTGCTTATGACCTCACATATTACATCACTCATGACAGGCTTCAATGACATAGATGAAATCACTGGTGACATGAACCACACTAGTGCTATTCAGTTTACTCTACAAACCGGTACAGCTCTTCATAAAGAGGCTGCTCCCTCAAGATCAAGACACCCAAGCCCATTAGGAAGACAAGCTCATGCTACACACAGCCTTATCCCTCTGCACAGCTCTACACAGAGAAGTGACTCCTTCAGGCACCCAAGCCCATTTAAATAGTACTACCCATACTATGCACAGCCTCCATGCTGTGCACAACTATTCACGGAGTGAGCATTCCATCTAGACACTGAAGCCCCATTAATTGGTGAAGCATGTCAGAAAGACTTGCACTCATTAGCAGAAAGAAAGTATAGAAAATGTGTTCTAGATGTTCATTACTGGATAGATTTCAGAGTGTAGCAAACTGTTTGCCTTGTTGAGTGAGGTAAGAAATTATGGAATTTGTGATGTCATCAGTGATGCCATTAAACATGTTATGGGTGTAATATGTGAGGTCCTAGGCAGTGCATAACAGGGGTGCAAGTTATAGTTAGCTTAGTAAACTATAACCGGTGAAAGTTTGTGGTTTTTCGAGGTTAAAACGTGAAGTTGCAACAGACATTTTCACCTATCTATAACTTCACTTATACCTTTGTTTCAGTGAATATAATAATACATTTATTTAGTTTTCAACAGAAGAATGCAGTTAAAGCTGGCATGTTTAACAGTAAGGTGGGTACCTCCAACGTCAGAAGAACATATCCAAAAGAAATGTACCAGGGTCCCTGCACACAGGTGGGACTATTCTACATTTGCGACGTCAGTCAGAATACTTACGATATAGAGCTAGTATTACAAGTAACATTTCCTTACACACTATCATTTTGATTCCTCTTGCTCTGTGTATATTGTAATGAGGTTCACTAGATCACCATAAACCTCCGGGTCATGGTTCATTCCTTGAAGTCTCAGTCCCACTGTCTTGACTTTATCGTTGCCTTGACTCAATCATTGCTTGCTACTCTGTTCTAACATGAATAGTATTCTGCAGAAGCTCAGTGCTGTTGAAAAGAATACTGGTGACCTAAAAGAATGGTTCTTGGGTGTAGTTGTCTTTCTGTAGGTCTGCATCTGACTCTGCTAGCCTCTACTCAGTGGTCTTTACAGCTCCAAAGTCCAAGACATAATTTGTGATATTGTAACATTGTGTTTATCATGGTCATCTTCTGTTAAATTGCAATTTGATCAAGGTCAATACCTACTTTTTTTTGTCTTTATATTATTAATTTAACACAATTTATTTTAATTTAAACTTGCAGAAAAGAAATGATCGCACAGCAACGAGAATATAAAAAGAAGAAAGCATTGAAAAAAGCCCAGAGAATGAAAGAACTTGAACAGGAGCGTGAAGTTCAGAAATCAAAATGGCAACAATTCAACAATAAAGCCTATTCAAAGAACAAAAAAGGCCAGGTTTGTACAGTCTTCGAATCTGAGAGATGCTTGGAAGTTAAACTAGATTACATTACTTGGTGAAATGCAAATGCCCTGACTGCCATTATCCACTAGATAACCACATAAATCTTTCCACCGCAGAACCCCTAAGGCCTATCCGTTTCAAGGAAACAAGTGGTTTGGAGCGACATCAGCCTTATTAGTGTTTTTTTTTTTTTTTTTTTTTTTTAATCACTCTGCAGAGGTGACCCTTTAGTGTAATGGAATCGTAATGTGCCTCTCTTCATTTGACAACCTGTGATTAAAGATATGGTCATTGGGTGGATGACTAAGGAATGGCTTACCAGTGAAGACTGACCATTAAAGGGAAGATGCCATGTGGATTCTTCTTACCACATATTCCTCAAGTATCAGAGTGGATCTGCACTTTTATAGCAATTCTCAGGTGTGCCAAAAAAATGGCAGTAAGCTCTACTCAAGCGTGCCGGTGTCAGTTCTTTACTTTCTGCACATTCAGACTCTGATCCAGAGCTTCTCCTTGGTCTTAGATCTGCTTCTTTTCAAAGGTTTACCAGTGTGCAAGGGGAAATGTCATCCTGTAAAGCAAAAGGGTTTAAACGGTGAAGTTACTGCAGCAAACAGATGTCTATGACTGACTCTCACAATGGTTGTTTGTGGCGCCTGGGGTCATAAATCGATTCCAGGACCTAAGACTACTTGCTGTAACTGATCGGAAGGAAGGTTCCATTCCCGCTCTGTCATTTCTGTGGCATATCTGCACCGAAGTATTCAGGTAAGTTGAAGTAAAAGCATAAGATTTTACATCTGGAGTCTGCCCCTTCGTCCACTTATGGCACAAAGGTGCCAGTGTGCCTCCCAGGCTCACTACCAGTCTCCATCAGAGCCAAATCGGAGTTTAGCCCCCATGCATTATGAATTTCCAAGTCCATTGGTGATCTCACGGCAAGTTGAGACATTCAGGGAGGCCATACTTCATATATTTGGCATTGTACCTACTTCCTCTGTGACTCCTTTGGTCCTCAAGGATCCGTAGGGGACTCCAGCAGATCCGTCCTCAGTGCCATCTGTGCCCCTTGGACCTGCAGCAGATCCGCCCTCAGTGCCATCTGTGCCCCTTGGACCCGCAGCAGTTTCACCTGTGGCTTCGGTGCTGGCTTAGGTTCCGGCACCATCCTGTGCAACTCTGTACCCGTTTCCCTCACATCAGTGCCAACTCTGGATCAGGGTATGCATCCCATAGTGCTGTTCAACTCTGAGCTGAATTCGCCACAACCTTGCCTGAAGTTGTGCCTGCTGACTACCAGTACATAGCCACTTGGCAACTGCTCTGACGACATACATTTTGCCCTACACTTTACACAGTCTTTTTGGCACAGATTCTGATGCCGATTACTGTGATGATTGGAATGACTGTTTCACAATATGATTAGAAAAACTAGTATGAAGAGCTTCAGGGTGCCATTGGGCTGGACACTTGACCTGATACTGGCCTTGTGTCCACACCCATTGTCCGGGTAAAGAGTGAGGTGTGTGTTTTTTTTTTTTTTTTTTTTTTTTGGCCCTTATGTGAAGAGCGACTGGTGTTTTGGATTTAGGGCTACAAAGTATGGAAGTAAAAATCAATGTATTGACTGAAGTCCTGCGATCAGGTCAGGCTCCCACAGAGCCCCTTACAGATGCTCTTTTAAGCATTGATCCAAGCCTCATTCATATTTGCCTGATAAGACAGTTGCTCATCGCCCCGCCCGTGGCGAACCTTCCTTTCTTACACACCACCTGATGCCAAAAAGTTTAGTGGTACAGGTGTTCACCAGCAAAAGTCAATCCTAATGCCTTCCCTACCACTCCTCCTGATTGTGACTTGAAACAAATAGAATCATTTGGTAAGACATTTTTTCCTCTTCCATGATCCATGCTCTAAATCAGTAAATTCCAGCTGTATCCTGGGCTGCTACTCCCATGCCCTTTGGAACATGTTGGCACAAATTGCACTGGTTCCGTACGACCTTTGGACGTCTTTTACCTCAGGCTATTGAGGACAGTTTCAGATCTGAATTGAACACAACTGATTGAGACTTGCCATGGGTACGAATGTGGATTTTCAGTGCCATGCCTGGATGGTATCTACAGGAGTTTCTGGATATGTCCAGGCATCCTTCATGAGCATGCCATTTGATGGCTATCGCCTTCTTGGAGGCAAAGCAGACTCTGCCTTGGAATGTTTGTTATATCAGCAACTTCAAACTCTCCCTGGCTTTGGTAGAGGCTTCCTATTAAACCAACGCCAGACTCCTCCTCCAGGCCTTTCAACACTTTTGTGGCAGAGGCTGAGGTTCCGAGAGACAACAAGGACAGCAAGGACAACGTGCAGCTCAGCACAGCCACCTATTTGGATACAGGATTCTAAATTTCCTCAGAGTTGCAAGCCATCACAACAGTCAAGTGGTTTCTTTAAATTGTCCTTTGGGGCTGTGCACTTCCATTCCCGAATACCTCTGATACCACCTTCAGGGCAGCTGACAGAGGGCCATCTCTCCTTCTTATAGTAGGACGCCCCTTTGTCCCTGGGGGCCATAAAGAGGCTTCCTACTTTTGAAGTAGGAACTGAGTGTTAATCTCGATTCCTTGTGCCAAAATAGGACAAGCCTTTGTTCTACATTAGATCTTCTCTGACCACCATCCTACAGGAAGACCAATTCAGTATGCTCATGTTAACCCAGGTCTTATCTGCCCTAGACCTGGAGACTGTATGGTGGCATTGAAAATACAGGATGCTTATTTTCACATCACTGTACTGCAGACCCCATAAGTGCTGTTTGTGCTTCACAGTGGGCCAGAAACAGTTTCAGTACACATTCTCCCATTTGGACTCCCCTGCAGGGAAGGGTGATCATGAAGTAGGAGTTACTCCCATAACTGTCTGTTAAAGGTGGGAATGCCTCATGCAGTTCTCGGCCACCTCGAGACAGAACTTTCTCGCATCATTGGGGCTCACTATCAACATGCCCAAATCACACCCAACTCCTTCACAGACTCTTGTGAGCTATTCTGGATAGTGTAGTATTGCCTTTCACCCTGAAGTGGCAATTCCAGGACACTTAGGATCATTGCCCAGCCTCTGTCCTGAGTCTCGGTTCGTATGATTGAGGCTGCTGGGTTTGTTGTCTTTCTGCATACTGCTGGTGAAATACACAGATGGCATATGGAGGCTCTGCAGTGGGATCTCAAATCTCAGTGGGCGCATCATCAGGGACATTTGTTTGATGTTATCCTTATTTCAGGTAAGACTGCAAAAGATCTGCAGTGGTGGCTACTGGGCTCTTGGCAGGCCTTTCTCTTTATCCCACCAAGAGCTGGATGTGGTCACAGATGCATCACTGCGGGATGAGGAGGCCATATGGGAGAGGTGGACAGAGGCATCTAGTGTCTGGCGGAGACTCTGTTCCACCTCAGCTTGAGGGTGATTTGCTTGGTCCTGCAGGCGCTCGCAAATGCCACCACCATGTGGTGCTGCAAGGAGTAGGACTGCGTTGGGTCCTGGGCTCTGTGTCAGGAAGGCCTGCACCTTGAAGTGGGTGGAATGCAAAGGGATTTCTCTGGTGGTGAGCCACCTGGTGGAACCTTTGAACTCCAGGGCAAAAAAAAAAAAAACAAAAAAAAAACAGCTGCTTGTGCCCAGTGTTTTATAATGGCAGTTGCACTTGGAGATGCACAGGGCGTCCTCCAGCAATGGAGATAACCTTGGCTCAGTCTCTTCACCACCACCAAGAACCTGCTACGTCAGTACTGTAGCACATTGGAGTTTTCCAAGCAGTTCTCTGACATGTTTGTCTAGACTGGGGCTTGGGACTCCTCTATGCCTTCTCACCACGGCCTCTCCCTGCCTCGAGTACTAAAGATCATCAGGAATAACTTGATCAGATCGGCATTGGGTTTAGCCAAAAGTGGCTACTCCATTTCTTGTCCGCAGGCTATCCCCAAAGCATCTTTCTCAGGGATGTCTTTTTCTAGAGTGGAGTTCGGAACTCCTGTATGCCTTCCCACCACTGCCTCTCCTGCCTAGTGTTCTGGTGAAGATTAGGAACGACTGGGACCAGGTGAACGTATTGGCAGTGGGTGGGCCAGGAGAGTGTACTACCCAGAACTCCTGGGTATGACCATCTGTCTTCTGATCAAGCTGCCTCTTCAGGAGGATCCTCGGTCACAGCCACAGGGAAGGGTGTTACACCCATGTCTGAAAATTAACCATCTCCGGGGTCTGCAAAATTTGTATCTCTATGCTTGGAGATTGAGTGACAACAGTAGGGTAATTTTGGCGGTGAGGCATCTTTCCACAAAAGCAGGTACGCCAGTCGCTGGGGCAAATTAGTGTGACACCCAACAAATTGATCCATTACAGGCAAAGTTATCTGAAGTTTTTGTTTTAGTCCTGGCCCTAGCCCAGCAAAGACTTGCTTTGGTCTCCGTTAAAGGCTGCTTATCAGCTCTTTATGAGTTTTTTTGTGGTTGCAGGACCAGCCTTCATTATTGAAATCACATGTTGTGATGAGATTGTCAATAGATATACCCCTTTTGAGTTTCTGTACAGTTGTCCCTTTAGAATTATGACTTTAAAGACAGTCTTTTTACCTTTCTGTAGCATCAGCTATACGTGTGAGTTATCTCGAGGCTATTTTTAGTAAAATCCAATGTATACAACCTTACGAGATAAGTTGATTTTGAGGATCTAGCATCATTTGTACAGAAAGTGGTTACTCCATCACCCGTCCAGTGTTTTTTGGCTTCACCTCACCCCTCTAAGGAGGAAGGGAGACTCAGACGTTTGGTTCCTAAAAGCATTAAGCTTCTATATCTATTGTATCAATGAGCATCAAGTGGAGAATCATCTTTTTGTAGGGTTTTTTTGGAGCAAAGAAGGCAAGGCAAGGCAGTGCAAAAATAGACAATCTCTTGATGGATTGTTTTATGCATAAAGGTACTGGCATAGAAGTAGCCACCAGAAGGCTAGCTGGTACATTCCACCTGGCCAAAACCGCTCCCCGTGCATTAGCACACGATATGCCTATACTGGACATCTGTCAGGCAGCTACATGGGTGTCTGTACACACATTCACAAAGCACTACTTCTATGACATTCAGGTCTGTCAAGTGTGGCATATTGCCCACTTGGTAATGCAGGATTTATTTGATCTATTGATCTAAACCAGTTCACATACCCACCACCTTAGGAAGGTACTGCATTGTATCTGTTCATAAGATTATGAATTTTCAGTTAGAGTATCCACAAGAAAAACTGTTACCCAACATAAGTAAATTGTACTTCCCATGGATACTTCTAACTGCAGTTTCCCCACTGACCCTCATCTCCCTATTCTGTGAGCTGGGCTCTTTTTCCTCCTTAAAAGGTTCCCGTTCTAGGGATCTGCCCACTAAGCATGCCAGTATGCTGTTGTGCTCTACGTCTTAGGGTGTTGACAGCCTAGAAAGCAGCTGACATCACCAAGCATGGGTAGCACTTACATGTGGCTCTGCTGGTCACTTCCAGAGTGGAACGTCAGCACGAAGCCGAACAACACCATCTTTCAGGGTGCAGGAGTACTTTTATGAATGTTTTCCACCCAGTGTGACAAGACGTTTGCCTGTGTGTTTACAGTAATTGGTGAATAGCTCAGCATGTGATAGCACACGAATGACTGTACCTTTTTGCCTAGTGTTTAATGTAGATTCTTGTTATTTGCAGCATAAGCATAACTTAATTGCTGTTACTGTACTTAAGCTCTAGTTTATTTGCACCGAATAGCTGAACTTTTAGGAACACCACTGATTACTAATTATATTATGCTTAGTTATAAATAAATCTGTCTCTGTGCAGACTTTAGGGTCCTGTTAAGAGCCTCTAGCTGCTGGAAGTCTCTGCAGTTACTCTTGCATATTTTTAATACACCGCAGTACTGCCAGTTTCTGGTACTGGGGCATGTAATTTCAGAACAGAATGTTTTTTTGAGTTTCACAGTTTGGTTGGCCTTTATCCTCTTTCCTTTCTAAATAGGGTCTTAGTATTTTTTAAGCATACAAGTTAAGCTGGTCAAAGATGAATGTGCTGCAGAAACAAGTGAAAGCAGTATCCGTATATCACTGAAGCTAAAATATGGTGAAATATTCTTCCTTTATTTTGTGGGAGGTGGGATCTGAATACATACAATTAAGCTTAGACTGTCACAAAAGAGTAAAATGCTAAACTGAACTCAAAGCAGTTTTCTCAGCTTGTCCCTGTTCTAGTATTTGCTTCATTAGAAGACTCCTGACACCTCTATAAGACAAGAAACATGTTAGGGAAAGTTTCCCAAGACAGCTTTTTGGCACACTTGTGCCCATTGTGCTACAGTTTTGCGAGGTTTGCACAGGAGGATTCCAGTTTTGTTCTTTTAAGTAAAAGAACTGTAGAAAATAACTTATTGAAATTGAGCATTTTTGCTGCCCCAGGTGCATAGGGAGCGTCTTATTCAGGATTGAAAATTGACCCAAGATGGTCAGCTTTATATTGAATATCACTTACCTGACTTGTACTTTCTAAACACATTATTGAGGACCTAGGGAAGGATACCATCCTAATTCCTTTGTTGAAGAAGGGCCATCTTCCCTATCAAATACCCTACCACTTACTTATTCTGAGAAATTCTCATAAATCCTAATGTCAGAATTAACTATGGATAATCCTTCCATTCTAGTTTCTGGAAAGGTGGAAACTGTGTTTTTTTTTCTCTTATTTGGACCAGGATCTAAAGAGATGCGTGGGTAATGGCATCTGCTCTTTTATGGTCTTTACAGCAGTATTCAACAGAGGTGACAGTGGAATGCAGTGAACAATGTTGTAGAAATGTTTAAATTCCGCTTCCTAGTGTTGAGCAGTGGCTGTTTAATGCAAAATCGGGATCAACAATTTAATTAGGGAATGTTTAAACTCTGCTCACTGCACCATCACCTGCCCTGCTTTTAATATTAATCAACTCCTTTTCTCCATATTACTTTACAACAATCTCATTGGACTGGAGGTGCTACTGAAGTGATTTACAAGTGCATATAAATATGTATTCTACTTAGCATACCCTCTACAGAACAGACCTCTTGGTATCCCCTATTCTCCGTTTTAAGTTTCTCAGTCGCTGCAAAAGAAACACTTAAGGAATCTGTTCTTTTGTAAACTGATCTTACTCACATTGTAGTCGTGGGCACAGCTTTCTCAGATTCTCTCTCCTTCCTCCTCTCTTCGGCCTCCTCTCCCCTCCTCTCTCTTCGGCCTCCTCTCCCCTCCTCTCTCTTCGGCCTCCTCTCCCCTCCTCTCTCTTCGGCCTCCTCTCCCCTCCTCTCTCTTCGGCCTCCTCTCCCCTCCTCTCTCTCCGGCCTCCTCTCCCCTCCTCTCTCTCCGGCCTCCTCTCTCTCCGGCCTCCTCTCCCCTCCTCTCTCTCCGGCCTCCTCTCCCCTCCTCTCTCTCCGGCCTCCTCTCCCCTCCTCTCTCTCCGGCCTCCTCTCCCCTCCCCTTCTCTCCGGCCTCCTCTCCTCTTCTCTCTCTCTCTGGCCTCCTCTCCTCTCCTCTTCTCTCTCTGGCCTCCTCTCCTCTTCTCTCTCTGGCCTCCTCTCCTCTTCTCTCTCTGGCCTCCTCTCCCCTCCTCTTCTCTCTCTGGCCTCCTCTCCCCTCCTCTTCTCTCTCTGGCCTCCTCTCTCCCTCCTCTTCTCTCTCTGGCCTCCTCTCTCCCTCCTCTTCTCTCTCTCTGGCCTCCTCTCCTCTCTCTCTCTCTCTCTCTCTCTGGCCTCCTCTCTCCTCTCTCTCTCTCTCTCCTCTCTCTCTCTCTCTCTCTCTCTCTCTCTCTCTGGCCTCCTCTCTCTCTCCTCTCTCTCTCTGCCTCCTCTCCTCTCTCCTCTCTCTCTCTCTCTCTCTGTCTCTCTCTCTTTCTCTCTCTCTCTCTCTCTCGTCTCCTCTCTCCTCTCTCTCTCTCTCTCTCTCTCTCTCTCTGGCCTCCTCTCCTCTCTCTCTCTCTCTCTCTCTCTCTGGCCTCCTGGCCTCCTCGCCTCTCTCTCTCTGGCCTCCTCTCCTCCTCTCCTCTCTCCTCTCTCTCTCTGGCCTCCTCTCCTCTCTCCTCTCTCTCTCTCTCTGGCCTCGTCTCCTCTCTCCTCTCTCTCTCTCTCTGGCCTCGTCTCCTCTCTCCT